>NC_044382.1:19444433-20826933 GCF_006542625.1 Nomascus leucogenys
TTGCATGTGCCACCCATGCCATCTGTGACTATATCTTTTTATTCTTTAATAATAACTACCTTTTCTAATTAAAGGTAACAAACAAAATAAAACTTGAAAAAGAGATGCCCACCCAAGTGTCACTTGGCATGCTGATGTTGGCACCAGTGTTGGGAAGCCCTTAGCATACCCCAGGAAGTAGGAGTGTGTAACGTGGGGTCCCTTTGTCCTTCATACAAGGGTTTCAAGAGTTTAGAAAACCTATGAAATTGCACACACAAAAATTTGTTTTAATCATCAAGACTCTCAAACTTACCATGCTGAGGAAATGTGGGCTGAGGGGTAGCACTCCCTAGTATCAGCTGATCGGCCAGAGAGCCAAAGGAGAAGACCCACCACCATCACCTCTCCTGGACAGTGCTCTGTGGTTTCAAATGTAGGTGATACTAAAATGGGAGTCGTTTCTTAGAACCATGGCCAGGGTTCCCTTGACCCTGAAGTGCAGTTCACCTGAGATTGTCAAATGCATCTGAGGCATGCAGAGGAAGTGCTGGGCACACAGCTAGTGGGAAAACCTCAGCGTAAGTGGGTATAAAAATCACCAGGAGATGCCAGGAATCTCCACTCTTTGACTTCCAGTGTGCCAGCCTCTGGGTTTTACAGGCCCATGTAATTGCAGTACCTCTGTGCGCATTTCCCTACTGCCTAGAATGACTTTCTTGACTATCCATGATATATAAACACAGAGATACCAAACTGTTCCCTTAACTCTTCCTCTAGGTTCAAGTTAATATGTTATTAGTTGCCTTCTGTAATATGTTATCTCATTGCCTTTCCCAACAAGCCTTTGAGATAAGTATTATGTCCATTGTATAGACAAAGAGACTGAGGCTCAGAGAGTAACTTGGCCAACAAGTTGCTCCCACTGCTCAACAGCAAATGAGCGGCGGGACCAAAATTCAAGCCTGTGTCTGTTTAACTTCAAGCCTGTGAATGTACTAACTGGTGCCCTGTGCCAGCTAGTACTTTGCTACAGTCATAACCTAGACTGAAGTGATAGCCATGCCCCTAAAACTCCATGCTGTGGTGACAGCACTGAACAGTGTCCAAGAAGGCTTGACTTCTAGTCCTGTCTCTGCCACTCACAAACTTTATAAGGGAATAAAGTACATAGCAAGGTCCCCCTAGGGTTAGCAGCAGTTCTGACAAAGCTGTGATTTGTCAATATTCCACGTCAACCCCAGGAATGCTCATTTTTTAAGGTATTTATTGAAACAGTTGAACATTGCCCTTCATATAATTTTAAAAAAGTGGTTTCAGAAACGCTTTCCTCCAGACCATGGTGCTCTGCAAGGTGAATGGAGTTGTTTTCAGAATGTTTCAATAATCATCTCTACTCATTCGTAAGTAGCATGTAATTTTTGCAATCTGAAGATTTTCATAAACCCTGGATACTAACCTAGACTTGTTTTCTGGTATCAGATGGCAGCTGATTTAACATAAACATTATCATTCATTATTTCATGGTAGATATATGAATATGTTGTGGTCTTTTCCCAATGAAACTTTGATTTTCAGGGTTCTGACCCTGAACATGGGTTAAACTAGTGTTCTCAAGGTGTGTCTCGGCGCCAGCAGCATCTGCTACCTGGAAACTTTCTAGAAAGCTATTCTCAGGCCCTCATCCCTGCTGATCAGACACTCTGGGAGTGGGACTCAGCCGTCTGTTGTATGTGCAGTGCTTCAGGTTATCCCTGACAGTCACTCAAATTTTAGAACCACTAGGTCTCTCTATATGGGAGAGAGTAATCTTTGAACTTGGAAAACAAGAAAGCTAACCCCTACAGGCAAGGGCTGGTGACTAGGTCATTGCCGGGAACTTGAAAAAGTTCGCCTCTGTACTACCTTTCCTGTCCCTAACCCAAGTCCTTCAGTTCTGGGTGCTCCCAGCACACACTGCTTTGTGCTGCAGTGGATACCAGATGTGTGGCTTATCTCCCAGGCTGGCAGGGAGGCATTTAACACACTGACTTAATAATATTTATTGAGTAAAAGTATTTGCTCCTAGAAGCAGGATCCAGGTAAGCCCTTTTTTACCTCTCAACTGCTTCTAGCCCAGTGCTCTTTATGTAGTAAGCCACTAATAAACAACTGCTAGATGTTGATCCAGAAAGTCACATTCCTTCTCTAAGCTTTAAGTTTCTCATCATAAAATAAGAGGATTGTTCAGATGGCTTGCCTTAGGTCTCTTTCAACTCCACAGCCCCAAAATAACCTTATGGTTCTCTATCTGGAGATGTTCTTTCACAGACTGCCATAGAACTCCTTGTAATTACTTAGTAATTTGGCTTGACAGTATGGAGAAGAAAGGGGAGAATCAAGATTTTATTTAAAAAAAAAAGTAGCTAGAATGTGTATATGGTTCAGAAAGGTATAAGAATATTGACATTCTCTTTCTTCTCTTTCCTTCTCCTTCTCTTTTCCTCCTTCTCTTCCCCCTGCTTTCTCTCCTTCTTACAGATGTGTCACAGCAGTTGGTCTCTCTTGGTTTTCCCTGGTTTTTCTGGCATCTCCCCTCGTGGCCATATGGGGAACTGAAGAAAGATGGTAACCAGCCTTTCATTATTCTCTGTGGAGGCCCCCCACTTCTAAGCCAGGACTCTTGGCGCAGCCACTGGTGGGAAATCAAATGAAATGGGCAACCATGCACTGGGTCCTTAGAGAAGCCATCACCTCTGGGAAAATGCAATGCCATATCTCTCTTTTCCACCTTCATGGTATCTATATTGTTTGGTTTTCCATTGGATGACATTGGTACACTATGGTGGGGGAAGACATATGATATTTTCCCAGTAGTACTAAAACCAGCTGTTTCACACAATAAAATTCCAAGTAGAGGATTTGAAAAGTATAACAACTGTGTTCATTTCTCATTACCACGATACTGCCCCTCAGTTGGCACTGTGATGACTTACCCTCTGACCAAGCACTTTGGAGGAAGCCTAGGATTTCAGATTCACATTGACTTGGGTTCAAGTCCTAGGTCTGTCAATGACTGGTTATGTGACTTTGAGCTGGGTCACCTCTGATCCTGAATTTCTCAACTGTAAACTGGATGTTACAAAGTGGTGGGCCTACCACATGGGTTATTTTATGGTTAATGATGGCAGAATACAACTCAACAGATAGTAAAGTGAAAGTAATGTCAGCTAGTATTAATTTTGGTTGTTTAAAATATCTCTCATGATTCAAGAGATACTTTTTATTATCCCAATGATCAGTAAAAATTATTAGTAGACTAATAGAATAGTTAATTGGTAAAATAAGGAGTTCTGCCATCTTCTAGTATCTCACACTCAGTAAATGTACATTCTGACCATTGGCTGTACCTGAAAAGACCCTCAGACTTTTATCACTGAAGCCAACATCATAATGTTGGCGATTACTATCTTTAATTGTATAATAATTATAGTTAATGTTTATTGAGTGCAGTGTCTCACTTAATTCTCACAAGAGCCATATGAAGTAGAGACTGTCTGTATCCCATTTTAATAAATGTTGGAAACTGAGGCCAGAGAGATTAAGTAACTTGCCCAATGTCACATACCTGGTAAGGGTGGAACAGGGACTTGATCCCAATTCTGTCTTGCTTCAAAGCTGTGCACTTAAATTTGTGAAAACATTTTTACAAGGACATGAAGTAATTTTTTCCCAGGTCTTTGAGAGCTCAATAAGAGGAACGGACATAAATTAAGGATGAAAATATTTCAGCTGATGATCAGAAATAACCTTTTGATATTCTGGAGAGTACCATCTTGAAATGGGTACCTGAAAGAAATTTGGGACCACTCCTCTCTTCTCAGGATTTAGGAAAACAGAATCAGCCCCCTTCTCCATGAGGGTTTGAGAGATTTAGATACTCTCTTAAGTAAAGGCAAGGCTGAGCCAGGGGTATAATGGCAGATCCTTCCAACCCTGGATTGTTAGCGAGCTCAGGAATCTTGGCCCTGGCATATTTGACCCTTTAGTGACTTCTGATTTGGTAAACCACAGAAATTCCAGAAATCAGTGTGAGAAACTCTCCGAGTGTGACTTAGGAGGGCAGATGATGCAGTGAGGCTAAGTGCCAGTTCTTGATGCTTCTTCAGCTTTCTCCTGCAGCTGTTTTCCTGCTGTTGAGCAACGTCTTCTAGGGCTTCTGAGCTCAGTTGGGACAGGAAATAACCATGCTGTTTAGGTGTCACGGGGAAAAAAAAAAAAAACACAAGAAAAAGCCAAAAGTGCGCATGGTTTTACTCAGCACAGCTACTCATTTCCCAGAGTTGGACCCCAATGCTTTTGATCTTTTTTTGTTATCATTCAGTCCTTATAATCTATTGATGTAAAGTGAAACTTTATGTTCTACAGTGCTTTACATCTGGAGGCCATAACAAGAACCACCATTTATAAAGCATGTAAGAGCACTGTGTTAAGCTCTTATGTGAATGAGCTTATATAATCCACATATCTACCTTCTAAAGCAAGGGCTAATATTTTTCTCACTTTAAAGATGATGACACTGAGGTTAGAGTAGTTGAATGTCTTGCCGAAGGCCACAAGACTGGACAAGGGCTAGAGCTGCTTCTAATCCAGGCTCTGCTACTCCAAAATCCAGGCTCTCAACCACTGTGACTCATAAACTTGAGCAGGCATCAACACCATCTGGAGAGCTTAAAACTATATGACTAAATCCATCCCAGGGTTTCTGATTCAGCAGCTGAGAATTTGCATTTCTGATCTATTCCAGGTGATGCTGCTGATGGTGTTTCATCGATCATGCTTTGGGAACTACTACATTAAACAATTCTATTCAATTAATAATTTATGCATGGATAAAAATGAATGAAGCTTTGCTATGACACACTCTGAAATACTATACTAAGCCATTCCTCAAAGGCCAGTTTAGACACTAGCATTAAGCATCCTTGCAAAGCCCAAGAGACAAAAGGTCTGAGCTGTAGCCTTGTACTTCTGACTTGATGTGACCACGCTTAGATCCTTGGCCTCAGTACCCTTCTTCATTAAATGGAAGACTAAGATCTACTGGACTGCTTCATAAAAGTGTAAGATAGCGAAAAATAACAATAATAATAATACAGAGAGAATGAAAATCTCCATTGGTGATTTAAAACAGAGGGAACTAAATCTTAAATATCCATGGAAAATTGTACAGAGAGTTTCTCTGTACAGTTGGCTGACTCCTCAGTCTATAAGTAACAATAACTAACACAGAATTTACTGTGTGGCAGACACTGTGCTAAGTACTTTACATGCTTTTTTTTTTTTCATTTATCCTCAGTCAAATGTATGGCAGATACTGTTATTATTATCATTTTACAGATGAGGAAACTGAGGCTCATGATAATTAAATACATTGTTCCAAATCCCCCAGCTGGTTAGTGGAGACAGGATTACAGTCTTGGTTAGTTGTTCTCAACATCCTGAGCTTTTAATGACTATGTTATTCCTGCTAAATATTGTACCTGCCGTATTCTCTATGAAACTGAAATTGTGCTGGACGTTTCTCTCCCCCAGACCTTTGGCAAAGAGTATTGTGCTGTTTGCAGTTTTTGGTATACTAAGGTGTTTCCAATCTACTAAATAATCAAAGGTTACTATTAAGGGCAGCTTTCCAGTCAATGAGTCGATGGCAGCTATAAAACTCTTTGTTTCTCTTTTCCTTGACCTTGAGCCCAAGCAGGGTCTAATGCCTGAGATCATCTCAGCAAGCATTTGCCAAATACTTGTTGTAAACAAGGTTGTGTTTTAGGCAATGGGATGCCAAAAGGGTTAATAAAACACAGTCCCAGAGTTCCTGGAGCTTACAGCCTAGTTCTCCACTTCCTGTGCATTCCAGTTTATGTCGTAGAATTGGATTGGTACCCGGATGCCCCTGGAGAAATGGTGGTCCTTACATGTGACCCCTGAAGAAGATGGTATCACCTGGACCTTGGACAAGAGCAGTGAGGTCTTAGGCTCTGGCAAAACCCTGACCATCCAAGTCAAGAGTTTGGAGATGCTGGCCAGTACACCTGTCACAAAGGAGGCAAGGTTCTAAGCCATTCGCTCCTGCTGCTTCACAAAAAGGAAGATGGAATTTGGTCCACTGATATTTTAAAGGACCAGAAAGTAATTCTATGCCCTTGGATAGTATCAGTTTTCTCTTTCGTTTATAAGAGTTAAAAAACAACAACAACAACAAATTGAAAAGCCAAGTCATGATAAGTGTAGTTAATGAATATCAAGTCTCTTATTGATGTTAATTGATGCTAACCTCCATTTTCCTTTGCTTTCCTGGACCCTTTGGGTTATCAACCATCAAAATCTCATATTAAGGGAGTTTCATGGTCAGTCTGAATGTTTAGCCTGATGTTTTCTTTAAATAATGGTGATATTATTTAATGGCTAATGGAAATTAACCAATAGTGTATCACTCTGCACTGGGGTGATAGCCTTCAAAAAATGAATGCCTCTGCCGGGCATATTAGGTGTGTAGTGTACTCTGCAGAATCAACACCCCACTGGGACCCTCCCAATCCTTATGGAGCTACCCAAGAGGGAACACATGGAAGAACTTCACCCTGTACCATCTGGTGACCTGTGATTCATCACAGTCAAAACCTTTCTGCAAAAAACTCCTAAATATTGAATTTTTGTTCTTTTCAAATCCAGAACCCAAAAATAAGACCTTTCTAAGATGCGAGGCCAAGAATTATTCTGGACGTTTCACCTGCTGGTGGCTGACGACAATCAGTACTGATCTGACATTCAGTGTCAAAAGCAGCAGAGGGTGAGTGAAACTGCTCTGGTTTCTCAGCATTTTGCTAGAACTATTTCATTAAGAAATTAAGGGCAACCTCTCAGTGACCTATCAGTTAATGATAAGGGGAAAAGCAAAGTCAAACCCATGTTTTTTCAACCACCCTTCCTTGTCTACATTGAAGAAAGAACGTGGAGATTTTAGCCAATTGCTTGAATAAATATATGTGTTAAGGCAGGATATTATTGGGAACTGAGAATAGTCTCTGCTGTGTTTGAACCCACTCATCCAAACTGCCTGGCCATGCTTCCTGAAGGCTCATAGCACCAAAGAAAGGGATAAAAGGAGAATTCAAAGCTACAAACGACTTGCTGAAATTGCACCTTGAGTCAAAAACAAGAGCTCCAGGGCGTAGATCTTAGGGGCCCTGAAGCAGACTCCAAAACTCGATGAGGCTCCCAAAATTTTCCCAGGGCCACCTCAACTCCTTTTACTTCTGCTGACATCACTAATCTGAAGTTCGCTGTTGGTCCAATACACTTGGACTTTCCATAAAAAAGCAACTTCCATAAATACAAGACCTATGTGTTAACCCCCATGTGGCTTACTTTAATCATCACCTAAGCAAACCCCAGGTGATCATCCTGACTTTACCATTATTTCACTGAGTAAATTAAGCATTGGGGTCTCACTTTTTCATCTTTAAAAGGAAAATGCTTACTAAAGAAATGTTTCTCCAAGTGCATAAAGACATAATCAGCAGAGGAATGGTTAAATAAAACATGGTACACTATACTCTTGCTTAATGTGCAGTCATTGAAATGGATAACCCAACCCATATGTTTTGTCATGGAGAGCTCCCCATAATATGTTCAGAGGGGAAAAGGATGGTTACGTAATCATATGTATACAATTTGATCCTAGTTTATAAAAATAAAATCTATATGTATATTTATAAGTAAAATATATATAGTGGATCTGTATAGTGTGGGGATATATATAACATGGATTATATATATAATGTGTGTGTGTGTGTATATATATATATATATATATAAAATGTGGATATACAATTATCTTGAATATTCATTGAAAAAGTTCTGGCCAGGCACAGTGGCTCACACCTGAAATCCTAACTCTTTGGGAGGCTGAGGCAGAATGATTGCTTGAGGCCAGGAGTTCAAGACCAGCCTAGGCAACACAGTGAGACCCTATCTCAGAAAATACTAAAAATAAAAAAATTAGGTGGGTGTGGTGGCACACACCTGTAGTCCCAGCTACTTGGGAGGCAGAGGGAGGGGATCACTTGAGCCTAGGAGTTTGAGGCTACAGTGAGATCTGATTCCACCACTGCACTCCAGCCTGGGTGACAGAGCAAGACCCTGTCTCTTAAAAAAAAAAAAAAAAAAAAAGAGAGTGAGAGAGAGAGAGAAAGAAAAAGAAAAAGGAAGGTCTGGAAGGGTACAACAAGCTATTATTAGTACTTACACCTGCAGAGAGCAGTTAAGGATGAAGGAGACATACACTTCTTTCCTTTATATGGATCTTTATCATCTTTACTTTTATAATTAGTGTGTACTGATTTGTGTATTGATTTTATAATTAAAATGGGAAAAAATGAATTTAAGTTTTTAACATGGGGGTTTAATAATCAGAGATTCTAGATCTAAAACAAACAAACAAAAACTTCCATATTCATTTAGTACAGAGACATGTAAGTGCTCTTGAAGCTCAGCTTTTTCTCCTGGGGAGGGCAGTTTCTTACCCTCTGGGTAGAAATCAGCCCAGTTGGAGAAAGTGTGTCCTTGGACAACAGTTGAGGCCTTACCTGCCTTACTGGCTACAATCACTAGGAACTCTCTCCCCAGTGTGTAACACAGGCTAATTTCTGTCTTTGACTTCAGCTCTTCTGACCTCCAAGGGGTGACGTGCGGAGCTGCTACACTCTCTGCAGAGAGGATCAGAGGGGACAACAAGGAGTATGAGTACTCAGTGGAGTGCCAGGAGGACAGTGCCTGCCCAGCTGCTGAGGAGAGGCTGCCCATTGAGGTCATGGTGGATGCCATTCACAAGCTCAAGTATGAAAACTACACCAGCAGCTTCTTCATCAGGGACATCAGTGAGTTTTGGATGATTATATGTGCTCCATAGGGAAAGATACTATTTGTCACATGTTCACAATGCCCCATGCACTGGGGTAGGTGGTTGATAAGCATTATCTCTTTTATTCTGCATCCAAAAACAAAATACGATGTAGATACTGTTATCTGCATTTTAAGGAAGAGGAAATTGAGTCTTAGAAAAGTTAAGCAACTTGCCCCAGATCTCAGATCTTACAGCTAGCAGTTCAAATCCAGATCCGCTCCACTAGAGCTGCTCTTTGCTGCACTTTGATTCAGCTGCCAGATAGTTTCCATGATGAATCCCAGAGCCTAATCAAGCATAATATTCATATTCAGAACCAGGGCTTCCCTACTAATGGCAATTATTCCCAACCAATCTTTCCTTAGCATTTGAAAAGGGACTTCTTTCTTAGAATATAAACCCTTCCAAAATGGACATCTATTTTTTTTAATTGGCAGATAGGGATTTCACCATAAGTCATTTCCTTTACTATTTATTCATTGACCAGGCAGCATGATAAAGTGTAATAGAACCAGAGAACTTGCTTCAAAACTTACGGAGGGTTTGTACTTGGTGGGTGGAGTCTAGTTCACATAGGGTGGCCAAGGAAGGCCTCTCTGAGGAGGTGACATTTAGGTGACACCAAAAGGAAAGATGTCAGTTGTGTTAAGAGCAGAGGAAAGCATATTTGCAAAGCACCTGCTAGGAGCCATGATCTTTGTGTGGAGCAGAGCCAGGCCTACAGAGCCCAACCACACACCCTAGCATGTCTCCCCCTCTTCTTATCTAGAAGACCTAATTGAGGAAGGAGTCTTTGTGAAACTCACTGCTGTATCCTTCATGCATAGTCCGGTGGCTGGAACATAATGGGTGCTCAGTATTTGTGGAATAAACAAGCACATTGAGCATAGAGACAATTGACTATAACTGCTCCAAGACATGTCCTCACCAAAAGCTATGAAAGACAAAAGAAAGGGCAGTAAATCTATCATCTCATCCCCAGGGAAAGGCTCAGCTCAGTTCCATATTCAGTGCAAAGTGAGGGATTAGCACAGAGAGGGTGGTCCTTCAGTGCATGGCCCATAACCATTAAAGCAGAGGTCTTCTCACTGTGCAGTCCCATCTGATTGTTCAGTGGTGAGGATTCTGAGCATCTCTCAGATCCTGCAATAAATGTGGATCTGAGATGTGGCCATTGAAGAACAACTGCCTTCCCGAGGCACCAGCGTGAGCACCTGCGGCAGAGGTGCCTCACATTTGCCATCCAGGTGCTCACAGAAGTTAAGTAACTATCCAGTGGACTCACAGCTGATCAAAGGTGCAAGTGAGATCATAAGCCAAAACCACTGAACTCTAAAGCCTTATTATGAGAATAAGCGTGTTTATCATCTTCCACAGTCAAACCCGACCCACCCAAGAACTTGCAGCTGAAGCCATTAAAGAATTCTCGGCAGGTGGAGGTCAGCTGGGAGTACCCTGACACCTGGAGTACTCCACATTCCTACTTCTCCCTGACATTCTGCGTTCAGGTCCAGGGCAAGAGCAAAAGAGAAAAGGTAAGAAGTGATTCAAGTGCAGTATATTCCTTGGTCAGTTTTATGGAGGCCCACCATAAAGTGAGAAGATGAATGATGATAATAACAACTACATCCATGTATCACTTAACAACAGGGATACATTCTGAGAAATTCATCTTTAGGCGGTTACGTCATTGTGCAAACATATATGGTGTGCCCACACAAACCTAGATGGTATAGCCTACTACACATCTAGGCTTTATGGTATAGCCTATTGCTCCTAGGCTGCAAACCTGTACAGCATGTTCCTGTACTGAATACTGTAGGCAATTACAACACAATGGTTTGTATATCTAAACAGAAAAGATACAGCAAAAGTACAATATTATAACAATATAGGACCACTGGTCATATATGTGATCCTTCTTTGACTGAGATGTTATTATGTGATGCATAATTACTTTTCTTAGCACTTTTCTATGTGTCTAGAGCCGTGCCAAGGGTTTTGCATGTTTATTTCACTTAATCTACAAAATTAACCCAACAAAGGCAGCTGATGTTATTCTTGTTTTTTTTACCCCCTTTTTTGTGGAAAAGAGCCTTTCCTTTTTTCCAGAAACTGTGGCAAGGTAAAGCAAAGCTGTAGCTGATGCAGGAATTTTGTGTAGGTGTTAGCAGCACTGCCCTCACTACGTGCTCATTGGAGAGTAGCCCAACCCCAAGAAAAGGATGGTTGGTAGCCAGTAGTATTATCATCATTTCACAAGTGATTGAAGACTCAGAGAGGTTAAGTGACTTTCCCAAGGTCACCCAGCTAGGAAATGACATAACCAGGACACAAACTCAATCTGCCAGACAGAAAGGCCATGCACGTAACCACTCCACTACCTCTGATGTTGGTCATTGATCTTGGCACTCAGAATTAGTCCTGATAGAGGAGACCTGGGCTCCAGAAGCCTAAAATTGTTGTTTCAACTGAGTGCATGTAATGAATGATAGAACAGGCAAGAGATATCGCACCCAAAATGGATAGCTCCTGGCTGTTCCAGATATTATAAAATTATTTTACTAAACAGAATGCCTACACTTATAGAGGCTAACATATTGGCTTCCCAGCTTCCTCGCCTTACAGCAGAATTCCTTTGCCTGTTGCAAGGTTCCAGAGGCCCTTTTGTACAGCCCCAGACTCCTTTCACCCCACTTTTAAAATCACTGGACAAAGCCCTAATTCAGCATAGCATTTAGCATGTGGTAGAAATTCAGTGAGCTAGTTACTCTCTGGGAAAAAAATTAGGTGGGGAGGCTATCCTGGAATAGATATTTACCTAAATATTATTTTACATCTTGGCAAGTACTTTCCCTATTTAAGATCTGTATGATTAATAGGTGATATCGAGTGCTTCCTATGTGCTAAAGACTTGCTAAGAGTTTGACGTGATTTCTACCTTGAACTACAATTCTATGAAGTAGGCATTATTGTTATCCCTGTTTATAAGTGAGGAAACAGACACAGAGAACCTAAGACATTTTCCTGAAGTTACACAGCTATTAAGTAGCAGTGCCAGGATTTGAAGGCAAGTTTTCTGATGAAATGATCAGGATATGATATTTCTGAATATCTCAGGGATGGCTAGAGCAAATCTGTCTCTTTCTCACCATCAGCTCAGGACTGGGTGACTGGCCATGGGGCCTTGAGGCAAGGCAACTGTGATAGAAAGATGAAAGTTGGGCCAAATGATTTCTCCCTCAAGAGCTTACAAAGTACAAAAGCTGCACCTACATGTGGAGTGTCTGCCAGTAGGTGGTGCAAGTTCTACGCATGCCTCTGTGAATTGCAAGCTCAGTGCCCTAAGACCAAGATGGGCTTGTTTTGGGAGAGTATGCATTGCAGAAATAGGCTCGGCTTACCCTGTGACTATGTTGCCAAGAGGCCTTCACAACTTTCCTTCTCTTCTGCAGAAAGATAGAGTCTTCATGGACAAGACCTCAGCCACGGTCATCTGCCGCAAAAATGCCAGCTTTAGCGTGCGGGCCCAGGACCGCTACTATAGCTCATCTTGGAGTGAATGGGCATCTGTGCCCTGCAATTAGGTGAGCAGGCCCTCAAAGCCCAGTCCAGACCTGCACTCTCAGTGCACCTGGGTGCAGGGATATGATTGGGGGCTGTGTTGGAGAGGAAAGGGGGATGGAGTGGCCGGCACCCAGTTGCCAGAATCAGAAGCATACATTTATTCGCTAACAGATATTTATTTGGTGTCTGCATTATGTAGGACACTGTGCTGGCCACAGGGATATTGCAGGAAAGAAAACAGACCTGGGTTCTGGCCTCCTAAAGAGAAAGGCAAAGGAGAGAGAGGTAGCCAGGAGGCAGAGCATGGCGGACTTGCAAGCTTGCAGGACTCAGAACCTTGTTCTGGAGGCCCTGGGCCCTGAAAACCACTGAAGGGTTTTCAGCAAGGAAGTAACACAATCAGATATTATTTTAAGAAAACTCTCAAGAAAGCCTCTGGCAAGCATGGCACCAGCCAAATTCCAGGCCACATAAGGAAGGCCTGGGCCTTCTGGCATGAAATCCCGAAACCCAGTTGCCCAGGATCGTATGTTGTGAGAAATAAGAAGAGTTTGCTGTTACAATGTCCCCCACACCGACTTTTGGCATTCTCTTCCAGGTTCTGATCCCAGGATGAAAATTTGGAGGAAAAGTGGAAGATACTAAGCAAAATGTTTAAAGACACAACGGAATAGACCCAAAAAGATATTTTCTATCTGATTTGCTTTAAAGTTTTTTTTTTAGGATCACAATATCTTTGCTGTATTTGTATAGTTAGATGCTAAATGCTCATTGAAACAATCAGCTAATTTATGTATAGATTTTCCAGCTCTCAAGTTGCCATGGGCCTTCATGCTATTTAAATATTTAAGTAATTTATGTATTTATTAGTGTATTACTGTTATTTAACATTTGTGTGCCAGGATGTATTGAATGTTTCATACTCTCATGACCCGATCCATCAGGATCAGTCCCTATTATGTAAAATGTGAATTTAATTTTACTTATACTGACAACTTTTCAAGCAAGGCTGCAAGTACATCAGTTTTATGACAATCAGGAAGAATGCAGTGTTCTGATACCAGTGCCATCATATACTTGTGATGGATAGGAACGCAAGAGATACTTAAATGGAAAGCTGACAATGCAAACCTGTTGAGAAGATCCAGGAGAACAAGATGCTACTTCCCATGTCTGTGAAGACTTCCTGGAGATGGTGTTGATAAAGCAATTTAGGGCCACTCGCACTTCTAAGCAAGTTTAATCTTTGGATGCCTTAATTTTAAAAGGGCTAGAAAAAAATGATTGACCAGCCTGGGAAACATAACAAGACCCCTTCTCTACAAAAAATTTAAAAATTAGCCAGGCGTGGTGGCTCATGCTTGTGGTCCCAGTTATTCAGGAGGATGAGGCAGGAGGATCTCTTGAGCCCAAGATGTCAAGGCTACGGTGAGCTGTGATTGTGCCACTGCATACCAGCCTAGGTGACAGAATGAGACCCTGTCTCAAAAAAAAAAAAAAAAGATTGAAATTAAAATTCAGCTTTAGCTTCCATGGCAGTCCTCACACCCACCTCTCTAAAATACACAGGAGGATGACACAGAAACACCGTAAGTGTCTGGAAGGCAAAAGGATCTTAAGATTCAAGAGAGAGGACAAGTAGTTATGGCTAAGGACATGAAATTGTCAGAATTGCAGGTGGCTTCTTAACAGCCATGTGAGAAGCAGACAGATGCAAAGAAAATCTGGAATCCTTTTCTCATTAGCATGAATGAACCTGATACACAATTATGAGCAGAAAGTATGGCTCCATGAAGGTGCTACTTTTAAGTAATGTATGTGCTTTCTGTAAAGTGATTACATTTGTTTTGTTTGTTTATTTATTTATTTATTTTTGCATTCCGAGGCTGAACTAATAAAAACTCTTCTTTATAATCATATTTTGGGCATTCTCAGCTGATTTGAGTACTCTGCTTGCAAGTCTACCAGGGGTGCATTTTTTCCCCTATCATTTAAGAATTGCCCTTTCTTGAAGTGATCCCATTCCAAATTTTGCAGAGTTGCTCTTTCCCCTTAGAGTTTTTCCAAAGTAAGTGTCTTCCTGAACTCAGGGGATGTCCCTGTAATCCGACCAGGAAGGATCCTTTGCAAGGGCACTGAACTGCATTGTGACTTTTTTAGAGCACAAATGCTCTCACTTCTTCCACCCTCTATCCTGAAATCGACTCTACTGGTATCCCCAGAATCATGAAATAAAACTCTAACCTGGTACAGCCATGGACATCTCAGCTCTTAGGTCCAGCTCTAGTATTTATTGAGGGTTTGCCATATATATGGACATGTGCTAGCCCTCGGGGTTGGGAAGTTTCAAAAAGCCTTGCATTGTGTCTCCCAAACAGTGCCCACTCCTGACACTGCTTATAAGACAGGATGAAAAGTTAACTTTACTATCATTAAATGCTAAAATGTTCAGGATATATGGTATCCTGGGGTGAGAATGAAAAAGAAGGATCTGTGTAACCCAGCACCATCCAGAAAGACTCATCAGAGAAGAGAGGGTGCCAGCTTTAGGCTAAAGAATGGGCAGGGCCTGCCAATTCCCCTTGGTGCTTCTCATGGAAGGAGCAGATGGTGGGATCAGAGGGAATGCAGTCCAATTTCCTGCTATCCCAAAAATCCAAGTGTACACATTCAGGCTTCCTTGCAATGGCAGGGTAATTATAATAGGGGCGTTTGTTTACATTCCTGATTTTCAGTGTCCCCTGGAGCCCTATGCTACTCTGTTCCTGGCCTGGAGGAATGGTGGGTGGCGTCTGTCATTCTATGCCAACCTTGGGAGCATATGGTCCCATGTTGTAAGCCCACACTTGACAGCATATGGTTGTTAATAACAAGTGTTTGTCCCCCTACAGGGTCTTTCATCTACAGTTACCAAAGTACTTAATGGATATTTAATGAACAACACTAACCAGATTTTTAAAAAATAAATAACTAATCACATTTCATAAGCACTGAGAACTGGGACCTTTCTCCAAATTTCTGGCCAGCCTGGGGCAGAGCTGAGATGTTCTGGCTCCCACCATGCCCAGTGCTTTTGCGACATGACCTCTTAGCATTTGATTAATTTCAGTGCATGCAATGCAGAGTTTTTCTTCTTTAAAGATAGTCTCCAGGACTGTCCTTTTTATTGTAAATCTAGCCACTACAAAATGTATTAAATGTCTAAGCCAAAGATCTCAGGACTGGGAATCAGAGGAGCAGACGCTAGTCCCAACTATGGTTACGTAACAAGTCTGTTACGTAACCATGTGACCTTGAGCAGGGTCTTGGAAACAGCCTGCTGGTTTTCCAATCAATACTCATTCCCAACCGTTTTCTCCCCTGATGCCCTCTTCAGCTCTAAATGTTGGTAAGTTTAGCGACCACTTTTTCAGCCACCTTTGTTGCCCAGCAAAGCCAAAACACTGAGTTCTGGCCAATGAGATATAAGAAAATTCTGCTGGGAGGGTTGCTGAGAAGCTTGGCTTTTCTGATGAAAGACAGAGCAATGGCTAGCATCACCCTTTCCTTCCTTCCTCCTCTCTTGAGCGGAAAAAAATCTCGAGAATCTTCAGCGGACACCTTGTGCCCAGCATGAAAGCCATCATGCAAAAACTCAAGCTAGAGACTCCAGGCCAGGCACTGTGGCTCATGCCTGTAATCTCAGCACTTTGAGAGGCTGAGGTGGGCGGATCACCTGAGGTCAGGGGTTCAAGACCAGCCTCGTCAACATAGTGAAACCCCGTCTCTACCAAAAAAAATACAAAAATTAGCTGGGCACGGTGGTACACTCCTATAATCCCAGCTACATGGGAGGCCGAAGCAGGAGAATCGCTTGGACCCAAGAAGCAGAGGTCGCAGTAAGCAGAGATCACACAATTGCACTCCAGCCTGGGCAACAGAGTGAGACTTTGTCTCAAAAAAAAAAGAAAAGAAAAGAAAAGAAAAAAGCAAGACTCCAGACCCTCATGGTATCATGGAGCAGCTGAACCAACCACTCTATCTACCTACCCCAGATTTCTTGACACGTGAGAAAGACAGATCCATATTTGTTTCTCTTTTATTGCGGTGAAATATTCATAATATAAAATGTAGCATTTTAACCATTTTCAGGTGTACAGTTCAGTGGCATTAAATACATCCATATTGTTGTGCAACCATCACTCCACCCATCACCAGAACTATTTAATCAGACCCCCATCTATGAAAGGCTGCTGGCCAAGTCAGAAAAAGGACCCATGCCAGCACAGGAAGAAACCTGGGGTTTGGTGTCAGAAAATCTGGTTCTGCCCCTCATGGCTGGCATGGGCCTGGTGAAGACATGGAGCATTCGATTTCCAGTGACATCAGGTGGGGATTTGGTGATACCCTGCTTCACTGACCTCTGGGAGGTGTAAAACAAGTGAGGACATAAACCTGCAGGCCCCCTCTGAAATCTTCAAGTGTCATACCCTTAGGAGTCCATCTCCCTGCTCCCATGCTCAAAAAGAAAGTGAGAAAACTAAGGGCCAAATGCAGCCGTAGAAGATACCTCACTAGGTCCCTAACAACCCTGTGCAGGAGGAATTCTCATTCCATTATTACAGATAAGGAAACTGTGGCCAAGGTCCCTGTTCCAAGGGCAGCCTGAGCATCAGCAAGACTCACCTGAAGGTGGGGAGAGGTTGGGGGATCCCACAGGAAAGCACCTCTACTGTCCTTTCATTCAGTATTTTTGGAGTCCCTGGTACCGTCTCTGTCCCTGGCACCATCCTCAACTTTTTGGATACAGGGGTGAATAAGCCCCTTCCTTCCCATGGTTTCTCATCTCCAAAGGACCAAATGCTTGAATTCTAGGCACTGGAGGCCACTTCCTAAGGATCAAGGGCACTATTACATGAAATAAATAATTGATGGTCACAGTACCTGGCTCACAGGAAGCACTCAGTGAATGGCAGCTATGTCCACTGACTAGCTGTGATCTTGAACAAGTTATTTAACATCTTCGAGCCTCAGTTTTCTCATCCTTCAAATGGAAAGATAGTACCTACCTCATAGTGTGGTTGTGAGGATCAAATGAAATAATGTTCAAAAATTGCTTTAAAAGGTACCTGATCCATAAGTAAAAGCTTATTGTAAAGTAAAATGTACCTGATCCAATAACTAAAAGCTTATTGTTATTAGTTTTATTGTGCTATTTAGAACCTGAAAGAAGTATAATTCTGGACCCTGTGCTTCTTGCAAGGTTTAGGGGATGAAGGGGTGGTTTTTACCTGGCCTTGGTGTCTCTGAGAACCGGGTTGGCATGGAGGAATCATTAATCAGCCAGTGGGGATGAGAAAGCTGGTCCAGTCTGTTAGCAGATTTAAAAGCCTCTCTGGTGTAAAATCCCTTTCTTATAAATGAAATCGTCAAAACGTCCCCATATGGGGGTATCAAGATGCCGTGAACCCCATTCTTGCTTTCAGGGCTTGTACAGTCTGGTGAGAAACAGAAAAGGGAAATGGTGGTGAATATAATAAAATATAACCTGGCTGCTGGTTGGATTAAAGATATGGGCACCATAAATATTTCTTTTTACAAAGGTTTCCATCTCCCTGGAGGAGCCCTTTCATTCCCTTTCACCTTCTCTGGATGTAATTTAATTTGGCATAATCCTACCAATTCACCTTACCTACAAATCAGACTTTAATCATCTCTGTTTCATTTCAGTATAGCCCTTCTTCTAGGGCGGCGTTTGGGAACAAAATGTATCTGGACAAGACTTTCTCCAGAGGGTCATATTATACCAAGGAAATGAATTCCCTCTCTCAAGCTCATAAACCGCAAAAATAAAATCAGCATTCTGGCTGAAGGCGGAGGAAACCAGGCGCGCATACAGAAAACCCTCCTTCGGCGGGAAGCGCTGGGCGGAGCTGATTTGCATTTACCTTCACGCAGGCCCGGGTTCCGCAGAAAGCGCAGTGCGTTCTGGCAGCGCGCCCGCCCGCCGCGGTCATGCGCAGCTACTCCACCCGGTGGATGCTAGCGTGTGACGGGCTGCAGGGCCCGGCAGCTGCTCACTAAGCTCCCCCGTCTCCTTTCATAAGGAGCACCATCCCTTCACTTCTATCCATTAGGCTGCTTGCAAAAGGAGCTAACCCGGGCGGGGGGGATTCCAAGGAACTGAATATTCCGCCAGTGGCTCGGGGGTTTGGTGAAGAGGGAAAGTCGAGGGACAAATCTGGGGTAAGCCACCGTGGTCAGTGAGCTTCCTCCTTCCCACGACCAACATACAGATAGGTGTAATGAAGCTGAAATGACAGCAAGAGCAACAACACCTGGAAGGAGTCCAGAGCGCAGGGGTGTGCACTTGATCCTGAAGCAAGGAGACTGGGCTCACACCTGGGCTCACCACTTACCAGCTCTGTGCTCTTAGGCAATTCCTTATCTCTTTGTGTGTGTGTGTCCTCACCTCTAAAACAAGTATGCTAATAGTGCCACCATCTACTGGGTGCTGTGGGGGTTAAATGAGTCAAGGCTCACAGGATCCAGGGCTCCATCGCCCAGGCTGGAGTGCAGTGGCACAATCAAAGCTCACGGCAGCTTCTCACCTGCAGCCTCAAACTCCTGGGCTCAAGCGATTCTCCCGCCTCACTCTCCTGCGATTGTTTTTCTCAGAGCAGGCCAACAAGGAGAGGCAATCCTAAAGCCCACTTCTTTTTCCCTCCCCATGAATATGAAGGTTGACTTTGGACATGTACAGAAGCCTTCCAGTCCTAACTCAGAAAGCTATGTCCTTCCAGCCACCAGCCGTTTGCTGGGCATACGGCCACCACACAGCAGTGACATCTCCCTGGAATCACAGCACTCAGAGCAACGCCCTATTTCAGCAAATTATTGCACGGGTTTCTGCTCAACGTTGTAGAACATCCTCCAGCCATGGCTTGTCCATGTCCCTGAAACTCCTCTTTATTGAGTGTTTGGGGTGTTTAAGGGTTAACCAGCCCAATGGTCCCCAACTTGTTTGAGCCAGGGTCCCTTTGTTCAAATGGAAATCTTAAACACAATTCCAAGATACACAGGAATTGGGGAGTATGGTGGCCAAAGGGGCTTTAGTTGCATCTGCAACGTTCTAATTTCTTACAAGGAAAATATATTAGTATATTTTTTGCATAATTAAAAATTAGTTTTTTTATAAAGTCCTATATATAAAGTAGGCAAAAGCAGAGCTGCTCTGGCTGGAGCCTCACACCCACTCATTCCCTGACCCCATTCACCACTGAGAGCCCTAAGGCCTCTTCTCAACACTCCTAAATTCTGCAGAACAGTTTTATAGATGACAAAACTGAAGGACAGAGTTTGGTGCCGTGCCCAAACACCAGGATTAATGCCACGGCTCAAACTTGAGCCTGGGTCTCCTGACTCCCATTTTGGCAGTTCCTGTTCAAATTCCCAGAAGATTGCCAACTAAAGATACTTTCTTTTCAACTTTTCATTCTGAATTCATTTCGGACTTAGAAAAATATGGCCAAAATAGTTCACAGAAGTCCCATATTACTATCACCCAGGTTTCTCTAATGTTAACATAAACATGGTATAGTTATCCAAAACAGGAAATTAACATTGGTCAATACTACTACCTAATAGAAGGACCTTATTCGAATTTTGCTAATTTTTCCACCAATGTGCTTTTCCTGGTCCAGAATACAATCTAAGACCCAATACTGAATTTAGTTTCGTGCCCTATAATCACCTCAAGTCGGGGACAGTTCCTCGGTCTTCCTTAACCATGCATGACCTTGACATATTTGAAGAGCTGGGAGCAGTTATTTTGTAAAATGTCCCACAAGTGAGATTTGTCTCATGTTTCTTCATGATTAAATTTGGGTTCTACATTTTTTTCAAGCATCCTACACCAGTAATACTGTGCCCTTCTCAGTGAATCTTGTCAGGAGGGGCATGAAATCAATGTCTCTCAGTACTGGTGAAATTAACTTTGATCACTTTGTTTAGGTGGTGTCTGTCCACCAGTGTTCTCCCCTGTAGTACTCTTTTTTCTTCCGGAATTAATATATCTTGTGGGGAGACACTTTAAGACTATGTTAATACCCTTTTTCTCATCATACTTCTACCAACAGATTTTGTCATACGTAGATGATACTTGCTTGCAAGCAACAATAATTTTGCCTAATGGTGATTTTCTATTTCCATCCTTCTTTCTACATTTATTAGTTTGAATTCTACTGTAAACAAGAATTCTTTATTCTTCCTATATTCTTTTTAGTAAAACATTCCTAACTTTCGATGTTATCAGAGACCATCATGTTGACTCCACAGAATCCTTGGTATCTGACTTTTGGGTCTGCCCAGTTTTGAGGTATTCACTTCTGTGCCACCATAAAGAAAAATGCCTTCTTTATTTTGCATTTAAACCTTATGATTTTAGTTGCCATTAATAGAATTTTTGAAAGAGGAGTGTGCTAAATGTCTTGCACTTAGCACACTTAGTGAAGAGGATGTTTTAATTATTCAAGAGAACTGCTTTTATGCAATTCGGGTGTACCCTTTACACATAAAAATTAATGCTAAATAGATGTAATTTCCATCTATTCATTAAAACAAATCCCAAAGCAGTCCAGAAATCCTTAGTAGCCTAATGTTATTCTTGGCACTTGAAAACAAAACTACTTTTCTTAAAGAAGGAAAACCATAACCTGTGTTTTATAAAACACTTATTCTCACTAATGGTGACCTTCTTGCTCCTTTTTTCCAAGTACCCTCCCTGTTTCCTTCTCCTAAGCAACCATTCACTCAACACTATTTTACCGAGAACCTACTGTGTGCCGGCCTCTTTTCTAAATTCTGGGGCCAAACCAGTGGATAAAACAGACCTAAACTCCGCCCTTTTGAGTTTCCAGTTTATTCAGGGGAGAGAGACTACAAACAAATTCTTTAAGTGGTAGCTGCTTTGCAGTAACATTAAGAATCACAGGGGCAGAGAAACCTCTAATTTAGATAGCATGAACAAGGAAAGCCCCTCAGAAGAGGTAGGTGTGGTGAGATTTGAACAGAGAACAGAAAGAAGTAAGGAAGAAGCTGTGTGCCTTGGGGCAGAAGGCGCAATTCAGGAAAGGAGCAGCAAGTGCAAGGTTCTGTTTTAGGGGCAATGATTGGGTTGCATTTGCTAGTGGGAGGGGTTGTTGTGTGTCCCCTTTTGCTGTATGTACACAGCCTTCTTTTGCTAAGTCTTGCATTTTTAGTACCTTCCCATCTGCTTCTCCTCTCTGCTTAATTTTTTCAACATGTAGTTTTGAATATATTTCCTTGAGGCCTGATATAGGGGATGGATAGATAAATAGATGATAGATAGATAGATAGATAGATAGATAGATAGATAGATAGATAGAGATAAATATTAATATAATGTATATACAGAGAGAGTGACTCCTTTTTTTTGATATGTGACTGCAGACAGCTTTTAAGCCTTGCCTCTCCCTCTTACCTCTCTGCACCACACCCACACCTGGGCAAGCTGCTCAGAAAGCCTGGGGGCGCCCTCCTTTGGTATAGCATCTGAACCAAATTTGGGGTAAAGATTCACAACACACACCCATCTGTGCTGGTCAGTACAATAGGCGTGAGCCACAGCTATTGAGCACCTCAATTGGAAACATGGCAGGATGTGCTGTACATGCAAAATACACTTTGGGTCTCAAAGACAATATGAAAGAGGCTGGACAACATACAGACCCTGTCTCTACAAAAAATGAAACAATTAGCCCAGCGTGGTGGTGCACGTCTGTTGTCCTAGCTACTTGGGAGGCTGAGGCTGAAGGATTGCTTAAGCCTGAGAGGTCCAAGCTGCAGTGAGCTTTGATCACACCAGTATACTCCAGCCTGGGTGAGCCTGTCTCTAAAATAAAATAAAATAATAAAAAACAAAGATAGTATGAAAGAATGTAAAATATCCTATTAATAATTTTTAAGTTGCTGGCACGGTGGCTCATGGCTGTAATCCCAGCACTTTGGGAGGCCGAGGTAGGTGAATCACCTGAGGTCAGGAGTTCGAGACCAGCCTGGCCAACATGGTGAAACCCTGTCTCTACTAAAAAATACAAAAATTAGCCGGGTGTGGTGGCGGGTGCCTGTAAACTCAGCTACTTGGGAGGCTGAGGCAGGAGAATTGCGGGAACCCGGGAGGCGGAGGTTGCCATGAGCCAAGATTGTGCCATTGCACACTAGCCCGGGCCAACAACGGCAAGACTCTGTCTCAAAAATAATAATAATAATAATTTTTAAGTTGATTGTACGATAAAATAATATATATATCAAGTTTAAAGTATTATTAACATTAATTTCACCTTTTTAAACCTTTTTAATGGGAGTACAGCATTTTTGTTTTGTAGAGCTGGGGTTTCTCACTATGTTGCTCAGGTTGGTCTTGACCTCCTAGGCTTAAGCAAGCAGTCCTCCCATCTTGGCCTCCCAAAGTGCTGGGATTATGGGCATGAGCACTGCACCTGGCTACATGAAAATTTTTAATTAAATATATGGCTCATATTTGTCATTCACCTTCTACTTCTGTTAGATAGCATTTATATATTCCAAAGTAGTAACAATGACTATGTCTTAGTTTGTTACTTTTTTTAAATTCCTTCTTTTGGATTCTCTGTATTCTCTGAGCATGTATTTAAAAATAAAAAGACATTTCTTGGAGTTGTTGTTGGTGGAGGTAGGAAGGCCTTTTGGAGGATCTGAGAAGGAAAGGTCTCCCTACCCAAAAAGTCCAGAAAGGGAAAACATTTTCCAATCAGCCATGATTCTGAAACTGACATCTGCCCTCTCTCCACTGTTTAATTAATCTAAACTTGACCTGAGGCTGCCTCCATACCTTGAGTCCCTATGTAATGAACTGCAACCTAACTTGGTATGAACTGACCGAAAGCTAATTTAATATGTTTTTGTAGCTAATAGCTGAGCCTCAGCAGTAAAACACAGCAGCAAACCTCCAATCAATCATAGGCTGCCAACTGATCAGACCATGCTCAAATAAAGCAAACATCTAGCTGTAACCAATCAAGCTGTCTCTGTACCTCACTTCCATTTGCTGTTCATAAATGCTGTCAGCCCATATCGTGGAGCAGAGTTCTCTGAACTTCTGCTGGTTCTGAGAGCTGCCCTATTGACAAGTCATTCTTCGCTCAGTTAAATTTGGTTAAATTTAACTTATCTATAAAGATTTACTTTCAACACTGTACATATACTGTTAGAGACAGGCAGCCTCTCTCTACAAGTATTGGAGGAAATGACTTTCTAATGGTGACTCTGGAGTTTGCAAATGCATTGGTGTGCCTTGCCCTGCAAGCCCCGGCTCGTTAGCACTGATATGCTGCTGTCATACATAGGAAGCCCAAGGTGCTGCTGACTACGACTTTCCTGTGTGCATCTCTAGGGTTGCCATATGTGCTTAATCCAGTCCATATCTACTCTCTACAAGCCCTCAGTGTCCCAGATCCTTGTCCACAAACCTGGAGGACCAAGCTGGGGATGGCTGTCCAAGCATGGATCCGCCTGCTTTGCAGACTGCTTTGCAGGGTAATGTTTTGGAACAAACTGTACAGATTTAGTCATGTAAAATGTTACTGCGTTGAAGAGGTCAGAATTCAGAGCACACTTGGCTGATCCAGCAACTGAATTTTACTACTACTGACTCTGACGAACAGAAAACAACTCTTCCACCTGTACATAGGCAGTCAACTCTTTCTACCAGAAGAGGAATGGACAGTAAGAGAAGGCAGAACGGGGGGAAGAAATCAAATGGATTTAATTAGATCATCATATAAAAACTGCAAATGTCCTATCATTTTTCAGAAAGA
Organism: Nomascus leucogenys; assembly: GCF_006542625.1. Classification (NCBI taxonomy): domain Eukaryota; kingdom Metazoa; phylum Chordata; class Mammalia; order Primates; family Hylobatidae; genus Nomascus; species Nomascus leucogenys. The sequence continues at coordinate 19,468,779 of NC_044382.1, forward strand.
TTCAATGTCTGCTTTCAAAGGATTTTACTATATGTATTTTCTTCACACAAGTACATTTTAAAATTTAAGTCTGAGTGATTTCAATTCTGTAAATTTTGAAATTTCACTGAGTAAGAAAAATACTGACTACTGACCCTCAAGAAGCAAGTCTACACAAATAGGCAAATTTGTAAGTTTATTGTTGGGGCTCTGAAAATGATACCCCAAAGTATGGGGCTTTCACGCAGAGTGCTTTGAACTAAGGGAGAATCAAAGCCTCCCTGAACTTCTGCCCTGCTGTGTCTCACCCGTTTCAAAAGCACAGGGAAGGGTGGTCTCTGAACTTGCCTCATCTGCCTAAAGATAGACCTTCCAAAAAGGCACTCAATTGTCATGAGTTTCCTCCCCAGGAATCTCATTAATTAGGAAAAATTAACTGTATCACAGGAGGAGAACAGACTGAAGGTAAGTGCCAAGCCCAGATATTGTCACAAACTATCACTTATTCTTCTGAGGGCTGCTCCAAGACAACCTTTATTACTCTGGAGATTGTTTATCTGCATAACAAGACAACTTTTATTCACTATGCATTTCCTCTCCTTTCCCTCCCATAATTTGTGTCATGCCCCACCCCCAAATTAAGCTCCAAGCCTCAATTCCTTTCCATAGCTCAGGATGCTACAGAAACTTTTATCATCTAGCCCTTCTTTGAGTCTCATATTTTGTGAGATTCCCATGCCTATGCACATAATTAAAATTGTTTTTTCCTGTTAATCTATCTACTGTCTATTTACTTCCCAGACTCAATGATCAAACCTTAAGAGGGTAGAGAGAAAGGTTTTCTGCCTTACATTACATTCCACCCAAGATCCACAAAAAGAGAAAATTTTACTTTTAGATAATGAAAAAGTTACCCAAAATATACAAACCCTCATATTTGACTTTACTCTTCTAACTCTGCAAACTGAAGCCACCACTAGCTACTAAAATTTGACCACCAAGGTATACATTTTTCTAACAGCTGTAATGAGGTATAGTTCACATACTATACAAGTGACTCTTTTAAAGTGTCTAATTCAACGGGTTTTCTACACTTACAGAGTTGTGCACCCATCACCACAATAAATTTTGGAATATTTTCAATACCCCAAAAAGAAGCACAGCACCCCTTCACCATCAACACCTGATATGGTTTGCATATTTGTCCCTCCAAATCTCATGTTGAAATTTGATCCCTAATGTTGGAAGTGGGACCAGATGAGAGCTGTTTGGGTCATGGGAGTGGAACCCTCATGAATGGCTTGAGCCATCCTCTTGGTGATGAGTGAGTTCTTGCTCTATTAGTTTACATGACAGCTAATTGTTTAAAGGAGCCTGGGACCTCTCCCCTCTCTCTCACTTCCTCTCTTGCCATATGATATGCCAGCTCCCCCTTTGCATTCCACCATAATTGTAAGCTCCCTGAGGCCTCACCAGAAGCAAAGTGGATGCTGACACCATGCTTCCTGGACAGCTGCAGAACTGTGAGCCAAATAAACCTCTTTTCTCTACAAACTACTCAGCCTTAGGTATTCCTTTATAGTAATGCAAAACAGACTAACACAAATCCCAATCCCAGTATCCCTCCTCCTCTACAAGGTCCTAGGCAACCACAATCTACTTTCTGTCTCTGTGGGTTTGTCTATTCTGGACATTTTATATAAACTGAATTATATAATATGTGGTCCTTTGTGACTTTCTTCTTTTACTTAGCATAATATTTTCAAGGTTCATACATGTTGCAGCGTGTATCAGTACTTCATTCCTTTTGTTCCTGAGCAATATTTGATTGCATTGACATGCCACATTTTATTTACCCATTTATCAGTTGATGGACATTTGGGTTGTTTCCAGTTTTTTACTATTATGGCTAATGCTGCTATGAATATTCATGTACCTAAGTGTAATTTTAAAGTTAAGTAATTCTTGCCTAAGGCTTAGGATACATCCCCCCAAAAAATGAGAATAAAGCAAAGTTTTGCAAAGCAGCAAAGCAGAACTTTACTCTGTCAGTGATTGCCACTCTTCAGTCACCTTTTCCCACGGAAGATAGTCCTTAACAGCCTGATTTGGGAACATCAAAAGAGGTCCATCTAAAAATGTTGTGTTAAGCAGATTCAAACACATTTTTTTTGTTTTGTTTTGTTTTGTTTGAGACCAAGTTTCACTCTTGTTGCCCAGGCTGGAATGCAATGGCGTGATCTCGGCTCACTGCAACCTCCACCTCCCAGGTTCAAGTGATTCTCCTGCCTCATGTTGAATACAGTGAGTTCTAAATTTCTCTTCAAAGAATCAGTATGTCAGTATGTTCCATTCTTTGTTCTCCATTTTAAAGTTTAACTTCCTTGTTCTCCTTGCCCGTAGTTTCAGTAAACAACTTTTTCCACCAGTTCTAATCAGCAGTTCACATCTGTTCCCCTGGTCACCTGCTCTGTCCTGAGTCACCCCTGGTCTTCTGTTCCATCTGAGTCACCCCTGGTCACCTGCTCTGACCTGAATCATCCTGAGTTCTCTTTTCTGTAACTGCCCTTCCCACCAAACTACTCACCCCGCCACTCTGACTTGTTCCCCTTCTCTCTTTAAAATAGCCAATCGGAATTATCTTAGACTGTGTGGTCCAACCCTAGCCAATAGGGGAACGACATAGCAGCAGGGGCTACCTGCATCAGGAATAAAAACCACTTCCCCTCCCTTGTTCAGGTGTGCTCTCACCATTGCTCCATCCACAAGTCACACTCTTCTATAGAAGTAAAATTGCCTTGCTGAGAAAATTAAATTTATGTTTGAGTGCTATTTCTTTTGTGGCACCAAAAGTTTATTTATAACACTCAGCTTCCCAGGTAGCTGGAATTACAGGCATGCACCACCATGCCCAGCTAATTTTGTATTTTTAGTAGAGATAAGGTTTCATCATGTTGGTCACGCTGGTCTCGAACTCCTGACCTCAAGTGATCCGCCTGCCTTGACCTCCCAAAGTGCTGGAATTACAGACATGAGCCACTACACCCAGCCTCAAACACATGTATTTATTGCATGTCTAATGTAGCAGAGAAAAAATAATTTTTTTCTACTTTTCATGATTTTTAGCTGATACAACTAAAATTCCTATAACAAAAGACAGATTAACAACAGAAAAACAAACATGTATGTCTCATTTATACCACGGGAGATACACAGGGAAAATGAGTAATTCTCTAAGAGGTGGTTTAAATTCCATCTACCAAAACAAAAAAAAGGGGGCGGGGTGGGGAAGGTCCAGTTTTGCCAAGATGGCCAGGCAAACCACCATAAAACAGCATTAGGTTTGTTATGCAGATTTAAATCAGTGTCTTCTCCATTGGTAGGAGTGTATAATGATGTACAGTCACCCTTCTCTTCCTGGTGCAGAGAGGAAAACACCCTTAAATTGGAGATTTCCTTTGTAAATGTAAATTTTCCTTACAAAAGGGTAATTTCTATTCTTGTTTTCAGAGCTTCTCCTAGGTCTGCTATTTCTTAAATAATTAAATCAGCATAATCCTTATGCTAAAGGAGCATATTTTGGGGTGATATATTCTAGTCCAGTACAGTCATATACTGGGGTGATGTGTCTTGAACCTCATCACTAATAAATAAAAAGTGCTATTTGTAGTGGGTAAATAATTTTAAAATATTTAAAAAAATTTTTCTATATATTTTTTGTACCTCTTGGTCTTCCTCTGTATCCCTACCCCATTCAGTCATTCATTGCCTCAAGGAATAGATAACTCAAAGAATAGCAGAGAACAAAGGCTTTTGGATTTGTTATTGAACTGAACTTGGGTCTGCTCACTTGGCATAGCAAAGCCAAAAGCTGACATCAAGATTTGCTGTGAGATACTGCAGCTGTAGGTAAACAGCAGCAACAAAAACAAAATAAATTATTCATTAATTATAAAAAAAAGATATTCAATGAGAGAAAGAAAAGGATTTATTGTGGGATATCAAGCAAGGAGAATTGGTCAGATAATGCTTAAGGCCCAAACTCCCCATGGCTTATCAGCAAGAGATTTTAAGGGCAGGGGTACATTTCTGGAAAGCAGAAGTTATAGGCAAAATTGTAAATCAATATATGGAGGTTATACATTGGTTTAGCTCAAAAAGGCAGGATATGTTGAAGCCGGGGCTTATAGGTCATAGATAGATTCAGTGATTCTTTGATTTGCAATTGGTTAAGAAAACAAATCTGTGTCTTAAAAACTTGGGGTCCACAGAAAGGAATGTTCAGGTTTGGACTGTGGCATGACTTTCTTCAGGCCCCTCAGGAAGAAAATTAGAACAAGGAATGGCAGTCAGAGTTCAGTCTACATGACAGCCTACGTAACATTTTCCATCTGGTGGGAGTCTGGGTTTCTGAAAAATAACTCAGGGACATATGTCAAGATGTTATCTTTAGTTTTTATAGGGAACCAAATATCTGTGTCTCTAACTTACTTGGGTGGCTATTGTTTTAAATTATTATTACCTTTTTGCTTATCAGGTTGCTCATTTATTTCTCAAGGCTAGCCAAGTGCCTGGAATTTCCCTTGAGATGACTCAAAATTTTCCTTTATTTCCATTCTTGGGGGAGGGGGCAGTGGGGCAAAAGGGCCCTGAAAGGGGCCTCCTGCTCTCAGATTTTGAATCTTGGAAACCAGGCAATAAATTTAAGAACATATGTGATGAGTTAGATTGAAGTGATGCATTATATCAAAGTTTTCTATCCTTCCCCACCAATTAAATTAAGTTATTCCAGAATTGAGGAAGAGAAAATGTATGAGAGAAAAGTGAGCCCAGAAAGGAAGCCCTGGAGAACCACAGGAAGGTTTATAGGATTACAGAGCAAAGTAATTGTGTGTCTCTCTTCCCTGGCAGAGCCTAAAAGAGGTGCCACAACCTCAGAGAAGAAATGACTGCAGGGTGTGCTTAGACAGAGGGAACCTAAACAGCCTTGCAAGAGTTTCCCCTTAACTCAGCACAGAGTGATGACAAAAAGATGACTTTATGCTGCTAAGAGTGGCTCTGAAGTACCACAGGGTTTTAGCTCCACTTAATGTCCTAGGGTTGAGAGAAGCACAGGAATTCTATGCATTCAGCAGAAGTATAGATGTAACAAGGAACATTCATTGACCTGACTTAGAACAAGGAATGATGTAGCAGTGACCTATGTGGATCAGTGGCCAAGATCCAGGGCAGATTTTGGAGATCTTAGCAGGTGCCAGCATGACTAGTGATATGGTTTGGCTCTGTGTCCCCACCCATATCTCATCTTGTAGCTCCCATAATTCCCATGTGCCATGGGAGGGACCTGGTGGGAGATGATTGAATCGTGGGGTGGGTCATTCCCATGTTGTTCTCTTGATAGTGAATGAGTCTTATGAGACCTGATGGTTTTAAAAATGTGAGTTTCTCTGCACAAGCTCTCTTTGCCTGCTTCCATCCACATAAGATGTAGCTTGTTTCTCCTTGCCTTCTGCCATGAATGTGAGGCCTCCCCAGCATGTGGAACTGTAAGACCAATAAACCTCTTTCTTTTGTAAATTGTCCAGTCTCAGGTATGTCATTATCAGCAGCATGAAAATGGACTAATATAGTAAATTTATACCAGGAGTGGGGTTCTCATAAAAAGATAACCAAAAGTGTGGAGGTGACTTTGGAACTGGGTAGTAGGCAGAGGTTGGAACAGTTTGGAGGGCTTAGAAGAAGACAGAAAAATGTGGGAAAGTTTGGAACTCCGTAGAGACATGTTGAATGGCTTTGCCCAAAATGCTGATAGTGATATGGGGACAATAGAGTCCAGGCTGAGGTGGACTCAGATGGAAATGAGGAACTTGTTGGGTACTGGAGTAAAGGTGACTCTTCTTATAGCAAAGAGACTGGTGGCATTTTGACCCTGTCCTAGAGATTTGTAGAACTTTTAACTTGAGAGAGATGATTTAGGGTATCTGGCGGAAGAAATTTCTAAGCAGCAAAGCATTCAAGAGGTGACTTGGGTGCTGGTAAAGGCATTCAGTTTTATAAGGGAAGCAGAGCATAAAAGTTCAGAAAATTTGCAGCCTGACAATGATAGAAAAGAAAATCCCATTTTCTGAGGAGAAATTCAAGCTGGCTGCAGAAATTTGCATAAGTAACAAGGAGCCAAATGTTAATCCCCAAGATAATGAAGAAAATGTCTCCAGGGCATGTCAGAGGTCTTCACAGCAGCCCCTCCCATCACAAGCCGGGAGGCCTAGGAGGAAAAGATGGTTTCATGGGCCAGGCCCAGCGTCCCCATGCTGTGTGCAGCCTAGGGACTTGGTGCCCTGTGTCCCAACCACTCCAGCCAAGGCTGAAAGGGGCCAATGTACAGCTCAGGCTGTGGCTTCAGAAGGTCCAAGCCTTAAGCCTTGGCAGCTACCATGTGATGTTGAGCCTGCAAGTGCACAGAAGTCAAGAATTGAGGTTTGGGAACCTGTGCCTAGATTTCAGAAAATGTATGAAAATGCCTGGATGCCCAGGCAGAAGTTTGCTGTAGCGGTGGAATCCTCATGGAGAACCTCTGCTAGGGCAGTGTAGAAGGGAATTATGGGGTGGGACCCACCGCACAGAGTTCCTACTGGGGTACAACCTAGTGAAGCTGTGAGAAAAAGGCCACCATCCTCCAGACCGCAGAATGGTAGATCCACAGACAGCTTGCACTGTGCACCTGGAAAAGCTGCAGACACTCAATGCCAGATTGTGAAGGCAGCTGGGAGAGAGGCTGTACCTTGCAAAGTCACAGGTGCAGAGCTGCCCAAGACCTCGGGAACCTACTTCAGCATGACCTGAATGTGAGACATGGATTTGAAGGAGATCATTCTGGAGCTTTAAGATTTGACTGCTCTGCTGGATTTTGGAATTGCATGGGGCCTGTAGCCCCTTTGTTTTGACCAATTTCTCTTATTTGGAATGGCTGTATTTATGCAATGCCTGGACCCCCATTTTATTTAAGAAGTAACTAACTTGCTTCTGATTTCACAAGTTCATACGTGGAGGACACTTGACTTGTCTTGGATGAGACTTTGTACTGTGAACTTTTGAGTTAATGCTGAAATGAGTTGAGACTTTGGGGGACTAATGGGAAGGCATGATTGGTTTTGAAATATGAAGATATGAGATTTGGAATGGGTCAGGGGCAGAATGATATTGTTAGGTTCTGTGTCCCTACCCAAATTTCATCTTGTAGCTCCCATAATTCCTACGTGTTGTGGGAAGGACCCAGTAGGAGATGATTGAATCATGGGGCAGGTCTTCCCCATACTGTTCTCTTGATAGTGAATGGGTCTCACAAGATCTGATAGTTTTACAAATGAGAGTTTCTCTGCAAAAGCCTTCTTTGCCTGCTGCCATCCACGTAAGATGTGACTTGCTCCTCCTTGCCTTCCACCCTGATTGTGAGGCCTCCTCAGCCATGTGGAACTGTAAGTCCATAAACCTCTTTCTTTTTTTTTTTTTTTTTTTGAGATGGAGTTTCTCTCTTGTTGCCCAGGCTGGAGTGTGATGGCATGATCTCGGCTCACTGCAACCTCTGCCTCCCAGGTTCAAGCAATTCTCCTGCCTCAGCCTCCCAAGTAGCTGGGATTACAGGCATGTGCCACCACGCCCAGCTAATTTTTTCTATTTTTAGTAGAGACAGGGTTTCTCCATGTTGGTCAGGCTGGTCTCAAACTCCCGACCACAGGTGATCCACCCACCTCAGCCTCCCAAAGTGCTGGGACTACAGGCGTGAGCCACTGAGCCCAGCTCATAAACCTCTTTCTTTTGTAAATTGCCCAGTCTCAGGTAGGTCTTTACCAGCAGCTTGAAAACAGACTAACACACTAGGTGACTACTAAAGACCAGATAACTCTTCATCTCAATTCCATATACCCAATGTCTTGGCATGATGTAAGACCCCAGTGCTTAGACCCAACACTGGGGAAAAGACAGGAAACCTCATATTGACCAAGATTAAGTTTCTGCTACTCAGAAAAATAAGGGATCTTAAAATAAATTTTCTAATAGAAAAATAAAATCATATTTCTGAATTAACAGTCTCAGATTTGTACATGTGAATTTTTTAAGAGTAATTTCAAGATCCCAGGAACTTGGCTCCAATGTTGTCCAAGTTCTGATTCCCCAGATCCTAAGATTTCATTTCTTTTCTAGAGATAGCCTAACTCTTCTCATTTGACATCAAAATCTTGCTTATCTTCCTGTGCTTGGGTGTGACCTCAGCTCTCCCTCCTCGCTACTATGTTATGTCCTCCTATAATATACACCCCATACGCAAAATTATTCTTTTAATACATGTAATTTTAACAGCTGTAAGCTCCATGAGGGAAGGAACCATATAGGTCTTATTCACCTGGCACATAACACAATGTCTGATATGTAATAAGCTATCGATAAATGGCTGTACAATTTTTTCCTACAAAAACACAAAAGAGCATAAGAATATGTCTTGAAGGATGTCCACTGCAGCATTGCTGGTAATCGTAAAAATTAGATTCAAACTAAGAGTCCATCAATGGGGAAAGAGTAAGTAAATTAGGGTAATTAGCATATCTCTGTGATATGGAATAATAAGTGTGTGCAAGATAATCAGGGAAAGAAAAAATCTTTATTACAAAGTCAAGTTAGATATTTTCCTGAATTATATCCTGCCTTAGATAATCAATTCCATCACCCTCCTCTCCATGTCATGTAGATAACTGAGTTGACCATTATCCTTTGAGAGAGTCAAGTTCAAAACTTGAAATTCCTCATATTGTGGTGAGTCCTTAGAAAGACATATATGATTTAAGAAGATTATAGGCATTTATCAGGATATCCATTGGTTATCACCAATGATTATCATCATTACCATCATCAGTGACATTTATTGAATGCTCACTATGTGCCAGGTACCACATAAACACTTGATATATGTTATCTTGTTTTCAATTAACATAACAACCCTCTAAAGTAGGTATTTTTATACCAACTTTACAGAATGGGTTCAGGGATTGTGGCAAACAGACTGTACCATAACCCTCAATGTTTCTACCTTCTGCTGTTCACACATTTGTGTAATCCCCTCTCCTGAGTGTAGGTGGGACCTGTCACTTGACTCTAAGAGAATATGGCAAACGTGATGAGATGTCACTTCCATAATTATTTCACGTAATACAAGACAACTCCATTTCAGCAGACTGGAGTCAGAGACTCTCTTGAGGTAGGAAAACAGCCATATTAGAGGTACATGTGGCAAGGATCATGGGAACCTCAGGGCAGCTAAAACTGACAAGGCACAGGCTTCAGACATACGTTCAGTCACACGACCTCAAGGAAATGAAGTCTGCCAACAATCCACAGGAGTCTGGAAGCAGATTCTTGCCCAGTCAAGCTTTCAGATGGACACAAGCCTGGCCGACACCTTGACTGCAGGATTGTGAGACCCTGAATAGAGGATCCAGCTAAGCTGATCCTGACTGTTGAAGCTACAAGATAATAAATGTGTGATTATAACACACCAGCTATGTGGTAACTGGTTATGCAGCAATAGAAAACTAATACAGGGAGGTGAAGTTTCTAGCCCTAGATCCCACAGGAGTCTGGGACTAGATATCCATCCCAGGTCTGTTCGCCTTAAAGCCCATGTTCAACAGGCATCCATGCCCTGCCCTCTTGCTCCCAGATGGTACTTTCAAGATTGTTCTAGGTATGAGCCTGCATCCTGAAACACGACTCAGCTGAATTCCCCTCATCAGCTCAAATTAAAGGATCTTCCCTCACCTGTATCACCTAGCAGATTCCACTATCTTTTCATATATATTGAGCTTCCTGATAGAGGAACAATAATACGGGTTCACCTTGGGCACTATCAGAGAAGTTTTAGTAACCTGTGGCCCTGGTAGGACCTCCTTGAAGATATGGGGCTTCCATACATGTTCACAGCACCCCACTGTGGGGTTGGATGTGTGACTGCTTAGTTAGTTACTCAGTGAACTGGATGGCGGCCAGCAAATTGTAGCACTTGGCTTTAAATGATTTGCTGCTTGACAGCACCAGCACAATACCTACCAGTGTCCTATTAACCAGGATGGACGATCATCTCAAGCTCCCAGAATTCCCAGAGAATAACAATTTATGATAAATAATTATGGCATTTAAATATGGTGCTGTGCCCTTCCTTTTTTTTTTTTTTTTTGAGGAGTCTCGCCTTGCCGCCCAGGCTGGAGTGCAGTGGCGTGATCTCGGCTCACTGCAAGCTCCACCTCCCAGGTTCATGCCATTCTCCTGCCTCAGCCTCCCAAGTAGCTGGGACTACAGGCACATGCCATCACACTCGGCTAATTTTTTTTGTATTTTTAGTAGAGACGGGGTTTCACCGTGTTAGCCAGGATGGTCTCGATCTCCTGACCTCGTGATCTGCCCGCCTCGGCCTCCCAAAGTGCTGGGATTACAGGCTGAGCCACTGCGCCTGGCCTGTGCCCTTCTATTATTGTCTTGTGAAAGCATTTGTAAACTACATTAATCAATTGACTATTACACTAAAGGCAGAATGCATTTAAGAGACGAATGAAAATATCCCTCATACATCATGGAGACACAAAACGACAGTAGTTCACCCATCCAACATTAAATCAGTAACCAGAATTTTAAAATTTTCTCTTGTAATAAGCTGTCATAAAAATATTTTCCTTATATCAATATATCCTCCTAAATGGTAGACTGAAAAATCAATAAGCTGGGATGCAAAAAGAAAAGGGAAATAAATATGTGTTACATATTTGTCATTACTCTTATTACAGAGGGAAGCATTTAAAGAAGCAAATGTTATTAAAATAGTGACATTAAATAAGTACCTATTTTATGGCTTGTCTGTTTATACATTCATTTGTTAATTCAACTCAGGTTGATCATATATCCATCAAGTTCAAAGGCTTACTATGTACCTGGGAAGAATACAAAAAAAATAGACATACAGTCTTTGCTTCCTGAGGCTTTCAACTATATGCATCTAACAATAACCATTTGGACTAATTTAAGCACAGAGAGCCACTGAAACATACCTATCCATTTTTGCACATATATTTTATCAGTACACATAGGCATAGAAAAAATCCCAGAAGGACGTATATCACAATGTAAACCATTGTTACCTCTGGGTGGTGAGATTACATGTAATTAAAAAAAAACTGTATTTCTTAAACAAATAGAAATTACCCACAAAAATAAAAATAATAATGTATAGCTATTAAAGAATGTTAAGGCTCGGAACACTATACTCCAAAGCATGACACTTTGGCATGCTGAGTACTTTGAACTGTAAAAGATGGGAAAGACCTCGGAAGCAAGAAGTTCTCTTTGGCCTTCTCCACACTCCTTTCTCCCTCTCCCGTTTTCCTCCCAAGCAGGTCATGGAAATGAGGATCCCTCTTCTCCAAAGCGGCTCATAGAAACTAGAACCCCTCTCGCCCGAAGCAAGCCATAAAACCTCGAGAGGTCATTCTCTGACCTACCTCCTCTGAAAATAGGCCATAAGACCCTCATTGCAGAAGGGTCTTGCGCCATACCCAGCAGGGAAAAAATCCTGTATGAAGAGGCCAAGAAGAATCCGAACAAACAGGCCTTGCTGGGGTCCCCTGTTTATTACCGTTAGAGCATACCCTTTTTGTCCAATCACATTTCTACATGGCTGTCCATTCTTCATTGAACCTAAGCATAAAAATATAATCTTCCCTGGGTCTTTAGGCCTTCATTTCTGAAGGCTCTTGTGTCACATGAAACTTGATTGAGTTTGTTATGCTTGTCTCTTGCTAACCTGTATTTCCTATAGAAATGTTGGCTGTGGACCTCAAAATGAGTGAGGAAAAGGTATTACACCTTTTTGCTCCAAGATCTTTTAAACCATTAGGTCTGACATTAATTAAACAGGTCCACCAAATCCACCAAAACAATGATGCAAATTTTTCTTTGAGCAAAGAACCAACTAAGGGAAAATAAAGAATATTTAGTCCACATTCTTTTTTTATTATTATTATAAGTTATGGGGTACATGTGCAGAACTTCCAGGTTTATTACATAGGTATACACGTGCCATGGTGGTTCGCTGCACCCATCAACCTGTCATCTACATTAGGTATTTCTCCTAATGCTATCCCTCCCCTAGCCTTCCACCCTCTGAGAGGCCCCAGTGTGTGATGTTCCCCTCCCTTTGTCTATGTGTCCACATACACCCTCCCAAGACTAAACCAGGAAGAAGTCAAATCCCTAGATAGACCAATAACAAGTTCTGAAATTGAGGCAGTAATTAATAGCCTACCAAGCAAAAAAGTTCAGGACCAGATGGATTCACACCCAAATTCTACCAGAGGTACAAAGAGGAGGTGGTACCGTTCCTTTTGAAACTATTCCAAACTACAGAAAAAGAGGGAATCTTCCCTAACTCATTTTATGAGGCCAGCATCATCCTGATACCAAAACCTGGCAGAGACACACCAAAAAAAGAAAATTTCAGGCCAGTATCCCTGATGAACGTCAATGTGAAAATCCTCAATAAAATACTGGCAAATCGAATCCAGCAGCACATCAAAAAGCTTATCAACCATGATCAAGTCAGCTTCATCCCTGGGATGCAAGGCTGGTTCAACATATGCAAATCAATAAATGTAATCCATCATATAAACAGAACCAAGGACAAAAACCACGTGATTATCTCAATAGATGCAGAAAAGGCCTTCGACAAAATTCAACACCCCTTCATGCTAAAAACTCTCAACAAACTAGGTATTGATGGAATGTATCTCAAAATAATGAGAGCTATTTATGACAAACCCACAGCCTGTATCATACTGAATGGGAAAAAACTGGAAGCATTCCCTTTGAAAACTGGCACAAGACAGGGATGCCCTCTCTCACCACTCCTATACAACATAGTATTGGAAGTTCTGGCCAGGGCAATCAGGCAAGAGAAAGAAATAAAGCGTATTCAAACAGGAAGAGAGGAAGTCAAATCGTTTCTGTTTTCAGATAACATGACTGTCTATTTAGAAAAACCCATCGTCTCAGTCCAAAATCTCCTTAAGCTGATAAGTAACTTCAGCAAAGTCTCAGGATACAAAATCAGTGTGCAAAAATCACAAGCACTCCTATACACCAGTAATAGTCAAACAGAGAGCCAAATCATGAGTGAACTCCCATTCACAATTGCTACAAAGAGAATAAAATACCTAGGAATACAACTTACAAGGGATGTGAAGGACCTCTTCAAGGAGAACTACAAATCACTGCTCAAGGAAATAGGAGAGGACACAAACAAATGGAAAAACATTCCATGCTCATGGATAGGAAGAATCATTCTCATGAAAATGGCCATACTGCCCAAAGTAATTTATAGATTCAATGCTACCCCCATCAAGTTACGATTGACTTTCTTCACAGAATTAGAAAAAACTACTTTAAATTTCATATGAAACCAAAAAAGAGCCTGCAGAGCCAAGACAATCCTAAGCAAAAAGAACAAAACTGGATGCATCACGCTACCTGCCTTCAAACTATATTACAAAGCTACAGTAACCAAAACAGCTCGGTACTGGTACCAAATCAGATATACAGACTACCATCAGAGAATACTAGAAACACCTCTACGTAAATAAACTAGAAAATCTAGAAGAAATAGATAAATTTCTGGACATGTACACCCTTCCAAGTCTAAACCAGGAAGTAGTCCACATTCTTTTAAAAAAATACATCTTCTTAAAATTAAGCATTATCTGCAATAGTGCTTAAGAGCTCCTTCATTATTTTCCCCTCACAGGATGTTTAGGCTTATTTTTTTGCTTTGACTAAAATTTCAAAAGCTTTATAGCAGTATGTGTCCTGAAAGATCAGATTGCAACAAAGCACCTTTGAATCAGTTTGCAAGATGAGCCACAGGAATGCTGGAGGGAGGGGTTCGGGGCATCAGGAACTGGAGGAAACTTCTGGCAGCAGAATTTAACCACGAACAGAGTACACGCTGCAGCCCCCATTAGGTATCGGGGAAGAAATAACAAGTGAAAGTGCACAAATGCAAAATGCTCTGTAAATGACTGTCTATTTCTTGGCTGTCCACATGTGAAATAGCTAGAAGGGGATGTTCTTGCTGGAACACTCTGGAGAGGAGAAATGGAAGGGGGCCTTTGATCTATCTTCCTATGTGTGCAGACCTCTGCTGTGCCCATGCTGGCATAGGCCATGCATGCCCAAGCTGGACACTTAATCCTGGGTCTGGCCTCTGGGCAGGAGGGTTGGGTGGAATCACAGAGGGCTTTTTCATTGTGAGCATAGGTGGGTGAGAAAGATTTTTCATATGTTGACTTTGATATATTGAGTTCTCTATTCTTCAAATCGCATCATTTACCCAGTGGTAAAGCTGGAAGGGCTAAGTTTGTGGTGCACACAGTCTTGCAGCTGCATGCTCTCATAGGGCAGGGGTCATATCTGTCTTCTTTACCATGGAAGATGTGGCACCTCACACGTGGCCTGGTATAGCACAGGGGCTCAATAGGTAGCTGGAAGATGATGCTACAAGGGAGTGAAGAAATGCATACTTTCTCCTGGTCACATTGAACATCTCTCATCTCCTAATGGGTCTTGTCCTTTCTACTTTTGCCCTTCGATAACCCATTCTCACACAAGAACCAGAATGATCTTTTTAAAAACAAATCAGGTTCTAAAATTAGCTTACAGTGATGGTTGTACAACTCTCTAAATATACTAAAAACCATTGAACTGCATACTTCAAATGGGTAAATTTGTGATATGTAAATTCTATCTCAATAAGGCTGTTAAAAAAATTAGATTGTCATTCTATGCTTAACACCCTTCACTGGTTTCTGACATTTCACGTAGAATTCGCCAGACTGCTTATGGTGATGTACAACATCCTACCTTTCCCACAGGCTCTGCCTGCCTCTCCAACCTCACCTCGCACCAGGCCACGGCTTACCTCCCACTCTTACCTGAATCTGCCTAGCTTGATCCTGCCTTCCACAATATTCTGTCCACAATATTCTTCTCCATACTTTTGTGCTTTTTTTCTTTTCTTCCTTTTATTTGCCCCTTAAGATTTCCACATCGTCTCTCTGTACATTCCGAATGGTGGCTCTCATTCAGATCTCAGCTCAAATTCCATCTTCCCACCTTAGGTCATGTAATGTGAATCACCATCATTTTCTCTCATATTATTATACTTTTATAGGACTTCCATTTCAAATTATCTTGTTTCTTCATTGTTTCCCTCACTCAAATATAAGCTCTGTGAGGGTAGAAAAATCTTGTGTTTAACCCTTGAAGAACAGTGCCTCAGATACAGTAGGAACTAATAAATATACATTAAATGTTGACTGCCTGGTTCCTGCATGGTTTATTCTGCCAAACTTGTCAGAAAAAACAAACAAACAAACAAACAAATAAAACCCATGAATGTTTACACCTTAGCATATCTTTACAAGAAAAAAATAGTTTTAAAACTCGTTGCTTTTGAATGACTTTTCATTTTTACATGGCAAGGCAAAATAAGCAAGCTTCTATCTGGGAACAATTGATTTCCAAAGTTAGAAGATTAAAATCATGTAAATATTTCACTATACAGAAGGTATTATAATGCTGTTAAGGTTCAGTCATAGTCACTTTAAGGATGCGGGTGGAGGGAGAGGGACAGCTGGACTTCCAGTCCAGACCAATACTAAATGGAATTTGCAGACGTAAAAGCAGCTGGATACTTACCAAAAGATCTTGGTCTTCAGAGGTTTCCTTATTCTCCTTTCTTTGATTATTTAGAAATCTTAGGAAAACCAAGATAGTATTTGTAAAGTTATCAAGAAAAGTCTTCCTTTTAAGACTTCACTTTTGGTAACCATATTTCAGGAATTATAGGGCTCGATTACAGCCACGTGCTCTGTGCTACTTTTAACATCTGACATTCATATAAGCCTTTGCTGCTTCCAAGTCCTTCCAAAGGAACTGTCTCATTTGACTCACCACAGCCTATGGGAAAGGCAGACAGGTGCAGAATTTTTTTAAGGAGAAGGAAGCAAAAGTTCAATGAGTTGAAGTGACTTGTCCAAGGTCCTGTTGCCAATAAAGAGGGATTTTAGTCACGTTTTTCTGACAAACCACTGGCTCTTTCAAAAGCCTTATTTAGGAAGCTACAGCAGTTCTCCTCACAGATTATCCAACAAGACGTGATAGCAATCAGTGTTCCAGAGAATTAAGAACTGGGAATAAAAGTAAGAGGGATTTGTATTCAATTAAATAATTGATTTACCTCTAGATTCCTGAAAAGTCATCAGTTTGGCCTTTAGTGTAACTAATTATACACATACACTAACGCGTGTTCTTCATAGCCATATTGGTTTATGGAAACATCATTAAAGCTTAGCAATCTTTGTTTTTGATACTTTTAAGGTTTTGTTTCTACTGTTTACAAATGTTCTTAAAAGCTGTAAGTTCAGCTTTTAAAGCTTTTCGGAAGCAAACCAGCATGTTAATGAGTAACAGTTCGTATCAGGAAATATCCTTATGCTTGCATTTAAGTGCTTGCTTACTTCCAAAGTGTTTTTACGAAATTATTAATGTGGGAGGCATGTAAGATTTTAAACACTTTACATGGAAGCTCACTGACATTACTAGATAGATAACTGACACCATTTTTAGCCCTACAGGATGCTTCGTATTGATTTCAGTTCTTATAAGGCACTAATTTCTCAGAAGTCTTTGCTAAATCTATGAAACTAATTACAAAAAGATTCTCTTAAGATTTAAACACTAAGCACTCTGAAGAGATGTCTACAATCCCATGTTCACTGCAGCATTATTTACAATAGCCAAGATATAGAAAAAAACAGAGTACTTATCAACGGATGAGTGGACTTTTAAAATATGGTATATATACATATATGGATATTATTCGGCCTTAAAAAAAAACTCAGGAAATTCTGTCATTTGTGACATGGATGAAGCTAAAGAACATTATGCTAAATGAAATAAGCCAGGTACAGAGAGACACAATACGATCTCACTTATGCGTAGAATCTAAAAAGTCAAACTCACAGAAGCAGAGAGTAAAAGTGGTTACCAGAGGTTGGGGAGGGCGGTGGTGGTGGATGGGGAAAGACGAGATGTTGGTCAAAGGGTACAAAGTTTCAGTTAAATAAGAGGAATATATTCTGGTGATCTATTGCACAGCACAGTGACTACAGTTAATAATAATGTATACTTCAAAACAGCTAAAAAAGAGGATTTAAAATGTTTTCACTACCAGGAAATGATAAATATTTGAGGTGAATATGCTAATTAGCCTGATTCAATCATTCCACATTGGATATATGTATCAAAACACTATATTGTATCCCATAAACAATTGTCAATTAAAAATTTAAAATATTCAGATGTCTCACCAAGACTCACGTAGCAAAACTAAATCTTTACACAAATATCTAAGCATTTAATCTTCACAGACATTTCTTGGGCTAGTTCATAAGATTGAATTTTGATGTAAAATACTTCATTGGAGACCGTAACAGTTTGTCCCTTGAGAGAGCTCTGTTGAGTACTTGGGATGAGAAAACTCAACAGTTTATTATTCATGTTTTATTACCATTCTGACCACCCAATTGTTATTAATACCTAAAAACCAAGCAATAACCTAAAATGCAACTAATCTGCATCTTTTTGCATATCTTTTCCCAGTCCCCATCCCTGTACAGCTCCTCTTCCTCTCAAGCAACTATTTTACTTTCCATGAATAAAGAATAAGTTTCAGTTGCTTACTGTAACAACCTGTTTTTCCATTCCTTACCTTTTACACTGAAGAACAGCTATAGGTATCATTAGTCCAATAACTGATTTCCGTAACAAAGATCTGAGGGGAAACTAGAAACTTCCCTCAGAATCAAAGATTTACTGATGTTCTGTAGTTTTTAGGCTAAATATACTTCGTATAATACTGTTTTAATGCTTAACACATATATCTGATAAAAATAATTTGTGGTTTCACCAAAATATACATCTGAATTAAGTGATCTATTGACTCAATTGTGTGTGCCACACACATGATATATAAAGATGGAGCTGTTCAATAAGCCATGAGATGCAGAAGACAAATGAAAACTCCCACACTCTGTGACGGTATTAATCACATATAGCACGTTATCTCAACAAGCTCAATGACAATGTTCTCCAGAGTGGCTTAATAAGCACAGCAGCTAAGAAGCTTTGGTTTGGGCACCACCTAATGGCAGAAAATGTTTTTGTAAAATTCTACTTTGCTCCCTGTGACTTGCTAACTTTTGTATTTTAGTTTATACTGATTTAGAAAATGTCTGCCCTTTCTTGACCTATGTTAATGCTGTGTTCCATTTTCTTGAGAAGATAAAGCCCTTTCCATGCATACTTTGGAATAAGTTGTCTTTTACAGTGGGAAAAATGTACCAATGAAAAATGAATACTCTAAAACTTCTATTCTATCCGTAAGTATTTAAATTTTACTTCATAATTAAGAAATATATTTCAATTGAATCACTTTAGTCCTCAAACTCTTCTGCATTGTATATCCTCATAACCTGTCACAAAGAAAATAGTATATATTTCTGAAAAAAAGGTACTTATTAGAATTAAGTAATTTTATGTATCTGATTAGCTGCTAAAACTACTCCTGAATGTATAAATAGTGATATACATACCTTTAACATCACCATACACATATAAGTTTTTGCAAGAGATCCTTGCCTGAACATAATGTTCGTTTTGTCATTCAACAAAGAGGTAAAATATCTGTGGTAATATAGAACAGATAACCAATGTTTTAAGAAAAGATATTTATTATTTACACCACTGAAATTAGTCCTGTAAGAACAATATACACCATGTTTCTTTAAAAGGATCAATTCCTTTCAAATACAAGAACTGTATAAAGCAATATTGTCAACACAAAACAGTGGTCACATTACATATCTGCAGGCTTAAGCATTGCAAATAATATATTTTTTTAATCTTATGGCTAGATATTTTCACTGAAACAGTGTTAGCACTTAGACAAGATATAGCTGGAACAGAACAAAAACTTTTTGTTCATGCTTTTTAGGAATGAATCAGTGATATGTCCCTTTTAAAAATTTATTGCCTTTAACTGCTTTTATGACAATGGTTTTAGGCAGATTCTACTTAGCCATCAAAAAGAGACTCATTCTTGTTCCTTAGTTTTTATTCTTCAGTCTTCTGTTTCTCAACTAAGACGCAGCTGTATCAAGACTAACGTTTTCCAGCTTTACTTGGACATGTACACACATACAGGCCTAACTGAGACCGCTCAGAATTTAGAAATGTAACTAGTGGCATACAGAAGAGAAATTGTGTCCATGACAAAGAAACAAAAAATTCTTGGTAATTTTAAGCATAACAAACTAGGTTCTTTAAACAAAAAAAAAATTTTTTTTTCTTTTTTGGTTTTAAAGGGAAAAGTACTAGTTTCAACATGAGTTTGGTCTTAGATTTAGTCAGACAATAACACAATTAGACAAAAACACAAAACATAACTTGTTTCCAAAGTCACAAAATGACATTGTTGAGTATACATTTTTCTCCACTTTGTATGTGTGTGTGTGTGTGTGTGTGTGTGTGTGTGTGTGTGTGATGGGGGGGCTGGGTGGGTCAGTAACCAATGCTGGAGAAAATATTTTTCAAGCGTAACAGAATATTCATATAGGGGACAAGCATTTTTTAGCATATTGCTATCATCTTCAAAAAATATAAAATTAAATTTACAAAAAAACTGGAAGACCAAGTATAAGCAGTATGGTATTTGCTTCAGTGTCCAGCACTATCATAATGATTTCTAGCATAAAAGCAAGAAGTTCTTGGATCTTAAGTATCTTCAATAACTGCCAGTATAACTTGTAACTACTGGCCTTGCTTCTTTGAGAGATATCTGCAAGAAATAAAATAAAGATGTCAAAGCTGTATCATGCTAAATTCATGAAGATAACCTAACTTTCCTCTCAAAGGAGTTTATTCTAATAACGAAACATTTCAAGATGAGTATTCTTAGTAGTCACTTACATCTACTGATTATGTGCACGCACAGTTCTAAGTACATGTATTAATTCATTTAGTCTTCACAACAGCTCTGAGGAGTTTCTATTAGAATTATTCCTATTTTACAGGCACAAACAGGTTAAGCAATTTGCACAAATTCACACAGCTAGAAAGTGGAAGAGCCTAGATTCAAAACAAGGCTCCAGAGGTCGTACTCATTGACTACCACTCCATACTGCCTTACTTCCAATGTGAAACTCACTATATTAACTAGTATTGTAACTTCCAAATACAGATCAAACTCCATAAAGATCTTATTTTTGTTACATCAAGACAGTGGGCAAAAGATGCTAAAGGTCTTTGATTAAGAGTGTAAAAGATACAAGACATTAATTTACTAAGCAAACAAATGTTTTTCATATTGTTTAACAGAAATCTACCACTAAATTAAAAACTTGATCTCTATTTCTAACATTTACAAACTACTATAATTGGTGGTGTGGGGATGGGGAAAGAGTTCCTAAAATCAGCAAACTTGGACATGTTTTGCTGGTACAATTTGCTCACTTTGTGGCACTGCACTAAGTATTTACTATCTCCATGACTCAGTTACATCATTTGCAATTTAAAGATGGGGGTAAAAATGTCTGCTTTATCTTCCTATTAGGATTATAGACTCTTAGAAGACTTGTGTCAAAGTGATCTGAAAAGTCAAAAGTGGAATCTGAAAAGCCAAAGTGTTATTATTACACAAATATAGTTTCTTTTGGTGCTGTATTACTGGAACCAGATCCTTAAAGATCTAATTCCCCCTCAAATACTGTAATACATAGCAATACCTTCCACTTCTCCAGGGGATTTTCTCTGTCTCAAAACCTTGATGTTTATAGGCAACGTCTATATAGATTTGTGCATACAGTTGGGTTTAGATAAAAGACTGAAAGACTATATACCAAGATGGTAACAGTGTTTATCTTTAAAAAGGAAAATTATGAGTAATTGTTTTTGTAGTGGGATAAACTTTTCTGATTTTTCTGCTACACACAAGTTACTTGTAATTTTTAATACCATTTATGAAATTTTTACATGTGTTTTATTTTATCCTGACATTATGTTACAGTATGAGAAGAGGGATTATATTCCATGTGATTCATAAAGGAGTAGCCTACCTAACATCGCAAAATAATTTATAGGCAGCATCACCAGCACATGCTAGTCTCTCAAGTTCTCTCTTCTAGAAGTATTAAAGAGCTTACAAGAGGTATGTTTACGAACAAGTTAGAGGTTAAGATGAAAGGGGAAAATACTTTCAGGGGGTAGGTCACTGGATTAGAAAATGTTTTTAGAAGTCACCTATTTTAAATAAAAATTAAGACAGCTATATATATACTGGGGTCACTGATGAAAAATGATATTTTTTTCTTCATTGATGTAAAGAGAAAATAAATAAGCAATTAAAACTTACCTTTCCCAATATTTGTGATTTAGATCCAAAAAGTCATCTAATTTTGCTATCTCCTTGAGGTACTGAGTTAATTTTAAAAGTTCTTTGTCTTTATCTCGATTTAGGTGCGCTTTCATAAAAGGCCTTATCTATTAGGAAACAAACATTACTCAACACATCACAATGTGATAAGGAAAACTAACAAATCTATACTATCATTTCAATTAGAGTTAATGAGGTTAAAATATCACCAAGAACATAAATACTAAAAATTACTTTTATATTAGCCTAAGTAGAAAGTCATGTATAATGTTTACAAATTACAAACTCTTCTACCTATTTTACCTAACATTATCTTTTCAATCTGAACCTGACAACACCAGCTTTCTTACTGCACTTGAATCCATACATAGCTACTCTACTTTGCAAAACTACTTAGCCTTTCCCGCCTCCTATCATTCTAGTTGCTTCTAATTAATTTCATTCACATTATTTTATTCATAAAAATTTAACCCAAATACCAGCTTGATCTAACAGGACAGTGAGATAAATTTTAACAACGATGATTTTTATTTTTCTATTAAATTTTTGTATAGCTGAGATACCATTATACATTTATATAACCTGTTTCCTCCTACATTTTATCATAAGTATTTTTCTTTATCATTAAATTCTCCATTAAAATCATTTTTCATTATGCAAGAGTTTTCCATAAAAAGAACTGTCATATTTTCCAAATGTTTAAGGCTGATCTATTTTATGATGAAAAAGAATTTAAAAAGCATTATTTCAAACCATACACATCAGAATAATAGACGGAGGTAGGGAGCTGCAATTAGTAAGGAATATCATATCTTGACTTGAGTGGTGGTGCTATGAATGCATATGTTTATATGCAATCTTTATCTAGATTTGCATACATCTATGCTTAAAAAAGACTAGAGGACTATAAATCAAGATGGTAATAGTGTTTATTTTTGGAAAGGAAAATCATGAGTAATTTTAGTGGAATAAAATTTTTTACAAGAATTATCTTTACAGTTTGTTAAACTATAAACTTATGCTCTTTTCCTTATTTTATAGCTTCAATAAAGAATTTTACTGTTTTGTAAAAGACATCTGCTCAAATACCTTCATACAACTCAAGACAGTCTTTCAATAATTTTAAATTGATTTTAGATAATATGATATGACTAAGATTTACTTCAAAATATTAAGGAGAGGGAAGTAGGGTATACAGCAAACAATAACCATCCATGAATTAATAAGTTAATTTAAACTGAATGATATCTACATGGGGTTTAAGCAATGTTATATAGTTCTATTTACATTTGAATTTTTCTGTTATCTTTAAAAAAAATCATACGTATTCCTAAAGCACACATATTCCTAAAGCACACATGTAAGGACTGATTTCTTCATACTTAGCAAAGTATTAATATATTCTTTTGATTTGGAGAAAATGCAAATTGGTCATTAGTTATTAATTTCACACAGTTAACACTGAAAAATGAATGATATTTAATCATTGTCACTTACTGAGAAGCAAGAACAATGAATGAGCCCAAAGAAGTCTACTAACATACCTATTAAGTGTAGGGAAGGGTTTAAGTATTTTTTACATACTTTTCTTCTGTCAATGGAAAAACACCACCAGTCTGAAATGGACAGAAGAAAATTTTCCCAGGTGTTCTACTCTCATCAGAACAGCTTGGTGCCAGTGACCTCCACACTGTTAGCTGGCTCCCATACTGCTTGAAGGGCACCAGTCAGAGCTGTCAAAGGGAGTCTTCTCAGAAATCAGCATTTGTGGGAGATCCCACTTCCAAAAAGGTAGTGCAGCAGTGCTGTTTCCCAGCAGCAGTGAATGTGGGGGATGAAGACGACACTTTACAGGGCCTTGCTTAGGCCCTGGGGATGGGAGTAAACAGAGGCATGATATGAGGATGTAGTGAAATGAGTTTCTGCATAATCCTGGGCGATATGGTAATGTTTTAAAGTATTCCTTCATTCACTTCCTAAGGACTGAAAGGCAACAAATTAACTTTTAAACAATTAATATATAATGTACCAAAGTGTCCAAATTTAAACAGCGGGAAATTACAGGGTTGGTGGGTAGTAAATAAGATTTTCAACCCAAGGCTCTGCTAAGTTATTTTTACTTTCCAAACATTTGCTCTTAAGCACTATTAAACAACAAAACTAAAATATTCTGATGATTCTGGTTCTAAAATTTTAAATAAACAAATTAAGAGTAAAAATCTATTCACTTAATTGACTTCACTTGCTCCAGTATAACCACTGTTTACATTTTTAAAAACTGATCTAAGTGATCACTAAAAGGACAGGAAACCATCATCTTGTCTCAGGTCAAGGAAGCATTTTTAGGAACTTAAGATTGTCTAGATTAGCTGAATTCTCCTATATCATAATTTCCTTGTATGGACAATAAAAATGAAGTTTTCAGCTGATAAGCTGCTTTATCCATGACCAAGATTCACATTCTTTTAGTGTAATTCTAAATTTATATTCACAGTACCTTCCATATATTTCAAACCTTATGACTGACAAGCTTATGTTTAATAGAAGTTAACTATTTTAAAAATAAGCAGTCTTATTTTTAAGATCTACATGAAATCTTTGAGATTTCTACCAAGCGCATTATGAAAGCATGATAACAAAACACAGTATTTGAGGATATTTCTCCATTTTAGAACTGTTTCTGGGCTGGGCGCAGTGGCTCATGCCTGTAATCCCAGTACTTTGAGAGGCCGAGATAGGTGGATCGCTTGAGCTCAGGAGCTCGAGACCAGCCTAGGCAATGTGGTGAAACCTTGTCTCCACCAAAAATTAGCTAGGTGTGGTAATGTGCACCTGGAGTCCCAGTTACTCAGGAGGCTGACATGTGAGGATCACTGGAGCAAGGGAAGTCGAGGCTGCAATGAGCTGTGATCATGCCACTGCACTCCAGTCTGAGCGACAGAGCAAGACCCTGTCAAAAAACCCCACCTGTTTCTATGCCGACGTGGGCAGATCTTTAATCTTAATCTTAACCTTTAATCTTTAACCTTAAAAGAGGTTTTCATGAAGTGTTATCTTGGGTAGATTAAATTTATAAAAAAGAGGTTTTCAATAAAAGACACACAAGGACCACCTGTGGAGTGTCTAAATATACCTATGGAATTAGAATTTAGGGGATGGGGACATATGTATTTTTAGAAATTCCTTCAGTGGGTCTACTGAGTACAGTCTTTTAAAAACCCAACTGTAAAGTAATATAAAGAACTAGACATTTACAATAACATCTCTCCCTGCAGCAAGAGATGGAGCTCAAATGATGGTTAGGAAAACAAAGTTTCTTCTAAACAAACACGAAACTAATGATTGTATTTTTTTTTTTTAAAGCTAAACATCTCAAAAATTATTCCTTGACGGCCGGGCGCAGTGGCTCACGCTTGTAATCCCAGCACTTTGGGAGGCCGAGGTGGGCGGATCACGAGGTCAGGAGATCGAGACCACGGTGAAACCCCGTCTCTACTAAAAAATACAGAAAATTAGCCGAGTGTGGTGGCGGGCGCCTGTAGTCCCAGCTACTCGGAGAGGCTGAGGCAGGAGAATGGCGTCAGCCCGGGAGGCGGAGCTCGCAGTGAGCCGAGATTGAGCCACTGCACTCCAGCCTGGGCGACAGAGCGAGACTCCATCTCAAAAAAAAAAAAAAAAATTATTCCTTGACCATCACGGGATCACCTTCTTGCAAGAACAGGTAATAACCGTTAGTTTCACAAACAATTAGGTCTACATCAATCACATTTCTTCTCAAGACTCAATAATACATTTTTGTACCTTATACCTGGTGAAGTACATATAAGAAAAGCACTTCTCTCCAAGCCTTAAACAGAAACCATTAAGGACAACATAACCACTTTTCTTCCAAGTCAACAGTTTTTATACTTATGGCAATTCACTACCTAGATTAGTATTCTTTCCCTAAAATACCCTCATTGTAAACAAAAAATCAAATCAACATCTGTAAGAAAGGTTTTAAAAATGTACTTTAAGTTTTTCTCTCGTCTTTTAAAACCACCAAGGACCCAGCTAGAAGAAAAGTTTAGGACTGAGAATAAAAACATCTCAGTGTCAGGACTGCCACTTCAAATGGAGACTCCATATGCAATAGCGCCATAGTATAGAGCTATCTTTTCCATTTTCATATTGCACCAACATGTAATCAACTACAGGTACCAGAAACTTTTAAGTTTCAAATTTCACTTTTACCAATTTTACACTGTTACCAGGATGAAATGTCACATAAGATTGCATGCAATTGCATGCTAAGATTGTCACTGACCTAGGAACCAAGTCACTAGAGTCTAACCCAAATTCTGTCATTAGCCAGTTACACATACAATCTTGGGCAAGTCAGGAACTTCTTCAACCTCAGACTGTTTCCAAAGTTAAGAAGGTAGGCAAGAGATGACTGTGGTTCCTTCTAGCTCTGGCAATGTCTAATTCTAAGATCTGTACTTGTCATCTAGGAATTTTCAAAAACGTCTTTAGTTTCAGTTTAAAAAGAAAAAACAAAGTACCCTTACTGCCATTTCTCAAGCTAACCAGAATGTTTAAAATGCCAAGATTTGTATACCTAAAAAAATAACTAATGATTTCACTTTTCATGCTAAAAGTCAATGTTGGGAAGCCCATGTTGCTCCCACAGAGCTAATTAAAAATAAAACACTTGGGCTGGGCGCAGTGGCTCATGCCTGTAATCCCAGCACTTGTGGGAGGTCGAGGTGGGCAGATCATGAGGTCAGGAGTCCGAGATCAGCCTGGTCAACATGGTGAAACCCTGTCTCTACTAAAAATACAAAAATTAGCTGGGTGTGGTGGTGCGTGCCTGTAATCCTAGCTACTCAAGAGGCTGAGACAGGAGAATCACTTGAACCCAGGAGGTGGACGTTGCAGTGAGCCAAGATCACGCCACCACACTCCAGCCTGGGCGACAGAGTGAGATCCCATCTCAAAAATAAATAAATAAATAAAACAAACAAACACTTGGATGAACTAGCTAACTATGGAGACATCAAAGCAAAAAAGACAAAGTTCAATTTCTATACGAATTGTTCTTAAACTTTTCTTGCCTATGACATAAGAATACAGTACTTCCAAAAATATATGAAATTCAACAGTGCTTACTACAAAAATTCTACCACACAGTCCAGATCACATGAGCGCATAACAAGTAAAAGTATGTCTTACCTTTAGTCCATTCTGTGGGTTCATTAGAAAATTTCTCCCTATGTCATCAAACATAATGGTGTTTTTCTTGCTGTAAAACTCCGAAAACTTTCCCCATATAACACCAAGAGGCTTTACCTTAGAATAAAAGTTTACATTTAACTCAAATTTTATCAATAGTTCATCCTGTCTTAAAAGCCGGAATACTGCAAACTGCCCTGCAGAACAATGCCAAAGCGTTCCTTTCCCCCTGTAAGACAGGTGTGAGCTAATCATTAAACGCAACCCACTTTAAAGCACAATGCATTCTGCAATATTGAAACTTCTGAAAGGTTTGTTCATGTCCAACTGAA
This sequence comes from Nomascus leucogenys, assembly GCF_006542625.1. Taxonomy (NCBI): domain Eukaryota; kingdom Metazoa; phylum Chordata; class Mammalia; order Primates; family Hylobatidae; genus Nomascus; species Nomascus leucogenys. The sequence goes on from NC_044382.1 coordinate 19,495,887, forward strand.
CTAAACCCATTATAAAACTTTCCATAATATTAACGTGAAGATTTTGGGTAAAATAAATTAATTATTTAATTTTTTTAAAATCCAAAATAATTGTTTAGATGTCTGCTATGCAGTCACATGACCTCCTTGGTTAACACATTCCTTCTCAGAGCTTGGGAGTCACATGGAGTCTGCTTTCAAAACTAGAACACCCTAGTCAAAAAAAATGTATTTAGCTCTTTCAATTGATAATTTAAATATTTTATAGAGGAAAAACTCATTTTCTCTTTAACTCAGTGGCACAGGTGCATAATTTCTAGGGAATTTGATTGCTTAACTTCGGAAGCACCATATTTTACAAATTCTTACTCTTATTTCTGAATTCTTAAACTGAAGCTTCAAAGAGATAATTTCTTATATAGTCTTACCTGTTGGTATTTGTGTAAAGTCTCTGTAAGACCACACAGGAAATAACACTGATTGTGGCTAGGTACCAGGTGAAAGATGACTTTTCATTATGTACTTTACTGTTTTTTTAGTCATGCAAATGTATTACACATTCGGAAAATTTTTTTAATTAATTTTTAGAAAATTACTTTTGCTGAAGACAGAAGTCTTATGGTATTATGAGAACAGAATGTAATAATAAATATATGAGATTAAGTGGTAATAAATAAATAGTAATAAAAGTTGTAACTTAAAAATTTTTTTTCCTCCTATAATTTAATTTGGAGAAAGCTTTTTCCTTCCTATTGTCCTGCCTAAGTCAATATAAACAAAAAATGTTAATGAAATATTTTAATTTACTAAAATTTTACTTTCCTGATTTTTTTTTTTTGCTACTGATCTTGTTTACTACTGAAACAGAAACCGCCCCCTCCTTCCCCCACGAAATGAAGACAAATATATAGGAATTAATACAATAAGCCATATTTTGCGGAGTTCTAGCTAACAAAAGCCTCAAGAAATATGACAACAGAGGTCATTTTTTATGACATCCAGAATAAAAATTCCACATCCTCTTAAAAAGTGCTGTCATCTGGTAATTCGGTCAAGCATTTATGTTCCCCAAAACACAAACTACTTTGCTCTCAATTAGAAAAGTAATATTGCTAACTACAGAAAAACATGAAAATACTGAAAAGCACAAAGGAAAATTTTAAATCATCAATAATCTAGTCAGTACCAAGGGCGACAACTCAATATTCTGATATATTGCCTCTAGGCATTTTTATAAACAAGAGCAGCCTCAGAGAGTTGACAGGTTCTTTGTTAAACTAAGGGTAATCCTGAACCAAACAAAGGTTAAGAACTATTTTCTAATGGCTTATGACAGTGTTCTCTAAAATACTTCTTTCACTTAAATGTGTCATGAAAATTTCTAAATCATTACATATCCTACTACATCAAATGATGAGCTGCAGTCCCTTACATAGGTAGCAGTAATTTATATATCCAATTCCCTATTGCTGGATATTGAGGATTATTTTTATTCCTTTAATTTTTCACTGTCATAAAACATGTTTAACATTTCCCTAAGTAATTTTTAATGTTAAAATTTTGTAAATGTATTATTTTACTTTAGTATATAATAAGTTATCTTTTTCTCGATACATGCAGTATTTCCTTAATAGAACAAGTCCCCATGCCCTTAAGTCATTCTATTTATGGTTTTGATAATTTTAATACTGTCTCTCCTAAGGTTTCCTCTTATCCTAAGTTCTCCTTAATTTCTATTAGTTTGGGTGCTTTTTATTTTTACTTTATTTTGTTGAGACAGAGTCTTGCTCTGTCACCCAGGCTGGAGTGCAGTGGCTCAATCTCAGCTCACTGCAACCTCCGCCCCCTGGGTTTGAGTGATTCTCCTGCCTCAGCCTCCCGAGTAGCTGGGATTACAGGCGTGCATTATCCAGCCCAGCTAACAGTTTGGGTGCTTTCAAATGGTATGGACTGTGTCTCACTCATCTCTTTATTCCCAACAGTGCCTATCACAGGGCCTTCCAGACAGTAGGTACTTAATAATATGAGTAGTTACTTGATGAGTAAAATAACTGGTTAGCCCGACCCTTTCTCTGATTGTTCTTGTTGCTATTCTTTAGCATCATCCCAAAGTACATGCATCATGATGCATCTGCTTTTATTACCAGTTTCATACAGGGCAAGGTGAGTGCTTCCATTTGTTTCTAGTATCTTCCTTGATAATATTCAGCATTTTTCTCACCTACTCTGCCCAGTAACATTGTGCTGTCATCAACACAGGTCAATTACCCACAATCACAAGTTCCTTTCTTGACAGTCCTACTTCAAGATCCTTAATTTTATCATTAAAATTCAAATCTTGGCCGGGAGCACTTTGGGAGGCCGAGGTGGGCGGATCACGAGCTCAGGAGATCGAGACCACAGTGAAACCCCGTCTCTACTAAAAATACAAAAAAATTAGCCGGGCGTGGTGGCGGGCGCCTGTAGTCCCAGCTACTCGGAGAGGCTGAGGCAGGAGAATGGCGTGAACCCGGGAGGCGGAGCTTGCAGTGAGCCGAGATCGCGCCACTGTACTCCAGCCTGGGCAACAGAGCAGACTCCGTCTCAAAAAAAAAAAAAAAAAAAAAAAAAAAAAAATTCAAATCTTTTAACCTTGGCTGGGCACAGTGGCTCACGCCCGTAATCCCAGCACTTTGGGTGGCCGAGGCAGGTGGATCACGAGATCAGGAGATCGAGACCATCCTGGCTAACACAGTGAAACCCCGTCTCTACTGAAAATACAAAAAAACTAGCCAGGTGTGGTGGCAGGCGCCTGTAGTCCCAGCTACTCCGGAGGCTGTGGCAGGAGAATGGCGTGAAGCTGGGAGGTGGAGCTTGCAGTGAGCTAAGATCGCGCCACTGCACTCCAGCCTGGGAGACACAGTGAGACTCTATCTCAAAAAAAAAAAAAAATCTTTTAACCTTAAATACATTTTCCTATGTCAAAACTCAACCACTTTATTATTTACTCAGATGAATCTCTACACTCTCTTTAATTTACTCCATCGGTATAAACATAAAAAGTGCACTGGAAAATAACCATGTTGGCATTAAATAGAAATAAAATGACTTCTTACGTCTATTAATCCTCTCCTTGGAGTATGTACTGTTATCATAGCAGCACTATCCAACATGAAAGTAATCTTATAATTGGCATTTGTGCTCACTCCCAGCTCCTACAAACACAAATATTTGTGAGGTTAAAACATAGTAATGTGGAAAATTTCAGATTTTTTGAATATTCTAGCTGCAATTTCTCATAATGCCAACTTTCTACACCACTGGCCACTACATCTTGCTAAACAACTAGGAAGTATTTTGGTTTCACTTAGCTAAGTCAATAAATGGTAGACCAAGGAAAATAAACTAGAAATAGATTACTTCCTAATTTACCATTTTAGGAGAATACTGACTCTTTAAGTATTGCACACCAGAGCAAAAGAAGGAAAATAAAGTATTATTGTAAAATGAGGAAGAATGTTGGGGAGGGGACAAGCTTAGTTATACTTTTTCTTAAAAAAGACTTAGGGATTCAGTACAATCCACTTATTAAACACACTTTAAAAACACCTTTACTCCCAATAATGGCATTTATCTATCTACTAAGTGCCCTCCAGTAAGAATAAAATTAATTCAGTTCTAGAACTTTTAACAAGACAAATGCAGTTTGAAAATATTTTTAAATGGATTGCTTTCTAACACTTACTTTCATTTTAGCTTCAATCCACTTCATATTTGTTGCAGCTAAAACACGAGGAATGATAATACAATACATATGAAAAGCTTGAATTTCTTTAAAAAAATATCTGTATAAGTAAGTTTTCTAAGCAAAACTAAAAGTTTAAATGCATCAGAATTAACAGTCCCTAGCATATTTATGGTAATTTTCTTTTAAATATTGATAAAAGTAAACTTACTGCAGTGTGTCTTCAAGACAGAATAAATTTTAAACAACTTTTATCTATAAGATACAGGTAACCCATGCTCGAAAGAACTCTGAACCTAGGAAATTTATAAATCAAGACCTAAACTCTCTTTTTAAATCAGCCCTGACACTCTGTCGATTCCAAACTTAAACTTGCGTGCCTGGATCACTTTTTTCCACGTTCCTACTTCTAGGCAATGCACAGGTATACATAGTGTCAATATAAGCATATTGTTATGTGTCAAAAGTTTATGTTGAAAACCAGCTAGTTAGGTTCAATGAAAATCTGCATTTTGTCAGTCTCAGCAAATTAAAGCTCACTGAGTCTAGCAGCTTCTAACAAGAAATCTGAGACAAATTCAAAAAGTATACCTGCATCATGTATCTGCTCATTGTCAGACATTAACCAGCTTTGAGATCATTAATATTAAAATTAAATCCTCATCTTTACGTGCTCTCCTGGTTTACTGGACTAAACTATACAGGTATAACCAAGTAAAATATTTAAAAAGAGAAAAAGCAATTTAATTATTTGAAGAGTGTGTATGTGTGTGTGTGTGTGTGTGTGTGTGTGATTTTTAAAAGCAAAAGAGGAACCTGAGTTCTCAAAATAAAAAATCTTCAGTGCACACATACAAAAAACAGAAGAATCACCTTACACATATAAAACTGGTCAGTTGAGCTAAAATTTTAAAGACTGTTGTATCTCCAATGAAAATAATAGTAAGACAGAAAAAAAATTTAATCCAGTACTTATTTTGTATCTGTAATTATCAGATGAAAAACAAAGACTCACAGCTAATAAAAAGTTTCTAATTATTAACTATATGTCAGACATAGTACTAGTTGCTATATTGACACTTCTATTCTTACAACTAACCTGTAATATATATTTAGATATCTTCATTTCTCAAATGAGGAAACTAAGACTCAGAAAGATAAAGTGACCTGTCCAGTGTCACATAGTAAGAACAGAGCCAGAATTAAAATCCTAGTCTATTTAGCTCCAAAGTGAAGTACTCTTTTCAATGAACTACCACAAAATATCACAGTTTATAAAAATAATTTAAGTATACTATTGTAAAAGGTTCTCAAATTTTGTAAGTCTAGTTTAATAACATTTAAAGGATAAACTTTTTTCTCAAATATCATCTTAGATGTCAAAGTTGCCAAACCAGCAAGCTTTCTTCACCTTATCTTACTAAACCAGAAAATTATATATTTTGACAATAATTTTAATCTTAACAGCTGTGAACTCACATGGAACTCACATATCACAAACAATGGAAGTACTCTGATTATAAGGAAAAATACAAAATGAATTTACAGACTGCAACAACTACATAATTTCTCTCAAAGGCCTAGTACAATGAAATGTAGCACCTTTACTTGATGGGACTTGATTTAATTCAGTCAGGATAACTCTTCTCTGCTTATGACATTGCCAAGAGGCAACTCTAAATATTTGTGGGGAGGAGGGATGTAAATCAATGCATTGGTTAATTTTTCAAGAAAATCTTGCTACCAAAAAACGTTAATTGAACTGAATAGTGTGCTTACTATTACAGTAGATTTACTTCTCAGATCAAACTCAGTATCTTATCACAGACCTGTACATTCTTGAAATGGTTCATAAACCACAATTTCGATGTCACTGCTTTAGTCCACATATTAATTTTTCCTTAAGTAATTCAAGTTGCCTTTATTTCCAGATAACTATATCACTGTGATTTTGTTTTAAACATCTTTTCCAAGTATTTTAAAATTGGAGTCAGGAAAAAAGGAGAAAACGAAAATATTCTGAAGCATCAATAATTCCACAGCAAAGATCAGAAGGAAAGGCTGGGCACGTTGGCTCATGCCTATAATCCAGCACTTTGGGAGGCCAAGGCATGAGGATCACTTGAGCCCAAGAGTTCAAGACCAGCCTGGGCAACACAGCGAGACCCTAAAGATATGTGCCTAGTTTAAAAAAAAAAAAAATCAGAAGGAAAAACTTCAAATCAAGGTGGGGTCATTGGGAAAATTAGTTATTTTTATTCTTACACTGTAATGTACTCATGTCCTATAGTTAAATTAACTATCTCACTGGTATTTGGCCAATATATGTTTAAGTTTATATTGTGATACATGCTTCATTTTAGAAATTTGCTAAAAAATGAAAACTATTTCATATTTAAACACAGGTCAGTTTAAGTCATATTTTATACAGCACAATAATATAAGGAACAACCTATTTCCACGGAAATCTAAACAAAAAAATACAGCTTACACCAAATAACAATGTCATAATCTTCATAGGCAGATGTTAGAAATTCATGAAGATATGGCCGCATTAATTCTACCCCAGTCTCTGCACAAGACCTGTGGTCTAAAAGAAAATTGATCATAAATAATTATTAGTTTACCATCATGAACAAGTACCTAATACCAATTATTAAATGTAATATATTATGAAATGCAAACATAAACAGTCCATTGCAAACTGCTTCAGACTGAATTACATTGGCTGACAAAAAGATGTCTTTCAAAACATACAATTTAAAATCCTTAAGATCCAATTTTAGTCGATCAATTTTGTTCAATTTGCAAAAAGCAATACTGAAAATTCAGGCTTAAGTAGTAAACTATAAATTTTTTTCTCACCTAGTCTCTAAAGTTTAGATGTTATTTTTTAATAATGAAAAACAAACTATGTCCACTTATACTCACCTTTAGTCATCTACCTTGCAGATATAATCACATTTCATCAAAATGATAGGCCAATTAACCAATTAATTAAATTTTTAAAAACTGTACATTAACTTATGTTTTAGGTTTAGGGTTAGAAATAAATTCCAATATCAGAAGTTAACTATTTCTTGCCAACATTAGACATAAAAGGAACATCTTTCTTTTTCAATGAACACAAAACATTTTTTTCTCTTTTTTTTTGAGACAGGGTCTTACTCTGTCACCCAGGTTGGAGTGCGGTGGCACTCCATACCTCACTGCGGTCTTAATCCGGGCTCAAGTGATCCTCCCACCTCAGCCTCCTAAAGTAGCTGGGACTAGGTGCATACCACCACATCCAGTGGATATTTTTAGTTTTTAGTAGAGATGAGGTCTTGCTATGTTGCCCAGGTTGATTTCCAACTCCTGAGCTCAAGCAATCCTCCCACCTCAGCCTTCCAAAGTGCCAGGATACATATGTGAGCCACTGCACCTGGGCTACATGAGAAATTTTAAATTCAAGAATCTGCTTGAATATAACTAAACAGAAAACTAGTGATAAAATATCAAAAATAATTTTTTAATATTCCTTATAAAAAATTATTTATAATCAACAGGGAATAACATGGCTAAATGATGATGCATCCATAAACTAGAATACTTTCTGGCCAAAAAAATAAGAAATATATATATATATACACACATATATATATCATTCATAATAAACAATATTTTACTGAGAAGATGTTCAATCTGTTATTAAATAAAAGAATTAGAGGAGATCCATACAAACAGTCTAGAAGATATATATCAAATTACTAAGAGTGGTCATCTTTGGGTATCAGGATTACAGATGACTTTTTTTTTGCTTATCTGTATTTTCTACAATGAGCAATTTACTTTTGTAATACGAAAAGTTTTCAAGTATTTCACGAGAACCATGAGTTGCTAACAAAAAAAAAGAAAAGAAAAGAAAAAAAGAGAGTTGTGGGTAACAGAAAATGAAAAGCATTCTTAACTGACTTACCAAATAATGTATAATCAACATCTAGTACCAAAAGCTTTTTCCCTTCCCTGGGAGGATTCAAAATTTCCACTTTGTACTCTTTCACTCTGCGAGAAATTTTCAGTAGGTTTTCTTCCCTAATGGAAAACATATAATTAGATAAAATATTCACTTGTTCTCACATGACAACTGATTACTTCTAAAGCGAAAAGCACTTACCTATTTTCTACTTCAACTACTTCATCTTCAATATCAAAGTCATTAACAACATCATCATTGTCAGGGGGTGGACCTAAGACATCTTCCTATTAAGACAAAAAAAGTTTTGTTTTACCGTATTATCCTTAATATAACAAATACATGCATAGCATAAAAATAAAATGAGAGATACAATTTGAGTTCCAGAGTCTTTTAAGCCCACACTGGAAAATTTCCACAATTAATAATTCGTTATGTATGTTTCTTGGGCAGATTTACCGTATTAAATTTGATCATCTGTGCTACTACTATACTTACACAGTTAATACCACATTCACAGTGCGGGTTTTATTTTTCATTGATTGCTAGACTGACAATTTTACCACAATTAAAATATAATACAACAGTGTAGTATAAATCATAATATCTTCAAATGGACAAATGGTAACAAAAAGTAAACATTTACCAAGCTCTCCTCACGAGTTCCCATCATCATGATTTTAGTATTTGGTTTCAGTTTGAGAGCTCCAAGCTTAACATCATTTTCTGCAGGTTTGCCTACAATACAAGCAAATGACTGTTTTCTCACTAAAATTCAGGTGCTGGTTTCACTATTCCATTATATAAAACCCTAACATTAAAAGGTTTGGTACAGATGTCGCAGCAATTTTTGTTGTTTCGTTTTCTTCTACATTAACAAATTGTTTCTGCTGAATTAGTCATATCTAAGACACGAAGAAGTCAAAATTAATACAAGAGTTATTTTCTCCCCAATTCTATGTTAGATGAACACCTTTATTCAACTACCTAAACAAAATTAATTCATGTTTTATTCTGTTGTTCAAGATGAATATTACTGTTTTCCAGGAAGCCTTAAAAATTGAGTGCCTAAGAAAACTGCGGATTTACTGTTACTCAAAACTCACTCTTCAATATGATAATCACAAAACACCATAAAAAAATCCCTTTTAAACTGGATATGAATGCTGCCTGTAATTTTTAAATGTTGTCTTTACTTTAGAAACAGAAAAGATAATTTGGGAAGAGTACAAGGCCCTCAGTATAATGAAAACACTGTGCTAAAAGGTAGATGTCAGAAAATAAATGAGTTTCATCTGGGACTTCTGTGCCAAAGGTTTAACAAGCAAATACCAACAGTCTAAAATGTCAAAAGTAATCTTAATAATCATGGTATTTTCAAGGACACTTTGATATTCTTACTTTTACCACTAAAACAATTTTAAGAATATTTCTACCAAAGAAATCTCGAAAGGGAAGGACTTATTAAACTACAAATAGCAAGTATAAATTATTAAACAATTATATTCAAAATAATTATTAAAATTCATAATACTAAAAATTCAATGCAAAAAATCTGAACAGGGGAGAGAATTACCTTTAACTTTGAGTCCAAGTAACTTTTGGCGTTCTGGAAGAACTCCTGTAAGGGTCTTGAGAAACTGTTTGAGATCGAGCACAGTATCATCTTCTGAAAGTGTGGTCACTGAATACTCCTGTCCACCCCATTTTACAATGATAGGGAGAGCCATTCTTGAAACATATGAGGAAGAAGCTTTCCTTCAGAAAAAAAAAAAAAATACCTGGAAAGGAAGACAAAAAGTGAACAACTTAAAATGGATACTGTTTATTGAAGCCAAACTTTTAAGTTTTATGTGTACAGTTTGAGCCCTATTTTACAACTTACGATAGAGAGGATTTTTGTCCATACAGGAGTGCTCTAGAACAACAAAAGATACTAGGACTCAAAGTTAAATTCCCCCACACTCCTAATTTTTGGCTTAGAGTTACTACTTTCTAATACTCTGACTCTCACTGTTCAACTGGAAATGTGCAATTATAAGCTACCATTCCTCCTGCTCTATTTGGTCAGGTTGATGCTACAGGCAAGTCCTTCCCTGACAGACCATCCTTGTTCATTTAACATTTGAAAGGTAGTGTGGTGCAGTTAAGAACACAGATTCTACAGCCAGATGATCTGGGTTCAGATCCCAGATCTCTCCCACTTAGCTATCTGAGTTTGAGAAGTTACTTGACTCTCAGTGCCTAGGTTTTCTTATCTGTAAAATAGAGATGATGATACTACCTACTTCTTAGGGCTTTTATGAGGCTTAACTTAATTAACATTTACAAGTTACATAGTGCCTGGCACCTAGTAAACACTACATAAATTATTGGTTAAACAAAAATCTTTTTAAACTGAAAGCTTACTATGTTCCAGACAGGCACTGTGCTAAATAAATAGTAAATAGCCATTCTTTGTTTCATATTTTATGAATTGAAGCTTTTACACAATTTCATTAGAGAAAGTAATTTGGTAAGTTTTCCCTCTTTTACAATTAGGGAAGCAGGAGTTTTGAGAGGCTATATAATCTGTACATAGACACGTAGCTAGTTACAGAATAGGTCTTCTGACTAAATCTTATGTTTCTTCTCCTCCACAATTGTATCTCTTCAGTTGAATGTACAAGAGTTAAGGCATCAAAGATCAGTGTATTAGTCTGTTTTCACACTGCCAATAAAGACATACCCAAGACTGGGAAGAGAAAGAGGTTTAATTGGACTTTACAGTTCCAGAATGGCTGGGGAGGCCTCAGAATCATGGTGGAAGGCAAAAAGCACTTCTTACATGGCAGTGGCAAGATAGAATGAGGAGGAAGCAAAAGCTGAAACCCCTGATAAACCCATCAGATCTCATGAGACGTACTCACTGTCATGAGAATAGCATGGGAAAGACCACCCCCAAGATTCAATTGCCTTCCCCTGGGTCCCTCTCATAACACACAGGAATTATGGGAGATACAATTCAAGTTGAGATTTTGGTGGGCACACAGCCAAACCATACCATTCTGCCCCTGACCTCTCCAAATCTCATGTCCTCACATTTCAAAACCAATCATGCCTTCCCAACAGTCCCCCAAAGTCTTAATTCATTTCAGCATTAATTCAAAAGTCCACAGTCCAAAGTCTCATCTAAGATAAGGCAAGACCTTTCTGCCTACGAGCCTGTAAAATCAAAAGAAAGCTATTTACTTCCTAGGTACAATGGGGGTACAGGTATTGGGTAAATATAGCCATTCCAAATGGAAGAAATTGGCCAAAACAAAGGGGTTACAGGGCCCATGCAAGTCTGAAATCCAGTGGGGCACTCAAATGTTAAAGCTCCGAAATGATCTCCTGTGACTCCAGATCTCACATTCAAGTCACGCTGATGCAAGAGGTGGGTTCCTATGGTCTTGGACAGCTCCGCCCCTGTGGCTTAGCAAGGTACACCCTCCCTCCCAGCTGCTTTCACGGGCTGGCATTGAGTGTCTGTGGATTTTCCAGGCGCACAGTACAAGCTCTCATCAGATCTCCCATTCTGGGGTCTGGAGGGTGGTGGCCGTCTTCTCTCAGCTCCACTAGGCAGTGCCCCAGCAGGGACTCTGTATGGGGGCTCTGACCCCACAATTCCCTTCCACACTGCCCTAGCAGAGGTTCCCCATGAGGGCTCCATCCCTGCAGCAAACTTTTGCCAGGGCATCCAAGAGTTTCCATATATCTTTTGAAATCCAGGCACAGGTTCCCAAACCTCAATTATTGACTTCTGTGTACCCACAGGCTCAACACCATATGGAACCTACCAAGGCTTGAGGCTTCCACCCTCTGAAGCCACAGCCCAAGCTGTACGTTGGCCCCTTTCAGTCATGGCTGGAGTGGTTGGGATACAGGGCACCAGGTCCCTAGGCTGCACACAGCACAGGGACCCTGAGCCAGGCCCACGAAACCTTTTTTCCTTCCTGGGCCTCCGGACCTGTGATGGGAGGGGCTGCCATGAAGGTCTTTGACATAGCCTGGAGACATTTTCCCCACGGTCTAGGGGATTAACATTAGGCTCCTTGCTACTTATGCAGATTTCTGCAGCCAGCTTGAATTTCTCCCCAGAAAATGGGTTTTTCTTTTCTACTGCATAGTCAGGCTGCTAATTTTCCAAACTTCTATGCTCTGCTTCCCTTATAAAACTGAGTGCCTTTAACAGTACCCAAATCACCTCTTGAGTGCTTTGCTGCTTAGAAATTTCTTCTGCCAGATACCCTAAATCATCTTTCTGAAGTTCAAAGTTTGACAAATCTCTAGGGCAGGGGCAAAATGTCGCCAGTATCTTTGCTAATACATAACAAGAGTCACTTTTACTCCAGTTCCCAACAAGTTCCTCATTTCCATCTGAGACCACCTCAGCCTGGACCTTATGGTTCATATAGCTATCAGAATTTTGGGCAAAGCCATTCAACAAGTCTCTAGGAAGTTCCAAACTTTCCCATTTTCCTGTCTTCTTCTGAGCCCTCCAAACTGTTCCAACCTCTGCCTGTTACCCAGTTCCAAAGTTGCTTCCACGTTTTTGGGTATCTTTTCAGCAATACCCCACTCTACTGGTACCAATTTACCGTATTAGTCTGCTTTCATGCTGCTAAGACATACCCGAGGCTGGCCACGGTGGCTCATGCCTGTAATCCCAGAACTTTGGGAGGCTGAGGCAGGTGGATCACCTGAGGTCAGGAGTTCAAGACCAGCCTGGCCAACGTGGTGAAACCCCCATCTCTACTAAAAATACAAAAAAAAAAATTAGCCAGGCGTGGTGGTGGGTGCCTGTAATCCCAGCTACTTACAGTTCCACAATGGCTAGGGAGGCCTCAGAATCATGGCAGAAGGTAAAAAGCACGTCTTACATGGCAGTGGCAAGAGAGAATGAGGAAGACGCAAAAGCGGAAACCCCTGATAAATCCATCAGATTTCATGAGACTTATTCACTATCACAAGAATAGCATGGGAAAAATTGGCCCCCATGATTCAATTACCTACCACTGGGTCCCTCCCACAACAAGTGGGAATTCTGGGAGATACAATTCAAGTTGAGATTTTGGTAGGGACACAGCCAAACCATATCAATCAGTAAATACAAAACCCACAGGTACAGATCTAAGCACACAAAGATTATATAGTGGCTGCCACTCATGTAAATAACCAAACATATGTCTCTTCCTGCATAAAGCTTTCTACTTTTCATAAAACTCATTCCTCCCACAGTCCAGAGAACTAGATTTTCTAATCTCAAGGTATTGGTATTTCCAATGCTTTCACTTATTTGATGAAACATTTGATTGCACTCTTCATGCAACTGTTAGGACCAACTTCAAGAAAGAGGGCAAATTTTTAATCTCCACTTCCAAAAATAATTTGAAAAGTGTCTCCTACTAAGAGGCCAATTAGAAGAGAGAGCCATAAATTCATATTTATGTTTACTCATATATGAATACAAATATGAACTATAAATGTATATTTACTCCTATGTTTACAACGTGTTCTACTGAAAATGTAACGCAAGTGTGTTAATTTAGGGTAACGTGTTCCATTTTAGACAGAACTACAACAAATGTTATATTCTTCAATTAAAAGTGGACCTTTTGAGTTAAACTGAAATACAGTTTAAATATTTTCTATAAGACATAAGAATAAAAGGGAATCCTACAAGAGCTAGAAAGGCAACCAGCACTAATATCGCATATATTGTGATGAGTAGTAGTGCAGAGTTTGGAGTAAGATCATCTGAGTTCCAGGTGACACTGGACAAGTCATTGCTCTTCTAGACTAGTGGTTTTCAAAGCGTGGTCCCTGGGCCAACCAACAGCATTGACCTCACTTGGTAATTTGGTAGAAAGGTAATTGGGGTGGAGAGAAGGGACCTAGGAATCTGTGTTTTAACAAGGTCAGTCCTCCTCACCTCTGATGAATGCTCAAATTTGAGTCAGTACTACAGGCTCTTCATTGTTTTCAGCGTTAAAAAAAAAAATGTGCCAGAGGGCACGGGCTCTGTATGGTTAATAAAGCAGCATAAAAAACGTTACGAAGCACCTATCCCACAAGTGGAAATTCCAAGTTGGCAAATGCCTTAAAGGGCCAAGCAAAACAAACACCATAAAAATTGTAAATGCATATGTCTTTAAGACTTGTTTAAAAGTTACTGAACCTTATTTCATCATTAAGACCATTCACACCAACGAAGCAGTGTGATATAAATGCATGAGCTATTTTGCTTTCACATTTAACCTTCTTTCTTAGTATTTTGTATCATTTCAGATCCCATCAGATTTATAAGCTGAAACATGATTTGGGGTGTGGGGAGGAGTGAAGTTGGCAAACCCAAACAAGCAAGCAAAGAATACACTTCGATATGGTCAACCTAGGGTCAAGAATTGCTGTTTAGGTTGGAGTTCTGCCTAACATACTGTGTTGACTTTGCCTAGTCAATCTACCTCTCGGCCTCAGTCTTCTCAACAAGATGAGGCTACTAATATTCACTGGACAGAAGTAGTGTTAAGGTATGAAGTAACACCTGTGACAGCACTTTGTAAACTGTAAAACGCAATACAAATGGTGTTCATGATGTAATAAAAACATGCTAAACAATTTAATTATCTCATTGAATCTTCACAATCCTGAACCAACAGCTGTTGTCCTCATGATACAAATGAGAAACCTGAAAAGAAATTAAACTTGCCCAGGACCACAAACCTAAAAAGTGGCAAATGAAGAAATTTTAAAGTATAGCAGTAAAAGTAACACTTTGGGAATTAATGGGAGGTTAACTTTCAACAACCCCAGCAAAAGATAACCGTGAAGCACTAAGAACTCCCGGCGAGAACCGCACACCAGCGACAACTGCGAGGTGGTGCAGGGTCGGGGGCTGTGCTAACTGACTGATTTAGGGTAGCGTCAGGAGGCAGGTGGAGGCTCCAGAACCAAAAAGGCCGGATTGCCTTCAACAAGGAGGGTGAGGGAAGGGATGGACAAGCCTGAGAAGACGGAGGAATGAAGTTTAGGGACGCAAAACCCACTGGGAAACAGAAAGCCCTCCAAATAGGCTAGACTGCTGGATGGGAGGACAGCGGCCCCCGCGACTAAGCGGGCCGGGGCTAGGGGCCTGAGCGTCAGACTAGGACAGACACTATCCCCAGCCCGCCGCAGTGCAAGCCACGCCGCGCGGGCGGCAAACCCACTGTCCCCGAGCCCCAACAGCGTCTCCAGGGGCAGCGCGCCAAGGTGCCCCGCAACCCCTCACCTGGAGCGCGGTGGAACCAGCGGCAGCGGACGCAGAAACCGGCCGCTGAGAGCCCGAAAGCGACCGGAAGTGAAGGGCGGGACCGGAACCGGCTGAAAAACCGGAAGTGGGTGGTTTGGAACGGAAATATGTTGGGGACGGAACAGCTGCTTCCTTTGAATCTCTTCGGGTGCTAATCAAATGGCCGCTGTAAGGGATCTCCACAAAGCCACGAAGAAGCCAGGCCCATCCGAGACTGTAACCGCTGTACAGATAGCCACGATCCCTGGGTGGCCGCTCTCTCGTTCTGCGCGTGCGCTCGTTTTGGGCTGGGAGCGGATGGGTGCTGAGGCGTGTGACGTCTCTAGTAGTGTCGGAACTGGGTGTGCTGCCTCTCCCAGGTGTACTGAGGTCTTCGTGAGATTCAGGGCTAGGACTCGTGTGGCTGTATCATGTTCCGAATGAAGCTTAAAAGGTGATCTTTGAGAACTGAAGACTTGAGACCCCTCCATGGGCCCAGGGGCTGCCAACACTAATAATTTCAGAGACTTAGAATCTGAGGAGAATCTCCAATCTAAGGGGAAACGGAAGAGGGTCAGGAAGGAGAAGGGGCAAGCTTAAGTGATTCAGAATCCAGGAAGCAAGTCTCATAGGAGAGCTGCGATCGAGGTTACCATACAGTATCGAATCGTCTCAACCTTCCCATCCATACTTCCATGCTATCTTTCCTCTGAATGCAAGGAAAGCTGGTTACACAAACGCCGACAAAAGAATGTCAGACTTGAATGGAAATTCGGAGCAGTCCCCATCTGGTCCATACAGCGAACTCCCAGTGAGCACGACAGCAATGTAACTAATTCATGTTTCCCTCTTGGCAGTGAGGGAAAGGCAGCAAAGAGCCAAGTTTTGTATCTTAACAGTTCTTTAGTTAAGAGGCACATGCTATTTTGCATTCTTCCCTACTTTTGATAATTTTTGGCTGCACTAGTAATGCATGAGTATCTGCTCATTTAAAAAACTCAAACTTTTTCAGTGAAAAGTATGCCCTTTTCTTCAGAAGGTCTTAATTTAAAAAAAAAAAAAATCATTGCCCAGACCAACATTTTCAAGCATTTTCTCAAATCGTTTTCTTGGAATAGCTGCATAGTTTTGGGTCTTACATTGAAGTTTGGTGCTCATATGTGGGAGCTAAAAAAAGTTGACTCCATGGAGACAAGAGAGTAAAATTGTGGTTACCAGAGGCTGGGAAGGATAAGGAGGGAGAGGGAGATGAAGAGAAGTTAAAAGGAGCAAAAATATGGTTAGACAGAAGGAATAACTTGTAGCGTTCCACAGCACAATAGGGTGACTATAGTAATCAATAATTTATTTTATATTTCAGAATAGAGGAGAAAGGTTGGAATAGTCTCAACACAAATGATAAATGTTGGCCGGGCACAGTGGCTCATGCCTGTAATCCCAGCACTTTGGGAGGCCAAGATGGGCAGATCACTAGAGGTCAGGAGTTCAAGACCAGCCTGGCCAACATGGTGAAACCCCATGTCTACTAAAAATAAAAAAAATTAGCTAGGTGTGGTGGCATGTGTCTGTAACCCTAGCTACTCGGGAGGTTGAGGCATGAGAATCACTTGATCCTGGGAGGTGGAGGTTGCAGTGAGCCAAGATCATGCCACTGCACTCCATCCTGGGTGATAGAACAAGACTATCTCAAGAAAAAAAGAAAGAAAAGAAAAGAAGAACTTTTGCCTCCTGTAGCTCCCTGGAGCCTCTCTTCTAATGTGTGGAGGATAATACACTTGTCCTTCATTCATGCATCTCTGTAGCAGCTAAAGATGCCTGGGAATTCCTCCATAGATTGTCAGGTCTGAGAGTCTAAATAATATATGGAAACAATTTCACAACATCAGATGATAAACTGTTAATATTACTATGACTACATTTACTTTGGAAGATAAAAGGACATTCCTGCACCTACGCCAGAAATCCACCACTACTCTGCTTTTATCTCCATCTCCCCCAGACTTTTTTCTCCCCTTTTCTCTCTCTGGCCATTTTCTTTCTCTAGCAAGTATGTTCTCTTGCCCAGCTCAGATCTACTCCCCTCAAAAAGCTTTCTCTCTCTTCCCAGTTGGAAAACAATCCTCTTCAAAAATTTAGTTCCCTCTAGAAGTTTGTCTCTTCTAATAACTACTCCTTTGCCTTTATCTTACCTGCAATAAGAGAGCTGAAAATATTTAGAGTCTGCCCCACATGACAGAATACAGGTTCTTAATGAAGCATGCCCAGTTACTGCCTTTCTCTATTCAGCATGCTTTCCCCAAACTACTACTTAAAAACTCCATTCTCTTCAAACCTCAGAACTTCCAATATACTCCTTTGCTCTAGGCAGATGACATTGTCCCATATTTTGGCAATTCTTCAAACCTCTAAATCTACAAACTAAGGTATATTTTCAGTCATCCTCACTCTTGCTTATTTCAGTTGAGGCAGTTCCCTTCTATTTGAAGCCAACCCTTTTACTTGGTCTCTGGCTTCTTCCTTCTAAGGAAGCTTTCTATAAATCCAGGATTCCCTTCTCTTGCTCTTGTATTTTTAACCTCTTTCTACTAGCCCATTCCCATCAATAATAAACATGCCATGGTATCTTGCCATCATAGCCATCACCCTTTCCTTTCACAGATGGATATTCAGAACATTGTTTACAGTTGTCTGAACTTGACATAATCTATAATTGTATACTTCTTGGAAATATTATTTCTTTAGTGACATTCTCTCCCACTATATTATAAGCATATTAGTTTTCACACTGCTATAAAGATGCTACCTGAGACTGAGTAATTTCTAAATAAAAGAGGTTTAATTGACTTACAGTTCCACAGGGCTAGGGAGGCCTCAGGAAACTTACAATCATGGAAGAAGGTGAAAGGGAAGCAAGGCATGTCTCACACGGCAGCAGGAGAGAATGAGAGCATGCACGCAGGGGAACCTGCCACTTTTAAACCATCAGATCTCGTGAGAGCTCCTCACTATCATGAGAACAGCATGGAGAAAACTACCCCCATGATCCAATCACCTCCCACCAAGCCCCTCCCTCAACGCGTGGGGATTATAATTTGAGATGAGATTTGAGTGGGGACACAAAGACAAACCACATCAGTAAATTTTGTTAAGAGACAGACAATTTATTCACCTTTCCATTCTCAGAAACTAGCATGATATTGGCTAATGTAGATGCTCAATAAATATATGCTGAATTAATGAATAATGAATGTTAAGTAATAAGGGCTTATTATGTAACAGTTGTCCTTTGGTATTGGTCGGGGATTGGTTCTAGGGCCCCCAATAAATAACAAAATCTAAGGATGCTCCAGTCCCTGATATAAAATAGCATTGTATTTGCATATAACCTATACACATCCTGTCATACACTTTAAATCATCTCTCAATTACTTATAATATCTAATACAATGGAAATCCTATGTAAATAGTTGGTATACTGTATTGCTTTTACTTCCATTATTTTTTATTGTTGTTTTATTATCTTTGGGTTTTTTCCCTAATACTTTAAACCCGAGGTTGGTTGAATCCGTAGTTTTGGAACCTGTGGATCCAGAGGGCCAGCTGTACATATTACGCTTGTAACAATACATACCAATGAATGATTACAATTTGTATATAACTCTGGAGGTACAGGAAAGTTCTGAAATGCACACTAAAATCGTGATAGATCATAGCTCTATAGGATGTATTCAGTAAATATTTGTTAGGTAAATTAATGAAATTATCTGTTGCATCATAGAACAGGCGATTTTCATCTTGTTTATATTTTTATGTACATCTGAATTTTTTACAATGATTTTACATTACTTTTATTTCTTTTTTATATGAGAAGTTCATAAAGGCATTCTTTTAAAAATATTCAAATAACACAGATATATTCATAACTCTGGTAACTTTTTGTAGTGCCTATCATTGCTTTTCTAGACTATACACACACATACACACATATGTATAGTTTATTTTTTTTTTTTTTTGATCTTGCTCCATTACTCAGGTTGGAGTGCAGCAGCACCATCATGGCTCACTGTAGTCTTGACGTGCTGGGCTCAGGTGATCCACATCAGCATTTTGAGTAGCTTAAACTACAGGTACGCGCCAACACATCCAGCTAATTTTGTGTGTGTATGTGTTTTCTAGGGCAGAGTTTTGCCATGTTGCCCATGCTGGTCTCGAACTCTTGAACTCAAACAGCTCACCCATCTTGGCCTCTCAAAGTGCTGGGAGTTACAGGCGTAAGCCACCATGCCTTTTATGAGACTTTTATGAGACTTTTTAAACTCTATTTTTAGATAATTGTAGATTCTCCTGGGAATCTACAATTATCTAAACCTACAAATATTTAAAATCTACAATTATTTAAAAATGCAATTATTTAAAAATAATTATAAATATTTTATAATTATAAATGATAATAATTATAAATATTTTATAATTATAAATGATAATAATTATAAATACTTAACATTACTTTATAATTATAATTTTTAATTATTATAAACTTCTGCAAAAAGAAAAGTCATTTGTACCCTTCACTCAGTTTTTCCCAGTGAATTACATCTTACATAACTATAGTACATCAAAACCAGGAAATTGACATTGATGCAATGAGTGTACATATAGCTCTATGCCATTTTATCACATGCAGATTCATGTAATTACCACTATGATCAACACAAAGAACTATTCCATTACCACAAACATAGCACTTGTGTTACCTCTTTGTACTCACATCCATCCACATTCCTCGGACCACTCCTAATCACTGGCCACTAATCTGTTTTCCACCTCTATAATTGTGTCATTTCCAGAATGTTATGTAAATGGAATCATACAGTGTAAGTGTTTTGAGATCAGCCTCTTCATTCATCATAAGACCCTTGAGATCCAGTCAAGCTATTTTGTGTATCAATAGTTCATTTCTTTTTATGGCTGAGTAGGATTCCCTGTGTGGATGTACGACAGTTTGTCTAGCCATTCACTTATTGGGCATTCTAGTTGTTTCTGAGTTTTGCGTTTTAGAAATAAAGTAGACTATTTGTTTATAAGGTAATTCGTAATCTGTTGAGACTTAAGTCTTCCAACCCATATTTTGTTTTCTGTTTGTTGCTTCTATTTTTAGTTTTTCTATTTTTTTCTTTTTTTATTGATTTCTTGAATATTATTTTAGAATTCCATTTTGATTTGTCTGCAATGTTTTTGAGTGTATCTCTTTGTATAATTTTTTTTAGTTTATCTCTGTGTCAATTTTGTAGTGGTTGCTCTAGGTATTACATTATATTTACATAACTTAAAACAGTCAATTAGCGATAATGTTACTAGTTCAAGTGAAGTGTAAGGGGATTTATTAGAGGGATTGGCTCACACAATTGTGGAGGCTGAGAAATCCCTCGACAGGTTGTCTGCAAACTGGAGGCTCTGGGGTCTAAGTGTGGTGGGGTCTAAGCTCCAAGGCTGCAGAACCAGGGAAGTCAGTGATGTACCTCCTAGTCCAAGGACAAGGTCTGAGAACCCAGTTGGTTGGGGAGGGAGGGTGACTCTGGTGTAAGTCCTAGAGTTCAAAGGCTGGGGAGCCTGGAGTTGTTTTCCTAGGACAAGAAAGGAAAAAGTGCATCCCAGTTCCAGCAGATAGAGTGACACATTCACCTTTTCTCTGTTTTTGTTCTTTCTGAACCCCTAGCAGATTGGATGGTGCCTGCCAACATTGCGGGTGGATCTCCCCCAGCTAGTCCACTCAGACCCACACACTAATCTTTGCTGGAAGCATCTTCACAGACACACCCAAAACTAATGCTTTACCAGGTTTCTAGGTATTCCTTAATCAAGTCAGATTGACATCTAAAATTAACAATCACAGTAGGTCTGCTAGCAACAAAAGCCTTAGTCTTCCTTCATTTGAGAATGTCTTGATTTCCGCTTTATTCCTGAAGCATATTTTCACTGCATACAGAATTCTGGGCTGGCTGTTCTTTTCTTTTGGCACTTGAAAAATGTGTTTCTTTCTTCTAGCCTCCAATGTCTTAGATGAGAAATCCTGTGACTTTCTAATTGTTTTCTACTCTACTCATAAGCCATTGTTTCCCTTTTGCTGCTTTCAATATTTTTGGCTTTTGTCTTTAGTTTTCAAAAGTTTTACTAATGATGTGTCATGGTGGGGATTTATTTGTGTTTATCTTGTTTGGGGTTCACTCAGCTTCTTTAACCTGTAAGCTTATGTCTTTAGCCAAATTTGGGCAATTTTCAAACATGAATTCTTTAAACACTTTTTGAGGTCTACCCTCTTTCTCCTCTCCTTCCAGGGCTCTGACAGTGCAAATGTTAGATATTTCGGTATAGTCTACAGGTCCCTGAACCTCAGTTCATTTTTTTCAGTCCATTTTTTTCTCCACTGTTCAGATTAGATAACGTCTCTTTTTCTATCTTCAGGCTCGTTCTTTCTTCTGTCCTCTCCATTCTTCCATCCACTGATTTTTTTTTGATATTGTATTTTTCAGTTCTAAAATCTCTGTCTATTTTTCTTTATACCTGATGTTGTATTTTTCAGTTCTAAAATCTCCATCTATTTTTCTTTATACCTTCTATTCCTTTGCTAACACTTTTTATTCATTTTGAGCATGTTCTTAGTTGTTCATTGAAGCATTTTTATGATGACTACTTTAAAATCCTTATCATGTAGGCTAGGATATCATTCCAACATCTGTATTATCTTGGTGCTGAATCTTATTTAAATTTTCTGTTTCAGCAGGCCTCCTCTGACGCTGAATTGTTAGGAGAAGGGAGATGCCACCTCCAACCTCTCTGACTGGGGAGAGAGTCAAAGCTCTCCATCAGGCCTCTTTTGACAACCTAGGTTGGTGGGGAAGGTATCTCATTACTGCTGGGCAGGGTTGGGAGTTCAGGCTCCCCACTAGGCCTCCACTGATACCACCCTGGTTGGGAGGGAGAGGGATGCCTCATTACTGCCCCATGTAACTGAACCTAGGTTCAGCTGCTCACTGCTTGAAAGCCAGACATGAAAAATGATGGTTGGTGGAAGGAAAAGCAGATTTATTCAGATAGCCAGCTAACTGAGAAGACGGTGGACCATCATTCTAAAGTACCATCTTAAGACAAATTTTAGGCTCTTTTTGTGTTACGGGTAAGGGGACGAGGAGGGAGTTGAGATCAAGAGATGACCAATAACCACAGACATCTGGGCACCAGTGAGGGTCCAAAGTGGTTGGGAACTTCTTTGTCTTTGTCATGTGAAAATGTTCCTATAAATCTTTAACAAATTATAGTTAGCTGTTTACATACTTCTCCTTTAATCCTAGAGTTCATTTTTAAAACTACATGATTGCTGTTTTGGCATATTATCTCAGTGTTCTAAAATTATCCTAGCCTACATGCAGGAATGAGTAAAGGCCCCTTAAAAAAATGGATTAGTTATGTTAGTTCTTTTGCTGTTTCACTGTTACATCCTCATGTGGCCTCCAATGACACTTCCGAGGCTGTGTGGGGGACTCATTACCACTGGAAGATGGTGAAAGTTGGGCTTCCCACTTAGCCTTCTCTGAAACCAGCCTGGTGGGGGTTTAGGGGACCCTATAGTCCATCAAGGGTGAAAGTCTAGGCTTCCCAGTCAGCTACTACTGATTGGTGGGGGTGGGAACACTCCTTTTTCTGTGATATTTAGTTGGAGTATGGCAGTATGTCAGAGGTCTCCAAGAACACTCCCAGGTTCAGCATTTCACTAGGAGGACTCACAGGACTCAGTGTATAGTTCCTGTCACAGATAAAATGAGCAAAAGGAATAGCCTCATGGAATGAAGTCTAGAGGAAACCAGGCACAAGATTCTAAGGATTCTCTCCCAGGGAAATTATACAGAGCACACTTAATTTTGTTAACGGGGAACTGTGACAACAGGCATGAATCGTGTCTACAAAGGAAGATTATTAGAGAATCAGTGCCCTAGGTTTTGGGAACAGTTGATTATTGTATTAGTCCCTTTCACTGCTGCTATAAAGAACTGCCCAAGACTGGGTAGTATATAAAGGAAAGAGGTGTAATTGACTCACAGTTCCACATGTCTGGTTTGGCCTCAGGAAACTTACAATCATGGCGGAAGGTGAAGGGCAAGCAAAGACTTTCTTTACATGGCAGCAGGAGAGTATGTACAAGCAGGGGAAATTCAGACACTTAGAAAATCATCAGATCTCATGAGAACTCACTCACTATCACGAGAACAGCATGGGGGAAACCACTCCGATGATCCAATCACCTCCTACCAGGACCCTCCCTTGATATGTGGGAATTACGGGAATTACAGTTCAAGATAAGATTTGGATGGGGACACAGACAAACTATGTCAATCATGTAGATACCCACTGCCTTGCACCTATCAAAACTGCAGACTCTCAGAAGGAAAGCAGCTGTGCAGCAGAAGCTACATTGTTTGCCAACGGTCTAGTCTCAGTGAGCCATTCTTATCATTTGGGGAAAGTTTCATATCTGTGTAGGAACTGTAGGATATTCCCAGATGCCAGCCAAAGACCAATCTTGCAAGCAAGAATTTCTAAGGATAGCAGGCTCAGGCCTCCCATGGTAACTTTTCTGCACATGTGGTTATTAACTAAATGTTTTCTGCCTTACCAGGCTGTTCCTTTCCTGGTCCTTTGTCTAGAGACAGCAGGCTTGGGGTAGGGATGGGGGGCCATTACATGAACCCCCTGGCATTTCTAGGTTGCCTGTATTGCCAGTACGTAGTCTGGGATATATGAAACAAAAAGAAATCCCAAGGAATTTGCTAGCATGTCTTTTAAGGTAAATAGCCAATCTGCCTTATTTCTACCTTCCAGAGTCCGCTTATATTTATTTTACATATACCGTCCAGGGTTTTTAGCTATACTTAGCAGAAGAATAGGGAGACGTGCAACTGCAACTGTCTTGGAACTGGAAATCTTTGTATTACTTTTACAATGAGAAAAAAAGGCATTTTTTTGTTTTCGTTTTGAAAACAAAACATATCTATATATGATACAGCAAACAAAACAAAACAAAACAAAATAAAATAAATAAATAAATATGATATAGCAAGCTTAACCTAAATATAGGGTTGAAAAGTTGCCAATAGGAGTGAAAAACATTATCATGACTTGATTCCACTTATTCTAACAGTAAAATGCATTTTCTCTCATTTATAAAAATAACATATACTTGGCTGGGTGCGGTGGCTCATACCTGTAATCCCAGCACTTTGGGAGTCTGAGGTGGGTGGATCACCTGAGGTCAGGAATTTGAGACCAGCCTGGCCAACGTGGTGAACCCTGTCTCTACTAAAAATACAAAAAATTAGCTGGGTGTGGTGGCAGGCACCTGTAATCCCAGCTACTCGGGAGGCTGAGGCAGGAGAATAGCTTGAACCCAGGAGGGAGAGGTTGCAGTGAGCCAAGATTGCGCCATTGCACTACAGCCTGGGCAACAAAAGCGAAACTCCGTCTCAAAAATACAAAATAATAATAATAATAATATGTACTCATTATAAAAAACTGATTCTACTTTTCTTTGACACAGGTTAATATATTAGTTTTCTTTATTTAGTAAACAAAATGAAAATTTCAAAGTTAGTAAAGATTGCAGGGTGGCAGAATATCTACATTCATTTAATTTCATTATCATTTATAGAGAAGAATATAGAGTAGAAATTTTCCCACAGTCGAAGGGTGGAACAGACCTTCCATAGATGTCCCATGCACAGTTTTAATAGGAACAATAAAATGTATGCTTCTCTTTTATATCCAAAATCATGTGCATTAGAGATAGTATCTTCTTACTTATGGAATAATAATTACAATGTCCCAACCCACAAATTCTAGACTAATGAAACTATTTCTGAGATGAAAATTTTAGCATACTATATTGCTGCCTA
The DNA here is from genome assembly GCF_006542625.1 of Nomascus leucogenys. Classification (NCBI taxonomy): domain Eukaryota; kingdom Metazoa; phylum Chordata; class Mammalia; order Primates; family Hylobatidae; genus Nomascus; species Nomascus leucogenys. Next base: position 19,520,783 of record NC_044382.1, read on the forward strand.
ATCAACATTCACTTTGAAATCTTAAAAAAGAACATCAAATTGTTATGTTGTAATATTTAACATTATGAGGTAATTTCATTTGTTCATTTTTTTACATCCACAGTGACTCATAAGTGAATAAATTAATATCTCCCATGCTTCAAAAAATATTAATGAAATGTTTAGACAGTTACAATCTAAACATTTACAACCCAACAAGGCAAGCTCTGATTACCAATAAGCTATCTGTAATGACTAGGCTACCTTGTTTTATTCATTATGCTTCCAATCTTCAGGAGACATTTCTTTAGCAATGTGTTTATTTCCAAAGAGCATTAGACAGTATTCTAGAAGCAGCCTTGCCTAAAATTACCCTCTTGACCTTGAGGCAATCAATTTCCCCTGACCTCAATTCTCATTTGTAAAAATGAGTTTATTGAATAGCCAAAAGACAAAAAGATAAATATGTTCTGTATTTCAGAGCCTCTGTGGTTTAATAGTTCTCAAACAACAGCCTATAGGCCTGGGCTAGATTTTGGCAGTTTCCATCAATCTTCCGTTTGCAAAATGAGAAACATAAGAATAACGTAATCCATAAAACCAAATGGAAAAATCATGTTCTTCCCCTTTATTGATAGCTATTATTACTTCCCTGATATCTGCATATATCTCTCCTGGAATTTTCAGAACTTCATCATTCATACTTAAATAAATTTTATAGAAAATTTACATTTAGTATGTAGAATTTATTGAAAACATCAAAGCAGTAATTTTTTTCTTGATACTATATAAATATTACCTCAAGTGACTTGTTTTGAAATATTATTTATGGTTTTAAATAACAGAAACTTAAACATGCTATCTTGAGCCTAAAGGGAGTTGGGGAGAGGAAGCAGGAGAGCAGTATTAGAAAGAGCACAGTACCAGACACAGTTATGCCTGTTGTTGAACCAGGAGTCAAGGTGAGTTCAAGATCCTCAACAATAAATTCTAGATCCATAGACCTTCTCTCAAGAACACTGCCATTCATATGACTCTGACTCCTAGTTTCTGTATTGCTCAGCTCCAAATTCCAAAATCCTGAGATAGAATCTTATTGGCCTCACTTAGGCCACATGTCCTTCTCTGAACCAATCAGTTCTGCCTAAGGGATCAGGTTCTGCCTGAGCTTGCCCCTGTGTACTGGGGAGGGTTCTCAGGGTTGAGACCCTCTCTGTAGGCCTATCAGCCACTCCTGAAGTGAAGTTATTCTACACTGACAGTTAACAGTGTTAATTATTTTCCTAACAAGTCTCAATATTACTTTTCCTTATCTCAATATTCTAGTTAATTTATTATTCATTCACCCACTCTATTTTTTAATGATAGTCACATTTTATCCATAAGAAAATCACTCATTTTCTTCCTCTCCATTCATATCTTAGCTCTTTGGATTTACATTAATTTTAAATTCTACCACCTGGAAACGTATTTTCTGCTGTCACTGCTACTAGCAAATGTAAAAAGTATTAAATAGTTCCAAATTAGTTTATGACTCTCCAATCTTGAAATGCTCCATATTTTAAATCAACATTAATTTCTACATTAATTTTTTTCTTAAAATTACTCTCTCTGAGGTTGGGTGTGGTGGCTTACTCCTGGAATTCCAGCACTTTGGGAGGCTAAGACAGAAGGATCACTTCAGGCCAGGAGTTCGAGACCAGCCTGGCCAACAAAGTGAGACCCTGTCTCTACTAAAAATAGAAAAACTTAGGAGTGATGGCACATGCCTGTAGTCCCAGCTACTCAGGAGACTGAGATGTGAGAATCACTTGAGCCCAGGAGTTCAAGGCTGCAGTGAGCCATAAGCATGCCACTGCACTCCAGCCTGGGTGACAGAATGGGACCCTGACTCTAAGAAAAAATTAATCTCTCTGAATCTGATTATATTTTAATAATTCCAATTTTGATGTAATTCACAATTATTATTATTATTATTTTTATTTTAAGACGGAGTCTCACTCTGTTGCCAGGCTGGAGTACAGTGGCGAGATCTTGGGTCACTGCAACTTTCACCTCCTAGGTTCAAGAGATTCTCCTGTCTCAGCTTCCCAAGTGTCTGGGACTACAGGTGTGCGTGCCACCATGCCCAGCTAATTTTTTTGTATTTTTATTACAGACGGAGTTTCATCTTTTTTGGCCAGGCTGGTCTCGATCTCCTGACCTCGTGATCCACCCACCTGGGCCTTCCCAAATACGCCCAGCCGTATTATTATTATTTTAAACATGGTGAATTTAAACTATAACTTTTTTATCCTCGTGACTTTCCCATAATAATATTCCCAATTAACATTTTAATAATAAAAGCTACTATTAATGCATGTAAATATAATAGATGTGATATTTTATTTAATTCTCACAACCTTTTGGGTATAAAATTAAAATTTTTTGCCTCAAAACAAAAAATGGGCAAACTATAGATTCTGTGTTTTACTTATGGTTTGAGAAAATCACTGGCAGCGATCTGTTTAAAATCAGATTTTGTTGCTCGGTGCTCTGCCTCTGATGTTGGCTTAACTCAGTTTCTGCATCCTCAACAAGGCTGGGGGATGAAAGCCTAAGACTCCAGTTAACAGCCACAGATGTATCATTGTCCCTGCTTTGTAGATGTATTTATTTTTATTTTCAGTCAACGGTCAGCATACCTGAAATCTGGTACTATTTCCTCCAGATTTCCTCTGTAACGACTGATATAGGAATGATGCTTTTATGACCCTGGAAAATGTAACTTTAAACATTAACTAGCTACCTTCTTGCTTTGTATTGTTTTTGTTTGTGTTTGTTTTAATAAACCTCTCTAGTGATTCTTCCATTTTTCAGCTATATCCCACTTCCAGTTATGTTCTGTCTCTGTATAGGCTCACTCTTTGATCATTTTGCTGGTATCCTTGCTATTATTAATGAACGCTGGCACTTGCCAACATCGGTATGTCTAAGAAATGCTCTTAACCCTTTAAAGCAGGGGTCCCCAACCACTGGGCCACAGAAGGGAAGTGGGCCACACAGCAGGAGGTGAGCATGGCGCAGGAGCATTACCAACTGAGCTCTGCCCCATCTCAGATCAGTGGTGGCATTAGATTCTCTTAGGAGCGGGAACAGGAACCCTATTGTGAACTGCGCATGAGAGGGATCTAGATTGGGTACTCCTTATGAGAATCTGAGATGGAACAATTTCATCCCGAAACCATCCCCCCACCCCCACCCCCATTCTGAGGAAAAATTGTCTTCCAAGAAACGTGATCCCTGGTGCCAAAAAGGTTGGGGACCGCTGCTTTAAAGTATTGTCTTTAAGCCCATTGTGCAGATAAGGAAACTGAGACATGGTGATGTTAACTGTTTAAGGTCACACCTCAGGTTTGTGGAGGATTTAACACCCAGGCAGCTTGATTCTAGAGCAACATTGTCCGAGAGAAAGATAATACCAGCCACATATGTGTAATTTTAAATTTTCTAATAACCACAAAAAAAGTAAGAAAAGGAGAGATTGTTAAATAATATTTGGGTGATAATGATATGTCAGTACAAGTTCATTGCTTGTAACAAATGTACCACTCTAATGGGGGATGTTGGTAGTAGGGGAGGCTGTTCCTGAATGGGGTAGTGGGCATATGGGAAATCTCTGTATCTTCTTTTTTTCTGGAGAGGGAGTTTCACTGTGTCACCCAGGCTGGGGTGCAGTGGTGCAATCTCGGCTCACTGTAACCTCCCCCTCCCTGGGTTTAAGCAATTCTCCTGCCTCAGCCTCCCAAGTAGCTGGGATTACAAGCACATGCCACTGTCGCCCACCTAATTTTTGTATTTTTAGTGGAGAGGGAGTTTTGCCATGTTGGCCAAGCCAGTCTCGAACTCCTGGACTCAAGTGATGTGCCTGCCTCCGCCTCCCAAAGTGCTGGGATTACAGGTGTGAGCCACTGCACCTAGCCATCTATGTACCTTTCAGTTTTGCTGTGAACCTAAAACTGCTCTAAAAAAATAATAGTTTGTAACAAGTGCTGTCTCAGTCTTTGTTTCTAGAATTCCTAAAAACACCTAGTGCTTAAGAATATTTTTTCGTAATATTCTGTGGGTTTTTGTGCTTGCCTGGGGTTAACAGTTGAACAGATGATTTATCTTAACAGCTGATTCATTCTCCACTCTGCCCACCCTCCCACAATCAGCAGTTTGCCTATATTTGCAAGTGTTTGTCCTGATGGCATATATACATAGAATTGTGACGGGGAGAATGAGAACTGAACCCTCACCATCACCATGCAGGAATTATTTTTTGTGATCTAGAGTACTCTACAGTTCCTTCAGTCATCATAGTCTTTTTTAGATATCAACAAATCACTCTTTGATTCTGTCTTCTAATTGTTGACTAGATTGAGTGAAGGGAGAGAGGGAGAAAAGTTTGAAGGATGATGTCAATTGGCCAACCAGTCCTTCTGAGTTTTAATATGATGTACACAAGATAAAATCAGGACATATGCTTACATTTGAAATTATCTTCCCTAGCTGAAAGAGAATTAATGAAGAACCATTTGTGGGTACAAATCAGCTCCCCCACTTCTTGGCATATTTCTTTGGACGAGTTACTTCACCTTTTTTTGATTCATTTCTCATATTAGTAAAATAGGCATAATGGTATTTCTCTCGCAAGGTCATTGCCCAGAACGTGGTAATTGCTCAGTAAATGACTTTTAGAGTCTGTATTTTACACTTGCGATTTACAAAACAACCCATGGGCCTACTACTAATTGAATCCAATACATAGATTATTATGTTTCTGAAAAACAAATGCCTGGCAAGGTAATTAAGTTTGCTCAAATCAAACTTAACCTATTATCGAAAAATTCTTGAAAAAAGGGAATAATTTCCAATATTCACATGACATTGCACTGATCCAGCAAAACCCCTCCAGGCAGTCATAGAATCTGGAGTCATTCAAAACATAGTGTTTGATACATTGTGCCCAGTACCTTCTGTTTCTTCCATTCTTTTTTCCTGGAAAAGAAAAGATTACTGCTCTTGTTAATCATGTTTTTAGATCTTGTTTAACATCCTCTCTTGCAGTGCTTGGGTTCAGTTCTTACCTATGTGACTGCTCTTCATGTGCCAGTATTCAAAGGATGAGGCATCCCCTGCCTGTCTGAATGCAAAAGTAGAGTTCTGATGAGGGAAAACAGAAAGAGAGAGATTTCACAGACTTTTCTTTATACTAAATCATGTTAAATTCATTGTGTACTTTATATTCACAATGCATCTCAGTCCATGCTAGCCATATTTCAAATGCCCAATAGCCACATGTGGCTAGTGGCTGCCGTACTGGACAGCTCTGGAATCTGTACTTTTAACCCTTTATTCTGTCTCCCTTTTATTCTTCTATGCTGTATATTTCTTCATTATAATTTTTATAAAAATTCTTTTCAATTTCTCCAAATTTTGTATCACATTGGAATTGAAATAATCCAAAACGTGGCCACGGGAAATTTTAAAAATCAAGCCACCCCCCGAAATATAGTTTTAAGCACCCACTCCAAACTTTCTGAAAACTATTTTATTCATTGTTTGTGGAGAAATATATAGCCATTGGTCCTTTTTCATCTTCAAAACATCACTTAAAATAAGTTTAATTAGTATCTCTGGGTTCAAAATGAAATTTAATTCACTCAACATTTCTTGGGCACCTGCAGGGACACAAACTGTAGTAGTTGCTAACATTAAGACAAAGATGCCTTAAAAGAAGGCATGTATATGTGAGAAGCAGACCGTGAATGTGAAAAAAAATTGTTACCTGCTTTTTTCTATTGTCCTCCACAGTGAAATCTCAATCTTAGCTATCAGTGTGCAATACTACCTCAAAGAAGACTTAAAGTAGATTATAGGCAGATTTTCCCCCCTTTATTTTAAAGGTATGTTTTGCCTTTTTTTTTTTTAATTTGATACAGGGTCTTGCTCTGTTACCCACAGGCTGGAGTGCGGTGGCAAAATTATAGCTCATTGCAGCCTTGACATTCAGGGCTCAAGCAATCCTCCTTCCTCAGCCTCCTGAGTAGATGGGATCACAGGCACGCATCATTACACTCAGCTAAAATTTTGGATTTTTTGTAGAGACAGGGTCTCACTTTGTTGCCCAGGGTGGTCTTGAACTCCTGAGCCCAAACAATCTTTCCGCCTTGGCCTCCCAAAGTGCTGAGATTACAGGCATCAGCCACCATGCCCAGCCATATTTTGCCTTTAATAGGTGTAAGATTTTGATCCTTAAAAGAAAACCTAGGTCCCGAAGGATCCATAGCGTGGCTGACAGAAGAAAAGAATGTAGTTTTCTCCTAGATTGCCTCTTTTAAGTCACCCAGGAAAGGAAATTATTTTAAGACAGCTCTTTTTAAACTGACATTTGTTTAGATAAATACATTAATTATTTAGAGTAAATTCAGCCCCTGCTATACATAAATAAACTGAATTTCAAATGTCTCCATGTGTTTACACAACTGCTCTTACTACAACTACAGTTTGAGTTACTGGGGACTTGTTAAACATCAGCAACTGAAATGCTGTCTTCATACTATCTAGAGATTGAAGAAAATAAAATTCACTTGAAAATAAACTCATAAATACTATCTTAAAAATGATAGTTCTATTGAGCTTCCATTTGAGCAATTGTGTAATCACATAACCACTACAGAGAAACTAAAGAAGAGAAATTGAAAAATACTTTAGAAGATAAAACTATTGCTGTTTTTCTGGACTAACAGAAGAGACTTGTTAAATAACAATGTTGAAAAGAATGTACTTTATGCAGAAATCAAATAAAATGGAGGCAATTTACTAACAAAACTTCCATTTAAATGATGTGTGTTTGTAAAACACTCTCCTGAGAATTATAATTCTATCATGTTTCCATTTGAGTACTTATATAATCACTTAAGAGCAATAAAACTGAAAGAGAAAATATTCAAAAATATCTTAGAAGACAAAGTTTTTGCTGTGCTTCTGAATTATTTTAGTGGACTTAACAACAAAAATAGTATAATTACATACAAATAGAATAAAATGGAAACAATTTGCTTAAAAATTCACATATGGGTAATCTACAGTTATAAAACAATATCGTAAGAATTGTAATTCTCTCTAGCTTTCATTTGAAGCAAGGAATGATCACTTAATAGCAATGAAACTGACAAAATATCAAAATTGCTTATGAAGACAGCAAAAATGCATTTTATGATTCTGATCTTTAGAAGTAGGCTTCTTGGGAGGCAGGATCAATTCTGAAGGTGCATTGCTTCTGTTTTCAAGTTGTGTGAACAGAAGACAAAATCCAGCACTTGTGAAGACATGTTTCTTGTGGCCAGAGAAGGATGTGCTAGGCCATGGCCATCCCCAAGGAAAGAATCCTTGAGGAGGTCCATGATGGCTTTCCAGAGAAGAGAGCATGGCAGAAGATTTGCTTCTCAGGAACATTCCCCTGGGACACATCTGTGCCCTCTGACAGGAGGATGAGGTAGAAGAACAGAGCCTGGGCAGCTGCTTCTTGTCCAGGTGGAAGGGTTGAATCTGGTGTAATTAAATGACCAAGATCATGTGCATTGTCTTTCCTATTGGTCTCCACTTCTGAAGGTGCATGTCTCTCAACATCATCAAAAGAAGGTCTTGAGCACTGAACATCATTGAAAGAAGGCAGCAAAGGAGCACCAGGAGAAACTCTCCCTGTTGTTGTGGAGGAATTTATGTGTCCTGATGGAGTTGGCCTGATGGAGGAATCTGGTCCACAGTAGGCACAGATCCTGGATCCCTGAGCCATCCCAACCTAATGCTCCGCTGTCTTGGTATCAGGGGATCCTAGTATCTCCCATGCATCTGCCAAATTTTCCTTTTGGAATATCAGGGACATAGAGATACTTTATAAAAAGCTGAAACTTAAGTTCTTCATAAATCATTATTTCCCTGAGGTATGGATTTTATTTTCTTGAGTTATCAAAGTTTTTCTCAGCCAATAGAGCTCTCAACCAACTATAAAGAGCTTTTTTTTCCTCGTGATAATTGATAGGATCCAATGGCTTTTTCTAATTTTTCTAGAAGAATTTTAATTTGGGCTGGGTGTGGTAGCTCACACCTATAATCCCAACACTTTGGGAGGCCAAGACAGGAGGATCTCTTGAGGCCAGGAGTTTGAGACCAGCCTGGGCAACACAAGGAGACCCTGTCTCCACAAAAAATAATTTTAAAAAATATTAGCTATGGGCCAGGCGCGGTGGCTCACGCTTGTAATCCCAGCACTTTGGGAGGCCGAGGCGGGCGGATCACGAGGTCAGGAGATCGAGACCACGGTGAAACCCCGTCTCTACTAAAAAATACAAAAAATTAGCCGGGCGCGGTGGCGGGCGCCTGTAGTCCCAGCTACTCGGAGAGGCTGAGGCAGGAGAATGGCGTGAACCCGGGAGGCGGAGCTTGCAGTGAGCCGAGATTGCGCCACTGCACTCCAGCCTGGGCGACAGAGCGAGACTCCGTCTCAAAAAACAAACAAACAAACAAACAAACAAACAAAATATTAGCTATGTATAGTGGTGCATGCTTGTGGTCCCAGCTACTTGGGAGGCTGAGGTGGGAGGATCATTTGAGCCCAGGAGGTTGAGGCTGCAGTGAGCTGTGATCATGCCACTGCACTCCAGCCTGAGCAACAGAGAGAGAGAGGCCCTGCTCAAAAAGAGAGAGAGAGACAGAGAGAGAGAGAGAGAATTTTGGCTAGGATTCTGAAGATGTCTAGCACTTCAGATGCATGACTGATTTTTTCATCTGCTTTGGAAAGATTCTTCTCTTTCCATAGTAAATCACTTTAAATTGAATCTTGCATAACCATTTTATTTTATTGATGCAGTTTAGTAATGACTAAGCTTCTGCTGAAGCTCTGAAATCTCACTTTCAAACTGGATTTTTCAGACTGCAATGAAGCTAGTACATTTTTGAGACTTTTAACATTATCCATAAGTGCATTTGTTATTTTGACTTCTTCAATAATTTAGTGTAGATTTTATTGCTTTTTCCTTCAAGAGTTTTTAAAGATACATTTACCACAGCCATATAAATCCAGCTTCTTCAGAACTTCATTGTAATAACATAGATGTTAATCTTCATGACCTTGGATTAGGCAGTGGTTTCTTAAATATTACACTAGAGGCACAAGAAAAGAAAAAGAAAAAACTTGGACTTCATCAAATGTAAAAACGTTTGTGCATCAAAGGACAGAATCAAGAAAGTGAAAAGACAACCCACAGAATGGGAGAACATATCTGCAAATCAGAAATCTAATAAAGGTTTATTTATACCCAGAATATATAAAGAACTCTTACAACAACATAAAGACAACCCAATTAAAAATGAATAAAGGAGATGAATGCACATTTATCCAAAGAAAATATAAAAATAGCCAATAAGCACATAAAAAGATGCTCAACATCATCAGTTGTTAGGGAAATGCAAATCCAACCACAGTGAGATACCACCTCACATCCTCTATGATGGCTGTAACAATAATTTTGTTTTTAATGCGAAATAAGTATTGGCAAGGAAACCTCAAACTTGAACCCTCAAAACCTGCTGATGGGAATGTAAAATAGTCTAGTTGTAAAAAAAAAAAAAAACATTTCCTAAAATAGTTTCAGACAGAGTTACTACAGTATATGACCCAGAAATTACCCACCCGGGAATATATCAAGAGAATCGAACCATATGTTCAAATAAAATCTTATACACGAATGTTCATAGTAGGCATAGTTTATAATGGGCAAAAAGTGGAAACAAGCTACATGTCCATGAGTGGATAAATGGTATGAACAAAATATGGTAGACCCATACATTGGAATGTCATTCAGCCATAAAATGGAATGAAGTGCTGATACTTGCTACAATATGGATGAAACTTGAAAACACTATGCTAAGTTAAAGAACCTACACAAAAGGCCACATAATGTTTCAATTTATATAAAATGTCTAGAGTAGGCAAATGTATAGAGGCAAAACTTAGATTAGTGGTTATCAGGTGGAAGTGGGGGCAGGAATTGGGAGTGACTGCTTAATGTGTATGGAGTTTCTTTTTGGGGTGACAAAAATCTTCTGAAGTTAGTAGTGATGGTTGCAGAACATTGTGAATGTACTAAAAGCCACTGGTTTGTATACTTCAAAGTGTTTTTAAATGTATTTTATCTCAATAAAAAACTTTATTAATCCTCAACACAATCTCCATTGTCTGAGGCATTAATTATTAATATCTCCAATTCCCAGATCTCATTGTCCTATATAAGAACAGCAGCTCAATCTCTCATCTTCTGTAAGTTTTTTTCAGTTTATTCACTTTACTCACTCTTTTTTATCTTAGCTTCTTGTGAAAGCAGATTTATGCTTTTATGAAAATATGCTTTCATCCAGGCCATCTTTTATTGCCACCTTAAGTTTTTTTTTTTAATTTATCTGATATATTTTAAAGGATGCTTTCGTTGCAGCTACTTGAACTTGGATGTTCAATGCATTTTCTAAAGACCAGGTCTCTCTCATAATCTCTTTTAACCCAGAGTAAAGACGGATATTTCCAGATTTTTTGCTTATAGCCACCAGTTTTTGTATATATTATCATTTGTTCTCAAGTCTGGCTTCCATTAAAGTAGATTGAAATCTTTCAAATTCTATTCGAATGAGGCTAAGCTTGAAAAAAAAATTATGTTTTTCCTCCAGGAAGGCAGAAAATCCAATAGTCCTCTATGTTTACTTGCATAAAGTTCTATTTTAATAATTAAAAATCTGACTATGACTGAAAATACCTTTATATCCTATAGCAATTGGTGGGGGTCTGTGCTAAGGTTTGAGAAGCACTGCTCTGAACTGTTTCTCATGCTTCAGGTATCAGCTGACGTGCACTTTCTCAGGAAGGCTTTTGTAATCCACAGTCTTGAGTCAGGCCCTTAATTATGAACTTCAGATAAGCTCCATCCTTTCCTTCAAATATTTATCATAGTTTATCATCACATGCTCACTTCCACCCAGAGGTAGCTATTATCCTAAATTTTGTGTTAAGCCTATGTTTTCCTTAGACCTTACCACACATCTAGGTAGCTCTAAACAAACTATTATTTGATTTTGTCTGTTTTTTAAACTATGTCTATTAAGTCACATCATATGTGACTTTCTGTGACTTACTACTTGGCTTTCACTCTGTGTTGTGAAATTCATCCATTTATTATGTGTAGTTGTAGTGTATTCATTTTCACTGCTGTATAAAATTCCATGATATGGATAGATGACAATTTTGTAATCCATTTTAATGTCAATAGAAATTTCAATTGTGTCAATGTTTTTTGCTATTAGGAACAATTATGGGCTATTGTGCAATGGAGTTTCTTATTGTGTCTCTTGCTTCACATGTACAAAGAATTTTTTTTTAGTTTAACCTTAGGGGTAGAATTGCTTGGTATATGACACATACTTACTTGACTTTACTAGGTGATGACAAATTGCTTTTCAAAGTTGTTGTAGCAAATCAAACCCCCACCAGGAGTGTGTGAGTTTACAATGCTCTACATTCTTGTCAAAACTTGATATTGTCTTATTTTTACGTTTATGCCAGTCTGGTGGATTTAAACAGTTTCTCATTGTGGTTTTAATTTGCATTTATCTGATTACTAATGAGATTGAATCTTGTTTCCTATGTTTCTCAGCATTTGGATTTCCTCTTCTGTGAAGAGCCTTTTGCTCATTTTCTACTGAGTCATTTGTCTTTTTCCTTATTGATTTGTAGGAATTATTCATAGACTCTAGATACTGATTTTTGTGCATTATATATAACTATCTTCTCCCAGGTATGGCTTCTCTTTTCATTCTTTTTACCATGTCTTTTATTGAAAAGAAGTTGTTAATTCTTATGATTACGTTTTGCTTTACAGATGGTTCTTTTTGTACCTTGTATAACAAAACCTTTCCTAACCTAAGGTCATAAAGATATTCCAGCCGGGCATGGTGGCTCACACCTGTAATCCCAACACTTTGAGAGGCTGAGGCGGGCAGATCACCTGAGGTGAGGAGTTCGAGACCAGCCTGGCCAACATGGTGAAACCCCGTCTCTACTAAAAATACAAAAAAATTATCTCACGTTGTGGCAGACACCTGTAATCCCAGCTACTTGGGAGGCTGAGGCAGGAGAATCGCTTGAACCCAGGAGGCGGAGGTTGCAGTGAGCCGAGATTGTGCTGTTGCACTGCAGCCTGGGCAACAAGAGTGAAACTCCATCTCAAAATTAAAAAAAAAATTTTCATATTTTCTCCTGAAAGTCTTAAGGTTTACATTTGGAACTTCAGTGTTTGATCCATATGAAATTGAATTTTGAATATGGTGTGAGGCAGGAATTCATTTTCATATGAGTCTTTTCTGGTGTAAAGCAAGCCTGGGGGTAAGCGATTCAACCATTCTACTCTGTGGTATATTTTCTAGAAAGACACTCTTGGGCAGATGAAGCAGGAGAAATGCATGAACAAGTTCATGGAAACATTACTCATAATAGCAAAACACTGGAAATGCCCCCAAATGTCCATGAATAATACAGTGGACAAATATTGGGTTGGTGCAAAAGTAATTATGGTATTTGCCATTACTTTCAATAATAATAATAATAATAAATTGGTATATGTGCCTACAATGCAATACCATACAGCACTAAAAATGAAAGATCTATAGCCACACATAGCAAAATAAATCCTTCCAAAACACCTAATTTTGAGTAAATAACCAGATTGTAGAAGAACTCATAAAGCAAGATTCCATGTATGTAACATTTAAAAATAGAAAAAATTGAACAACACAGTAGAGATATGTATGTGCATAAACTATAAAGAAAAGCAAGAGATTGGTTAATAAAAACTTAAGAGCAGTGATTGCCAATGGCTGGGAGGGAGGTGCCTGAAGTCAGGAATGGACACACAGGGTGCTTCAGAGCTAGGAGATGGGACATGTCTCCTCTTTCTTTCTAATTCCAACTATTCCATAATATCGCTCCCAGTGCTGACTTCCTGAAGCCCAGGTCTAATTATGCCACATTAGTGACCTTCTTACCCTCCAATCATCCTGTAAGTATTGGAGTTCCTAGAATTCTTTCCTTGGCTCTCTTTTTATCTCATGTTACAGGGTGATCTTAGTGGGTGATTTCATCCATCCCCATGACTGTCAACTGCCACTGAAGTGGAATGACTCACACATTTGTCTTTCCTAAACTCCAGACCTATATATATAGCTACTGAGTAGATATTTCCATTTGCATGTTCCATAGTGTCTCAGACTCAGTATGCCTGGTGTTCTTACAAAAAGGGGAAATTTGGACACAGAGATGCACACATAGGGAGAAGGCCATGTGAAGATGGAGGTGGAGATTAGGTGATTCAGCAGAAGCCAAGGAGCACCTAGAGAGCCAGCAAACCACCAGAGCTTGCGGACAGGCCTTCAGAAGGAACCAATCCTGCTGACACCTTGATCTTGAACTTTTAGCCTCCAGAGCTGTGAGGCCATACATTCCTGTTGTTTAAGCTCCCCAGTTTGTGGTACTGTGTTCCAGCAGCCCTAGAAAGTGAATGCTATATGCACGCTTGCCATCCCAATTTTCACACCCAGTAATTGATCCTATAAAAATAATTGCACAAGTGAGCAAAGGAGTTATCATAAGGATATTGACAACAGTAGTGTTTATCATTTACAACAGAGAAAACAACCTAAATGTCTTACAGTGAAAGAAAAGTTCATAAATTATAGTACATTCACACAATGGAAAGTCATGTAGCTTTTCAAAATGATGTTGTCAGTATAAAGCTTGAGAGGGAAAGACATTTGCAATAAGTTGCTTAAAGGGGACTACAAAAGAGTATGTATATATATATACTATTGGCCATTTTTTGCAACTTATATATATATGCGTGTGTGTGTGTGTGTTATAAATGCATAGGAAAAAGTCTGAAAGTGTGTCAACATATTTACAGTGGTAGAATTTCAGGTAATTTACATTTTCCTCTCTTTGCTTCTCCATATTTGCTTAAGAGATGTGGTTTAAAAATTAGCCCGTGAGGGTTCCTTGTTTTCCCTCTCCCCATTGCCCCTTTTAAGATTGACTGAGTAGATCACAATCCTTCCATACCTTGGGAAGGAGGAAGAAAGAATAGGAAAAAAGGGGAAAGGACAGGAGAAAAGGAAACATAAATTATCTATTAAAGAACTAGGGGATAAAAAAATATATTTGTTTGTTTGCTTATAAGAGGTGGGGTCTTGCTCTATCACCCATGCAGTGGCACCTTCTTAGCTCACTGCAGCTTTGAACTCCTGTGCTCAAATGATCCTCTCACCTCAGCCTTCCAAATAGCTAGGACTGTAGTGGTGCCCCATCATGCCTGGCTAATTTTTTTTTGTAGTGGTGGGGTCTTGCTATGTTGGCCAGGCTAATCTGGAACTCCTGGCCTCAAGGGATCCTCTTGCCTCAACTTCCCAAAGTATTGGGAATACAGGCCAGGGTTCCCAGCCAGATTCATGAATTTAGGAAGCAAAATATAAGGATAAAAAGGTTTGGGGAGGTAGAGTTGTGAATGAGATGCTCTAAAGCAATATAGGGTGTGAGAGAATTGTGGAAGAGAGAAGAGAGCATAGGAAGAGTATTCTCAGGGGTTACAAATGGGATCCTTTTAAACAATTTCCAAGCAATGCTCATGAAAGCTCAGAATTTCATGTTTTATCATTTTTAGCTGTTGGGATTGTACTTCTTTGAATGCAGCATCAACATCATACAGAGAAAGGATTCAATGAGTCCAGGATTTATAAAGTCACTTTTCTACAATTAGCATATGGGTTCCAGTTTGCAAACTGAAGTACACAAGAAATATTACTTTATTTTTCTCTATCTTCATTTTTATTTGTTGTTATTATTCCTCCCAGTGGCAGAAACTTGGCCTCAGGCAACTAAGTTTTCTGCTTGAGATAATATTCAAGTGGAGGTTGGGGTGGGCAGAAGCTTAGGTAATGAGGTTCATGTGGAATGCATCCGGGCCAGAGGTCTTAGGACAATGGTATCTTTTAAGATGGCCGTCATCCTAGCTGACCTTAAGATCTGCATGATCCCATCTGTCAACCCAAGTCCCTGTCTTTTCTGGTCTGGTGAGTCTCTTTGCTGGGCCAATTCTGTTTTTGAGGCAAGGGAAACACTCACTAAGCCCCTCAGCCACACTGGGCCATGACTACCATATTCCTCACCACACTGTGCTGTGGGAAAACTCTGGGGTCTTGTCACCTGCAGGGCTGAATATGTGAGTTAGGTAGGGGCCCATAGATCCACTTACACCATCAGATCGTTAATATTGTCAAATTGATTGGATTGAAGGATGCAAAGTATTCTTTTTGGGTGTCTGTGAGTGTATTGCCAAACGAGATTAACATTTGACTCAATGGACTGGGAGAGGCAGACCCATCCTCAATGTGGGTGGGCACCATCTAATCAACTGCCAACTTGGCTAGAATAAAGCAGGCAGAAGAAGGTGGGAGAAGCTGACTCGCCTTCATCTTTCTCCAGTGCTGGATGCTTCCTGACCTTGAACATCGGACTCCAAGTTCTTTGGCTTTTGGACTCTTGGATTTACACTAGCAGTTTGCCAAGGGGATCTCTGGCCTTTGGCCACAGACTGAAGGCTGCGCTGTTGGCTTTCCTACTTTTGAGGTTTTGGGTCTCGGGCTGATCCACTACTGGCTTCCTTGCTCCTCAACTTGCAGACGGCCTATCGTGGGACTTTACCTTGTGATCGTGTGAGTCAATTCTTCTTAATAAACTGCCTTTTATATATACATATATCCTATTAGTTCTGTCCCTCTACAGAACACTGACTAATACAGATTTTGTTCCTGGAGTGGTTCAAGAATTTTAAGGATAGAGTTCTTTAGTTGGTTTCAGGGTTTCTGGAATTGGCTGCTTAATCTGATTAGACCCAAAAATGCTAAGGCCTCTACTTTGAATAGTATGGAAAACACTGATAGTCCTCGGTGTGAACTGTTTAGAGAGTTATGCAAAATAAATGCATTTGATACTCCTGATTCACTGCTCTGCAGAGGCAAGGAGTTTAGCGACTCTATACATAATACTTTTGACTATATGTGGAGAATCAAGAAATGTCATAAAGTTGTTTGGTTGCTCCTAAGTTTGCTGGACAAAGTGATGAAAGAAAACGATAAACTCAGGAATTCTAACTCCTGGCTCCAGAAGGAGATACTGAGTCCCAAATCTTCTAAGACTGCCCTAACAGAGAGTTTTATCTCCCGTATAGAAAGAGCTGAAATTGTGGAAAAACAGACGCAAGCTCTTATCATGTGAGTGGCTGACTTGCAATAAAAGGTGAATGCATATCCTTGCCAGGTGTCTACTGTTAAAGTGAGGGCATTGATTGGAAAAGAATGGGACCCTGCAATTAGGAATGGGGATGTAGGAGGTCCCTGATGAGGCTTGAGACACTGAGCTTCTAAATTCTGATAAGGCTTTTTTGCCAGAGGAAACAGCCTTCCCATCTGCAGTGGTAGCAACATCTCCCCCCACCACCCATGCTGCCATCAGCCTTTCCACCTTTGTCTGAGGAGATTAACCCTGCACTGCCTGAGGCAACAGTGATGGCCTCCCCTGAGGCAGTTGCCAGGTAAGAGAATGCTGCTTCTCCTCAGGACCCACCCCCAACACCCCTGTTTGCTTCCAGACCTATAACTAGACTCAAGTCCCAGCAGGCTCTAGAGGTAAAGTTCAGAGTGTGACCAATGAGGAGGTGCGCTACACTCCAAAAGAAATGAGTTTTCTAATTTATAAAGCAGAAATCTGGAGAACAGTTATGGGGATGGACTCTAAGGGCATGGGATAATGGTGGAAAGAACATAAAGTTGGATCAGGCTGAATTTACTGATATGGGCCCACTAAGCAGGGATTCTGCATTTAATGTTGCAGATCAGGGAGTTAAAAAAGGTTCTAATAATTTATTTGCTTGGTTAGCTGAAATATGGATCAAAAGATGGCCTACTTGGCTGGGCGTGGTGGCTCATGCCTGTAATCCCAGCACTTTGGGAGGCCAAGGCGGGCAGATCAGTTGAGGTCAGGAGTTTGAGACCAGCCTGGTCAACATGGCAAAACCCAGTCTCTACTAAAAATACAAAAATTAGCCCACTTGGTGGCACATTCCTGTAATTCCAGCTACTCAGGAGGCTGAGGCAGGAGAATTGCTTAGATCCAGGAGGCGGAGTGTGCAGTGAGCTGAGATCATGCCACTGCATTCCAGCCTGGGTGACACAGTGAGACTCTGTCTCAATAAAATAAAATAAAATAAAATAAAATAAAATAAATAAAATATGGCCTACTATGAGCAGGCTGGAAATGCCTGAT
This sequence comes from Nomascus leucogenys, assembly GCF_006542625.1. Lineage (NCBI taxonomy): Eukaryota > Metazoa > Chordata > Mammalia > Primates > Hylobatidae > Nomascus > Nomascus leucogenys. The sequence continues at coordinate 19,538,202 of NC_044382.1, forward strand.
CTCCCTTGGTTTAATGTAGAGGAAGGGATCCAAAAGCTTAGGGAGATTGGAATGTTGGAGTGGATTAGTCACTTTAGACCTACTCATCCCAGCTGGGAGGGTCCAGAAGATATACCCTTCACCAATACTTTGCGAAATAGATTTGTGAGGGGAGCATTTACATCCTGGAAGAGCTCTGTGATTGCTCCTCTTTGTATGCCAGATCTTACGTTGGGAACTGCAGTCACTCAATTAGAAATGTTAAATGCAATGGAAATAATTGGATCCCATAGTGGCAGGGGCCAAGTTGAGGCACCCAACCATCAAAGGCAAGGTGGATGTAGTTACTATAATGGACAGCAGAGGCAAAGCAGCAATCAGAATAGTCTGATTTATGTAGAGCTCTGGCTTTGGCTAATTAATCACAGTGTTCCTAGAAGTGAAATGATACGAAGCCTACTCCATGCTTACTTAATTTATGTAAGCAGAAAACTTTCAGGCTGCATGGACAAAAGACTAATTTGAATTATAAAAATAGAGAATCATGGCCTGTCAATCAATTTCCAGACTGGAACCAGTTTACAGACCCAGAAACCCTTGAATGAAAGGGAGGCCGGTTCTCCTTGAGGAAGAACCTCACTATACTACCAACAATTTATGCAGTTAATCTTTATCCCATCCTTCCCTAAGGAGACCTCTGGCCTTTTACCAGGGTAGCTGTGCACTGGGGAAAGGGGAATGATCAGACCTTTTGGGGACTACTGGACATTGGCTCTGAGCTGACATTGATTTCAGAGGACCCAAAACATCATTGTGGTCCTCCAGTTAAAGCTTGGTTAGCTGAAATATGGATCTTATAGGGCTTATGGAGATAAGGTAATTAATGACGTTTTAGCTCTGGTCTGACTTATGGCAGGTCCAGTGGGTCCCCAGACTCATCGTGTGGTCATTTCCCCAGTGCCAGAATGCATAATTGGCATAGACATACTTAGCAGCTGGCAGAATCCCTATATTGGCTCTGTGACTGGTAGGGTGAGGGCTATCACGGTGGAAAAGGCCAAATGGAAGCCATTAGAGCTGCCTCTACCTAGAAAAATAGTAAGTCAAAAACAATATCACATCCCTGGAGGGATTGCAGAGATTAGTGCCACCATCAAGGACTTGAAAGATGCAGGGGTGGTGATTCCCACCACATCCCCATTCAACTTTCCTATTTGGCGTGTGCAAAAGACAGATGGATCTTGGAGAATGATAGTGGATTACTGTAAGCTTAACCAAGTGGTGACCCCAACTGCAGCTGCTGTACCAGATGTGGTTTCATTGCTTGAGCAAATTAACACATATCCTTGTACCTGGTATACAGCCATTGATTCAACAAATGCCTTTTTCTCCATTCCTGTCCATAAGGCCCACCAAAAGCAATTTGCCTTCAGCTTGCAAAGTCAGCAATATACCTTCACTGTCCTGCCCCAGGGGTATATCAAGTCTCCAGCTTTGTGTCATAATTTTGTTCACAGAGATCTTGATCACTTTTCTCTTCCACAAGATATCACACTGGCCTATTTTACTGATGACATTATGCGGATTGGACCCAGTGAGTGAGAAGTAGCAAACACAGTGGACTTATTAGTGAGACATTTGCATGCCAGGGGATGGGAAATAAATTCGGCTAAAATTCAGAGAACTTCTACTTCAGTGAAATTTATAGGAGTCCAGTGGTGTGGGCCTATTGAGATATTTCTTCTAAGGTGAAGGATAAATTACCTCATTTGGCCCCTCCTACAACCAAGAAAGAGGCACAACCCCTAGTTGGCCTATTTAGATTTTGGAGGCAACACATTCCTTATTTGGGTGTGTTACTCCAGCCCATTTATCAAACGACTCGAAAGATTGTCAGTTTTGAGTGGGGTCCAGAACAGGAAAATGCTCTGCAACAGGTCCAGGCTGCTGTGCAAGCTGCTCTGTCACTTGGGCCACATGACCCAGCAGATCCAATAGCGCTGGAGGTGTCAGTAGCAGATGGGATGCTGTTCGAAGCCTTTGGCCAGCCCCCATAGGTGAATCACAGCAGGGGCCTCTAGGATTTTGGAGCAAGGCCCTGCCATCTTCTGCAGATACCTACTCTCCTTTTGAGAGACAACTTTTGGCTTGATACTGGGCTTCGGTAGAAACTGAAGGTTTGATTATGGGTCATCAAGTCACCATGCGACCTGAGCTGCTTAGAAGGCACAAGTAAGTTACATAAGGAAATGGCTCAAATGCCCATGGTCTCCACTCCTGCCACCCTGTCTTCTCTCCCCAAGCCTGCACCGATGGCCTCATGGGGAATTCCCTACAATCAGTCTACACAGGAAGAGAAGACTAGGGCCTGGTTTACAGGTGGTTCTGCATGATATGCAGGTACCACCCGAAAGTGGACAGGTGCAGCACTACAGTCCCTTTCTAGGATATCCCTGAAGGACAGTGGCAAAGGGAAATCTTCCCAGTGGGCAGACCTACCCTCAATGTGGGTGAGCACCATCCAATCATCTGCCAACTTGGCTAGAATAAAGCAGGCAGAAGGTGGTGGGAGAAGCCGACTTGCTGAGTCTTCCAGCTTTCATCTTTCTCCAGTGCTGGATGCTTCCTGCCCTCGAACATCAGACTCCAAGTTCTTCGGCTCTTGGACTTACAATAGTGGTTTGCCAAGAGGCTCTCGAGCCTTTGGTCACGGCTTCCCTACTTTTGAGGTTTGGGGACTTGGACTGATCCACTACTGACTTCCTTGCTCCTCAACTTGCAGACTGCCTATCGTGGGACTTTACCTGTGACTGTGTGAGTCAATTCTTCTTAATAAACTCCCTTTCACAGACATATTTCCTATTAGTTTTGTCCCTCTGGAGAATCCTAGATGGGATTCTGTCATTCCCAGATTTTTCCAGGGTTTCCGCCATTGCTTCCCCATTTTCTCACCAACTTCCTTTCAACACACATGACATGGCTTTGACTTCTTTCTCATAGACACTTACTGATATTTTAGTTTTCTGCATTATCTCCAGTTCTTTCTCTTCCTTTGGTCCTGGAAAATCTTGCCACAACTTTGTGTTGTCGAGATTCTTCTTAGGCCTCTGAGCATTTCTTCATTGTCTTTTTTTTTGGATATTTGTTCCATCATCTGTCCACGAAATATTCAGCTTCTAGCATTCCACTTTTGGCCCACTGTCTTTCTCAGTTTTTCCCAGGTTACCTCATCCACTCTCAAGGATTTAACCGCCACTTCTATGCTAATGACTTTTGAACCTACAGCTTTAGTCCAAAATCCATGTCTTGTTGCTGTATATCTGTCCTTGATCTCCCACAAGCCAATAAAACTCAACTTGTCCCAAATTCTATATATCTTCCGAAAACCTGTATTTTTCTCTTGCATTCTTTCTCTTCAGTGGTGGATATAATTACAAACTGCTTGGTTATTAAGGAAAAATGCTCAGTGCTTTGAGGATGTTTAGTAGAGGCACTCTCTATCTGTCTAGGATGGGGAGGGGGATGCAAGAAAAAGTTCTCTCACTTAGATATTATTGAGGCTGACATCTCCAGATCTGCACAGCTCAGGAGTCTGACTGCATCACTTCCTTGCCCCAGACCTTCAAGAAAAACATGCAGTGGTGTACCCAGGGGGTGGCCACTTTGATAGAGAGGAGCATGTTATCATTGTTTAGCATCGTTGGCAATGTGGTCAGTTTTATTATTGTTTTCTAATACTCAGCAGACAGTCTACCCACTTTTTGCCTGCACCCAGCATGATCCACTCAAATTGCCCTACTCCTTGGTACTCCACTGAAAACTTGGAGGCCTCCACCCTCCTCTCCTTATCCCCATCTGCCCTTCAGCCAAGGCTCTAAGGCCAAATCACTCTGTTGTTCCTCATTTCTGTGTCTTCTCTCACACTCTTCCCTCTGCCTGGAATTCCCTCTACTCCATACACACACTGTAACTGGTTTACCCCTACTCTTTAAGATTCAACTTAAATATTGCTTCCCCCAGGAAGCTGTCCCTGCTCACCCAAGGCTGAGTCACATGCCCTTCGTTGGGCTTCCATGGTATCTTCTAAATACTAAATTTCTGCATTGGCCACATTGTACTCTAATTAATCTGTTCATGATTTTGTCTCTCTCAATTACTGTGTGCCAAATGAAATAGTCTTATTCACTTTTTTATTCACTGAGATCCGAGGAAACACTACATTATTCATTTTCATATCTCCGGGATCTAGGAAAATACTTGTCACAATATTGATGAGAAAGGTGTTTACATCGTGTTTGTGACATAAGCTTTAAATTCTGCCGAACACTTATTTTCATGGGAAAAATAATATTTGGAGTATGCCCTTAGGGTCTCCCTCCACTTCCTTTCCTGGTACCCTTTAGAAACCCTTATGTGAACCTTTCACATATATACGGAAGGCTCAGGTTGGTCTTCAACACCACTGCCTTGATGCTACAAATTTACAAAGTGGAAGACATTTTTCAGTTTTAAAGCATGCTCTTCTCCAGCTCTCTGCAGAGCTTCTGTTTCTGCAAGACAGTGACTGAGAGTCTGGTATTCAATTATTATTTTATTCATTTAACTGCACCAGTAAATAGTGATAGAATTCAGAACTCAGAGCTACCACAATATGGAATTTTTAAAAGGCACTTGAAATCCTTGACGGCAGAAGCAGGGACATTTAAAATACAGAGGACAGGCAACCAAATTGTGAAATGTTCTCTCTGTAATCTTCATCAAAGATATATGCTTTGAAATGATTCCTATTCCAGGGAAGAAAATACAATCTGCTCCTCTCTTCCCATTACCACTATTTACAAAGCACCACCAAATCTTACAGATATTTTCTTCCCAGTGTCTCTCATAACCATTCCTTTCTTAAGGTTTCATAAGACCCATATGAATGTTCTTTGACATCATATCATATTATATGCAGTGATTCTTTAAATAGTATTCCAGTGTTGAGATAGTGAAAAGCACTGGTGTGCTGGTAAATGTTTCACAATCAGCTCTCTGGGGAAAAGAGGCTCTATTGGTAGTGTTTGCCAATCTCCATGGTGTAAATACTCCCACCAAGGCAGATTTCAAGCTATCAACTTGATGTCACTGAATCAGGAGCTGGGGAAAGGTGGAACCCATTGTCTCTACTGAACCAATACAATCTGCTGTATATCAGCTCTAGCACATTTCTGGATGGATGATTAATTTTTCTCAAGCACCATTTAAGACAGGTTATTCTCAGATTCAGAAATCTACCCAGACTTCTACTGTCTGCCATGGAAATAGAAAAAAAAAAAACAGTCTGTCCACTTTTCCCTATCACCACAAATACTGTGTTGGGCTACTTGATTGGTGTCTGCATTAGCTAGTTAAATGATCTCCTTGGTTCCACTATTACCTTTACAGTTCTTCTCCCTACAGCAACCAGAGTAATTGGTTAACACTAATTTGATTGTGTTACCTGCCCGGAGGCAATATTGCATCACACCAGGAACTATGCCACTGGTGCAACACGGAGTTGTGCAATACCCAGGCTATTCAACCATACCCAGCACCCCGACCTCTGTTTAAAATCCTCAGAGGTTTTCCATTACATTTAGGGATTTGTATAATATTTGTGTTTATATAACATATGGTTTAACCTGGTCTCCAAAGGCCTGCATGATCTGAGTGCAGCTTCCTCTTCTGTCCCATCCATGCCACTCTCCCTCTGACTTACTTGGTTCCAGCTTCTCTGAACTTCCCAAATTCCTTCAATTCCTCTGCCATACTAAGCCCTCTCTAGGATCCCACCTGGACCGCTCTTCTTTTTGATTTTTCTCTGGTTAAACTTTCTTTCTGAAGTCTCTGCTCACAAGGCACTTTCCAGAGAGATCTTTGAACCCCTGATCTAAATTAAGCCCCTTCAATTAGTCTCTTTCATGGCACGTTATTTTTTCACTTCTAAGCATTATAGTGGGTACTGTCATTATGAGTGTTTTGGTGTCAATGATGGCAGGCTTTTTTTAAATTTTCACCAGGGATGTAGAACCTCCAAATTTACTGTGAGGGGCACAGCCACAGCCCCGCAAAGGTGACAAGATGTGCTTGCTGTTTGCATCTGTTTAAATCATCACTATAAGAAAGTGATTCTTGGGTTTAGGTATGAGTGATAGCAGTTTTTATGACCAGAAAAGATTATTTATGATGAGTTTGGTTTTTAGAAATTAATATTCCATTTAAGGTTATAAGATCAAATGACTATTTGTCCTTAAGCTTTAAAATTAAAAATAAAAATCACATTGTTCTATTAATGAATAAATAAGACTTTAACAGTCACTTTTAAGGGGGCCTTTGATTAATGTGTGACCCTTTTTACAAACTTTATTTTAATTCTGTTTTTTTTTTTTTTCTTTTGAGACGGAGTCTCGCTCTTTTGCCCAGGGTGGAGTGCAGTGGCACGATCTTGGCTCACTGTGACTGCAACCTCCGCCTCTCGGGTTCAAATGATTCCTCTGCCTCAGCCACCCAAGTAGCTGGGACTACAGGCACGCAGCACCACCCAGCTAATTTTTGTATTTGTAGTAGAGATGGGGTTTCACCATATTGGCCAGGCTGGTCTCGAACTCCTGACTTTGTGATCCGTCCGCCTTGGCCTTCCAAAGTACTGGGATTACAGGTGTGAGCCACCATGCTGGCCAATTTTAATTCTTAAACATTAAAAAATTACATTCATACATTTAATGTACTTGTTTTCATTTTAAGTCATTCAACTGTGTAACAAAAATAATTTAAGTAACTCTAACATATGAAACATAAATATGGTGAATATTAGGTTCTTCTGAATGTTCCAATAGTATCTTTAAATTTAGTAAAGTTTTCTTATACATTGAACTTAAAGTCAGAAGTTAATCAATTATTCAATTAAATATTATACATTAAATTATAAAGCAATTCTGTTTGATTCGCTCATCTGCTATTAATAAATTCTCCAAATAATTACACATATTCTAAATAGCAAGTGCACAAGGTGTTCCTCAACTTAGCATGAATATATGAATACAATGGGTTTGGCTTAATCAGTTTTCATAATTCACTCTTTTATTTTCAATTACAGATCCTCCTAGAATTAAAATGGGCAGATAAAGCAGACAGTTATACCACACCAAACATTTGGTGTAGTTTTCAGGAGGAGGTCACTGAGGATACAAATTGACCCTGGATTTGGTTGGGACTCAGGGTTTTGTGTTCTCCCAACATACTGAGGCCCAGTTATGAGGCCTAGTTATAGGAATTTCATAGCCAGAAAGGGTCCCATGTTCACGTCCCTAATTCTAGTGAAATCTGGGTCTGCAACCCCTCTCCTAGGTTCTTTCACTTTGAGATTGGATTGATTTACTCTTTGAATGGCTTTATTCTATTCTAAATTATCTTCTTATTCTTCTGAGCAGGACAGGCTCAGCTCTTATTGATATATAAATAGAATCCAGTTGGAATTCCATAAATCTCTTTGTAGTTTTGTATAGCTCTATTTACAATGGTAAGATTAGTCTTAATGACAGGAATGGATCTCAATCTACAAACACAGTTCTGCAAAAACTCTTATTTTCTAAATATGTGACTCACCATTAATTTAATTAATTTTTCTAGGTGAACACAAGGCATGGGATTGTTACTTGCTACAAGGCAAGACATACAGGAAAGGGCTGGCAGTGACTCATGGTGTTAAGGTACCAGGGCCAAGTTACCCACCTACTGGAATTTTTTGTTCTGGGGGCTCACTTTCTGGGATCTAGGGGAGTTGCAGCAGTAGCTGCAGCAACAGTGGATGATAATGAGCAACAGCAAGAACAACACGGTGCTGACGAAGGTGAGGAAGATAATGTAGGCAGCAGTGTCCCACTTGGACTGAAAGGGCTGATCCCTGTCAGCTGTTGGTCTCCCCACACTTCCAGAGCCATTACCCCCAGCTCCTCCATGAACAACAGATCCATTTTAGCAGAAGCACCCTGGTGCCACCTTTTAAAAATATACTAGACAAGCACTGTGAAACACATGGGCACTCAGCCACTGTTGACTTTGTGAACAAAAGAAAGAAAGAGAGGCCGGGCATGGTGACTCATGCCTGTAATCCCAGCACTTTGGGAGGCCTAGGCGGGTGGATCACGAGGTCAGGAGATGGAGATCATCCTGGCCAACATGGTGAAACCCCATCTCTACTAAAATATAAAAAATTAGCCAGATGTGGTGGCGTGTGCCTGTAGTCCCAGCTACTCGGGAGGCTGAGGCAGGGAATTGCTTGAATCTGGGAGGTGGAGGTTGCTGTGAGCCGAGATCACGCCATCGCACTCCAGCCTGGGTGACAGGGCGAGACTCTATCTCAAAAAAAAAAAAAGAGAGAGAGAGAAAGAAAGAAAGAAAGAAAGAAAGAAGAGAAGAAGCAAGGGAGGGAGAGAGGAAAGAAGGGAGGGAGGGAGGGAAAGGAAGAGTAGGTTTTAATTTATAATTTGAACCCTTATTCAACAGGAATTGAAAATGATATAGAGTCAGTACTCACCCTTCCCTTTCCTCCTGAGATTTCATCTGGGTTCCAGGTGAACTCAGTGACATCAAGTTGGACAGCTTGAGACTTGCCTTGGGTGGAGTAGTTACGCAGGGAACAAGGGTTTCCAAACCTTTAGAATTTCCTAATAGGACTGTCTTTTGTAATTCATAACATGCCTCTTTGAATCATACCTGACCGGATGCTAATGAGAGAATTCTTAACCTCTAGAGAGCTTCAGGATAGAGCTGATCACCAGGCGACTTTCAGCCCCATCCCCTAACCCCTAACCGTGGGGAGGGGAAGAGGGTCTGGAGATTGAGTTCAATCACCAATGCCCAATCAATCACACCTACATAATGAAACTTCAGTAAAATCTCTTGCACAACAAGGTTTAGGGATCTTCTGAGTTTGTGAACATATTGATGTGCTGGGCAGGTGGATGCCCAGATTGGGCATGGGCTTTCTGTCCACCTTCTACTCCCTTCCTAACTCTATGCATCTCTTCCATTTGGCTGTTTCTGAATCGTATTCTTTATAATAAAACTGCTGTGCTAAGTATAGTGCTTTCCTGTGTCCTGTGAGTCTTTCTAGTGAATTATCAAACCTGGTGGAGAGTGGGGAGTGATATGGTTTGGCTGTGTCCCCACCCAAATCTCATCTTGAATTGCCATGTGTTGTAGGAGGAACCTGGTGGGAGATAACTGAATCAGGGGCTCAGTTCTTTTCCATGCTGTTCTTTATCAGCATGATATGTCTTTATCAGCAGCGTGAAAACAAGCTAATACAGGGAGGGTCATGGGAATCCCCAAATTTGTAGTTGATTGAGCAGAGGTTCAGTTAGCTTGGAACCCCATATCCAGCTAACATGTGAAGTGGAGGCATTGTTATGCAACTGAGCCCATAACTTGTGAGGTCTGCACTGACTCCAAGTAATTGGTGTCAGAGTTGAATTGAATTATTGGACACCCAGTTGGTATCAAAGAATTGGAGAATTGGTGGTCCTTGGAAAATGACAGATTTGCTGTCAGAAAAACAATGCTGTGCTTCATTGGAGCACTACTCCTGTGTGCCTAGAGATCACTTTGCTCTTCTGCACCAAAGAGAAGCACAGGCAGAATCTGTGAGGTTTCAAAGTCCAAGTGCAAAGCCTTCTACAAAGCCATTTCTACTCAATGTTGGTCAACTTGCTGGGCTGGGCCTGGAGAATGTGAGCACCAGTCTCCTCTGCTCTTATGAAGTCCAAACTAATCTTGAATTTGTCATCCCCTGGAGCTTGGCCTGGGCAATGAGATGGGGTGGAGGCTCCATTTTGCCAAGATCTAACACCACCTAAGTTCTAATCACTTCCCTCTGACTCTCCTCCATACTGGGGAAAAGTTGCCAGTCTCTGGGCCAGAATAGCCTTGCTCTGATTCATTGAGTATCTTCTCAAATCACTATTCATGACAGAAGTTATATTCTATGCCTACTGAAAACTGGGATTTTGGAACTCAAGAGCTAGGACAAGGTTTTTGTTAGTTATATATTGGATTCTGCAATTCATCTATATTCTGCATCATTACATGCAGAATACTGAGCTGATTGAATGGGTAAGAGCCAAAGGAGAACAAATAATGCTGGGAACAAAACACACAATGAGTAATTTTCCAAAATATTAACTCAGCACACACTTTGACCATTTGTATTAATGCTTATGGAATAGTATTTGATGTCAGTTTTCCACTAGACTGTAAATACCATGAGGACAGGGATTATATCTTGCTTGTTCATTATTGTACAAAAAGTACCTAGAATAGTACCTGCATCCAAAAGAAAATCAATAAAGATTTGTTGAAGTCATTAATGAATTTAAACTCCTTAGTTTGACATTCAATATCTAAGTGATGACTCCCTGCTCTCATAAGCTAATTTTATTCCTGTAGTCACCAACTTTCTATATCACCTGAATTAATACAGTTATCAGCTTCTATCTGTCACTTATTTAAGATCAGATCATTTATTTGAATATATTGTTTTCTTTGCTAAAAATGTCCTTTCTCCACTATAATAAAACATCTTCCCCTCTTTCAAACTATGCCTTAAAACTGATCCACAAACAACCTTCCATGATTGACCTCACTTGTCTGTACACTCAGTTTCATTCACTCATCCCTTTAAAAATATATATTGAGTAATTAGTCTGTATTGGACACCATTCTAGGCACTGGGGATACAAATGTAAATGAAAAGCTCTCTGTCCAAATAAATAAAACACAAATGAGGTATTTTTAAATAGTGATAAAGGCTATTAAAATACAAACAGGCCAGGCGGGGCAGCTCACACCTCTAATCCCAGCACTTTGGGAAGCCGAGGTGGGTGGACCACTTGAGGTCAGGAGTTCGAGACCAGCTTGGCCAACATGGCAAAACCCGTCTCTACTAAAAATACAAAAATTAGCCGAGCATGGTGGCAGGTGCCTTAATCCCAGCTGCTCGGAAGGCTGAGGCAGGAGAATTGCTTGAACCCAGGAGGTGGAGGCTGCAGTGAGCCGAGATCGTGGAATTGCACTCAAGGCGACAGAGTGAGACCCAGTCTCCAAGGAAAAACAAACAAAAAACGTAGGGCAGTGTGTGAGAGAAAGTGATCAGGGTACAACAGAACAACATTAGATAGTGATTCAGGAAGGCCCTAGGCTGGGTGCTGTGGCTCACGCCTGTAATCCCAGCACTTTGGGAGGCTGAGTTGGGTGGATCACCGGAGGTCAGGAGTTCAAGACCAGCCTGGACAACATGGTGAAACCCTCTTTTCTAAAAATACAAAAATTAGCCAGGAATGGTGGGACACACCTGTAATCCCAGCTACTTGGTAGGCTGAGGCAGGAGAATCCTTGAACCCAAGAGGCAGAGGTTGCAGTGAGCCAAGATGGTGCCACTGCACTCCAGTCTGGGTGACAGAGTGAGAGCCTGTCTTGGAAAAAAAAAAAAAAAGTCGTGATTCAGAAAAGTCCTGTCTGAGCATGTGATGTTTGAGCCAAGGTCTGAATGAAGGGAAGATGTGAGGATAGAGCATTTCTGCTACCATTTTTGTCAGGAGAGTGAACAGGTGCAGAGGGCCTGATGCAAGCATGGGTTGGGGTTCCTGGAAAAGCATAAGTGAGGCCCATGACTCAAGCTGGAGAACTAAGGAGAAGAGTGGTAAGAGATGAGAGCAGAGAGGCAAAGGTGCCAGGTCAGGCTGCGCCCTGTGGGCAAGGAACAGGAGTATGCATTTTGAACATAAGGGACACCTGGAAGGCTCTGAAACTGGGCCATGTCGTGGTCTGATTATCTTTCAGAAATGTATCTAGCCACTGGGTTAGGGCTAGACTACAAAGGTGAAAGCAAAAAGACTAGGTAGAATTTAATTGCAGTAACATGAAATGATAGCTCAGCATGAACTAGGATGGTAGTGAAAATGGAGAGAAGTGGACAGATTGGAGACCTATGCTTGAGGTCAAGCCAGTAGGGCTTGCTGATGGATTGGCTGGGCACGGGAATGAAGACTAGGGTAAATGGGGAAACAGGAGTATCAAATTTGAACTTGACTTCTAGATCTGGGTTGGTGGTGTCATACGCTGAGATGTGGAACCAGGGAAGGAAAGATTAAGGTGGAGGTAAGGGGCAGGAGTCCAACGTTCTATTTAATTCACCTCCAACATGCCTATTAGACATCTAGGTGCAGATGTCGAGTATGTGTTGGGATATATAAGCATGGATCCCAGAGGAAAGGCAGAACAGGTGGTGGTGAAGAGAGCAGACTCTGAACTCAGCTTAGCCAGTTTCAAACCCTGGCTCCTACCTATGTAGGCTTGAACAATTTACTTAAACTCTTTGTGCCTCAGTTTCTTCATCTATGAATTGGGGATAAAAACAGTACTTACCCCGTAAATTTGTTGTGAGGATTAAATGAGTTAATACATATAAAGACCTTAAGACAGGGTCTGGTATGTAGGGAGTGTCCAGTAAGTGTTAACTACTATCATCAATAAGAGGCTGGGATTTGGACACAGCTGAGGGTACAGCTGAGGGCTGGAACACAAATTTGGGAGTCATTAGTGGAATTTTAAAACCATGGGAGTGGATGATATCCCCTCAGGATCTAGTGTGTTTACAGAAGGCGAAAGGGCCCTGAGCCAAGCCTTGGGTCACCCCAACATTTACAGCTAAGGCAAAGTAGCCCTCAAATGAGAGTGAGAAAGAACAGCTAATGAGGTAGAAGAAAAACTGGGAAGGCATGCAGTCACAGAAACTGTGGTAGGTTAAACAGTATTCTCCCCAGAATTCATGCCCATCTGGAATTTCAGAATGTAACCCTATTTGAAAATAGGGTCTTTACAGACTTAATTAGTTAGATCTAATAAGTTCAGATGAGGTCATACTGATTACAGTGGGTCCTGAATCCAATGACTGGTGTCCTTACAAAAAGGCCATGTGATGACAGAAGCAGAGACTGGAGTGAGGCAGCTACAAGCCAAGGAACACCAAGGACTGGCAGGAGTGACCAGAAGCTAGGAATAGTCAAGAAAGATTCTTCCCTAAAGACTTCAGAGAGAGCATGGCCCTGCTGACACCTTGATTTTGAACTTATAGCCTCCAAAACTGTAAGGGAATAAATTTCTTTTATCTTAAGCCATTCAATTTCTGGTCATTTGTTACAGCAGCCTTAGGCATCTAATGCAAAAATCAGGAGGAGAAAGTGTTTTTAAAAGGAGGAGATAATTGGCTAGGTGTGGTGGCTTACACCTATAATCCCAGCACTTTGGGAGGCTAAGGCAGGTGGATCATGTGAGGTCAGGAGTTCAAGACCAGCCTGGTCAACATGGTGAAACCCCATCTCTACTAAAAATACAAAAATTAGCCAGGCGTGGTGGCACATGCCTATAATCCTAGCTACTTGGGAGGCTGAGGCATGAGAATCGCTTGAATCCAAGAGGCAGAGGTTGCAATGAGCCGAGATTGTGCCACTACACTCCAGCCTGGGCCACAAGAGCAAAATTTCACCTCAAACAAAACAAAACAAACAAACAAACAAAAAAACAGGTGGGGAGATGGTCAACTCTTTGAAATGGCTGGTGACAAGTAGAATAAGATCAGTACTGACAAGGGACCACTGGATTTGGTGAGGAAGTCTTTCATGATCTTGCTAGAAAACTTTCAGTGAAATATTTGGGGTTGAATTCTGATTGGAATGGATTAAGGGGAGAATAAAAGGTAGGAAGTTGAGGCAGTTGTGATAGACAACTTTTCAGGATATTTTTTGTAGTGAAGTGGAGGTGAGGGTTGTGAGGCATGAAATTCAAGGGGGGGATTTTTTTTAATTTTTTTATTTTTAAGGGACAGGATCTCACTCTCACCCCGGCAGGATGCAGTGGCACAATCATAGCTCACTGCAGCCTTGAACTCCTGGGCTCAATCAGTCCTCCTGCCTCAGCCTCCCCAAAGGTTGGCACTAAAGGTGTGTGCCACCATGCTTAGCTAATTTAAAAATTTTTTTTGTAGAGATAGGATCTTACAAGGTTGCCCAGACCAGTCTCAAACTGCTGGCCTCACACAATCTTCCTGCCTTGGTCTCCCAAAGTGTTGGGATTGCAGGTGCAAGCCACCGTGTTTGGACACATTTTTTAAACAACCGCCATTCTAATCATGTTTGTATGCTAGTGGAAATGACCCAGTAGAGAGGGGACTTGATGGTATGAGAAAGAAAGGGATTTATTTCAGATTCTAAATGCTGGAAAAAAAACAAGAGGCTGAGATTCAGATTGCTAGTGGAAAATCTGATCTTTGGTTGAAGCCAGGGAACCTCTACCAGGGTACAAGAAAGAAGGCCTAAAAGATCGCTATGGTCTGGTCATTTCATGGTAGATAGACAAGGGATTTGATGGATCACTTCGATTTTCTTCCTTTTTTTTTTTTTTTTTTTTTTGAGACGGAGTCTTGCTCTGTCGCCCAGGCTGGAGTGCAGTGGCGCAGTCTCGGCTCACTGCAAGCTCTGCCTCCCTGGTTCACGCCATTCTCCTGCCTCAGCCTCTCTGAGTAGCTGGGACTACAGGCGCCCGCCACCACGCCTGGCTAATTTTTTGTATTTTTAGTAGAGAAGGGGTTTCACCGTGGTCTCGATCTCCTGACCTAGTGATCCGCCCGCCTCGGCCTCCCAAAGTGCTGGGATTACACGCGTGAGCCACCGCGCCCGGCCGGATCACTTCGATTTTCTCAGCTACTCACTCAGCTGAAAATAGTGGAAGAGAGAGGATGGATGGTGTGGAAGGTTTGAGAAGAAAGCAGAGCATGCCCCTCTGGGAGTAGGAAACAAATGTACCAGGACAATGCAGTGGGATTGTGGAGTGGGCCTGAAGGCTCAGATTTGAGATTTGTGATTAGTTGTGTGATTTATCCAGCAATATCAGCCACTCAGGTGCAGGTGCAGAGCAGACAGAGAGCCAAGAATCCTTGTAAGTGGCACATTTAAATGACACACCATAGAACCTATGGGGGGTGAAGAGAGATGGCAGGACATAAGGAGAAGATGTAAAGAGCTGGTAGGGTCCGTGGATTGGAAGCTTGATGCTGAGAAGAACACTTGAGTAAAGACACTATTGGCCGAGCGCAGTGGCTCATGCTTGTAATCTCAGCACTTTGGGAGGCCGAGGCGGGCGGATCACGAGGTCAGGAGATTGAGACCATCCTGGCTAACACGGTGAAACCCCATCTCTACTAAAAATACAAAAATTAGCCGGGCGTGGTGGCGGGTGCCTGTGGTCCCAGCTACTCGAGAGGGTGAGGCAGGAGAATGGTGCAAAACGCGGGAGGCGGAGCTTGCAGTGAGCCAAGATCGTGCCACTGCACTCCAGCCTGGGTGACAGAGCGAGACTCCATCTCAAAAAAAAAAAAAAAAAAAAAAAAAAAGACACTATGAAAAAAGGACCAGAACCTTAACAGGAGTGGTCAGCAGGAAAGATTATTGAAAATAAGGTTTTTGCAGCCAGGTGCAGTGCCTCACGCCTGTAATCCCAGCAGTTTGAGAGGCTTAGTAGGCAGGCAGATCACCTGAGGTCAGGAGTTTGAGACCAGCCTGGCCAACATGGTGAAACCCCGCCTCTACTAAAAATATAGAAATTAGTTGAGCGCGGTGGTGGGTACCTGTAATCCTAGCTACTCAGGAGGCTGAGACAGGAGAATTGTTTGAGCCTGGGAGGTGGAGGTTGCAGTGAGCCGAGATCGTGCCTGCACTCCAGCCTGGGTGACAAAGCAAGACTGTCTTGAAAAAAAAAAAAAAGGAAAAAAAGAAAATGAGTTTTTTGGAAGTTGATGACAAATTAGCTGAAGACATACTATAGACAATCTCCTAAGTGGAAGAGAGAAGGAGTGAGAGATTCAAAAAGAAATAAACCGTGGCTCATGCCAGAAAGAGTTTATAATCAATTAAGGGATAAAATATGTACCAAGCAGCTTTATAACATGGCAGCATACGTAGGTCCATCTATCTAACTGGGTCATAAGAGGCTTGAAGGCAGAAATTATGTTACGGTTCATTTACATCACACTTAGCATCTGCAGGAATCGTGTGTTCTAATTCACTTATATGGCACCTAGCATCTAACAGATGCTATGAATATGTGCTCAGTAAATATTGACTGATAGTATCTTTAGTATCTTTGAATAATGAAGGTATAAGCATGATAAGCCAAAAATAATAATAATAACAATGATGATAGTAAGTGCTTATCTTCGTTTGGGCTGCTATAACAACATATCTTAGATCAGGTAATTTATAAACAATATAAATGTATTGCTCACAGTTCTAGATGTTGGCAAGTCTAAGATCAAGGCAGCAACGGTTGTCTGGTGACAGCTTGTTCCTGGTGATAGTGCTTTCTACGTGTCCTCACATGGCAGAAGGCGCGAACCAGCTCCCTCAAGCCTCTAATTCCATTTATGAGAACAGAGCCCTCATGACCTAATCACGTCCCAGGGACCCCATCTCTTAATACTATTGCAGTAGATAATAGATTTTAACATATGAATTTTGGGGGAACATAAACGTTCAGACCATAGCAATGCTGCTTTCCTTGTGTGAGACATTGTTCTAAGTACTTTATATGTATAATGACACATCTAATCACAAAATCCTGTAAGGTAGGTGTTATTAAATAGGAAATTAGCCAAAGAAAAGTTGAGTACCTTGGCCAAGGTCACACAGCTGGTAAGAGGCAGAACCAGGCTTCGAACCCAGTTAGAGTAACTCTAGTCTGCACTCTCCTAAACGCCACCTCCATTTCCTATTTAGAAAGAGTAATTAATTAGCCACACTCTACTCAGAAGTCTGTGACCCGAAGCAAACGTTCTTATTTTGTGAAACAATGTGGAGACATTGTACTAGTTTGTTCTCATGCTGCTAATAAAGACATACCCGAGACTGGGTAATTTATAAAGAAAAGGAGGTTTAATGGACTCACAGTTCCACGTGGCTGGGGGAGCCTCACAATCATTGCAGAAGGTGAAGGAGGAGCAAAGGCATGTCTTTTTTTTTTTTTTTTTTTTTTTTTTTTTGAGGCAGAGTCTCGCTCTGCCGCCCAGGCTGGAGTGCAGTGGCGTGATCTCGGCTCACTGCAAGCTCCGCCTCCCGGGTTCACGCCATTCTCCTGCCTCAGCCTCTCCTAGTAGCTGGGACTACAGGCGCCCGCCACCACGCCCGGCTGATTTTTTTATATTTTTAGTAGAGACGGGGTTTCACCGTGGTCTCGATCTCCTGACCTCGTGATCCGCCCGCCTCGGCCTCCCAAAGTGCTGGGATTACAAGCGTGAGCCACCGCGCCCGGCCGCAAAGGCATGTCTTACATTGCAGCAGGCAAGAGCACGTGTACAGAGGAACTGCCCTTTATAAAACCGTCAGATCTCGTGAGACTTATTCACTATCACGAGAACAGCATGGGAAAAACCTGCCCCCATGATTCAATTACCTCCCACTTGGGAATTATGGGAGCTACAATTCAAGATGAGATTTGGGTGGGCACACAGCCAAACCATATCAGACATCAAAGAAAACTCACAGGGGCCTGGTGCAGTGGCCCACGCCTGTAATCCCAACACTTTGGGAGGCTGAGGCGGGTGGATCACCTGAGGTCAGGAGTTCAAGACCAGCCTGGCTGACATGGTGAAACCCCATCTCTACTAAAAATACAAAAATTAGCTGGAGTGGTGGTGCACGCCGGTAGTTCCAGATACTCGGGAGGCTGAGGCAGAATCGCTTGAACCCGGGAGGCAGAAGTTGCAGTGAGCCGAGATCACGCCACTCCACTCCAGCTAGGGCAACAAAGTGAGCCTTTGTCTCAAAAAACAAAAACAAAAACAAAGAAAACTCACAGGGAAGATTCCTGAAGTGTGATTGTCTTTTGTTTATATAGTCATTTCAGGTAAAATAATCACTCATTCATTACTAAGGAGACACGAGTGGGGCTTGAGTTCTACACTCTGTGAACAAACTCATCACCTATCCTGGCATTATCAGTGGGACAGGAAGCAGGTGCAGCATAATGGGGGATATACACATAGAACCCTGACAAGTCTGGGTTGTATCTGAGTTCTGCTGCTGCTAGCTGTGTGACTCCGGACAAGTTACTTGACCTCTCTATGCCTCAGTTCTCTCATTTTTAGAATGGCAATAATTATACTATCTACTTCATAGGTTTTTCATGATAATTAAATGTGATAATTCATGTAAACTACCTAGTACAGGACCTAAAACATAGTAAATGCCCTAAATGTTACTCTTCTAAGTCAACTCCTCAGCATTTCCCTGATTTCCGTGTTAAAGTCCAAACTCCTTCGCATGGCATGAAAAGTCCCTCCTTAACTCCTGGATTGGCCCAAGCTTACCTCATCTTTCCCTCCATTCCCTCTGTAAATCTGAGATCCAATCATAATTGTTTTGTGTATCATTTCTTATATGAACTTTACACTCTGGAAGTAACTCCCAAGATTCGTGACGCAATCAAAATGCAATCTGATTTTATCACTCACTGTCCCTTTAAGTATTCAGAAGGAGTAATTTTTTTCTGCCTTCCAATGGAAACTTGGACAGATATCAAGAATTCTTAATTAGTGGGCAGTCCTACTCACTTTAAGTAAAAAATCAGTCTGGCTTTGGTAATTAGAAATGTGTCAAGATATTAATTAAATGCCTCAATCTCCATTCAAAAAGTGAGAGTTCTCTGCACCTGTGAGGGCCTGTGGTCCCCTTATGCTCTCTCTCCCCCACTTAAATCCTCCCCAGGCATCAGCAGCTGCATCAGACCCCACCTGGACAGAAGCCAGCTGAGGCAGTGCAGGTTGCTGGTGGTCTTCAGGTTGTCTGCATCTGGGAGGTGCCTAAACTTGGTTCTTTCTCTTCAGGGTGCACATCTTTTTTTAAAATATATAGCAGTTTATTAAAAAGAATATATGGATATGCAGCAGTAAGTGACAAAATTGATAAAAGAGGACCCACAATATCACTGATACTCCTATTACTCCATGAAACTACTCCATGCAGTGATTTAGAAGGGACCCTGGTTTGTAGGGTGCACAGATTGCTTCACATTATAGAATATATAACACATAGGAGTTGTAATTTCATAGAATCTGAACAGTCGGCATCACTGCTACTGATATCTTAACTGGTAGAAGCTAGCTGGCTTTTTATAACTGATGAACTATTGTGAGAAGCTGTTGTCTCTCCATGGGTTGTTTGAAGATTTTTTTTTTCTTTTTTTGAGACTGGGTCTGGCTTTTTTGTCCAGGCTGGAATGCAGTGGCGTGATCTCGGCTCATTGCAACCTCCGCCTCCTGGGCTCAAGCCATCGTCCCATCTCAGACTCCTGAGTAGTTGGGAGGGACTACAGGTGCATGCCACCACACCCGGCTAATATTTGTATTTTTTTTTTTTTTAGTAGAGATGGGCTTTCGCCATGTTGGTCAGGCTGGTCTCAAACTCCTGACCTCAGGTGATCCACCTGCCTCGGCCCCCCAAAGTGCTAGGATTACAGGCGTGAGCCACCATGCCCGGCCACGCCCAGCTCATTTTTGTATTTTCAGTAGAGACATGGTTTCACTATGGTGGTCAGGCTGGTCTTGAACTCCTGACCTCAGGTGATCCACCCACCTTGACCTCCCAAAGTGCTGGGATTACAGGTGTGAGTCAGCACCCAGTCAGCTAGCTCCTATGTATTTTTCAACACTCAGAATGTCTCTCCCCACCACCTCAAGAACCCACAAATGGACTAATCCCACCCACTTCACACTATTTACATTTTCACGGTAACCTTTTCTCACCTCTATCACAACTAACCCACACCACTTTGTACATCTGTGATAACCAACCTACATCATTTGTGTCTGTCCCCACTCTAAGACATTGGAAGGTCTTGGGGTCAGAGACTCTTGAGATTTACTGTTACATCCTCAAAACCTAACATACAATAAAATGCAAATTTCCGGCCTATGTGGTGGCTCACACTTGTAATCCCAGCACTTTGGGAGGCTGAGATGGGCAGATCATTTGAGGTCAGGAGTTTGAGACCAGCCTGGATAACATGGTGAAACCCCATCTCTGCAATACAAAAATTAGCTGGCCATGGCAGTGGGCAACTGTAATCCCAGCTACTTGGGAGGCTGAGGCAGGAGAATCGCTTGAACCTGGGAGGCAGAGGTTATGGTGAGCCAAGATTGTGCCACTGTGCTCTAGCCTGGGTGAAAGAGGGAGACTGCTCTTCAAAAAGAAAAACAAAAAAAAGTAAATTACCATTAGCAATAGCATGAGGCATGGAGGAATTAATGTAATAAGAGATATGTAAGATCTCTATGTGGAAGCTAAAAACTTCAGCAGGATCTTAGGAAACTCAACAAGCTGATTCCAAAATTGATATGGAAATGCAAAGAGCCAAGATCCTCCTAAAAACAAAACAAAACAAAGAAAACCAAGTGGGAAGATGTGCTTTACCACATATCAACTTCTTAGAGTCACTGGAACAGTTTGGTGTTAGCACAAGGATAAACAAAGAAACCAGTGGGATAGAATAGAAAGTTCAGAAACAGATCTGTTCAGATATGCGCACTCAATTTATGACAGACATGGTGCTATGGAGCACAGAAAAAACAGGTTTAAAACAAGCATTACACATAAAAAATATTAAATTTAAACTAAAAATTTATCTTCCTCAAAAGACATCATTTTGAGACTAAAAAGGGAAGCTACATAACAGAACATTTTGCTTGACATATAATTGACAAAGGACTTGCGTTCATAATATGCAAAGAATTACAAAAGAAAACAACAAGCAAAGGACAACGTAAGGGAAAACTGGGTAAAA
This sequence comes from Nomascus leucogenys, assembly GCF_006542625.1. Lineage (NCBI taxonomy): Eukaryota > Metazoa > Chordata > Mammalia > Primates > Hylobatidae > Nomascus > Nomascus leucogenys. Next base: position 19,559,088 of record NC_044382.1, read on the forward strand.
GATTTGAGCAATTCATCAAAAAGGAAATCTAAAAAGGCCCCCAAAATACAAAAAAGTGCTCAACTTTATTGGCAATTAGGGAAATGCAAGTTAAAAACCCCACTAGAATGGTTAAAATTAAAAGGTCTGACAATACCAATCATAGGCTGGGAGACAGGGCAACAGGAACCAGATTGCTATTAGGCAAGCAAGGTGCTGCAATCCCCTTGAAAAACAGTTTGGAGTTACCTAAGAAAGTTGAAGATATGTAGCCCTGTGGCCCAGCAATTCAAGGGAAATGTGTACGTGTGGTCACCAGGAAGGCAAGTGCAAAAATGTTGACAGCAGCATGATTCACCATACCAATAGCTCCAAACTGAAACTTTAATGTTCATAAATTCAATGTTCATAAGTACTAGGATGATTAAATCACATTCTATTCATATGACAATTCTATACTACAATAAAAACGAAATAACTGTAGCCTCACGAGAACATAATTGAATCTCACAATGTTAAGCAGAAAAAGCTAGTCGCAAAAGAATATCTAGGCTGGGCATGGTGGCTCATGCCTGTAATCCCAGCGCTTTGGGAGGCTGAGGTGGATGGGTCATTTGAGGCCAGGGGTCCGAGGCCACCAACATGGTGAAACCCTGTCTCTACTAAAAATACAAAAATTAGCTCGGCATGGTGGTGCACGCCTGTAATCCCGGCTACTCAGGAAGCTGAGGCAGAAGAATTGTGCGAACCCAGTAGGCAGAGGTTGCAGTGAGCCGAGATTGCACCACTGCACTCAAGCCTGGGCGACAGAGAGAGGCTCTATCTCAGAAAAGAAAAGAAAAAAAAAGAAAAAAAAATCTAATACTTGATTATTTTATGCAATTTATATAGCATCAAGAACAGGCAGAACTAGACTACAGTTTTTAGGAATTCATAGGTGGTCAAAGAAAGAAAAGAAAGTGACTACATTAAAGTCAGGAAAATGATTACCTTTGGGGCTAGTGAGACAGCTGTGAATGAAAGGGCATGTGAGGGTCTTCTGGGGTATGAATGAAAGGGCATGTGAGGGTCTTCTGGGGTGTGGACAAGCTTATATTTCTGTATAGTGGTTAAATGGTTGTATTTCATAATAGTATGTGGAGCTGTACAATTGTGTTTTTATGTACTTAATATTATTATTATTAGTTACCTCCTTATGTTCATAGCAGCATATTATACTCAGGGATGGGTGACAAGCAAATTATAAGGATTGAATTCCTTGGGACTCTTAACTGTAAAAATAGAAAACACAACCCAAACTGGCTTAAGCCAAAAAAGGTAATCTATTGGGTAATATAAATTAAAGGGTGAGGAGGTCGGCATGCTGGCTTCAGATAAGGCTTAGAGCTCTTACACCGTGACCATGTCCTGGTTTCTTTTTTGTCTCAGGTTCTCTTTCTTCTGTTGGCTAAATCTTCAGTTGGTTCTTTCCTTTTGTATCCCAGATAGCTGCCAGTAAATTCCTGGGATTACAGCTTTCCTTTTTTAGGTCTAGCAGGAAAGAGAAACTTTGCTCTTCCCATAGCTCAGTCAAAACCTCTGATGTTTAGTCTTACCTCTGATTGGCCCAGTGTGGCTCATGGGTCCTTCCCTGGACTAAGCACTAAGGGAGAAAGGATAAACTGGTGGAGCCCATTCCTGGCCAGTGGCCAACAGACCACCTGTTTATTCAAGGTTCAAGTTGGTATTAGAAAGAAGAAGAGGAGAAGAATAGTGAGGAGGTAGCTAACAAATGTCTATGACAATCAATGTCTATTTTATTTAGTTGAATATCATCACACATAAACAACAACACACAGTTTTGCACTACTCCCTACCTCAGGCTTAATCAGAACCAAGGCAAAGAAAGTAGCTGGGTAGAACAGAGGTGCCAGTTGAGCTAATATCTGAAAACAACAGCAAAAATACAATTTTTTTCTGCTGATGTTAGTAATTCTAAACAGTCACAAGTGCTCAGATTGATGAAAAGCAAAGCTGGCTTGTCAGATTGAATCTTCTTTAGAGATATTTTGAGGTGAACTGAGAAAATCTGAGTATTGACTGGGCAGTAGAGGATTTAGAGAACTATACTCCATTTTCTTAGGTGCGGTAATGGTAATTGGTAAAATTTTTAGAAGCAGCAGGTTGGAGTATTTAGGAGTGAAGTGCGTTGATGTCTATAGTTCTCTAAAATAGCTTAGCAAAAGACACACACACATAGATAAAGCAAACATGCAAAAATTACCAATTGTTGAATTTAGATGGTATGCATATGGGTGATCATTAGAATATTCTTTTAATTCTATATGTTTGAAACTATTAAAATGTGGAGAAATAAAAAATGTTTTCAGAAAAATCTGAAAATTCCAAACAAACAAAAAAGCTGACTTATTTCTATGCTTTCTCTTCTTATAGTCTCAGGTATTAGTTCCATACCAGGGAGAATGAAATACATTTACTTTGGTGTTAAAACAATATAAGTTCTATTGCTGTTTTCAATTATCCACGAAAAGTGTTTATTCAGCACCAGCTATGCGTATGAATCACTTAGTGTTAATATAAAGTTACAATTTCATCTTTATCTCCCTATTAGAGAATAAAAGTTGACAACCAAATACTACAGACAGAAGGAAGGGAACTAGGCCAGGTGCTGTGGCTAATGCCTGTAATCCCAGCACTTTGGGAGGCCGAGGTGTGTGGATCACTTGAGCCCAGATCAGCCTGGGCAACATGGCAATACCTTGTCTCAACACAAAAATTAGCTGATGCGGTGGCATATGCCTGTAGTCCTAGCTTCTCAGGAGGCTGAGGTGGGAGGACTGCTTGACCCTGTCTCGAAGAAAAAAAAAAAAAAAAGAAGGAGGGGGAACTATTGAGGACTTTGTACCAAGAATATTAGCATACATCATTTCATTTATTTTTCACAACAACCCTACGAAGTAGATACTATCACTATCCCTATTTTATAGACAATAAATGGAGGTGTTCTTAAGTTACGTACACTTGGCACAGGGTCCCATAGCTAACAGATAGGAGGCATCTGAATAGAAGAGTAAATCTCTCCTCATATACTGCTGGTGGGAATGTAAAATGATGCAGCCACTTTGGAAGACTATTTGGCAGTTCCTCAAGAAGTGAAACCATAGAGTTACCATATGACCCAGCAATTCTACTGAGACAAATGAAAATGTGTCCACACAACTTGTACATGAATGTTCATAACAGCATTATTCATAAATGCCAAAAAGTGGAAATAACTCAAGTGTCTATCAACTGATGAATGAATACACAAAACATGGTATATCTATCTATACAACGGAATTTTTATCTGGCAAGAAAAGAAAATTAAGTACCAATATAAGCTACACATGCATGGACCTCAAAAATGTTTTGTTAAGTAAAATAAGCCAGACACAAAATGCTACATATTGTATGATCCTCTTTATATGACATGTCCAGAACATGCAAATCTGACAGAAAGATTAGTGATTGCAGAATAATTAATGATTGCTTAGGGCTGGGACAAGAAGGTAAGTAACTGCTAATGGATATGGGTTTTTTTTTCCCCAGCGGGAGGTTATGATGAAATGTTCTGAAATTGATTGTGGTGATGGTTATACAACTCTGTGGATATACTAAAAACCACTGAGTTGTACACTTTAAAACAGGTGGGTTATATGTCAATTAAGCTGTTTTATATATATATATATCTATATAGATATATTTCATAGATATATATATAGATCTATATATAGATCTATATATATTTATCTATATAGATATATTTCATAGATATATATATATAGATCTATATATAGATCTATATATATATCTATGAAAAAAAGAGTGAACCTCCCTTTACTGAATAATCTTGCCTAACAGAACTATAGTTTTCCTTGTAGAGTTGGCTCTCAAAATCAAACCATGAGGGCAGCCAGGTTGAATGGATTCTATATATTATCTAGACTCTTCTAATTAGGGAGTTGATTATTGAACTGGATATCTTTGAATATCTGGTTGTTTGAATTGGATAAAGAAAACCTCAAAGTGCCCCCAGAAAACATTAGGAACAAGAAAGTGCGTGAATAAATGAAGACATGAAAATTCTCCCTCATATTCCCAATGCTGGCTATCCAAGGTTCTTTGGATTTTGGCCCCATCACATGAAATCCGTTATATGATTTTCTCTAGATTTTGAAGGCAGTGCATAATAAAGTGGCCATCAGTTGTCTGCAGATTTGCAACAAAAGACTGTTTCTATGTGACTATTAGCAATAGTTGGCTCTATCCGGAATTCAGGAACGAGTCTTTTGGAAAGGCTAGAACTGGAACATATATGCACTCTTTCAAACTTTGTGCTGACTTCCTCCTCAATGTTGGATGCATTTAGACAGTAAGGAAGATAACCTTTCGAATCCTGAATGGTCTGCCATTGGGCAGTCATAAACATACCACTTCTTTCCTTCCAGCACCCTGGGCAAGTTCCTTTTATGACCAAGCTGTGGCATTTAGACATTTCCTTACGTTTCTTCCAGGTACTTAACGACAAATTTAGCTCCCGGCTTTTCCTGATTTGGGTGGGTTTCTGTGCCTCTAGAAAGCACTTCCTCTACACTTGACTGAGCTCTTTTATTTGAGCTGCCCTCTCTTCACCCACCCCACCCCCACTTCTCTTTTCTTTTGCGTTTCTTTTTAGTTCTGTTTGATTACCTGCTTCTGGAAATGTGGAGCTTTCCCATAACTGGATTAGCAGCACTATAATACCAGTAACCCTTTCATTACTAGAGTAATTTTCTTTACTTGTTTTGAACTTCAGCATTTACAGGCAGCTGCTATTAAGTTAAAAGGTAAAAAGACATGTGACTTTTTCCTGCTTTTACAAGTCCAGAATACTTACAGTGAGGGTTACAGGGCTTTGAAGCCATTTCCCCCACTTTAAAAAAAGGAAAGGTAAGAGCTGAAGTAGGTCTCTCCTCCATTTAAAACACAAATCCAGTTAGAGACCAGCCTGACCAACATGGAGAAACCCGGTCTCTACTAAAAATACAAAATTAGCCAGGCGTGGTGGCGCATGCCTGTAATCCCAGCTACGTGGGAGGCTGAGGCAGGAGAATTGCTCAAACCCAGGAGGCGGAAGTTGCGGTAAGCCAAGATCACGCCACTGCACTCCAGCCTGGGCAACAAGAGTGAAACTCCGTCTCAAACAAACAAACAAACAAACAAAACCACGCAAATCCAGCAACCATACTTCCTTTTAGAATCACATTTTCAGGATTCTGCCATTTATCCAAGAATAATAAATAAATCAAGTTAGAATTTAGTGTTACGTTCATTTTGACTTCTTTGTAATCTGTTTCTGGCCTTAGGTTTTCTTGACTCAGTCAGATGTAAAGTTGTTAAAACAGGGAAGGGATCAAGGGATAAGGCCTTGCTATCTTGGTCCATTTCCTATTCCAGTCATTATTCATGTGGCCTCTGTAATTTTTTTACTTACCAGGCTAGATAAAGAGAACTGCCTCCCTGGGATGTGACAGGATTTATGACTCTGTTGAAGTAGTCTGAGGCACCTGCATGAAAGGTGGTTATAGTGAGTTATGTACACAATTCCCACACATTTTTAACACTTGATTCCTACAGAGCTATCAAACTAATGGAAGGCAAGTTACTCGGAGTTTGGTTGACTGATACCTCCAGGGATTGCATTTTCTAAATACAGAGCTTGCTTTCACAATTTTAGCAGGATACAAGAGTGTTCAGAATTGGGGGTTTACCATTCAAAGAGCAGAGGCCAGGGCCTTGAATTTTCAAGGAGGGTCCTCAACACAGACATCGAGATTACAGTACATTAATTTCTTTTGCACATGAAGAAGTTGAGGCTTCACAATTTCAGCATGACCCAGTATAGTTGCAACATCTTACCCGTCACTGGGTGTGTATCTTCTGTGTACACTGGCCCTTTCGACATCTAAGGCCAGGCTAGGTGTTCATAGCACCTGGCTCCCCAGGAACTAACGAAAGAGAAAGCAAGAAACAGTGGAGGGGTTTTGGTGGTGGTGGAAGACAGGGGAGATAAAAGTGGGGGTTGCAGAAGGTCGTGGTGAGGCAGAGTGGTAGACAAACCGGGAATGAGAAGTCTTGCCAAGCCCAGAAGACTATCGTTGTGTAAACACACAATATGCTTCAGGCTATGTATTGTGGGGAACAGTTCCTGCCCTAAAAGGTGTGGACATTTAAATTAGGGTAGGACTGCGCATCTGTGATAGAGACTAGCACAGAGACAGAACAAATGGAACTCCTCTACGTTGGGGAGGGGAAAATATACATTAGCCTGTTTTGAACCTTAGGCCAAGACAAGACAAAAACACAAACACCATTTAATTTCATACTGCAATAAAATTCTTTGTACCAAACCACGGGATCAAAATTTTTTCTTTTTTTTTTTTTTTTTTTTGAGACGGAGTCTCGCTCTGTCGCCCAGGCTGGAGTGCAGTGGCGCGATCTCGGCTCACTACAAGCTCCGCCTCCCGGGTTCACGCCATTCTCCTGCCTCAGCCTCCCAAGTAGCTGGGACTACGGGCGCCCGCCACCACGCCCGGCTAATTTTTCTGTATTTTTAGTAGAGACCCGGTTTCACCGTGTTAGCCAGGGTGGTCTCGATCTCCTGACCACGTGATCCGCCCGCCTCGGCCTCTCAAAGTGCTGGGATTACAGGCTTGAGCCACCGCGCCCGGCCTCAAAATTGTTACAGATACTCAGTGAACAGTTCCAATGCATTCATTCATCCAGTCACTTACTCCACAGGGGTTTGAGTGCCTGCACTCGGTGCTGGGCACGGCTGAGCCATCCCAGACGCAAAGGAGTTTACAGTCTAGTCCAGTCAGTGACGAGGTTAAAACGAATTCACGTATCATTCCTACTGCGAATGCACCGGGACAGGATCAGCCCTTCAAATTCTCCCACGTGGTCCCTGCAGGTGAGTGTGGGTGTGAGCGCTTGCGGCCCGTGGTGTTTGGGAGTGAGAGAGCACGTGTGTCAGAATGGCGCGTGTCACAGTGCGCGTACAGGTGTCTCCGCGGTACGCCTCTCCATGGCCGCCGGAACCGGGCTGTAACGGCTTGGCTAGCCTTATGTCTCCCGCCCACGCACTGGAGGCGGTGCGGAAAGCACTCCGCGGGCGCGATTGTGAGTGAGCACGGGCGCGCGCGGGGGGGCGGGGGAGGGGCGCGCCGAGCTGGCTGGGCCGCGCGCAGGCGCAGAGTGCGGAAGTCGGGCCGCGTCCGCCGCAGAGCGCCGGGGGCGGGAGGAGCGAAGGCAGGAGGCCATGGCCGCCGCCGCCGGCGCCGGCTGCTGAGGGGCTCGGCCCGCGAGCGCCTGCTGCCGCGGACGATGGTGACCGTACGGGCCGGGCCGCTGCCGCTGCCGCTGCCTCCGCCTCCCCAGAAGCAGCATCCGAGGCCCGGCGCAGAAGAGCCGCCGCTGTGAGCCGCGCCGTCCGGGCCCCCGCCGCCGCCGCCCGAGGAGAACGGGAGGGCGGGCGAGAGAGCCGGGGAGTTGCGGAGCCCGCCCGCCGGCATCGCCGCTCCCCAGGGAGGGAGTCCGCAGCCTGAGGTGACCACGCCGCCCGCCCGGCCCCTTCCCATCCCCGCGCCCCCCGGCCGCTTCCCACGGCCTCCCTCCCCTCCCCCATCGCGTCGCAGGCTCCTTCCTCTTCTCCCTGTTCGCCCTTTTCCTTTTATCTCGCTTCACCTCCCTCTTCTACCTAGCCTTGGAGGAGTCCACATCCCCTCTTCACCCGCAGCACTCCTCCCTCCCATCCTCCAGCTCCTCCCGCGGTGCTCGCCTCCCTCCGACCGTGCTCTCCCCTCCTGGGCCCCACGCAAAGCCCCCTCTGCTCCAGCTCCCGGGTCTCGGCTGCCGCCTCCCCGCCCTCCCATCCCTTCCTCTTCCCAGGGCCTGGAGCGGTCCCTTACATTCCTGAAATGCCCTTCCTCGGGGCTCTCTCCTTTTGCCTCCCCAGCATCCCATTTCTAGGCCTTTTTCAAGACCCTTCCAGAGCGGCCCCTTTCCAGCTCCCTTTCTCGTTTCCATTTCCAACTTTGCCTCTTCGGCCTCTTTGTTCACTTTGCTTCCAAGCTCCCCTCCCTCTTTCCCTTCGTCTTACCCTTCTTTGATCTACGCAGCCCCAAACTCAGGCTCCCCGCTTTCAGGTGGTGCGAGCTTGTTTGGGGGTGCGGAAGGGCCTGCCAGTCCATTTTTCGAGGGGGGACCCATTGCTCTGCATCCCGTCCGTCAGTCCCTTTTTATAGTAAGAGGGCTCCTCATCCCTTCCTTTTTGTCCCTGTGGTTTCCTCTCTCTTGCCATCTCTTCTGTCTTCTCCCTCCAATTCTGCTTTCCCCACCCAAGGACCCTCAGACCCGTGAACCCCCCTTCTGGAATGAGTTCCCTTTCTGTTCGGGGATGCTGAACTTCGCCCGCGTTTTTCTTCGCGAGCCTTTTGGTACGTGGCATGGCGCGACAGAGTCAGCACCCTTGGCGAGATAGGAGGGGAGCTCCCGAGCCTCTTTCCTGGCAGAGTTTTTGCTGAACGTAATCTCTTAGCCCCGCGGCGGCGGCCCGGTTGCTGCTGCTACTGCTGCTGCGCTGCCTGCTTGCCGCGAGCTAGGTTGGGGTTACTGTAGTTCAAACGCATGTGAGATCATCAGGCATTGTGGGAGGAGGTGCGGGGAGAGAGGAAGGGGCCTGTGCAGTGAGCAGGCATCAAAGATTAATGGATGGCCTTGCGTCGCAGTCTGCAGTAAACAGGAAACTAGTCTGAAAGGGAAGGAGAGGACTGTGTGTCTTTTTATTTTTTAAAATACGGAGTGTGCAGTTTTACTGAATCTTGAATCATGCCCAAAAGAATGAGCTGTCGGTGCTGCAGTCGTGACCCAGGCTGAGCGCCCGATGGCAGAGGTAGCAGTTTTATTTCCTCTCTCTGTTCCTTAAGTTGAAAGATGGCCTTTGTATTCAGAGTAGACTCCCTGTCTTTGCGGTTTTGGAGATGATGAGAAACCACAGAATTGCTAGTAGTTTATGTGGAGATCAGGTACATACAAAGTTAGCTAGCAACGAGTGGGAGTGGGGAGGACCAGCTATATTTAAAACATGTGCCATTGCTTATGTAAGAAATGCGTTCTCTTTCCTGGTATCTCAGTTCTGGGCTTTTACTTAGAATTTTAGGCTCCAGCTTTGTGCTCTTAACATTTTCAGTGAGGCCTACCATCTAACAGATGGACAGCCCGAAAATTTACTTTTCTTAAGATCAGTTTCAGTTGATGGTAGAATTTTTTTTTTTTTAACTGGTTGGGAGAAAGAAAGGAGATAATGGTGAATGATGATTTTTGTTTTTCTTTTTTAGGGGGAAGGTGTAGAAGTATTGTACTGAATAGTTTTAAGTTGGGTCATGTGTCATTCTTGTTTTTTGTCTTTTTAAAAAAAGATTTTAGGAGGTGTGAGTACTTTTTTTTTTTTGAAGAACTATGTCAAATAAGAGAAATGAAAAAATCACATTTTTCATTTCTCTTATTTGACATAGTTCTTCAGAGATGAGGTGTGACTTTAAAAACCTACGTTTTTCTCATTCAGGACGATTTGGTTTCTTCATATTCAAAACTAAAATCCCATATTTTCAGGAAAGTGTAGAATGAAGCTGTGTTTTCTAACCCACAAATTTCAATGGTAAACTGTACAGCATTATATTTCTACAAGACATTACTGTTTTCATAATTACCGATTGCTGCTTCTAAGCCTGAGAAGGTCATTTAATGAACTCATTGAGGTCTCCTTTTTGGTTAGCATTTGTTGCACCTCTCTTGTGGTTTTTGGAAAGAAATGCATTTTTTTTGTTTGTTTGTTTGTTTTTAGCTGTTTTACTGTGTAGAACATCTTTAAGTTTGAGTCACATTTAGTTTGTTACCTGCAGAGACATCATGTTGGAGTATTACTTTCCCAGTTCTTTTCAAAGTTCAAGGAGGACATTTTAAAACCTTGCATGGAAGATAAAACAGTATAGGAAGATTATATATTTGGCTTTGGGTGTGTTAAACCTTTTGGTTTTTTCTGCTTTCAGCTCTCCTGCTTATTTTCTAGGATTATTTGGTATTATTTTGTTTTCAAGAGAATATTGAGCTCCCCTGTACTTTAGAATATGCTGATTAGCTCTGTCTGACGATAAATCTGGAACAGGATAAATTAGGCAACATTATAAAGGTATTCTCTAGATCAGGAGAGAAGGCTCCATTTTACTTCGTGTTTGTATGATAAAGTGATTTGGCAGGTGTGAGTAATTGCAAGTACTTGCAAAGAAGATGAATATTTTAAAGTTTTGTTTTGATGTTGGTTTAGTGTGTGGTGCTAAAGTGTAGTGTAAAGTACCTATTTGTGATGGTAACTATAATGTGCTCTTTTACTTTAGAAAGGTTCAAAGTGATAAGGTTTTGAAATTTTTTTCTCTTTGATTTTCCATGTATTAAATTTGTTTCCTCAGTGCCTTTATACATGACCAGCTTGCCACTGACTTGCTAAAGTAACATTCACGTATAGAAATAAATGAAACATTTAGTTTCGTTTATTTGGGCATATTTAATTCTATCCAAAGTCCTTGTTAAAAACATTTCAGTCTCGAGTTGACTATGTAGTAGAGTTGGGGATCTTGGATATTGTTTTTTATTGACAGCTTTCGGGACCCAGTATTTTCTCTTTATAGAAATAGAAATATGTCCTGTTTTCTGTTTCTTATTATATTTGTTAGGCAGGAGTGGTGGGTGGAAATAAAGAGGGAACATGTACCATTCTGCTAATGGGCTTTTGTAATAGAGATGATCCTCTGTACGGATTAGGGAGTTTTTCTTCCCTAGCAGATCTTGATTTCTAAAGCAGGATTAGTTATTTGTTTAGTTTAAATTTTCTTCTTTACCCGTTTAGGAGCCACAATAAATGGTGAAAATGGGCACATTTTAAAATAGCAAAGCATTGAAAAAAGAGAAAGGTTACAAATCAAATGAAATAAATATGGGCTACAAGTGTTAAATCAGTAATAGCTCCTCCCTCTCTTGTTACTTATAAAAACAGAGGTAATGATTTATATTGGATTCCAGAATATAGAAAAATAGTTACTTTTCGATTGCAGCGTAAAGACTGTCAGTAATACTGTCATCTCAGTACGTGGTGATTTTCAAATATGGTGGCTGGTGGTTTGTGAGAAAATCTATTCATATTACTTTGAAATAAATTCCCAAGAGGGTATTGGGTTATCAGTTTTCTCACCAAAGTAAGTATTTCCAATGTAATTCCTGAAGTTATCTAGATGGCTTATACATATTAAAATGCATTAAACTTTTTACCAACAATTTCTGTGAATATCTTGGTGTATTTTTTCCTGGGATTAGAAAAAATAATAATATCATGGGCTTTGAGAAATTTAGATTCCTCAGTGGTTGGTTTGCAATAAATATTAAAAGTTAAGAGATTTTATTTTTCAGTGCATTTTTCCCCCTTAGGACATGATATTTAGTTCTGATTTTCACAATAATATTTTTCTTATGTAGGAAAATATGAAAATGATCTTGTTCATGTGAAATAATCAGAATTGCAGTACTTATCTATAAAAATGTTAAGTCTATATTATTGGTAGGCTATATATATATAAAACATTTGGGTTATGGGAATGGTTGATATATGGTTATTGAAAGGCTTTTATTAATAGTGTGCCAAGTTGGGTTGCCTTTAGCTTTTTAACTATCTGAACTAGGAAGCTATGAAAATTGGAGGGTAAGATGGAAATACTGACAAATATTTAACCATAGCATAGCAATCTGTCACTATAATTTTCTACAGAAATAAATGTTTTCGTTTGTCCTGTAATGTCTGAAATTACTGCCAAAGCTGGAAATGTGTTTAGCTTTCTCAGCAAAATTCTTAAAAGGATACTGTCAGAGCCAACAATCCAGAATTATCTTTACTCTTTAAATTGTTCTTTACCCACTTTTGTTGGCCTTTTTTTTTTTTTTTTTTTTTTTTTTTGAGACGGAGTCTAGCTCAGTTGCCTAGGCTGGAGTGCAGTATCGTGATCTCTGCTCACTGCAACCTCCGCATCCCAGGTTCAAGCAATTCTTCGGCCCCAGCCTCCCGAGTAGCTGGGACTACAGGTGTGCGCCACCATGCCCGGCTAATTTTTGTATTTTTAGTAGAGACGGGGTTTCACCATATTGACTAGGCTGGTCTCGAACTTGTGACCTCATGATCCACCTGCTTCGGCTTCCCAAAGTGCTGGGATTATAGGCGTGCGCCACTGTGCCTGGCCTTGTTTGCCCTATTTTATTTTTTTTTGGATTAATTTGAAGTTCTACCATATAAAGCAGTATAGCGTTGAATTGTCCCTTTAAATAGTAAATTGTCCTGATAACTGCCTTTCATTTCCTCCACCGCCCCCCCTCCCCAACCCCCTCACTACTTATCATGGTCTATGCAGAGACAGGGGCTACAGACTCAATGCCTGGCTTCTTCCATGTGCCTGCTTATCTGTGTATCAAGGGAAGAATTTGATGAACACTTGAAGGCAGATTATGGGAATTTTAGACCATATTTAACTTTAAAGATTCAAGGAAATGATATTGTAAATAATGTTTCCTCTACCTGTATCTACATCATGAGCTCTCTGGATTGTAAATTTAGCACTTCAATTTTGATTGTAAGTGAATAAGGAAAAGCATAGAGTACAAGATGCTACAAACCAAACGTGCAGTTATCAAGTTTTTATTGAGTTGCTTAGGCTTTTTCATAGAGTAAATATTCAAAATTCACCCTCTTATGAGCTACATAAATCACAGTTTTATTGGAGTGAGTGAATTTTTCAAGTTAATTTCATACAGGTTACAGTAGTCTTATAGAGTGTTTTGTTCCTAGATTTGGAGTTAGTGGCCTTTTAAAAAATTAGTTTTGAGGCCAGAACATTTAATCAGAATTATAAGATTGGACAGAACTGAATGGGTCAATGTGAAAACACAATACAGAGGTTATTTCATGAATATCTAAAAATAGTAGATGTGGCTGAGAAGTAGTATTATGCATTCTCACATAGTTTTGTACCGTGTGTGACAACCTATTAGATTCGTGAAAGGATATCTAAAAGCGATTTGTATTGACATTTTATATATTATGTCTTCTGAATTTTAGGTCTTCTCCAAGAAAAAAAAAAAGAAAAAAAAAAAACCAACATGGCTGCAAAGGAGAAACTGGAGGCAGTGTTAAATGTGGCCCTGAGGGTGCCAAGCATCATGCTGTTGGATGTCCTGTACAGATGGGATGTCAGCTCCTTTTTCCAGCAGATCCAAAGAAGTAGCCTTAGTAATAACCCTCTTTTCCAGTATAAGTATTTGGCTCTTAATATGCATTATGTAGGTGAGTGTCTACATCACATTTTCTAATCTTCTAGTGAGCATTCTGATTTATGTCTTAGTATCTTTTTTGAATTTGAGTAAAGTGAAGTTCATTTTCATTAAGATGATAGTGATATAGTTATTGATGAGTGTTTATGAATCTTGATAGTTTTGTCTTATTGCACAGGAATTATTAACGCTACAAGAAAGTAGGCAGTATTGGATTTATTTTACTGGATAAAACTGGAAGGCAGAAGAAAACATTCTAGATTTTAATATGATGAAATATAAACAATGAGAAATACTTTTAGAGACATTTGGCCCCTTCTAATTTGTCCTCGTTTCGGGGTTTAGTAGTAATTCGGAAAGTAAGCTTTTTAAAATGCAACATTCTTTGTTGTTCCCTGAGACAAACGAAAACATTAACATCAGCTGAAGATAAAGTGTTCAGTTAAATGAAATGTGGGAAATGATACTATAATATTTTGTTCCACAAAAAAAAATCCTCCTGGAACTATAATTTTTTTTTTTTTTTTGCTTGAATCCCCTTTCAAGAAAAATGGAACTATCATTGATATGCTATGGGGTTAGTGGTAAAAATAATGATGAGAGATTGAAGAAATTAAAGTCAAGAAATACAAGCATGAAACAGATAAAATTTATCTAGAATAAAAGTCGTGATCCTTACTTTTTAGGTTAAGTTTTGGTTTATTTGTAATGTATATAGCAATATATTTTATTAATGTTGTGATTGCAGAGTTCCAGACATGGTTTGAATGGTACTATAGTGGTTTTGCTAATATTCTATTATTAGAGTTGCCCGTCACAAAATGTATCTTTTATAAAGTCATGAAGAGTTGTCCTGTCTCTCTGAGATTTATTTTTATCTATAAAAGGACTTTCTGGGTTCTAAAACTTAGCCCTGAGAACATTCCCCTACATCCCTGAGAGGTAAGCTGTTGTGGAAAGAAGTATGATGTAGTAGAAAAGATGGTGCACTAGAAACAAAATGTTTCGGTTCAGTAAACTCATCTTTTGTGGATGGCACTACCTTGGGAACGTCTCTGAAATGAGAAAGTTCCTTTATGTTGCAAAACACTGTAATTCTCAGCCTTTTATGAAAGGCTTTGTATGTTAGCCAATTTATGGAAAGTAATTCCCGTCAGTTGTAGAACAGTTGGGTACTTGGCTTAGATTTTTAGATTAATCAGCAAAGTCATACATACTGTTGTTTTAAAAATGTGCTTATATATTATTTCTGAATAGGTTGAAATATTTATTATGAAAACAGCTGCCTGATAACCAGAATTAATTTTAGAAATTGAATGTTTTCGAGTACAATTGAAGTTCATAATCTGTTTTATAATTTTGGAAAGTCAGTTGAGCCATCTTAAATATGCGCACTCCATGCCAAAGTAGAGTAAGCTCAGTGGTTGCATGAACAGATATTTTCAGCTTGAACAATGTTTTAGTTGGAGTTACCTTTGTCAAAATGTTACATAGTGTTTATGTAATGCTCCTGTTTACAGAATTTCACCCTCAAATACAAATCAAATTTCACCCTAATAAAATAATGTATTTATATTCAGAAATAAAAAAGCATAAAAAGTATTTAATGAAAAGTATCTCCCTCCCATCTCTGTTACTCATTCACTGAGTTCTCACTCTGAACACCATGTAGCTTTTATTTCCTTCTGTATAATTCTAGAGATATTTTTATGTATATATAAGTAAATATAAAAAATATATATTTCCCCCCTTTTTATACAGATGTTAGCATGGTATACATGGTTTTGAATCATGGTTTTTGTTTGTGATGTATGTGGAGCCATAACTACTGCTTTTAGATATTTATGAAATAGAGTCTTGTGCTCTTTTCTTAGGATGACAGTCTGCCGGATCTTAAAGACTCTGAGTAGATGTTGAGGCCTCATTTCTGCTCTTCCCGATTGCATTTTACATTGGCATAGTATCCTCGTATGGATATACCATAATTTATTGAACTAATTACACCATTGGTGGACATTTTAGATAGCCTGCCTTCTGCTATTTTGTACAGTGTTGTGCTAAATAACTTTGTATAGCTATAATTTCAACAAGTACAAATATAACCTGGGTCTAAGGGGTTACTAGAAGCGAAGTTGCTGGGTTAAAGAGTACAGTGGTCCATCGGTATATGCTGGAAATTGGTTCCAGGATGCCCATGTACACCAAAATCTGCGCATACTCAGGTCCCTCAAGTGACCCTGTGGAACTATGTATGCAGAAGGTTGGCCCTCTGTATATGTGGGTTTTGCATGTTGCAAATACTGTATTTTCCATAAGAGTTTGGTTGTAAAAAAATCTACATGTAAATGGACCCTCACAGTTCCAACCTATGTTGTTCAAGGGTTATCTTATATATATTTGTAGTGTTGACAGATAGTACTTTCCATAGGGTTTTACTATTTTTTACCTCCAAAAACCGTGGTTGAGAGTTCCTACAATCCTATATTCTTATCAAAACAGCCTGTTACCACACATATTTTGGCTATTCCAATAGGTAGAAAAATTGATTTTTTTAACTCAGTGTAGTTTTAGTTTGCATTTCTATTATGAATGAATTGAACATACACATACTGAAGAAAAACCTGTATTTTCTCTTCTGAGAGTTGTCAGTTTATATACCTTGCCCACTTTTCTGTGAGATTCTTTTTTTACCAATTTGTGGGAATTTGGTATACATTAGGGAAATTAATCCTTTGTGATAAATTGAAAATAGTTTTTCCAGTTTCAACTCAGTGATTTTGCTTATGATTTTTTACATTTAGAAGGTTTTTAAGCTTTAGTATTTTGAGTCAATTAGAAAAGCCTTCTTTATTCTTGAGTTTATAAAGAATTCTGTTGTGTTTTATCTTACTATTTTTGTGGTTTTATTTTTACATTTAAATCTTTGCTTCATTTATCTGTATGAATAGTGTTATAGATATAATTTTATTTTTTCTAGATAACCACACAGTCGTCCTCACCTATTTGTTTAGTCCATTTTTTTCTCATTATATACTGAATTCTCACATATATTTTGTTTCATTTTTGAACTTCTCTTCCTTTAGTCTGTCTGCCTGTTTGTGAACTATTAACATGCCGTCTTGTTTGTTGAGGGTTTAGATTATATTTTACTATCTGATAGGGTTAGTCCTTTCAGTTTTCTTTATTTCCTCCTCTGAGCTTTTTTTTTATGGTTAGTTTTCTATGTGAATTTAAGAATTGTCCCAAAATTGTCTAGGTCTCATTCCAAAAACAAAGCAACCCATTTGATTTTTTTTTAATTTAGATTGCATTATTACTAATTTTGGGGGTGGGTGGGGAGGATGGGTTCTTGCTGTGTTGCCTAGGCTGGCCTGGAACTCCTGGGCTCAAGTGATCCTCCTGCCGCAGCCCCCTGACATTTATTGTTTCTAGGTATTTTATCCTTTTTATTGCTATTGTAAGTGGGAGTTTTTCCCCCTTTATATCTTCTAATTGTTTGTAATTAAGAAGCTTAAAAATTAAGGGAGGGAGCAATAAAGTTTGTATTTAATGGAATGTAATTGTGTCTTCAAACTTAGAAGCTTTCCAGGGTGGGTTCTGCTGAAAGAGAAGTGACTGTCCACTGTTTTTTGGAGTGTAGGATATGAAAAGAGAAATAGAAGTAATATTGGTAAGGTAGAATAGGGCTTTTGTGAAGAATCCTGAATATATAACAGTAGATATTGTGTTTAATTCTATAGGTCGTGGTGGGTCAGTGGGGATTTTAGAGCAGATGAGCTGCATTTTAAGATTGATTAGGCAGCGTTTTATAGGATGATGGATTGGGGAGGGGAGAAACTGGAGGTAAGAAGACCAGTTAGGATTTTAGGCAAGAGGTAATGAGAGCCAGAACTGACAAGGTAGAAATTAGAAAGGAAGCAATGGATGTGAAAATCCTATTGAAACTACCATCACTAAAATCATTAGTGAATTAAAATGTAAAATTCAAGCCTCATTTATGTCCTAATTCTACAGACTTTTCTATGTTTATGGAGCTGTTTGCTACTTCCTCTTTCTTGAAAGTGTTTTTTTTTTTTTCCTAATTTTTCTCCTAACTCCCTGACCATTGCTTCTGATTCTTTTGATTTGTTTTCTTTAGACTTCTCAACTGTTGATATTGCTCACAATTTGTGTTTAATTTTAATCTTTTGTTGTTTGGGTGACCCCACGTAGTTTGGGCTATAAATCTCTGTCTCCACTTTACACTTTTTTGACCACTGTAGTCTGGAGTTGATGTTCTTCCTCTGTGATTCCATGGAACCAGTTCACATCTCTACCATAGCAATTATTATGCTGCATTCTAAGGGTCCATATGCTTATCTGTTTTCCCAACTGTTAATAGATTGTGAGCTCCTTTAAGGTAAGAAGGGGGTTGTTTATTATCTCAGTATTCCCAGCACCTAGCTGGTGTCCAATAATGAATGAATTTTATATATATGTATGTATGTACGTGACAGGGTCTCACTCTTGCCCAAATTGGAGTGTAGTGGTGTGATCATGGCTCACTGCAGTCTCAGACTCCTGGGCTCAAGTAACCCTTAGCTGCTGGAGTAGCTGGTACTACAGGCATATACCAAGGTCTTGTTTTGTTACCCAGACTAGTCTCAAACTCCTGGTCTAAAGTGATCCTCCTGCCTCAGCCTCCCAGAGTGCTAGGATTACAGATATTAGCCACTGTGCCCAGCCCTGAATGAATGAATTTTGAATTACTTCTTAGACATTTCGACCTAAATAGCCTATGGACATTTCAGCTTGTTGTCAATCACTGAACTCTTTTTCTCACCTCAGAAGTCTTTCTCCTGCTGTGTTTCCTGTCTTAATAGCAGAGCTGTCTTCTTGATTACCCAAGCTAGAAACATCAGATCTTCACTTCCTTGTTCTCAACTAGTCACCCATAAATAACCACTAAGACCTATTTAAATATGTATCTCATGGCTGACTGGCAGCTCCATACCCAAAGCCACTGTTACAATCCAGGCTGTCATCTTACCTCTGGTCCTGCTGGTTACCCTACAACTACCATAATGTTTAAATAGCAGAAATTATTAGATTCATCAGTGTTCTTTTAATAAGCAAGTCATCATTTTTGTTTTTTATTCTTTTTTCTGTTCTCAGAGTCTGTTCCCATAGGTCATTATTTCTTTTATTTATTTATTTAGAGATAGGGTCTCACTGTCGCCCAGATTGGAGTGCAGTGGTACGATCTTAGCTCACTGCAGCATCAACCTTCTGGGCTCATGTGATCCTCCCACCTCAGCCTCCTCAGTAGGTGGGACCACAGTTGTGTGCCACCACACCTGACTAATTTTTTGTAGAGACAGGAATTTGCCGTGTTACCCAGGCTGGTCTCGAACTCCTAAGCTCAAGTGATCTTCTGCTTTGGCCTCCTAAAGTGCTGGGATTACAGATGTGAGCCAACACATCCAACCCTTATTTTTATAGAGACAGGGTCATGCTCTGTCACCCAAACTGGCATGTAGTAGTGCAATCATAACCTCACTGTAACCTTGAATTCCTGGGCTCAAGTGATCCTTCCACCCCAGCCTCCCGAGTAGCTGGGATTATAGGTGTGCACCACTACACCTGGCCTAGGTCATCATTTTTAAATGCTACTGGTCTTGCTTTTTAATTAAAATTGCTGTGTATAATTTAAAAACTAACAGCTTTGCCATTATCAACTTAGTTTGTTATGGATCATTTGGTTAATGCTGTAGAGTGAGTTGTGATGCATGTTTGTGTCAATAGTATTTTTGGCTTGCATTTTTTAAATTGTTAGATTATATATACATCGTAGTTCAGATGGTTCATTCATACTGCTCTCATAGTTAGTATTCATCATCTCTCAAAGTTTTCTTACACAAATATTTTGTTATCACAGTTATTTTTCCACTGGAATATGAAAATGGGGTATAGATGAGCAATGGTGCTTTTGTTGTTTTGGTTTCTGTTCTCTTACCTCACCTAAATAGATGTTGAAGAATTTGAGAACCATTAGCTAAGTCTAAACTCTTGATTATTGTATTTAGGCTTTATATTGAGGCTTTAGCTGCTAGTTCTTTCAGCATCCTCTCCCAATCTTTCTGTTAACATCAAATTCTAGTCCAACCTACGGAATTTACTGTCCCCTGAAAGTTATGCTTTTATGGTTTTCATGCTTGATGTTCTCTTTTCCTAGAATGTTTCCTTTTCTTCTTAGCCTGGTAAAGAACCATTCAGCTTTTGAGATGCAAGTCAAGCTTAATCACTTAACCATAGCCCTTCTAATGTTCATTTATTATAGCATCAATTTTGTCTAATAATTACTTTTGTCCATGCTTATCTTTTCACTAGATTATTATTCACATTAATTTTGGATCTTCCATGTCTAGGAATGCAAGTGGGTCATACTTTACACATAATAATCTTGATTGAATGACTGGATAATTGAAGGAATGGATGAAATGAATATGTTTGATCTAGAAGATTTGGCCGCTGATTTTATATGCAATATATAGGAGAAAGAAAAGACAAGATCGTTCTGGAAAGGAAAATGACAGTTTCGTTAAAAGAGAGTTTAAGGAGAAGTTTCATGTAATAGACATTAGAAAATCCTTCGGCTACAGTCAGTGGAAATGCTTAGTAACTATATTACATATCCTTTAAAATACCTCTAAAGTCATTTGAGATAGGGGTTAACAAAATTGGAGAAATTATTTTAAGAAATAAAGAGTAAATAAAAATACTTATCTCTGGCTTTTGATGGACTGTCCTTGCAGTTAGGACGTGTAGGAAATCCTCAGTTCTATTTCTTTAGTCCCAAACATGCTCATGTTTTCTTAGCTTTTGGCATGATTGATTCAGCATGAGAGAGGCAATAGGGGATAAGTAGGAGTACCTGTGCCTTAATAAAGATTCGTAAATTAAGTGGAAGATGGTTATAGAAGAGTAGACTGGGTCCAGATTGTGTAAGACCTAGAATGTCAGGTTCATAACTTTTAGAGCAGGAGAATTGTCAAGTAAAAGTGATGGTGTTAGGAATATTACCCTGGTAATTAAGTATATCAGGGGTGTCCAATCTTTTGGCTTCCCTGGACCACATTAGAAAAAGAATTGTCTTGCGCCACACATAAAATATGCTAACACTAGTGATAGCTGGTGAGCTTAAAATTGCAAAAAAAAAAAAAAAAAAAACCTCATAATATTTTAAGAAAGTTTATGAATTTGTGTTGGGCTACATTCAAAGCCATCCTGGGCCACATGCAGCCCATGGGCTGTGGGTTGGACAAGCTTGAAGTATAGGGTATACAAAAATAGAGACTGAAAGAAGGATGGTAGTATACTGTGCATTGCAGAGCAGATTAGGATATGGGACATAGAGATTGGAATGGAAGGGTAACACATGAGAGGAATTTATCAAGGAAGGCTCAGCAGGACTTGATGATAAGAGAGAAAAGATGACAGGTTTTGAGTCACTTTGAGTTACTTTGTTGAGGGAGGAGGTGGGGAGCACAGTTTGTACTTGTTGAATATGAGAACATTTAAGTGGAATATAAGGTGTCATGAGATGGGATGTCTGCTTAGACTAAGAAATGAGGATATGTTTTTGCATGTATAATAAGTTATCAGTAACTTTGCTGATAACATTTCTAGAAGAGATGCTGATATTTGAAGTTACAAAATATGTTGTTTGCACTATGTACTTTATATATAGAGAAAAACAGTTGTTTAGGAACCAGATTTCCAGTGTTTATTGGAAAGGGTGAAAAGAAATGAAGGGGAGAAGTTAGAGGGTAAGAGGAAATCCATATCAACAGACCCAAAGAGTAACAACGTTTTGATGGTAGTTGCCTGGATATTGGGGATCAAAAATAAGCAGGATGTCTTAGATATGATAAGTAGGCAATTGTTGACTTCCAACTTTCTTTAGAGCAAACAAGTTAAGGGGGTTTGTAAAGGGATTGTAGATGGTAAAGGGAAGAATAGATGCTTAGAAAATAGAAGCATTGGGTATAGATCTTTTCAAACATTTGACAGTAGAATGAGAAAAATAGTTAATAGGAAAAAAATCGCTGTGAAAAGAAGTTTTTTTTTTTTTCTCAAGATGGGTAAAAGCCCTGCACATTCTTTGAAACAAAGGTAAGGAGTGATGTCAGGGGGAACGACTGAAAGTATAGGAGATAGAGAGTCTTCAGGGGTTGGAGAAATAAGGTCTTGAATCACATGGAAGGGGCAGCCTTGGAAAGAGACATTAAGACACCCGGTTTTTCCTCTGGTACTAGAAAGAAAGAGAGAATTGGCATAAAACAAGTAAGTTGATATCAAGGAAAGTTAGATGATGGAAGGAGTTGTGTTACACATTTGTGTGATATATTTGATTATTAGAGAAATCTACAAAAGAAGTGAAAAACACAATATGTTTTCAACAACAAAAAATCCATAGTGGTGTCACTATGCTAAACTTACTTTGGTAAGTATAATAAAAAACCTCAGAAAGTACTGAAACCTATTTGGAAAATTATCTCAAGCCCTTTCTTTTATTATAATTAATTGGGAAACTAAATTAAAATTGGATTTTATTTATCTTTCTGCTACAGGTTATATCTTAAGTGTGGTGCTGCTAACATTGCCCAGGCAGCATCTGGTTCAGCTTTATCTATATTTTTTGACGGCTCTGCTCCTCTATGCTGGACATCAAATTTCCAGGTAAGAATATGACCCCATTTTTGAAATGTATGACTGAATTTAAAGTTTTCTTTTGCCAATAAAATACTTTTCATGAACTCTGTTAAGTAAAGCTAAGGCTTTGGTAGGTCCAAAACTGGTTTGATACTCATTTTCCAAATCTTACACAGGATTAATAGCTGGTTTATGCTGACATTTTATTTCTGCTTTTAAAAACAAGCTTAACATGAAACAAGCCTTAAGGTTATGTTTATAAAGATATCCTTGAACTGGCTGGGCGTGGTGGCTCACGCCTATAATCCCAGCGCTTTGGGAAGCGGGTGGATCACCTGAGGTCAGGAGTTCGGGACCAGCCTGGCCAACACGGTGAAACCTCGTCTCTACTAAAAATACAAAAATTAGCCGGGCGTGGTGGCGGGCGCCTGTAGTCCCATCTACTTGGGAGGATATCCTTGAACTTTCCCGTCTTGCCTGATAAAAGAACTTCTAAAAGTAGGGTGTAGGAGCATTTTAACAATTATAGACTTCATTACTTTAGGAAATCAATTTATGATGTATAAGAATCAGCATAAGATGCAGCCATGTGGAGTGAATGATTGATATACATTATCTTGTGAGGTTGATTTGTATAGCTAAACTTCTATCTCTTTAGCCATATTGTCTGTGTACCTAAGTCTGCTAGATCTAAATTTTAGGACTTGGGTCTGCCAATGAATATGAACTTCCTACTTTGAAACAGAATGTTAAAATATAGGTGGACCAAAAGTTACACTATAAAGCAGTGGGTTGGAATATATTTTGGAGGTATAATTTCTTTTGAAACTTAAATTTTATAATTTTTGATAGAAAGGTATTTACCATATTAAAATATATTCCCAATTCTAAGAGGAGTGACCTTGCATATAGTACAAGCCATAATAAGAGTCTGAAACAGATTTTGGGGTAGTCGAAATTTAATCTTAGAGGTAGCATTTTTACATTATTAGAATTACATTGTTGAGTTTTTAAAAACATTAACTTTTTCTGATTGTAAAATTATGGTGCTCACTATAGACAATTTTTGGAAAATACAGAAAATGTAAAGGCATTTAATAATCGTCTGAAATTATACCACCCAGAGATAGATGTGTTAATATTCTGGTACTTTCAGTTTTTAAAATACTGTTCAATTCTCACCACCTCTGTGGATATGAAAGGATGAGTATAACTAAAATCACTGGGTTTTTCGCCCCTCTTGTTGAAACAGGACCACCAGTTCTCTTTAATGTTTTGTCTAATTCTCAAAGTCCCAGGGTGTTTCCCAGAAGCTTACTCTTCTTGCATTTTCCTCCTTTATTCCTTCCTGGTTGATTTTCTATGCTCAAAATGGTGCCTGGAGGATGCTGTCTTACTCTTTAACTTCTGCCACCATCCTGCCCAGGGTAGGTCCTGTGATGTCAAAGTTGCAAAATCTGGAGCTGGCAGAGTAGTGTTGCATTTCTTGCAATTCTCACAATGTTTAAATCAAGCTGTGTTCCCTTCAAGAATGGAGACAGTGACATTCCCCGTTTTGCATGACAGAAGTATGTCACTGTGTCTTAGACTCCTTCATGAAAACAACTTAGACCTTGTCCTGTGGCATCCCTCTCCATAGAGCCAAACTAGGAGTCCAAGCACCAATACTGACACAGACATGATGGGTTTGTCATCCTAGTACCACCAGCCCCCACACCTCACACAGTCTGTTCCTGTGGCCTTAGCCCGATACCTCTGAGTCTCAGCTCAGGCTGAGGATGGAGACACTTTCCCATCTTTGCTTACTCTTTTGTAAACAAAAATTGTATCTCTAGAGTGTAATGCAGTCATTAGGGTATACTGAGCTCTGGAGTAACTGTTCTGTTTTGTAAATGAGTGCCTGGGCACTTATTTTTCGATAGATGGATGGTTTGGATAGGTTCAAATTCCAGGTTTCTTATTTACTGCTCTATAACCTTGGGTGTCATTTCCCAGAAGGATAAGCCTTAGTTTTTTCACGTTAAAGTGGTAATAATGTCTTAAGGGGCTGTTGTAAGATCAAATAAGATAAGGTGTATAAAGCTCTTATCACAGTTTCTGACATAGTAAGTGCTTGGTGAATTCTTTTGTCTTGTTTTTATCACATAGCAATGTTTTGTGAGCATTTTCTCGTTGTTAATCTTTAAAAAATGATTTTTAAATGGTATTTTATGTATAGCCATATAATATCTTTCTAGAGTTGATAGGATTTTGTTGATTAATTAAGAAAATATCAAAGTTGAAGGTAGACCTATTAATATTGTTGCTTTTATTATAGCTACAATTCTGGGTAAAAAACTGTGAGCCTGCCCTTTCTCATGGTTTTTCCATTTCCATTTGCATTTGTGGTGTAGTGATGGCTAAAACCATGTAGCTCTGTTTTTATCTACAGTGCTATGCTCCCGTGGTATCATGAGAGTTTGATTCTAGGACCTCCTGAGGATACCAAAATCTGTGGATGCTCAAATACTGATAGTATTTGCATGCAACTTTTGCACACTCCCTTCCATGTACTTTAATTCATCTCTGGATTATTATAATACCTAATACAATGCAAATGCTATGTAAATGATTTTTATACATTTTTTATACTGTATTCTTCAGGGAAAAATGACAAAAAAAAGTCTGTACATGTTTACTCCAATTGCAGTTTTTTTTTTTTCTGAATATTTTCGATTCTTAGTTGGTTGAATCTACAGATGTGGAACCCAGTGAATATGGAAGGCTGACTGTATTACCAATCCAGGCATTTCTAGAGAGGTCAGGATTCTGGTATATAAGGAAAAAGGGGACCTAAGTAGTTTCAGAGGTAAAGAAAGGATTTTTTCTGACCACTCTTGTGGCTTTTTGAGCTTTTTAGTTTCAGTTTATGAAAATGACTTTTTCTAATGTTTCAAGTTTATTTTCATTACTAGGAAATTAAAGCTTATTTTAAATAATAGAATTTTATTTTATTTATTTTTATTTTTATTTTATCTCAGCTCACTGCAACCTCTGCCTCCCAGGCTCAAGTGATTCTCCTGCCTCAGCGTCCTGAGTAGCTGGGACTACAGGCATGTGCCACCATGCCCAGCTAATTTTTTGTATTTTTAGTAGAGATGGGATGGGGTTTTACCATGTTGGCCAGGCTGGTCTTGAACTCCTGACCTTGTGATCTTCTCACCTTGGCCTCCCAAAGTGCTGGGATTACAGGCACGAACCATCGTGTCCAGCCTCAATAATAGGATTTTATTAAGTTTTAATAAAATTTTATAGTAGGCAAAAATACTTCCCATTCTTATTTCATTTTGATTTTTTTTAACGTTCCTTTGGGATTTACAGATGAATAAAAGGAAGTAGGCAAACAGCTAGGAAGGGACAATCCCAGACTTTAACTTGAATCCATGTTTTCACAATCTAGTTCATTCCACTTAGGTAGGCAGCATGGTTAATGGAAAGGAAAATTAATTTTAGAATCAGACTTGATACAAAATGTTTCCTTACCTAGTAAATATGTTACCTCAGCAAGTTACTTCTTTGAAATTGTAGACTAAGCTTGTCCAACTCCTGGGCTGCATGTGGCCCAGGATGGCTTTGAATGCAGGCCAACACAAATTCGTGAACTTTCTTAAAACATGAGTTTTTTTGCTTTTTTTTTTTTTTTTTGCTCATCAGCTATTGTGTGTTTTACGTGTGGCCCAAGACAGTTCTTCTTCTTCCATTTAGGCTCAGGGAAACCGAAAGATTGGATACCCCTTTGTAGACAATGCCATCTTGTGGAGTTTGTTTTGATATAAAATGAATGAATTTCAAGATACGGCATATTTTAGTATTAATATTTTCCTCTTAGTATAATTTATACTATATGATAGTGTCTTACAAAAGGCTAGTAAAGATGTGTTATCCTTGAATTATTCATAACATATCACAGTTAATAAATACCAAGGTTTGAACATGTAACATTTCTAAGACATTGAGGTTGAAGGTTTTAGTTTAAAAAAAATAATGGTTCAGATTTCTGTGGAACTTCATAACCAAGTATCTTTTTTTTTTTTTTTTTTTTGAGATGGGTATCACTGTGTCACCAAGGTTGCAGTGGAGTGGTGCAGTCATTGCTCACTGTAGCCTTGAACTCAAGCACCTCAGCCTCTTGAATAGCTAGGACTACAGGTATATGCCACCATGCCTAGCTAATAAAAAAATATTTTTTTGTGGAGATGGGTTTCTTGCTGTGTTGCCCAGGCTGGTCTTGAACTCCTGCTCTCAAGATAATCCTCCTGCCTCAGCCTCCCAAAGCTTTGGGATTACAGGTATGAGTCACTGTGCCTGGCCCCAGGTATTTTTTTTTAAGTAACAACTTTATCGAGATATTCACATACCTGATTAAAGTATATAGCTCAAGGGCCTTGTATGGTGGGTCACACCTGTAATCCCAGCATTTTGGGAGGCCAAGGCAGGCGGATTGCTTGAGCTCAAGAGTTGGAGACCAGCCTGGGCAACATGGTGAAACGCCTTCTCTACAAAAAATTAACTGGGTGTGGTGGCATGCACTTTTAGTCCCAGCTACTTGGGAGGCTGAGGTGGAGGATCGATTGAGCCTGGGAGATTGAGACTACAGTGAGCTGGGATTGTGCCGCTGCGCTCCAGCCTGGTGACAGAACAAGACCCTGTTTCAGAAAATATATATGTATACAGCTCAGTGGTTTGTAAGTACATTCACAGAGTCGTGCAAAACATCATCAAAATTCATTTTAGATTTTCATCACCGCAGAAAGAAACTTCATACCCATTAGCAGTCATTCTATATTTCCCACCACCCTCCCTGCCCCCAGCCCTTGGCAACTGTCAGTCTATGATCTGTCTTTTTTTATTGACCTTTTCTGGATATTTTATATGCACTGAATTTCACTTAGCATGTCTTCAAGGTTCATGCATGTTGCAGCATGTGTTGGTACTTATTTTCTTTTCCTGTCTGTATTCCATTGTATGGATGTATGTCACATTTTGTTTATACATCCAATTATCCATTGATGGACACTTGGATTGTTTCTATGTTTTAGCTATTATGAATAATGTTATGACAATTCATGTACAGGTTTTTGGGTAGACAAATGTTTTTATTTTCCTTGGACAAATACCTCGGAGTGGAATTGCTGAATCATGTGGTGCCTATATTTAACCTTTTGAGAAACTGCTAGACTGTTAAAATGGCTGCAGTGTTTCACATTTCTACCAGCAGTGTATGAGGCTTCCAATTTCTCTACATTCTTGCCAGCACCCATTGTTGTCCTTTTTAGTGGAGCCATTACAGTGAGTGTGAAGAGGTACTTCATTGTGCTTTAGATTTGCATTTCCCTGATGGCTAATGAAGTTGAACATCTTTACATGTGTTCATTGACCATGTGTAAATATTGGAAAAATGTTTTCACATCCTTTGCTCAGTATTTAATTGGGTTATTTGTCTTTTTCTTGCTAAGTTGTAGGAGTTCTTTATATATTCTAGATACAAGTCCCTTATCAGATCTATGATTTGCAAATATATACAAGTCCCTTATCAGATCTATGATTTGCAAATATATACAAGTCCCTTATCAGATCTATGATTTGCAAATATATGCAAGTCCCTTATCAGATCTATGACTTGCAAATATATACAAGTCCCTTATCAGATCTATGATTTACAAATACATTCTTCCATTCACTGCAATCTGGTTATATCAAGGCATAGTTTATTATGCTCCTGAGAAGGAGAATCAGCACTTATAATAATTTTAACAATTAATTTGGTACTTAAAAAACTGGCTATATCCAGCCTCATTGGAAACAAGAAAAAAAAAAAACCAGCTTATAGAAAAAGACATTAGCAAAAATTAATTTTCTAAGTTGAAAATTTCATAAACTTTTGAAAAGCTGGGTTTCTGTTTTCCCTTATGTGTATTTACGTAATGAAGCTTATTATCCTGAAATGACTAAAAACTTGTTTAGAATATGTCTAGAATGGATATAGCTTGCAGTTCGGAAGAATTAAATGTCAGAGATTCATGGGTTCAGTCAATGTCATATAAATATTTAATATTAATATTCTAATTGAACTTAATAGAATTTGGTAAATGTCAGTTTACCAACTTGATAAATTGTTTTTTGTTTGTTTGTTTTTTGAGATGGAGTTTTGCTCTTGTTACCCAGGCTGGAGTGCAATGGCGTGATCTCGGCTCACTGCAACCTCCACCTCCTGGGTTCAAGTGATTCTCCTGCCTCAGCCTCCCAAGTAGCTTGGATTGTTAAAATGAGTATTACCGTTTATATTTTAAACTTAATTTTGACAGGAATAAAAGTGACCAGTTTCACTGTGTGACATGTTTTCTGCTTTTGAACATTATCAAATACAGGCACTCAATATCTAGGAGGCCAGAAAGAAGCTAAAGAAAGGGTGTCAACAGTTTAAATAAACTGGGTAAATGAATTATTCAACTGCTAGCACAGTGCTGAGGGTATGGTAGGTATGTTTGTGTGCGTGTATGTGTGTTTAGTAGGCATATAAGGAAATACAGGTATTTGAACATCTGAGATTTCTTGTACCAAGTGGTGCTTCTTGTTGCCCATATTGCAAAAGATAACTTGGCACACCTCTTTGTTTTGTGTGAAAACAAGTTAGGTTTCTTTGGAATTAACGTTCTTTAAAAGCTTTAAGTAAATAGCCAGAATGTACAAGTTGTTCCTAGGTTGTCCAGTGTCTGAGTCAGATTGCTGAAGAGACTGTTACAATAAAGGTCTTTAATTAGCTGAAGTGGTAAGCTACTAGGTTTTGTTCTTGGTACCCATTTATTTTTTGTAACATGTGTACTTCTCTTTATAAGCAAGAATTTTTCTAATTGCAAGCTCTGAGGCCCTTTTCTTTTTCTTTCTTTTTTTTTGAGACAGGGTCTCACTCTGACCCAGGCTGGAGTACAGTGGTGCAATCTTGGCTCACTGCAACCCCTGCCCCTACCAGGTCCACACAATTCTCCCACCTCAGCCTCCCAAGTAGCCGGGACTGTAGGCATCAACACGCCCAGCTAATTGTTGCATTTTTTTTTTTTGTAGAGACGGAGTTTCACCATGTTGTCCAGGCTGCTCTCCTGGGCTCAAGTGAGCCGCCTGCCTCGGCCTCCCAAAGTGCTGGGATTACAGGCTTGAGCTACTGTGCCCGGAGGCCCTTTTCATAGATCTTGTACATTCCTCGTGGCCCTTGTTTGAGTTAAAAGAGGGGAGGCTATTATACAGGACTAGGGAAGTAGATTTTTCAGTTTATTAGTGCCTTGGGGTGATTATCAGCCTTCCACAAGTGAAAAAACATTTAAGAAGGAAAATATTTTATTCAGTTATAAGTAGATTGGCAGGAATTCTTGTTTCTGAAGATCTTAAAACATTCTACCTTTTAAGTCTTCTGAAATGAAAAATTGTAATGGTTCTCTTGAATAGCTCACCTGAGTCTTAAGAGAATCATATGATGTTGTTAAAAGTTAGAATTTTATGACTCTTGCCTTAAACTAATTTTTCACCTAAAATGACTCATGGAATTTTGGATAATTCTCACTTTGGATCCTTCTTATTTAGGCTTACTGTCTTGTTTTTCTTATGTTGTGAATGACCATCCCTCTTAGGACTGATTTACCAAGAATTCTCAATGCCAGCATGAGATACCTGGAATTTGTGCATAAGTTAGATATAGAGATTTTTGTTAACACTGATTCTTATTTCAGTTCTTCTCTACAGTTTGGGATGGGATGCCCAGATCCTCCTTTTAGAAGTGACAGCTCCATGGTGGTTATGTGGCATACTAGGTAGTTTAGCTGTCACCAAAACCATTGTTTTGACTCTGGCACGCTAAGCTGAGCTGGCCTAAAGAGAGAGTCTGCAGGCTTTCTAGGCCTGGCTGTTTTTACTGAGGTGGGGCTTTTTCGTGAGTCAGCCAAATGGAGGATTTTGGAGGACTGTATTGAAAGAGAGGAATTGAGCAAAGGGGAAAGGTTCTAAGGGGCCTAGGGATGATGTTAATTTTGAGGCTATGATGAATGATACAAAGACTCAAGTTGAACAGGAATGTGGGGGGCAGTACAGTACTGGAGAGCTAATCCTAGGATCCTAGAGGAGGACAAAGTAAGGAGAGCAAGTGGGAGGAAACCACTTAACATCAGGGCTGTCATTGTGGCCTAAAGGTTGATTATTTATTCTTCTGGAATGCGGACCTCCCTTAGTGTCCTATAATCACAGCAAATCGCAAAGTAATGAGTATAGAGAAAGCAAAAATAATTAAAAAGAAAATAATGGAAAGGATTACAAAGTTAAGAGAAGGCTTAAGAAAGGAATGAAATATAGGGTTGGATAAAAGAAAATGAAATAGTTAAAACCTTTTGTAATAACCATATGAAATAGGAGAAGTAAAATAAGTAGTATTTAAGGTAAAAAAGTAAAAGGCAGATAGAAATATTATTAGTTAAATGAAAAAGTTAGAACCTAGAAATAGAGAATAAAAGATGTAATTTTTAAATATGCTGTGAATTTAAAATCTTTTTATGTATCAATAAAAAAGACTTTAAAATCCTCACAGCATTCTATATTTTTTCTTACAGCACTGATCATCATCATAATTAAATAATTATAGGACTAAGTATTTATCACCCCTCCCTGTTTGTAAGTTGCATGCTAGCATGGACTGTGCAGTATTAGCTGAGTCTAGCAGACTGCCAGCATTTATGTATTCAGTAACTTCTTTTTGAGTTAAAAAGCAACAGAGAATGTTAGTTATCCCTAGAAATTTTGTCGTGTGAAATTAGAATTTAAGATAAGAAACTCTAAAGAAAAAGAAGTTTTTAAAAAGAGGATAAACTAACGTAGGCTATGAAAAAATGCAGAACAATTAACAAATGTCTCAGCAATCAGAAATTCTAGCATGATGTTTAGTTTGCTGAGCTTTATTATAAAATATCAATAATATGTGACAAAACCAAACAGTGGAAAGAAAACATGGTAGGGACCTCAATTCTTCTGTCTTTTCTTGTCCCTCACGAAGAGATACATGAGACTGAGGCCGTTCTGGGGCACTTTGTGGCTTTCTCCTTGGGGATAGTGCTCTTGGAGCTGACTTCTCTCCCTTTTCTAATGTAAAATTCCTATAAAATTAATCATTTTAAAGTGAGCAGTTCAGTGGCATATAGTACATTCATAATGTTGTGCAGCTGTCACCTTTATCTGATTCTAAAACATTTTCATCACCCCAAAACAAAACTCAGTACTCATTAAGCAATTACTCTCATCTCCCCTTCTCCCCAGCCCCTGGCAACCACCAATCTGTGTTTTGTCTATATGGATTTTCCCTGGCCCCTGTTTAAATCGTATCTGTTGGAGAGAGATATGCTATGACCAAAAAGAAATTATTGGGCTTTAAAGGTCTAGATAGTACTGACACTCAGAGTTGTATCTCTTTTAGGTATAAATTTATTTTTCAAATAGCATTTTAAAATACTTTGTATTAATAGTATTTATATATGCATTTTATTCTAATTTCATAATTCTTTTAATTTTTTAGTTTTCTAACTATATAATTCCATTGATGGTTACCTATAGTAATCAGATATTTATGTGTTATTTGCATTTGTGTCTTTCTACATGAAAACAAGGTTACTCAATATTGCACAGTTGACATTTTGGACTGGATAGTTTTTTGTTCTAGGGGCTAGCCTTTGCATTGAGGAATATTTAGCAGCATCTTTGGCCTTTACACACTAGGTGCTAGTAATACCTCTCCCCAATTGTGGCAACCAAAAATGTTTCCAGACGTTGTAGAATATCCCCTCAGGAGCAAAATTGCCCCTTGGTTGACAACCACTGCATTACAATAATTCTTCTTGAGAATTTGGCTTTCTCTTTCAGTAGAAAGAGACAATTAATACATTATGTGTTAGAAACCATCATCTAAGAATGATAAAGGAGAATTGCTAGATCACCCATATAACTTAGTCATACATTTTTATAATCTCAGAAACTGTTTTAATTCTTTTAACAATTTTTAGTTTTAAGTTTTGATTCTTTTTTGGAAATACCCTTCCAGCTGATTGTGTAAGGGTCTTTCCTTGTTTGGCTATGCATTGCTAAAGGAATTCCACTTGATTGCCTAATGGGAAGTCATTTCATGGAAAAAGTAAATACAGCCATATGAGTTTGTTTGGAAATACTTGAAATGTTCTCTTTTAAATACAATGAATAAAGCATTAAAAGTTAAAAAAAAAAGGGAAGAATTTTTTTACACAAACTTGCCTTCTTTGATGCCAAAAATACTTCAGACAAACTGTCTTCTAGTACTACCATTTAACTTACTGATAATAAACTAAATTCTCCCTGGTTGTGCTTCCCGCCTGTTTTCTGAGTGTGTAAAGGGTCTTTGGTTATTACTTAAAGCTTACTATTTCTCAGTAGTCACACGTTAAATGAGTTAAATTTTAAAAGGAATATTTTGTTTGATCTAAAATTTGCTTTAAAGTATGTAGCCTACTTAAATATTATAATTATCATCTTAGATTTCATATAGGGTTGAAAATGATAATTTTTAAGGATTGTACTCCTATCCCCCAGTTTTCTAACTAGTTTGTGGTTCTACTTGGGACTAATAAAATATAATTGGGGCCAAAACTTTGAGGGAAATAAGATGAGGGTGGGGTGATGGTGGTGGAAGATAGCCAAAAGAGGAGATATTTGGTGTAATATCACTAGATATCATTGGTTAGTGTAGTAGAGTTGAGAGAGATCACCTCTCAATTGGGTTTTTACAGGGCATAAAATATTTAATAACGCCGTGAGAAGAAAGAAAATTTCATAATGTGGAGCTTTGGCAGCTTTCTCTGTATGGTAAAATTCCATTTCCGTAAGTTGTGTCTGTTTCTAGTGCACAGAAAACAGATGAAGGCCATTTATATATAATTCTTCATATCTAAATTTTTCCTTAGGTATGGAAAGGGGTATCATTAACATAATATGCTTTTATAAGCATATTGTGATTCCGCTAGGAATGTATCTAATATATACATTCTTACCAATTTTCTTATTTAGGGACTATGTGCGGAGTGAACTGGAGTTTGCCTATGAGGGACCAATGTATTTAGAACCTCTCTCCATGAATCGGTTTACCACAGCCTTAATAGGTAAGTATTATAAAAGAATTAAAGTGTAGGTAGGAACCGACCAGTCTTACTAACTTATAAAATTCGTGCATGCTCATTTGTTTTTAAAACGGAATTCTCAAAAGTGATTCATGGTGACTTTTCCCACATATAACGATTGTTTAGTGGTTTTTTTTTTTAAGTCTTCTTTTCCCCATGTATAGATTATGTATTTATAGTCATATTGTACATAGTGCACAATTGCTTGTGTTTTTTTAAGGGTTTTTTAAGTATTTGAGAAGATTAATTTTTAAATAGAGCTAATTATTACTTTGGAAGATTAACATGAAACACGTAATATCTTAAATTTACTTATTGCTGTTGAAAGCCATGACCTTATTGTCAAAAATAAATGTCCAGAAACATCAACAACTTGAGATGTGATTGAAATATTCAGGTAGCAGAATGTTAAAAATAGAAGTGTTGGCTAAGGCCTAAAAACAATATAGATACAATTTAAAGTGAAGTACCAGACCCCTGCTACCAGAGTGTACCATGCCAAAATGCAAAAAAGGAAGTGAGAGAAAACCTGTTTTGTGACTTTGAAACTCACCCATGTAGAAGGTGTTAAAAGGCCTAATATTAGAGATTAGAGGAGGATTTCTTCAGAGAGAACTCTTTTTTTCTGAAATACTTCGCCAGCCCTTTACACTAGAGGATTCACTGGGGGACCATTTCGGGAGTTATGTGTCTTGTGTGGTGAAGGGGGGAATGCTGTGGTGTTTGGTTACATGGATAAGTTCTTTAGCAGTGATTTCTGAGATTTTGGTGCATCCATCACCTGAGGAGTGTACACTGTACCCAATGTGCAGTCTTTTATCCTTCACCCACCTCTCACCTTTCCAGGAGGCCAGAATTCCACTATATCATTCTTGTGCCTTTTCAGCCTGCAAAATCTAAAACTACATTGTCCAAAACTAGCCACATGTGGCTGGTAAGCACTTGCAGTGTGGTGAATTGAGATTAAGGTGTGCTGTACGTGTAAAGCACATACTCAATTTCGAAGACTTGGTACAAACCAGGTTAACTTTTAATATGTCTTGTTAACTTTTAATATAGATTGAATGTCGTCTGTATGATGATGTTTAGGATATGTTAGGTTGTATAAAATATATTGTTGATTTCACTTGTTTCTTTTTACTTTTTGAAATGACACTAATAGAAAATTTAAAATTATATTTGGCTTACATTATAATTCTAATCTGATATAAAGGACTAGCAATAGGCTAGTTGCTTGTTGAGTGTTTTGACTGTGGAATGAAAATGACTTACAGGGTTTTCCTGTATCTTCTGATACAGGAAATTGTAGAGCAAAGGATATAAGTTTCTTGTGAACTAGACAAGGGCCCCAAAAGTCTGTGTAGGATTTTCTTAGGTCCTGTTCAAGAAGGCCTTTTAGAGGGATGAGAAGACCTCAACAGGGATTGACCTTCCAGATTCCCAGGAGCTGAGAAAAGAGCCAAAAATGGCCACTTGAGGGTGTATACCAAGCACCAACGGTACTGCTGCAGGCGAGAGAGCCACAGTGGTAGGAACGGTTTCAGAAGAACCCATAAAAGTGTCCAGGGGAAAATAAATCAGTTTTAGATACCTCAAGTCTAGGAAGCACCAGTAACAACCACATCATTATAAGAGTCCAGTTAAGTAGGAACCTGCCTACTTCCCTCCCTCTCCTTCTTCCCTACCCACTTCAA
Organism: Nomascus leucogenys; assembly: GCF_006542625.1. Taxonomy (NCBI): domain Eukaryota; kingdom Metazoa; phylum Chordata; class Mammalia; order Primates; family Hylobatidae; genus Nomascus; species Nomascus leucogenys. The sequence continues at coordinate 19,594,111 of NC_044382.1, forward strand.
TCCTGGGTGAGTCAGAGAGAGGGGGAGAAGTGCTAGGTCAAAAGAGAGAAAGAAGCCAGCCACAGCCTGTCCATCTCCTCTCCCAATTGCAGGTTTTCTATCTTAAAGCATAAAGGTCAAAATTAATGCTTTCCCTAGAATGCCTGAACTCTAGAGTAAGGGATAAGTCTCAACTTTAAATCTATTTGGAAGTTTCAGTTATTATTAAATTGAGACAGTAACCTAAGCTAGAGTAGAAAAGTTATGGGACTTGCCTTGGATTTTATCTAGGGGCAGGAAAATCACTAATCTCCACAGAGTGGATTTTAAAAGACAGCAGAGGACAAAAATAATGTTGCTTTATAACTATCGTTATGAGTTGGCATATTTATTAACAGTAACATTCAATAATGAAAATATTTGCTAAGTTAGAAAGCTTATAAAGTTTTACTTTATGATGGATATACTTGTATTATAAATATGAAGCATATTTCTTAAAACTCTTCTTATCAGTGGCCATGGTCTTCTGTTTACTTAAGATTCAACTTTCCAAAGTCCATAAACTATTAAGGAACATGTTTTCTTCCAACTTAGATTTTAAAATAATTTTCTGGTGTTTTTCTTCATTTCAGTAACAAACTTTTTTGAAAAACTAGGTAATTTTAATATGCCATGATTTCTTAGGGTTGCCAACTTCTTGGAGATATTTCTAATAGTGGAATCCTGAAATCTAAAGAGTACATTGGGATTTTGGTTTATGCAGAGTTTAAAGTTGAAATAGGCAAATCAGAAGACAAACAACTTATTCTTTTGTAACTTCAGGGGAAATTCCACTAACAATATGACTCCTTCCTTCTTTTACCTCAGCAGGAGTAGTCTTCTCTTAAATATGCCATATGAGTCATATTCTTCTATGAAAGAAGATAAAGGGAGTCTGTAACCCCAGCACTGAGGACCACATGTGCTGGCATAGACTTAAGGGAATTTTCAGAGCTTGGAGGAAGTTTACATTGTGCTCAACAAGGACATTTAAGTTTCATAGCTATGAACACTTGGTGGCCTCTTGTTTTCTATATAATTAGGAGTTTTTCTTTTCTTTCTGCCTTTATGATTATTTTTCACATTACTTTAGTATCAGTTTTTTAAAGGCCAAAATTAATGCTTTGTGAGATAAAATACCGTATGTATTTATGACATAGTAGATTGTTATAAGTGTTTGGTCTTATGTAAAAATGGTTGACATTTTTGTATTTGTCTAACACAGATTGAATTTTCCTTATTCAAAATGCTTGGGACCATAAATGTTTTGGATTTCTGATTTTTTTACATTTTGGAATATCTGCATTATATTGCTGTTTGGAAATCCTTAATCCCAAAATCTGAAGTCCAGAATGCTCCAATGAGCATTTTCTTGGAGCATCATGTTAGATTTTAGGGCATTTTGGATTTTAGATTTTTGGATTAGGAATATTCAACATGTATATGGATAGAATACAAACAAGTCCCAAATTTTCATTTTGGTTTTCATTGACAAGAAGTGAGAGAATATGACTAATGATTCTAAATTAATCTGGAAAATAACATTCCGTAATCTCCAAGAAATTCTGAAAGGAGCAATGAGAGAGGACTTGTCCAATCAGTATGATGGAACAGGGTGGTACCATCATTAGAATAGATCACTGAAAACAAAAAGTAACAAGTTCTTATATAGACCTAAATATGTAAAAGAGTTTGGAGTTTACTACAGTGGCATTTCAAATTAATGAGAAAGGAATGGATGATTCCAGTAGCCAGTTTTGAGATAACCAACTAAACACGTACAAAAAACAAACTTAGATCTTTATTTTCTTATTCCACAATAAATCAAATGTATTAATTTTTAAGTTAAAATTAAAAATTAGCGAAAAATTACTAAAAGAAAATACAGCTATTTGTATAATCTTGAGTGGGGTAGCCATGTAATAAGCCATGGCACTAAAGGTGGGTACCATTAAGAAAAAAAATGGTTTGACTATTTTCAATATATACTTTCATAAGAGAATAAAGTTATTTAAAATATTAAGACAAGGGACATATTAGAAAAATGCAATCATGTGACTAAGGATTACTATTTCGATCAGGCAGTAGGATACATATTCTAGTAAAGAAAAAAAAATGGGCAAAGAATGTGAACATTTCACCAAATAGTTGCAAATGTTTTTATATACTTATTGATAATGTTCAGTGCTGCTAGTAACCAACAAAATGCCAATTTTAAAAAATTTGGGAAATATTCCCTGTTCTTCCCCTCTCTAAATTATACTCACTATGGCAAGTTAATAGAAAAATGGCCACATTATACACTGGTAAATTGTTGCTGGAGGGCAGTCTGACAGTGTGTCAAAGTCTTTAAAAATGTTTTTTTTCTGATTCAGTAATTCCTAACCTAAGAGAATATTAGGAAATGTGTTCCAAGTAGTTTATACAAGGATGCCATAATGTAAAAGCTTATTCACACAAAGCATTTTATAATTATGGAATATTTGGAAAAGGCTAAATGCAAATATCATGTCACATACATTCAGTGTACCCCAGGGTGTTCTTAGGGCTACCTTTGGGTTGTGGGATTTTAAGAAACTGAGAGTTTCCCATTTTGTTTCTCTGTGTTTCTGAGTTTAATATAATGATCATGCCTAATCCCTAGTAAGAAGAATTTATTTAGTTTTGAGTTTTAACTTATGATTTAGTTATTTGGGGCAGTTTACGTGGCCCTCCAAAAATAAAGATTAAAAAATTATCAGAACAAATATTGTTGCAGTATGATCTTGAACAAGTAATTATATCTCTTGGATTTTATGCTTTCACCTATAGACCAGAACAGTTAAATACTGAGTACCTTTGGAAAAGAAGCTATGTATAAACAGTAGCAACTGAATTGTCACAATACTGAATTAAACATTGTTTAAAGTGTTCTTCATATTATACATGCCATCACAGACGACCAGTGGAGATTTATGCTGCTCTTTCCAGATCAGCCCTATGGAATTAGTATTCAAAATTCACAGAACATGTGAATATGTAATTATAGTCAGATGAAGTTAAAGTTTCATTTAAAATATTATCTACGAGATTTTAGTTAGATTTCTTCAAAAGTTGTGTTATTATCCTTATCAACAGTGTTTTTTGTTTGTTTTTATTTTGTGGATGCCAAATGCTCAAAATTAAATGTATTCTATTCCCTATTTTAGGTCAGCTGGTGGTGTGTACTTTATGCTCCTGTGTCATGAAAACAAAGCAGATTTGGCTGTTTTCAGCTCACATGCTTCCTCTGCTAGCACGACTCTGCCTTGTTCCTTTGGAGACGATTGTTATCATCAATAAATTTGCTATGATTTTTACTGGATTGGAAGTTCTCTATTTTCTTGGGTCTAATCTTTTGGTACCTTATAACCTTGCTAAATCTGCATACAGAGAATTGGTTCAGGTAAGACTGACAACCACAAACAGGTAGATAAAATTCTACATAAATGTTAAGTACATTAAAGTTACAGTTCATTTTTATTTCACAGTTACGGTACCATTCGTTTTTGCAGTTTCAAAACAGCAGCTATTTTCAGCCCAATTAGGAGCATCTGAAAGATTCTTGATTATGTTCTGTTGAGAAGGCAGTAAAGTGAAGTGGTTCTCTTAAAGCAGATTTATCTGAGATCATACCCTGATGCTGCTGGTTCACTAGCTGTGTAACCTTGTGATAATTGCGTTACTTTGTGTAAAACGGAGCTAATAATGAAAGCTGTGCTTTCCTCATAGAGTTCTGTGAGATTTAAATGAGTTTAGTACCAGGCAGACAATGTTCCATATGTGTTAGCTATTGTAATGAAGACAAAAATAATAAAGAATTGAATACCTGTAAGTCAAATCCTGCTTTTTCCTTCTGATTATAGTCTGCTGTGACTATAGTTTCTTCCCTTTGTGTGCCTAATTTAAACAGGAAAGTTAAATAGTTCTGGGTTATAATATGATAGATTTCATTTAGATACAGTACTTGAATTGACTTTGCCAACATAACATGCTTTTTGTAAAAGTTTCTCCCCTACTTTTTTCAGCCTTTGCTCTAAGATAAATTACTCCCAGATACAAACGATACACATTTGGGAAATAAATGTTTCTGTTTGGTTTAATTGATAGTTTGTAATATATAAAATAGATTTTAACCTGACATTGGTATAAAAAGAGAGTGTTAAAATGTCACTGTCTTCCACCTCTTGACTGTGTCCTTAAGGTACAGGAAGCTCTCAGATAGAACAAACTGATACAGCTAAGTGAGGTATTCTCTTGTGGCCCCAGGGGCAGATCTTTGAGAATACTTTCTCTAAGCTTTTGGCCTTAGCCTGATTCTATCTTCGTCTTACACAGTGATTAACTTGGGCAGTTTTCCCAGGAGTAGATCTTCCAGAAAAGGGATTATTTCTATAGTCATTGAAGAGTGGCTTCATGGGGAAGCAGGGCAGGAAGGGTTATAGTTGTATTCAGGGTAAGAATGACAAATTTAAGATACATATTTTTTCTTTGAATTCAGTCTTATGAGGGTTATCTTAGTTTGTAATAAATAATGAATATTCAGTAAATACTTATTGAATATTAAATATTTATTGAATAACCTCAGCCTTCATTTTTTAATGTCATGTTTAGTTGGTTGCCGTAAGATTCATACATCAACTAGATGTAGTTGTCGGAAATATAGGGTATAAAATGTGTGACCAGGAAAGAATTAGATAAGCAAGAAATGGAAACAGACAGGTTTTTTTAGTGGTCTGTTTCTTGAATGGAAAAGAAGAAAAGTATTCTCTGCCTCTTAATGATGAGTTTGCCTGATAATAATTTCACAGCTAGTTGGGCAGTTTCCTTTTTCTTTTAAGTCACTGGGGAAAATAGAAGTTAATAGACTGAGTTGTAGAAAAAGCCTTTGCTTTACTGATGAAAGAATTTTAAGTTTAGAATAATCTGCAAGTCAATTTATTTTAACTTAATACTTAAAGATCTTTATACCTTATTGAAACATTTCTGGTATCACACTGAGAGATTCTAGCAAGACCAGTTGACTGCTAGATTTTGGTTTTGTAAGCTGCCTGGCAGAATTCCTGCTGTGTCACCAGGGTCTGGTCCGTGACATAGTAACTCTAGAAACTTGGTTACACCTATGCTCTTAGATTGAATCAGATTCTGTGATTGATTTTTCCTAATCAGTTTCATAAGAAGAGTGTTTTATAAACTAGAAAACTAATTTAGTGAGTTGCAGATTATTAAGCCCCCTTTTTTTTTAAACATATATCCTTTTCCTAGTGTTACACTTGGCAAACCAAATGGAAAAACATAGCTTGATAAAAACACAGTAGGAGGAAGGGGAATTGATGTGTATGGGAGAAAAAGACTTGCTAACTATCTTTGCTCTGTAAAAATTTTTTCCAGTGATTAAGTACTCTTTAAGTACTCTTCTTCCATTGAACTATTTCTCATTTGTGACATTTCTGAATAAACCCTGGAAGTTTTTACTTTTACATTTTTTTCCTAGTGCCTCAAGCAGTGTTGTATTGATTCATGCTAGTCGTGATTATTTTCATTAGACATGAGTGTTTACCATGTCTCCTCAAACTACCTTTTAAGGTTATTTTGTACTGAATATGACCTTATTTTGACCTTATCCCTGAACTATTAGGGCAATTTACTGTTGCTATCGGATAAGTGTGTGTCAAGTGTTAATAATAATGCAAAATTAGTAAGTTTTAAAAAACATACTATTTATTAACTATATAGGCTAACTTTAAAGGAATTTAGCTGAAATAGTCTTGGAATAAAAGAAAAGCTATTTAATATTTTACTTCTGATTTGACTCTTAAGTGTTTAAAGTGCTTATCGATGGTGATGCAGGAAGTTTTCCTATCTTATGTTTTTATTTAGGTAGTGGAGGTATATGGCCTTCTCGCCTTGGGAATGTCCCTGTGGAATCAACTGGTAGTCCCTGTTCTTTTCATGGTTTTCTGGCTCGTCTTATTTGCTCTTCAGATTTACTCCTATTTCAGTACTCGAGATCAGCCCGCATCACGTGAGAGGCTTCTTTTCCTTTTTCTGACAAGGTAATTAATAAGAGCCTATGATACTATATATAACCTTAGAAAGAGAAAACTTTGATCTAGGAATAGTAAGTTTTGCAGATTACTTTTATCGTTCATGTTACACAACTTCGTATTTTGTTAAGGTAGGATTTTCATTCACAGGATACCTAGGTTTGGCAATGCAGGGAGGTGCTAATATAATAATGTGGTTTATTTGGCTGCACTTGGACCAGAGTGTAGCAAATGATTTGTGGAAAGGTACATAGCAAATTGTAAAAGTATTTTTTCAATTTCAAGTTAAAATTATTGGGTCAATTAGAAAAAAGTATATTGTAAAAATAACATTTATTGAGTATTTAAAATGTACCATACCATTAAACACTTTGCCTCACATTAATCTTTACAGCAACCCTAAGAGATAGGTGCCTTTATTATAATTATCATTTTATAGCTGAAGAAATGTACCAGGAATAACTTGCCCCAGGTAACACTGCCAAAAGAAGCAGAACTGGCACTCAGACCCACCTGAGTTCGAAGCCTGTGACTTACTCTGTGTACTTTGCCTATGTCACTGTTGCCTTCAGTATTGAGATAGAGTCCGGTAATTGGTGAAATGGGTAGATAATAGTACTTTACTGTCTAACCGAGGGGTGTTCAATCTTTTGGCTTTCCTGGGCCACATTGGAAGAAGAATTGTCTTGGGCCATACATAAAATACACGAGCGCTAACAATAGCTGATGAGCTTTAAAAAAAAAAACTCGTAAAAAAAAAATCTCATAGTGTTTTAAGAAAGTTTACAAATTTGTGTTGGGCTGCATTCAAAGCTGTCCTGGGCTGCAGGTTAGTCAAGCTTGGTCTAACCCAAAATGATGCTAAGACTCAGTTTTTAATATTTAGGGGTTTTTGTTTTGTTGTGTCTTTTTAAATCTCATGTCATTTGAGTCATTTTCCCATTTTATTGTGAGCTTATGCTAGATCCACATTTGTTATTTTTTCCACTCTTGAGTTTGAATCTTATATTCTCAGAATCTAGTACCTGAATATACATCTTGGTTCCCCCGCTCATTGTCACTTTAAAAAGTAGGGATGAAAATTTGTCCTCCTATAAAGTAAATATAGGTAGATAACAGTTTTAAGTTCTAGTTAATAGTCATTGTTTCTCAGCCATCCAGTATGATGGAAGACTGTACTAAGTGGTGTAGGCTATGAGAAATTTAAGACAAGTTTACTATCCTTAAGGAGCATGTTACTAGGAAGGCATTAACACAAATGTAAATATCATTAAAAATATACGGGACAGAAACCTGTTTTAACAAATAAGTGGGATAAACTTATATTGGTACTGAATCAGATTTTGAACTTTCTAAAAATGAATAACAATTATAAGTAGCTTCTATAAACATGCAGTAAGTTGATGTCAAAGTCAAATACATTTTAACGATTAATTTAGTGTTAAGTAAATTTGACTATTTGTTTTTGATGTAAGTATTATGGAGGTTTTATGCAGACTTTTTTTTTTGAGATGGAGTCTGGCTCTGTCGCCCAGGCCGGAGTACAGTGGCACAATCTCGGCTCACTGCAACCTCCGCCTCCCAGGTTCCAGCAATTTTCCTGCCTCAGCCTCCCAAGTAGTTGGGATTACAGGCATGCGCCACCACACCTGGCTAATTTTTATATTATTAGTAGAGACCATGTTGGCCAGGCTGGTCTTGAACTCCTGACCTCTGGTGATCCACCCACCTCGGCCTCTCAAAGTCCTGGGATTACAGGTGTGAACCACTGCGCCTGGCCTGAAGACTTTTAAAATGACCCCAAAAGTAACTGAATTTAAAGAGAAAGAGAGACAGTTCTGTGTTTAGGATAATAACCTCAGCGTGAGACTGAATTGGTGGTGCTTTAAACCAGATTGTTACCTGCTGCAAAGCACAGTAAGATGAGATATAGCATAGTGCAATAGGCTTAACAATTTACTAAGCCATGAATGCATTTGGACTTACTTACAAAGTAAGAAAATAATATTCAGATATTCTATGAAGTTTAGATACCTTGCTAACATAATTTTTTTCTCTTCATCTTCTATGCATAGCCAGGATAGATTGCCTTTTTTCATGATAAGAATGTTGTAATTTGCTTTGAGAAGTTCCCATATTGGTTCTTTTGTTAATTTATATCTCTGTAAGAGTTATTCTCTGTTCTTATTTATGCTTTTGTGTGCCGGGTAATGTTTATGTTTCTTTGCCAGAAAACAACTTATTTAGAAAAAGAGATTGGGAGCTTACCAGAATACCCTGACTAAACAAACACACCAACCAACAATAAAGCACACAAGATCAAACTGCAAATCAAAAAAAAGGGTTTTTTTGCAGCTAGAAAATAGAAATTAAGATTTAATAAAAATGAGTTACTGAATGAAGAGAAAGCAAAGAAAAATTTTATAAATTTTCCAAACTCTTTCACTTCCCCAAAGCTAGGTCGAAACCTTTGGTATTTAGTATGCTCTCTTTTGAAAAATAGCACCACACTTTTTTTTCTAAAATAAGAGAAAAAGAAAGTGCTCTATTTCAATACGTGATTAAATCATATTGTCCGGGTGTAAAAAATTTCTCTAAATATGGAGAAGGGTCCGTAAAAATAGAGAAATAGTATGGACCTTAGGTTACATTTTCAGCCTTTTTCAGTAACAATGAAGTAAAATTTTAGTTGGTTTTCAGCCATGATTCTCATGTTGTAAAATTATACACAATTTGTTTAAAATTGTTACTAATGATTTCAGTGTGAAAATGCCAAACATTTCAGAAATTAAATTTGTAGGAATGTCATAAAATTAATTATTTTTTTCTAGTTATTAGCCACCATGATTGGTAGATATTTTGGTTCCTAACAGAAAACCAGACTTTTTTTCTCATCATAGTGTACATGGGTACCATGTAAAATTAGATGCTTTCACATAAAAACCAACTAATAAGCAATTGTGTAGGAAAGATAACTATATAGAAGCATGGAGCTGCATAGTAAAGGACAAGCATTGATTGCCTGAATGAATTCCTCATACATATAAGTGAAATTCTTCTTTGAAATTTAAATCTTAAGATGTAGATACTATATAAGGGCTGGGAGCATTAGCTCAAGCCTGTAATCCCAATACTTTGGGAGGCCAAGGTGGGAGGATCGCTTGAGGCAGAAAGTTTTAGCCCAGTTTGGGCAACATAGCAAGACCTTGTCTGTATAAAGAATAAATTAGCCAGGCACAGTGGCACGCTCTTACAGTCTTAGCTACTTGGGAGGCTGAAGGGAGAGGATTGCTTTTGCCCGGAAGTTCAAGGCTGCAGTGAGCTATGATTGTACCACTGCTCTCCAGCCTAGCAACAGAGCAAGACCCTGTCTCAAATAAATATATGTATATATAAGATAGATATTGTGTAAATGCTAAATCCATCTCAGTACATAATAGTACATGTATTTATAAAATACATAGAAGTTAGTATCTAAGAAGTTCAATGAAAATATTTCCAAGTTCTAATGTAATGTCTTCCAGTTATCCTTATGAATAGTATCATAGCAAACTTTTATGTTAAAAATTAATATTAAAATTATTTTTAAATAGTCTTGGATCAAATTCTTGGGCATGCTTTTGAAGTAACTCCTTTTTTAAAAAATGCCTTTGTCTCAACCTAAATTTTAAAATACCAGTAGTATGTAAGATACTGATGGAGTAGGAGGAGTGATACACCCTGCTCCATAGCAGTTTGGTCAAATAAGGAGTCGCAGCAAGTATTCATATTATAATGTAGCGCAGTGAACAATTTGAACAGCCAACATTTTTCAGGAAGAACAGTGGGCAACTGTACAAGCTTCTTTTGAATACTTGTCAGCATGCTAATTATATATTTCTTAAGATGTGAAGATTTAGGCTCTTTGAATTTTACTATATTTGAAGATGATAGATAATAAAATAAGACCTTGTTTCAGATCTGGTGCTATGTACTGCATATTTGCCAATGAGATAGAAAAATGTGGGTTTGAAGATGAATAAGATGGTTAAATTATTAATGGAGTAATTGGGTGATTTCACCTCAAATTTTGGTTTAGGATGTTTTAATTAATGAGGATCAAATCAAGCTTGGTGATTATTTAAAGTCCTTAATGTTTTTACTCCAAATGGAAAGTTTACGTCTGTTAATTTCCCCCTCTTTTTTTCCAGTATTGCGGAATGCTGCAGCACTCCTTACTCTCTTTTGGGTTTGGTCTTCACTGTTTCTTTTGTTGCCTTGGGTGTTCTCACACTCTGCAAGTTTTACTTGCAGGGTTATCGAGCTTTCATGAATGATCCTGCCATGAATCGGTAAGTTCTTCCTTGATTATGTCTAGAAATGTAAATACTATAGATAACTTGAGGAAGTAATGATGAATTTCTTTGGCTGATGAATTTTAGAAGAAATGGGATTGGAGAGTTTTTTTTGAATGGTTGCAACATTTGGGTTAAAAAAATACATTTCCATGTTAAAGATGTATTTGTATTGTATGTATTAACACATTATGGTGAATATTGGACACCTTCCTTTCCTAGATTTCTTTAAGAGATTTTCAGAAGCTTGCTTTTTCCCATTTGAAGTTTAGCCTTGTTAAAATCTGATTTCTATACAGTATTTGATATTAATATCTGGCTCATTTACAAAGTCTGGTTGGAAAACTTCTATTTGTCTTAGACGTTATTATTTTTGCCCTCATCGTGTGGTAAAATAATAGCTATTATGCCTTTGCACATGTAGTGATATATATGACTATTTCATTAGTGTTATAAAGTTAATATACTGATCAGGTTTTTAGTCTGGATTAAGTCAGAATAGATTTTAAAATATGTAACAAGAGTCTAAGCCTTTGGATTATTTTTCTCTTTGAATTAAATGAGATTCAGATTATTTTATGTTTTCTGAAAATGTATGCTTTTTTTAGGGGCATGACAGAAGGAGTAACGCTGTTAATCTTGGCAGTGCAGACTGGGCTGATAGAACTGCAGGTTGTTCATCGGGCATTCCTGCTCAGTATTATCCTTTTCATTGTCGTAGCTTCTATCCTACAGTCTATGTTAGAAATTGCAGATCCTATTGTTTTGGCACTGGGAGCATCTAGAGACAAGTAAGAAACCTCTTAATATTCTTTAAATTAACTCATGTAATATTCTTTACATGCATTTGTTGTCTAAATATTTAGGGAATATTTAGAGATAGAAAATGGATATGGGTAATTGGTATTAGCTTAGGTTAATTCAACAAGTTTATGTTTTTATTTTTCCTATATGAGATGTTTGACTTACTTGACTTTTGTTTTTTTCTCTCAAGATTTTTTAGTTAAAAATCACATCAAAGGCCATGTAATTATAAGTTAACTTTTTCTGCTTCAGATGAATTTAATACTTTTTATATTTGTCCAGTTTTAAAATTAATAACATAGAGCATAAAATTTAGTCTAGCATAAATGTAATAAATAATATGTAATTTTATTCTGTGTAAATTAGTTAAAGGAGAGAAAGCATTAAGTGAAATGCAAATGAAGGAGAGGAAAAATAGAGGCTCTCAGGTAATCATAAAATAGACATTTATGGAAAAACAGCCTAATTTGATGGAGTTTTAGACAATTTCAACTGACTGGATTATAAGGATTCTTGACAATTTATAGGACCAAATGAAATTAATAGTTGGATTCATATACATCTTGCATTATAGTAAAATTTTAAACTCTGTATATTTTATTGATACATAGTATATATTTTTGAGGTTCATGTGATATTTTGAGAGCTGTATACATTGCATAATGATTAAATCAGGATAATTGAGGTATCCAGAAATTTTTGTGAGGGATAAAAGCCAAACTATTATTTAGTTCCTTAAAGATACAGTCTTTTTATTGTAGTTTATACAAGGAAATTCTGTAAGGAATTTCTTAAAATTCGGTGTCACTGTTTTTTTTCTAGTGCTCTGTCCGCATTCTGATTATTGATTATAGAAATACATCTGAATTTATTGCCTCTTTGGTAGCCTTTTATAGTAAGGGAACAGCTAATCTCTTGGGAGGTAGAATTGTATCAGCTGATTTCTAAAACATTCCAAATTAGCATTTTAATTATAGTACATCAGATTCATCTTTGTATCCCCATAACACACATTGCCAAACATTCTATATAATTTTCTCAAGTGGTAGGATGGCTGAAAAATCAATTTAAATAAGCTCAAACTCTTAGACATGTTTCAGATTTTCTTAATCATCATAATTGATTGTAGTTATTTCACATTTGTTTGTGAGGTTTAAGGTTTCTTGACTGAAGCGTTTAAAATGTTGAACTCAAGGGTGAGCGCAATTAAATAGCCACTTAGTAGATCTGAAAAGTAGATTTCTTTGACCTAAGTACAATCAGTATTTTGTCATCTCTGTCAATGTCATTTGTTATTAATTACACTAATTTAGTATATATTGATAAAACTAATATTTAGAAAAGAGATATAATATGTTGTTCCACTACTATAAGAATCGGTAGATGCTGTTCTGGGTCTTCCCAGGATACTGAACTGTCCTCACTACTGGCTTTCTCCAAAATTAGATGCAGAGGAGATTGAGAGAAAAAGGAGCAAACTGAGAAGCGTTGTATGTGGGTCTGGGGTACTTTGAACTGGTGTCTGTGTTATTCCTTGTGGCTGCAGCTGCATTAACCTGAGGCAGGAGAGGCTGCCCTCTTGGCTGTGGGAAGAAAAATAGACATGAACTGTTCTGTTCTGTTCTTCCCTCCCACCATTGCCTACAGTAATAAGAGACTAACCATCAGCTACATGCCAGTACTTTTTAAAACAAATGAAATAAAGTTAAGAGAAAAATGCCACTTAACCACAACTGACTCAAGAACTAAAAAGTTGAATAGTTCTATAACAGTTAAAGAAATTAAAGCAGTTGGCAAACTTCTTGAGCCAGATGATATTACAGGCAAGTTCTACCAAATTCCAAAGGACAGTTATCCCTATTTTATTTATTTATTTATGTTTAGAGATGGAATCTTGCTATGTTGCCCAGGCTGGACTTGAACTCCTGGGCTCAAGCAGTCCTCCTGCCTCAGCCTTCTGTGGAGCTGGGACACGTGCACACCACCACACTTGGCAGATTATTTAAAACAAATACTTTCAAACTATAAGAGGAATACCCCCCAGTTCACTCTGTGAAGTCATTGTAATCCCAATATTGAAATAAATGAGGCAATTTTTAAAGTATTTCACTCATGGCAGGAGATATTGTGAGACATTTGTAATGTTGGCTTAAGGTAGACCAGTGGAATAGAGACCCTAGACTGACCCACATATGGGTGGAACTCTGGTATATGACAGAAGTGGCATGCCAGATGAGTGGAGACAGGTGCTACTCTATAATGAAGCTAGAAAAACACTGGATTCCTATCTCGCATTATAAACAAAATAACTCCAGTATGTTAGGGACTTAAATGTCGAAAACAGAAAGTTAAAATTCCACTGAGATTAGTATATGTTTGAGTAGGAAAAGATTTCTTAAACTGACAGAACTGACTATGGAAGACTGAGATTGACTATGACTATGAAAGAAAAGATTAATACATTTAACGATTAATATTAGAATTAATAGCAGTTTTTAAGTTAGAAATGGTCATTACAAACTGGAAGAAAATATTTCTAGTATGCACTCCTGATGAAGAATCGCTCCTACACATCAGTCAGAGAAATGGACAAAAAACTTGATGAGGCATTTAGGAAAAGAGAAAAATGCAGACATGAAGAAAGTTCAGCATCATTCATGATAAGGGAAATGTGAAGGCTACAGTGAGATACTGTTTTACACACAATCAAAAGGAAGGAGATAGAAAGGGGAGGGAAAAAGTCTGCCAATATCTATGATGGGGGAAGTTGTAGCTCCACAGGATATCCCATGGTACTGATGAGATTGTAAAGTGGTGTAGTCACTTTGGAAGAGAGTTTGGCATGATCTCCTCATAGGTATATATTCAAAGACTTTTGCATGTGTACAGTAGGAGACATGTAGAAGAATGTTCGTAGAACAGTTCACCTCACCAGAAGCCTGGGAACAACCCAGATGCCAATGCAACAAGAAAGTAGATGATAAAATGTGATAATAGTCACAGTGCTATGTTAAAAATAGTGACCCACAAATCAGTATGAATGATCATAGCAGCACGAGGTAAAAAAGTAAATCCAAAAAGATCATAATGTAGGATATTATTTTTATGTTAAAAACAAAATTTTAAAATTTGTAATGCTTAGAAATACATATAGATAAAACCAAACTATAAAAAGGGAAGCAGGCAAGAGAATGAAGCACACAGGATTCAAGATAGTGGTTTCGTGGGGCAGAGGGGCGAGAACATGGTATATATAGGCAGGCCTGCCCCTGTCATTAGATGTGGTTTATTGTCCAGGCCTTCGCCTGTATGTGGGAAGTGGGTTCATAAATGCTTGTTACATTATTGACAATAGTTAATTAGATTACTGACTAAGTAAAAGGAGGGACATACACAGACCAATGATGATAGTACATCGTCAATCAAGGATTGTGATGAATTCAGTTCAGTGTACTGGGAATTAAAAAAGGAAAGGAAAAGCATCCTAATTCTCAAGTTAGAGGACAATTAAGAGATGATACTACTAGTTCATGAAACAATTTTTCTGTTAATGAAATAGTTGTTAAGGGGAAAATCTTCATAAATATGTCTTTGGAGTTGCTTGAACTGTAGGTAATTTCCACGTTTAGCTTAGGAGGATGCGTGAGTTAGTTTTAGCCATAGAAATGATTGGTTATTTTATCTGTAAATTTTATTGCAGTTTTTAAAAAGGAATATTAGAACTATAGTCTACTTATTCAAATTATGTAGCAAATTTTCAAAAGGCAAATACCTTAGGAAATGGGTTGTCATTTTTATAAAAAGTGCTTAACCTATTAATTGCACAAGGTTTCAATGTAACTTTCCCCTATTCTTTTTATATTTTATTTGAAATTTGCTTTTATTTAATTTTAACTATTTAGATAAGGACATATATGTGTGTCTATGTATATGTTTGTGTGTATATATCCACCTGTATTAAAATTAGACATAAATGTAAAACTCTTGACATAACGTTGTATATACATTTCTGTGTGTGTGCTTAAATATATGCATGTGTTTATAAATATGTACATATTTCATATAAATCATAGCTGGCTTGATTTAAAAAAATATATTTAAGGTTTTAAGGCAGATTGCCCTATTAGATCTATAATTCATCATCTAACACAGTACAGCTACTGCCTTTCTTTAAAAAGTTAAAATTGCTGAATCTCAAAGCAAAGCTACTGACAAGTTTACATTTGTTCCTTAATTTCTGATTATTATTATTATTATTATTAGTTTTGACAAGAAAAAATGTAAAACACTTTCCAAAGTATGCGGCTTTAATTTTCACCATAATAATTAACTTTCTTCTCTGAATTACTGATTATGATAGGACCACACTGTATAGCATTTGACCTTGTGTGTGGTAATTTTTATTTCCTGACTATATTATAATTAAAGGTAGGAAAGATGATTTATGTTATTTGTGTCTCTTTGAGATGCTTTACCTGGATTTGAGAACATATCACAGATGTTGATGTTTAATTAAAACAGCTTAAATTTTTTTGTAGCCATGAGCTTTATTTCAATTGAAAGCCAAAGTTGTTTAGCTTGAACTAGCCTAAAGGGTTTAGAGAAATGGAGGGCATGATGGAGGAATTTCTAGTGGGACGTAAGAGTGCTTGTGTTTTGCTGAGAGGGCAGTTAGTTAACCAGCTTGGTTTATGAGGAACAGATTTGACAAGCTTGGATGGAAAAATTAGGAGTGGAGGACCTCAAATGCCAGACTCAAGAATTTAGAGACAGTGTTGAAAATATTACGATAGTAGAGCTTTAGGAAGATTCGTCTGGCTGGTAGTGTCCTGGATAGACAGGGCTGGAGGAGGGAGGAAAACCAGCTAGTAGATCTTACACTACAGTTGCTCTCACGTCTCCCACTTACCCTGACCACAACACATGTGAGGATGAGTATACCTGCTCATTGGAGAGTCATTCGTGTTAGTCACACTGCACTCTCTGTAGCAGAGATTCTCATCACAAGTGGAATGAGTGGGAAGAGGGTGTCATAAGATTTGAAAAAGACCACAGATTATTCTAATACTCACTCCCTGTCTTAACCAGGAAAAATTATTGAAATTGTTAAGGTTTAAGGCTACAAAAGCCTGAAATAATTTGAAATTGCTAGGAGTAGCAATTGAAAGCAAACTATTGAGGAACAAAAGAAAATCAGCTGTACTTTGCAATTGACTGAGTGTGGTGGCTTTGACATGCCAAGCCTCTGTGACTTGGTCTGAACTCTAGTATAGTAACTGGTATGGAGAAGGGTGTTCAGTGGGAATTTGTGAAATTTGATCTTGGCACCAGAGATGTTAGCTGCTGATGTGAGTGGTTGTGCTACTAGGTGGCAGGCACTTAAAAAGAATAATTTTGTCTTTCTCCAGGAGCTTGTGGAAACACTTCCGTGCTGTAAGCCTTTGTTTATTTTTATTGGTATTCCCTGCTTATATGGCTTATATGATTTGCCAGTTTTTCCACATGGATTTTTGGCTTCTTATCATTATTTCCAGCAGCATTCTTACCTCTCTTCAGGTAAGCCTATGATTAATTAACACTGTATAATAACTGATTTTGTTATTTTTCCTCCCAGAAAAGGAATTAAATTTTTTCAAGATGAATGATTGTAAGTGGACTATTCAGGTGATAACTTCTCTCTCTCTTTACTAGAACACATTACATTTATTTGAGCACAGGAGTTAGATGGCAGGTTATGAAAATATTACATAAACCTATTCATGTCACTGTATTTTTTATGAAGGTAATTAAGCCTTTCAGTTTCTCTTTTTCAAAATGGTATGATACAGAGATGTCATATAAATCTTAAATTGATAAGTAACTAAAATATTAAAAGTTTTTAGAGCTTGTGTTAGAGCTTATTTGGAGTGTGTTTTTTAAATTAAATTCCACTCAAAAATACCAATAGTTTCATGACGTATATAAATATATATGTATATGATGTGTATTACACACATACAGACATGATACATGTTTCACAGACATGCACACACAAAATATTGCCCTAGAAATGATAAGCTTATTGTAACTTAAAGGAATATCTTTGCTACCTAAGTTAAGAAGTAAAAGAAAACATAACACAGTGAAGAGTTATTCATTATTTTTTGCAGAAGTAAAACTTCTTTGAGAGTTGTAGAACAGGAATGACTATGGTATGAGGAAAATTAAGATGGAGTTGATAAGGTTTGGTGACCTAAGGAATAAGGGAAAAAGATGAATCAAAAAATTGATTACTCATCAGAATCATTTTAGGAAAGTCATGTCTGACGGTGTGGCTTTTTGTTATCTATGCCTGGATTACTAAGATCACCCACATTTTAGTTACATCAGTGTCTTCTCTTTAGAGTTGATTTTTTATTTATTAAAACATTTTTTTCCCTGGATACTCTTCTGTATATTTGAAATATTGCATCCTAAAAACACCAAGAATGTGTTATTGTTTAAAGCCTATGAAAAAAGTATCTTAGTGATCGTATTTCAAGATACGTACATTTTTTTTTTCAGGTTCTAGGAACACTTTTTATTTATGTCTTATTTATGGTTGAGGAATTCAGAAAAGAGCCAGTGGAAAACATGGATGATGTCATCTACTATGTGAACGGCACTTACCGCCTGCTGGAGTTTCTTGTGGCCCTCTGTGTGGTGGCCTATGGCGTCTCAGAGACCATCTTTGGAGAATGGACAGTGATGGGCTCAATGATCATCTTCATTCATTCCTACTATAACGTGTGGCTTCGGGCCCAGCTGGGGTGGAAGAGCTTTCTTCTCCGCAGGGATGCTGTGAATAAGATTAAATCGTTACCCATTGCTACGAAAGAGCAACTTGAGAAACACAATGATATTTGTGCCATCTGTTATCAGGTAACTCCTTCAATAAGAATCTGTTTGGGTAAGTCATACAGTATATCCCTTGGGACTGTAACCATAGGGACTGTAACCATATTAACCAAATTCAACTTAAATTTCTAGGCAAAATTATCTTCTGGATTAAAAAAATGGACCTCAGAAATTATATTACAGACCTGATAAAATATTTCCATTTTATTTCTAAATTAAGTTTTACATTTAGTCCCTTGGGTTCTAATGTATTGTTGTTTTCAACATTATTGCTCACCCATAAATAAAGGAAAAACAGGTCAGGTGCATTTTATATTTACTCCTGAATACACACTCACACGGACTATTGAATATACTATCCATGAGGGGTCAGCAACTCCTGAAAAGTGGTGTGCCAAAATTCTGACTCTTTTCTCTCTAGTATTCCCAGAGTGGGGAAGAAATATTCATGTACCTAGCATAAGTAGAGAGAATATGTGCCCACCTGTGGGTTGCTAAGTATCCGAGGGTACAAGCATTTGGTGGGAGTGGGTGAATGTGGTAAAGGCTACCAAATTGATGTAAAATTGAAGTTGGCCTACCTATAGTCTTTAGCACATGCACCATAAAGAGCCTGATGATTGCCTTCTATTACAAATTAAAGGTAGTACTTAAATCACTTTGTAAATAAAACAACAACAAAAAGACCTAGAGTTTAATCATCAGTCACCTGTGCAAGAGGCTGCACTGTTGGAAATAATGGACAGAGATGATGGCCAACAGCAGAAACTATGTCCCATTTTTAAAGTCACTCTCAAAGAGTGTAGGCTGGTAGAATAAAACTATAGACAGTGTCAACAATATACAGGGGATATTCTTACTTCAGGATTGCTTTTGTAGTTTAGGCGGGGTATGTATGTATTTGTGTATATTTAACTTTGTGCATATTTAAATAATTTTTTTCTAATAGTAAAATACAACTATCAATTTTTTATTGTGATTAGAACATACTTTTTGATCCTAGCTAAACAATGTTCTCCAGGTGGTTTTGCATTTGAGGGGTCTGAGGAGTAATGTAGGGTTCCTGCCTCCCTTCAAAGTAGCCATTCTCTTAGTTTATTATTAAAGTGAACCCTAGCTCTTTTGTGCTAGGTAGCCTCATTGTACTCAGGACAAAGCACATCAAAAACAGAGTCGGAGCACCTCAGCTTCAGCCGCTGATGTCTGAATATTCCATCTCAGGGATTCAAGAGTCCTGTTTGTATTTCCTGTTGTCACATCACTTTTTTTGAGGTGCTAGAACTACCTGTTGATATCACATCGAAAATGAGAGTAAAACTGCTTATCTTCCCAGCTGGCTGCTTTTCCTTGGATGGCTTTCTGCTTAAAAGTTGACTCCCAGGTGTTACCAGTTCTTGGCAAGGAATTTCTGGGATATCCACACCTGCTTGTTTTGGGACTTTAAACAAAATTAATGGTTGATTCACGAAACGTATGTCTTTATAACTTTAACTTCATGTTTTCAGGCTTCTCTCTTCATATATATCTTATGCAAGGAATATTAATGCAAAGTACACCACTCCTTATTCCAGTGGTTATCAAATGTGAGTGTATAAAAGTCACACAGGTGGCTTGTTGTAACTATAGATTTTACGAATCCCGTCGTTACATATCCCACTTCAGTAGGTCTTGGGTGGCCCAAGACTATGTGTTAACAAGTGGTTCTTATGCAAGTTGAGAAACACTGGCTTGTATAGACCAATTCTTGAAAACTGGGTATATACATTGTCCCTAATGAGAGATTGCCACTTCCTTGCCAATACCCTGGTATTATATGGCCGATTTTGTCTCCTTGCCAATAATTTCATCATAATCTGTTCAGCTGTGTTGAAGCAAAACTGTAGAAAAAGTCCTGTCTTCATCAGATTTTCTGAGGTTGTAATTATACTCTCTTGTCATACCAGTGGAGACCCAGTAATCATACTGCAACAATTGTGTAACACTTGCATTTCATACTAAGGCAAAACCCAGTTATAAAGGTAGCTTCTTCCTCATTTTTTGGTTTTTCCTTCACTTTTAGAAAGTACTTAGCCAGTACTTCTTGCATTATTTGTATAAGGGGGATCTGTGATGGCAGCAGGATTATTACTGATATATAAAGTAAGTTTTATTCTAAGATCTGTTACAAATTTTCTATTGTGGGAAAGAAATGTTAGAACCAGAACTTTGGGGATAGCACCAAAGATTCTAGAATACAGACATTTATAAGGTATCTTTTTCCCCCCGCTTTTAGGACATGAAATCTGCTGTGATCACGCCTTGCAGTCATTTTTTCCATGCAGGCTGTCTTAAGAAATGGCTGTATGTCCAAGAGACCTGCCCTCTGTGCCACTGCCACCTGAAAAACTCCTCCCAGCTTCCAGGATTAGGAACTGAGCCAGTTCTACAGCCTCATGCTGGAGCTGAGCAAAATGTCATGTTTCAGGAAGGTACTGAACCCCCAGGCCAAGAGCATACTCCAGGGACCAGGATACAGGAAGGTTCTAGGGACAATAATGAGCGCATCACCAGACGACCAGATAACCAGGAAGGGGCTTTTGACCCCAAAGAATATCCACACAGCGCAAAAGATGAAGCACATGCTGTTGAATCAGCCTAGAGGAGAAGCAGCAGGAATGATGCTTTGATACTCTGGAGGAGAAGTTAACTCAAGATGGAATTCATGTTCTGATTTGAGGAATGAAAATGAGATGATCAGGCAGGAAACTGACATTCCAAGGATCTAATCCAGGAAGTACTCTCAGTGGGGACCACCTACTTTCATCCCCTGACATTGTGGGAGAAATTTTGCAATGTATGCTAATCAAAATGTATTCGTATGTTCTATGCTGATGTTTTATAGAGGTTTGTGAAGAAAATTCAGCCTCAACAACTTCAGAAACTGCCCCTGATATGTGTGAGAGAGAAATAAAATCATTTTGAGTGTTGAAGGGACTGAGGAAGTGAGGATAAAGAGCATGAGGACAGCATGGAAAGAAGGAGGCAGAAGTGGAACTGAACTTTCACTCTCCATGGGACAGATCACTCTCATTATCAAGTCTGAATAGCAACCAGCCCTCACCTCCACCCCATTTCTCCTCAGTTGATTGGAGCTCAGTCAGGTGATTATTGAGTCTTGTACAGCACTGAAATGAAATCAAAGATGAAGAAGCATTGATTGTATTCAAAGATTGAAGCACGCTCATACTTCATATGTGCTTTAGGGAAGGGGTGGGTGGGCACTTGGGCCTTGCGGGTGCATTCATGTAATCTGAGACTCTTGAACTTTATGACGGAGTCTTCAATATTTTGATGTATATGAAACTTTTGTTAATATGTTGTATACTTCGCTGGCTGTGTGAAGTAAACTAAAACTCTAATGAACACTTTGGAGTCCACTTTAGTGAAGGAGACCAAAGTGGGAAGGGCTTTAGGGCACTGATGGAGGCCCTGGGTGTACTTTTCAATCCTGTGTAATGTTTAATTCTTGCAACTGAATCAAAACAGTGTTAAATTATGGCAATATTTGCACTTTGGGAATGAGTACATAACTGTATGATCACACTCTGCAAATGCCACTTTTAAAGCTGTTAATAGACTTTGCACCTTTGACAAGGATATGTCATATTTAAATTTTTACATTCATCATGGCTACAGGTAGAACTAGGGAGGGGGGAATGTAATTTTTTATGGGAATTTTGATATGAAAAGAAACTAGTCATTTATTTATACAATAGGCTTGGCTCAAAAAGTGTTTTTCAGACCTCGGTATTCCTAATGTGGGATGTGACTTTATTTTATTTTTAGTAGCAAATTTGGATGTAGACTGACAGACATAGCTGAATGTCTTAATAAATTTAAATTTGAAGATAATTATGTTTTGTTCCTGTGGTTTGTTGTCATTATAAAGTGCTTTTTTTGAAGTTCTGTTCTTAGGAGGTTCTGTTTTTAATTTAGTTGGACTTACATGTTGATCCTTGTCAGAAATGCCCTGTAGATGGCAAAACTCTTTGATTGAAAAGGACCATTTCTTTTGAAATCTTCTACACTCAGTGTTAGCAAACTTAGCTGTGCTTCAGAAGTGTTTGGGGAGCTTTTTATTTTAAAAAAAGTATACATTTCTGAACCTTACTTCTGATTCAGATTGAATCAGCCTTTTGGGGTGCCTGAGCATTTCAGAGCTTCTATCCAGCTAGCCTAGCACTAAGGCAGTATGACTTGTTGAGGGGGGAAAAGTATCTAGGCTAGAATTCATTTCTCCCCAGGTGTAGCTGGAAGTTTATCATCTTTTTGGTGCTCCGTGTTAGGCAGAAGACAAAGCAGATAGCTCCCTCTAGTGGTAGGAAGGCTGCTATCCAAAGACCTAGCAGTAATGATCTGGGATTTTAATAAATACTAGAGTTCTTTGGAATCACTTTCACATTATAATACACTTTTTACTTCTTAATAGCAAATAGATCCCAGCTGTACATACCAAATTAGATGAGTGTGTTAGTAGCCTTTTGGACAAATGTCACTGTATTTCAGGAGGAATATATTATGTGGTTGTAACAGAAAACCTCAAAATTATAGTGGCTTTAAAACCACAAAGATTTATGTCATGCACGTACACTACAAGGATATGCTGTTTGGTGCAGACACTCAGGGATGTAGGCTGGTGGAACAGCCACTATTGAACTTTCTGGATGGTCATGCCAAAGGGAAGACTGCAAGGCTGTACACCAGCAATTACACGTTCCTCCCTGGTATGGACATGTCACTTCCACTCACTCCCTTGGCCAGAACTTCTGGTATGTAGTTCTGGTATGGCCCCACCAGCCACAACAGCACAGAAGCTGTCTTCCACGTCCTAGAAAGAGAGCATATCAGTGACCAGCACTCTGGTGGAGCAAGACTTCATTTTATAGATTATTCGAAATTTGGGAGCACACCTGTGAATGGTTCCAAATATACATCAGTTGGGAACCTCTGACTTAATTTGTTATTTGTCCTTACCCACTGGACAGTAGCATTGTATAATGCCATCCATATTCAAAATCTAGCCATTTCGTAATAGCTTCCAACTCACTGCAGAGTTTTTGACTTAGGAAGAAGACAAAGTTTAACCACCTGGTTTGTTCTACTGAAGAGAAAATGAGAAAATTAGATTCAGTTCCTCTTGTAGTATGCTTGATCAAATTGAGAGAATCATCAGTTCCCTTATGAGTCCTTTTTAGGTCACTTTACTTAATGGTTTCAGTGTTTTCAGACAGTGCATACCTATTTTCAAGCATCAGTATTCCCTTAAAAACTTTGTAATAAGGTCTGTCACCTTACGCACTTTGCCATCAGAATTAGTACTGTGACAATCCTTTATCAATCCTCTTGGATTTAGGGAAATGGGCAGCACAGAGGGATAAAAGGGGCTTGCACTAAGGGCAGGAGCTCTGGGTTATAATTTTAAGTCCTCTGTGATCTTTGATTAGCCTTTGTTTTTCTGGGCATCAGCCTCATCTGAAAAAAAATCATCACTGAAGTGTCATTCTGTTTCAGGTTTTGCCCATCTGTATTTGTAATCCTCACCACTGACTGAGTAATGAGCTTCATATTTTTTAACAGTTTTAAACTAGAGACAGATGCTTCATATTTTTTTTGATGTGCTGTGCTACATATTAAACTTCCCTAAGATTCGGTTCACCACTGTGTTCCCAGTGTCTGGTATAGGGCAGGAGCACTCTAAATATCTACAGAATGAACAAATGAACTTAGCAGGTGGCTCCTCATATCCACCCTGTAGTGGATTTAAAAATAGCAGAGAATTCTATTCTTTCCAGAGGCAGAGAGTATAATATTGCATGGCAACTAAATGAAGTCATTTCTGTGAGTGGGTTTTGATCATCTTAACTGATCAGATCCTGAACTCAGTTTCTAGAGCAGAAATTACAAATTTGGGGCCTTCTGGGGGAAATCTGGGCTGATAAATTTTGCTTTGTTTTGTTGTTTGGCCTCAATGATACATTTATTTTACTTTATTTTTTTGAGATGGAGTCTTGCTCTGTCACCCAGGCTGGAGTGCAGTGTCACAATCTCAGCTCACTGCAACCTCTGTTTCCTGGGTTCAAGTGATTCTCCTGCCTCAGTCTCCTGAGTAGCTGGGATTAAAGACATATGCCACCACACCCAGCTAATTTTTGTATTTTAATAGAGACAGGGTTTCACCAGGTTGGCCAGACTGGTCTCGAACTCCTGGCCTCAAGTGATCCACCCGCCTCAGCTTCCCAAAGTGTTGGAATTACAGGCATGAGCCACCATGCCCAGCCTCAATGGTACATTTTTAAATGATATTTTAAAAAATATTTGAATCAGTTGCCAACCATTTAAAAATTGCAAGATTGTATATGACAAACTCAATTTATATCTTCTTGTGAAAAATTGGAAGTGCTGGCTGCATAGGCCACTCATCCTTGCTTGGCAACAGTCAGCACTGGGGTGGGCTGAGTTTCTAATTCACCCCTGTTCTCTCCACCATAGCTTGCTCTAGCAAATTAGATTGCTGTCATCAGACTCTTCTGTTTGCTTACTAGATGCCGTAAGTGAACACTGGGCAAGTTCGACATCTCATTTAATCACAGTCAAATCCTATATGAATATGTATAGTGCAGATTTTCGGTATTGATTAAAGTGAAAAGATTAAAAACCAGAAGCAATGTGTATAAATTTGACATTCATTTATGGAAGTATAGAACCTGTTTTTCTTTAATGACAGGAGTGCAGTAAAAGAAAAAAAAATCAATGAGCAAGTGTTTTATTTGAAGATATTTTCAATTTGGATCTATGCTAGAATTTTGCATTTTGATATCACCAAGTTGTTCCATGACCAGTGTTTCTCAACCTTTGATGGGCATTGGAAGCAGGTTGGGAAGCTTGTGAAAAATACAATGCCGGCTGGGCACAGTGCGTCAAGCCTGTAATCCTAGCACTTAGGGAGGCTGAGGCGGGTGGATCACCTGAGGTCAGTTCAAGACCAGCCTGACCAACATGGTGAAACCCCGTCTCTACTAAAAATACAAAATTAGCCAGGTGTGGTGGCACATGCTTGTAATCCCAGCTGCTTGGGAGGCTGAGGCAGGAGAATCACTTGAACCTGGGAGGTGGAGGTTGCAGTGAGCCAAGATCGTGCCACTGCACTCCAGCCTGGGCAACAGAGTGAGACTCCATCTCAAAAAAAAAGAAAAATGCGATGCCTAGACCCAGTCCCATAGATTCTGACTGGGTAGGTTTGGGATGGAGCCTGGTATCTTACCTTTTCCAATTTTTCAGATGATTCTGGTTCTATGGAAATGTGAGTACCTTTCATTTAAATATTCCTGCTATTTCAGTGAGAGGGGGCTCCTTGTTCTTGGATCTACCGTTTTTATGGAAGAAGATTCTTAGAGAAGAAATACACATGAGGTTTGCCTCTGGGAAACACTGGTGGTTAAGGATTTCAGCAAACATTAACAACCGATGGGGTTTCTGCAGTGAAGCAGCAAAGCCTGGCTGACACATTATGCAGGTGTGCATGTGCCATCTGGCCTAATCTACCAACCTTTTTTGGTTGGTTGACCACCCAAAAGTGTCTCAAGCTACTTATATTTGAAGGTAAAACACTGTTAGCACCTCCTCCACCTCCCCTTTCCCAAGCATATAGAATTAAAGAATCACAGAATTTTGGAAGCAAACCAGCCTTCAGAGATCTAGATCAGTGATCCTACTTTACAAGAGAGCCAATTATCGACGTGCCCAAGGCCACACAATTGATGGCAAAGTGGGGAAGGGTGCTCAGGTCTCCTGAATCCAGTCCAATGCTCTTTCTGTTACACCTTCTCACCTCAAAAATATCCAAACACCCATGTGTATTTTGTTGCATTCAATAAAATTTATATTAACTTTAAAGATGTTACACGGGAGATGTGAAAATCTGAAACAATTTCTGAGATATTATAATATTTAAAATTATCAATTTGAGATCAAACGTCTGGCAAATTATGTAAAAAGGGAAAACAAACAGTAAAAAAATATGGGATGTAGAATAAATCTTAGTATATGGCAAGCCACAACCCATCAAGATTTGGAGTTGGAAACTGTTGGCTACAAAATACCCTCGTACCATTTAATATAAAAATGCCTTCTGCATATTAGTTAAAACCAGAGATCCGTGCAGACCGTGTAATCACACTATTTGCAGGAACAGATGGGCTGTGTTTAAAACAGGAGTCAAGCCTTAGTTTAGAGAGTTTTAAAATATAAAACTGCTTCCGTCCCAAGTATTAAATTGTCCTAAGAAACACATGTGAGGGATAGATAGACATAAACATTGTAAATTCCCATTTTCTTCTCTAGTTGATTAATTAATCTTTTCTGAAGTCGTCTTCCCAAAATTACCTTGAAACTCATCCCCTACCCCTAAAAAGAAAGCCCAAGTTTTAAGGGGGCAGTTATATTTATTTTTGTAATTATGAGCTACATTGTGCAACTCAAACAAATAAACTTGCGAGATGGTCACCTCTGTATGTGTTTTGGTGCTAGTGCTGTTGCTGGTGGGGGACTGATATCAGAAAGGCCATGTATGTTAGAAAAGTATGTTCACAAGAGAAGGAAGCCAATTCGCTGAGCTAACTTGTATCATAACATTTTAGACTTTCAACCTGTATCTCACAGGCTTACAGCCTGCCTCCATGCCATTGCCATTTATCTTTTGTTATGGGTTTAGGTTTTTTAGTTTCTTCTACATTTAAGAAGAAAAAAAACAAATATAGCTTGAACAAATGACACCTGATAAATGAATATGCTCAGCTGGGTGAGGTGGTTCACACCTGTAATCCCAGCACTTTGGGAGGCTGAGGAGGGAAGATGTTTTGAGCCCGGGAGATTGAGATCAGCCTGGGCAACATAGGGAGAACCTGCCTCTACAAAAAATTAAAAATTAGCCAGGCATGGTGGCATGTGCCTGTAATCCCAGCTGCTCGGGAGGCTGAGGCAGGAGGATTGCCAAGCTGGGGAGGTCAAGGCTGCAGTGGCTGTGATCATGCCACTGCACTCCAGCCAGGGTGACAGAGCGAGACCCTGTCTCAAAATAATAATAGTAATAATAATAATAATAAAAGGAAAAGAAATGCTGCCACCAAAGTGTACTTGTTATTTCAAGAGAAAGGAAAAAACAACTTTCTTTTTAAAAAGATGAGACACAATATTAACTACTTAGAAAAAGAACTTGAATATTTAATTAATTAATTTATTTTTAAGACTGAGTCTTGCTCTGCTGCCCAGGCTGTAGTGCATTGGTGTGATCTTGGCTCACTGTAACCTCCGCCTCGTGGGTTTAAGTGAGTCTCCTGCCTCAGCCTCCCTAGTAGCTAGGACTGATCTGCCCACCTCAGCCTCCCAAAGTGTTGGGATTACAGGCATAATCCCACCTCACTTACAGGAGAGCCACCATGCCCAACCAGAACTTGAATATTTTTAATGTAATATGGGGCCGAAATATACTTCTTAAATCACACATGCAAATAAAACATTTTGCTTAGTCAAATGTATGTGCATATATAGATTACATTCCTCTTAGGAGATGTGTGGATGCAACAAAAAAAGAAAACTGCAGCCCAATATCCCTGATAAACATAGGTGCAAAAATCCTCAACAAAATACTAGCTAACCCAATCCAACAGCCTATCAAAAAGATAATACATTATGATCAAGTAGGTTTCACACCAGGGATGCAGGGATGGTTTAACATATACAAGTCAATAAATGTGATACATCACATAAACAGAATTAAAAACAAAAATCATATGATCATCTCAATAGATGCAGAAAGAACATTTTATAAAATCCAGCATCCCTTTATGATAAAAGCCCTCAACAAAGTTGGCAAAGAAAGGACATACCTCGAAATAATAAAAGCCATCTACGTCAAACCCAAAGCCAACATCGTACTGAATTGGGAAAAGTTGAAAGCATTTTCCCTGAGAACTGGAACAAGACAAGGATGCCCATTTTTACCACTTCTATTCAATGTAGTACTGGAAGTTCCAGCCAAGGCAATCAGGCAAGAGAAAGAAATAAAGGGCATCGAAATTGGAAAAGAGGAATTCAAACTGTCACTGTTCACCAATGATATGATCATATACCTAGAAAACCCTAAAGACTCATCTGAAAAGCTCCTAGATCTGATAAATGAATTCAGTAAAGGTCTCAGGATACAAAATCAATGTACAAAAATCAGGGGCACCACTATACATCAACAACAACCAAGCTGAGAATCAAATCAAGAATTCAATCCCTTTTACAACAGCTACAAAAAAAAAAAAAATACTTAGGAATATATATAACCAAGGAGGTGAAAGATCTCTACAAAGAAAACTACAAAACACTACTGAGAGAAATCAGAGAGAACACAAATGCAAACACATCCCATGCTCATGGATTAGTAGAATCAACGTTGTGAAAATGACCATACTACCCAAAGAAATCTACAGATTTAATGCAATTCCCATCTAAATGCCATCATCATTCTTCACCGAACTAGAAAAAACAATCCTAAAATTCATGTGGAACCAAAAAAGAGCCCACATAGCCAAAGCAGTACTAAGCAAAAAGAACAAATCTGGAGGCATCACATTACCTAACTTCAAATTATACTACACTGCTATAGTTACCCAAACAGCATGGTACTGGTATAAAAATAGGCGTGTAGACCAATGGAACAGAATAGAAAATCCAGAAATAAAGCCGAATACAGCCAACTGATCTTCAACAAAATGTACAAAAATATCAGCTGGGGAAAGGACACCCTATTCAACAAATGATGCTGGGAAAACAGGCAAACCACATGTAGAAGAGTGAAACTGGATTCTTATCTCTCACCTTATACAAAAATCAACTCAAGATGGATTAAAGACTTAAATCTAAGACCTGAAACCATGAAAATTCTAGAAGATAATATTGGGAGAACTCTTCTAGACATTGGCCTAGACAAAGAGTTCATGACCAAGAACCCAAAAGCAAATGCAACAAAAACAAAGATAAGTAAATGAGACCTAATTAAGCTAAAAAGCTTCTGCACAGCAAAAGAAATAATTAGCAGAGTAAATGGACAACCCATAGAATGGGAGAAAATATTAGGGAATGTAAACTAATACAATTACTATGGAAAACAGTATGGAGACTCCTTAAATAACTAAAGGTAGAACTATCATTAGATCCAGCAATCCCACTACTGGGTATCTACCCAAAGGAAAATAAGTCATTATATGAAAATGACACATGTACACTCATGTTTATAGCAGCACAATTCACAATTGCAAAAATATGGAACCAACCCAAAAGCCCATTAGCCAACAAATGGATAAAGAAAGTGTGGCATATATATATATATATATATATATATATATATATATATATATATATAAAGGAATACTACTCAGCCATAAAATGGAACAAAATAATGGCCTTGGCAGCAACTTGGATGGAGCTGGAGGCCATTATTCTAAGTAAAGTAACTCAGGAATGGAAAGCCAAATATCATTTGTTCTCCCTTATAAGTGAGGGCTAATCTATGAGCATGCAAAGGCATAAGAACAATACGATGCATGTTGGGGACTTGGGGGAAAGGGTGGAAGGGGGTGAGAAATAAAAGACTACATATTGAGTGCAGTGTATGGTGCTCAGGTGATGGGTGCACTGAAATATCAGAAGTCACCACTAAAGAACTTATCCATGTAACTAAAAACCACCTGTATCCCAAAAACCATTGAAATAAAATAAAAATTATAAAAAGATGGTTGGATGGAATTCAATAAACTCAGATGCAATGTGATACATTCAGAATCTAGTATGAAAGTACCATTTGGCCAGGCGCGGTGGCTCACGCCTGTAACCCCAGCACTCTGGGAGGCGGGAAGATCTCTTGAGAAATTTGAGACCAGCCTGGGCAACATGACGAAATCTTGTCTCTACAAAAAATATGAAAAATTAGCTGGGTATGGAGGCACAGTTTTACTCCCAGCTGTGGTCCCAGCTACTTGGGAAGCTGAGGCAGGAGGATCGCCTGAGCCTGGGAGGTCGGAGCTGTAGTGAGCTGTGATTGTGTTACTGCACTCCAGACTGAGTGATGAAGTAAGACCCTGTTTTGGAAAAAAAAAAAAAAAAAAAAAGGACAATTAGTAACACGTCATTGTATGACATGAACTTTGAGGGTCCCCCACCAACTGCCCCCCACCAGCATGGGGATGAGGAGGCCAGTGTGTGCCTAGTCATTTTCACTGAATTAACCAATTCTTGCAGTGACTACTACCATGTACTTAGAGAGAGAAATAGTCTGAAAACTAGAGAACTATTTCCCTTTCCTCTCCTCCTTAGGCTTTGACCCCCCAGGCCTTATTTACCCTCCGTTCTGGTCAACTGAGCTAATGGTCCATGTTATCCAAACATCTGACACGTACATCCAAGGGAAACACTATGTCCTTTTTACTTTCTTTTTTAAAACTATACTATTTATATTTATTTATTTAGTTAGTTATTCTAGTTTTATTGAGGTATAATTGATGAATGACAATTGTATATATTTAAGGTGTACATGATGTTTGATATGCGTATATATTGTAAAATATCACCACAATCAAGCTAATTTACATATCCATCACCTCACATAGTTTCCCTTTTTTTCCCTTATGTAGTGAGAACACTTAAGGTCCACTCTAAGCAAATATCAAGTATACTATACGGTATTATTAACTACAGTCACCATGCTGTACATTGGGTGTCCAGAATCTATTCATCTCATAACTGAAAGTCTGTACCTTTGACCAACATCTCCCCATTTTCCCTAGCCCCAATCCCTTCTGTTTCTGAGTTTGACTTTTTTGCATTTTATGTATAAGTGAGATCATGTGGTATTTGTCTTTATGCATCTTATTTCACTTAGCATAATGTCCTTCAGGTTCCTCCATGTTGTTGCAAATGGCAGGATTTCCTTCCTTTTTATGCTGAATAATATTCCATCATGTGTATATATGTATGCACACAGACCACATTTTTTAAATCAAATCATCTATCAACAGATAGGTTATTTCCATATCTTAGCTATTGTGAATAATGCTGCAATAAACACAGATATGCAGATACCTCTTTGGGCTACTGATTTCATTTCCTTTGAATATATACCCAGATAGGATTGCTGGATGATATGGTAGTTCTATTTTTAATTTTTTGAGGAATCTCCATACTGTTTTTCATATGGCTGTGCAAGTTTACATTCCCATCAATGGATTACAAGCGCTCCCTTTTCTCCATATTCTTGCTAACTCTTGTTATCTTCTGACTTTTTTTTTTTGAGACGGAGTCTCACTCTTGTTGCCTAGGCTGGAGTGCAGTGGCGCGATCTCGGCTCACTGCAATCTCTGCCTCCCAGGTTCAAGTGATTCTCTCCCCTAAGCTTCCCCAGTAGCTGGGATTACAGACACTAGCCACCACACCGGGCTAACATTTGTATTTTTATTAGAGACGGGGTTTCACCATTTTGGCCAGGCTGGTCTCGAACTCCTGACTTCAGGTCATCTGTCTGTCTCGGCCTCCCAAAGTGCTGTGATTACAGACATGAGCCACCGTGCCCAGCCTCTGAATTTTTGATAATAGAGCGTCTATTATAACAGGTGTGAGATGGTATCTCATTGTGGTTTTGATTTTCATTTATCTGATAATTAGCAAACTATATCCTTTTTACTGATATTCTCCAAGAAAACAATAGCTCACACTCTGTGGCCTTCTAATCCCTTTATGAATAACTCATGAACTCCTTAGAACCACCTGTAGGCATTATCATCTACATATCCAGATGAGGAAGCTGAGGCAGAGTTCGATGTCTTGCTCAAAGTCCACAGTAGTAAGTTCTTGCACCTACGCAGTCTGACTTCAGAATCCACTTAACCAATACATTACAGTGTTTATTCACAGACATGTATTTTTCGGATTTTTCATTCTTGCACTTAAAATTGGAGGAGGTAGTAGGGAAAGCATCTTAGGAAGTAACTCCTGGATGCTTTTATGTGCTGGGGACTTCACCGGTTTCATTCATTCAGTAGCTGCCACAAGATGACCCCCACCCCGAAGACCTCTCACCCCTGTTCTTTGATATGGACACCTGACATTTTCTCCAGAGTCCCACCCCCAAGCCCTCCCTGTCCCCAGCTAGTAGCTTGCTTTCCCTACGTCTCCATGGCATCTCACCAATACATATTTGTAAGTAGCCCTTAGGAACCAGATGCAGACTAACACCAGACATCACCCCTGCCCTCACAGAACTCTCATGGGACACTTGGAAGACTCACAGTTAAATGATAACAATAAAGTGTGATTTTTTTTTTAAGGGAGCACCAAACTTTTCTACCTATTCGTGGCTGTTGGCAAAGTCCACTGCTCATAAGTTCAGTCACTAAAGATGGATTTAAGCTTGTCGCTCCCAGATTCCTTTTCACCAGATGTGGGAAAACCTTCAAATCTTTACAACTGAGTATACTTCCTTGTCTTCTGTGAGGCATAGCCCCTGCTCCCCCAAAACCAGCTTTATCAACACTGTGGAGACAGGTTCTCAGACTCAAGAGAGAGTCCCTTAGCACAGCGGTTCTCAAACTTTGCTGCATATTGAGATCACCTGGGGTCCTACACCCAGACATTCTAATTTTGTTGGGCTAGGGACTGGAATTCTTAGAAGCTCCCTTAGTGATTCCAGTGTGCACCAAATCTTGGGAATCACAGTGTCCCAAGAGATCAGCACTTTGCTGTTCTGTTGCCATTGACACCTGAGATTGATCTTCTCACGACAGTGTCCCTGGTTTGTAGCATGATTTCCTCCACTCTGAACAACAACCAATCTTCTCTTAAATCAGCATCAGGCAAGTTCATTGACTTTCATGCTGCGGCTAATTTTGGGGCTCAGACCTGGCGAACTGGCATCTGTGAGCTGAATCTGACTGGCAAACTTCTTTTGTTTTGCTTGGATGGTGATTCTAAAAAAATTGAACATTTAAAAATCAGGCCGGGTATGGTGGTTCATACCTATAATCTCAGCACATTGGGAGGCCGAGGTGGGAGTATCACTTGAGGCCAGAAGTTCAAGACCAGGCTGGGCCACACAGGGAGACCTGGTCTCTGTAAAAAATGCAAAAATTAGCTGGTGCGGTGGTGCACACCTGTAGTCCCATCTACTTGGGAGGCTGAGGGAATTCCTTGAGCCCACGAGGTTGAGGGAGGCTGCAGTGAGCTGTGATCACACCACTGCACTCCAGCCTGGGTGACACAGTGAGACACTGTCTCGAAAAAATTAAAAAGGTGAGATTTCACACAAAAAGTATGGATTCCTGGATTCTCTGGAAAAATTAGAAGGTCTCAGCCCATTTCCACCATAATATTCAGCAGGAGCCCAGGGGCTTCTGCCCTTTAACAGGCACTTACTCCCTCCCACCCATCCAGTTCACTAGGTCCTACCCAGATCCCATCATTTATATTATCTGTGACCCCTGAAGATCATTATTCCTTTTTGGTAGTTGCTTTTTTTTATTATTATTATACTTTAAGTTTTAGGGTATATGTGCACAATGTGCAGGTTTGATACACAGGTATACATGTGCCACGTTGGTTTGCTGCACTCATCAACTCGTCATTTACATTAGGTATTTCTCCTAATGCTATCTCTCCCCCAGCCACCCACCCCTCGACAGGCCCTGGCATTTGATGTTCCCCACCTTGTGTCCAAGTGTTCTCATTGTTCAGTTCCCACCTATGAGTGAGAACATGCAGTGTTTGGTTTTCTGTCCTGTTGATAGTTTTCTGAGAATGATGGTTTCCAGCTTCATCCATGTCCCTGCAAAGGACATGAACTCATCCTTTTTATGGCTGCATAGTATTCCATGGTATATATGTGCCACATTTTCTTAATCCAGTCTATCACTGATGGACATTTGGGTTGGTTCCAAGTCTTTGCTATTGTGAATAGTGCTGCAATAAACATACATGTGCATGTGTCTTTATAGTAGCATGATTTATAATCTTTTGGGTATATACCCAGTAATGGGATTGCTGAGTCAAATGGTATTTCTAGTTCTAGATCCTTGAGGAATCGCCACACTGTCTTCCACAATGGTTGGATTAATTTACCCTCCCACCAACGGTGTAAAAACGTTCCTATTTCTCCACATCCTCTCCAGCGTCTGTTGTTTCCTGACTTTTTAATGATCACCATTCTAACTGGTGTGAGATGGCATCTCACTGTGGTTTTGATTTGCATTTCTCTGATGACCAGTGATGATGAGCATTTTTTCATGTATCTATTGGTTGCATAAATGTCTTCTTTTGAGATGTGTCTGTTCATATCCTTCACCCACTTTTTGATGGGGTTGTTTTGTTGTTGTTGTTGTTGTAAATTTGTTTAAGTTCTTTGTAGATTCTGGATATTAGCCCTTTGTCAGATGGGGAGATTGCAAAAATTTTCTCCCATTCTGTAGGTTACCTGTTTACTCTGATGGTAGTTTCTTTTGCTGTGCAGAACTCTTTAGTTTAATTAGATCCCATTTGTCAATTTTGGCTTTTGTTGCCATTGCTTTTGGTGTTTTAGTCATGAAGTCTTTGCCCATGCCTATGACCTGAATGGTATTGTCTAGGTTTTCTTCTAGGGTTTTTATGGTTTTAGGTCTAACATTTAAGTCTTTAATCCATCTTCAACCAATTTTTGTATAAGGTGTAAGGAAAGGATCCAGTTTCAGCTTTCTACATATGGCTAGCCAGTTTTCCCAGCACCATTTATTAAATAGGGAATCCTTTCCTTATTTCTTTTTTTTGGTCAGGTTTGTCAAAGATCAGATGGTTGTAGATGTGTGGTGTTATTTCTGAGGCCTCTGTTCTGTTCCATTGGTCTATATCTCTGTTTTAGTACCAATACCATGCTGTTTTGGTTACTGTAGTCTTGTAGTATAGTTTGAAGTCGGGTAGCATGATGCCTCCAGCTTTGTCCTTTTTGCTTAGGATTGTCTTGGCAATGCGGGCTCTTTTTTGGTTCCATATGAACTTTAAAGTAGTTTTTCCCAATTCTGTGAAGAAAGTCATTGGTAGCTTGATGGGGATGGCATTGAATCTATAAATTACCTTGGACAGTATAGCCATTTTCATGATATTGATTCTTCCTATCCACGAGCATGGAATATTCTTCCATTTGTTTGTGTCCTCTTTTATTTTGTTGAGCAGTGGTTTGTAGTTCTCCTTGAAGAGGTCTTTCACATCCCTTGTAAGTTGTATTCCTAGGTATTTTATTCTCTTTGTAGCAATTGTGAATCAGAGTTCACTCATGATTTGGCTTTCTATTTGTCTGTTAATGGTGTATAGGAATGCTTGTGATTTTTGCACATTGATTTTGTATCCTAAGACTTTGCTGAAGTTTCTTATCAGCTTAAGGAGATTTTGGACTGAGACGATGGGGTTTTCTAAATAGACAATCATTTCATCTGCAAACAGGGACAATTTGACTTCCTCTTTTCCTAATTGAATGCCCTCTATTTCTTTCTCTTGCCTGATTGCCCTGGCCAGAACTTCCAATACTATGTTGAATAGGAGTGGTGAGAGAGGGCATCCTTATCTTGTGCCAGTTTTCAAAGGGAATGCTTCCAGTTTTTGCCCATTCAGTATGATATTAGCTGTGGGTTTGTCATACATAGCTCTTATTATTTTGAGATACATTCCATCAATACCTAGTTTATTGAGAGTTTTTAGCGAGAAGGGCTGTTGAATTTTGTCAAAGGCCTTTTCTGCATCTATTGAGATAACCATGTGGTTTTTGTCCTTGGTCCTGTTTATGTGATGGATTACATTTATTGATTTGCATATGTTGAACTAGCCTTGCATCCCAGGGATGAAGCCGACTTGATCATGGTGGATAAGCTTTTTGATGTGCTGCTGGATTCAGTTTGCCAGTATTTTATTGAGGATTTTCACATTGATGTTCATCAGGGATATTGGTCTAAAATTCTCTTTTTTTGTTGTGTCTCTGCCAGGCTTTGGTATCAGGATGATGCTGGTCTCATAAAATGAGTTAGGGAGGATTCCCTCTTTTTCTATTGATTGGAATAGTTTCAGAAGGAATGGTACCAGCTCCTCTTTGTACCTCTGGTAGAATTCGGCTGTGAATCCGTCTGGTCCTGAACTTTTTTTGGTTGGTAGGCTATTAATTATTGCCTGAATTTCAGAGCCTGTTATTGATCTATTCAGAGATTCAACTTTTTCCTGGTTTAGTCTTGGGAGGGTGTATGTGTCCAGGAATTTATCCATTTCTTCTAGATTTTCTAGTTTGTTTGCATAGAGGTGTTTATAGTATTCTCTGGTGGTAGTTTGTATTTCTGTGGGATCGGTGGTGATATCCCCTTTATCATTTTTTATTGCATCTATTTGATTCTTCTCTCTTTTCTTGTTTATTAATCTTGCTAGCAGACTCTCAATTTTGTTGATCTTTTCAAAAAACCAGCTCCTGGATTCATTGATTTTTTGAAGGGTTTTTTGTGTCTCTATCTCCTTCAGTTCTTCTCTGATCTTAGTTATTTCTTGCCTTCTGCTAGCTTTTGAATTTGTTTGCTCTTGCTTCTCTAGTTCTTTTAATTGTGATGTTAGGGTGTCGATTTTAGATCTTTCCTGCTTTCTCTTGTGGACATTTAAATTTCCCTCTACACACTATGTGTTCCAGAGATTCTGGTATGTTGTGTCTTTGTTCTCATTGGTTTCAAAGAACATCTTTATTTCTGCTTTCATTTCATTATTTAACCAGTAGTCATTCAGGAGCAGCTTATTCAGTTTCCAGGTAGTTGGGTAGTTTTGAGCGAGTTTCTTAATCCTGAGTTCTAATTTGATTGCACTGTAGTCTGAGAGACAGTTTGTCGTGATTTCTGTTATTTTACATTTGCTGAGGAGTGCTTTACTTCCAATTATGTGGTCAATTTTAGAATAAGTGTGATGTGGTGCTGAGAAGAATGTATATTCTGTTGATTTGGAGTGGAGAGTTCTGTAGTTGTCTATTAGGTCTGTTTGGTGCAGAGCTGAGTTCAAGTCCTGGATATCCTTGTCAACCTTCTGTCTTGTTGATCTAATATTGACAGTGGGGTGTTAAAGTCTCCCATTATTATTGTGTGGGAGTCTCAGTCTCTTTGTAGGTCTCTAAGCACTTGCTTTATGAATCTGGGTGCTCCTGTATTGGGTGCATATATATTTAGGGTAGTTAGCTCTTCTTGTTGAATTGATCCCTTTGCCATTATGTAATGGCCTTCTTTGTCTCTTTTGATCTTTATTGGTTTAAAGTCTGTTTTATCAGAGACTAGGATTGCAACCCCTGCTTGTTTTTGCTTTCCATTTGCTTGGTAGATCTTCCTCCATTCCTTTATTTTGAGCCTATGTGTGTTTCTGCACGTGAGATGGGTCTCCTGAATACAAATACAGCACACCGATGGGCCTTGACTCTTTATCCAATTTGCTAGTCTGTGTCTTTTAATTTGGGCATTTAGCCCATTCGCATTTACATTTAAGGTTAATATTGTTATGTGTGAATTTGATCCTGTCATTAGGATGTTAGTTGGTTATTTTGCCTGTTAGTTGATGTGGTTTCTTCCTAGCTTCGATGGTCTTTACAATTGGGCGTGTTTTTGAAGTGGCTGGTACTGGTTGTTCCTTTCCATGTTTAGTGCTTCCTTCAGGAGCTCTTGTAAGGCAGGACTGGTGGTGACAAAATCTCTCAGCATTTGCTTGTCTGTAAAGGATTTTATTTCTCCTTCACTTATGAAGCTTAGTTTGGCTAGATATGAAATTCTGGGTTGAAAATTCTTTCCTTTAAGAATGTTGAATATTGGTCCCCACTCTATTCTGGCTTGTAGGGTTTCTGCAGAGAGATCCATTGTTAGTCTGATGGGCTTCCCTTTCTCTCTGGCTGCCCTTAACATTTTTTCCTTCATTTCAACATTGGTGAATCTGACAATTATGTGTCTTGGGGTTGCTCTTCTGGAGGAGTATCTTTGTGGTGTTCTCTGTATTTCCTGAATTTGAATGTTGGTCTGCCTTGCCAGCTTGGGGAAGTTCTCCTGGATAATATCCTGAAGAGTGTTTTCCAACTTAGTTCCATTCTCTTCGTCACTTTCAGGTACACCAGTGAAACATATATTTGGCCTTTTCACATAGTCCCATATTTCTTGGAGGCTTTGTTCATTTCTTTTTACTCTTTATTCTCTAATCTTCTCACTTTATTTCATTAATTTGATCTTCAATCACTGATATTCTTTTTTCCACTCGATCAAATCAGCTATTGAAGCTTGTGCATATGCCACAAAGTTCTCGTGCCATGCTTTTCAGCTCCATCTGTTCATTTAAGTTCTTCTCTACACTGTTTATTCTAGTTAGCCATTCGTCTAACTTTTTTCAAGTTTTAACTTCCTTGCGATGGGTTAGAACATGCTCCTTTAGCTCAGAGAAGCTTGTTATTATCCACCTTCTGAAGCCTACTTCTGTCAACTCATCAAAGTCATTCTCCGTCCAGCTTTGTTCCATTGCTGGCGAGGAGCTGCGATCCTTTGGAGAAGAGGCACTCTGGTTTTTAGAATTTTCAGCTTTTCTGCTCTGGTTTCTCCCCATCATTGTGGTTTTATCTACCTTTGGTCTTTGATGTTGGTGACCTACAGATGGGGTTTTGGTGTAGATGTCCTTTTTGTTGATGTTGATGCTATTCCTTTCTATTTGTTAGTTTTCCTTCTAACAGTCAGGTCCCTTAGCTGCAGGTCTGTTGGAGTTTGCTAGAGGTCCACTCCAGACCTTGTTTGCCTGGGTATCACCAGCAGAGGCTGCAGAACAGCAAATATTGCAGAACAGCAAATATTGCTGCCTGATCCTTCCTCTGGAAGCTTCATCCCAGAGGGGAACCCGGCTATATGAGGTGTCTGTTGGCCCCTACTGGGAGGTGTCTCCCAGTTAGGCTACATGGGGGTCAGGGACCCACTTGAGGAGGCAGTCTGTCCATTCTCAGAGCTCAAACACCATGCTGGAAGAACCACTGCTCTCTTCAGAGCTGTCAGACAAGGATGTTTAAGTCTGCAGAAGTTTCTGCTGCCTTTTGTTCAGCTATGCCCTGCCCACAGAGGTGGAGTCTATAGAGGCTGTAGGCCTTGCTGAGCTGCGGTGGGCTCCACCCAGTTTGAGCTTCCCAGCCACTTTGTTTACATACTCAAGTCTCAGCAATGTCCGATGTCCCTCCCCAGGCCAGGCTGCAGCCTCGGAGGTCGATCTCAGACTGCTGCACTAGTAGTGAGCAAGACTCTGTGGGCGTGGGACCCACTGGGCCAGGCACGGGAGAGATTCTCCTGGTCTGCTGGTTGCTAAGACCATGGGAAAAGTGCAGTATTTGGGTGGAAGGGTACCATTATTCCAGGTACAGTGTGTCATGGCTTCCCTTGGCTAGGAAAGGGAAATCCCCCAACCCCTTGCACTTCCTGGGGGAGGTGATGCCCCACCCTGCTTCAGCTTACCCTCCATGGGCTACACCCACTGTCAAACCAGTCCCAGTGAGATGAACCAGGTACCTCAGTTGGAAATGCAGAAATCACCCGTCTTCTGCGTTGATCACACTGGGAGCTGCAGACCGGAACTGTTCTTATTTGTCCATCTTGGAACGGACTGGTAGTTGCTTTTGTTTATCTTTTGCTGAATTGACTGTATATACACAGTGCTTTCCTACCATGGTTTGCTTCAAAACAATTTCTACTATAGAACCACCAATCTCATTTATGTGCATGCACACACACACATGCACACACACACCACTTTCCAGGTTTGGTATCCTTACTTTCGTATTCATTTTTTTCAGATAACTTCCAGTGCTTTTTTTGTAGCTTCCAGATGGCACAGGGTTAGTGGTGTTTTTCAGACATCACAAAACTAAGCAGAAACCCCAAAGCATGTAGCAGACCAAGTTCTAGAATTCAAATGCCTACAGGGATCAGGTAGATGACATAAGGGGGTAAAAGAGGCCAGCCAGCTGAGGACCACAGAGACTCGAAGAGCACTTGCTCCACTTGCAGGAAGCAGCCCTCCCCAACTACCCTCCAGGAGTACAGATCAACAGAAATTCTGCTGTGATGAAAATGTTTTGCAGCTGGGTGCGGTGGCTCATGCCTGTAATCCTAGCACTTTGGGAGGCCGAGGCGGATTGATTGCCTGAGGCCAGGAGTTCAAGACCAACCTGGCCAAAATGGTAAAAACACATCTCTACTAAAAATATGAAACTAGCTGGGTGTGGTGGTGGGTGCCTGTAATCCCAGCTACTCGGGAGGCTGAGGCAAGAGAATCACTTGAACCCAGGAGGCAGAGGTTGCAATGAGCCAAGATCATGGATTGTGCCACTGTACTCCAGCCTGGGCAATAGAGTGGAACTCCATCTCAAAAAAAAAAAAAAAAAAGAAAATGTTTTGCATCTATCCTGTCCAGTACAGTAGCCATTAGCCACATGTGGCTATCAAGCAGTTGAGTGTGGCTAGTGAGACTGAAGAATTTTACATTGTAGTTCATTTTTATTAACTTAAATTTAAGTAGCTATATGTGCCTAGTGGCATATTCTAGATCATCCAGGAACCCAATCCATATGTTTAGTGAAGTCTTTTCCATTTAAAATATTGGCTCCATTTAAAAAAATGTTATGAAAGCCAGTCAGGTGCGTTGGCTCACGCCTGTAATCCCATCACTTTGGGAGGCTGAGGCAGGTGGATCACTTGAGATCAGGAGTTCAAGACCAGCCTGGCCAACATGGTGAAACCCTGTCTCTACTAAAAATACAAAAATTGGCCAGGTGTGGTGGTGGGCACCTGTAATCCCTGCTACTCAGGAGACTAAGGCAGGAGAATCACTTAAACCCAGGAGGTGGAGGTTGCAGTGAGCTGAGATCACGCCACTGTACTCCATTCTGGGTGACAGAATGAGACTCTGTCTCCAAAAATAAATAATAAAAAATGCTATGAAAACCAAGCAAAACACATTGATGGGAGGAATTATAATCTGTGACCATCCATTGGTGTCCCCTACCATGGATTAATGAACAGTCAAGGGCAGAGGGAAAAATACCTTGCACATCTGTTGGTAGAAAGCAAAAAGTACAATTAATGGGTTATTTCCCTGAGGCATAGCCTTACTTGCACCAATGAATGTTTATTGGTTGAAAATTTGTCAGTGGCAGAGCTTATATACATCTCATCCTGTCCTATGAACGCACATAGCATCTGACACGTAGGCCGAGACATAAAGGATGAAGAAGTATTTACATGAGTGAGATGAGTGACGCAAGGACCCAGAGGCAAGAGAGAACATAGCTGGTTGGAGACTTGAAGAAGTTTTATGTGTTTGTTCTGCCCACTATGGCAGCCACTCCTCATATGGCTTTTTACATTTGGATTAAAAATGTTTCAAAAATTAAAAATTCAGTCCTTCAGTCACATTAGCCACATTCCACATGCCCAGTGGCCACATGTGATCAGTGATGACCTTGGACTTTACAGATACAGAATATGTCCATTATTGCAGAAAAGTCTATTGGACAGCACTAGAGCTTAGAGGCTGGAGGAGGCTAAGGAAAAAGAGCAGAGAGGGAGCATCATGAGAGAGGAGGCTAGACACATACTCACATCCATGAGGTCATGGGTGGGTTGGTATACCACCTTAAGAAGTTTGGACTTGGTGCTGAAGATTTGCCTTTCAGTAAACTCACACTGCTATTGGGCGGACAATGGACAGGAAGGAGGACAAGAGTGGATGCCAGAGATCACTCGAGAGATTGTGGCAGTCAAGGTAAGAGAGGAGGATGCTCAGGGACCAGACATTCTCCATGATCCACAATGCTTCGCCCAGGACCTATTGTACAGTCATCACTTATAAGTGCCAGGTCTAGAATATTTACTCAAAATAACCCTCATCCTACAGGCGAGGAAACTGAAGTTTGCATGGTTAAATACCCCACAGACCAGACAACTAGTAAGTTCCGGAACTGCGATTCTAACACAAAGGTATGTAACTCCAAAGCCTAAGATACACACACACACACATATATATAATTTTTTTTTTCTTTGAGATGGAGTTTTACTCTGTCGCCCTGGCTGGAGTGCAGTGGTATGATCTCAGCCCACTGCAACCTCTGCCTCCTGGGTTCAAACAATTCTCCTGCCTCAGCCTCCTAAGTAGCTGGGATTACAGGCACACACCACCACACCTGCTAATTTTTGTATTTTTTAGTAGAGACGGGGTTTCACCATGTTGGCCAGGCTGGTCTCGAACTCCTGACCTCAATGATCCACCCGCCTCGGCCTCCCAAAGTGCTGGATTACAGGTGTGAGCCACTGCACCCAGCCCAGATATTTTTTATTGTTGCTTTTCTTCTCTATACAATGTTTGTTTCCTAGAAGAGACAGCAAGGAACACAGAGACAGGAGCAGGAGCTCTAGGCCTGGCAGAGTGAAGTGGAACTGGAACTTCCCGGAGGGTAGGGAAGAGGCTCTGCATCACAGTCATGTGATCTGAGGAGCACTAACCCCACACCACCCTAAATGTCATGTCTGGGAGGGTGCTGTGTCACTCAGTTCACACCTGGTACCAAGTTCTGTCCCGTTTCCTTTATTTTCAAGGCATATGTAGCAATGTGCCTATTAATACACACAGCAGGCTTATGATGAAGGAGAACAACCTAAGGATATGCAATACACATTACCTGTCAATTGACGTTTTGCTAGTGACCAATTCATTCCCTTTTGCATCAAATTCCCCCCCAGATCCAGTGACTCACTCTCTCAACTGCATCCTGCCCAGCACTTCAGTTTCTTTAGAGGGTGGAGGAGGCTAAGGAAAGAGGGCAGAGAGGGGGAATCATGAGAGAGGAGGCTAGAGACACACTCACAACCATGAGGTCATGGGTAGGGCTGGTGCACCACCTTAAGAAGCGACTCCAGATCCAGTGACTCACTCTCCCAACTGCATCCTCGCCAGCACTCCAGTTTCTTTTCCTTTCAAGATGAGGAT
This sequence comes from Nomascus leucogenys, assembly GCF_006542625.1. Classification (NCBI taxonomy): domain Eukaryota; kingdom Metazoa; phylum Chordata; class Mammalia; order Primates; family Hylobatidae; genus Nomascus; species Nomascus leucogenys. The sequence continues at coordinate 19,637,309 of NC_044382.1, forward strand.
AATTATATTTCAGAGCAGCTTTTGTTTATTTGTTCATTGCCAGCTTCCTCTAGTCCAAACATAGATGGTTGGTTGGTTGGGTTCAATGCCAGGACCCAACCTGGATAGCCAGTTTTCTGTATGTGATGACATTAAATGTGTGAGCTTTTATAAAATTGTGTGTACCTTTTAGGAATTTTTCAGGCATTTAGGGAATTTGAACTAGTAATTTATAATAGATTTCCATGACTAGCAAGATAATTCCATAATGAAAAGAGTGGGGCTTTATCTCAAACTGTATGCAGCAGTGGAAAGAAACTTAACAGGACTTTGACATTCTCAAGCTTCTAGGTGCAAATTTACTTGCTTATTTTGCTTTTTTTTTTTTAAAAAAAAGACAGTTTAAAATTCTTTAAAATCTTATTTTACCTTTTTTTGTAACTTTTATTTTGATTTAATTTCAAATTTACAGAAGTTGATAGAACTTTTATGTATCCTTCACCCAGATTCACCAGTTGTTAACATTTTGCAACATTTGATTATCCTATTACAATAGGATGTATTTGATTGTATTTCTTCACAATACACACACACATACTCACACTATTATTTTTGAACCACTTGAGCATAAGCCACAGATGTAATGCCCTTTTAACCCTAAATATTTCAGTGTGTATTTCCTAAGGCAAGACATTTTCTTACATAACTACAGTAAAATGATCAAAACCAAAAAATGTAACACAGATACAGTATTATTATTTAACCTGCAGTATCTACTTCACAGAATTATTTAACTTTCACCCATTATCACAATAATGTTCTTCATAGTTGTTTGCAGCACCTCCCCTGACGTGCCTTGCAGAATTGACCCCGGGATTCTGCATTGTGTTCAGTTGTCATGTCTCTTTGGTTTCCTTAATCCGAAACAATTCTTCATGCTATTTTGACTTTCAAAACTTTTATATTTTTATTTATTTATTTTATTATACTTTAAGTTCTGGGATATATATGCAGAACATGCAGGTTTGTTACATAGGTATACATGTGCCGTGGTGGTTTGCTGCACCCAGCAACCCATCATCTACATTAGGTATTTCTCCTAATGCTTTCCCTCCCCTAGCCCCCCAACCCGCGACAGGCCCCGGTGTGTGATGTTCTACATTTATATTTTTAAAAAGAGATACATAACAATAGCAATAGATTATAGATTTAGACATAATCTATACATGCATATGTACTCTATAATATATCTAAAGATATATAATATCTACTATATAACCTATTCATGATAGACTCATGAATTCTAGATCCATAGATTGTAGATTGTGTAAGCATTCATGAGTTTATTCTAATAAATAAATACAAACATGCATAAGCGAATTGGGAAAGCCCCTCTTTCAGTAAAATGTTAACTAATAAAATGGAGAAAGGAACGACAGAATTAGAAAATTATCATTTTGCAACTATTATAATAATAACTGATTTAGGCAAGAATTATCCATGGATACTAAAACTAGTGGATGAAAGTTTGAAAAGGAAAATGATACTTATATAGTCTCAAAATATTGCCCCTCAAATCATTGATTAAGAAAGGGAAGAACAGTAACTCTATAGGAGATAAACCTGGGAGATAACACAGTAACCAAGTGACTGAAGTTAGCATTGCCAATAATAGAATAAGCCTTCATTATGTACCTCTTGACATAATGCACTAAGGAAGACACCCCTTCACCTATGAGATATTCTTGTTAAGAATAATCTAATCATGAGGAAATAGACAAACCCACACTAAGAGATATTCTACAAAACAATGTTTCCTTTTTAGCGACAAGCCTGCTTAAGTCAAGGGTTGTATCAAGAGTTGCATTTTCACAAGGTAAACCACGAGATACTATCTTACAACAGTCAGACAGAATAGCAATTATTAAAAAGTCTAAAAGCAATAGATGTTGGCAAGGATGTGAAGTAAAGAGAATGCTTATACACTGTTGGTGGGAATGTATATTAATACAACCTATATGGAAAACAGTATGATTTCTCAAAGAACTAAAAATAGGACTACCATTTGATCCAGCAATCCTGCTACTGGGTATAAACCCAAAGGGAAAGAAACAATTATATAAAAAATATATTTGCACTAATATGCTTATCGGAGCACTATGCACAATGGCAAAAACATGGAGTTAACCTGACTGTCTCCATCAATGGAGGATTGGATAAAGAAAATGAAGTAAAGATATATCACGGAATACTACTTAGCCATAAAAAAGAATAAAATCATGTCTGTTGCAACAACATGGATAGAACTGGAGGCCATTATCCTCAGTGAAATAATTCAGAAACAGAAAGTCAAATACCGCATGTTCTCCCTTATAATTGGGAACTAACCAATGGATACACAGGAACATACAGAGTGGAATAGACATTAGAGGCTACAAACGGTGAAAGGGTGGGAGGGTCGTGAGGGCTGAAGAACTACTTGTCGTGTACAATGTTCGCTGCTTGGGTGATGGGCACCCTAAAAGCCTAGACTTCACTACTACGCAGGTAAGAAACCTGCGCTTGTACCCTCTAAATACGTGAAAATATTTTTAAAGTTGCATTTTCAAGGAATACCACTAGATGTCACTGTGGTTTTGCAGGTTGCACAAATTTTATCAGTAAAGACTATAAATTCCTTGGTGGCCTGCCTCGACTTTGACTCGTTTCTAGACTGGGCACATTTAGCCAATTTCAACACATATAGCCTTTGTGAAGCCTGCAAATTAAATAACGGTAAAAGCAACGAGGAAGGAGGCAGCCGGTTTAAAGCTTGTTTCTGCCGTTACAAGCCGTGGGAGCGGGGCAGTTCCTGCTCTGTCTCTGGACTTGGTTTCCACAAGTGGAGGAGACTTGGATCGCCTGCTCTTAGTCTCTTCTAGCTCTCATAGTCTATGACTTTAAACAGATGTTTTCTCAACTAAAATTACTTCAGTGCCCCTTACAAGATTTTTGTCCAACGACATTGAACCCACTACTGATTTTTGTCTTTGTTTTGTTTTGTTTTTTCACTCAGAGCTTTTATTTATATAGTACTTGTCTTTAAGTTGACTCAGCTTTTTAAAATGTAAATAAAGAAAAAATATCATAGGCCCATCACAAGTGGAAACCAGTTCACTTGCCATAAATAAAGGTAACTACAAAAATAAATGTAATAAAAGCAACGTAATATAATTAAATTCAAGCCATTGTTTGCCAAAGGCTCACAAGGTGAGTCTACTCTTTTTTCCTCAGTTTTTTAAAAGGGAGATTTGGAAGTGTTGAAGAGGAGTTGAAGACAGACCAGCCCTGAGACTTTCGTTTCAATGTCAGCAGAAGAATCGAGACGGAGAAGACCTTTCTCTCTGTGCAGTTCACAACACCAACCACAATACTTCATGTACCATCCAAAACCAGTCTCATGCTTTCATAAGCTGTTCTAAGCTATAGGATTCTTTTTCTTCTTTTTTTTTTCCTTATTCTTGATTCTTCAATATTTCTAAAGGGCATGATTGGAAATCATACATTATTAAATGTTTTCTTCAATATATATTTAAGCTTTCATTTTATTTTGGTATCCACTTCAGTTTTGTATTGGTTTAACTTCCCTTTAATGTTTATTTAAATTTGCCTTTACATTCAGTCTTCTTCCACTTAAAACACTCTCTTTTTAACAGAGGAGATGATATATACCCCTCTGCTGTCAATGTCGAAGCAATTATGTGCCACCAAATGGCTTGTGATGTGCCATCTCCTCCTGATAAAGGCTCATGATAGATAGGATGTGGCAGAGGTCAGGAATTCTGCTGAGTACAACCTGAGGGTATTCTTCAAATTGCTTGAGCTTTCTCCAAATCCCCTAGGACACAATCAGAAAACGAGTCCCCTTTAATTTTGGTGCAGAGCTTTTTTCTTCCTTCTTCACAGAGATTCAGAGTGAAGATGCGTTAGGCTGAGCCATCTAATTGCACTCTTTACTCCCTAACATTAGTTTAGCCCTTCTCTGCTTTGTATAATCTATTATAATTACTAATTTGCTGGCCACAATTAGCATAGGGGGTTTAATAGAAGCAGAAACAATTTCTTAGCTGCCCGATGTTACTAAATAATTTAAAAAGGGGAAGACAACGAATTTCCATCAAATGTGCTTTATTTTCTTAATGCCTGTGTTGCCATTAAGGAAAACCATTATAAGGTAAAGAAATCAGGAAATTCATAAAGATCAATACACCAATTATTTCCTGCATTATAAAAGTTACCTTTTCATAATTTTCTTTTCTTGGTGGGGTAGATTTAATTTGCTATTAGAAATTCAAAAGCTGAGAGGTCAGTTTCACTGTTCAAAACAGACTGCTCTTTGTCTAGCAGGAAACAATGTTTTCCCAAAAAACTGTTCAGAGAGATCATGTCCCCCCAGAAATTATCACTGAAAAGGTTGATTATGAATCAATAGAAACTTTTTTTTCTATAACAAATTATGTTGAGCTATACCGTACCCCCCAGGCTCCACCCCCAAATCAGAGTAAGAATCTCTTGGGGGTTTTTTGTTTGTTTTTTGTTAGTTTTCATCACTGTAACTATGCTGAAATTCAAAGCAGAGGGGGCAGATATTACACAACTTCATGAAATATACTAAATATACCAGTGGAAATCAAATGTGAGGCATGGTTAGTTTCTAGGGGGGAGACTTACTTGAGATTTTCTGAAGAATTCTTCAGGTTTCCTCCAGCCCCATTTGTTCCTGATGCTGATCAGTGTTTATGATTCCATTATCTTCTTTATGTTACAGGTTCCTCCTTCCCCCAACATTCACTCCATTGTTTTATTATGTGTTGACATCAGCCTGCGGACGATGGTGTTCTGGCAGAGTCCCCTTCCATGGCTTTGTGAATACCACTGGTAAGTGTACTTTGAGCCTCTTTCTGGAACTATATCCCCAGGGCTGCAAATTATACTTGATTTCATTGTTTGCAAGTGTGTAGGGCCAATATGTCTGTTTAAGACACTGAGCCAAGTATTGTCTTTCCAGCACATCTATAACTATTGATTCCTATGAGAGAGGCCTAATTATATTTGTGCTCATCTTAAAACCACAGCATTGAAAGAGGCTTTAAAAATTCCTTCATCTCATCTAGGGCCTGGGTCCATCCCCATCCCCCATCAGCCTTCTGTGGTACAAGTAATAGACACCAACTCTGGGCAAGTTAAACCAAAAAGGATATTTGTGTTATTGAAAGGGGTCTCCAGAAATAAAAAGGCAGCTGAAGAACCAGGCTAGGACGACTCAGGAACCATGAAGATTCTGAGGATCTAGGTGACAGGCACTAAGTGCTGTCACCCAGTGGTGACTCCAAGGAGATATTTGAGGATATTTGGAGGAACTTTAAACCCTTCCATCCTACCCTAATTCTTTGTGTGAGAAGTTGAGCTTTCCTACCCTTATGCAAAATGCTATGTGAAGATAGGTTAAAGTGGCCCCCCAAATCCTGCCCTCAACAGACTGCCAGCCCCATCCCTTCTACATAGAAATTATGAGGCTGCCACTGAAACAAACACTGGGGGATCAGCTTTGCATAGTCTTCCCAACCCCATACTTAACCACTGCAGAGAAGAGAGTCCTGGGGAAGAAATTCCATTTGGACAACCTTAGGTGTGTGACCACCCTTTGGCCAGTGTCATTGTTTAAGTCAAGGCTGCCACAATAGAGGAGAGGGAATTCTCCAGAAGGAAAATTGGGGGCTGTTCCCCAAGGGAGAGAGAATGGCCAAAAAAGATGTGGTCACTACCTTACCAAGAGAGCAAGAATCACTCTCAGTGATATTGGCTGTGCTGACTCTTCAAGTAGCCTCTCGAGAAGTTCTGACGGCTGCAAATCCTGCCTTTTCCTCAAGAGAGCTCAGCCCCCCACACCCGCCGTGGCTTTCCTCTACTGATCCTGGCTACACATTCTTGAGCTCATCCAAAGCACATCTTTCAGATGTTTGATGTCAGCTTGCAAGTCGAACTCTCTTTGCAAGTTGCTCTCTCCTTCTCTAGATATTTTTGGGCGCTCTGAACTAGCTATTTTATTTTGCTGGGATGCACTTGCCCCAAATCCTTACATGCCTGACTCTATTTCACCCTTCAGTTCTCAGCTCAAATTTCATCTTCTAGATGAGACCTAATCGGACATATCAAGCTCAAGGCCCTCGTAATCAATGCTTCTCTCTGTCTGCCACCCTGCATACATTTCGTTGCAATATGAAATTACTTTTTTGGGGTTTACATTTTGTCTATCTTTCCCATGAAACTAAGCTTTAAGTTCCATGAGAACAGAGACCTTCTCTGTCTTTGTATTACTGTATATACTTGTTGCCTAGAATTGTGCCTTTTAGACTAAAGTTGCCCAATAAATATTAATTAAATAAATTAACAAATTAATATGTTTTATACAACCTTTTAGTGTAATAGATAATATGCATGGAGAAACATGCATAAGATAATATGCACGGTTGAAGAGATGGTTCTAAAGTGAGGATTTGTTAACCACTACCCAAGTCAAGAAACAGAATAGTACTGGAATCCAAGAAACGATCTTTGCACTTCATGTATCCATTTCCAATCAAAACCCCTTCTTCCCCTAGAGGTGACTACTATCTTCACTTACGTGATAATCATTTATTTGCTTTTCTTCATAGTATTATCACCTATACACTCATCACTAAACCATATAGTTTAGTTTTGTCTGCACTTAGAACTAGATATAAATGGAATTATATGCACTTATCTGCACAATTATTTCACTAATAATTACTTCATATAATTATTTTAAATAATCTATTATGTAATTATATTATATTATAATTGGTATATTAAATATTATTATATTATATAATATTATCTATTATGTAATTATGTATTTATTTATATTATTAGTGGAAATACTGATTATAATAATTATTACAATTATACCAATAATTATTTCACATATATTTAGTATACTATATGTACTTATCTGCACAATAATTATTTTACTAATTATTAGTGAAAATAATTATATGTAATTATCTAGAAAACTATAAATAATTATAAAAAATTATACTAATTATATGTATAATTAGTATAAGTGTACATATAATTATACATATGATTATTTTATAAATGTTTATAAATAATTATTTTTACAAATAATTAGCGAGATAATTATTGTAATATAATTAGTATAATTATTTCGCTAATTATTGGGCAGAGAAGCACATAGAAATAATGATTTTAAACTTTCAACTTCTAGCATGATGGAATGAGAAGGCAGAGAAATTCTGTCCTCAAAAAGCAACTATTAAGTTGGTCAAAACTTCAAAACCAACAATTTCAGTGCTCTGGAAGTTGACCAAAAGCGTACCACAAACTGATGAAATGTCCTGAAGTTTGGGTAAGAACATCATGAGTCTGTGGCGGTGTTGCCCAGGCTGCTCCCATCCCCTCCCCGCCTGCCAGTTCTGTGGTGGTAGTTCAACCAGGGGGGCCAGGTCATGGAGACCCACAGCCTTGTTGCTGCTGCCAGAAGGTGCTCCTTGATTTGGAATGTTGTCAGTTAAAGTGGCAATCTTAGTAACAAGTGGCTAGGGAGAGCCAGCAGCTCTACTAGTCTGAGATTATGGCCCTATTTGGGACAAGGGATGGACTGAGAGGCTTCCAGGGATTTAACAGGGATGCACAGATGTGAGATAGCCCCAGGGGCTTGATAATCTCCCCACATATCCTGGGTTGACTGGAGGCTGTGCTCATGTACTACAGAGATAAGCTTGAACCCACGCCATTCACACATGCCTGGCAAATAGAACCTGCACACATGAACAGAAGAGAAATAAGAAAACCCATCAGAAAATAAAAGTCAAGCCTGACTTAAAAACTTCCCAAATTTTGAATGTACTCCCCACTCCACACATAGCCCATTAGCAAAGAGTGAAAGCCTCACTGGCTTGAGGTGTTTGAGTGCTATTCCTGACCATTCTTTACCTGAACTCTAAGCTATCAAGGGCAATTCCCAGGCATCCAGGCTTTAAAATGTAAACAAAGATAAAAACTGATCAAAGTCAACATTGGCCACACGCTTTATAGATTTAGCCCAGGCAAGTTGCTAAGTTAAAAAACAAACAAACAAACAAATAAAACAACTCTAGGAGGAAAAAAAATCACAATCCAGAGTGGCTGCAGTATTAGCTAAGATGTTCAATATTCAATATAAAATTACAAGGCATATAAAGAAACCAAAAGGGTGACCAAACTGAGTCTACTGAAACTGTCTCTGAGTGATTCCAGATAATGAATTTAGAAGACAAAAATTTCAAAGTAGCTATTATAAATGTGTTCAAAGAGATGAAGAAAACAATTTTTAAAGATTGAAGCAAAACATGACAACAATGACTGAATAAATAGAGAATCTCAATAAAGAGATAAAAATTATTTAAAACAAACGAAAATTCTGAAGTTAAAAATTCTAATAACTGAAATGAAAAGTTTACTACAGAAGCTCAACTGTAATTCTGAGCTAGAAAAAGAAAGAACTAGGGCCGAGTGTGGTGGTTCATGCCTGTAATGCCAACACTTTGGGATGCTGACGCAGTCAGATCACTTGAGGCCAGGAGTTCAAGACCAGCCTGGCCAACATGGTGAAACTCCATCTCTACTAAAAATACAAAAAAAAGTGGCCAGGCATGGTGGCATGCGCCTATAATCTCAGCCACTCGGGAGGCTGAGACAGGAGAATTGCTTGAACCAGAGTGACAGAGGTTACATTGAGCTGAGATCATACCACTGCATGCCAGCCAGGGTGAGAGAGTGAGTGAGACCTTAAAAAAAAAAAAAAAAAGAAAGAAAAAGAAAAAAGAAAGAAAGAACCAGGAATTTGAAAAGAGAGCAGTGAAAATTACCCAATCTGAAAAATAGTGAGAAAAAAGATGAAAGAGCAATAGACAATCCTTATAGACCTGTGGAATAATATTAAATGTACCAACCTAGGTGTAATGGGAGTCTCAGAAAGAGATGGAATGGAAAATGAGATAGAAAAACACCTAAAAATAATGGCCAAAAACATTTCAAATTTGATGAAAATATATTAATGTACAGATCCAAGAACTTCAAAGAATTTCAAGTAGGATATACACAAAAAGATCCTCCTTAAACACCTCAGAATTAACCTGTTGAAAAATAAATACAAAGAAAAAATCTCAAAAACATAAAAAACCCACAACACAGAGGAACAAGAATCCTAGTAACAGCTGATTTCCTATCAGAAAGAATGGAGGCCAGAAAAGCAGTAGAAAGCTATATTCAAAGTGCTGATAGGAAAATTTTTTAAAAGCCTGCAAACTTAGAATTCTACATCAAACAAAATTATCCTTCAAAAGTGAATGCAAAAATAAAGATGTTCCAGAAATAAACGAATATTGAAAGAATTCCTCACTAGCAGAGCTGCATTACAAAAATACAGAAAAGGTCTGTCAGGCTGAAAAAAAGTGATAACAGAAAATAGCTGTAATCCTAAAGAATAAATGAAGAATGTCAGAAATGACAAATATGTGGGAAAATATAAAAGTCTCTAGAAATGTTTTTCTCATTTTTATTTTAATTTCTTTAAATGGTACGAGACTGTATAAGGCAATACTTATAACAATCTAGTTGTATAGATATAATCTATACAACATAATAGCACTAACGAAGGGGGAAGAAAGAGATATATTAGAGCAAGCTTGTCCAACCCATGGCCTGTGGGCCACATACAGCCCAGGATGGCTTTAAATGTGACCCAACACAAATTTGTAAGCTTTCTTAAAACATTATGAGATTTATGCATGGAACTTTTTAAAAGCTCATTAGCTATCATTAGTGTTATTGGATTTTATGTGTGGCCCAAGACACTTTATCTTCCGATGTGGCCCAGGGAAGTAAAAAAACTGGAAACCCCTGTATTAGAGCAATGTTTCTATATTTTACCAGAAATGACTTAGTATTATTCTGAAGTAGATTGTGATAAGTTGAAATGCATATCGTAAACCCTAATACAACCACTAAGAAAATACCTAAACAACATATAGTAAAATGTAGACAGAGGAATTAAAAATGACACATTAAAAATATTTAACACAAAAGGAGGCAGTAAAGCAGGAACAGAGGAAATACATGACAAACAACACACAGCAAAATGGCAGGCATAATGCAAATATTATCAACAGTTACATTAACATTAAACAAGATTGGACTAAACACTCACTAAATACTCCACTCAAAAGGCAGAGATTGTCAGACTGAATGAAAAAGCAAGAGCCAATAATATGCTATCTATAAGAGATCTGTTTTAGGTTCAAAGGCACATAGGTTAAAAGAAAAGGATGGAAATAATATACCAGGTAAACATTAACCATAAGAGGGTTGGAATGGCTTTTATCAGACAAAATAATCTTTAAAATAAGAAATATTATCAGAGACAAAAGGGCATGCTATAATAATAAAATGGTAATACATTCAGAAAATATAACAATTATAAATCTCTATGCACCAAATAATAGAGCTTCAAAACACATAAAGCAAAATTTGACATAATTAAAAGGAGATGTAAACAATTTAACAATAATAGTTGAAGATTTCACACTCAGTAATTGATACAACTAGAGAGAAAAACAAGAAGCGTATGGAAGACCTGAACACACTAAGACCTGAATAACACTATCAATCAATTTAACTAACATTTATAGAGCAAACAACTCAATAAATCCCAAATACATATTATTTTCAAGTGCACATGGAACATTCTCCAGGATAAATCATATAATGTGTCAATAAACAAATCTCAACAAATTTTTAAAGTTTGAAATCATCTAAAGTTTGTTCTCGGATCACAACAGAATTAAATTAGGTTTAGGGATCCACAACAGTAAGAATTCTGAGTATAACTCAAATATTTGGAAATTATACAACACACTTTTAAATAGCCCATGAGTCAAAGAAGAAATCACAAGGGAAATTAAAATACACTTTGAACTAAATGATAATGAAAACACAGCATAGAAAATGTATGGATTGATTAAATAAGCACTTAGAAGGAAAATTTTAGCTCTAAATGTCTGTATCAGAAAAGAACAAAAGTAATCTAAAGGTAATCAGTAATCTAAAATTCCTCCTTAAGAAACTATAAGCAAAAAGAGAGAAATAAAAAATATTAGAGCAGAAATCAGTGGATCTCATAAAGAGAATCAGTGAAACCAAAAGTTTGTTCTTTGAAAATATTAAGAAAATTGGCAAATTCTTAGCAAGTCTAACAAAGAAAAGAAAATAGAAGATACAGATTGTTAAAAATCAGAAATTAAAGAATGGACGTTATTACCAACACTATGGGAATTAAAAGGATTATATGAAAATATTATGAGTAACTTTATACCAACAAATTAGGCAACTTAGATGAAATGAGAACATTCTTTGAAAGACATAAATTACAAACATTAATAAATAGAAAATATGGATAGATTAGAAGTGAAGAAATTGAACACTCATGTTCATAGCAGCATTATTCCCAATAGCCATAAGGTAGAAGCAGCCCAAGCATTCATTGACAAGTGAATGAATTAACAAATGTGGTGTACACATGTAATGGAATATTATTCAACCTTGAAAAAGAAGGAAATTCTGACACACGCTACCACATAAATAAACTTTGAACTTACTTCAGTCACAAAAAGACAAACACAGCTGGGTGCGGTGGCTTGCACCTGTAACCCCAGCATTTGGGGAGGCCAAGGAAGATGGATAACTGAGATCAGGAGTTCAAGACCAGCCTGGTCAACATGGTGAAACTGTCTCTACAAATAAATTAGCTGGGTGTGGTGGTGTGTACATGTAATCCCAGCTATTTGGGTGGCAGAGGCACGAGAATCACTTGAACGCAGAAGGTGGAGGTTGCAATGAGTCAAGACTGCACCATTGCACTCCAGCCTGCATGACAGAGGGGTACTCTGCCTCAAAAACAAAAGACAAATGCTATATGATTCCACTTATATGAGGTGCCTAGATTAGTCAAATTTATAGACACAGAAAGTAGAATGGTGGTTGCAGGAGGAGGGGAGAATGGGAAGATGTTTAGTGGTATAGAGTTTCAGTTTGATGAAAATAGTTCTGGAGATTGGTTGCACAAGTTTGACTGTACTTAACATTACTGAACTGTACACTTAAAAATGACTCAGGTGGTAAATTTTATGTTATGCAGTTTTACCACAGTTTTTTAAAAAAGAAGCTTCCTTGGAGAACACAAGACTTCAGCACATCATTACACCTGTATAAACTCAATGCATTCCAAAACATTATAAAAAGAAGAATTAGCAATTAAGAAAGTCTGAGTAAACCTCAAATATTTGAATTTAAAAGAAATTGAATTAGCAATTAAAAAATATTTCCAGAGAGAATAGTCCAGAACCAGATGACTTTACTGGTAAATTCAATCAAATATTTAAAGAAATAATACCAATCCTTCACAACCTTTTTCCAAAAATAGAGGGGGAGGGAACACTTCTGAACTCACTTGATAAAGTCACTATTACCCAAAACCAGACAATGACCTTACTGGAAAAGAAAACTATAGACCAATTTCCTTCATGAACATAGATACAAACATTCTCAACAAAATATTAGAAATTTGAATTTAGCAATATATAAATAGGATTATACACTACGACCAAGTAAGATATATCCCTGACATGTTAGGTGATTTAATGGCACTTTTGTAGAGTATATACCTAGAGGTGAAATTTCTAAATTATTGGGTAAAATATTTTGTAAATAATCTCAGACTTGGTTCCAAAGTGGTTGTACTTATTAACAGTGTATGAGAGTTCTCACGTGTATTAAATAACACTGGCATTGTCAGACTTTTAAACTTTTGACTACTTTTATTTTTTTTTTTTTTCAAACAAGGTCTTGTTCTGTGACCCAGACGGACTCACTGCAGCCTCAAACTCCTGGGCTCAAGTGATCCTCCTGCCTCAGTCTTCTGAAGATCTGGGACCACAGGCATGTGCCACCACATCCAGCTAATTAAAAAAAAAAATGTTGTAAAGATGGGGTCTCCCCATGTTGCCCAGACTGGTCTCTAACTCCTGGGCTCAAGCAATCCTCCCCCCTCATACTCCGAAATTGCTGGGATTACAGGCATGAGCCATCGCACCCAGCCTAACTTTTGCCTATTTGATAGGTATAAGACTATCTTACTCTGGTTTTATTTTGTATTTGCCTGAATTGTAATACAGTTGAGCACCTTCTTATGTGCGGTTAGACATTTGGGTATCTTCTGTACATGTGTGTAAAATGCCTGCTAGAGTTTATAAATAGTGATAATATATAAGATGTTATTGAGTGTTTACTACATGCCAGGCACTAATTACTAGATAAAGATTCATTTTATCATCACAATAAAGCTAAGTAGTACATACTATTATTATCTACATTAACAACTTTTTTCTGCTTCTATTGTGAAGACAATATGATTTTCCTCTTTTAATCTATTAATGTGGTGAATTACTTGCTTTTCATTATGTTACAACAACCTTAAAATCAAAGGATAAATTCTACTTGTTCATGAGCTATTGTCCTTCTTGTATATTGTGAATTCAATTTGTTAATATTTTGTTTAAATTTTTAAAAATCTAGGTTAATGAATAGGATTAACCTATATTCTTCTCTTACACTGTTTTTGTTAGGTTTTGGTATCATTATTATTATTATTATTATTATTGTTTTTTTTTTTTTTTTTTTTTTTTTTGAGACGGAGTATTTCTGTGTCCCCCAGGCTGGAGTGCAGTGGCGCGATCTCGGCTCACTGCAACCTCCACCTCCTGGGTTCACGCCATTCTCCTGCCTCAGCCCCCCGAGTAGCTGGGACTACAGGCGCCCGCCACCACGCCCGGCTAATTTTTTTTTTTTTTTTTTTGTATTTTCAGTAGAGACGGGGTTTCACCGTGTTAGCCAGGGTGGTCTCGATCTCCTGACCTGGTGATCCACCCGCCTCGGCCTCCCAAAGTGCTGGGATTACAGGCTTGAGCCACCGTGCCCGGCCTATTATTATTGTTTTTGAGGCAGAGTCTTACTTGGTAGTCCAAGCTGGAGTACATTGGTAGTGCGATCTTGGCTCACTGCAACCTCTGCCTCCCAGGTTCAAGCGATTCTCCCGTCTCAGCCTCCTGAGTAGCTGGGATTACAGGTGCCCACCACCAAGCCCAGCTAATTTTTGTATTTTCAGTAGAGACGGGTTTTGCCATATTGGCCAGACTGGTCTCGAACTCCTGACCTCGGGTGATCCGCCTGCTTTGCCTCCTAAAGTGCTGGGATTACATGTGTGAGCCAGCGCTCCTGGCATCAATGTTATTTTTAATCATGAGTATCATTATTCCATTACAGTAGTCCCACCTTATTCACAGGACATACTTTTGAAGACACCCAGTGGACGACTGGAACTGCTAATAGTGCCAAACCCTATCAATACTATGTTTTTCCTATATATGCTTACCTATGATAGAGTTTAATTTATAAATTAGGCACAGTAAGAGATGAACAATAGCTAATAATAAAATAGAACAATTATAACAACATACAGTAATGAAAGTTATGTGAGTGTGGTCTCTCTCAGAATATCTTATTGTACTATACTCATCTATTTTCTTTAATTTTTTTTAACTCAATGGTTCTTTTAGAGACATATACTTGCCTATTTTCAGATCATGGTTGACCTTGGGTAATTGAAACGCAGGAAAGTGAAACGTGGGATGAGGAGGCACTACCGAAATTTCCCCTACTCGTTTGGAAGTAACACACTCTAGTTCTATAACTGTGGTTGTTACCTTATATTATGGATTGAATTGTTTTCCTCCAAAAGATACACTGAAGCCTTAACCTCCCACCTCCACTCTGTAACCTGATTTTGAAATAGGGTCTTGCAGATGTAATCAAATTAAGATGAGGTCATCAGGGTGCAACCTAATCCAATATGGCTGGCATCCTAGTAAGAGGAGATGGCAGTAAAACACGGGGATGACAGCCCAGTGAAGACAGAGTCAGAGATTGGAGTGATACTGCCACAAGCCAAGGAATACCCGAGACTACTAGAGGCTAGAAAAAGCAAAGAGGGCTTCTTCCCAAGAGCCTTCAGAGAGAACATGGCCCTGCCAACACCTTGATTTTGGACTTCTAGCCTCTGATACTATGAAAGAATATATTTCTGTTGTTTAAGTCCCCCGGTTTGTGGTACTCTGTTATGGCAGGGGTAGGAAATTAATCCTAGAAATTCCAACCTCCATAATTAATGTACCCAAGTTTACAAGTAATCAGAATGTTATTCCCTTCATGGACAAATGCGGAACACAGGGAAACCACAAAGCAGAACCTTTTATTATTTCTCTATTTCCCTTCTTCAAATTCATATGCTTTTGTTATCTGGTACTTTAATCAATCCCCCCTTTTCCCCACTAGAAATTCCGATTGCTGTTTTATACAGTTGATGCTTATTTTGTTTACCCACATTATCTACTTGCTTTGTTCCACAAAGTTTGATGCATCTCAGATATTCTTTCTGGTGTCATTGTCTTTCTGCCTAAGTACAGGAAGAGATTTTCTGTAGTGAGAATCTGCTGACGACAAATTCTGTCAGGTTTAGTTTGACTTTCACTGGGTGTAGAATTCTATGTGGCCATGATTTTCTTTTGGTACACTTAAGACAGCATTTCACTATCTTCCCTCTACCATTACTGCTGCTGAGAGAAGAGCTAGCTCTTCGTTGGAATCACTCTAATTGCCATGCTTTAAAAAGTTATTTATCGGGCTAGACGTGGTGGCTCATGCCTCTAATCTGTGCGTGTCTGGAATTGGTGGGTTCTCGGTCTCACTGACTTCAAGAATGAAGCCACAGACCTTCGCAGTGAGTGTTACAGTTTTTTTTTGTTTTTTTTTGAGACAGAGTCTCACTCTGTCGCCCAGGCTGGAGTGCAGTGGCGCAATCTCGGCTCACTGCAAACCTAGATTCTCCTGCCTCAGCCTTTCCGAGTAGCTGGGACTACAGGCGCCCGCCACCACGCCCGGCTAATTTTTTTGTATTTTTAGTAGAGACGGGATTTCACCGTTGTCTCGATCTCCTGACCTCGTGATCCGCCCGCCTCAGCCTCCCAAAGTGCTGGGATTACAAGCCTGAGCCACCGTGCATGGCCGAGTGTTACAGTCCTTAAAGGCGGCACGAAGTTTGTTCCTTCTGATGTTTGGACATGTTCGGAGTTTCTTCCTTCTGGTGGGTTCGTGGACTCGCTGGCTCAGGAGTGAAGCTGCAGACCTTCACGGTGAGTGTTACAGCTCTCAAGACTGAGCGTCTGGAGTTAGTTCCTCCCGGTGGGTTCGTGGTCTCACTGGCTTCAGGAGTGAAGCTACAGTCCTTCGTGGTGAGTGTTACAGCTCATAAAGGCAGTGTGGACCCAAAGCGTGAGCAGCAGCAAGATTCATTGCGAAGAGTGAAAGAACAAAACCTCCACAGTGTGAAAGGGGACCCCAACGGATTGCCACTGCTGGCTCTGGCAGCCTGCTTTTATTGTCTTATCTGGCCTCACCTATATCCTGATGATTGGTCCATTTTACAGAGAGTCGATTGGTCTGTTTTACAGAGAGCTGATTGGTCCGTTTTGACAGGGTGCTGATTGGTGTATTTACAATCCCTGAGCTAGACACAAAAGTTCTCCATGTCCCCACTAGATTGGCTACATACAGAGTGTTCACTGGTGTATTTACAAACCCTGAGCTAGACACAGAATGCTGATTGGTGCATTTACAAACCTTGAGCTAGATGCAGTGCCGATTGGTATATTCACAATCCCTTAGCTAGACATAAAGATTCTCCAAGTCCCCACCAGATTAACTAGATACAGAGTGCCCACTGGTGCATTCACAAACCCGGAGCTAGACAGACACAGGGTGCTGATTCGTGTGTTTACAAACCTTGAGCTAGTTACAGAGTGCTGATTGGTGTATTTACAATCCCTTAGCTAGACATAAAGCTTCTCCAAGTCCCCAGCAGGCTCAGGAGCCCACCTGACTTCACTCAGTGGATCCCCCGCCGGGGCTGCAGGTGGAGCTGCCTGCCAGTCCCACGTGCCCTGCGCCTGCACTCCTCAGCCCTTAGGCGGCTGATGGAACTGGGTGCCGGGAGCAGGGAGCGGCGCTCCTCAGGGAGGCTGGGGCTGCACAGGAGCCCATGGCAGGTGGGGGGAGGCTCAGGCATGGCGGGCTGAAGTTCCCGAGCCCTGCCCTGCCCTGGGGCAGCTAAGGCCCGGTGAGAAATCAAGCACAGCAGCTGCTGGCCCAGGTGCTAAGCCCCTCACTGCCGGGGGCTTGCCGGCCGGCCTACCGCTCCGAGTGCTGGCCAAGGAGCCCACGCCCACCTGGAACTCGTGCTGTCCGGCAAGCGCCGCACGCAGCCCTGGTTCCTGCCCGCCCCTCTCCCTCCACACCTCCCCACAAGCTGAGGGAGCCGGCTCCGGCCTTGGCCAGCCCAGAAAGGGGCTACCACAGTGCAGCGGCAGGCTGAAGGGCTCCTCAAGTGCGGCCAGAGTAGGCTCCAAGGCCGAGGAGGCACTGAGAGCCAGTGAGGGCTGCAAGGGCTGCCAGCATGCTGTCACCTCTCACCAGCACTTTGGGAGGCGGAGGCGGGAGGATCACGAGGTCAGGAGATCAAGGGCATCGTGGCTAACAGGGTGAAACCCCATCTTTACTAAAAATACAAAAAAATTAGCCGGGCGTGGTGGTGGGCGCCTGCAGTCCCAGCTACTTGGAGGGAGAATGGCGTGAACCTGGGAGGCAGAGCTTGCAGTGAGCCGAGATGGCGCCACTGCACTCCAGCCTGCGTGACAGAGCAAGACTCCGTCTCACCAAAAAAAAAAAAAAAAAAAAAGTAGCTTATCTTTTTTTCCTCTGGCTGTTTTAAATATTTTTCTCTTTACTTTTGTTTTTCTGCAATTTTACTATAGTGCATCTAGTTGCAGATTTTATTTTACTTGCTTGGGGCTCTCTGGATCTCCTCAATTTATAGATTAACATGTTCCTTCGATTCTGGAAAATTCTCAGCCATTTTCTCTCCAAACATTTCCTGCACCTCATCCTCTCTTTCCTCTCCTCCCAAGGACACAGTGTTAGATTTCTCACTATATCCTCCTTGTGCCTTACTCTCGTTTTTATTTTTCCTGCTCCATGTTTCGGTTGGATAGTTTATCTTTCCATTTATTAATTCTCATCCAATCTGCTGTTGAATCCATTCACTGAGTTCTTAACATTATTTTAGTCTTTATTTATAAAAATTGTTTTTTTCAAATCTGGTATGACAAATTTGATAGTTTTTCTGTTTCCTGCAGATATTGTAGAGTTTGTCATTTACTTCTTTACACATGGTTAACTACGGTGATATTTTAGTCTGTATGATACTTTCAATACAGGAGGGGAGTGCAGATGTTTCTGCTTTCTGTTGATTCTGTGGATTCTCACTGAAATTCTAGCTTAATTTGAGGAGGTCTCCTAAAAATTTCCCACATTGGATGGCTTTGAGCCCTGTCCTTTGCTGCCTCTCCCCATACAGCCCCTGAGCAGAGCCCAAGTGAACTACAAGCAGAAATGCTTTCAGGCCTAAGTGCTTTCGTGTCTGATATTCCAGTCCTTTTTCTGGTTACAAGTCTGTCCCCTCAAATTGTCCTGGGAACTTCCGACTGCTGTTTTTTTCTTTTCAGTCCTTTTCAGGAGAGTTCAAAATTATTTTGACCTGTGTGTGTGTGTGTTGGTAGTAGAGGGTTCATTTGAATGACCTAGCTGCCATGGCTGGAAACCAGAAGCTCAATGATACTATTTTTGGTGTCTCACATTCTTGAGTATATCCAAGTTGGCATGATATCCCCACAACATAATGGAATTTGAGTGCTTAACTGCATGTGAAGTACTATGCATATGATTATGGACTAGCATCAAGGAAAAGCAAGGGGAAATTAACTTTGCTTAGATTTCTTATCCAATTCTAGTTATTTAAGAATATTATCCAAGTCCTTATTTAACAACAACCGTTTGCACATCTCAAGACAGTATGAAGTCCACAAATCTTAACATAAGAAACTGAACTCGTAGTCTAAGTGCCAACATATTAACTGGACACAGATTTATTTAAACAATCAGATTTGTGAATGGAAGCCTCCAAAAACACAAAATTTAAAAATCAACAATTGCTTTTGCTTATTAGAAAGAGGCTGTATTTTTATATTTTAAAAATATCAATGCTTCTCACACATGCCCTTATACAAAATTAATGAAATAGAATATTTTATCAAAATATTCAAAATAACTATGCTTTTAATGCTAACACTACTGTGAAGACTAAAAACATTTTGAATTCAAATTACAAAATCATTTGGTCTGAAAACATAAGGTACTCCACATTTTACCTATTGTAAAGTTTAAAGTCCTTGTGAGCAATTTGAAGTGTCAACTTTCCTACTGATGTGGCCTACATATTTCAAAATCCAATCTCTATTCTGTTTAATAGTAGGTGCTTTCTGAAAGCTATAGTCTATCACACAAGAAAATACTTCTTCTCACTTATACAACACATGTGTTCATGCCATTCAATTTCAGAGTACAAATACTAAGTCGACTGGTCTTCATTCTCTTGAAAAGCTAAGCGAGGTAAAAAAGTAATAGCCATAACGTACAGATCACAAAAAAGGTTCTTTTCCACGTGGTTTCCAACAGCCACGATGAAGCTAGCATTGGGTGCTGAATGAGTGTCATGTGGGTTTTCCGGGGCCCAGGGCAGTCATGCTCAGCAGCAAGGACATCATTCCTCAGGTTGCTTAAGAAGTCAAACCCAGGCCAGGTGCAGTGGCTCATGCCTGTAATCCCAGCACTTTGGGAGGCCGAAGCAGGCAGATCACGAGGTCAGGAGTTCGAGACCAGCCTGACCAACATGGTGAAACCCCCGTCTCTACTAAAAATACAAAAATTAGCTGGCCTGGTGGCATGCGCCTGTAATCCCAGCTACTCAGTAGCCTGAGGCAGGAGAATCACTTGAATCCAGAAGGTGGAGGTTGTATTGAGCCAAGATCACGCCACTGCACTCCAGCCTGGGCAACAGAGCAAGACTTAGTCTCAAAGAAAAAACAAAGAAGTCAAACCCTGTCTCTCCTGACCCCATAGCCTCTACATGCTCCACCTTGATTTCCAGAGGCTTGAGACCCCAGATGTCCCTTCTGTAGCTTAATCAAGTCATCTGGGTTGGTTTCTCCACATTGCTTTTGCACATATACTTATAAATGGGTATCTCAAAGGGGAAACCGAATCTTTCTCTTGAGAGGCAGCATGGTGGAGTGATGGCCTCAGGCTTGGCCTGGGATCCAATGCTGACTTCGCCACCTACTGCCTTACGATCTTAGACAAACTGTCTCATCCCTCTTTGCCTCAGTTTCCTCATTTGTTAGAAGAGATAATGATTGCTTCCACTTCATAGACTTGCCATGAGGAATCAATGAGGTCATAAACAAAGGATTTAGACTAGTTTGGCATATAAAAAGTGCTCAATAAATTTTTTGATGTTATTATTCAGACTTGAGAAATGTTGTGCACTGCTTTGGTTAACTCACCTGGGGAGAGTAATATTCTTGAGAGAGAGTTTTGAATGTAGTTCAGAAATAATTAAATGCCTTCCTTGATTGAAATAGAAAGGCAATTAAGACAATGAAGTATTTTTCTCTGTAGTATCTAGGACATATTTTCTCATTTTCCTTTTGTAATGGGAAAATGTGAAACTCGGTGAAACTTTCTCAGAGTAGTGACAAATTACTCATTCTGAGGTCAATTGTTCCCCAACAAATACATTTCAAACAGGGAAGGTGGGTAAGATTCTAGGCCTCGGAATTCAGTGCTGGGGTAGAATGATGTTTAGGACTCAGGCAGCCCAGATTACTAGTGTTGCCAGCCATATGATTTTGGAAAAGCTCTTTAATCCCTCTGGGTCTCAGGCTTCCTAACTATAAACTAGGGGTAAAAATATCCATTGGCAATGGTGATGGTGTTAGGGTGACAGGAGACAGGCTGTGACTGTTACTACATGGTAGCTAAGCAAAAACCCAGGACTGACTTTACAATGGGTTGCAGGGACTGACTATAATAGGGAGCAACATGTTCACATAAAATGGACCCAGTAGCCAAGCTTCTTTCATTCTACCCAAGAAAACCATCTCACAGGCCAGGTGCGGCAGCTCACACCTGTAATCCCAGCACTTTGGGAGGCCTGAGGCAAGCGGATCACCTGAGGTCAGGAGTTCAAGACCAGCCTGACCAACATGGTGAAACCCTGTCTCTACTAAAAATACAAAAATTAGCTAGGCATGGTGGCAGGTGCCTGTAATCCCAGCAGCTCGGGAGGCTGAGGCAGGAGAATCGCTTGAACCCCAGAGGCAGATTTTGCAGTGAGTTGATGTCGTGCTATTGCACTCCAGCCTGGGTGATAAGAAAGAAAAAGAGAGAAAGAAAGAAAGAAAATCATCTCACAGATACATGTATCTTGTTATCTGGGATGGGGCACAAAACATCTCAAATATGTGTCTAGGAATAGGGCAGTGGAATGAAGGAGGGGGAGGCAGTGACAACTTAGAATGTTATAGATGCTGCATCCATTAATCTCTTCATACACATCAGTATGTTTCTGATGGGAATTATATTATTTCATTAATGGGTATTGGGAAGGCTCTGGAGAGGGTAAGCAGATGAATAATCCACAGTCCCTGTCTTTAAAAGAACTGTAGGGAGAAAAGGGAAGTATAGTATTTACAGAAAGGCATCTATGTATTTGAATATTATATCAGAGCAGGCTATTGTCAAACAGCTCTAAAATTTCAATGACTTGACAAAATAGATGTTCATGTCTTGCTCATACAAAATCTATTTCCTCATGTAGTAGTTTATGGACACAGACTCCTTCCATTTTGTGACTCTGAGATACCCTAGAGTGGGAGTCAGCAAACTGTGGCTCATGGGTCAATTCCAACCTACCTACTGTTTTTTTTTTTTTTTTTTTTTTTTTTTGAGACAGAGTCTCCCAGGCTGTAGTGCGGTGGCGCGATCTTGGCTTACTGCAGCCTCCGCCTCCCAGGTTCAAGCAATTCTCCTGCCTCAGCCTCCTGAGTAGCTGGGATTAGAGGTATACGCCACCACACCCGGCTAATTTTTGTATTTTTAGTAAAGATGGGGTTTCACCATGTTGGTCAGGCTGGTCTTGAACTCCTGACCTCATGATCCACCTGCCTCGGCCAATCTACTGTTTTTAAACATTCCTTTTTTGTAAATAAAGTTTTATTGGAACACAGTCACACCTATTCACTTCCCTTTCATCTGTGCTTTGTAGCTGCTCTCACGTTGAAATGGTAGAGTGAAGCAGTTGTGACAGAGACTGTATGGCCCATGAAGGTTAAAATATTTAGCATCTGTCTTGTTAGAGAGAAAATTTGCTAAGTCTTGCCAGAGGGCATCAGAGTCCAGTGTTAGATTCTCTGATTCAGCCCACAGAATGGGGAGAAAAAGAGTGGAAGATTATGCAGGAGGATTGATGGACTATGGAAATGGCTTTCTTCAATCCCACCTCAGCCTGACTTCAACAGAAGCCAGGAAATGCAGCCTTGCTATTGCCCGGAAGGAAAATGCAAAGCAGTTCTCCACAGACTGGTACTGTGCTAGACTCTTCCATTCACTCTCTCCTTTTTGTTCATCAAAACAACCCTTTAAGCTGGGTATGGTGGCCTGAGTCTATAGTCCTAGGAACTTGGGAGGCTGAGGCAGGAGGATCACTTGAGCCCAGGAGTTTGAGGCTGCTAAGATCTTTGATCACACCTGTTAACAGCCACTGCACTCCAGCTTGGGCAACATAGACCTTGTCTCTAAAAAACAATCAAGCAAACAAAAACCAAAGACAGAACTGCTTTGCAAATGAGTTATCTGAGGTTCAGAGAGGTTAAGCAACTTGCCTCAAGGTCACCCAGCATCAAAATATTTGTAGTTGTAGTAGCAATAAGATTCTCATCATACCTGTGCTATTCTTTCTGAAAAATCTTTTTTAATTGTGGTAAAATATATTAATACTTCACGTGACATGTACTCCTCTAACTATTTTTAATGTGTGCACTTCAGTGGCATCTGAAATGTGTTCTTGAGACTGGGAAGTTTCCCAGTTGTTAATAAGAAATTTAAAACTTAGGGTTTTCATTTCAATGATAATCTTAAAAAGTTAGATTCGTCTGGGCAATACCTTTAAACTGAAGACTGACATGAAATTTCTGAGCTTAAATTTTAGTTTGTGCTTATTGGTGCTAATGGTAATTCTGAATTGTCATAGGCTGGTAAGAAGGGGCTGAAATAGATTTGATACTGAAATTATTCCTTTAAGCTTTTCCTATATACTATGAACTAAGGAATGTTTTGTGGTAGTTCACAAAAAGAGAAAAGTGGTAGAAGAATTAAGTCATTACAAATGACATAACTATAAAGGCATGCCATATCCAAAAGAATCTACTCCACTGAATTCAAAACGGTGTTGATATTTGAGAGGCAATTCAGTTTCCACAAAACAATGTCATCCAGTATATTTGATTATTGTTTACTTATAAATCTTTGGTTTTGTGGGGTATTTCTTTTTCTTTTAGTTTGCAATTTAGTTTCGCCACTGTTTAAGCATTGTTATGCATGAAGAATTGATCTCTAGTTTTATGCTTGCACATATTTTAGTTACATAATAAAATTAATTTAAATAAAAACATGAAGGTCTAGAAGAATACTTTCTCCTTGAAAGGTATGTGTCTATGGCTGAAGTATAAGAGTGTCTACCCTACAGAGATAGTTCTCTTTTACAAAAGATTTAAATTTGAATTAGGTAACCGTGCCAGTGAAGACAAGCTAAGTTCAGCTGCAATAACAAGCAAGCCAGAAATCTGAGTGGCTTAAACCACTTGCTTACATTAAATCCATTGCATATTGGTAAAGAGCTCATGGTGCTTCTTCTGTCTGCCTATAAACTCCTCTTGGTGTTAAAATATTCCATTTACTGAACAAAAACAACACATGATAAACTGCTCAGAAAGGAAACTTGTTTTTGCTTTTCAGGGATGGACATCTGTTTGGCCCTATAGGCATATATAGTCCAAGAAACTTCTTCTGCCAGTTTCTTCTAAATGTCTGCCTACAAACTTCTCTTTGTGATAAAATCTCCATTCACTGAGCAAAAACAGTACATGATGAAGTGTTCAGAAAAAGAAAGGTTGTTAATATTTTTCACGCCTGGGTAACTGTATGGCTCTATAGGCGCAAATGGGTTTAAGAAACCTCTGCTAGCTTCTTCTTCATGTCTGCCTATAAAATCGTCTTAGTGTTAAAATCTTCTATTCACAGAAGGAAAACAGTACATGATGAACTGCTCAGAAAAGAAGCTTGTTTTTACTTTCCAGGGCTGGATATCTATATGGATATCAGGACCCAAACTGATCATCATAGCAGAACCTAAACTGATGGATCTACCCTCAGTAATATTTCTGGTTGAGGAAAACGAGCGCTCTGGGGGTTCTCTCACCTGCAGATAAATGCACTGAATCAATTAAGTCAGATGACCGCACCAAAATTCTAGAACAGGAGCATAGTCCTCAGGTATGGCCAGGATGAGAGTGAACCAGGCATCTGTTACCAGAGATCATGTCTGCGACAGAAAGCATCTTGCATCTTTTTATAAAATAGTGCTCCATGGCATTGTTCTGACACTTTCTATTCCCTACTAAAGCTTCAGACAGCTTTCTAAATTACATAGGCAGCTGTGGCTTTTGAGTTACATCCCAAATCTGGTGCTTCTTAGCCACACGGTATGGGCAGATCTAAACCTGTTCCTCCTCTGTGAAGCGGGGCAGAAATGTCAGTTGCCTGGTGTGTTGCGAGAAGTCAAGGCAGTAACTCATGTGAAACTTCTTTGCCAAATTTAAATTATTATCCAAATGAAAATATTATAACAATATTATTCTTGGCAGTCAGTCATGCCACACCAAGGATAAAGAATAGACAGTAATGATTTCACCCTATAGCACTCATCATACAATCAATATTTTCTCACAAAAGTTTCCTGAAAATCCACAGAAAAACTCTTTAGGTTATCAGATAATGAAACCTATAGAGAATAGCTCTTCAATATAGAAGCAAATTTCTCCTCTTGGCTAGAAAATGACAAAGCATTTTACATGGCCCCAAATCTATACAGCACACTTTTCTAGCAGATTCCCACGTTTAAAAGATTTGAGGTTTAAGGAAAGAAGTACTATTTTGCCTAAGAAGCAGTTGTTTTAAATTGAGATCAGTATGAAAAAATGAAAAAAGGTTCACAAAATAGTGTTGGGGATGGAGACACAGGAAGATTTTTATACTGTACCATCAACGCTGAAACTGCTATCACCCAGATACCTCAAAATTCTAGCTTAGTAAAACTGAGTGGTACCCTGAAGTTCATGTTGTCTACTCTTATTTTCTAGTTGTCTTAGTCAGCTCAGACAGCTATAACAAAATACCACAAACTAGGTGGCTTAAGCAACTAACATTTATTTTTCACCATTCTGGAAGTTGGAAAGTGTGAGATCAGGATGCCAACATGATGAGGTTCTGGTGAGGGCTCTCTTCCTGGCTTGCAGAAAGCTACCTTCTTGTTGTGTCCTCATATGACAGGGAGAGACAGAGACAGATGGAGAGTACACGCTAGCTTTAGTCTCTACCTCTTCTTTTAAGGACACTAATCCCACATTCATGGCCTCATCTTAACCTAATTACCTCCTCATTATCTTTGGGAAGTAATACCAACACATTGTGCATTTGGGTTTCAATATATGAATTTGGCAGGGCAGAGGAGCGGGGCAAGGCAGAAACATTCAGTCCATCACACCACATGAGGACAAGAAGGTCTGGAAAAGTTAAATGACTTGCCCTAGATCACGTTATTAAATTCAAGTTGATTAGTCAAATATTTTTCCTTTTCACCAATCTGATGTTATAGAATTGAACATGAGGAAGAGAGAAAAGTTCCTTTACGTCTGCATACAGTTGCTAATAAAGCCTTTTCTTTTTTTCTGTCTTTTTTTTTTTTTTGAGATGGGTCTCTCTCTGTCACCCAGGCTGGAGTGCAGTGGTATGATCTTGACTCACTGCAACCTCTGCCTCCTGGGTTCAAGCAATTCTCCTGCCTCAGCCTCCTGAGTAGCTGGGACTACAGGCGTGTGCCACCACGCCTAGCTAATTTTTGTATTTTTAGTAGGGACAGGGTTTCGTCATGTTGGTCAGGCTGGTCTCGAACTCCTGGCCTCAGATGATCCACTCGCCTCAGCCTCCCAAAGTGCTGGGATTACAGATGTGAGCCACTGTGCCTGGCCAATTGCTAATAAAGTATTTTCTAATCAAAACCTATGTAACTCACTTCATGATGTATCTGCAAGTGGACTAAGGACCCACTGAATATTCTTGTCGAGGTCTAGCAATAATTTTGAGATTCCTTTTAAGTATTTGTACAATTTAGTTGTTCTCTTTATTTCAGAGGGCTCCAGATGTTTTGACCCCAGGGAAATATATGAATAGACTAAGAAAATGAGATTCAGATTTCTAGTTGAATGATTTCATTTTCTGATTATTTTATTTAACTAGACATGGCAGTCTACTTTTCACTCTAGGAGAAGAATTTTCAAATTGTCCCCAAAAAGAAAAGAAAAGAAAAGATAGTTTCCTTTCTAAGTGTATTATTCCAGAGAGGCTAGGTTATACTGCAGTACAGAAAAATCTCTGGGATTTACGGTAACAAAGGATTATTTCTCATTCTTGCTAAATGTCTATGGGTGTAGGAGAGGTCTCCCCTCCACACGTCTGTGCCGGGGGTGGGATGCTGATGGAAACTCCATGTGGGGGGACAGCAACAGCTGTGCCACCGGGAAGGGGATTTGGTAAATTGAACAATGGCTCTTCATGCTTCTGCCTGTAAGTGACACATGTCACTTCTGCTAATTCGTTATTTGCCAGGGCAAATCACAAGATCACAGCTAAATGCAGAAAGGTCAGAATACTTCCATCCTTCTATGCACCTGGAAGAAGAAAACCCAAAATTTTGGTGAACATCTCTAATGGCCACCATACTAGGAATAAAAAAGGAAAACAGAACACACTCCAACTTTGTCAAAACGCCAGTGTCTCACACCATCAATATGAATCAAATTCTCAAATATCCATCAGCTATACAATAAAATATCTTAACACATTATAGAGTTTTCTGAATCCATTTCTTCATCTCTATACAAGAGAATTGCATAGAATGGGAAGCAAGTACAATAAAGTAAATTAAACTGGGGCTGGAGTGAAGTTTCTAGAAATGGATTGTGGGCCGCAAAATGTGGAGGCACATTTATACCTTTTGTGGTTTTTGTTAGCCTCATTTCTCAGAGGAGAAATCATGTGTTTATGACATGACAATACTAGTCAACAATCTTTCCAAAATAATTGGATAGTAGGAAAGTTATAGCTGTAACGGGAAAAAGTTCATTTTCATCTAATTGCCAATAGGAATGTTTGTTTAATGGGTCACTCTGGAAAGAGATGTTAAATCTTTAAAACTTAACCTTTTTGGGAGATGTCTTAAGGTCTAGAATATGTTCAGACAACCTTCATTTGTTTATTTTATTTGGATACAATCATTTGCTTAGACACGTATTTTTAAACTTTTAATGTATTAGTAGTAATACATTATTTTATTTGAGTTTTCTTTTATTTGGATACAATCATTTGCTTAGACACGTATTTTTAAACTTTTAATGTATTGGTAGCAACGATGTTTTCAAGTAGGGAAACATTTAAACTAGCCCAGGATCTCCCCTAAATTAAAAAATAGAGTTTTGTACTTTCCAGAATAATAAGCATTTTTTTTTCTTTTTCTTTTTTCCTTTTTTTGAGGCAGAGTTTTGTTCTTGTTGCCCAGGTGGAGTGCAATGGTATGATCTCGGCTCACTGCAACCTCTGCCTCCTGGGTTCAAGAGATTCTCCTGCCTCAGCCTCCCAAGTAGCTAGGATTAAAGGCACCCGTCACCACGCCTGGCTAATTTTTTGTATTTTTAGTAGAGACAGGGTTTCACCATATTGTCCAGGCTGGTCTCAAACTCCTGACCTCAGGTTATCCACCTGCCTCGGACTCCCAAAGTGCTGGGATTACAGGAGTGAGACACCGTGCCTGGCCAATAAGTACTTTTATAGCATTTCTTTAAATCTTTCTTGGTAAAGATCTACAAAGCAGGAGGAAATTACGAGAGGCAAAGTTTGCTGGTTTACTGTTTAATTATATCTCTCCCCACTACCCCTTAAATATTTGTAACAGAGCAGTGTTAACATTAACACCCTAACCACCTTAAACTAAAAATATTTATTATATAATTCATGTCTAAGATGAAAATGAAGATATAACAGTAAGATGATTTCACACAGAGGTACAGTGAATTCTGTGTGACTAGGGTAAGTCAATTTTGTGTTTTAGTTTTGTTTCTTTTGTGTTTCAGTAGTTTCAAGTTATTATAATTACTGAGTAATGACTAGAATGCTATATATCATGTAATTCACATTTTTTTTCTCATTTAATCCTCCACAGTAAACCTACTTTTAGAACTTAGGAAACTGAGGATGAAGTGACTTGACCAAGGTCTCCTAGCTACTTAGCAGAGGAATACTCTTTAGAGATAAATAACTGTGGTGACATTTCAATCAAAGTATCTGATAATTGCAGTGCCTTCCCACACCCAACTCACTAGGAGAAGAAATAATTTAAATGATACATTTATTGATAAACACACAAGTACTCATTCTGTGTCTTTTCCTATCACAAAGCCCACGGATATAGAGACGAATAAGTCCGCAAGACAGAGGTTAAGAAAAGTTGGCTCTGGCATCAGATAGGCTGGCTTGGATGAGGCTCTGCAATGCTACCTTGGATGGGTACTTATTTTCTCTAACCTCAGTTTCTTCATCTGCAAAATGGGAAAAAATATTCGTGCTTTCCTCATGGTTTTGCTAGGGAAATGAAATAAGACAATATATTTTTGCACAGTACAGTGCATTAAACGCTCCATAGTATGCACTTGATATATGTACTAGGTTTTATTGTTGAATAAGCAAGGATAGCCATGGCTCCTCTCAGAGGAGCTCCCTGATTAGGGAGAGGAGGAAAACGTTTAAGTGGCATTTCCTGTCCAATGTGATGCGAGCAGTAGGGAAACCAGGGAAAGGCACGAATGACTGCCTTGGAAAAGTCTAAAAAGGTTTCATAGAGGTGACTTTTGAGCTGGTGATTTTAGGGGGAGCAGTGCTTCACCGGATGTAGAAGGAGGTAGACATTCTGGCTATGTCCAAATGTGGGGTGGAAAGGCGTGTTTGGGGACCTCAATACTCAGGATAAGGGAACACTGGAGCGAGAGAAAGGGAAATAATGAAAGTGCATGGAAAACCAGTAAGTGTGGAACCTTGGGGGCTTGGACTAGAAAGGGCCAGCCTTCTGTGGCCGTGAGGGAGGGAAGCTGGAGGATCGCGAGGTGGCGCTGTGGCTCCACCTTAAGGGAAGATTCTGGAGCTCGCGAGTCACCCGCACTCCAAGGGCAGCCTCGGAGAGGTGGGGCAGCGCAGTCTTGGTGGGTTTGGCATCTTCACGGCAGCTGCCAAAAAATGACGTTGATAAAGATAATAAATACATAAGCAAATAAACCGGAAGCAGTCCCTTTTAGGACACACGGCAAGCATCAATAATCAGAGACCGTCGGCGAGGAAGGATTAAGAGCACGGAACTGTCCAGCAGGGACCGTTCCCAGCTCAGTCCGCGTAATCCGTAGGCCCGCAGCGGGAACCCGCATCGCCTGCCGGGAGCTGAGCTGTAAGCTAACCCGCGTCTTCGGGCGGGCCCAGCGCCTCGTAGGCGTCTCCCTAAAGCCGAAGTCGTAGCAGTCTGCACGCCTGCCCTTGGGCCCTCGGTCCGCACCCTGCCTGGACCTAGATTTTTTTGGATTTTTTTTTTTGCTGAATTTCATACCCACACGTGTACACAAAACCACGTGTGAGTTCAGGCTCACACACGTTTACGATGCTCTTGCACAATACACACGGACTTTTGCAAATGCACACCCCACTCAGACACGTCTACACATGACGCGTGCACACACTATACACATGCGCACTCACGCCCGTGTGCACCAATGCCTTACGCACCCACGCACACATTCAGGCAAGTGCTCGCTGTCACCCGCACAAACACACACTTACTGCACCGGTCCACAAATGTGCAGCCACTTTTCGCACATGCAAACATATTTGCACATTCACATCATACACATCTCGCATCCTAGTAGCCAACAAAGACCTCACAGCACGCAAAGGTGTGTAAATATCCAGCAAATTGTCCCTCGAAGGAAGTATGCGCGCAAACTTTTTGTTATCCAGGCATCTCGAGCTTTTCTGCTAAACTCACCCTCCCTCCTCCAACTTTCCCCTGAATAAACAGGCCTATTCCTCCCAGTCTCCCCTCTGAGAATGTTTTAAGGCCAAGGTTTCCTCCATAAGGTTTGCGCTACTGAAGGGATGCTAATTTTCAAATCGCTAAGAAGCTCCCTTCTCCCATCCCAGAGCCTCCTTCTACCGAGGGAGCAGGGACCTTCCCAGATCGGACTCCAATCTCGTGGACTAGGGGACTGTGGGCAAGGGCCACTGGGTGGGATATGATGGCGCCCTAGGGCATCCTCGGATTTAAAGATCCTTTCCGACAGTGCCCCCAACTGTAGTCTCCCGACTCAGAATGACTTCAGCTTTTAGCTATCTATGGTCATGCCAGGGCCGAATCAGCATCTCCCCCATTAAAGCCCATCCGCAAGTGTCCAGATTTCTGTCCTTCGATGGGCATCAGGAACATCCCCCCCAAAGTCAGATACTTAGTCTGTTCCAATAGGCGAGCTTGCGTGAGCTCTAAGATCTCATCTAGGACTGGGAGAGAGAAGTGACTGACAGGAGGTCACATAGTAAATGTGGCAGAGCCAGGGCCGGGGCTGGCACGTCCCTGGCGCGCTCTGTCCCTGTGGGCCAGGAGAGAGAGAAGCACATCGGTAACTGACCACGTGAATGCGCATTCAGTACGCGCATTAGTTAGGACGTTTCATAATATTCCCCTTTCCTCTCTCTCCTTTGCTCCCTGCCCTCGGGAGGCACCGTGCGCGCTCGCTCCTTTCTCCTCCCGGATGCGGAACCCGGGCCTAGGAGCTCCAGAGCCAAAGGACACTTGAGCGTTTGGGGGCAAGAGATTCGCGCCACAGCTGGGTGGACGGTTTGGCTCTATATTTAAGGGGACAGGCTCTGGCGATATTCTGGCTTGGGACAGGTTTTTCAACTTCGCTCACAGGGTCTCCGTTTGCTCACCTGTAAAACGCCGGAGTGGTCTTACCTGCCGTGGTCTGTGGCGGATATTCGGTGAGCTCCTGCCCGTAAAGCCTTCAACAAATGGGATCTATTATTATCTGGGGCCGCCCAGGGGGAAACCCAAGAGAGTTGGCAGGCTCGCCCCAGTAAGGTCTGTAAGGAACCCCTTGCCCCAGGCTTCTGGCCCTATCAGACTAAGCGCTCCCAACCTGGGACAGAGCCCCGCGGTGTTGTTTGCTTGGTCTCTATCTCCTAGCCGTCTGTGGGTGTCTTTGTCCTTCTCTAGGCCTCAGTTTCCCTGTGTGTACCATGGGGGGTGGGAGGTGGAGGTGCGCTCCCAGGGCCGGGAAGTGTCGGTCATACTGGGCCAGCAGAGGAGGCCTTCTCTGGAGCGCAAGGAGTCGGAAACAGAAATCAGATTCTGGATTTCCAGTGGACCCCTGGCCTGCTACTCCTACGCGTTCCCCGAGGACTGTGCATGGAGATCACCGAGGAAAAGAGCCACGGTTTTGAGGGCTGGCGGTGTGTCACCGTGTTGGGTCACTCCCGCCATCTTCCGGGTGCAGTTCAGGGGCCCCGCAGAGCCGCGCCTTCGCGCAGGTCCCGGCTTTCCCAGGGCCCCGGGCCGACACCCACTCCTATTCTCCTCCACCGGGCAGCGCCGTGGCCCCTGCTCCTCTCCACCTCAACCCCGACTCCAGGCTGCTGGTCGACTCTTCTGGAGCGGCCGCAAACTGAGGGACTTTGCGCCTTGGCTTAGGTCGTTCCATCTTTCTTTTCCCCTTTCCCTTCCCAACACTGAAGTAGGCGTCTGTCCTCCTGCCTCGTTCGAAGGTGTCCCTGGCAGGTGGCGAGGGAAGGGGGCACGTCCCGGGACGGTTTGCCCTTCTGGGGGCGCGCCCTCACAAGAGGAATGGAGATCAACGGAATTTTCCAAGTGACAGGTCCCAAGTCTGGCCTCCTGGGGGCGGACGAGCAGAGACGATTCCCTCTCGCTGGGACCTTTCCACGGGCCTTAGTTTGGCTGTATTTATCTAGTCTCTTCTCTTTGGGGAGACCGGTGTGTTTCTACTGGAGTCCCCGGAAATTACTAGTAGATGTTGCCTTTCAGGAAGGGGAATTGATTTCCCTGTGCCTCAAGAGGGTTGGGATAGCCAAGGAGCAGAAGGTCAGGGTGGGAGTGGGTGGGTAGGGAGGGCTTGCACACTGCCCTGGGCTTCCTCCAGGCCCAGGTCAAGAGATCCCGAGAGCTGGACAGCCCTGCCTACCGCTGGGAGCATCTGAGGAGCTGTGTATCCTGAACTCCCACAGCTGCAGAAATTTTGAGGAGCTCAGCAGGGAAACTAGGCTCCAGGGGAAACCCCAAACCTCTCTAGTTTTTCTTTCCAGGTGTAAACATTCTGCTGTATGTTTTCCCCATGCAAAAATCTTTTTTCCTCACGTCTTCTTTCCCTTCCTTCTTTCTCTCAGAGATGATATATATTCAAAAATCAAGAGTTTCCAAATAACTTTAAACACAGATCCCAGGCACCAACACAGGAGGTTCTGATTCTGTGGGTCAGGATAAGGCCTGGAAATCTGCATTTCTAACAAGTGCCTGCACCCTTCCCCATGTGATTAGCCTGATGAACCCAGTTTGGGGATTACTATTATAAACTACCCTAAAGTCAAATCCCTCATATGCCATAAAGCCTAGGCAATGCTGTACATACTAGAATATCTCATTACAGGATACCTTTACCATAAAGTATATACCTAAGGTAATTGTGATGGATAGTGCTTGAAGTATCTGCTTTCAGGTATGATGGCAATCACCCTCTACACACATGCTTTGTCTCTGGAGGTAGTGCTACCCTCACATGAAGATTTAGAAGTATTTAAGAGGCTCTTTTTCAAAGTTTAAAATTACAATTGCTGGTTCAATATTCACCAGAGAAAATCCACAAAAAAACTACTGCTCTGCTGGCCTGTGTATCATTTCCAGTTTTCTGTCACTCACACTGTCTCTCTTCCACTTTCTCTTTAGCCTCCTTCCTACTTAAACATTTATTACAGGATGAGAAAGCCAGGTTGAAAGCACAAGGACACCCAGAAGAAAAGCTATGAATACACTCTGCTTGATTAAAATAAAGCACACTCACCACCCCAGGTGAGGTATGTGCTGCCTCTGCACAGCCAAAGGAAATTAGTCTTATCAAAATATTCCTGCCCCCTTTTATTTTTCTTCCTTCTCTAGCCTGGCAGGTATGGAAATTGCCTCCCTCATATTTAGTTCATGGAGAGACTGGCTCTGGGGTAGAAATTGAGCTGCTCAATACTTCTTGCTTTGTGCCACTTTCTCATTTGGGTGAGTCAGCTTCAGGCTCTCAACAAACGCATCCTTTGCAGATGCTTCTAGATTCTGCTCAACCCCAGAAATCTATCTGCTGTGTGTCTCTTGCTGATCCTGGACCTGAGGGTGTCTATGCTTTTCCTTTCCCTGGCACTTTTGTCGCCTTCTCTGGCAGTGATCTGCTCCCTTATTTTGTGTCCCTCACCACTGGAGACACCCCACCAGACTCAGCTGGGAGTCCTGCAGTTGAGGACGGTTTACTGGAGAGTAAAATGGAGGTTCAGGCAGATAAAGAGAAGGAGGCCTGGGCCTTTTGCCAGGGCTATATGGGACCCATTGATAGGATGGGTGGGCTTTGCTTCCTCATCTCCTTACCTTCAAGGATCCTCTCTGAGCTGGAGAATATGGCCCAGGCAGAGGGAGGGATTGACTCTGGAGACCCCCTTGGACCTGGAGCATCAGGTTAAGTTTGGAGCTTTAGAAAGTTTTTAGCAGGCCAAGTTTCAATTGTGCATTTAAATACTATAGAGACTGAAAATGTTCACATACCTATCCCCACAAACCTACAGCCCTTCAAGTCTCTCCACCATTATACCCTTCTTCAACATGAACGCTATGTTAGGAACCCTTGTAAATGCTATGGGGATCCCAGAAGATCAGACCAATCCCTTTGGGGAAGTCCTGGAAGAGATGGCATTAATTATGGTACCAGGGGAAAGTGCTCAGCACACAAGAGGTCTAGATTACATGTGTGAGAGCTGGGCAGGCCTGGTGCACAGAAGGTAAAGCAGTGTTTGAGGACAGTGGCCATGCACTGCAGGCCAGGACCACACTCTTTCATCCAGTTTAGGAATCAGGAAGTGGCTCCACTGCTCTGCCAAGAGCACAAAGCATAACTCTTGCCTGTCTCTATTCAACATGGGCATGTGTACTTTTCCATCACTGACCCCATAAGCTTCCTAAATCAAAGGACCAAGGAAGGCCAGCAGAAAGGGGACCTGGATTTCTGGCCTAAGGACTCCCCGAAGGAGTCCTTAGCAGATTTGGCTGCAGTCAGGGAGTTCCTTTGAGGGCAATGAAACAGAAGTTCACCATGTGCTTATTAGAGGTTACAACCTGCTAAAAAATGATGGGGCACATTACCCAGAAACTTCTAGCTATTTCCTTTGCCAGCCACAAAGATACATGCTGAAAAGCCTGAGGAAGTAGACAATTTCGTCATTTTTTCTTTCCCTTTTTCCTTTCATCTCTCCCGTTTCCATTCGTTCCTCCTCCCTGTCTCCTTCTTTCTCTCTCCCTCCTTCCTTCCCATTTTCTTTTCCCCTTCTTCCTTCCCCTTTTCTTCTTTCCTCCCCACCATCCTTCTCTTCTACCCCCACGCTTTTCATATGGCAGAGACAGAGTTAGGAAGGATTTGTTCAAGCCCTCCTTTTTAACAGGAAGAATAAAGGAGGATGAGAAAAACCCTGCACCAAATAACCAGCTAATCAAGGACGGTTAACATTGCTGTTGCTTTGGTAGTTACTCTAAAAACAAACAAACAAACCAACTACTTGGGGTGGGGATGAGGGGTTGGCATTTAATTTGAGAAAATTTAAAAACGCATCCTGACACAGCCCCAGTGAGAGCATTCATTCCACCATTCACATATCTCGAGGACTGCCCAAGAGAGGTGAGCGTGAGAGTGAGAACAGTGCCCAACCCTGGCAGCCTCTAGGCTAGCGGCTGGGAGAGAAGCGTTTCAGAGGCCAAGGTGGGAGCAGAGCCTGGTACCCCACTTCCTGGGGACCCACAGCGTCTCATTTGCCGGGGCCCAGCGTCCATTCATCCCTCCCAGCGTGGAGGCCGTGCCCCTCCGCGAGTTACCAGCCCCGACCTCGCGCACCCATATTCCATCCCACCACCCCCGCCTCAAAGCGAAGAGGTGGGCACCTGGGACGCGCGTCCTGCTTTTTCTGCCCGGGCTCTCCCGTCTCCTCCACTTTTGTCCCCGACGTCCCAGAACAGCGGAGCAGGACGCGGCATCAGCCCTGGGAGGGCGCAGCCTGCGAGCCTCCAGCGCGCTCAGGGCGCGGCGAGGATGCTAATGGACTGCAATGGCCAGGATGCAGACCCCCAGCTCAATTTCCTGAGGAAGACACCCGCCTCCCTTTCCCTCTGTCCCCTCTCCGTCCTCGCTCGGACCCGCTCCTCCCCAGCCCAGACGCCAGTGCTCAGCGCTCCCTCGCTCGCCACTTTGCGAGGAACTTTGGCCGGCTCCCCTGCGCCACCGGGAGCGGGATGTTAATGAGAGAGCGTGGCCTGGCGCCGCCAGCGAGCCGGCTCCCGGGCCGCGATTGGCTGCGGCGGGCGGAAAGATGACGTTATGCAAATGAAGGGGCGGGGCCTCGAGGCGCGGGCCCCGCCTCCTCCCTTTGGGGTTAGTGTGCCTGTGTTTAGCTCTGGGGAGAGTCAAACTGGATTCCATAGGGAAAGCCTGCAAATCACTTCTATTTTAGCAAGGAGAAAACAGAATCTCCATCCAGCAGGGTCCACCCCTCTCTCTTTCTCCCTCTCCTCTCTCTCTATCTCTCTTTCCCTCCCCCCCTTTCCTCTCTCCCTCTCTCCCCTTCCCCCCACCCTCTCTGGTGTATCTGTCTACGGCAACCAGCGTCCTCCTCATCTACACGCAAAGGAAAGAAACATCTTTGGTTGGGAGAGAAGGAGGAAAAAAAAAGAGAGAGAGAGGAAAAAACTTGCCTGGTTGTGGAAAATGACACTTGAAGTAGCAAAGCCGGCAGCGCGAGTTGAGTCTATTGTTTCTTAAATTGCCATCAGGGTTTTTTTTTTTTTTTTTTTTCTTCCTGCTTCTTCAAGTGAAGGGTACCTCTACAAAAGGAAACTCCAGCCCCTCCTGTCCTCCACCGGCCTGTGATCATTACAAAAAAAAAAAAAAAAGCAAAAAAAAAAAAAAAGCACCCAAACCAAAAATCAACCAACCAAAACAACCCCCAACAGCCAAGCATACATCTCTAATTTTATTATTTTGGTCTTTTCGTTGGATTTTCCCTTTCTTCTTTTTTTCGGGTTATCGCTCAGTTTTGAGCAGAGGTTTACATTTTTTAAAAATTTGCTTTCCAGCCCGCCTTGATCTTCTAAGTGCGAGTTCATCGTCTGAGAAAAAAAATCTCTGGTTGGCGTTTTTGTTTCTTTTCTTTTTCTTTCTTTTCTTTCCCTTTTTTTTTTTTTTTTTAAATTTTTTCAAGGGGGAGGAGATTTTCCACAAGAAAAGGTTGTTTTCATGTTTGGGATTCAGGAAAGCATCCAACGGAGTGGAAGCAGCATGAAGGAAGAGCCGCTGGGCAGCGGCATGAACGCGGTGCGGACGTGGATGCAGGGCGCCGGGGTGCTGGACGCCAACACGGCGGCGCAGAGGTGGGTACCGCGCGGGGACCGAGGCCGAGGTGAGCCGCGAGCGGGAGAGCCGGGAGTCGGCGGCGGCGGCGGCGGCGGCAGCGGCAGCTGCTGCCGCGGGGCCGGGCCGCGGGGTGCGTCCGCAGCCGCTGCGCTCCGCTCTCCGCCGGGGCTCCGCGCTCTCCAGCCGCTCTGCCTTCGTCGCCTTCGGCCGGAGGACCTGGAGCTGTCTGCGAGGAGCCCACGCTTTGCCAGCACTTTCCCCTGCCTCGTCTGTGACTGTTTTCATTTTGTTTTAACCCAGAAGAGGCGTCTCAACACAGCATGTTGGATATCTGTGTTTTATGTTTTTATGTGATTGCTCTTTCTTTTCCGGCCGGCTGTCTTTTCTTCTTTCCCTTCGCTCTTCCTTTCTCTCTTTTCTTTCTTTCTTTCTTTCTCTTCCTTCTTTCTTTCTTCCTTCCTTTCTTTCTTTTCTTTTTTCTTTCCTTCTTTTCTTTTTCCTTTTTCTTTCCCTTCCCTCTTCCTGCCTTTCTTTTTTCTTTCTTCCTTCTTTCCTTTCTTCCCTCCTTTATTTTCTTCTCTTCTCCTTCCTCTTCCTTTCTTTCCCTCTTCCCTCCTTCCATTTCTTTCGTTCTTTTCTTTCCTGTCTCTCTTCCTGCCTTCTTTTCTTTCTTCTTTCTTTCATTTCCTTCTCTCATTTCTTTCCCCCACCTTCCCTTAATTCCTCCCTCACTCTTTTCCTTCCTTCCTTCCTCTCTCCATTTTCTTTCTCTTCTTTCTTCAGCTTCCCTCCTTTCTCCTCTTTCTCCTTTCCTTACCTCTCTGGCTCTCCTGTTTTTTCGTCCCATTTCTCCCCTGAGTCTTCTCTTATTTCTGCTATCTGGTTCTCTTCCCTCCCTCTCTGTCTTTCAGTTTTTCTTAGTCTACCGGTAGAATAGCAACTCCCAACTTTAATTCTGACATCTCCCAAAAGTCTTCTCCACCCCCTGTCACCATGGCCCCTTCCAGCCCCTCTCTCACTCGCAGCTCCCTAGACACTAGACTGTGTGGCCTGGAGGCATTGCCCTTGGAGGTTGACCTGAGGGAACTTTCCTGGGCACACCCAAGGCCCTTTCCCAGGCTCCTGGTCCCAAGTGAGAAATGGCCTTTTTCCCCCCATTAAGTCACCAGCTGAGCTTGGGACAGTGGGGGATCTGGTGGCCCCAGGCCCTATCGGACTCAGAGTGCGGAAGGGGAAGAAGGAAGATGACTAATTACATCATCTCCAGCCTCCCTGGGCTGGGGACAATTGTCCCCAACGCTGTTCCCTTCCCCACTGAGTATTAGGATGGGGGTGGGTGGTAGTGAGAGTGAATTGGGTAACTGGGCTGGAAGTGAAAGTGTGTGCGCGGGGCGCTCGTGTGTGTTCGTGTATGTGTATGTGTGTGCCTGTGCGCGCTTGTGTTGGGCAGGTCCGGCTGTCAGTGGCCGCCTGGCGCCCCAGGCGCTCCAGCCTCCCGTCGCCGGCCGGCGCACTGAGCCAGCAGCCCTGGCCTTTAGGATTTCTGGAATGAGTGTGAGGATTTCTGCGAAACAGCGAAACTTTGTTAGGACAGGTCTTTAAGAAAACACCCCTCTTCCCTTTTTCACAGCGACCACCCGCGACAGTTCTGAGCCCCGCCCTCGGACCCTTCTCCACATGCTTTTTGGTGGTGGGGGGATGTGGCTTCCCAAGGCCGGGCACTCGCAGTTGGCCGGAGCGTGAGGGGTTCCTGGAGGGTGGCTGCTGCGGCGAGACGCCGAGCGTGTTTTCCATCCATTCCCACCTGCCCTGCTAGCTGAGACGTGAGATTCGAGGGGTGCCGGAATAGAACTGTGGGTTCTATTCCGCGAAGGTGGGTTCACTGCATCCACCGCCACTTTTCTTCCTCCCCACGCAGTGCGTGTCAGGTAGGAGTAAATGTTTATAGCGTTTCATCTCGCGCGCAAAACCCAAACAAAACTTTCACACCTCTTCAGCGAGTTCTGAGGACGCACGCGTCCTTGGCGGAGAGGACGAGGACATGAGGGGACATGTGCGTCCCGTTGTCAGCTGGGTCTATGTCGCCTGAAGGGGCGTGAAGAGCGCCCACTGGATGTTTTGGGGAAAGAGGAGGTGGGTGTTTGAGGGTTCGAATGTGTGTACAGGGTGACAAGGGGCGCGGGTCGGCGTCCGGTTTAGCCATCTAACTCTGCGTCTTTGGCCGCAGCGGGGTGGGTCTGGCCCGGGCTCACTTTGAGAAGCAGCCGCCTTCCAATCTGCGGAAATCCAACTTCTTCCACTTCGTCCTGGCCCTCTACGACAGACAGGGCCAGCCCGTGGAGATCGAGAGGACAGCGTTTGTGGGGTTCGTGGAGAAGGAAAAAGTAAGTGGGCGCAGCGCTGTCGCCCCTCGTCCCCGGCTCGGCTCGGGAGCAGGCCCAGGAGCCTTGGGCGGCGCGCCCTTCCTTGAGTGCAAAGCATCCATAACACACTTCTGTGTGGGGGTCCCCCAAGCCACTTCCCATCCCAGACGAACCCAGGGTCCTGGTCCACTGGCTCCTTCTCCAGAAAAGTTCGCACGGAGCCCCCAGAGCTAGAGAGAGGCAGGCCTGGCTCTACAATCCACAGCCAGGGGCACCCGGGATGAACCCGCCCTCCACTACCAGATTACGCACCGCCTGCCTCTGGTGGCCGGGGCACGAGCCCCTAGGCCCTGGAAAGAGGATCGCCTGTGTGGGCCCGACGGAATTTTCTTTTGGGAGAGAGGGAGCAGTCAGGAACGGGGGGCGGAGGAGGGATCACAATTGGCCGCAATTTCTGCTGCTACCGTGGCTGGCTGGCTCGCCAGCGGGGGTCCCGGCTTGGGGAAAGTTGCCTCGAAAGTTGGTCCACTCGCTCACGCAGACCTCTCTCCTGCATCTCTTGTGTCTTTGCGTCCTGATGCAACCCAGGAAGCCAACAGCGAAAAGACCAATAACGGAATTCACTACCGGCTTCAGCTTCTCTACAGCAATGGTGAGGCCCGGGTCGGGTCTATGCCCTCACCCTGGGGCTCCGGGTCTGGGCAGGGGGCGCAGGGAGCTCCAGGTGGAAGAAATCCTCCAGCGAAGGTCAGTCATCCGCTTTATTCGAGGTGAATCAGCCTCTCCTAAATTTCGCCCCAGGAGGTTTCACCTGAGGAGGCTCCGAGTGGCCCAAGAGATTATCGGTCTCGCGTTTACCTGGGGCCAGGTGTAGTGCCTCATCCCTCCCTGAGCCACTTTCATTCTTCCTCCCCTTCCTGAGGCCTGTTCCTTTGGCTTGGCCCAGGCTCCAGGCCCAAGGCCCCCTGGGCTTAGGGGCCAGGAAGGGTCATGGCCTTGAAGGCTGCGTGCGAGAGCAGAGGGACTCTTGCCGTGAGAATAGACAAGTCGGGGTACCCCCATCCCAGTCCCAGCTGCAGAACTTGCGGTCTGGCTTCCAGGAGCGCTAAGGCAAGGCCAGCAGCACCTCTCTGGACACTGGGGAAGGGAGATCCTGGCTGTATTTTCCAGGACAGTGGGAGTTCCAATCAGCCTTGGAGCCCCTTTCGTGGTATGTGTGTGGGGGTTTCGTTGTTATTTTTTGTTGTTGTTTAGTTATTGTCCACCCACCCTCCATCGCCTCTCACTTAATTCTCCTCCCTTTCCTCATTTCCAACCCTAGGGATACGGACGGAGCAGGATTTCTACGTGCGCCTCATTGACTCCATGACAAAACAAGTAAGTTTCTTGATTTTGGGCCACGGGGGACTCTGTCACAAAATTCAGGGCAGTCAAGAAGCTAGTTGCTCCACCGCAGGTGGGCTGGGACTCTAAAAGCCAGAGGGGGCGGCTCAGACCACACTTGCACCGCCTTCCAGTGTCCATTCATGCACTTGCACCGCCGCGTGGGGATGAGGGCTCGACGGCGCCGTCCCTCCAAGGGAACTCGGGCCTTGTGAATTAAGACTGCAGGGTGCTGAGTGGCGAGAATAAAGGCTGAATTTCCTCTGACCCGGACAGGGAGCCCCGAAGGGCGCAAAAGGTGCCCAGGGACCCTGGTGCGGAGTGGGCTGAACCTCTGAAACCCAAGCTAGCCAGGCCTCCCCGGGAGGCAGAGGGGCGAGGGGCTGCGGGGGCGGAGGAGGGGTGGCAGAGGCGGCTTCCCCAGGAATGATGAGATGGGCTGAGAGCGCAGATGACCATTCTGCAGATTTGTTTTCAAAGGGAGTGATGGTGAAGGTAGCGTTGAAAGAGGGAGCGACAATTGTTAGAGGATACTTTGCAAAAACCCTCCTGCTTTTGCCTCCAAGTTTGGCAGGAAGCCAGGCAGCATGAGTGAGCTTGTGGTCTTAAAGGTACATAGACGGCATTTTCTTAAGCTCCCAACACTCGGGTGTCAAGCAGTATACATTAAGGTTGAGTTATGGTTTAAAAGATACAATTATGAGCCGAGTCAGAAAAGAGGCCTGACGTTTTAATGAGGCACAGGAGCTTTTCCCCCTTCTTCTTAATTTTAAGAAAAAGTTTAGTTTCAGAATTAAGTAGCTGGTTAGGTAGTTGGAGGAGTTAGTAGCAGAAAAAAGAAGACAGCTTTATTGGGTGGGGGAAAGAAATCAGAACAAAGAAAAAAGTTATCCATTGTGTACTAACCAGCAATTTAGCAAGAGGATTAAAATTTATTTACTTGATTATGATTTTAGAATGTTTCCTTTAAAGTAAGAGAAATGATTTTCTTTCATAGATATTGCTAAGAAAGTTTCAAATTAGGGTATATATGCATGTTTAAAAATTGTTTTTAGATACACCACGGCTTAAATATGTGGTAGAAATGTCACATTAATAAGCTGTTGAGCATTTTAAAAATCTAATCTTCAAGAACCAATTTATTAACAGCTATTTTTGATGATCACTTTCATATTTCGATGTGACACCAGTAGAAAACAAGAGTATAAGCTCTATCTTTTAAAATAAAAATAAGTATTCATTGAAATCTGTTTCATGTTATTTGCCTAAAATATTTGGCTTTCTTAAAAATCTGTTTATTTCTCAGTTGATTGCTCAGAGTAAATCACCATTTATAATTTTGGTCTTGGTTTTATTTTCTTTAATGGATTTAATCATTACATAGGATAATTCCCTTTCATTTGGACACTGCATTTTTTTTTTTTTGCCTTCCAAGGCAGAAACACAAAAGCCTGATTTTTAATAACTTTTTTTTTCTTTTGCGATGTCAAAATAAAAATGTCTTAAGTGGAATTTTGTTTTCCAAAATTGCCTTTGATACCCTGGATATCCTTTCCTGCCATACTCATTACAGGAAAAAAAAAAAAAAGAAAAGCTGGGAGCGAGAGGGGGAAAGTAGGAACTCTAAGACATACTCTATATGTATTTATTAGGATTTACTTTCTAAAAGATAAAAGGCACACATACACAAATCAGTACATAAGGCCCGTCTGCTTGTGCAACATTGACCAATGAAATATTAAATTATAGGTAGCACTATGAAATGAACAATTGTAAGAAGCACAGAATTAAGACATGTTTGAAGTGATTAATCGCTCTCTGAATTAAACCTCCTCAAAATTTTATTTT
Organism: Nomascus leucogenys; assembly: GCF_006542625.1. Classification (NCBI taxonomy): domain Eukaryota; kingdom Metazoa; phylum Chordata; class Mammalia; order Primates; family Hylobatidae; genus Nomascus; species Nomascus leucogenys. The sequence goes on from NC_044382.1 coordinate 19,680,147, forward strand.
AAGTCTCTCTAGTCAAAAAGTGCCACTACTAATTGATTTTCCCATTACGGGATGAACTTACTTTATACTCATATAAAAATGGGTGGAGAATCATCTTTTGATATTTTTAAAGCAATACATCAAATATCATTTTACTAACAAGGTCATAGAGCTTAAGAAAAACTGCAGCTTAAGGCATTCTTTGGCCACTTGGTGTCATAAATTCTATCAGGAAAGAGGGAGGAAGAGAGAGAGAAAGAGAGAGAGAGGAATAAGAACAAGATTAGTTTTATTTTCGATAATAGCACTTACGAGAAAGTCATTTGCCATAATATGACATCTCAGTAAAAGTCAAAATTATAAATGCATGCAATGATATATTTGGGTGGGGAGTGGCCTGAGAAAAGGTTTAATAATTATCTAAGTCTAAAAAATATCAGGAAAAGGAATATTTCAAAGCATACCTGTGTGCTTTCATAATAATTGTTTAAATAACCACCTCTCTGTAGCTTTCACTTTGAAAGGCAGTTCCTACTCATTATCCAATTGCTTGTTCTTTGATTATGTGCTGCAAGTTTTGGAAGTAGGTTAGCTTCTTGTCTACAGGGTTAATACAATGGCCTCCAAAAAGCAGATAGATGAGCGTGAAGAAGCTTAACTTTCCCTAGGTGTGACAAAAAAATTATTTATATTTAGCCTTAATGAGTAAAACAGTGAATCTTCATCTAGCTTGAAATTATTCTATCATAATTAAATACCAAGTCTGATTTAAAGTTTCTTGAATCTTTGATTTTAGTTTAATATACAGTGGCTCCTTAAATCAGATGTAAGTCTTGATATAAACTGATTGATTAAATGATTACATTTTTTTTCCTGTGAAATTCTTCCTCATAGATTATGGATTTTGATAATTATTTAGAGTACAGAATGAAACGCTTCTGGTCTGATAAGTTCTGATAACATCATCAATTGTGGAAGGAATACCTAGCCACTGTTCAAGTGTCTTTCTTAGCTGCCTGTTTATTATAACATTTTTCCTATCAGAGACACAGCTTTATGTGAGTGATGTCATATCCTTGACTAGAAAGTGGGGTTAAAACTCAAAAGGAATTTTGGGCAAGCAAAATTTAAAACTATTTGTGCATTCTATATTTCCATAAACTGTTCTTGATCTTGGGTGGAATAAGCAGCATTGAGATAAAAAAGAAATGTACTCAATCAACCAAGATGTATTGGTATGACACAGTATTTCACACCTTTTCAAAGTGTCTCATTAGACTATTTTGGGTAATGACTCTTAATTTTTGGACTCTACCAGGAAAGATGAAGCTTCATTAGAAATGAATATATAAGAATCTGAGATCCCTTATCACTATGCCTTCATTGTAAAGCACACAGGATATAATATTTTAAAAATTCATCCACCAACTAGAAAATAAGAGGCTTGCTTTTGGGAAGCGTTGTTCAAAACCAAGTTTAGCTGGACTAAAAATAGTTTGTTTTCGTGTCATTACTGTTTTTGGTATTCCATTAGTGAGCATGCAGAATGCCCTGTAGGACCCAGAAGTTTATGGCTGTTGCATCCAGAAACAATATCTACTGCAGAAGCTCAAATGAATCCAGTGGGGGAGGTCTGAGGTTTAGTGGGCATCCTTTCAGATTTTCATGTAGTATTTGAAATATGATTACATTCTGTGGATTGCTATAGTGAGTTATTTATCTTTAAATAGTTTTTTTTAAAGTTTAGCTTATCTTCCCTCTTGCCATCTTGCTTTAAAAGAGTGATATTTTATAATTCAAAGAAAAGATACCAAATTGTATTAAGTTATCAAAACAAAACACTCTCTTCCCCTAAACAAAAGCCTGTTTGAGAAGCAGAAAATCATAGTCACATAATCCTTGTATGTATGGATTTGAAAGTAGGTGATGTAGTGAGGAGACTGTGAAAAGGGTCCCAAGACAGTGGGGGGTCCAAGGTACAATCATCAGAAATGCTATCAGGTTTCTCTTCCCAGCTAGACTTCTTTATATATTTGTTTTGATCTTCCCCGTACTTTAAGTTATTGATGCAAATGTATTTTTTTCTATTGATTGTTTCATTATATCCTGCCATGGCTACATAGATTTGCTTAACAACCCTTTCAGTTCTTGGTTCTTCATTGGTAGATAAACACATTTTCAGTATATCAATAAGTTCCGAAGGAATTCACTAGGCCAGCAGAGAGGTTCTTTCATATATTTGGGGAAATAAACAAACAAAAAAGGACACAGCAAGTTTATAGTCAGAGGCCATATTACAGCAGCTTTCTCTCTCTTTTGGTAACATGTCAAAAATGCAGGTGATTTAAATTTCCTTGCACATAGAGGAATGAAGAAGTTTGGAATTTTTATGCATGATCAGGACCTGTGTTTGGGAAAATGTAAACTCATCACAGTGGAAAATGTGTTGTTTGGAGTCTGGGGGTGAAAACAAAGCTGATGGTTTTGGAGAGATTGCCGGAGCCAGATGGCCTAGTACTTCCCCAGTCTGGCGGGCCAACTGCTCCCTCCTGGATAATATACAGCCATTTGTTCGGGGATATTTACGCTAGAGCTGTTTCCATGTGAATGTTTGAACAGCATTAAAAACGAACATATTAGTAGAGATGCATTTATTGAACTCATATGACTGTACAGATAGTCTGTTCTCTCTGTCTTCTATTGCTGAGAGCAATGAAGGAGTGTTTGGACATTGGTGAATTGTCTACATAGTTGTTGAGCAAGAATGGTCTGGTCTTAGTGAGCAATTAAAATACATCAATGTTTGGAATCAGACTAATGGAAATAATGTTAGCACCTACCTTGAAGCTCTGTTGTGAGAATTAAATAACTTCATACGTGTTAAGAACTTAGAACAGCAACTGGTACAAATTAAGTGCTTAATAAATTAGATGTTTTATTATTATTATTATTATTATTGCCCCATTGGGTTGACAAAGCCAATTGTATTTACTAATATAGGTGTAAATATAGTTACCATAGGAGAGAAATATCTTTTATTTGTGCTAGAAAAAGAAGTACAATATGGGATTGTTAGAGTGATTTAGTTTTTTTATGGTATTTGAATAATATAAGGGGTTTTAGCTCTTTGAGACATAAAAGATGCATTCTAAAGCTAACTGCTTTTGGTGCACATTCTCTTTTTATTCAGGGCTGTGATGTAACTGAACAGCATACTGAATCTGATATCATTCCTTCGCAACTTTCCTAATTCACTTCTGAAAATGGGCCTGCTTAGCTGCTGAGCTGAAATTACATCTTTGTAATTTGTTCACCAGTAGCCAAGCTACTAATGGAAGCAAAATTTTTATTTTATTTTATTCCACTACTAATGTTGGATTGCTGTTTGACACGTTGTTTATGAAATGTCAGATTTGTAGTGTTTCCTTTGGCATGGTTTAATTGTTAACTAGTGTGCCTTCACCTACTGGAAATTTCTAAGATCAGATCAGCTGGCACCATTTTTTTTTTTTTTTTTTTAATGACAAGCAGTAGAACTTGGTGGTTGAATGTAATGATTATTATTATAGTGTGTTGATATTGTAGGTGTGCATATCATTTTTTGATTAGCTCAATTCTTGGTAATTTGCTGCCAAAGTCTTGTTGACAGTTTGCATTCAGAAGATATTTCACTTTTGGTTAAAGCAGGTACTTTGTACTTTCATGAACTTATTCTCTTAGGTGACAAAGTAGGTTTGGCTTTTTATTTTGTAAGGGGAAAAAGGAGTAACATATTTTCAAGGTACTGTTTTGATTTAAATAGAAAATTAGGAGTCTTTGTTAGTTACTGATAACCTTTCTTTTCCCTCCCTCCAATCCTTTCTTCCTTCCTTCCTCTCTTTTTCTTAATTTCTTTTCCTTCCTTTCCTTTCTCCTTTTTTTTCTTTTCTTCTTTCTTTCTTTTCTTTTCTTTTTTCTTTTTCCTCTTCCTCTTCTTCAACTAATGATGATAAGTTTCCTTTTGTTTGGTTATAAATCAAGAAAGGCCCCTAATGAAAATATTTTGTTTCCAAAAATCCTTTGGATTTTGCTGAACCAAAGTCAAAAGTATTCTCTTCACTGCCTTTATTTTGGTGTGGAACACAAAGAGTTAAAACTATTAGAAAAGTAAACACAGAAAAACCATGTTCAATTCTCTGTATTTCCTTTGGCATCCTATTGAAGTGTGATCCCGGTGTACATTCACTGTGTATTTTTTCATTTTACTGTGTGGTCTTTACCTATAGTAAGTTTCAATTAACTTTTAAGACCTAGCGGTATTTAAGAAAAGCTAGAATGAACTATGCTTCACAGTATGCCTTTCAAAACAGTGGCAACTAAGGCAGGTTTTGTATATTGATTGATTGGTTGATTTTCAAAGATATTACAGGTTACTTTATAATTGAGCGTTTAGAATTGATATTTTATTCATAACAGTAAAATTTCCAGAGCTGTTTTTCCATAAGAATATGAAAGTTTAACAATTTCTATGTTTTCTTCTTTAGTTAATTATTTTAAATATCCTTTAAAAGCCCCTTAATCTGAAGTGAAGACAGTATCAAAAAATAATATGAGATATTTTCTTTCTACTTATTAGAGTATGACAGTAGAAAAGGCAGGCTAGTATATCACAAAAATAAATCTGTTCCAAATATGTCCACTTTTGACAGCTTGTTTGTCAATTTCACCAGGTTTTTAAAGTTGAGATGAGGTTAATGTTGTTTACTATTTAACTCTTCCTCTTACACAAGCATTCCTGTCACCTTAAGGGATTTATTTGCCATTGGCAGGATTAATTTAAACATTGTTTTCTACTTGATATTGCATTTTTGTTTCTTAGGTTACAAACCTCAACTTGATTCACTAACAATTGATTTACTTAAATAATATATTTTATATTATTTTTCTCCCCCTCCCACCCATCTATATAGCAGGCATCCCATCTTCACTTCAGATAAACACATTGATTTATTTAAACCAGTGTTGTCTTTGTCCCTCTCACAACAGACAACTTTCCTCATAGTGAGCAGACTCATGATTTACTGTGGAGGATGAAAATAAGCCTTCTTCTTGGTGTTCCATTGTCTGGGCCCTAAACCAGCTGTCTATTAAAATGGTTTCACTTAAAATAGCCAATGCTGTTTATATGCTTCTGTGATCTCCCAGCTGATCCAACCCCAACCAGCTTTACTCATACACCACAGAGGCACATATTTAAATTAGGAAGAAACGCAGAAACTTCTCCCGAAGTTGGTGTTAGCAGGATCCCTGTCTTTTATGGCTTAAAGTCTGGGTTTGCTGAGCTGTGGACCAGTGTTGATCTGTATGCTAATGTAGATGGTAAAATTGATGTAGGGCTATCAGTTGGGTGTGCAAGCTGCAGGGAGAACTTTATGGCATTTTGAAAATTCTTATTGTTGCCACTCTGCATCAGAGACATTCATCAAAATGAATTTATCATATATTCTTATAGTGGATCCAATCAGGATGTTGATTTCCATGCCCATACCTTCTGTATGATATGGGTACATGTGTGTATGTGTGTTTAACAATACTTTTCAGTAACAAAAACTGCTTTGGTGAGGTTAGAGGTGGATCTGTCTTTGACTGAATTCCACTCTAGAGCTAACCTCATTACACTGAGTTTCTAGTTTACTTTAGTTACAGGATTTTAGTCCTACTCCATGGTGGAGTCTCACTTGCTTTTATTTCAGAAGTCACAGAGGCAGCACTTCTTTCTCTGACTTTATGTGCTGAAAATATTGTTCTATAGAGGCCCCAAGGAGAGGGAGAGAAGAAACTTCATGCTTGCACTCCTCCCTAGAGTTCCTAACTATTTCTGAGCAAATCCAAACTGATGGTTTCATTTTTCTATGCTTGATTTGGAGAAAGATTCTGTTTTGACTCTGCTGCTGGAAGCATAGTGGCAGTGTGGTATTTGGTGAAGAGATGTATCTTGGAGGCGCAGGGCCTTAAACAAGTCATATTCAGTCACCAAAGAAGTGACACAGGATTTCTGGAAGTCTGTATCATCTGCTGTTTAGGGAAGCCATGAATATATTTGCATTGCAGCATTGCATCCATTGAATATCATCATGGGCCCACTAATTTCAATGGAACCAGCAGTCTTAGTAAAACTAATATTTGCATTATCTAGAAAGAATTGAAATGAAAAGATCTGATGTAACTGATAATTCCCCCGCCTCCAAAAACCAAGCTTTTCTATATATATATATGTGTCTGTGTGTATATATATATTATATATATATTTTATATATATATTATATATATATTTTATATATATATGTGTGTGTGTGTGTATGTGTGCATACATATATATATTAGGGAAAGCCCCATCAGTATCTGTGAATTTATTTACCAGCTTACTTCTTTTAGCTTAGCATGACAAATATATTATTTTTTAAAAAGTGGTGGAACCAAAACATGACAAATATTAAAGCTGAAACAGAGATTATTATGAGTATTTAGAGAACATACAAGCCATGTAGTACTAATAGGATCTAGAAGAAATGCTTCATTAGAGTTTTTTAGCATCATGTATGAGATCTAATAAGTAATTTACTGTGTTTTTAAAAATGTTTTCAGGAGTGATTGCAGGAAATAAAGCAGGCAGATATAATTTTTGGTTTTCAAAACATTTTTAGTTAATGCATTTTCTTGAGTAATGCAACTGCTTAGGATTTTGAAAAGGTCTTTTAAGAATACAGGAAAGGATCATCAATGCATGCTGAAACTAGCGGATGAAAATTTGACACATAATAAGATATTAACACAATCTAGATTACGTCCACAGAAGATAGTTATGAATTGCATAGGGTAAAATAATAACTTTACCCTGGGGAAACCTGGCTGATGATCTCTGATAGCAAGCACTACCTTAGCCAGTCAGAATTTATGTTGCCAGTAGTGGAACTAGTCAACAACATGATTTGATACACTGAGAAGAACTCAAAATCACCTCTGTGGTATCCCTGCTCTGAAGTATGTAACTTTAATCCAAGCCTGAGGAAACGCAGGCAAACCCAAATTGAGGGATGTTCTACAAAATAGCTGGCTTGTATTCTTCAAAAATATCAATGTCATGAAATATAAAGACTCAGAAATGTTCCATATTAAAGGAGACGTGACAACTGAATGCAGCATTAGATTTTCTTTTGCTGTAAAGGACATTATTGGGTAACTGGTGAATCTCAGTAGGGTCTGTAGGTTAGATTATTGTATCAACATTAATTTTCTGATTTAGATATCTGTACTGTGGTTATGTAAGAGAATTCCTTGTTTTGAAGACATACAGGCTGAAGTATTTAGGGCATGTCTGCAATTTACTTAATAAATGATTCAGAAAAAAATACAGAGAAAAGAATAAAGCAAATTTAATAAAATATAAACATTTTAGTAATCTGGTAAAATCTGGATGAAGAGTATCTTGGAATTCTTTACATATTCTTGAAAGTTTTTTGTAGGTCTACAAGTATGTCAAAGTAAAAACATTTTTAAAATACAAGGTATTATAGGTTAGCCATAAGAAGTGGTTTCAATGGACCAATGGTGGAGAAGTATTTTCTCCTCATGCAAGTACATTTTCTCATTTTTTATTTTACTGCAATGTTCATTTTGTAACGGGATCAGATACCATAACCACAGTTCTCTCTGAGGATCTATACACACTGGGTCGTAAGTTATACTTATCATTTACAGGTTCTGAAAGTCCCAGGTTCAAAAACAAAGCACATTAGAGCAAACTACAAGTTAGTCTTGTAGCATCTCTACGTACTATATAAAGATAGTCTCCGGCTAATTTAAGTAGTTTTGTCATCAAGGAATTGAGGGCTATAGGAATGTGTGAAAGTAATTTTATTAACAATTTGAAGCCATGTGATATTAGTATTATGCAGTGATACAGTGTTAAATTAGCTAAATGTAGCCCAGTGCAGAGCCCTGCTCTGCTAATAGCTGTGTGTGTTGCTTTGGTCCAGGTATTAACATGTAGATCCATGAAAGCTGAAGTCCCAGGGAATCTTCTTGGGTCCTTGAGTAAAATGTTCATTTTACAAACACATTACAAAAAATAGAAAAAACTATTTGGACTGGTGAGGTGGTTTGGGACTCCAGATTTTGAGAGTCAGTTGTAACTCTTCTTAGTTTAGGGAGATAACTGTATGGCTTAAATCCACACACACAGCATATGCCAGCGAGTATTCCTGTTTGGGTGGGTGTACACCCTGTGAGAGCACATGTTCTCAGCCTGTTGATGGGAAGAGGGATTTTCCCTGACTGATGAGTCATTGCAAACGTGACACAGTTAGTGAATGGACTCCTTAGTTCACCTACACTTGTTTTCTACTACTCACCCCTGGAAGACTAAATGTTGAGCCTGGAAGTAGTAAAGTGAGGAGGCAAATACATATCATTTAAAAATCAAATCCAAATGCTTTTCTATATTTTCACTGAATAGTATCTCAATCTGCTAAGCCTTCTGGGGTTTCCCTCCTTATTGATGAGATTTATTTATATTCTGTATTAAAAGGAGAATTCTGGCTGTCTTGCCCGTCTCACACTCTGATCCAAAGATGTGCATTGTGGCAAGGTGGTTGAAGGGGCAGAGAGGAACATACCTCGTTCCATGCCTTTCGGGTTAATCCCGAATAACATACCTTCAGACAATTAACCCAGTGATGTCTTTGGCTCCTCAAAGCTAATTTGGCCTTCAGTAGTGGTGAAGTGGTTAAGAACTCAATTGTGATCTTTTTTTTTTTTCCTGCTACTTGTTTCCATTCTTAGCTAAAACTGTGCTTTTGCTTTTAGGCCATAGTGTATGAAGGCCAAGACAAGAACCCAGAAATGTGCCGAGTCTTGCTCACACATGAGATCATGTGCAGGTAAGAAATATCTTGGTCTCTCCCATTAATTAGCAAAGAGAAGATGAATTTGCATTTCAAATCTTGGTGAACTTTGGTCTTTTTTTTTTTTTGGTACACATTTATCTTGCTTCTATAGACAATCTAAAAAGAACTGTTAGATGTGAGTATTTGGTAGTAAAGTGTCAGGCATCACAGTAGTTCTCAATTATTTATTAGATTTCATCCCGAAAGACATACATTTCCATTTTGATATCACACTGTTAATGGGCACAAAGCACTGCCTTCCCCTACTCCCTTAAAATCAAATAAAACAATATAGCCCTTTTAATGTTAATATATGTGCTCAACTGCATTGCTAGTAAAATGAGTAAGAGTTCTATTGATGTCAGCAGAGTCTTCTGTTTGGGTAAGACTTGAAAGTTATAGTTCCCCTTTCTAATTCTCCCACTTGAAAATATGACGTCCACACTTAGGCATCATTTCTTCTTAAATTGAATGTGGGTTTTTTTTTTTCTTGCCCTTGCATCTCACCTCTTAGTTACCCTATATATAACTCTGACAATGTAGCCAATACTTCTCAGAGGTAGTGAGCTTTCGGAAGGAAGGCAAAGATGCGTCCCTAAAAGGTATAAAATTCATGTGACCTGTAGATGAGTGTCTTTATTTTTGCCTGTAATCAGACTGAAGCTACATTTGAAAACAGGCAAGTAGACCAAATTAACTTCCATGGCCTCAGCCAGGCTTTCCACATGTGAGGGAGCAGGCCAGGGAACAGCCCTTTAACTTGCATTCTTATTCTGCATAAAGTAACACCAGCACTTTGCTCCCAATATATTCTGAATAATTGGATAAAGCATGAAGATGCCACTGTGCATCAGAGAAAGGCTACTAATTGCTTTGTTAACCATGCAGGCTCTTCCTGGCACAATGCTGGCCTGGCTGCTATTACTGACCAATCCGTTTAGGGCTTCAGCTGCTGCCTCAGCATGGGTGGGCTTTATTTGCTGCTCATGGACTTGTGGGGGAAAGCAACCTTAAAACTCTACAGGTGGAAAGAAAAAGGGCTTAATGTACTTTCTGAGTGAAATCCCAAATACCAGCTTCTTCTATGTCTACAATTATGTATGGATACATAATTTTCATTTTTTCCCTTTTAAAAATATTTCTAACATATTATTCTAAAATATATAGGAGTTTCACAAGTTTTCATTTCAGTGATTTGTAAAACTTGTTAATTATTATGAAAACAGGTTGTTTTTCTCTAATTTTAAAACAGTAGCTGAACCCCCAAAATACGGCAATAGATTTCTTGATAAGATATTATTAGGCAAAAATTAATGTTATATTGTACATAACAATTCTACAATAAAGCTGAGTTGCACCTTTCAGAATTGTGAGTAAAATTCATTTTAGAAAGCGTTAAAACATGACCTCTTTCTTCTTACTATCTTTTTTGACCATATCTCTGTTCTGGCTTCTTACAATTAGCATGTCATTAGAATGAATTTTCCATGTTGTACTACATGTGATTCTAGCAAAATAGGAAACAGGAAGATGGATCTCAACCAATAGGCCAAATAACATCTATATATTATAGATTTGCGTCTCATATCTGCACATGTTTAGACTATGCTAGAAATCATTCTAGTCTTGAAACACTTAAAGATATATTATGCCTTTCACACACGGGCCTACCCTCTATTAATGCAGTTTATATTTTTCTTGTTTTTAAAATTCATTGGTCTAAAGTACTTTATTATGCTGGTTGGTGTGCTTTACTGCTGATGTTCTTTCTATTTTTCAGAAACATAAAAATAGCAAAAATAAAATTCTGAAGCCACTGAAGGCAAATGATGATGTTTGTACTGCGTGGCTAAGAGGGAAAAGCCGTATTCAAAATGTCATCCTGCTAATGTTACAGATTACGGGTTTTCCTGGCTGCCTATAGATGTATAAGGGGTACTGTTTGTTTACCAGGCCGCCATGACCCTATTACACAAACCTGTCATCTATTGTGTGGCTAACAGTCTTTTAAATTGCAAATCTGATGCTCTTTAGGGGGCTTTAGGAAAAAAATTCTCACTTTCCACACCATCCTATTTCTCTTGATTTCTTGCCTGTTTTAAGTGGAAGTTGGGATGTGCTGAATTTGCACCAGGGGTGCAAATGCAGGCTCAATTATAAGCATAAAATTAGAGTCTGTTCCCCATTAATCAGGCTGGCTAATTGCTATGCACCACCATTAGCCATATGGTGTGAAAGACAGCTTGCTCTCCCCAAGATGAAATTTCTTCATTGCAGACATGAAATAGTGAGGGCCCTGGATTTTAAAATGGCTTGTTTTAGATATTTAATTTCTAAACAACTTTCTGCAGTGCTTTCTATCAAAGCTAACGGCACAATAAAACTTTGCGTTGATGTCGTGAAAGCTGTATATTTATAGTATGTCGGCTATGGTGAAGGAGACTCAGAGAATTTAGATCGACAAGACAAGGCTTGGTATGATTCTGTTTTGTTGCAGGCAAAGGGGGAAAAAAAAGAAAAACTGAGAAACACCAGAGAATTGTGTCTCAGGTGGTTGCAAATTTTAAAAATCCATTGTGTTCTGTCTAAAAGGTGACCCCACTGCCTGGGCTGGCTAAGGGACTGGCCACCATTGGATTATATTATAATTATTATTACAACTCAGAGACAAAACCTCTTTGACTTGACATGGAGCTCTTTCTGTGAAATTCTGAGAGAGTCTCTGCCTGTTTGGTAAATTGGAATCTATCATATCAATCATCATTACATTTTGCTATACCTGGTGGCTACGCTCTTAAAATAATACGGCCCCACGCATGATTTTCTAAAGCACGATTCTAGAAGGGATTTGATTAAAGGGCCTCCTGACATTCTGTGTTTAAATGTGGATGGAAAATAGGAACTATGCTTGGTCAGTGAACCTAGTTCCCAGAGCTCTGTTTAAGAAAGACCTTTTTCCCTCATCAGTGTACGGTTTCTTATAGGACCATGAGTTCTCAGGGCTCCCTTGAGCTCCCTTTTCTTCCTTTCTCTTTCACTGGCTTATTCTGATTCCATCCTTCAGATTCCCACTTAAGCATGGCTTCTTCAGGGAAGCATCCCCCTGGCTGTCAGCCTGAGTCAAGTCCCATTGTTACGTTGTCCTGTAAACAGTGGTCCTCTTTTATCCATGAAGGATGTGTTGCGTGACCCACAGTGGACACCTGAAACTGCAGATGGTACCGAACCTTACATATGCTATATTTTTCCTATACATGCATGCCTATGATAATGTTTAATTTAGAAATTAGACATAATAAGAGATGAACAACAATTAGTAATAAAATAGAACAATCATAAAAACAAACTGTATTAAAAGCTATGTGGATGTGGTCTCTCTCTCCAAATATCGTACAGTATCCCAGCCCTTTGGGAGGCCAGGGTGGGAGGATTGTTTGAGCCCATGAGTTCAAGACTGCCCTGGGCAACATAGTGAGACCCCCCATCTCTATAGAAACTAAAAGAAAAATTAGCCAGGTGTGGTGCGTGCCTATATTCCCAGCTACTCAGGGGGCTGAGGTGGAAGGATCGCTTGAGCCCAGCAGATCCAGGCTGCAGTGAGCCAAGATTGCACCACTGCACTCCAGCTTGGGTGACAGAATGAGACCCCATCTCAAAACAACAACAAAAAAATGTACTGGACCACAGGTAACTGAAACCATGGAAAGCAAAACCATGGATAAGGGGGACTACTGTCTGCTGTGCTTTTCTTTCATAGCACTCAGCACACTTGTAACTTTTTGCCCACAATCTGTCTTCCTTTGCTGGACTGATTGCTTTTTGAAGGCAAGGAACTTACTGGGTGTTCCTCTGTCTTCAGTTTTCCTATTCGTGAAATGGAGGATAATATTACTTATCTGATAGGGTGGTGATTAAGATTAAATTCAATAATCCCCACAAATGCTTATCACAGTGCCTTGACACACAGTAAGTACTGAATATCTATTGTTATTATTGATAGTAGGAGTATTTGTATTAATAGAAGCAGCAACAGCAATATTTCAGTGTGGGGCTAAGTACCTGGTGCGCAGTTGTTCAGTGTGAATGAGGATAAAATAACTTTGAATCAAAGTGAAATGTCTACTGAAACATTCATGTACTTTGTTCATTCTAGTTGTGGGGGTTAAGGATGTTTTCATTTATTCTTTTAGCAACTACTATGTGCAAAACACTCAAAAACAGAGAACCAGGAAATACTTCGTTCTGCAGTGGGGGAGCTTATGGTATGGCCTGGGAGATGATATTGGTTGGCAGACAACGAGACTGCACTCTAGAAAGGGTTGAATGTGATGAGAGGTTGAGGCAAAGGGCTATGTCTATTCAGAGAAGGGAGGAAATACTTGTAGGTGGGTAGCAGGAATAGGGAGAGGGATTTTAGAGGGTGCATGAAGTGTTTGGGCACATCTGTTTCAGTCCAGCCAAAATTTCTCTGTGGAGAGTCCTGCAGGTGGAGAGTCCTGCAGGTGGATGGTCCTGAGTTCTGGATCTGGAAATAAAGTTATGGTCAAAGATAACTGACTTCAGAGGTCTTTTCCCAAGGGTGAGAGTTGAAGCTATGGGCTTAGATGGGATTGACAAGGGAGGGGGAATAGAAAGAGAAGTCATGGCTATAGTCTTGGGGGAATAATCACGCTTAGCAAGAAGGCAGGGTGTGTTAGAGAGTTCAGAAAAAGAAGCTTGAGCATACAGAGCATAGAAATAAAAGGAGGAGGTCAGGTATAGTGGCCCATGTCTGTAACCCCAGCATTTGGGAGGCTGAGGTGGGCAGATCACTTGAGGCCAAGAGTTCAAGACCAGTCTGGCCAACATGGTGAAACCCCATCTCTACCAAAAAATACAAAAATCAGCTGAGTGTGGTGGTGTGCGAACCTGTGGTCCAAGCTACTTGGGAGGCTGAGGCACAAGAATCACTTGAACCCAGGAGGTGGAGGTTGCAGTGAGCAGAGATTGCGCCACTGCACTCCAGCCTGGGTGACAGAGCGAGACTCCACTCCATCTCAAAAAAAAAAAAAGATAAAAGGAGGGTGTTTCAAAGAGGGGGAGTCATATAACAAGTGCTAGAGAGATCCAGATGGACATGAAGGCTGAGAAAGCACCAGACGGTCACTGGTAAACTTTAAGAGGAGATTCAAGTACGCACTGAGGGCCTGGATGCCTGTATTATGTGGATGAAGTGGCAAGCAGTGACAGGGACTCTTATAAGAAGGATGTCGGCAGTGAAGAAACTAACTCAGAGAAAAGAAGGAGCGTCCTTTTAAAATTTTAGACAATGGGAAAACTTGATAATGTTTGCAAACTGAAGGAAATAATTAACCAGGGAGGGAGGAATGGCAAATGCAAAACAGAAGAGGAGTACTTGGTGGGGCTGGTCCCAGGTAAGGCAGAATGAGACGGACCTGTGAGCTCAGGTACTTGAGTTAGTGTGATGAGGATGGATCACTTACTTTAAGACATGGGAGGAAGAGAGAGGATAGAAGAGCCTATTTATGTAATGGATTCTTTAAAATCAAGTCATCTTTATAACTATTAATAAGTCTATTCAGATAAATCATAGATCTGTCTCTAGCCACTTTAGGGAAATAGGTAAGGCATCTTGCTTTTCACTAGTTTGAAATGATGCTTTCCTCCCATTGAGAAAGACACTATTTGTAGGAAAAAGTTCCATGTCCCTAAGATGAGGATGTGCCGATCCCATCACTGGGAATATTTAGGTGTTTCTTGCTCTAGTTTATGAAGCTCTAGAAATATGCCACCTGTGTTAGGCTGGTAAGAAAGAGACTCATAAGTTCACTTTTCTCTGGATGTGCGGAATTCTTTGGGAGACACACGATCCTGCTGAGGAAAGGGCTGCTGATATCGGTTTGCAGTGTAGGTACCACACCAGGTGCTGGCTACCTATGCCTGAGACTGGCCACATTGTTCTCCTGTCACTGGGGTTGCAGGTTCGGAGGGGATGTAAACAGTGGCCTGCTTTTAATATCTTACCCTGGCGACAAAGCAAATTAGGAAACTCCAAGCCTTGCAAGATGCCAGCATGAGAGAGCAAATCCCAAGTCTGTGCCTGGTACAGTGCCCAACACACATAGTAGGAGCCTAAAAAATAGTGCTTTGAATGGATGAAGGTCCGTCAGTCACACAGTGATGAGGACCTAATTATCATTGTGATTTTTTTATTAACACTGTCACTTTTTCTGTTAAGTGCTTTTGCATCTGTTTCATCTACAGAATTGTTTCAGTATGAGCCCTCTTCTGCCTTAAACATAAGTGAATTCATTCTCCTTTCAGCCTTTCCTTCTTGGTTTCCTCCTGTGTATAATGGAGGTTGGTGCTCACTCTTGGTCCTTCTGAGCTTAGCAGAAAGAACTATGGGGAGTTCTACCTGAAAAGGGAGAACTCACATGGGCAGGAAAGAGCATCGTGGCAACAAAGGAGAGGTCCTCGCTCTGCTCGGCTCTAGGAAGCCACAGGGGGCTTGATATCAGCTCAGTCTACAAGAAGTCTTTCCTTCCACCGCTTATGGTTGATTTTTAATTTTTAATATAAAAGCATATTGCCATATAAAGCAGAACACTAGGCTGGGCATGGTGGCTTGCGCCTGTAATCCCAGCACTTCGGGAGGCTGAGCTGGGTGGATTGCTTGAGCCCAGGAATTTGAGACCAGCCTGGGCGACATGGTGAGACTCAGTCTCCACAAAAAAATACACAAAATTAGCCGGCTTGTTGGCATGTGCCTGTAGTCCCAACTACTTAAGGGCCTGAGGTGGGAGGATCACTTGAGCCCCAGGAGGTCAAGATAGCTGTGAGCTGAGCTGAGATCACACCACTGCACTCCAGCCTGGGAGTGCAAAAAAAAAAAAAAAAAAAGCAAACCACTGCAAAAATATAAAAATAAAATGCATGTCTTCCATTCTTCCCCACTGCCTGTTCCACTCTCTATAGGTTAACTCTTTGAGGTTCCTACATTTAAAAAATATTTCCTGATGGCATACTGTGTGCCAGGCTCAGCTCTAGTTGCTGGGGATATAGGGGTGAACAAAATAGTCTACGACTGTCTTTGTGGGGCTTATATTCAGGTGAGAGAGACAATAAAAGACGAATATAAAATACAACATGGTGAGTACTATGAAGAAAAGTGAAGCAGAATGAGGAGCTAGAGTGCTCTAGGGCAGTCAGGGAAGGCATTTCTTTCTTTTTTCTTTTTGAGATG
This sequence comes from Nomascus leucogenys, assembly GCF_006542625.1. Lineage (NCBI taxonomy): Eukaryota > Metazoa > Chordata > Mammalia > Primates > Hylobatidae > Nomascus > Nomascus leucogenys. The sequence goes on from NC_044382.1 coordinate 19,696,296, forward strand.
GAGTTTTGCTCTTGTCACCCAGGCTGGAGTGCAATGGCACGATATCAGCTCACTGCAACCTCCGTCTCCTGAGTTCAACCGATTCTCCTGCCTCAGCCTCCTGAGTAGCTGGGATCACAGGCGCCCACCACCACATCCAGCTAATTTTTTTTTTTTTTAATTTTTATTAGAGACGGGATTTCACCATGTTGGCCAGGCTGGCCTTGAACTCATGACCTCAGGTGATCTACCCAACTTGGCCTCCCAAAGTGCTGGGATTATAGGTGTAATCCACCATGCCCGACAGGGAAGGCATTTCTAAAGCCATGACATTATGCAGAGACTTGAATGAAGTGAGGGAGTGAACCATAGTTGCAGAAACTGTCTCTTCCCCTCCCTCTCTCCCTTTCACTCTTTCATGCTTTCATTTTTCTCCCAGAAATGGGGCCATACTCTGAATAGTATTCTGCGACTTGGTTTTCTCAGTTCACAGTATGCTGTAGATTTCTTTCCACGCCAGTGCTTCTAACCCTACGTTTATTCTTTTTAATGCTGCACAGAACTCCATATACACATGTATGTGTACACACACATCCATATATATACACACATACGTATGTATGTACACACGTGTGTGTGTGTATATATATATATTTAAAAGGAGCATATTGTAGACATTATTTTGTAGCAGACACTATTTTGAGGTGCAGGACGGAAGCTGGAGTAGCCCATTTCAGGAATAATGACTATGTGATGCAGTGATGTGACCCAAGAAACAGGAAACATATTGGGCTTATTTTTCATACTTGGCTTAAAGTTTTTTTTGTAAGTGGTGAGAGACCTCCAGCCCTTTATTCTTTTTTCTCTACTTTTCTTCATTTTCCCCACTTCATTTCTGTATTTCCTTCTACACTTCTGCTCTTTGCATCTGCCTATTTCCCTGGGTCCCTTAGAAAGGAATGCTTCAATTCATCTGGCTGCTGTCAGGGGCATTTTTATTTTTAGATGACGACTGTGCTTAAGTCAAAAGGAAAAATCTCAGGCCTGGGGTGGCATGCTTGGGGGAGGTGGTTTGTTCTACAGGGTGGGATGAGGTGCAACTTCCTTCCATCAACAATGCCTTGGATTTATCTGTCACCCTTTTATTCTTCTGGATTGTATTTGCCCCCCAATACATAACAATCATTCATAAAATTATACATTTATTCAATCAATTAATATTTGAGCTTTTCTTTTCTACCCCAGGCCTTATGCCACTCATTAGGTAAGTAAAATTGATAGTTTCTTCCTCTAGGAAGTCTACAAGTTAAAGGAAGAGAAGAATAGGAAGAGGGAGAAAGACAGTAACAAAAAATACACACACATATATGTAAAAATATAATTTGCATTGAGTTAAGTGCCTTAAAAGGAAAAAAAAACAGGAAAAACCTAATGGAGATTAAAGGTGGGGTGTCAGTCCAAACCTCTCTGGGGAAGGAGCTATAGGCTGAGCTCTGAGGGTGAGAAAAGGTTGGCTGACTAGGGAAGGGTTGGAGGAGTGGCCTGCCAGGCAAGTCGGCCAGGGTCTGGGCCTGAGGTCAGATTGAACAGGGCACAACTGAGAGGGATTGAAATGGGCCAGTGAGGTAGGAGCTTGGCAAGTTGGAGGAAGGGGGCAGGAGGTTGGGAGGTGGTCTGGTATGATGTCATGTCATGGATTTGTTCTAAGTGCAGTGAGAAGCCATTAAAAGGTCTTGGGCAGTGCGGTGGCACAGTACCGCTGACATTTGTAAAAGCTCACTCTGGCTCTTGCAGGGGGTCAGAGTGGAGACAGAAAAGTAGGCAGCCACTGCAGAGTCCAAGGACGTGGATGGAGATGGTGTAGTGGGGAAGGAGAAAATCAGATAGGCTTGAAAAACAGACCCTTGTGCATGGTTATCAGCAAGCAGGTTGGAGGAGTTCCTGGAGGACATTTCTCCCAGGCAGGTCTGTGGGCAGCTTGCATTGCCTACTTGCTGTTTTGAAAAGGAAAATGAAGGAGAAATAGGTTTTCTCACCTGGCAGTTTTCCTCCATGGGTAAAGGAGACGTGGGCTCTGTCGATGGGCTGCTTTTGGAGACCAGCTGCTTCTGCAGAGCACAGGGCAGATTTGCTTGGACTTGAAGGAGGAGGGGACTGAAGAGGGTAGGTGCAGGGGGTGATAATGATGCTTCATTGTGGCTTTAGTGAGGCCAGTCATGAAGCCAAGTCTTTATACCCTTATTGCCTCAAGCCTGTTCCATGGCATTTAGAGGTGGATACTTCAATTGCCCCATTTTACAGATGAGGAAACTGAGATCCTGTGAGGTGGATTACCTTGCTCAAGTTGACATAGGCAGCTCTATCAGATTTCAGAACGAGTGTTCTTAACCACTATACTATTCTGAGAAGCCCATAAAATGTAGGTATAGGGGATCAGAGCTCAGGGATGGAGGAGTTACATTTTTATGTATTTTCTGGCATGCATTTCAACTGCTTGTACTTTCCACTGCTTCAACTACTTGTTACTTTATGTGTCTCTTAGATATCGAGATACTTTGGGTTTCCCGTCCCAAAAGTAGCAGCATATAGCAGAACTCAGGCCTGGAGGAAATAGTTCCCTCTGAATCAGAAGGTGAAAGGCTATAAGGTAGGCAGAGTGGTTTTAGCTGAGGCTTTGACAAAGGAGATACAGTTCTTACTCTTACTTTCCAAAGATATGAGAGAAAAACAGAAGACACCTAAGAGTGGAGACTAATTCTCTTCTCAGAGGCATAGTTATGGCAAGAAAAGAGACTTTCCAATTTTGGTGAAGGACTCCCTATGCAGGAGTACATTTCTAGGTCCTGAAGATGAAGTTCAATATTTGGTTCTCTCCAGCAGCCCTCTAAATTTAGCCTGTTATGATTCACTAAGTTGTAAGTGTGCGCGTATATGTGTATCTCTCTCTGTGTACACCTGTGTGTGTAAGAGCAAGAAGTGCATATTTGCTTGTGGTGCCTGGTGAAATATAAGTTTTGGAGAACTTCCCTCCCCATCTACTTCACTGCTTTTATAAGTATGCCCCTGGTGCAGATCTTGTTTTATTTGCAAACAAGTTTCAGATGGATCGTTTTCTGTTGACCATTGTACTTTTCAAAAACAGAAAATGTTCACCCTTTAGAAGGCATCTCAGTTTTTAAAAAACTGGCAGCCACAACTGGCAGGGGAGATTTTAGTAACAGGTACTTTTCGAGCCCATAGGCTGTTCCTTCTCTAATATAAAGAGCGTCCTCTCACAGAGCGGTGCTAACCTTTACTTCCAATGTCCATAATGCCCCCAGAAAACTTAAGTGAGGGCCAGAGCAGGCTTTTATAGCCAGAGGAATGTGAATCTCCACTTTCTTTTATCTTGCCTCTTCCTTGTCTCAGTTATTGTGTTTTACCTTTATTCTCATGAAAATGGTTCAAAAGCAAACAGTTCTAGCTGTAGGATTTTTGGAAAGGCAGTGGTTGAAGGAAATGCTACCCATAAAGGAGAAAAGAGAAGAAAAAGGAATCCATTTAATACAAAATGACTGGAGGGGGAGATATCACTCATACCTCATTATTGATGCGTTCCACACAATTAGTGTGATCTTCAGGGAAGAACGTTTGAGCCACCCACAACCTCGAATATTCTCATTGGGTAGATGTGATAACAGTGCACTTCACAGTGAACTCTGCCAGCACCGCGGGCAGTGATGGGGAGACCCCATCTTGGGGCTCTGAGTCTTGGCTTTGGGTGAGCCCCTCTCCCCCACCTCCTTCTTTGAGCAGGGAGAGGTTAAGCCTGGCCATTAACCCATAGGTGACCCAAATAGAATTTTCTGTCCCAGGGATCCGTTGATTGCCAGGTATGGCTTTGTGGTAATTCTAGCATTTGCAACCCAGCAATTTGAGCCTTCTGTCTGCCTAAATGACGATTTTACATTGTAATGGTTGTACTAAATCCTTTCGCTTTTGCTCCATAGCCGCTGTTGTGACAAGAAAAGCTGTGGCAACCGAAATGAGACTCCCTCAGATCCAGTGATAATTGACAGGTAGGGACCACTCTTCTTTCACTGGATTCTTATTCCTCATTATAATGAAACACCTGCCCTTGTGTTGCTCACGGGCGAGGGTTAGGAATGCATGTGGCCGAAATTTGCCTGTTGGTCATGACTTATGCTGCGCTGAGCGATTTTGATTCCTGGGAAAGCCATATAGAATGTTCTTTTAGAGGCCTGTTCCTTGGATGGCTCCGGTTTTTGTCTGATTCATGCTCCTAAAGGAATATATTTTTTCTTTCCTGACTTTCTGTGGCTCAATCCTCATGCTGTGCCAGGAAGCTTCAGAAATAAAATAATAATAGTTTGTGATTTATGAAATGTGGTTGGGTGCTTATAAATATTTAACTTTTATTTGAAAAATGTTTGAATCATTATCACTTTTAGCTACAGTAGTTCTGTTGGACGTAATCCATCTACATTTTAAGGTTTTATTTATGCATAAAAGCAATTTAAAGAGATCTGTGAACCAAGATTTTCTACTTTATTTGCCGGGTTTGATTGCAGTATGAGACTATATTGTAAGTTGATTAATTTACCCTCCTTGTCTTAATTATTGTGTTTTTAAACAGATCCATATTACTAATCTGACATGACCAAGTAAATCACTGTAGAACAATAAATCTGTTTTAGTTGTTCGGTGCAATTTTGAGTCAGTGTGCACGCATTATGCAAAGTCGCATTCCAAATATTCATTTTACATTTTAATTATTGAAATTCATTGTATGGAAACATGTATGATAAACCATTTGTTACATAGCATTACTCACTGAGAGTTAAATGGCCTGCAAGGTTTATAGATACTGTCAATTGTCAGCTAGGAAAAGAGCTAGCATCTTGTACTAGCTGGAAAAAGAGTCTTGCCAATAAGACTGACTGATCCCTCATTGAGGACACCAACGGCTGAACACAAGTCCCTTTTTGGGTTTCGGCAATATTGATTTTTGACAACAACAACAACAAAAGAAAAAAAACCCCATCTTTCTTTCTACCTTTTTGGGGCTTGTTTTATCATTTTTCAGTTAACAACAACAACAACAAAAAACAAGATGTTTACTTTGCTTCATCATAATTTATGCCAGTAGATTGATTGTTGATTTTGACTTACGTGAGTCTTCAGGCTTAAACTCAGTTGATTGCCAAGAAGCTTTATAAAGGTTACATTTCAATCAGATATTTTAACTAAATATTCCTCACTAATATTCACTAAAATATATATATTTTTGCTCCACGTAGGAGTATTAGTATATTTGATTCAAAGTTAAAAGATGAGAAAGTTTGACATATGTGTGCTACCTATAGAATTAGGATAACATGTTTATCTACAAAAGCAGATATACTGTTCATATAATTGCTTTTTCTGTGATTGAACATAAGTCTCCAAATGAATAAGGTCACAAGTAAATTTAACCTTTATGCTGGTTTGTTTTATTTAAATTTACCTCTCCAAAATATCATTTGTTATTTTAAGCATTTTTCTTCCTCCTCTGTTGAAAAGAAAGTGTACTGATCAAAGGGCCAGCCCAAATAGTCCCCAAAACTTTGAAACTATAAGCATTTTGTTCTGCCATGTAGTTGCTTTTGGTTTAGATGATGACAAGAACCTTACGTTGCCACCCTCAATGAAAACACTTTTTTTTTTTTTTGCTTGTGAATGGGTTAAGCTTTTAAGTTCTTCGTTTGGTTTGAAGCTGTGACTCTGATACAGAAGGTTGATATGACTGTGGTTTGAATAACATTCGATTTTGACCTGTTCCTGTGGGTTGCAATGGCATAAGAAACTTGACTCAGCAGCACTGTAATTAGCCCGGCCCCTGTTTTTGAAACAGGATTGTGTTACCTGGATTGCATTAGTGTGGCTTCTATTGTTGCCGCCTTGCATCTGTCCCAGAAGGGTACTTAAAACCTTTTCTTGGCTGGGGTAGTTCAAACAATTTAGGCAAAATAAGTATGCACTTTATGCTGTTGGTGGCTTTGGAGATATTACTCATGACATTTATCCTTTTCATTTTTTTTTCCCTTTTGGTTTGACAAAGTGGAAAGCAGTGTGTAGCCAGTCTTGGTCTCTTCAGATAGGAGTACTTTAAAAACAGCTGAAACTCAGTGTATGTGCACAAGCCCCACAGCATATGTTTATTCGCTGGCTGTTGCCATTGTCTCTGATGAACTATCTTTTCACGCAGTGATGCCAGTTGATATGCAAAACCCCATTTAGCTATTTTTATTTGCATCTGAGTTTTCAGAATTTATTTGTCCTTCAGGCTGCCAAAGGTTTTAAAAGCTCCAGTCCTGTCTGTGCTGATATGTGAAACTTCCATTCTTAACAATGAGAGAAGAGAATAACAACAAGAAAAGAACTTATGCAAGAAAGGGCAAAATAGAAAAGATTTTTCAATTCCATAAAATTGCTGCAAAGGGGAAAAAATGATGGCAACCGTGTTTGAATTTCATAGTTTCCAATTTGATTCTATATTACTGATTGCATAATATCTGTGTTACGTGCTTAGGGTTTGATTTGCTTTCAGATTTATGGATGTGAATCCCTGAATATTTTGTAAAAATAGGCTATGAGGCCTGCATCCAGTAGCAATAGTAACTGTTTTCAAAAGATGCATACGATATGCAATTACAGAGCTGAGGGTACAGGCAATCCTTCCACTAGGATTTAGCATAGTTTTAACACGCAGTCAACTTTTGAGCACCAATAATTTTTAGCTCTTTGCTTGTCCTTCAGAATTTGGGAGAACACTGCTATTTTTATCAGTCAAAAGACTTTTAGCAGTGGTTATTCAGGAAAACTATTTATAGGGTAGAGAGAAGAGGCTTTCTGGTCATAGTGCAATCGTGCAGGGCAAGCTATTTCTGTGTTAAATTTTGGCTGTATTATTTGCTGCCAGTGACTTTGGGACATCAGCCTGGCATATTCTGTCAAAAAAGTAGAATTAACAAAATCAGCAGTTGCAAACTGTGATTTAGAAAAGGGGCTTCTACTATGCTTCATCCTTATGGCATGCACAGACTAAGAAAAATATGACCCCAATTCTTTTTACAATCATGACAATTTGTCAAGTCACTTCAAAAAAGTTTATAGAAAAATTGCTGTAAATATAGGAAGTGCACATCTGGAGTTGAATGCCAGGTTACGTTTCTGTGTGATGCCAAATAGCTTGATTAAGAAGCACATAACCCAGCCTGCACTCAGTGATCCAGATATTTGAGCTGCATAGGCATGGGAAAAGTCAAATGTGTTATGTTTAATAGCAAAAAACCAGGAACTAATAACAGCAGATTTCATTATTTTTGAGGTAAAGGGCTATGTGTGGTAATTATTGTTAAAGTAAAAAGCAAAAAATGACTTCCAGTTATTGAATTATGGTGGAGATTGATTTAACATATTCACACAGTAACTAATATTTGAATTTAAAAGGTTTGCAATAAACTTCATGTTTAGAAATTGAATAAATAGAAGTTTTATTACCACATTGGATATCCTTGTGTCCTAACCTTTTTCCTTGGAGTTATCTTAGTTCAATAAATAAAACCTCATTAGACTATTCCCATTTCAACGAGTTTATTAAATTTTGCAGGAGTAATTAGCATAAGCTGTGCTAATTTTTCTGGAGGACTAATGAGGGAGGTTCTTAATTAGGTTTACTTTGTAAGAATCAGAAAAGATGATAATGACAAAAGTCACATAGGGTAGTCTGAATTGGGAACCCAGTTTTTCTGCATCTATTAAAAAATCTTTCACTTTCTATATGGAAACTTTTTAATAAATGTTAGAACTGAATATATTAAGTATGCAGACTGTTAGTCCATATCTAGTTAGGATGACCATTCATTCTTGATTTGCTTCCCCAAACTCTTTATTTTCCTAAACTATCTTTGAGCAATGACATGGATGAATACAGATGGTCTTATAAAAACATTTCTTTCTCCAAAGTATGCTGGAGGCTTCTTTTCACAAGTTTCTGGCTAGATTTCCATTGCTTATTTGCAGTGGGGCGGGATAGGGGGCAGCTTAATGTTTGTTTGTTTGTTTGTTTCAATTTAGAATTAGTGTGATTGATGAAATGAACCACTAAGTAAGGGTGACAATGTGAGCGTCATTCCTTGTGCAATGAATCCTTACCTGTTAACAAGTGGATTTTTTTTTTAGTAGATAGAAATACTAAAGGATGAAATTCCATCTCAAATTATGTTCTCCTATTGGTGTGAATTTAGACCTAGTTTTTTAAAGATATAATGTAGCTCCAGTAACCTAAAAGTTTTGGGTTCCTCAAAGCTGATATTTAAAACGTGGATGTTAAAAGCTTGTCAACTTATGTACCTCCAAGAATTTTGAGTTTGTTTATTGTAAACTTAACAGAATTACCATGCCTTTTCTCCCCATTTTTAAGAATTCCTGTATCTATATGTATAGCTATGGGATGTAGGCCTTGACATTGAGATAAAAAAATACACAAATTTTGTAAAATGAAAAACCTAGTCTGTTTGGAATTACTTCAGGTCACACTTACCCAAGGGTCTCCTATAAAGAAAAAAAAGCCTATATTTCTTTTTTCCAGATTTGTCTAAAGATCTTCCACATCTAGATCACTTCCATTTAGGTAACACGAACTGGGTTTGTTTTATGATTATCTGAAATAGAATGTTCAGTAATGAAAATATTAGAATGCCCATTTGTCTGTTGATTTTATATGATGTACATCATATGAACAGAAAAGCTTAACCATGTTATGGTTGCTCAGATAAACAAGTTTATCGGACTCATTCTTTTTCTAAGAGGTGTAAATTCTGTGGTAAGACTTTTCAGAAAAGTGCAGTGTTGTCTTATCATCAAGCTAATTTTCTTCATTAAATTGACCCCAATGTATTTATAGAACATATATGCCCATATGTATAATAGGAAAACAATATAAAAATTTTAGAGTTAGGAGAGATCTATCTATCTAGCCATCCATCCATCCATCCATCCATCCATCCATCCATCCATCCACCCACATACTTTTTACCATTGGGTCGGGTGTGGTATATATTTGCCAAGGATTGTAAAGGCATCTGGGCCTTTCAACAATCAATGGCTTTCTTCTGTCTTTTATAATCAGAGGTAAATTCCAATATTTATTTATTTTTTGTCATCCACATAAAGTCCTCAATTAACATGAACATAAATATATAATTTTATTAAAGTTGCAAATGAAGCTTTTAGTTAGTTTCATGATTTCATTCCAATGCCCTATCAACTCTTATTATTTTGGTCTTCATCCAGTTTTTAGAAGGACCAACCACCACCAATGCATAATCATTCTGCACTATACACAAATGGCTGTCTGGGGTATGAAGAACCAGAGGTGTAAATGCATTTCTCAGCGTTCTGATAAACCTTTTATACCACCTGATTTGTAACCTTGACTGCTTGGTTAAAATAAAAGGAGGAGGAATTCACTCTCTAAAATTGCTCTAGGCAGGATAATTATCGTGTTTTTGGTTGGTTTGAGAGGTTTGCATTTTTTCAAAAGTGAAAAGCCAGCATTGACACTGAGCATGAATTTAAGACTGTTTATTAACCCTAGTGTGTTTAAACATTTGTTTTCTCAGTGGGAATTCACATGTGATTATTAGCAGTGAGACTTATGTGAATGAGTATCATTCTAAATTTTATCACATATCAGATAATACCGTTCTGAATATGAGAGGAGCCCCGTATATTTGTGTGCAGTTTGCTACCGGGATAAGAAAATAACTAATACAATAAGCTGATAGTAGTCTATATTCCATTTGCTATCAGCTATTCCCAAATACACAACCAGGATACATTAAAATGCATTTCGAATATGCTGACAATGTATCATAATGCAAAGTACTTTTACATGGTATAATACTATTGCAGACACTGTGTAATGAACAACAGTGGTTTTCCTGTAAAGGAAATAATGGCAGCAACTTCCAAGAAATGTATTTAACGGAGCTTCAGAGAATCAGTAGTGTGTATGTGTAGCATGGCCCGGGTGTCAGCCCGTGGTGTAGGTTTTTAATCCCATGTCATCATAACTTTGCTTTTGTAACAGTTCTGGAAAAATACAGAAAAGCAGTACGAAGTCCCCTGTGTGTCCCATTAGCAACTATGCACAATCATTTTGTAATGAGAATATATGATTATATTAAACATGCTTTTACTTTCCTAAAAGAAGTTGCTTAGAACGGAGGGAAAAACTCTCTCGAAGTGTAACTCTCCATTGATAAATTCCCCTCATTTCCTCATTTCCCTCTCCTGCCAGCAGCCGGTTAAGTCTCTAATAAAAATTGACCAGATTTTAAAAACTCCATTTAAAGGTTCCTGCATAAAGAGATGGTATTTTGGTCACTTTAATTTGCATGAGATGTTATCTGAAATCGACCACTAATTCTTCCTTCTCACAGCCCCCTATCCCATTCCTCTCTTTACAAACCATGTAACTACATACCATCCAGGACAATATAAAAGTGACCTCAATACTCCTATTGCAATCAATGAAATATGGTGAACAGTACAGGCTTGACTTTCATTGCTTCCTGCCTTGAAAGGTGTGGGTAGATGAAGAAAAATCTCCCTTACAAACTATTTCTCCAGTTACAAGTCTTTGTCCAGAAGCAAAAGAATGTTTTAACGTTACAGTACTTATTATAATAGAATTTTAATTGCCCTAATCTTGCTAAAGTGTGAAGCTGAGTGTGTGTGTGTGTGTGTGTGTGCACATGTATTCCTAATAGGGAGGGGAGTCATGCAAAAAAAAAAAAATCTTTGCTACATTTTTCATGGGTGGGGCAGGGGGTGTCACATATGTTAAATGATGCAAACTTAATTAAACTGATTCTGGGGAAGAACAGGCCATTGGCATTCCATGTATGAAATGTATACCCCACTTTCAGTGGGAACAGAGTGGTCTTCTGTGTGCTTTGGGAATTTCTATTTTTGAAAGTGAAGTGCTTGGTTCCAGTTGCAAACATGCCCTAAACCCTACTTGTCATGACTGAACTAGACAAGCTGGCAAATTATATAGCTTGATCCTACACAATAACCTCCAAAATGGCACTTGGTAACTATACCATCCTGCTAACTGTTTGAGGCACAATAGTTTTGTAATATAATATAAAGTAATGGTGTTAGCCAACACATCTTTAATAAGATATTGTTCGTGCCTTTGCCATATGCTACAGAGCAGCCTCTCACTCGGTGGGCCTTTTGATTCCTCTCAATAAGATTATTTCAAATACTCTAATCCTGAATCATTGACATGAATACAAAAGCCTAGTGACATCTAATAGATGCCTCTTAGCTTTGCTTTTCCTCTTGTTCCTTTCCTTTTTCTTCTCTTTTTACCTGACAAAAAGCTCATAGACACTTGGGCTCTGTCTCTCAGTAGCAGCATGGGGGGCTCCTCATGAAATATAAAGGGGGAAAAAGGACTGACAGAGGCCCGATAAGCTACAGAGTGAAGGGCCATAGATTAAAAGTAAATGCCAGTAAATCCTACCCTGTACACTCACTTGTTCTTTTATTGTTTTCTTTAACACTTTCAGAGCCAGGGCAGGGAAAAAAACAGAAAATAGTAATCAAGCTGCCCATGTGTATTTTTAATCTGGACACTATCACTATTATATATATTTTATGGGGCTTTGGCAACATTCTCAAATTTTGGTTCATGTAAAGGTTGTGGACGGTTTTTTTTTTTTAAATGGCCTTTTAATCAATATCAAGAATCCCTCAAGAACTTTTTTGCTCATTTGCTGCTCAATTAACTTAATATTGATACCATGTGTGGGTAGGAAGAGCCCTTCTGTAGGGTGTGAACACTGGGGCTCAGGACATGATGTCTTCAAGGCTGAAATAACTTTTTTTCTTTTCTTTTTTAATCGATGAATTGAAAATTATCAAAGTAAAATGATAGGATATTTTGTTTCATGACATCAGCTGCTGCTTTTTCATGTGGTGCTGCTCCCTGCCAGTGCCGTGAATTCTCTGCCTGTGCCGGGTGGTGCACGCGACTCAGACTCTGCTGGTGCATGCCGAGGAGTCAGAAGCCCAGCTGGGTAACTTTTCTAATGGTCAAAAGGTTATTCCTTCCTCCACCTTCCTGAAGCAACCATGATTTGACTAAAGCTCTTTATTACTCCACCTGAATATCAGACAGTCATGCTGCTTGCAATTTATTTATTGTTTTCCAGAGGTAAACTACTGAGATTTTCCCCACCTGTTTTTAATGTGCTTCTCATTCATAAGTATTCTGATCTGTTAGTAATACTTGATAATATCACTTTTAATAGTCTTGGGTGCACTATTGGCTGAAGCCCCCTCACAGGATGGAAAGTTAGTTTGAAGAAGTATGGATCCCCATTAGGTTTAGCTACATACACCACACACACCACACACACACACACACACACACACACACACACACATACACTACAGAGACCAAAAAAAAAGATGAAAAGAGAGCAGTCTCTTTTCCATTTTTCAAAAAGTTCTTTAGAAAAGAAAGTTGGTTAAGAGTTCACCTGGTTGTCTTTGAAGCTGTTACCAACAGTTGAAAACCCATGTTTCTCTACACAGTCTTGTTGTTTTCCTAAAGCCAGATTCTAATGTCAGATGTACGGGATATGTCTCAGAATATGGTTTTAAATACTGAGTTGTTCTTCCTGTAGCTGTAGAAATGAGAGTGCCCTGATCTGGCTCATAAAGACCAGCATCTGAATCCTGGTCTATGAGCACCTTAAAACAAAGCAAGCAAAACCCCTGATCCCTGTGAGTTTAATAGTAGCTTACATCTAAATGGCACTTCCAGCATTTTAGAGCACGTCAGGGTATACCATCTCAGAAAATTCTCTTCGCACAAATTGACTCCATTTGACAGATCTGTAAACTGAGGCACACAGCCTAAGGAACTATCCACTTTATTGGTGACGAAGCAAGTGATTAGAAACTCCACATCTCCTATCTCCCAGACTGATTTTTTTCCCTTTTCTCAATTGCTCAGCTAAAAACACTGTTTTCAGTATTTCATAATGTCTCTTTTATTTCATTTTTCTTGCTTCCGCAGATCATTTCCATGTATTACTCTAAACCTATTTACCAAGCCAGCTTTCTTAGTTGATGTCACAATTAACTTTCAGGATTTTATATATATATATACACACACACATATGTAAACATATATATATACACACATACACATATATGCATATATAGATATATGACATTGTTTATCGTACTCATTGCTGGAGCAATGTTTGAGTTCTTATGTCCTCATTTAATTTGATTGTGTATTTGCTTGATAAAAACATCAGTAATCCACAGAGAAATCTGGGAGGAGGCACAGTATGATGGCAAAGGCATAGATTTTGGAGTGCATTGGCTAAGGGATCCAGTTCCTCCACAGCTACTTATTAGTAGCTGAGTCTCAGGGGGCTCAGTTTTCTCATCTTCAAAATGGGAAAAGTCACTTCTATTTTGAAGCGTTGTGAGGATTAAAACACCTAGCACTGGGCTTGGCACATATCAGGTGCTTAAAATCAGGTAGCTCTTGCAATTTGAGCATCATATATTCCATGTGGATTTTCATTCTTAATGTGATCGTTGCAATGGGACTTTCTTTTGAGTACAATTACCTTACTGAAGTTAACCATGGTAGCTAAGTCTCCTTAGATGAAGACTCACTCATTGTTTTGTTTCCACAAATACTTATTAAGCCTCTATTATATGTCATGCACTGTTTTCAGGGTTGGGGGTATAACAGTGAAAAAGACAAACACAGTTCCTGGCTTCGTGGAGCTTTCTCAGTGTCTCAGGGTTGATCTCTGCCCCCAGTCCCCCAAAAATAGTTGGAATAGTAATAGCAAGTATAAACAAAGAATATATTGATATATATGTTTTAAAAATAGAAGAATGCCATTTTAGACTGGGATCATGATGTAGAAGAAAAATATCCCTGGGTTAAAGTCGCCTTTTAGCTCATACCCAGAGGTATCGAACTTGGGCAAATTCCACGGCTTTATTGCACTCTTCTGAGGCAGTCTACATGTTGGTTAAGACTGAAGGAAGAGATCTCTAAGACCCTTTCCAACTATGGAATTCTAATTGTAGCTGTTTGTGGTATTGCTGAGCACAGGCAGGTAGATGAGCTCTTTGGAGGGTAGGCTGTAAGCCTAAGAGGGCAGTGACTATGTTCAGCACAGTGCCTCCCTCCTGTGTACTAGATGCTTAGGGTTTGTTTTTGTGAAAAGAAAGAATGACAGGAACTAGAAATGCAGTTGTTGAATCTGGTGGTCTCATCTCTCTGTCTAAAGACAGGCTTGTTATAACTACACAATAAAGTGAAATGGCATTGCCATTAAAGAATGATGAGGAACAGAAAATGTAAGATAAAATATTAAATTTGTTACAGTTAAAAATGTTAATCTTCACACGATTACCATGCAAATCTCCTCATTGCCTAACTGTTTAATTGATCAAGTAAATCACGGAGCAGACAAGTGAAAATCTCTGCTGTTGACATTCTCACAAAGCATATTTTCAAGAATATATTCTATTAACTATGTGTATTACACATGATAACGGGAATTTTTTATTTTGTAGAAACACATATATGTGGCATCCTTTGCAAGACAGCAGATTTCAGAGAGTTTGGGAGAAGGCTTGATTTTTGCGGGGCAAAAATTCAGCCATCCTCTATTATGTCAAACGCGAAATCAGTGTTAGAAGGACCCCTGTGCAAGCAGCGCCTTTGTTTTATATACTATTAGAAGACTTCAGAATTCACCACCTTTTCTTTCAGGCAGGTATAGCATTGACATGGTACTCTGGAGATTGAAGGGTTAATGAATTCTCTTTCTCTCCCTCCCCCCTCCCCAATCTTCCTGTCCCCCACCCCCAATCCCATCATGTGCCTGGTTGACTCTGAAAGAAGGGGCTTGAAGTTGCCCACAGGGCATCCCTTTCCCCAGCCTTCTCCAAGGCCACCTGGGCAGACGGGAGCTTGCCTTCTGTCCTTAGGACACAAAATCCAATCAGGCGCCTGGCCTGCCAGTCTCTCTGACCTGCGAGCTGGGAAGAGGGAGGAGAAGCAGAGGCCCTCACATTTGATAGGCTGCATCTTTGTGGCTTTAGGGGGCTCCTGTGTCTGCTCGAGGAAGGAAGTTCTCCCTTATTTTAAGATAAGGTGTCATTCATGAGAGCAATGTGCTGAACTAATCAGGTTAATTGAGAGGCCGTGAGTCGTCCTCATTGAGCCCATCTCTTCTTCCTGTTAAAGGCAGATAGCGCAGACAGACAGATTACACATATTTTAGTTTTTTCCCAAAAGCTTATGAAATAATGTAGGCAGGCAGGGAACGTAGGTTCAGCTGAATGTCATTCAGGCTATTTGAGCATGGATTCTTATTGTAGAACAATGTAGCATTCAAAAAATAATAAAAGAATAAGCTCTCCTCAAGATTGAAAGATGAATGTCTCTGAATGTCTGATACACTCTTTTTTTTCTTAATATTATATTAAACTAACCTTAGCATTTCAGATCAGCTAGGAAAGAATGTTGGTTGAAGAGTCCAGTTAGATTCCTCCGCGGCTATTTTATTTAAGATTGAAACGTAAAAAAAAAAAAAATAAAAAAAAAAAATCTCATCGTGATGTGTCATCAGTGACAAGTAGCTTCTTGAGCCATGTTTCGATTCTTCGGCTTCCGAGCCGGACACTGGGGGCTGTCGCCCTGACTAATCGCATCTCGGACTCCCTCTGGAGCAGCCGAGTGGAGAAGAAAACAGTGTTTCAACTGAATTCCATAAAGGGCGGGGGCTCCTCCTCCCTCTTCTCCACTCAAAATGATTTGTCATAGTTTAATTTTAAACACTATCCTTGACTATTCTTTCTTTCTACCCCACCTCTTTCCACATTTTTTTTTCTTGGAAGTTCCAGGAATGACTTTAATTATCTCCACAATCAAATTCTCGTTGCTGCCTCTGTGAAAGTGTGCAGTCATAGATGGCAGGGATTATTTTCTTTAGCACTTGGGGATAGAGAAACCGGTTGTTTCAAAATGAGAACCAGCTGGTTCCACAGAGCCCTTATTTAATGGGGAGCCACTTTGTACACAAAGCCTTTGCTCAGGTCAGTCATTATGGCAAACCCCAAATCAGCAGTGTTTGGTCTATCACCCTGTATTAAATGTCGAGCGAGGAGTGATTTATCAGATATGATAATAATAATAATAATAATAATTAAGAAATACCCAGCACACCCTGCATCTTTAATTTTGCCTCAACTAAACACTCCGGTTTGGAAGGAACATTTCTCAAACTTCTTCCTACAGTAATTACAATCATAGACCTAGTTTACCACTGCTCTCTCATAGATGGCTGAGGGGTGTGTGTGTGTGTGTGTGTGTGTGTGTGTGTGTGTAGCTTTAACCCTCTCTAAATCTAGAAAATAAAATTAAGCTCATCTTTCAACATAATCTTTTATCTGACAAGCACAGTAGATAGATGAAAGGTAGATAGCCAAGTTGTGGGTCCCCTTAATAGAACCAATTGGAGGGAGAGATAACTGCTATTATCAAACATCTTTTATGCCATCCTGTAAAATAAGGACAAGGGTGATATACCATATATATTTTGCTGTCTTTCTAGCTTGTAGAAATTGGTTTGTTGTCATACCCTGTTAATCTCTAACAGCACCAAATTCAATTTGAAATGAGGAGAGTACTTTCACTATTTGACTGTACAAAATACTTTTGAAGCATGCAAAAAGAAAAAGAAAGGATAAAAGACACGTAAAACCACAATAGATATTCAGTTATGAGAATAGTTTGCCTTTAGAACCTAGGTTGCATTTTTCTAAGGTGAATAGTTTTGGAGGATGCAATGTTTATTCAATCAGGAATTGAAGGATTAAAAAATAGCAACTTTACATAGATTTTAAAAAATCTAGTTTAACCAAATTTTATCTTACAAATATGAGAAATTATTTTGCATTACTAATAAGAATATGTGGCTTTTAAAAATTATGGCATGCTTTTTTTACATTGATAGCAACACAACAAAATACTTTGAAGAGAGGATAACGATTTAAAAATTTATTCTCATGGAGTTTCATTAAGCTGAGCACTGGTATATCTATTTTTAATTATTTTTATTTTTAGGATTTCCATATTGAAATATGGTTTGGGTAAAATCTTATCTAATTATTTTGTTTGTTTACCAACTATTTTGATTATATAATGTCTCTTTAGTTCAAACGGTAATTCTATTGTATATTTTCTGTATTTGTATTTTTAAAAAATTCTGTTGATTTTTTAATATAAAAAACAAATGACTGTTATATTTCTAGTCACTCAAATTTGAACTGAATTTTACTTCCTGTTTCAAAGGTCAAGGCAGGCTGACCTCAACAGCAGTGTGGAGGCTGCTGAATTATTCATATCATTGACTTTGTGTCAGCTTCCACATTTGTGGAGAGGGATGTTTTATTCATTTATCTCATTTAGGGTTCTTCTCTGCACCTGTTTCTACCATTAAGTACCCTGTAATTTGCATTTGATGCTAATTTAGTTTCATATCAGCCTGGTCCCCCCTTGTTAATTTAATTTTCTAAGACCCTTTTCATTACAGTAGAACTGTTTTCCTCTTTAAAGCAAACATCTATACAAGTAATTGTATAAACTGCCTTTTAAATAATATCTTTTAGAAGATTCCATCGTTTAATTCCTTAATTCCTATAATTAGCCATGGTTTGATTAATGTTTCAAAGGGTTAAATTAAAATGCAGAATTACTCAAATGCATACTTGAATAATTTCTTATATACAGCAGAGTTAGTGTTGTGGTGTTCTTCCTGAGAATTCTCAGACAGTATGTCTTAACAGCAGTCATTTTCTTTATTTAGAGTGCTATTTAGTTTACTAATAGTGATTCTTTCAAAATCACTGTGCACTCAACATTACTTGTGAAATGTTAGTTTTTTTTTCTTTCATCAAATTGTTGATAGACAGTGGCTTAAAAATGTTTCTGCAACATTGATAATGACATACCCAAAATAATCAAGGCAGAATTAGGTCCAATTCCTTGATCTATCCTGGAAGTTTGGTATAATGAATTTCAGGAAACTCTGTTATATTATATGTCTGTTTCTCTTCTTACCAGCTCTTTTATTTCTGTCTGCTGCTCAGGGTAGATTGCCTGGAAATTTGTCAGCTTTCCAGACATGGTTTTAGCCAGCTTTGGTTTGTATCTATGGACACCCGTTGGGCTACAGTTGCCACCTACATATTGTAGAAATTAGGAGTAAGTTGTTTGAGGAGGCCTGATTGAAATGGTGGCTACATGGCAGAAGTGGCCATGTCCCTGGAATGTCTGTCAAGGATTTGGGGGTTATGAGAACATGCTACTCATATAAACCAGGTCCATAGCCCCTCTGACTGTTCGGAAAAGAATTCTAGCTCAGTCCTTTTCTTGGAACTGTTTGGAGGGTGTTTGACATGAATGGCCTTATGGAATCCGTTGGTAGTGGGAATTCAAAACAAGGGTATGAATTACAAATTCAAGCACTAAGATACGTGGAAATTAAACAGAAGGGAAGTGGCTGCAGCTGAATATTACTAAGAAATTAGCCCAAACTCTACAGATCCTTATTTCCACTAGGTTGGATTAGTTTGATCTGTTGTTCATATTCTCTGGGAAAACCAAATGAGGCAGTTCCTTTGGGTTTCTGGAAAGATCTCAGGTCTATTGAAACTGGAGTTTGAAGGTGGGTTTTCCTTTTCTTTCAGTTATAAATGATTCCTGGGGACTCCCACACACAACTTTGTCATTGTGGAAATGTGAAAGGGTATCTCCAGATATTCTAGCAGACAGCTTCATTTGTCTGGTTGCAAGGTAGGGCTGGGGGTGGACTGGACACTTCCCCAGGGTGCCCTTCAGCTGAGAACTTCCCTGGACCTATCAGCGACTTTTTCACATCCTACGGCTTATTAAGGTAGCTCTGTGCTTCTGCTGATGGTCCTAAAGCAAAGTGAGAGCTTTCAGGAATGAAATATGGGATCTTTATTCATTAACAAAACATTTACTTACTCATTCTCCCTCCCACATCCCTCTCCCCCAGGTTTAGATATTCTTTTTAGTTTGGACAAGTCCGTAAGCTCCAATAGAAAAGTCTCCTTGAGGTTTGATTAAACGGCTGGGTTTAAAAACAATAAAGACTATCTGCGGAGCTCGTGAGAATGCAGGAAAGGTTTTCCCACCCAATTCTGGCTGATGCTTGGAATTCCACTGTCAGAATCTCATCCCTTTAGCTAAGAACCTTCAATGTACACCAAAACATACACAACTTAGGGAAGGCTAGCACTTTAATTCTATCATTCACATACCTCTTCGAGGGAATGACATAAAGATCTCACATGGATTCAGCTCTTTTTAGTTTTCATGACAACACAGTGAGGTAAGCAGGATTTCTTTGTACCATTTAACAAATATGGAGAATGAATAGCTTAAGAACGCTAATACATAGCCTAGCTAGATCCCAAAGGCAGGTTTTCAAAAAAATCTAGATTCCTGTAGGAAGAGACCACGATTCCATTTAAGCTGGATGGACTCTCAGAGATTACAATTCAGCCCCTTCATTTTAAAGATGAGAAAGCTGAGGCCAAGAGAAGCACAGCAAAGTTGCCCAAAGATCTAATTAGTCTCAGAGCCAGGACCATAAGCCAAGTCCCTGGCTCTGGTTCCAGTGGCTTTTCTACTACTACTCTGGGCCGTCTGGGTCCTGCTCGGCTCTCCATTTCACCTTGTGTGCAATCAGCCTTAGGGAAGGGTACAACGTGTCTTTTCTGGGTTTGGGTCCAAGGAAACCCCTGAGTCCTGTATCTCTAACAAGGCCTAGCATTGTGCATGGAGCACAAGTTAAATTGTTTCTCAGAAATTATAACAGTCCGTTGGGCGCGGTGGCTCAGGCTTAGTAATCCCAGCACTTTGGGAGGCTGAGGCAGGTGGATCACCTGAGATCAGGAGTTTGAGACCAGCCTCGCCAAAATGGCAAAACCCCGTCTCTACTAAAAATACAAAAATGAGCTTGGTATGATGGCACATGCCTGTAATCCCAGCTACTCAGGAGGCTGAGGCAGGAGAATCACTTGAACCCAGGAGGCGGAGGTTGCAGTGAGCTGAGATGGTGCCATTGCACTTCAGCCTGGGTGACAGAGTGAGACTCCATCTCAAAAAAAAAAAAAAAAAAAAAAGGAAAGAAAAGAAAAGAAAAGAAAGAAATTATAACAGTCATGGGGAGGAGGAAGCTACAGAATATCCCATCATAAAATATTACTTTATTTTTAAAAGCCCACATATTTCATTTATTTGCAACTGTGCTTGTTCATACTACGTCACATAACACTGTGCGAAAATTGCAATTTTTGTTTTTGTTTGCCAGAGGTATTTCATCAATAGTCATCTTTCAGTAGGAATTTTACAAAAGGTCTTTCTATTCCAGATGTCTTATCATGAGCAGTTGTCTCTGACAATTATCTTTCTCTGGAAGGTACTGACATACATAAATACTGACATTGGCAATTTTCAAATAAGTCTTAATTTAAAATTTTTTCTTATATTTAAACCTAAACAAATTGAAAGTACCCTTTCCAAAAATAATAATAAAGGAAGTGAGGCATTGTTGCAGAATATAATTCTGAAAAAATTGTAGTGAAAGGGGAAAAAAGTACACTGTATTTCTTCCTACTTAAACCACTTTTGTGTACAGTTTTGCCTAAGCCCGAAGAGGTTTGTCACACATTTGGAATTGCCAAGGAAGGGCAGAAGTCATGGGTATGGTGCTGAGAGAAATTATTAGCCGCTGGCATAGTCTCATGCTGAACTGCAGGAGAATGATTCCAGAAGGCAAAGGGGCATCCGCCTGGTAAGCTGGAGGGAGAGGTGGGGAGTTGCCAGCTTCTGTACTGTTTCAGAGTATGGGGCAAAGGAGGAAGTGACAATTATTTCACCTCTGAATTATTTGACTATCTGGTCTGGCTGAAAAGATTGAGCTGATTTGGAAAAATTTAATTTTTTCCATCTCCATTGAAAGATGTGACTGAATGTAGTCAACCAACTAAATCTTTCTTCCCAGTATCAATCCACTAAAATTAATTTTAAAAGGTGGAATTTTGAATTTATGTATACTCTTTTCTTCTCTTTTTCCCTTCCCAAATTGTTATAAATCATTCAACAGGCTGGATTCCTTTCTGCTCCCAGATATTTTGATACCAGAAGCCAGAAAGGATAATCATGCTAAACCTATTAAAAAATGGTTTCATGAAGGGGTAGTCTCTCCTTTAGAAACCATTGTTTACATTCACAGAGGTGGTGAGAACAAGCAGCTGTTGAGTTCATTGACCTCAGACAGGAGAAACAAAGGACCCAGCATGTTAATTTATTCAATAAAGTTCATGAAGCATCTACTATATAAAATAAGTTGTACCCCCAATCCCAGATTGGGGACTGCCCCAAAAGCACTTTGTGGTCCTCCCAGGGCACTCACCTGTTAAGGAAATTGGATTTGGTGTAGAATCTCTTTCTCTTTTTCAAATCACCACCAAATCCATTGCTATTCATCTGTCTCCTGCCATTACCTGGCCGTTCCCAGGGTAACGTCCCACCTCCAAAAAGAGATTTAAAGTAATTCATCACTCATCAGATTTAGTGTAGGTTAATTCCCTACTATGCTAATAATTTTCATCTTCAAGGTACTAATAGTTCTAATATGAACCCAAATTTGTGCATATTCTTCTGTTAAGGAGAAAGCATGCTTTGGTTCTGTTAAAGGCTCGACATGTTAAATTGCTCATTCTGATATGGGACTTCTCATTCATTATGAAATGAGAAGGAACCTCATATAGATGCTGAACTGGGACACAGGAGACCTGGTTTTGAGTACTGCCCCTGCTGTTATTTAGATATGTGAGCCTCTATGTCTGTGTGTCTCTTAACTTCTCTGGATTTCAGCTTTCTCATTTATAAAAAGAGAGAAGTGAACACTTAGGATCTTTAAGGTTACCCCTCTCAATGACTTTAATCCTCTCTACCCTTATAAATCTGGTTACCTCTCATATCTGACACTGGGCAGTACCTATTATTAAACATGCGCTTAAGTAGCATGTACTATAAGGTAAATAGCAACCTCACAGTCAGAACTGAACAACCAACAATATTCTCAATCAACTTTCGGTTCTTCTTCCTTACCTCATCCAAGGGATCAGACAGGTAATAAGAAGATAAGGCAGCAGGTACAGCCCATGTCTATTGCTAAAATCTACCTTAAGGCAGGAAGCTAGTGGGTGAGATCTTTAGATGATGCACCTTACAAGGCTAATTGAGTTGTTATATTTAAATTTATCGGTAGCATAACTTGGGCAAGATGGGGAAGGGATCTAGTAAAAAGAAAATCGTAGGCTTGTAAAATGTGAGGCACGTGGACCAACACATTTATCTCTGTGAGACAGTAACCCCAAAAGGCTGTGGGCAGAGGTTACCTATGCAACATCCTCAAGTTGTCTCTTAATCTGGTTGAGACTTGTCTTCCAGATGAAGCAGCCTAATGTTCATATACAGAGAATCTACACTGAGTTGCACATAGTACATGCTCATTAAATAATTGTTCATTTTCTGCATATCCACTTTGTTTCTGTACTTTTAGGGTGGATAGTTCCTTTTAAGGCAAATAATGCTGAGTATCTTTGGAATGAAGCTATGAAATTATATGCTCTGCTAATATCCTTTGCTTGTGAGTGACAATATAGTATATATTCCTTAAGCTTGAAGAAATTAGAATTTCATAAAATCTTGAAAAAAATTTTTTTCTATATGCAGAGGGGATGAGAGAGAGACTGAGAAACAGAAAACTTTGTCCGGGATGGGAACCAGATCTCTCTCTCTATTCTTTAAATTTTAAATTATCCAACTGTTAAATATAAACATTATAATATTTTGACAGGTTTCCAAAGAAATAAAATTGTGAGTCACATGGATAATGATTTTTCTGAGAATTCCAGGTACAGAATAGGCCCTTTCAGGATTTCCTGTTTTTTTGTTTGCTTTCCTTCACTTCTTATTTTAGGTCCAATAAACCTTTAAGCAGGATCAAGTGTTAAGACAAACCAACTACAGAGCTAATGTATAGAACATTAATTCTATAGAAATGCCCTATAAAAAGCAAAGAAATAAGACTAACTATTAAAAGAAATCCATATGTCTCTGGAATTTTTATTTAAGTTTATATTAGCAATAATGACCTTGGTTCTAGGGAATTCGGTAACGATTAATGACCAGCAAGGGGTCACTGGCCCCATGGTGCTTTGGGCCAGCAACCCCTTCCAACAGGGACAAGAACTGGCCATTTATCCCAAGGAAGTGCCCTAAGGCAAGGTCCTTATCCTCTTGCCATCTGATTGTAATTTAACCTCAGCTTTTAAAGGGCCCTTAGGAGCAAAGATACAATGGGTTGTGCTTTCAGTATTTTAAAGAGTTTATTTTTGCCATGCA
The DNA here is from genome assembly GCF_006542625.1 of Nomascus leucogenys. Lineage (NCBI taxonomy): Eukaryota > Metazoa > Chordata > Mammalia > Primates > Hylobatidae > Nomascus > Nomascus leucogenys. The sequence continues at coordinate 19,719,892 of NC_044382.1, forward strand.
ATGCCTAATTGGGTATCACTGAAAAGAGTTGTCAAAATAAAGTTGATAATTATGTTCCTTTTATTCTGGGGTACAGATACTCATTTTGTGTCTGTATATCTGCTGGCTTGTATTGGTGTAGTGTGCATCTATGCAGATGCTTATACTCACATTCCTGTGTCTGATGTGTGTGTGTGTGTGTGTGTGAGAGAGAGAGAGAGAGAGAGGTTAAAATACCCAATGCCAGATCAACAGAATAAATAAAACTTTAATGACAGAAACTTCAGTCACATTAGTTTTACCTGCAAGAATAAATTCCTGTAATATGTAAAATAAGGGGCCAGAGGCAGAGTAAAATTAGTCTTTTCTTGGTTACAGATGACTGGTGTGGCAGTGACTGGCATTGGTGTTTTGCATGTTCTGTGTGTTATTGTCATTACTGTAATTACTGATGATAACTAATCATTTATGAAGCCACATATTAGCTGAATTCTGGGTATTCTCTCATTTAATCCTTACAGCAATTCTATGTGGCGAATATTCTTATTTCTCCCATTTTACAGATGAGGAAACTGGGGCTTCCGTTGGTTAAATAACTTGCCCATCGTCAACACAGCTATTAAGTGGTGGAGCTGGGATGCCAACCTTGCAGTGTCTGACCCCAAACATCAGGGTTTTAATCATAACACTATTCTGCCTCTATTTAAAAACTAACATTTCCATTTTCTAAGCGCAGCCCTTAAGATATTCATTTAGGCAAATCTCCATCCTTTGCTGGTGTAATCGCTATTCCTTTTGTTGGTCATTGCTCCCCTGGGCTTCCCTCAAACATGGTCAGAGGTGCCCCGGACTTTTTAAAGATGGAAGAAAGGCCACATGGCCCTGCATAATTTGACCGAGACAGCTGTGCAGTTGGTTGTCTCATTTAAATTACAACCACAAAAAAGATGTGCCAGGCTTCACTGACGCAAAGCTAAGGGCAGGAACACGGAACCGTTTCCTGAACCTGCCCTGGGTTCCTGCCAAAGGTAAGCAGCCACGCTCAGCGGGGTCTCACAGACCACTGAGGAGGCAGTGAGCTTCACTAAAACAATTATCCCTCCCCAGGGCTCTGCTGAAGGTTTGCAGCTCCAAATTCTCATGGTAAAGGATCCGACCAGTCTCTGAATTCCAGCTTGGAATGGCTGACCTAGGCAGGAACTTGAAGACAATTCCTCTGAGAGTGAGGGAGAAAAACAAAGGTGTGGGATTTAAAAGGCTGGTATTGCAAAGGATCATCTTGACAGGCTGTGGCTCAGATTTAGAGAAACCCCAAACTGATTTGCAGAGGACTGAACACCAAACCTTGTAACCACAGAGCAGGCTTCGGGGAGGTAGTCATAGGACCTGACAAGCAATCTTTTAATGCAGAATCTGGTACAAAGATCCATGTGTGTATTTTTGCTGTGGGTTTTCTTTTTCTATGTCTTTTGGAATGGAGTCTAATCGTCCAAAGGATAGTTTTCACGTGTAGTGTTTTTCTCTTTGATTTGAGGTAGGAGGTTTTCTGTGGCTGCAAAGCAATACACATATACCTACGTGGCATACGATATCTTATTTTTTTTGGTGGAATTGTTAGCATGCATATTTTTCTCAGCTAAATGATTTTTAACAGCAGTTATTTAGTTCCTATTGCACCTTTCCAAAATTGCATTCATGGTAGATACTTCCCAAATAAGGTTTAGTTTTATTAAAATTCTCATGTCTTTCTGAAACAAATATACTAAATCTTCCAGAAGAGCCCATAATAATTTTTTTGCATGTGTCTTATGAGCCTGTGCGAATGTGTGCACCACGCAGATTTGTGTACACATTTGTATGTAATACTGTTGTAATACTGTTACAACTATAAATGGCAAAAGAACGTACTTTAAGCCTCTTGGGGTTTCAACAAATTGTGATAAAAAGTGGTGGTGGCCGAGATGACTTTCTCCCACTCTATTAAAAAAAAGTGCAAAATGAATGAGGACAAACTGCATGTGCTGGCTGCGATTGTGATTGTGCACAACTGCAAAGCGGGATCGGCCGGGATGGAGGCCACGGAGCAGGAACACCCCGTGTCTTGCCCCCCCCTCTGAATGCCTCTCAGTAGTGGCATTGTGGGGACTCATGAATTACTTCTTACAGTCGGGGCTCCTTGCTATAAATCCAGCCCTGGTGCCGAGCGCACTGTGGGCAGCGGAGCACCGAGCCGGGCAGGCGGTGTTTGTGTTGTTGTTAGCGACACGTAGCGAGTTCCTCCTAAGCGGAAAGGCCCCGGCTCCAGTTTGTCGCCAGCGAAAGCCGAAACACGAGTCGCACATGTGGAGCGGGAGCCGTCAGCCGCCCAGGGGGTGGGGTGGCTGCGGGAGGCGGGTAGAGGGGGAGGGAGTGCGGCCCGAGGCGGGGCCTAGCGCTCACCGGGGGATTTGTTTGGGGGGCTGGGGAGGGGAGGGAGGGGACAGGGTGGGAGCAAAGAAAATAGCCCAAGGGGAACCAGGAAAAGGATGCCTTGACCTCTAAATGTTGTGCCCTCCCCGTGACATCTCACTACTTGTCTGAATATTTGAGAGAATTAAAATAAAAAAAGGGAACCCTTTGTGGTGCGGCTTCAAAATGGTTTTCCTTCCCAGGATATCCTGTGCCTGTCTTTGGGTGAGTTTTTCATGGGTTACTTGGTTAGGAGACGTCTCCTATCCCTTTAAGAGGTAAAAACATAAAAAAAAATGTAAATGTAGGGACTTTAACACTTCCCCCCTTCCTAACATTCATCTAATTGCTGTTAAGCCACACTGAAAACCCTGGGGCCTGGTGTTCACCAGGGTAAAGTTACATTTCACAAGCAGAAAATTGACTCACCACTTAGGAAAATTGGCTACCAATTATGTGTCAAAGGCTCTAAAGTCAGACCTGAGGTTTTCTTTTTGCCAGAATGGGGAATTAAAAAGAGCACAGGCACCCAGCTTTGTCCTGGCTACTCCCTCTGGGAGCGATTCTTGCTTGCCGCTGGGTTTCTTCTGAGTTTGCTTCTAAGCCTTGGCGGGGAAGGAGGGCTCCTGGCTGAACCCGGCCTGACTCGCTAGCAGGACGAAGGGAGGCAGGAGTCAAGTCAACCCTTAGAAGTGAGTTCATGCACAAGTAGGTTACAAACATGCTTATGGCCTGTGTGCAGAAAGTAACTGGTGGCCTAGCACAGTTGACCAAAGTTCTAAGAGCTATGACTGAGACTCAGGGGCCCAGTGGAGCTGAAGAAAGGAGGGGCTTCTGAAGGCCAAGTCACTAAAGTCAAGGGACATCTGCTGTCTCTGGTGACATGTCTATCACACCCACACCATGTACATTGTCCTGGAAATTTATTGTTGTCTCCTGTTGTAGGAGAAGCCACCTGGGCAGGAGGGGAGACAGTCCCTTGTGGGAGGATTGATGGTCCTGGGTGGGGAAACATGGAGGGGTAGAAGTCAAGAGAGAACAAGAGGAAGAGACAGACAGGGATACAGAGTCATAGATACAGGGGCAGAGGTGGAGTAATGCAGAGAGAAAGAGAGAGAGGAGAGGGAGGAGAGGAGAGAGAAAAAAGAGAGAAAAGAGAAGAGAGAGAGAGAGAAATGAACCTCTTGTTTACTTCTCTCCCCACTGTCCCCTTGTTCTCTTGTATCCACTTTCTTGACATACTCCTTGCCTTCTTCCAAGGCCTGCTTTCTGTTCCTGTCAGAGTGGCTTATCCCTGGTTTTATTTTTATGCCTTGAAATTAAACCTTATTTAGTGCTTCATTTTCTGCCTCTAGAGGGAGAGAAAGAGAAAGCGTTAGGACCCGCCAAATTGAATGAATTTGCTGTGCTGTGTCAGAGAGAGTTAGTTTTGTAGGACAACCAGGATGTAAAATCATTCTGGAGATTATCCCCAGATAAGCACCCCTCCCAAGAACACGATGTGATATGTAATAATTTTAGTGAGGAAAACCATCCTCATTTTGCCTTCTGGGAAATCTTATGCTATTTCTATTTGATTCTAATGTTGGACAATTTCCAGAGTTCTGAAGAACCATCTTAACTCCTCAATGATTTTGACAGGGAAGACAAAAAAGGGACAGCAATTCTGGGGCTGGGTCTCAACCAAAATATCTAATTTCAATTTAGTCCTGGCTTCTTAGCCGGAACAAAGAGAGAGTTTTTACATTTTGCGGAATATTTAGTTCACCTCAAAGTCTATTGGGTTAAAATATATGTGTATGTGAGTTTTTCCTTACATAGTGGTTCAGAATGCCTGAGAGTTTGTCTAATCAAGACTCAAATATTTTGAGTGGTTTTTTTTCCCTCCACCATCCTACTTCTCTGAGAGATCTTTTCTAGTTTTAGGAATCTCACAAGCTTCCTCAAGTGATGCTTAATTAGAGGAGCTTTCTATCCACTAAGTATTTTCTTAAATGTATAATTGATTGTGCAAGGAAGGAAGAGCTGCTGGAGTGGAAATCATACATCATTTCATTATTAATGGCAATGTCTAAATAAAATGCAGACTTTGTCATGCTAATGGATAGCTGAGTATGTTTAGCTTTAAATCAGAAGCTTTTTTCCCCTTTACTGTTCTGGGATCATTTTAGGAAGTTTAAGTAGCATTTAATATATTGATAAATACCTTCTAGAATGCTGGGCTAGGGTTGGAAAAAGGAGCCAAATGAAATCCTGACGAATGCAGGGGAATGGTGTGACAAAATGAATAATTTGGGATGCCGTGTACATTACCTCCTTTTTACTACCTGTGAAGAAGCTGGATTTTTACCTGGATTTAATTTGGAAGACATGTGTATTTAGCACTTACTGTGTACTGTTTCCACTGAAAACATCCACAGATGTCCTCAGAGAACAACAGAACTGAAAAGTTGCTGAACGGCCCTCACCCTGTTTTTGGTGTGGAATTCATCAGCCAGAGTGAAAGAGTCTCTTGTGGATCCTGAAATGGCTGGCTTAGATCAGAGGCTCTCTTAGTTTGCAGTTCCCCAGAAATTAGACCTTCAGCAGGGATTTGGATGCAGGTAGTTTATGTGGGCATGATCTTAGGAAGCAGGAAATGAGGGAGAGAGAAGAGGGAAAAAAGGCAAGGAAGAAAAAGTAAGGCAGTGATGCATTATCAGAGTCACTGCTGTGGCTGGTACATGGTCCCACTGGAATCTTCTAAGGGACAGAATAAAATGTGTCTCCTAGAGTCAGGCTCCAGGAGTACAAGAGGCTAGAGCATTATCTCCTGGCTCCTGTCCCCTCCTGGTTGAGGGCTGTCCCAGGGTGCTGGTGTGCAGGCTGAGCATCTCCTTCAGAGTTGGCATGACGTGGAAGGAAGCCGCGACATGGCAGGATGTGGTCAGGGTCAGACATGTGGCTGAAGTCACAGGTGGGACACAGGGATGTGAGGTAGGCACCAGACACATCTGTTATAGAAGCTGAGTGTAAAGTTCCTATGGGGAGGGAAGCTTGATAGTCCATCCTTTGTTCTTTATTGAGTACCTACTGCGTACTTGGGCGTAGGAGGCACCTGGTGATTCTTCATTGAGTCCATCAAGAAGTGCACAAATTCATATACCACAAATGTTTGTTGAGTGCCCATTGTATGTCTGGAGACCATTCTGTCTTCTTCCCTAAGAGTGTTCATGCTGTTGGACCAGGTGTTATGATTTTGCTCTGGAGAATATGGTATTTCCACATGGAGCATGTGGAAAATATAGTGCCTATCTCCTGAAAGGTCCAGGTGATGCAAAGATGAATGAGACATGATTGGAGGTTTGTCTTCTGTCTGAAATGCAGACAGTTCTGGGTTGGGCAGCTCTGTAAGATGCTGAACATGTGTCCTTCCAAGAAGCAAGGATCAGAAAGTAGACTTTGATGGGGGATGTGAGAGAAAAGTGCAGATAGGCTTCTATGAATTTACTAAAAGTTTTGGAAAGGTTATACCCCCGTGGGAGGGAAATAGCAGTAATGGGGTATGTGGCAATGGGTACAAAAGGGTTGGGGCTGATGTGTGAAGGGCCTTGAAGGGCATGAGAAGAAGTATGGGTTTTCTTTTGTAGGGAGTCTTTTTACACAAAGGGGAACATAAAATTCATGTGAATGAAAACTCAATGTCAAAACATGAATTCATCTTCCTCCTTATTATTGACGGATTTCTCTATCCCTTCAGTTATAGGAACTGAGGAATGATCCTTGCTGTTGCCCCACCCCCATCTCTGTCAGCCATACTGGTTATCTCTCAGCTCTGTCCCCTTTGTGCCACCCCCACTCTGCGACCTGACTCCTGCCTTAATTCCAGATTGGTGTCTCTGCATTCCTTTGGTTTTTCTAGAGACCCTTCTCTCCTTATAGTGGCCAAAGTAAGCTTTTGAGAATTCAAAACTGATCACGACATTCCATAGCCTTCAATTCATCAGTGGCTCCTTATTGTTCTCAGGATAAAAGCCAACTTTCTTACTCATCTGCTGTTCCCATTGCTTCTGTCAGGGACATTCATTCCTCTCTGAGAAGTTCAATTCATCCATCAGATTCTAGCCCCTTTCCCTTCAGTTCTCAGAGACACCTTCACTCCCCAGCTGGGACAGTTCCCAGCATAGGATGCTGTAAGCTCCATGCAGTCAGGAGCTGTGGTTGTTTGTTTACTATTCTATTCCTCCTGACACTCAGTACTCAATAATAAACACAGTGCCAGACACTCAGTGCGCAATAATATCTATTGAATGAGTTATTGGATGAAAAGCAATGTAGCTTGTGGCTGTGGAGGGTACGGACTCTGTCCAGTGGTGTGCTGTAGCTGGCTTATGTGGACTCATAAGAACCAATTGAGTGAATCTTTTCCCAGCTCTGTTCAGTGATATCACATTGGTAGCTTGAAGTCATTCATAGTGGGGATAGAAATTGGCAAACACTACAGAGCTGGGCTCCCTCCACCCACTTTACTCAGAACACTGTTGATCCTGCCAGTCATGAATCTTATCCAATCTTATGTTTCTCAGATTTACCCTCCATACTGTGAGTTGTCACCAGTTTTCTGGAGGGCAGAGATCACATCTTATTAGTCTCTGAATCATTAATCTGTAGCAGAGTGTACAATTCAATAAGCATCTGTTTAAAAAAAGAAAGACGCTCACTAGTGGCTTGAGTCTCCCGTCCTGGCATGCTGTCTCTTCTACTTAATGTGCTCTTTGAGAAAAGGATTTTGAAATGATGCTTTGGCATCTTTGAGGTCTCTTCCCTTCCACCACTCCACTTAGGCCCACGGCTCTTACACATTCCACTGATGTTCCAGTAGAATGTTTTAATAAGTAGGATTTTTGTCATTGCGCAAGTCGACACAATCTAAAATTCACCAGTAGACCTAGTGGGTTCAATTCAACAAGATTATTGAGAGCCTGTTTTGTGGGAGATGCTATTGCTTATATGCTTGTGAAACAGATATTTTCTGCCCTTGAGGGTCTGTGCACTGAGAGGCACAGTCATATGCAAACCAAGAGTAACTGATAAGATGGTTAAATGGTGGGACAGAGTGTCAGGGGCACCTACATCAGAATTGATTAATTCTGTATGGGGGTCATGGAAAGCTAGAGAGAAGGGATATTTGAGTTAGACTTGGAGGAATATACGGAGAGCTATAGGGAACAGAGCCCAGAGGCAAGGAGATCAATTTGGGAAGTTACTGAGATAGTAATGGCCCAGAGATGATGAAGTCTTGGTCATTACTGGTGGCAGAGCTAGAAGGGAGTGGGCAGGGAACAAAGCTCAGATAGGCTATGGGGAGGTGAGGGAGAAGAGAATCAAGGTGAACTGTCTGGATCATTTTCTCCTCCAGTCCTTTTTGTGGTGGGAAGATGGGAGAATTGAAACGATCTAAATATGGCTTCCTAATGTTCATGTTATCGTGACTAATCTTGATAAGACTTTATGACAACTTTATCTCAAGCTCCTGCAGTTTCAATAGAAATTGGATTTTAGGATGCACAATTTGATTTAGCCAAACAGCTTTGGACTTCCATCGTACTTCATTGTCCCTGAGTGTCATGACTGTCATTGTCTGCATTTTAATTCTGTTTCTATTTGAGTCATTCATTAAGTACCTAAAAATTATGCATATAGTAAATTCACAGGATACCATATGCAAATAAGAAGTACCCCTCACCCTAGTCCTAAATAAACATTGTGGATTTGTTAAATAAATTTGGGAGTTTCAGATCTTTTTTTAATGCAATGAATTGTAACGTCACACTTCCAATACAACAAGGATTCTTTTTTTTTTTCTTCTTTTAAATACAAGGAGAAAAAAAAAAATTTCATTTTGAGTCAGAAAGTGGGTGTACGTGGGGAAAAAAAAAGGAGGGAGGGAGGAACTGTATATAAATTCTCTTTTGGGTTTTGGCACAAAAAAGTTGTTCCCATCAGCTCAGCTTGGCTAAGAGAGGCCTCCAGATAAGAATTCTTGAGATCTCTGACTCTTCTCCACATGAAAAATTTAAAAAACATTAAAAAAAAGAAGAAATTACAAATGATCTGATTTTGAATGCCAAAAATCTAACCTTTGATGTTGGCTTTTTGGAAGTTAAATAATGAACCAAAGTTTCTTTTTTTCCTCTTTTTTCTAAAGGACTACTTCATAAAGCCTATCTTACTTTATAATAAAAGGAGGAAAACATAAATAAAGGACACTCAAATATTTATACAGTTATTCAAAGGATTAAATGTATTTGGTAAGGTCTTAAGGTTATTTAATATTTTCCCCTTCTTTTGAATCTTTGTTTTTAGCCCTGGTACATTGAAGATTTTCTTTTTCCTGTGGTTTTGTTTATGGAAATTAACAAATTCCCTTATGATCCTTAAGAAGTTACTTTAGAAATATACAAATATACATGAATGAGAGAAAGGGGATATGAAATAGATGAGATAAAGAAATATTGTCATAATAACTACACCCTTTATATTACACTACTTAGTTAACACTGGGTATAATTGAATAAATGACAAAAACAGTGAGTAATAGGCTACTTATTTGACTTATAGATAAAAATCTTGGGGACTTGCACTTTAGAAGAATATAATTTTACTTTTAATTTTTATGTTATATGAATACTCTGTGGCAATGTACATACTCCACATGTATTTTCTGCCTCATGACTTACACTGGAAGAGAGAGGAATGATTAGTTTATATGTTAAAAATGCAGTGAATTTTTATTTGTCCTGAGTCCACCTCCTCCACTCCTACACACCAGCTAGGATTCTCTTGTGAGACAAACACACTTTATAATTTTGGTTTGTTTAGTTATATCAAAATTTAAGTATTCAGACAATAGTTTTTAGTAGATTAAAACAACAACAATAGCAACAACCACCACAATACCTGCATTTACTTGGGGCCCTTCAAAACCCCAGTGTTTCCAATAATGCAATTTGTTGCTTAATAAATAGGAGGTTGGGCCTCCTCTGCTAAGATTGTCATCACTTTCACTTAAGATGAATTAAATTTCTCTTAACAAACATTAATGGGTATTCTATGTAGTTAAACATTCTGGTTAATAGATAATTTCTTCATATGATATACACAGAACATCATTTTTAGATATAATAACATAGCTATGATCAATACAGTTTTATTCAACAATTAGGTGTTGTATAAGGTCCCTGGGGGAATTGTATAACGTGTTCTCTTCTCTCAAAGAACTTCTCACCTAATGACATTTTTCTGTGATTCAGAGATACCTTGGTGACTTGCTGTGAATTAGGGTCACAATTATGACTATAATTTATCATTGTACTGTGACTGCACAAGTGCCAGTTAATAGAAGATTCAGAATGATAGAATGCAGAATAAATCACATCACCTTTTTCTGGAGTAGTGTCTTGGTGAGCCGAAGCAGAAGCAGAGCATGGATGCTGATATTATTTCCATCTGCAAGCCCTCATGACGTATGAAGTGCCGTGAGACATTTATGGTTTTGTTGCTACCATTAAGACCTTTGGCAGAGTCCTAAACTTATTTTGGTCTCTCTCTCTCTTTTATTGCAAGCTATTTCCAGCTGTTTATTTTTATCTTGCTTTGAGATGTTTAAATAAAAGACATAATTTGAATCTAAATTGTAGTTGTTATCAGATCTGGCTAGAATAATAAGACAGTGATATCAATTCTCCTGGCTTGAAGTTTGAAGTAGTGGGTCATTTATTCATTCAGTGAACACCTACTATGTACCAAGCAAAGACTGTTGTAGACTTTGCATAGACTTTATAGTCTAGTGGGAGAGGCAGTCATTTAAAGAATCACATAAATAAAGGTAAAATTACAATTGTTTTAGGTGCTATGAAGGAAAGGGCAGGAGGATGATATGATATGCCAGGGAGAAGAACTGGCTTATTGAGGGTTCTGGAAATGTGTCCCCAGTGAAGTGATGATCAAACTGAGCAAATCTCTTATGCCTGCATTTTCCCCTTAGAGTCCAAACATACATGCTGGAATCAGATGGACAAGGGTTCCAAGTCTCCAGTGTTCCTAACTAGCCATATGACCTTGGAAAAGCAACCTCATCTCTTCGGAACTTAGAGTTTTTATCTGCAAAATAGAGAAAGCAACATCCATCCTGCTGGATTGCTTGGTGTTGTTGAAACAATACATTCTATAGGTACCTGATTCAATTAGATAGTAGGTGCTTCATAAATATCAGCTACTATTATTATTTCACCTATGATAAAATATAAGTTATGTGAATCAGGCCTTATCCTTTCCAGAGTTATTTTTTAAGAGGGCTTTCCTGAAGCCTAACCTTAAGCAGCTACCTAGTAGCTCCCTGTCATGACATCCTATTTTTTAATTTTTTTTTTTTACTGTGAATATTTGGTAAATAAAAATAAAATATATGTAACATGCTATAAAGTCATCTAAACTTGTGAACACTCTACAGAACTTAACAACTTAGACTTTTAAAAATTTAAGATATTAATAAGTAGGAGGGCCATGGTACAGTTCTCTTTAGAAGATGGATTTTTTTAAGTAACTGAAAAAGGAGGTAATTATTTTAAGCTTTAATATAGTTTTTGTTGCTGGGGAGCTAAAACATACACACACACACACACACACACACAGGCAAAGAAATTTTTTTTTTTCCTTTGGGAAAACAGTAATATGTCTAAACTGGTTTGGAGGAAGTTTATTGTTTCCCAGCCAGAATGACATTTAGGATATTTGAATTCATTGATCATAGTTTTGGGTAAATAAATGCTGAAATAGGGTCAGCTTTTAGATATATGGATGGGCTGGGATGCAAGAGAAAGGCTGGCTTCAGGTCCAGGCTTTGCCTTTGATGGGCTATGTACCTGGGACTTGTTTATTTTGCTTTTTTTTGGAGCTTCAGTTTCCTCACCTCTGAACTGAGTGGATGAAATGACCGTCAAGTTTTTCCATGTCCTCAGCCCCCGTCTGTGTGATCTGGTCTTCTCAGATCCAGATCCCTTTGTGAGCAGAAGATGCAGGCAGGGACCAGTATCCCCATGAATGAGGCAGGCTACCTGCAGGTGTGCATCCCTCCATGCCATGGCTCTGATGGGTTGGCGCCGACAGCAAGCTTTTTTGCATGGGAAAAAGTTCCCTTCCAATTACACAGCAGTTTTGTGGTGGCTGAGGGCTATAATGGGAATGCTTTGCAGCCAAAGCACTCTCATTCATAAATTCCACTGTGACACTCTAATTTTTTCTCTTTTGGATAGATCAGTATTCTGTGGTTTCCTCCACCACAGCCATGCAAGCAAAAGTGAGTAGTTAAATGTCGTCATGGCCTTTAAATCTCTGCAACACACGGACATGACAGTGTCAATCATAAGCGATATTTGGTGCAGTAAATAACAGTGAGCTGACCCTTCCAATATCTTCTAGGAGGTGTCTTTAAAATGAAGTACAGGAAAGAACTAAATATAGGAGCTGGTCTGTTTCTAGTTTATGGATTTCTCTAGAAATAGACATTTTATCCTGGTAAAAGCTCTGTGTTCATCACACACAGCTAGATGCATATGCTGAATGTCAACCTCCGTGCAGGTGTGAATATCTATTGTAAATTATGGAAATTTAGGCTGCTTTTAAAAATATTTTCTACATCTGCTTTCGTAATTTGCATTATTCCTGGGATCCCTTTCTAGAAGTGACTAAAATGCAGAAAGAAAATCAAAGTAAATATCATTCAAAGAAATGAAATATATAAAATAACCACACAGAATCCATATACGACAGGCTGTTTTAGTATTTATTTTTCAAACATAAGAAGTATATATATTCCCTTAAAGCCAATGTATGAGTCCCTTTAGCAGTGATCTAAAAGATTTCTATTTCATGAAAAACATTCTTCTGAGAATCTGCACCCTGTGTTCATGTGGGTATGTATATGACACAGAACATTAAAAAGTTAACGTTTGCATTTTCCATGCAGTGTTTGTTATGTTTTCATAGCAGGGATGGGTTAGATTCAGCATAACTGGAATTTCAGAAATACTGTTAGTTTATTAAGGCATTGGGGATTGGTCAAGCTCAGTTCAAATGACCATCGATGTGTGTGACGATGGGTACCAAATTGTGGTGTAGTGAACTGTGGATTGTAAGTCTGCCAAGGGTTTGCCTCTGTATTCCCCTTTGGAAAAGATGACTGTTCCTCTGTGGATATGTAGCACAGAATCCATTTCTAAACAGCTACGATAAAATCTGTTTATTGGTGTCTCTTGGCTACATACAGCCACCTGTCTAAAAGCGTAAATTCACATGTAGAAAGTGGTCTATTCTCCCTACATAAGTATATGTCACCCCCATCGGCATCAATGAAAGCTATGTGCTTACCAGCAGGAGAATAGATTCGTATGCTGTGAAAAGGTATGGAATTCTGATTTATAGTCTGTGTTGCTTTTAATGGATATACCTGCAACAGCCACAGAGCTAAGCCTGTAAGGTGTTAAAATAAAACATTTTACAGTGCAATATATTGCCTGCTTGTTAGTTAAAAGCACTACCAGGGAGCACAGTTTGGTTAAATTTGGCTGTGTTAAAAACACATGTACAAAATCTTTGTTTTCTTTTCTCCATTCTTGTTCTCTGTATTTCTCCAAGGATGCTTTCCCTGTTTCCAGCACTCAAGGCCTGGCAACCCCAAGGGCACTGAGGGTGGACATGCGTGTGGCTTGAGATGAAACTAAAATGAAAGATTAAAGCAATTCTGAAAGATTTCAAGATAGGCCACTGCCAACTCAGCTTCAGAAGAAGAAAAAGGGAAGGAAAACTAGTTTCTTGAGTCACTTGTAATCTGGATGATAGCCATTTTGGTGGTGGCCTCAATGGATGTGAAGTAGATAGTGCTTTCAAACCCTTCATGCCAAGGCTCAAAAGCCTTTGCAGAATCATTTATTAAATATTTAAGCGCTTCCTCTTTCTGCCTCTCACTCAGCGACAGAGAGAGCCTGAGAGCAGCATTTTCTAAGCCCAGTGCGGTGCTGGTGTGCAGCACCTTCCTTACGTTTACTGGCCAGGGTCAGCTTTATTTTGGCTGATTCTCAAGCAAGCACCGCTTCCTCACAGCTGCAGGACCCTCACCATTACAATTACAAATGCTAATGAAAATACTTGGATCTATGTCCTTTTGTGTTTGTGGAGTCTTTAATTGAGGTGACATTTTAAAGAAATTCACAGTGCTTTAGAGAATGGTTAATATTACATTTGAGCAAAAAACAATTTTATGCATAAAATTTAGGATTACCTCAAGCAAAGCTTTTGTTTAGTTTTATCACCTTTTGGAGGTACTCCAGAAAATATTTTAAACCTAGCTGTCTATATCAGGGGTCTGGGGACCTCATTATTAGAAATGCTGGGCTGTACTCATTCAATAATTTATTCCTTACTTGTTTTACTCCCTGCCCAAGTCTTGCTTTTAGGTGAGCACGAATCAAATCCAATGGGACATTTTTAGCTATTCCCAGGGCCCTTGAGAAGGAATAATAGTATGTGTTGGTTTTAAGTTTCATGACAAAACCGCTTTTAATATTTAAATAATTTTTCTTCTGAAATGGGGAACTTCAAATAAAAAAGTTATTTAATAGCGAAGTTAATTTAACAACTGGCTTTCCTATTTCTTTCTTTCTTATAATCTGGAATGGTGCTAAAATAAAGTATAATGTAATATTTCAGATAAATATATTTAGGCCCTGTGAAAATCCCGCTTCACAGCATTTGTAGGGAAATGTAATGCATGCAAAAGTAGACAGTAGTTTATATAGTAGTTTTATTTTAACTAGTACAATATAACAACCTGACATGCTGTGAAAAATAAATAACTTTTAGAAAATGCATTTTCCAAGTATGAAAGTAATATTGAAAAATGACTGAGGTAATCACTTTTGTATAGATTCTGAAAGTAGAAGAGAGGGGAATAGTAATTTATGGTTTAATGCATAGAGTTATACAAAAGTGTAAAAGATTTTCTTTTCTGATGGACCCGGAGGAATCTGCTGTGCCATTTTGCAGAATGACTCAGGGAAGAGGGCTGACTTGTGAGCCAGCACGTGCAGGCGTCTTGGCCAACTCATTTATACCACAGACTCTTTGTTTTGGTTTTGGGGTTAGCAGATTGAGCAAATGGATTTCTTTTTTATTCCTTCAGAGGAAAAAGGACTCTTTTGGCTGTTGAATTCCAATTTTCTAAAGGAAGTAAACATTCCATCTCAGGCTTCTCACACATTCAGATAAACACCACTTTGAATCATATGTTTATCCTGGAAGGAAATCGCCGCTCCATTTTGTAGATGGGGGCCCAGGAAAGAGGCTACTTGTCCACGATCCTACAGCTAGTGGGCATCTGAACCGGGATCTCTTTCTACCCCATCCCATTAGCCCTCCTGGGAAGAGTTAGGGTGGAATTTCTGAGACTTCCACAAGCAATTAGGTGCTCAGACACTAGATCAAGGGGAACTTTCAAAGTGGTGTTGATAGTCTTGCTAATAGGTCAGGCAGCCCAAAACAGTGCAAATATTATGAGGTCATCAGCACTACACCAAGGAATGGCTTAGGAATGAGGTCTGATCCCCACTCTCCATAGTCTCTATCAGCTACCCACTGGCCTTCTTAAATACAGTCTAAGTTAATGTGTGTTTGCTTGCTGTGAGACATGGCCTTTTTTGCTAATTCCTTTCACCCCATACTCTCCTCCTGTATGGAAATACTAGCGCCACCCTGCATTCGATTTTATTTAAGTTGTTTTGACCCTGAGTCTTAACGTCTCCCTTTGATATGAGTAGGTAGGTCCATCTCGACTGGAGAATGTATATATAACAAGTCTCTTTCGTTGGTTCTAAAAGTGTAAAATATCTGGTCTGTTACCTAAATGCAGAATGGAGAAGGCAGGGCAAGGTCAGACTAGGGTGGATTTCCCCACTCATTTCCCTCCACTGTTTCGCATGGTGTTTTATCTTTTTGCTATAAAGCTTATAGGTTAAAGAGAAAGGTGAGATTGCTTTGCTGTCTGTCATGGTGATGGTGGGCCGTGAATTTAGGGAGAAAGGACTGCCGAGATAAGAAATGACATGGTCTTGAATCCCTGGGATTGCAAAGGATAAGGAAAGACATGGGGCAAAATCAAGACATTTCCTTCACAGTATCCCAGAGAAGTGTGGTGAGTTCTTCAAAAATAGCCTTGGCAGCCAGCCTCTCTTGCCACTCTGGCACTGCCCACGAACCTAGGTATGGGTATTTGTGCAGAAACAGTCCCTGCAAATTGACTTGAACCCCAGTCCTCTTTCCCTAGGAGATCAGAGGGTGGCTGATATGACAAATGTGATGGTGGCAGTGGTCCTTATTGATAAGGAAGCTTGGAGGGGTTGAGAGAGGAGCTGATCTTCTTATCAGAAGCAAGGTATCTGAAAGTGCCAACCCATCTCTGATGAGACAATTAAGCAGTTGAAGTGCAACTCTGAAATTCTTCTCTTCTGACCTCTCAGTCACTGTCTTCAGTCTTTTTTCGTGCATCACAAACTTTATCCCTTACTCTGCACCCATGAAGCCAATATTCCCTAAGAACCAAGTCTTTCCTGAGCAAGGCAAGGTAATATGAATAGAGTGAAATAGTTTCATGTCCTCCACCACTGGGGGTCAGGAAAGGAGAACTTCCATTTTAAATCTTTGGGGAGATCAACCCAAGGACTGAATCTTTTAATGGTAAAGTTCAAGGTCCTCTGAACCCCAAAAGGAGATTTTAAGGGAGTGAGTGATTATCACAATACTTTTGTGCATGCATGACCCTGGGAAAGGCAATAATTTGGAGGGCAAATTCTGTTTCCTCACAGTCTTCAGCCTCTCCATTCATAAAACAAGTCTGAAAAGGGATTTCTTGCCTACCCATATAAAATAATTTGGGATCTGATAAAAATGATGATGTCAGCCAACATTACTTGTGTGACAACAACTGTTGTCATCCTTATGCATAGATGAGGAAAGCTGAAGCTTAGCGAGGTTAGATGAATTGTACAAAGTCTGCAGCTAGTTTGTAGAAAAACTGGGATTTGAATCCAGGTAGTTTAATTTCAGCCTCTATGTATGAAACCATTACTCTGTACTGCCTCCTTCAAATATGGTCCAACATCCTTCAATCCTGTGATTTATAACATCAAATTTCTGCTGATAACTTAACCTTTGGTATCATTTAATATCTAGAGCTGCCAAATAGATTTTCTGACTTTAAAACTCTCGGTTTCTTCCTGGCATTTACTTTTCACTTATTTTGGTGTTTTTTTTGTTTTGTTTTGGTTTTTTTTGTTTTTTGTTTTTTTACCAGTTCTATTTAACAGAAGTAAAACAGAAAATATTTGGTGGTTTAGAGATGTTTCCCTTCTCATAAGCTTTCAGTCACTGATGGCTGATGAGCCTTTGGATTTATTGCTCCCCTGATGAAATGGTGATCTAAACTCAGCTGCCTCGGTTCTCTTTCTCTCTCTCTCTCTCTTTCTTTCTCTTTCTCTCCCCCTGTCTCTGATGGCTTCAATGAGTCAATAATGTAATTAGGCCACAAAAATAGAGAAAACCAGTGGCTTCTGGTTTATTTTTTGATTTTCTAGTAGGAAATACCCCTAATCCTTGATGTTCTCTTGCATATATTTTCCAAAGAGCACCACGTTAAGCCAGATTTTTATTGACTGGTCTTTGTTTCTCAACATGAGGGGAAAAATGGTGATAGGGCACTGTCCTGGTTGGACCAGGTAGGCAGGAACCATCAGACAGTAGGATCTTGTGCCTCGCTCTTGGTTTTTATTACCTAGAGCTCCATCATGAGTCCCAGGGTGGATTGAAATCTTACATTGAGGCCAAAAGTGAAAGGAAAACCAGGACAAAGAAATCTGCAGGGCAAGGGGCGGGGCTTGGTTAGCAAGAGCAATGGAAAACAACGACAATGAAGTAGCTTGTAGCTTACTGCCTAATATGTGTAAAGCGATGGTACAGGCAAGATGGAGTTAATTCAATAAAATAAATATAAAATACTCTCTCCTCTGTCAGGCCTCGCTGGAAGCGGGTCAGGGGTCACTGAGCCGCTTCACTGGAGCACTAATCGATTTGCTGTCAAGGTGGCCTGCTGGGGTTTCAAGCCGGAGAGGAATTGAGAGGCGCTCTGGCCCAATTTCCATAATTGCTCACTGCCTTTAGTGTACAACCTTTTATGAAACACAAAAAATATATCATGGAATTGTATTGATTAGCCATTGGGCTGAATAATTCACTTAGTATTTATTACCTGACCCCAAGAGGTTAAATAAATCCACTATCTAACTTGGGTTTGTGAGAAATATTACTTATTCATTGAAATGTGGGCTGATTATTGCACAATAGGCCTGTATCTTTGTTTCTTGATTTTGCAATCAAGATTAACCCTTCTTGCATTTTAGGGCTAACAAGTCAAAAAAAGCATGGTTTGAGTGCTTCCCAAAATAAGCCCAATAAAATCAATGCTGAATATCCCTTTGAAGCAGTTTTTTTTGATGTTGAATTTTGGTCCTTTGAGTCAAATTTCAAGATGGCCTCAATGTATAGATGCCAATGAAATATAGATGCAAGCCTGGTTTTCACTGTAAACACTACATTTTATAATAACAGATGTAATAATAGTGATGACATCTAAGCCCATTTTTATTACACCATTTTTGGAAAGCTTACCCTATTACATTAAACACCCATAAATTAGATGTCCCAGGAGACAAAGGGGTGTAGGAGGTGGTTGGGTAGAATGAAGACTTTTTTGGTCTTAAAGAGGAATCAATCCTGGACAGATAACTGATATTTATTCCAGAAAAAAAGCCAATTTTCAGTAACTTGAAAGTATGATGGAATTTTATCTGTAGGGCATTTTATGCATTTGTAAACTTTAGGGCAATCATTAATTATTTACCGGCCAATGGCATTTGCACATTTCTGTTACTCTGAGCAGTAAATCTGTTTTGATGTGCTATGCATCCCAGGCACAACTACATGGCATTCAAATCTAATTATGTTCTCAGTTGCCATGAGCTCTAACTGTCAAGATACAACCCTTCCTTAACTCCCTCTGAAAAAGACGTTTTAACTTTTGTGTAAAGTCTTTCTTCAGTTTCCTGTCTGCATCCTCTAGCATCTCAAAGCATTGTTTTTGAGGTTTAATGGAATTTGTTGTAGGTCAAGGAAAGGAAGCCATGTGAAGCTTTTTTTCCCCTCTCTTCAATGAAAGGGAAAGGAGAAAAACATTCATTTGAGTTCAGAGCTAACTATGTTTGTTGATCATTTAGCATTTCTGTATCCAGGATCTAATCTTACGATTAATGGTAGGAAAAGCTGGGGCTCTGGAGTTATGCTCAGAATCTGCCTTTCCTGTGCTGTGGAGTGGAAGGAAGAGATGGCTGCAAAGCGGGTAAACGTGTGCAGAACTTCCTAAAGCATGCTCAGGTGCACCCCACTTCCCGCTTCCAGGCGGCTGCTCCTGTGAATTTGGGCATTACATTCAATTTCTGTGTTCCATGTTACCACGATTTGTTGATTACCATTTTGGAAATTTTCAAGTTTGGATTTTGATGTTTGGTCTCTATATTTAGTTTGGGGGTGGGGGCGGATGTGGGAGGGTGGAGAAGGTAGAGGAGGGAAAGAAAGAGAGAATAGAATACTTGAATTTTTTTTTTTAAGCAAGGTTTTAAGTCTTGCTTTCCTTCCCCTCCCTCCTGTCTGTGTGGGGCTCCTTTAAATAGAGAACACAGTTAACAAAATGACTTGAGAGCTCTTGATAGCCTCTTGAGATAATTTGGTTACAAGCACTGAGCAGAATACATTCTTTGGATATACTCATTTCAAGTGCTAATCGTGAATGTTAAATTTTTAAGGAAGCCAGTGTCATAATACTGTTCATGGCAATTCCAAAATAAATATTAGTGAGATGCTTTGAAGGGAGAGGGTGGTTTCAGAGAGATAGGAAGACAGACATATTCTGGTTTTTGTTTCCATAAAATTCTTCTATAATGTAACCTGGAATCTGCCATAAGGCACAGGATTTGCCTATGTTTAAGAATAATAACATCTAGAAAAGCGATCTGTTGAAGAGGCTAGAAATAATCACTCTGTTTTATGCAGCTTATGTAATAGTCCAAGGAAACTAAGAGCTGATCAAGGAGCCCGTGGCATGTCTTGATTTCTAAATATAACTGTTTTGAGTGGGTGGGGGAAATCCCTTCCTATGCAATAAATATAATGGAAAGGGCCTAGTCTTTGAAATCAGATGGCCCTGGGTTTGAATCCTGGCTACCACTTGTACCTGGAAAACTTAAGTAAATTATTCTGTTTTTTACATTTGTACAACGGAGATAATCGTACCTATACTCACAGGATTTTGGACTGAGGATTTAGAAACCAGGATTACAGGAGATGATTCCGGCACAAATTAATGTATAAATAAGTGGTAGTTGTTCTATTGTTATTCTTCAGAAAATTAAACAGGGCATTTGTTACACCTGTTGATATTGACTGGACATTTTGAGACTCCTCTTGGTGGAGATGCTAAACCGAAAACAATCTACGTGTACCAGAGCATCCAAGAATGTATTCACCAGGTAACTTAGAAGAAATACATAGTTCAACATTTGAAAATTATTGTTTTTTTATCATTAAAATTCCTTCGAAGACGGGAGGAGTGTGGCTGATTTGCAACTGCACCCACAAAAGATGGCGGGTTTTGTTTTATATTTTAACTAAAAGTGGCCAAGATTTTCCAACTGTTCTATTTTTACAAATTTTAAAAGTTTCATCGCTGGGTTAGATTTAGGGCCTGTGTGGGAAACAGAGACTTCTGCCAGCAGCGCAGCGAGAGCCCTGCTGTGTTGTGGTTTCCATGTATTTTTACATTCCACGCATTGCTGAACTGTGTATAGGAGCAAGCTCTAAATCACCGGTGCTTTATGTGAGTTTGCGACCTTTTGATTTGGGCTTCAGACTGAATGCATGATTTTAAAACTGGAGATGTGCTAGTGACTGTGCCACACAGACTTTGCCTCCTCCCCTTCTCCCAGCTCCACCCTTCACTTCCCCAGTTGAAGTCAAAGGTAGACTTTATATAGCACAGGAAACATTTGGGACTGCTAGTAAATACTTGTAAGAAAGGAGGAGGCTTTCATTGTTGGAGGTGCATATGCTGGGCGTTAAAGAAAGCCTGGTGGAGATGGGAGGTGAGGAGGGGGTTACTGCTTCTCCCAAATGTCCAGATTTCTTCAGGACAGATTATCTGTCTTAGTGGATTCTGGGCATGTTGTTAAAGAATTCCACATATAGGATCCCTTTCTAGTTGGTGATCCTCTTTTATAAATTCCTACAGCTCCAAATGTTGTTTAGGCCCCTGACCTCTTCTCCACCTCCCAGCCTGTCCCTGGGCTCTACTCTTTTCTTTTTCTTTTCTTTTTTTTTTTTTTTTTTGAACGAAGTCTCGCTCTGTAGCCCAGGTTGGAGTGCAGTGGCATGATCTCAGCTCACCACAGCCTCTACCTCACGGGTTCAAGTGATTCTCCTGCCTCAGCCTCCAGAGTAGCTGGGATTACAGGCACGCACCACTGCATCCGGCTAACTTTTTGTATTTTTAGTAGATACGGGGTTTCACCATGTTGGCCAGGCTGGTCTTGAACTCCCAACCTCAGGTAATCCACCCGCCTCGGGCTCCGAAAGTGCTGGGATTACAAGCATGAACCACCGTGCCCAGCTACTCTTTTCATACTTCACAGCCCCACATCCAGCCCATCATGCACACTACAGCCATGCTAGTCTCCATAAAGTCCCGTTCCGAACATGTCACTGTGGCTCACATCCATTGGAACCCTCTTCCTTTGACTTATCTGGCCTGTGGGCTTAAATTCACCTTTTCAGCCTTATATTCCTTTAATGTCCTCAGGAGTGTCCATGCTTCTGCGATCCAGACTTCTTCTTCTTTCCCAGACACATTCAGTACTTGTCCATCTCCAATTTCTGGCTCCCCTTGCTCCTTCTGCAGGGCTGGCTTTCCCACCTGGCCCTCTGCTCAGATCGGATCCTGTTGGCCCTGTAAGGAGCCACACAAAGCGTCGCCTCTGCTGGAGGCTTTCTCCAGCTCCTCTGGAGGGAATCTGTCCTGCCTCTCTCTACTGCTTCATTCATGATTAGATTTTAATTAGAAGTATATCTATTTACTCAACAAATATTTGTGGAGTACCTCTTTTATGCCAGCTCCTTTGCTTAATGCTGGGACGTAGAGATGAATAATAATATACCATCCCCTGGCCATCAAGGGTTATTTTTAAACATTAAAAAAAGGTTAGAAAAGTAATTTAACTGCATTACAGAAAAATAGGAAAAGAAATAAAAAAGGAAAGACCCCATAATCCAATTATACTCATATTATTGCACTTTTAATTCATGTGCACTTTTATGTTTTTTAAAAATTATGATATTACAACTACAATTTTGTGTTCTTTGTTTTATATTCATATATATGTAAAACAAAGTACATACAAAGTATTTATATATATTTTTTTCTGTGTCTCTATATAGCCTAGGTTTAATGGATAATAAATTACCTTCTTATTGTTGAAAATTGAGGTTTTTTCATTTTCAACTATTATCTACAAATAATACTGATGAGCATATTCATATTTATAGATTTTTTTTTTTTTTGAAGGAGTTTTGCTCTTTGTTGCCCAAGCTGGAGTGCAATGGTGTAATCTTGGCTCACTGCAACATCTGCCTCCCAGATTCAAGTGATGATACTCTCGCCTCAGCCTCCTGAGTAGCTGGGACTACAGGCACATGCTACCATAACCAGCTAATTCTTGTATTTTTAGTAGAGAAGGGGTTTCACATGTTGGCCAGGCTGGTCTCGAATTCCTGACCTCAAGTGATCCACCCGCCTTGGCCTTCCAAAGAGTTAGGATTACAGGCGTGAGCCATGGTGCCCGGCCTAGTTATTTTTTATAATTTGGATCATTTTTTTAAGATAGTAGGGTAATTTTTTTTTAATTATTAGAACTTCTTTTTCAAGTAAACTTGAAACAGAATCTGAATTTCTACAACAGAACTGTGCTGTTTGTCAGGAGGTAGAATTCCTATAGCCCCAACCATTCTTCCCCTTTCATAATCATTCCCTGGACTTCGCTGTCAAAAATCTTGAAGCCCCTCTGCAGAATCCTAGGGCTTTGCAGAAAACACTTTGAAAGCCTTGGGATAAATCTCAGAAGAATTACTGCTTCAGACATTTCAACATTTTCATGGCTGTCAATGCATAATGTCAAATTGTTTTCCAACAACTTGAGTCCCCAATGCTCGATTCTATTGGTTATTTGTGAGAGTACCATTTATTCAAATCTTTGCCAACATCGCGTATCTATCATTAAAGTTACTTTTACCTAACTTAATAGATTGAAATTGGGCTTTACTTACATGAGTGTTTATCTTATGAGTATGGTTGGGCATTTTTCCATATGTGCATTTTTTATTTATATGTCTTTTTTGGTGACTTCTCTATTTCATTCCCATTGATTCATTCTTTATGGAGATCTTATTTTGCTTATCAATTGGTTTAAGGCTTTACAGAATAAAGGTAATAGCTATCAAAAATAATGTATATATTTTAGGGTTGTGAAACACATATGATTGATTCTTCCATTTTGTTTGCAAAGCAAACAACTGTGATTTTATTCCCAGTACCCACTCTGCCACACTCCAGCCTCACTGGCCTTCTTCTGAAATGCTAAACCTGTTCATCCCCTGGGAACTTGCTGTTCCTTCTTTCTAGAACTTTTCCTGCAGAATAACCATGACTGGCTCTTTCTTGTCTTTTAGCTCAAATATCACCTTCTCAGAGAAGTTCCTCCTTTCCTTCCAACCTTCCATCCAACCATCAAGCCACCCAGTCACCCAGTCCTCCATTTATCCTTTAACAAATGTTTGTTGAATCCATGCTCCGTGCTAGCACTGTGCTTGGTGCAGGGGATAGAGCTGTGAACAAAACAGATGAAGTCTCTCTGTTTTCATGTTGAATGTCTTACTCTTATTTGTTTCTTTCTTTAATTGTGTGACTCCTTCACCCCCACCCGTAGAATGGCAATTCTTTGTGAATGGGTACCTTATCCTTCTTGCTCACCATTACATTCCAGCCCAATACTTTCTAAATAAATGTTTGCTGGATGAAAAATATTTCAAGCCCACCCCTTCTGCAATCTCCTCCTCTAGTGCGGCACCATTACAATTGCTTGGTATGTTGATAGCATCTTTTCAGAAGCTTAGGTTTTCTTAGTCCAGTGGTATATTTATTGGGTTTTCTCTCTCTTCCTTGTCACCAAGTTCCTGGATAGAATGAAATGAGGGAATATCCTCTCTCCTCTATCCTTACCCCAAGTCCTCCTATTGCCATCATGCCACTCATGAGTTTTGATCCAAAGGATGTATTTTTCCTTTAGTGCATGAGCCCAGCTCCCATTAGGGTTAATGAGGAGGATGCTCTTTCATCTAGAGCCTGCTGGGATTGTTCAAGCACTGTCTACATACTTAAAATAGAGACACTTCAGAAAGTAGGAAGCAGTTGCACAAAGCCCCAACTTCAATCTGCTTTTAATAATAGAAACTCTTATTTACCAAGTCCATGTCATTTTTTCCCTTGCAAGCTTTATTTGGAAGATAAATGGGCTAAAGTTCATTTTTCCAAAAGAGAGTAAATGAAAGATCCATATGAACTGGGGGAACACTGGGCGTGACAAACTTGCATGTACTTTGTACAACTCAGGAGCTGCAAAGATCTACTCAAAATTCAGCTGTGGCCTACCCTGCTGAGTGACAGTTGTTGGAAGGCTGGAAAATTCAGGCTAGAGGGGTAGGAACCAGAATCAGCATGTCATTGTTTCAATCCAGTAAGTGTTTTTCAGATGCCAGCTGCTATACAGTGCTGAGAAGTCAGGCAGTGACTATGATGAAGGACTAACATTTTGGGATAGCGTGATCTGAAGATCAATTGGTCAAATGAAGATTCCCAAGCCTCAGCCAGAATCAGAATATCTAGGGGCAGGTGACTGGGGATTTGCATTTTCAGCAAGCTCCTCTTAGATTCTTTTGCATTCTAAGGTCTGAAGAACACTGGTGTGGTAGTGTGAGAAAGAAAGACAGAAAATAATGATTGAGTGCTGAATGTTAAGCAAGGTGCTAGGAGAGGGTGTGTTAGGGCAGCCTAACCTGGTCTGGGGATGAACAGTGGTCTGAGAACGCTCCTGGAAGAAGCGACATTGTATTAGTGACTTGGAGGAGTAAGGGTTAGCTAGGAGTGGATGGGGTCAAGGCCTGGTCTTGGATAAATGGTAGATTAACAGGAGGAGGAATTTAGTAGCTCTCTGAAAAGTGTTCAAGTCATCAGTGTAAACTAGCACAATGTCCATGTGTCTACAACATCAGGAATGGGAGGAGTGTACAAGTAGGAATTTCTTGCTCATGAAAAAAATCAGGCTACGTAGTGGCACTGCCCCTGCTGAAATGCTGGACATACCCTCTTCCTGTTTTCTAATGGAGGGATGAATGGATCCAGGACAGCCATGAAAATATGCACTAATGGTCCAGATAGATGCCTGAGGCCAGAGAAGCCAACTGGGTGGGGCTAATGGAAATTAGGCAGGGACCCAAACTAAACGAAATAGATTGTATCTCTTCTTCTCTTCATTTTTCAGTTTGTTTGATTCCCCCCAAGTGGGAATTTGTTTGTGCTGCAGGCAGAGGCCTACTATTTTCTCTTAGCTTAGAGACACAGGGAGGGCAGGAGGGCAAGGAGCAGAAAAAGGAAGGTTTGATTATTAGAAAATAAAGCGGCATTGGTCCTATGCTTGTGTATTGGGCCATGTCCTTCCCAGATCAACTATCTGCTGATCTGATGTAGTAGATTTCAATATCTAGGGCTGCATTTAGCTTAGGGAAATAAAAATTTGATTTGAGAACATGCATGCCTTCTAAGGCCTGCAGTTCTGGAGAACTGTGAGTCCAGCACGTGGGGTGGATTTTTTTCTGTGCTGGGGAATAAAGGCCTGGACTTCATTGGGATGGTAAGAGCAATGGTGGCCAGCCTAGGACTCTGTTGGCGTCAGCTCTAGTTTTCCCAGCATTGCTAATGGGAAATGTTATTTTTGCCCCCACAGTTCTTAACTCCTATGTTTGCTTGGTTTGTTAGCACTGACTGGCTTCCCTCTGTATGCTCTTCCTTCTCCTGTAGTCTCAAATGTTCTTACACTGACCTGGCTATTTAAAAGCATGAATTCCCTGATGGATGTGGGGCTATTTGTATTGAACCTGGAATTTTTCTTCCCTAAGTCCAACTTATATATATAAAAAAAACAGTCTTCATTAACACAAGAGCCTACTCACCAAAATACTGACTAAGTCTGGCTGTAGAGTTTCACTTCATGACCTTTTAGGGTTGTGAATGTCAAAGACTGAGCCCAGGGCAGTGTGAAATAATAAACAACTGGGCCGTAAGATCCAGCTTGACGGGCATCATCTGAAATCACCTTCCTGAATTTATTAGAGTTAATCAATCCAGGCTGAAAAACGGAGCTAGGAAATCTCTCCCACCATGCTCTATTTCATTCATACTTCCATCACGTAATAGACATTTGTGAGTTTTGTTTCACTGTTGTATTTTTTTGAGACAATCAAGCATGTCCCCAAATAGATGCTCCTTGGATGTAACTTGAAAGGTGATAAAATGCCCAAGAAGAAAATCACCAAGTTGTTGCTTCACTTGAATTGCCCAGGGCTTTTTTCCAAAGGTAAAACTTATTCCTCCTATTCAGAGGTGTATGTTGGTGGTGACAGTAGTTAGCAGGAATCACATCTCATTTCAAACATCCAGGCAGACCTGTAGAGATACATTAAGGAGATGACCCATTGAAAGAGAGCTACCTATAGAAAAATCTTACAGGGTTCAGGCTAGGGCAACTGCTTGTGACCTCAAAGATTGGAAATAAAAAGGCTGCTATTAGTTCCACATCGGTTCTCAGAGTGAATGTTGCAGAGTGATGGAGGGTGTTAAGCTGTCAAATACCAGCAAGGGTTAATAAGGTTAAAGAAGAAATAAAAGCTGGTCAACAATAAAGTGGTATGGATAAATCAGCTTCAATAAATAAAGCATGTCATGTCATGTATACACAGTGCAGGAAAAACAAAAATCATAACTCATGTACTCAGGCAGTAGTTGCAGGAATTCTTCAGTGGGACATCCCAGATGCTTTCCTTGGGCATCTTACATGCTTACTTGGACACATCAACAGCCCCCTTTTCTCTCTGGAAGTCATTTACTCTCTCCCCTTTTAGAAGAATTTTCTAACATCTATCAGACTGTGTAAAATATAAGAAGAGCAGAGCCAGGGTAGCTTAGCACCTGATGTCAAAGAAAGGCAGTTATAAACCACCACACCAAGGAGGTGATTCACTTTCTGTCCCCTTTGACCTCTACCCTGGAAAGGGAGGTCAGATAGATACCTTTTGTGTGGGCTGTATTTGCCCAGCTGACCAGGAAAATTCAGGGCTTTGGTGGCCAAAGGATTTTGCAGATTATTCTGTACATTTGTATATTTCCTGTAAGTAACGGAAAGCCTTGATGACCCTGCAGCTGAAATGCCTTCACAGCCATAGACACTTGCTATTGTGCCCTAGAGGGAAATCTTGCAGGCAAGGTGGCTCTGCGCACCTATGTTGCCGTGTAAGTGCCAGGCTCCAGCTCAGTTTTAACTGGTTGATGGCTGGCCATTCCAGCTGACTTGTGGACCTCACTTTTATTGTTTCTTGTCTACTTCCAGACTCAATGGCTATGGAGAATGCTTCTGGTTAGTGGTCACTTTTACTTAGAGACAATTCTATAAAGCATGAGTACAAAGAATCATATGATGTATTTATTTTTTAAAGAAGGACACCCCACTTACACATTTAAGTCAATATTACTCTTTTGAGAAGCTGAGGACTTATTCCATTGCTTCAAACCTATTTTGACTCCCAGCCTGTGGCATATTACTTTGACTATCCTTGGTAGGGACAAGTCTCCATCCTTGGGGTCTGTGTTTGGAAAGAGCCTAACATTAGGTGTCAAACAGGTGATCACGTTGGGTGATTTTTTTCTTTGTTGCATTAGATTATAAAGTGTAAGTACTGATTTTTTTTGTTTGGCTTGGTTTTCGATAGGACTGTCAAGGGCTTTCCAAAATATATCAAGCAAGGGCCATAAAATTGGAAAAATTACATCGTTTCTCCAAGACTTAAGTTCTGGTAGATGTGTTGACTAAGCATCAGCCTATCACTTTATAGTCCTAGCTTGTCAACTGTCACGCAGGTAATGAGTTTTTGAAGGTGCACTTTCTATTCTCAGGAAGAGCCTTCCAGCAGGGAATTAGTAGTCTATGAAAAGTGACCTTGCTGCCTTCTTTGCTTGGATCTGTTGAGCTCCTGGAACTCTAGAAACCGGTTTGTGAAGTGTGTAAGGGTTCCAGGATCTCAGCATCTGGGGTGGCCCAAGTCATGGAGGTTTTATCAGAATACTAGGGGCTTTCCCTTTCTTAGGAGATAAGGTTCTGGCCTTCAACCACTATTTTCACTGACAATTTGTCTTTCCTTGCTTGAATAATCCCGCTAGCAATCTAAAGAAATAACTTTTATTCCAAAGAAACATACTCATAAAGCTGTGAATTGTTAAACAGAACATGTAAGTTTCTCATATGCCTACCTTCCACTCCTCCTGTTTCCCACCCTTTCCTCCAACTCCACATTCAACTTAGGATAGTTTTATTTACACAGTGAGGCCTGATTGTTTTGGGGCTTTCTTTGTCATATATCATGCCATTTAAAGGTAAGCAATACATTTGTGACTATTCTTTTAGGATACATCAGACTTTCCCTACAAATCTAAACGGAGTGAGTGGTATGGAAAACTAGCTGCTAGAATTTTGTTTTTGCGAGTAAAAGGCAAAGTAACATAAAAATTAAACAAACGTCTTCCTTTCCAATCACTATCTGCATGTTGCAAACCATGTAGATTTGTAACTTTGCCAATACACTATGGTGTAGGAAGGGTGCCTCTGTTCCAAGGGCTTCACTCTTTGGAGATGTGTTTTCAGAACATGGAACACAGCGGGGTCAAGTCTATCAGTATGAGGCACAGGGACAATGGGGAGACTAATTTAAAAAGCATAATGTGGGCATCAGACAGAATTGGGTTTAAATTTCTGTATTTTCCTTACCAGTCAAAAGGTCTTGCTTGGTTCGGTCTGAACTTCATTTCCCTATCTGTACAATGGGCACAATTCCTTTTTCATAAGGTTTTTAGTGCTGTATCTATCATGTAATGATCATAGAATCTGATATAGCCTCTTGATTCTCTTTCTTTTGTCTGAAGCCATTTGCATAAAATAAGTCTCACAAACTTAGTTTTTTTTTTTTTTAGTGAGAAAATTCTGGCATCTGATGTAGAAAATAAATTAATATCTGCTTTAGAGTTCTCTTTTCTGCAATGAAGCACAGCTGTTATTACTGTTAATGGCCCCAAGCTTTCACGATTCCCAAACCAGAAAAACAAGCGCAAGATCTTTGCTATGTTGAAGGGAGAACTGGGAAGGCAAGGTCTCAATTCAGGGCCATTTGGAAATATTAATATAATCATTTAATTTCATAATTTCTTTCAGCATTTGGCTCGATGACTTTACAATATTTTTTTAAAAGTCAAATGCTAACAAAGAGAAAACTTTGAGTACTTCTTGCATTTTCTTGCATTGAAGACTCTTCTTGCATTTTTTCTTTTTTTTCCTCTCTGTCCCTCTGTCCGTTTGTCTCTCTTTGAATATGTCTGAGTTGAGGAGTGACTTTGAGAATCAAGTGACATTGCGTTGCCTAAATAGCTTGTGTTCTTATCCCAGTGGCTGGTTTTCAAAAAAAAGACTCCTTTTTCAGTCTCTTTTCTTCTTCATTATATACAAACTGCAAGGCAGAAAGCCCTTTTGCCTGTGCCCTAATTCCTTAGCCCATCCTTAATTAGTGTTTTTACGGTTAATCCCTACCATATATCTTTAAGAGTTGCACATGCGTTGGCTCCCCACAAGTTTTATTGCATTCAAAATAGAGGCAAGCTGGCAGTGTGTGATGGTGGGAATATATACAGTCACTGAGGAGGGTTGGCTGTTACTTGTAATTGATTGCTCACTGAAGCCTGCCCGCGCACTTTACCCCGAGGCCTGACTTTCCTCCATATGCCTAGTGTCAGAACTTGGAAGCCAGCTGGTCAGTCAGCGCACATCCTGTGGGAAGCGGCAGACACAGGCGGCCGGGTAGCCATCAGCCTCCCCGAGCACATTTCCTCTGTGTTTTGATAATAGTTCTGTAAGCTTTAATTATGCTGTGTGACAACACATTCATGAACTATCAAAATAAATCCTTTGAGGAGATGGCTGCTAACAAGTTTTGAAGCAACAGTGCTTGTTGCAAAGAAGTCAGGAGCGAGGCAATCAGATTTTGCAGGATCCCCCTGGATGTTGAAACCAGATGAAACGTTCTCTTGCCTTTTTTTTTTTTTTTTTTTTATCGTGCTGACAAATGTTCCTTTTAAAGCTGTGCCCTTAAGAAGTTAACTGAAGACACTTATTGCAACACTCGAGTGTATCCAACACAGCGTTTCACGATTAGCAGCGGTAATGCAGGCATAAAAGCTGTGCCCCAATATCAGTATATAATCTGGAGGAACACCACAGGGTCCATTAAGGCCATTTACAGTTGAGACTGAGACTAATGGTATTAAATTATTACGGCTATTGCTAAAAGGGCATTATAAGTGAATCCCTTCCAGCTGGGTTGGTTGTATATGCTCTTTGTCAACAGTACAGTCCTTTAAGTATATCCTTATTGTTCACGATCATTTAGACGTGCTGCCGTGAGCTTTACTGAAGGTGTAAATAACATCTGACAAAAAGACTGGGAATTAGGGTTTGATTAAACTTGGCTTAGAGTTAAGTGGAGCTGAGTAGTTCTTGGGCAAATCCTCCTTGTCTTTATACACACACGCACGTGTGCTCACACATGGGATTGCCTGTGTTCATGCGCTGCATGCGGCTGTGTACTTTTGCCTGACCTCACAGGCACAGGTGGACCCGTAAGTTAATTAGAGTTGCTTGGATTGTCCGAGGTGATTGTTCTGTTTGGAACTTGGCAGAATTTAGGGCATTAGTGTTAGAATGCCAAAGAGAATTCTGTTTGGAAACCACGTTTTTAAGAAAGAAGAGCGATTCATAATCCTCAGCATACATTAGTCTCCTATTTTTTTTTCCTCCTATGAGTGCGGTTGCCCTTTTTTTTGGCGGGAGATTCCCAGAACTTCCTCCAAGGTTGGTAGCATTGTTAAGTGTTAAGTTATTTTAGCTCCCTCACTGCCCAAACAGGATACTGCTTTAGGGAATAATTAAGCACCAGGGTCTTCAATTTCAATTTACTAAAGTAAGGAAGTTGCAGAGAGAAATTTGAGAATAAATTCAAAGTTGCTACTGAGCTCAAATAATGAACATGGCATGAATTAATAACTCCAGTATTGTCAGGGGTGCAAGAGAGAGAAGACTGAAGCACACCCCGGAGCCAGTCTTCTCAGGAAGAGGTCAAGGGTCAGAAGGTGTTCATTGCAAATAAGAACAGGTAGGTTGCCGTATTAAGTATATTCACATGTATTATTCATAACTATTATACTATATATGTCTCCTCTTCATTGTATAAATTAAATAACTGTAGCTAATTAATTGTTATTACTTATCCCCATAGTTTGCCTAGATCAGATATATTTTCTGAGCATCTACTTACTTTATGACTTCCACTGTACTAGGCACTTTGGAGAGGGGGAAGAATCATATCAGACATGACTCTTGCCTCAGGGAGTTTACAATCCAGCTGGGAAGAATAGGTGAGTTTAACAGAAAAGAGAAACTTGTTCAGAGCTAGATTACATGGTACTAGTCATGAGTATAATAAAAGTTTAAAGAAGAGACAAAGTAGGTGAGGTATTTTGGCCACAGAGTGTGTAGGAAATGGGACTTGAGCTGGGTACAGAACTGCAGGAAGGAGGAGGTGGGAGGAGGTGGCAAAGAGAGCAGAGGAGTCCGCATCGCTCGATTGAGGGTGAAGGCCCAGAGAGGACTGAGCAGTGGGCTTTGGCAGATACTGCAAAGGCTGGCTGGGTTGAGGCAGAGCCTTGTTTCTGCTGAGTCCTGTGTTAGGGTCTGGGGACACAAATGGGTAAGACATTGTGCTACCCTCAGGGGACTTAGAGCCTCTTGCGGCCATTCTCAATCTATGTGCCTTTCCACTGGAATAAAAATTTGTTTGCACCGAATTCAAGGAACTCAGGCCCTTTGAAGCCCATCAATTGATCCCTTGGCTCAAGGTTAAGAACTGCTGCCTCATGGGAATGTGCCGTAAGTTTAAGGTGGGCTGGTTTGCAGGGGTGAGGTAAGGACACTTAGAATCCTGGCAAAGGAGTCTGACTGACATAGGAGGCAACAGGGGGCCTTTGAAAAGACCTATAGGGAACGTTAGAGATGGGCCATTGTCTATCCACCTCATTCTTAGGTGGGGAAACTGAGATCCCAGGGCTGAGGTCACCACCCAAGCTCCCCAAGTTGTTCCTAGGGGTTCTTTTTTTATCCTTAGCTTAATGGAAACTTCTTGCTTGGATCTGACTTTCTCAGGAATTATTAGGGTGGCAGCAAAGGGTGCAAGATGAAAAAGTGACCTACGTTAACGTCTCCTTATCAGAGATGCACCAAGAACAATCGGAGCAGTAAGAGAAAAGCAGAGTTTAGGAAGAAGCTAAGAACAAAGGATGGAGCCACTGGCATGAAAGAAACTCTACCAAATCCAGTTTTAATGCACATCACTGTTGGCACATGAGACACTTCTTAGTGAGAAACCTCTTCTTGAACTTTGTGATAAAGCAGAGAATCTTTGCAATCTTTGAAACCTTTCACTTTGGAAATATCCACAAAACAAATGGGAAAAACAAACATTAATGAGGCAGATATAAAACACTTTGGAGAAAAAATAATTTAGCATTTTCATAGTTGCTATAGAAACACCTCAGCCCTCACTCGTGCTAATTAGTTGGATTTTACACATTTTATATTTGGAAATGCAAATCAGTTTTCATAAATTATTACTTATTTTTCATTTATATTTACAGTACTGTTATCTAGGTATACACAGAAAGTCTAGGATATTATTTAGTTATATAACGTGACACACTTAGTTATATGAGCCCGACATTATATCCACAAGACATTTCTTAGTTTAAATATTCTCCTGTTAAATGTTGTGGGAAATTATACAGAGATTTAGAATTTTTACAGAAGAAAATGTAAATTATGTGGTGGCTTACTAAAGGGCTTTCTCATGGAGTCTTGGGAGAGAAGGGGAGGAGTTTTACCCCCAGTAGACTTTAGTAAACATTTAAAAACTTTTCTCTGGTCGTGGGAATTATGGTTGGTTTGGGTGTCTTCTGAACTTTTGGTACTAAACATTCCATCTGTAAACACTTACTGGACTTACAATGATTGGAGAAGACACAGGCATGTTTGTAGCAAAGGGAATATAGGACAGCTCCAAGATCTGGGGCGGTTTATAGTCTTTGCGGAGGAGGTGAGTGAATGCTCAGACTCAGTAGATGGCAATTATAGACATATTTTCAGTTTATAGAAAGAAGACAGGAGGAGTGAAGCTGTGGACTTTGGCTTTGTTGTTGAAAAGGGGTACTCTGTGACAGACCTGGGTTCAACTCTCAGCGCTGTTACTTACTAGCTACGTGATTTGGGGCAAATTACTTGGCCACTCCAATCCTGTTCCTGTAAAATGGAGGCAAAAGGAATAATTCTTACATTATAGAGTTTTTGTAAAGATTAAGTGATAGAATATTTATTAAGCATTTGGTTCAGGGCCCAGTACATTATGAAGTGCTTAGCCAGTGTTGTCTGTTATAAAATTGTCATCACAGTCAATTCTCACTGTGCATGCAATTATCCTTCTGATTTCAACTATGTGTGCTGGAACAAAAAATTAAAAAAGAGAAAAGAATGCTAAGAATAGTTTAAATAATGTTCTTCATACACTCACTGTGCATCTGCCTCCTAGTGAGCCCAAAATATAAACAGGCTGGTGATCAGACCTTTGTATATAGATGTTAATGCTCAAGGGTGCAAACACATGCATACTGCACTCTATATGTGGTTTCAGGTATTTGCAAAGATTTTTTAGACTTTCTGAAGTTTTTATCTTATACCCTGACGTGAGACACTAACTCCCACATCATAGTTGAAGCCACTGTTATTGGTGTGTTGATAGTGTTACTATTGGCTTGATGTGAAAGAACAAATAGGGTAGCTGATGGAATGACTGGAAGCTACAGTTGAGACCTTGGATTAGATCTAGATGTCCTTGGATGATTTTGATAAGGAGAGAAAACAGTTAGTGGGTAGAAGTGGTGAAAGATCCTTAAATGTCCAGTGTGAGGGAGAGAGAGAAGAGGGGGTGGGGTTAGCGATGGGAGGTGTTGGGAGGGGCCATGGCTCCTTGCCCAGGAGGTTGGAGCAGGGACGGGGGAGACAGGAAATGGGCCTCTGAGTAATGGGAGCCACAGAGAGACTGACTGGGTGCTTAGCCCCATGTGGGAAATAAGCAACACAGGGAGAAAGAAGTTTATATGGGCACTAGTATTTTTAGAGACTGTCCTTTCAGTGATGCATTTGAATAACAAGGTGTCCTAATACTCCTTAGCCTTCTCAGTCTTATGTCTTCAGTTATTTGAAAAACAAAGTAAATAGCATCGCTTCCTTCCCTAGGCTGATTTCCGTCTTTTCCTGAATCAGTAAGCAAGGATTTGTTTCTTCTTTGTGTGTATGACCCCATTTAAATTCAGAGTTCATGGTAACATAAATGGTAACTGGTAGGAAAACAAATAAAGTACAAATGCATAAATACATTTCTTTTTCAAAATTTACCACATTAAAGAAGCCAATAGTTTTGATGTTATCTCCACAAGGTTGAGACTTTGCTATTTATTAGACCTACTGGGATGTGTCCAGGCAGGAAATGTAAGGTACTAAAGGAATGGGGGTTGAGGGAGATGGCAAGCTGGAAGCGAGTGTGCCTTCTAATGGAAAGAGCTGAGGCTCATTCTCAGTTCTCTCTGCTTGTTGCTGTTAGAGAATTGAACCCAGGGTTATCAGATATGATTTTTTGATAAAAGCCAGAAGGTATTTTATTGTGAAATCGGATTTTAAGTGATGGCAACTAATTTTCAAAAATTTAAATCACTACGAAAGCAAAACAAAACAAAATTAGTCTGTGAGTTGCTGGTTTGTCAACTTTCTTTTATAGCTGCAGGGTAGCTAGATGTGGTTATTGAGCACTGGAGAAGTAGCCAGCACAGATTGAGATACGCATTAGGTATAAAATACACACCGATTTTGGAATATTAAGAAAAGCATCTATAATCATTAATATTGCTTACATGTCAAAATAATATTTGGGATATCATGGGTTAAATAAAACATTGCTGAAATTGATTTTACTTGGTTTTTTTCTCTTTTTAAAATGTGGCTATCAGAACATTTTGAATTACATGTGTGGCTTGCATTATATTTCTAGTGGACTCACTGCTCTAGAGAATTTGAGCTGGGTTTTTCCTCTAAGGTCATCTCTCAAAGTGTGTTTGTGATTTTCTGTGGGTGAAGGACCATGAACTTATCTACTTGTCCATTCTTCCTTCTTAGACCAATCTAAGGTCAAGAAGGGTCTGTCTTTTGAGGGACCCTCCAGCCGGGTCAGTTTTGATCCAAGGATAGAGCTAAAGATGGATCTCATGCTTTGAGCTCAGGTTTCGATTGGCTAGTCAGTGTGTGCCCAGCTGTCCTCACCCAAGTGCCAGTAATGATGACCCTGACACCTGGCATTGCAGTCATAGGCATGGAGTCCTTGGTGCCTAGGTTCTTCAGAAGGCATGGTAAATTCCTGGGAATCACACTTCTTTTGTTTGCCATCATTTTGCTTAAAATCTTATTTTCTATTAGATAAAAAAGAGCAAGCACTTAAAATTTCCTATCATCGTTATCATTGGAGTCACATTTTAACTCACATTTTGAGTTAAATTGAAGCCCATATTTTAATTGATTCAAGTCTTTCAAGCCTCACCTCAAGAAGTTTAACTTATGAGAGAGCAATTCCCAAAGGCAAGAGGGTGGTAACCAGTCAGAGGGGCCATAGCTGAAAAAAACAACTTGGAAAGATGGGAAGCCACTGGCCAAGTTCTTCTCTCCAGCTTTTCAGAGAACACAGTGTGTTTGTAGAGCTCATCAAGCAAGCTCTAGATTCAAGTCCAGGAAATGTTATTGCTTTACTTTCTAGGGACTAGGTTCTGTATGGAATGTTTGCACAGACATCACCTCTTTTAATTCTCACCTCATGAAACACATCTAGTAACCTCTACTGAGGTTTTATGTGCTTAATCTTAAGAGAGGCAAGGAGGAACACTTGACAGTCTCCACCCACCTCCAGACATGCTAAGGATTTAATAATTTTCTTAAAGACAGGATAGTTAGAGTGCCCAGATACGGGAATATGGATGTTCCTTTTGTTCCTTTCTTTGGTCCAGCTCAGTGGCGCTCAAATTTTAGTAGGCTGTAAACGCAAATCCATATGTGTGGTATTTTATGGGCATTCTAAGTGATTCTCAAGGGTAGTTTTGACTACATGTGATTTTTGCTTTTCAGGCTAAGTCTAGGACCCAACTTCTTGGCTAAATGGAACTCCTTTAAATGTGTAAAAGTTCTTAGAGCACAACTCCAGGTGGTTGGATACAAAGATGCGGACCATATAGCCACTGTCCCCAGTGCTTACAGAACAATGTGTGTTCTTCATGTGGGCTTTGGTGGGGTGGGGAGAAAACCCACTGAAGTTTAAATAGTCTCAGTGTTCCTGAAGTTAAGGAGCAGAGGTGTGGCCTGGCATGGGGAGGCATTCTTTGGAAATGGAGGTGGCAGCAGACAGGCATCCTGAAGAGGAGAACAGCCCGGCCCAAGGCGACTTCCCTGCCTGAGGTTCAGGTCCTCCAGGTATTTGGCTTCACTTCAGCCACGCTCACCTTATCTCTAGAAATTGCTTCAAGATCAGCTCCAAGCTGAGTTCCTGCAGCTTTCAAGAGTGTCATTTATGAGGCCCTCAACCTTAAGTATAGCTTGATGTTGGAGCTTCCTGGTTGTTACAGGGAATACGGTGAAATTAATCCATTTTGTGAGAGTTCACCACGAGTTCTGTTGTGCGAGGATCTTAGTGCCAGTAGCTAACATTGAGGGTTTATGATATGCCAGAGACTGTGCTACATATTAAAGTTAGATCCTATCACATTTAATTCACGTAATACTCTGAGGTAGGTTTTACTCATCCTCTTTCACAGATTAGAAAATTGAGAGAAATTAAATCATTTGCTCAGTGTTCCATGCCTTTCTTTAGGTGACTGCATCAGCCATAGTTAGATTTGGCTGCAAGTGAGGGAGCCTCTGGCCTGACCCAAAACAAAACAAGAGTGGCCTAAATAAGGCAGAATTTTATTACTCTCACATAAATGAAGCCTGGAAGTAAGCAGCCTAGACCTGAGGTGGAAGCTGTTTCCCTCGAAGCCCTCCAGCCAGGTTCCCTCTAGCATATTCTTCTGCCATCCTTAGAGGGTGGTCTCATCCCTGTTCTCCAAGATGGAGCTGTAGCCATTACAGCAATATTCCTAGCAGCAGAATGGAGGAAGGAAAGGGGCAGGGCAGACCCTTCCTCTTAATGATACTGCTTGCATATTACAGATAGCACCCTGCTTTCATCTCATTGGCCAGAAATTGGTCACATGGTTACCTAGCTTTAAGGAAGTTTGAGAAATACAGTTTTTATTATGGGCAGCCATGTACTCAAATAAACATTGAGGATGTTATAACTTCATATGAAAGAGCAAAGAGATATTTGGGGTCAGCAATAGACTTTGGTCACCATAGTGACTTTGGGTAAGTCACTTAGATTCCTCTTGCTTTTTCATCTATAAAATGAAAATGATGATTACTTGTTCTCACTTGTGCCTCATAACACTCCTAGAGTTAGGATAACTCTAGTTAGGGGTGTCATGAGGAGTAAGTGAGACTTTGGAAAGCATTTAGCATAATGTCCTATAGTTGGTATCATTCAAAACATAGCTCTTTTTAATTAAAACATGACAAATCCTTCCATATTTCTGTTAATTTTGGGTACATGGTAACATAGTCACTAGAGAAAGATGCTTGCTTTCTATATTTTCTCATTCGTGATCTGTTTTCACTATTAAATAATACTTTGGAATCTTCTGCCTACCATGTAACTTTAGTTTAATATCTATTTTTCTGTCAGGCTGAGGTGGTAAGATTCACTGATCATGAATTTTAAAAAGTTTGAAGAAGAAATAACAAAAGATAATGTTGACTTTCTTTCTCTTTCTGTTGATACTCTCACAGATGGTTCCTTTCTCTGTAGAACTCAATTTTATGTTGTGTGCTTAGGAAGCCCAATGTTGATGTAACTATAATTTAAAATAATTTGGAACTTACCCTTTAAAGGAGTGGGCTAATTGGGAAATTTCACATCTGGATCTATATTTATATCTATCCAGGTTACCACTATTTTAGATTGGCTTGGGAGAGAGGCATTCTTTTTCAACCAGAAGTTGGAACTCTTCTTTGGAGCGCTGAAGACTGGTGTTAAAATTGAACATCTTTGCTTGGGAGGAGTGTGAGCTGGAAAGATAGGTGTGCATGGGACAGAGAGTGTTATGCCTTCAGTTTGGATCAGTCTCAAGGTGTTAGTACAGCCGATAGGGATGGGTGGGGGTGTTAAGCTAAAGTCCTTATTGGTTTCCCACTGGATGAACCCATCTGGATCAGTCCCCACTGCATCACCATAGGGCTCCAGTGGTTTGATCTTCTGCCTCACCAGCCTCAGCCTGGATCTCAGGCACAGCATTCTGGGCCCTCCAGCCTCATTCATGCTCCCTGTACCTTGGGGTCCTTCTGCAATTGGACCCCTCTACCTGGAGTGCCTTCCTTGCCTCTCTGCCTCTTGAAGTATTCCTCGTCCTTCAGATGCTATTTCCAGGAAAGTCTCTCTGAGTTCCTGAGTTGTCGGGCTTCTTTGTTTTCACTCTTATAACACTGGGCCTGTGTCCTTCAGAGACATGCCTAGAGTCCTCTTAGGAGACTATTTGATTCATGCTTGCCTCCTCCTTTAGTCTGTAAGCTCACTGAGGGCAGCGCCTGTGTCTGCTTTTGCTGACCTTCTTGTTCCCTGTGCTTGGCATGGTGCTTCACAAATATCCACAGAATAAACCAATTTGAAAATTCATATATTACTTATGGATCATCCTCTGGTAACTTAGAAGGGCTGCTCAAAAAGGACTTTAATATAAATATATATTTAAAGCTTAGCAATTGCATGATGGGTACACTGGTTTGCCAGGGCTGCCATTACAAAGTACCACAGACTAGGTGGCCTAAACAGCAGAAATCTATTTCCTCACATTTCTGGAGGCCAGAGATCTGAGATCAAAGTGCTGTTGGGGTTGGTTTCTTCTGAGGGCCTCTTTCCTTGGCTTGTAGACGCCGTCTTCTTCCAGTGCCTTTGCACGGTCTTCTCCTGGGCATGTCTGTGTTCTAATGTCTTCCTCTTATAAGGACACTAGTCATATTGGATTAAGGCCCACCCCAATGACCTTATTTAATTTTAATGACCTCTTTAAAGACCCTGTCTCCAAGGCTGGGTGCAGTGGCTTATGCTTATAATTCCAGCACTTTGGGTTGCCAAGTTGGGAGGATTGCTTGAGGCTAGGAGTTTGAGACCAATCTGGCCAACAGGGCGAAACCCTGTCTCTACAAAACTCTACAAAAAAAAAAAAAAGTACAAAAATTAGCAGAGAATAGTGGCTTGCCTGTAGTCCCAGCTACTCAGGAGGCTGAAGTGAGAGGATTGCTTGAGCCTGGGAGGTTGAGGATGCAGTGAGCCGAGATCTCACCACTGCATTCCACCTAGCCTGGGTGACAGAGTGAGACCCTGTCTAAAAAAAGAAAAAAAAAAAAAAAGAACTTATCTCCAAATACAGTCACATTCTGAGGTACTGGGGGTTAGGACTTCAACATATGAATTTTGGGGTGGAATGGGACACAATTCAGCCCATGGCAGTGGCCATCATTAGACTCTTAACTAATATGGAAGCCAAATGTTCTTCAAATCACATGTCAGCATTTTCTTTTCTTTTCTTTTCTTTTTTCT
The DNA here is from genome assembly GCF_006542625.1 of Nomascus leucogenys. Lineage (NCBI taxonomy): Eukaryota > Metazoa > Chordata > Mammalia > Primates > Hylobatidae > Nomascus > Nomascus leucogenys. The sequence goes on from NC_044382.1 coordinate 19,759,762, forward strand.
TTTTTTTTTTTGGGATGGAATCTCTCTCTGTTGCCAGGCTAGAATGCAGTGGCACGATCTCAGCTCACTGCAATCTCTACCTCCTGGGTTCAAGCCATTCTCCTGCCTCAGCCTCCTGAGTAGCTGGGATTACAGGCGCGTGCCACCACACCCAGCTAATTTTTGTATTGTTAGTAGAGATGGGGTTTCGCCATGTTGGCCAGGTTGGTCTTGAACTCCAGACTTCATGATCCGCCTGCCTCGGCCTCCCAAAGTGCTGGGATTACAGGCGTGAGCCACCACACCCGGCCACATGTCAGCATTTTCTAAGCAGAGACCAGGGTCATTGCAGTAAGGTCTCTCTTGGTTAGAGTGATTCAAAGCCAAGTGGCTTCCGAATGACACAGCAAGAAAGCCAAAGAAAAGGCTCCACAAAGGCTATGTGGGCCACATTAAAGCGCAAGATTTATTTTCATTATATTTTTTCTTAGCAGAGCCCATCTTATCTGGTTAGACAGGCTTCTTTAGAACCAGATTTTGTTCTTTGTGACATTTGGAGTTAATATGAGGAAATGCTCTTTGTATTGCCCAGTATTGAAAATGTCAGTAAACAAACGCAGCAGTCAGAGAAGGGGGGGTTCTAACAAAAGACATTGTTTCTTGATGCAGGAGGTAACGAGTATTTAGAACAAAGGTTTTCTCAAAATAGGCTTTTTAGCAAACTTTGGAGCCCTGCTCTGGTACCCCACCCGCTTCCATTCTGCTGAAACAGCGATGTTGATGAAAATACTTATTATTTTAACCAGCCCCCCAAACTTACCAACACAAACACACTCTTAATTTCAGGGCTGACAGCAGGGCTGGGAAGGTCCTTATAGGATCGCAAAACAACTCGGGCAGTTGAGGGCTTCCGGCAGCCAGCTAACAAAAATATACTCTCAGAGGATGCAGCTCAGGGAGGCGTGGGACCCGCACAGCAGAGAGCCTGAAAGCTGGCCTTTCCGTTTTTTACAGAGCTTCACCCCTCACATCTGGCGGAGCTGTGACAATCAGTGTTGGACCATTTTAGAAATCAGATACCCTGGGTACCAGGAAGTTGATTTGCCTTCGACTTCCTTAAGAAAACACGCATTAATATTTAAGCTGGGTTTTCATAAAAGAAGCGTTGTGCTTGAGATGTGAAATAAAGTTAGGCGGCTGGGAAAACTCCTCCAGATACAGTGACCCTGATGCAATTCAAATCACACTCCAGATTTGAAAAGGAAAGGGAGCAGGGCTCACCCTCCCCGCAAAGTCTTTGTGGCATTTTGTATCTACTGTTTTATGGCGTGTGTCTATAATTTGCAAGGAACTGGACTTTAAGTTGTAACTTCCTTCTCTGTAAACAGAAGTTGGAGATTCACGAAGGTTACTTTCTTAAGTGATCCCAAAAAACACTGTTTATGATTTCCCCTTGGTATTGTTTCTTTGCAGCTTTTTTCAATTAAAGAGCTCTGTGGCGTACATCATCTCGTTACGGGGCTCATGGAGGCTCTTGTTGTACAGGTCCAGCCTTACGCAGTTCCCTGCCCTCCTTTGGATCTACTCCCTGTGGAGCTGACATTGAGATGGTGTCAGATAAATCAGGCAGGACAATTCTGATAGTGCCATCTTGAATGTAGTGTGATTTTAGTATGTCTCTGAAAGAGTTGTGGAGACAAATACAGTTCTTAAAGGGTGAAAGAGCTTTTTCAAAGATCAGTATAAATGGTTTACTTTAAAAATAAACATTTTAAATCACTTTGATCTTAGCTGTCCAAAAGATGCAAACTAGTCATGCTTCTGGGCGAGTATTTTCCGGGGTTTTAAACCTAGCATAGACCATTTCCTCTTTGTTTGCAAGAAGATAAATAATTTTTGGAACAACAGAACACAGAAGAAGCAATGTGTAAGTAGTGGACAGGTAATATACTGAAGGTGTTGCAAGAGCGGAAATTGGTTTTGCATTTGCCCATAGAGCTTTTGGTAACCTCTGTAGGTAAGGTTATTTATCCAGATCTGAATTCTGCAAACTACATTCCTCTGTCTGTGTCTATCCATCTCCTACTCATCTCCATCTCATCTGCGAGGATATCGTGACTTGTTTTTGGTCAGATACCTTATTGAAAATTTGCCCATGACTTGGCATAACTTCAACCTTTTGTTTCAAAAATTAGACTTTACTCTTTCACGCTGTATACTTTCATGCTCACCCGGCATCATCATTCAAATATGATTTCAGCATTAACTTAGTACTTAAGTGTCAAGCCTGTATTTGGTATTTTGGTACAATGGTTAATATTTTGAGAATTGCTTGAATGTTAGATTTTGAGTAAGTCGTACATAATTGCAACAGGAGTAAGTTCTGATGCACTTTCAAAATCTAACCACAAATTATGCAGAGATAAAGTGAAATAATTTTGAGATTTTCCACATGTTTCTTTTGCATGGAAAAGCAAGTGTCAGCTATGCTAATATCACATACTATTTCATCTTTAATTTATTTTTGCTTTTTTTTTTTGAGACGGGGTCTTGCTCTATTGCCCAGGCTGGAGTGCAGATCTCAGCTCACTGCAGCCTGGACTTCCTTGGCTCAAGGGATTCTCCTGCCTCAGCCTCCTGAGTAGCTGGGACCACAGGTGTGCACCACCATGCCCAGCTAATTTTTTTTGCTTGTTTTTTATGTGATGTCTAAAATAGTTACCTCCTGGATAATAGGAAGTTGTCCTCAGTAGGTCAGCCATCTTTTTTGTATTCATAGTATGAATTCTCACTCTAAAGTTTAAGGAGACGTGATCATTTACAAAGATACTTTAAGACCAGGGCTGGCATAGTAAAGAAAGTGTGATATTTTATTGTTAACTGGCTTCTAGTGGCATTTCTCAAATGAGGCTCTTTTGTCAAGTTCCATACAATCACACGGTGGAGGGTAGGTTTTGAAGGAGGAAATACTGTGCAAGACAATTTGGGTAGTTCTGTGTGGGTCTCTTAACAATAACAGAAAACGTGTGCTCTTTGTTGGACAGACAGAACCACAAAGTGGACACAGGATTATCTGAATGAAGACATCTGAGTTTTAATATGAGATCTTCAACTAACAAGCTTTGTAACTTTAGGCAAGACTTTTAACTTTTCTGGGGGGTTTTCTCCTCCATAAATTGAAAAGGGCCTGGCTTGACATCAAGTTAAAAATATAATTAAAGTAAATAAAAGCAGAGCTCTTGTGGTTGAGGAGAGCATGAGGCTGGGAGAGCTTTCCACTGGCTGAGCTTCCCCTTGGCCAAGGTCAAAATCACCTCCTACTGCCAGCATCTTACATTCCTTGAGTCTAAAAGAGATGATGTTAATTAGAATTCAAACTGATAAAAGCCATTTTGACATTTTTAAAGTGTCCCTTTGCTAATATTACTTGTTATAGAGGACTTGGAAAACATGAAAATGTTTAGGCTGGGCGCGGTGGCTCACACCTGTAATCCCAGCACTTCAGGAGGCCAAGGTGGGCGAATCACGTGACGTCAGGAGTTTGAGACCAGCCTGGCAACATGGTGAAACCTTGTCTCTACTAAAAATACAGAAAAAAATTAGCTGGGTGTGGTGGTGCACGCCTGCAATCCCAACTACTTGGGAGGCCGGGGCGGGAGAATCGTTGATGCCCAGGAGGCTGAGGCTGCAGTGAGTCCAGATTGTGCCACTGCTCTCTAGCCTGCCTTCATGACAGAGCAAGACTCTGTCTTTAAAAAAAAAAAAAAAGAAAAAAGAAGACATTTAAAAAGGTGACCAAAATAATTTATTCACACCAATTCCCAGATAAATGCATTTGAGATGTATTTTGTCTTTTATTTTCTTTCATATCAGTCTCCTCATCTGTTTGTTAACTAAAGTGTGTGTGTGTGATTTTTAAAAAGATCCTTGCTATTGGATATTTAAGTTATTTCCAGTTTTTCATGGTTATAAATATCACTGTGATGAACACCTTTGAATATAAATCTTCAACTGTTGCTCTGATTACAATCTTAGAATAGATTTCTAGACATAGAATTTCTGGGTCAAAAGTTTGGCTTCTTAAACTTCTAGTGATCTCATTTTATTTTACTTTTGTTTGGTACCACTTGTTTCAATAGAAATAATCTCTTATTCTTACACATGGAACCATGATGAGTTGTTCAGACTGTTAGGTGAAATAGTATTGAAGAGTAGTGAATGTGAAGCAGCTCTTACATGCTAGCAAATAAAGTCTATCTCCCACATCATGATTAAATGGGTCATTGTCCACTTTGTATGCCATGGTAGAAAGCTGCTTTCCAATTTGGAGAAAACAACTTGTAAAATCAATTTGAACATTTGTTGGGTAACTGGGATCTATCTGGTTGCTAAGATTTTTCTTTCCTTCACATCTCATGATACTTAACGTTGGTTTAAACAAATAGGACTTATGTGTTTCTAACACCCCTCATTTCTGAACTCCTATTTTTGAAAAAAAAAAAAAAATTGGAACTGTGCATTTTGATGGAGGGGGAGAGAATAAATGCATATTTAAGGTATGAATGCTTCTTTCAGGAATTGATCTGCATCTTGGCTGGCAAATCTCTCAGGTGCACGAAGGGGCCCTGGCTACTTGGTCATTCATGGAGGAATATATTTTTTAAATGCTTTCTTGACCCTCTTCTAATTTGGAGGCAAGCACATTCCTCACTTTTTCCCAACCAAAGCGAACCAAATTTTCATGTGCACAGAGTGTGTTTTCAGTGGATTAGACCCAAAGCTATGTTGTTCTAGAGGTCTTAGAACTGCTTATGTAGTACACAATAAGCTTTGTAGCACAATTTAAATGTTGATTTTAACATATAAACAGTCATCCAAAGGCATTTCAGAAAAGATGTTTTTAGGAGTTGGCTTAAAAGTGTATTGGATAATGACTTCTCAAGCATGTTTATTTTTTTTTTTGGTGTCTTTATTTAGGCATATAAAGTTTTTCCTTTTACTGGGACCCCATAAAGAAGTCTGTGTCCCCGTTTTTTCTCTCTCTGTGCTTCTTCCTTTCCTTTTCCAGCTGTTCCTTTAATTCGTCTGAGACATTAGATGACATTCTTTATTTTGCCAACAATGACTTATTTATAACTAATTGCCTGGGTTCTGGGATTGTTAGGAAACTGTATTGACAATGATAATTTTTAGTTGTCTCACAATGAGGGCACATGAATTATCACAGATTCCAATCAAAAAATGGCAAGTGAGAAACAAAGCCCCCACCAACGGTACATTTCTGACATTGCCTTTGTTAAGTGTTGCATTAATAGGAAGGTGACATTCTTTTGAGAAGTAAAGCATATGTAAATAGGAGGAGTTTTTAAAAATAGAATTCTTCAAGCCAGACTCATTTCTACAGCTTCATAAGGAACAGAACAAGTTAGACAGAAACCTTCTGTTAACAGAGAGTAGAAATTGGAGTTGTTTTCCTGCTTTATTTATGGACCAAATTTTTTTATGTTTTGAGTATTTTTGGGTATAGTTTGGTATAATTAAGTGTGGTCTGACCAATCAATTCTGTGTTTAAATTTCATCATTAGTGAGAACCCAAGAGATTCCTAGGCTTTTTTTTTTTTTTAACATGACTATGATTGGTTATATGAGTTTGCAAAATTACAAACCTAATTTCTGAGTGGTGTCAAAGATGGGATTACCTGAAAAGGATTCCCACGTTGCTTTGTGATTTGGTGATTATGGTTCTTGACTTCTCTAAGAGAGGAATAAAAGTGCCACACTCACTAATGACCAAATTGGTCAGTTCCACTCATATGCCCCCTATAGCCTCTTTACCATCTGGCCTTTCCAGAGTTAACCTATTGTAAAATTAGATTGTAAAAATGGACAGAGTGGCCACCACTCTGGGATAAGGGTGAAGGACTCATGGTGTCATCCCCACTAAATACTCCAGTGGAAATTATCACTTAATTATTTGTGGTATCATACAGCTCCCCAAAGAGATGGGCTTCCTTTTCAGCCCCAGTTATCTTTTGGAAGTGTAACTCTTTCATTTTGATTGTCCTGGGAACACACACAGTTTTCTCTTGATGGGGAAACCCCTCTCTGAAGGTCTGCGTTTTAAGTGGCAGAGATGCAAAAACAGCCTTCTAGACAGTGTTTCTAATTGAATTCTCCTCTATACTGTTATGCATAAACTGAGTAATGCATCCAAGGAAGAAGAGAGGATGAGAAAGGTCAGGAAGTTTAGATTCCAGTAAAATTTAAATAGCCACTGCATTTGCCATAACAAAACATCATGAACTATGATTCTGTTAGCACACAGGAAAAGTCAATTAGATGAACTGATTTTTTATGGTGTTGGGAATATTATAATTCAGGGATTCTTAACCTATAGCTTAACCTATAGGCAATTTAAGACTAGATTTCAGGGGTAGGGCAGTGAAACTTCTAAAATTGTTGTAACATTTTTTATTAAGTCATAGGCAGTTTCCTAGGGAGAGGCTTTTATCAAATTCTCAGAAGAGTCCACTCCCATAGAAGATTAAGGAACCACTGCATTCTATCATCATAATTTTTTGTCTTCTTTCAAAAGTTGATATTCTGTTTTTTTTTAATGCAGAAAAGACAAAAGCATGTACAACTCTGATATTTCATGATCTTTAATTTCTTCCCCCTCCTGGATGTCCTATAATAAATGTACAGGAAAGAAATATAAAACGTATCCAAACTCAGTTAATAGCTCTGAGAAATGTACACTCAGAGTGCTTTAAAATCAGGTTACAAATATCATTTTCAATTTGCTGGGGAGAAAATAGGAAGAGTCCCTTGGAATACGGAATAAATGCATCGCATGTACATTATCAGTGTTGGTTCATTATATTCTCATTGGCCCACAACTCAACACATCTTTAAGAAGCAAAAGTGCATACACTCTCCCTACTGACAATATTTAGGGGAAGGCCACATACTTTGTGAACTACAGTGAGTTGAGTTCTTGTAGTCAAAGCAGTAGTAGGTGGAGCTTCATTCTCTGGTATTAAAATCCTAAAAGTGAGTAGTGTTATTAATTGGGGGCACTTTTGAGATTTGATTAAGAAATTTACTGCTCTTGTGGGTTGTTTCCTCCCTTGTGGGATGTTCTGGATGAATGTCAAGGTCTGGCCCCAGTGGATTCCAGAAAGCTTGTTCATCTTAATTTGCTGTGAAGCTATGGGAACTTTTCTGTTGCAGTCTTTGGGTCATGGTAACGTGTAAAGCCTAGAGTTTGTTGAAGGGCACTTTTCTCCCTCTAAAATTCTCCATTCCTCACAACTGGTTTTTATTATTCTGTGACATGCTGGGAGTGTTGCTATGACTGTTTGAGAAGTATGGGCAGATATATTGCTGGCTGGCTTCTTACAGGAAGAGTTTCCCATGATGGTAAGTCTGGCTGTAAATTTCAAGCAGCGTTGCCACTTCCACCTCAAGCTTATCAAGACTCTTAGCCTTCCTTCACCATGAAGAATCCAGGATCTCATCACCTGAAGCTATTGAAATAATGTGACATTCAGTGGATCTAGAGACTTCCAGAGCACAGTTCCCTACTTGGCAGCTAGTAGGGAAACATGGAATTCATTATAGAACAAGCTAAGCAGTTGTAAATTGAAATATGGCAGCAATAACTACCTTTCTACTCAGTGACTCTGAAGGACTTTGATTATCTGCCTACCTACCTGCCTACCTACCTACTACCTCTCTGTCTTTTTGGTTTGCTACTTTATAGCAAAATGATAGTGTTCTGGAAAGACCTGAATTCTGGTCCCAGGTCTTGTAAGTCAGAGCTGTTGAACCTTAAGATAGTCTGGTAGCCTCCCTGGACTTTGTTTATCTTATCTGTAAAAGGAACGTAATATTATATGCTTTGCTGACTTAATATAGTCAGAGTGAGGAGGAAATGAGACATCAAATGTGATATCACTGAGAAGCAGTTTCTTTTTTTTTGGAGATGGAGTCTTGCTCTTGTCGCCCAGGCGGGAGTGCAGTGGTGTGATTTCGGATCACTGCAACCTCTGCCTCCGGGTTCAAGCGATTCTCCTGCCTCAGCCTCCTAAGTAGCTGGGATTACAGGTGCCTGCCACCATGCCTGGCTAATTTTTGTATTTTTAGTAGAGATGGGGTTTCACCATGTTGCCCAGGCTGGTCTCAAACTCCCAACTTCAAGTGATCTGCCCACCTTGGCCTCCCAGTGTGCTGGGATTTCAGCTGTGAGGCACCGTGCCCAGCCCACTGAGAAGCATTTTAAAGCCAAATGATGATTGCCTTTTTCCTTGATAGAAACTCTCCCAACATTTTAGTGGCTCACAGTTCTGGCTTTGGAGTCAGACAGGGCTGGGTGAGAATCCTGACTACACCACTTACTCATCTATGATCTCAAAGGAGCCACTTGTGTAATCTTAGCTCCATCTTCCTCATCTTTAGAACAGGAGCAGTGATAGATCACACCTACTAGAGCTGGAGTGTGGATTTAACCAGGTGAGATACGTGAAGTTTGAGCACATGGCTTGTGGGCATGTGCTCAGTGCTCAATGAATGTAAGCTATTGTCACGTTTTGAGTCCCTCTGCCTATATTGCTAAGAATTAGAACATCCTGAAAACAGATCCATGCATATGTGCTCTAAGAATGCACAATACACAGGCAAGCTGTCATTTTAAGAGGAAATCATCCAAGGTCTTCTGGTTAGTCCTCAATAATCACCTTCTATTACAATCAGATTAAATCTTCAAGTGGTGGCAGAATGCCAGTTTTTTTTTCCTGCAGTTCTCAGTTTCCTGTGCCTTCTAGTGGTATTCAAAATACTTCACAATTCAACTCAAGAAATTTAGCACATCTTCAGAATAAATTATTATTGTCATTAGCACATTACCACCCAAGAAAATCTGTACAGAAACAGAATGCCCAGAATGAGACACTGCGTGTTCATCAGCTTGTGGGTGCCATATGTATGGGGATGTTTTTGTTTCGGCTGTTGCTTTTTGTACACCAAAGCTAAAAGCAAGACACACCCAATGATGTTTGTTGATCTTGTGACTAACAGAGTTAGCAAAGAGCCAATTAAAGCAGTTCAAACAGACAGAAAGATAAAGATGCCAGTGCAGAGAAAAGTCACAGCAGCAATAACCCTTGATAAAAGGGCAAATGGAACCAAGATCTTACCTTTCTTGAGCTTATATATGTAAATGTATCTGGCAGTAGAAGCATCCCAAACTTGCATCATGAGTAAAGAGCGATCGAAAGGAAAATCTGTTTTGATTATTTTCACAAAACTTCCTTTTGATGTGCACTGATTTTAATCAACTTTCCTACAGAGCTGCAAATTAGTCCTCTAGCTCTCCATCCACTCTATTGCTTTCCTTCCTTATGATTCTTGTTACATTTTAGTTTAGCACATGACAGATCCTTTTTACTTTACAGATTTCCAAAGGTGATAATTTCTTACATTTTACATGACTATGTATACTAAAGATGAAGTATTGCTTTCAAGTACAATTTTAGGTGCCTATATGGCTTCATCCTTTGAATAGCACTCCTTCCTCCTTTTCTATATATATATAAAAACTATGTCAGCCTTGAACCCAAACTAAAATTTCTTCCATTAAAGGGTATGTTCATTATTTACTGTAAGATGAATGCCCTATGGATTTTTAAACCTAAGCCTGGAAAATAGGAAATAATTCACTCTGGCTTGAAAAGGGTGGAGATTTCTTTGTTTCTTTTTATATTTATTCAGGAAAAGCTGACAATCGTCCCACATTAATGAACTACACCATCAATCACTGTGTTGACAATGAGCGGAAAAGCGAGGTATATGTCAGGCTAACGGCATATTGCCTTTTTCAGTGAGGGCATGGCTGTTTATAGCACTTTCATTGGCAAAATACTTTTGCACTGGAATAGGAATAGAAAGGAGAATTACAAAGGCAGCCAGTGGAAAGAGCTTTATGTTTTCAAATTATGGAAAAAGTAATAGGGGAAAATTGAGAAATGATTATTTTTGTACTGTGTGTACCTATCCCACAGGACTTGAAGAGTAAATGGAAAATGAAAAAAAAAAAAAAAAAAAGGCTGGGGGGAGGGTGGTTTCTTTTATTTCTCACCTTATTCTACTGGGCTGTTGTCTTTCCCTAAGATCATGGCAAAAAGTTTCAGAGATTGTGAACAACAACTGTATTGGAACCCTGCAACCATTACAAAATTGAATTAGAAGTAATTGGTTTTATGCTACTCTGAGCACCCATCATAGCTTAAATACATACACACGTGCATGCACTCAGGCACATACACACACACACACAAACACACACACACGGGTGATAATGAAAAATACTTTAGTGGCCTCAGGAAATGATAGAATTTTCTCCCATGTTTAGCTCTTACTCTCCTGAGGAACAGGTTGGTAAGGAGATTAGCTAAGCCCTGGTGAAATCGCTGTGTCAAACAATATTGTGGCGAACTGTGACTCAGGCTTAACAGCTATGTGGTCCTGTAGCCCCTGAGAGGAGGAATCTTCATCTGTTTTGGGGAGGGCACTTTATCCTCTCCTTAAAAATCTAAACAACTTTAGTGTCAACTTAATAAGTTGGCCAAAAAGGACAAGATGAAGGTAATATCAGAAGCTAGTAATTATTAGAGGGGGTTAGTATGTGTTAAGGACTCATAACAGCCTTGTGAGGTGGGGGAATATCATTTCTTTTACAGATAAGCAAACTGAGGCTCAGAGGGATGAAATGATTTGCACTGGGGATCACACAGTCAGTGAATGGCTGAGTCATAATTTGTGGATCTTTCTTAACTACAGATTCCAGTCTCTTCAATGCTAGACCAGTGCTTTTCAAACCTTTTGTCCTCAGACTCCTTTACACTTTTAAAAATTGTTGAAGATCCAAAAAAATTTTGTGGATGTGGCTTATGTCTATCCATATTTACTGTCTTATAAATTAAAATGAGAAATTAAAAAAAATTTCTTTCTTACTCATTTAAAAATAACAATAGCAACCCCATCACATGTTCACATAAACACAGTTTATAATGATAAAATAACTCCATGTTCTGAAACAAAAACATTTAGTTAGAAGAATGGCATGGTTTTACATTTTTACATTGTCTGACTTTTAATAGAATACAGTATTCTCATATTTGCTTCTATATTCTGTTCCTGGATGTCATTTTGATCAAAGTATATGAAGGAAACCCAGCTTCATAAATATATATAGTTGGAAAAAAAGAGGACTATTTTAATTGTTATTTTTCAGATAGCTGTGACTATTCTTCTTTGATACTACACCAAAACTTAACAAGTTTCTTAAAAGTTAGTTGTGTGATACCTGAAACAATATCAATGAATTTTTTAACTCCTTACATTAAAATACATTGGTATATCTTTCACTATGAATAGGTCTTTTACCCATCATCATTTTATAACATCACTCATTGGTCTTTCGAAAAATATTGGTTCACTGAGTTATGTTCATTGAGTTATGTGACATACTTTGTTAGACAATGTCAATGATTTATGTTCATTAATATCACCATTGATCTCATCAGAAAAGGTATTGGAGAGCTGTCAATCTCATAGTGGTGGACCCAGGTTTTCCAAAATTCTGATTTCTACTTGAAAGCTTGAATTTTATTATTGGCAACACCTGCTGTCAATAGTTTTCTTTGAAGTGACAGTCTTACTTTTTGAGAAAATGTTTGCAATACACAAGTTTGAAAAGCCATAGTTTGTCAGTTGTATTTTCAAGTAAAAATGCTGTTCTATGGAAAAAGCAAAACAAAATAGAAAACAACTACTTCAGCTTGCAACTGAGATGGTTGCACAAATGCTTTATCTGGACATGATCATTGTACTTTTTGGTATGCAGCGGAAAGCTTTATCTGTATTACTCATTTTATCATTTTATCTCAAAGAATAGTACGAAGATGTAAGGAGGGTCAAGATTTAGTAAAATTTAATATTTAAAAAAGTTTAATAAAATTAGTAGTTTTATTACTTCAACAACATTCTTAAGTGAAGTGGCTTTGATGCTTTGTGTTTGTGTGTGTGTGTGTTTTTACTGCAAGTGTGTGATGGAGAAGAATACAATGATTAGTGAGTATGGTTTGGCATGATTGCCATGATTCTCACAAGGCATGAATTGCTTTATCCATCATTGCTTTTGCACCTTCAGCACAAATGTCAGGTCAGTAGTATTATAAGGAAAATAGTTTTGACCCCATGGCCCATAAAAGAGACTCAGAGACATTCAGATTTCTGCAGGAGCACATTTGAGAACTGCTGCTCCACACAATACTGTCTCTCAAAAATGCCAGTGATAGATGTACCAACAGCTTTCTGTAGCAAAACAGCAGAAAAAGTGAACAGTAGGAAAAGAGTTGGATGCTATCATTCTTACAATAAAGTTTTAATGCTTATTTTTATACATGTATGTCTGTCTGTAATGGTAGGTAGAGGCTTTGTTAAAATGTCAGTAGGTTTTTATTTCTTATTGAATCTTTGTGCTTCATTTCAAAGAAGAAAGAAAAAAATACACTACGGATCAGTGGATAGCATAATTTTGAGACCATCAGCAACTGCTGAACTTAGTTTTCATTTTTACCATGTCAACATTGGAACATACTGATCGATTCTCTGTTTATAATCCTGAAAACTTGCCACTTGGAATAGATTTAAAATATTTGTGTATAGTTACAGCATTTTAAGAGGCAAAACCCACCAATTTCTCACGAATGCTTGGAAAGCTTTCTGTTCTCTAACTGAAAACATCTCATGTTCCCGCTTAGCCAAGAGAGAGAGAAAGATTTCAAGACAGATCCTTTAACTGGATGTAAGGAGTTCTCTAAAAAACTTAACAACTTATTCGAAAGTAGTTCTTCTTAAAGAAGAAACCTGTCTTGGTTAAAGTGAAGAAAATTTGGGATTTTTATGGAAACTAATTATAAGTACTAATACTTCTGAAGTTATGTCTCCATTGCTTGGAATGACTATTGGTCACATTTTCTGTTTTTGGGGCATTATACACTCTTAGGAATTGCTGGTGTTTCAGGCTGCAGCATAGCTTCATCCCAGAGTGCAGTCTCTGGGTAAGAGCCATCAATATGGCTTTCATTCTGTTTCTTTTTCTGTCAGAATTTTTTTTTTCTTTCAAAGAGAAAATGAAACACAAAAACTCTTGTGTGTGCTTGAGGTTCATTCACTGCAATTTGAGAAGTGTGGTATTCGGACTGAGCCTTTGAAGCTTCCATGACAGAGAAATGCTTTGGGTGTAGGCACTAAACTTTTCAGGTTGTGGGTATTTTTCAGTACTAAGTGAAAAGCATACATAATATGCATCGTGATCCGGCACAGTTGGGGAATCAAAGATCTGTTTGATCAAGTCAACAGCACTTCCCAAAGTGTGGTAAGCTACCAGTAAAAGCACCGGTGCTGGCCTGTGAGATGATTTCAGGAGGTACACAGGCATTTCGAATTTAATAATTATATGCCTACTTTTGTGCTTCCCTTCAGTTGAGTGGTTTTCTACATATAGTTTCCTTTTAGAATAATTTTGCTGAAAATAGCTAGTCAATTTAAAGAAAAGTTATTAAGTAAATGACAATAAGGGCGGTAGGTGGGTTGGTAAAATGATAGACAAATGATTGAAGTTTTTGGAAGCTGAGGTAGTTCAGACATTTAGTGCGTTCATTTGCTTATTCAACGTTATGTATCGAATACCTGTCTATTCCAGATACTGTGGATTCAGGCAGTCAATAGTGGGAACAAAGTCCCTGGCCTTGTGGAACTCTCATCCTCGATGTGGAAGAGAAATAAATATATGCTATAATGTTAGGTAGTTAGTGTCGTAAAGGAAAATAAGGCAGGGTTAGGGGCTAGAGCTTGCGGAGTGGGGGCAGTTTTAGAGAAGTGGCGGGGAAAGCTTTGTTGAGGAGGTTGCATCTGAGCAGAAAGCAACACAGATTGGGTTTAGTTCATTTTGCAATCACACATGGGGTGTTTGGCTCTGGAAAACAAATACAGAAAAGACTGGCCAGAAGAAGCTCATAATTTGGGGGTGGAGGACTTCATTAAAATTTAATAAGATAGAGTATAGTGAAAGCGATGCAAGGAGGAGACACTGGGAGCATGGAAGAAGGGAATGGCTGTCCTAATTGATGGGAGGTAGTATCATGGAAGATTTCCTAGAGGAGGTCAGTGTCCTGAATTGAGCCTTTCAGAATGAGGAGGAGGTGGCAGGGGAGGGGAAGGAAATGGTGGCAGGGCAGGGCCTTTACAGCAGAGAGAACAGCATATGCAAAGGTATAAAACATTCCTTGTGGGGGGCACATAGTGGGCATCCAGTAAATTCCTGTTGAATGCAAAAATGATGTGAGGAGTGCTTTGATGTTGCAGGAACATGAGCGTTGAGGTAAGGAGTAGAGGGAGAGCCTGCTGTAGAGCTAGCAAAGGCCTGTGTCTGGGAGGCTTGGACTTCTTCCTTTGGGCTACAGGGATCCACTGGAGGGTTTTACAAGAGGGGTGACATGTTACCTGTGCTTCATTCATTAACTACTATTGTGTTAGTTTGGAGAATAAATTTGCATGGCGTAAGAAGCACCAGTGAAAATCAGGAATGGGTTCAACAAGACCCAGAAAGAAGTAATGGGAAGAAAAGAGCTACAGGGAGTCTGTTGGATTTGGCAGAATGGGCATGATTGGTGAATTTAAAGCAGCTTAATTTATGCATTGAGGGTAGTATCTGGATTTTGGGGAACTGAGGAGTAGACGGAGGATAAGCAACTCTACATATGTGGATTAGCAATTTTTAGATAATTGGAAACTGCAAAATATTTAATACTTAGCTATGTAGAATGTGAAGTATTTATTCAGAATGGGGCTGAATGTCCAGCACTGCTCACAGACCCAGTTCAAGGGTCTTCCGCTTGGACTCTTCTCTTTAGAGGGTCCCAGTTTGGCTCTCCTCAGGGAGTGAGACCCTTGGGGCCACCTGGAAACTGCCCACTCTTGTAAGATGTTGCTCAGAGTTCTTGGGACCCAGGAATTCACTGCTCCAAAGGCCCTGAGTTCATATTCAAGGCTTGGTTCTGCAGGGTGTACTCATGTGTGCACCCTGAGTCTTGAGGAGTAGACCAAGGGCTTTTGTGAAGGATGAGGAGGGAGATTGGATGTGAGCACTGCTGTGTTCATATGTGTGCTATGTTCTGATCCTTGAGATTTGGATCAGAGCCAGAGGTGGAAAGAGAAGAGGATGGGTTGTAGTTGGGGCTGGCCTCCCTATGCCACCGACTACTTGAGAGGAACATTGAAGAACCTGAAAATTCTACAATCGAAGTTGGCCTTCCAGGTTGTTATAAAGAAGTATTTGTCAAGATAGGAGGTATAATGTATTTCATTTAAAAGTTTGCTAGCTTGTTTTATAGCTTTTAAATATTTAGACATGTAAGATGTGAGCCTTCTTTTATTAGGAATGGGCTTGAGTATCATAATTCTTTGCATTTGTTGTCTTTAAACTAGAAACTCAGTAATAATTGGTAGAAGTGTCCAGTTCCTGTAAGGCTGCTTAAGTGGATTTTTACTAACTATAAAGTGTTTTCAAGAAATTGTGTTAAGATTCGCCTCACTTTGCATCGATACTGCATGTCTTTGGCCTCCCCACAACCTTAAAAATGTACACCCAGAACTGAATTAAGTAATTTAGAGTAAGCTCACATTTTAAAGTTACTTTTACAAACCAAATTTGAAGAAAGTGAAACAATACCCTTCGCCCCTTACTTCTGGGTAAAAGACAGAAATCACAACTGTCCAAATCTAGACAACAATCTTTATGGTTAACTTATAAAGTGAGAGTTAGTTAAAAATTTCATAAAAATTAGAGAAAATTGTAGCAAAGCCATCACTAATTTACCCAGGAAGTATATTGAGAAATTACATGCTTACAAGTTATTTATAAAGTCCCAGATATGTTTGTTGATCTGATTAAAACAACACTTAGTACTTCCAGAAAAATTCCTTTCTAGATAAAAAGATCCGATAAATCAGCATGATTATCAGATTTCTCTAACAAAAGAAAGGGTGTTGGAAAGAGTGAATTCCAGATAAGTCTTGTGTAATGCTCCTGAAAGCCATGAGGTCACCAGTAAATTAAAGTTGGATTTGGGACCCAGAATCTGTTATAGCTGTTTGTATTCTCCAAGGCTGGAGGCCAGACAGCTAGAAACAGGGCTGAGATCCTCAGAGAGTCTAAATCCTCTTCATGCAGCACTTGACACCGTTATTGCACCTCTGGAATCTAGTAGGTTTCACTAATACATTTTGGGGGGCTCTGCACGTCATGTGATAAAATTGCATTGCGAGTCTGTGACCGAAAATGAGATCATCTTTCTTAGCTCATCGTTTCAGGCAAGGGCCACCCTACCCATAGGTGGAGTAGCACAGAGTACACTGTGATATGAAGAAAGAAGGAACTGAGATTTTTATCGTGCAGTGATCCTGTGCCAGGCAGGGTGCTGGGTTCTTTCTTAAATCATCCTGTTAATCCTTACAATGACCCTGTAAGAAGGTCGGAGAGGGTAAGGCATATATTCAAGCTCACAGAGCTTAACAAATGGCAGATCCTGGAGTCGTTCTGCTCTCCACAGGATGCCCTGTTCGGGGCTTTTTCCTCAACTCCACACTGAGGGGTGTCAAGAGCCTCTCTTGCACTGGAAGATTATTTAGCTTTTTAGACCCAGGACTCAGAAGGGCCTTGGAGATTATATAGTCACAGAATCCTGACACCTGTGCATTTGCTGCTGAATTCACAGCAGTTCTAAGCCAAGCATATGAGCGTCCCCCTAGCATTGATCTGCTACTGTGCCTAAAAGTTTCCCCTGCAGTGACTATTCCACATGAAACCAATGTCTCTTGTTAAATAAAATATGACTGTATCATGAAGACACCACCAATACTTAGGTTCAGATGATTTTATGCCACTAGTAAGAATCCAAGGACAATGTGTTATTGGGGAAAAGTAGAAGAAGGAAAATCTGACGCAGCACCTGGCATGCTCTTTCTCCAATTTTCTACCACTTACTCCCATTCCCCAAATTCTCCCATCAAGGAGGAAATGAACTCTGAGACAGAAGATGAGTTTTCCTCAAAGCTTGGCCAGGATATAAGTGGATGCCTTATTGGGCAAAGCAGAGGGTAACCAATTAGAAGGCCCTGGCTTCTCTTGATTGATAGCTGAGAACCCATCAGAGGGATCAGTGCTTTCTCTGTGTATTGCTGGAGTCTGAAAGTGTGACTCTCATGTCATTGATTCATTTCTGAAGTGTTAAATTCAGAATAAATTTTTGATAATCAAAATGAACTTGGAGAACCTTGTTGTTTAGCATTGTCTAGAGTGAAGAATTCTTGCCTAATGCAAAAAGTCATCCATGAATTTTCTGCCATATTAGTTTGAGCAAAACTGTGTTTTTTGCCCTACTGGATCTCTTAATGTAATGGCATGTTTGGGATTTTGAGGTTGAAATGAATTTCTGATAAAATAACGATTCCAATGATAAAATGTAAAATGGTAATGCAAGATCAGTCACTCTCATTATGAGGCGTCCGGCTAATATGATTATAAGTGTTAAAGCCAGGCAAAATCTTAGGCGTAGAGTTCCAAGAAATATTATACTTTACTCAAAAGGCATGCAAGGGATGTTCCAGAGTTGTCATTAGTAGATTATGATGTCAGGTGACAGCTCCGCAGGTTGTGTCATTCTTGCTTATGTTGTGTTTTCACAGCTCCCTTTAACAAGACACATTTAGACTTAGTGGATTTTGTAGGTTGAAAATCCCCTTGACTCTAAGATGAAGAGTTAAAAGAGGCTGAGGTTGGCTTGCTTGCTGGGTTTGGGCAAAGCCACTCTACACAATACCCGAATAATATCTGGAATCAGATCGCTCATTATACTTATAGAAAATTAGAGTGTTCTTTGGTCTATTCATATTGTTGGAGTTTCCCATTTGTCTTTCCTTGGTGGGGAAGTTAAAGAGGAATCTCACAATTATTTAAGTTGGTGGGATAGAGATGTAGCTCATGTTGTTCTCCTTCTGAGACATACCCACCTGCAGGAAGGGGAATGATTAACCCACCCCATGAGGGGGTTTGGCTGAGCATAGAATGAGATAGGAGAACCCAAGTAACTCACCCATCTTCCCTCCTGCTGTGTTGATAACTGGGGTCATTTATCCACAAAGCTTAAAGTGACGGAGACAACCATAGGCATTTGCGAATTCCTTGTCTGCTTGCCTATTTGCCTAGGACAGACTTACATTTTGACTTGCCCTTTCCTCCCCAGTTGGACTGGAATTTGAGATGTTCCATCTAGTCTGTTTAATCCTTTAGGTCTGACCATGATCTGAGATGAAGTTTGTTCCTTGGTTTTGCTTTTGCTGGTTTGCAATCTTGGTTCTCGACTTAGACTTGGAAGGCTGGACATAGCCAGAGAGAGTGGCAGTGGTAATCTTTACACGTGCTTTCTCCTTATTTCATTTTACATTCAGAGCAATCCCTTGAACTCACAGGATGAGTATTGTTAGTTCCATTTTACAGACAAGAAAAGAAGGCTCAGAGTAGTGAAAGGACTTGCCCTTTGAGTAGTTGATGTCTGTGTCCAAATATTTATTCCACTATTTTCTCTACTAATCATGGTATTTCTCATCACCATTGCTATGCCTGTGACTGGAATTTTTATCCCTGTTTTCAGAGGGAAAACATTAGGATTTTAAGAAACTTTTCCTCCTTGATAATCCGTCAATTCAGTAGTTGTGCCAGATAACAACCAGAGACCTCCTTGTAGGTCACACTCAACCCCTAACAAGTCTAAAAGAAACAGGGCCAGGCGTGGTGGCTCATGCCTGTAATCCTAGCACTTTGGGAGGCAGAGGTGGGTGGATTGCCTGAGCTCAGGAATTTGAGACGAGCCTGGACAACACAGTGAAACCCCATCTCTACTAAAATACAAAAAAATTAGCCGGATGTGACAGTGTGCACCTGTAGTTCCAGCTACTTGGGAGGCTAAGGCAGGAGAATCGCTTGAGCCCAGGCAGCGGAGGTTGCAGTGAGCCAAGGTTGCTCCATTGCACTCTAGCCTGGGCAACAGAGCAAGACTCTGTCTCAAAAAAAAAAAAAAAAAAGAAAGAAAGAAACAGCAGGGCTCTTAATATACCCCTTAGTGGAGATAAATCCTATAAAATTACACTTCAGCAGCAAAATAGACAAGCACAGTAATTTTGGTGTGAAATGTGCAAAGTCTTATTTACAGAACATCTCATGATGCTGTTCCCAGATGTCTTTTTAAAGAAATTTTTAGTTACATGCAAAGGAACTGAAAACCAGGAATATAATTGGTAAGAAACGTAAATCTGTCCAAAAAAAACAATTGCAACAACTTGATGAGATATATATTTTCTCAGCATCAGCATAAAAGAAAGAACATTCTGATCCAGAAATGGTATGTAAGTAAATAAACTTTAATTGGTTTGACAATGCCCCTTTTCCTGGCAGTGCCAAGAATCCTAGCATTATAATTACACAGTTCTGGGCAGACATGTGGTTTCCATTAAGAAAGACTTGTGATTGACTGAGTTCATGAGGCATGTCAGAAAAAACACATCAATGTCTTTATAAGAAGGGAAGAGAAATGGATCTAAATGTATTTATAACTTCACAAGATACACATTCATAGTTTCAAAAGGGCATACATTTCTTTAATTCCGATGAAAAAAAAATCATTAGGGAAAGCCATTGAGAGCATTTTGGCCTCCACTGCTACATGAGCACAGTACAGTGACTTGCATTTAGGTAAAAGGAATACTTTTTTTTTTTTTTTCCCTTACAAGGATTTATTTAAGGATTCTGGAAGGCAAATGTTGAGGAAAGTCTTAGTTGAATAAGCTGTTGCTTCATGGTTTAAACGTTCCCCAACCTCCTTTTTTCCTTTAAATGGCTTTACCATTAACAAAAAGATTTTTCAGATCCATTCTGTCTTAGCCCCGTGTGGTGAGCCAAGTAGGATTTAGTAGTCTATCTCCCCTCAACCCTACCACCACCTCAACTTTTTAATAGAGGAGGAGACTGAGTCTTGGGAAGTTAGTGAGTTGCTGAAGGTCTTACAGCTAATAAATGCTTTTAATTTAAAATGTGTTGCAAAAACACTGGAGAGGGGTGAAATGGGCAGGCAGGGAGGGGCTTCGTTCAGCTCTTGCATTGTGCAAATGCCAACACTCCACAGGTAACACGGATACAACGTAAGAAATGGTTTGGATTTTATATGCAAAAGGATAAAACTAGCTTGGTTGAGAAGGGTGCATTTCCTCCAAGAACATTTTAAACAAAAACCTAATGACTTGCCGTAATCACCTAAAGTGACTAAAATATTGAATTGTTTATTTTTTGCTTTTGCATAAATACTTTTAAGATGATAAATACTTTTAGGTCTGCCAAATACTGTCATCTTTTGGCAATGTTAACATCTCAGGCTTGATATATTTTCTTGACAGTGAACAATTGTGTGTGTGCGCTTTTTCTTTTCTTGAAAAACATTTTGTCAAGAAGTAGTGGCAAAACATGTGGTAGTGTTTTTAAAGAGACTATCTCTACAAAGGCATCTCTTGCATAAAATACGAGACTTTTTAATTTAAAAAATAAATTTGCTTTATTCAATGGAATGTCTAAAGCTGTTTTATGATTCAGATATTTTTAAGCGACCATCTGGTATGCTAGAATGAATATGAAAAATATTGCAGTCTGAAATTCATGAAACAATGGCCTATGATGTCATCAATAATAAAAATAACAATGAATGATAGCCTCCATTTATCAGGTGTTTCTATGTGCCAGGCATTGTGCTCTGTGGAACATGTTTCTTTAATTCTCTCATTAGTGCCAGGGGTAGGGATTATTAACTCTATTTTACAAACATAGAAATTACAGTTCAATAATGTATTGCTCAAGATCACACAGATAGTACATAGCAGAGCAGGGATTTATGATTCCCTCCCTTCCTTACGATGTCCGTTACTCTTTCTGCAGTTGCTGGACGTTGAGACATTGAGCAGGTCCTATGACTAAAGCTCAGTGTTGGGATCCATTAGTATAGTTCTTATATACTGGCTTTTGTCATCAATTGGCCCATTGGTGCTGAGAAAAATGGAAATTGATGGGTTTAATTGAGATTAGCCCAAGTCTTGAGTGAGATTATCTCTGACATAGAAACTAAGAGAGTAAAGAGCCTCAACAGATCACATTATAGGAATAGTAGAATTCTGTTACGAGCCTTTTTCTTTATAGTTCTTATAAAAAAGTGAAAACACATTTATGCAATTCCCATTAAGAGTTACTGTGGATAGGGACAGACAAGGACAACAAGGCACAGGGAGACTAAGGGACTTGCTTGGTCACACAGCTGGTTTTTACTTGAATTGGGGCTGGAAATAAGACTTTCTGACTTGGAACCCAGTTCTGTATGGAATCACATTAGTTCTCAAAGCCAAGCCTGGTGCTTATTTTCTGGGACTGTATGAGTGACATCACAGTGAGAGCTGGTCTTTGTGTCATTACTCTTTGGTATCAAAACCTTAATTCAAGGCCTGTCTTATTGCAGTTGCCTTCTAACTTGACTTTCTGCTTAAAATAGTCTCCTCCTCTAATCCATTCCTCCACACTGCAGCTAGGGAGACCTTCTTTAAAGTGCCTCTTCTGTTATGCCTTTCTCCAGTGAAGAAGCTTGAGCTGGCTTCACGGAGCCAGGATTGCTGAGTGTTGACCCAAGGCCTTCCTGGTAGGAACCCAGAGGCTGGTTTCCCTGGGATGTCCCCACAGTGTGCTCCATCACCAGCAGAAGAGTGCCATCCTGGTATCAGGGTGGTGTTTCTCTGCATTCTTTATGCTGCCCCACCTGCACTTTGAACCCCTTGGTGCCCCAATCCCATGTCTAGAATCATTTTCACCCTGCCGCAGGAGGTTCATGTTTTGCTTCCTCTTTGAAGCTTCCTGATCCGTCTCTTAATCACCCCCTCCAGTGGTTTCTCTGAAGTGTTGTTGTGTTTTGTTTGTATGTCTCATAACACTCATCATTTTCCATCTTGTATTCTAGTTGCCTTTTCCATGTTTTATTCCCCCTGCTAAGACTGCAAGTTCCTGAAGGGCCGTACCACTTAAAGTTTTGCATAGAAATAATGCACTCCATAGCACTTAGCAGGGCAGGTCAGGCAGTCAACGGATACTGTCTGGTATAAGGGAAGGAGTGAGTTATAGCATGTCAGACATGCTGTTATAATAAATTAATATGTCTTGAATGAATGAACACATGAATGAATGGCTGTGATAGGCACTTGACCTCTTACAGATTTAAGAAAGGGGAGTAAGAGTGAAAGTTTTAAAGTCGTTAATGCTGATCCTCTCTCCTCATGGCCACTCTGCTCTTCTGACCATGAGCTGGGTTTGGAGCTGCACACAAACACAGGAAGGCTTTAGTAAGAAAGCCTGTGTCCCCACCAGGTTTCTGTCTGCCTTGATCACAGGGATGCCTGCAATTGGTTTTAAATGGTGGTGGATTACACTGATGGCTGTGACTAAGCACTTGTCTGAGGTTTTCCAAGAGCCCCACCATCACTTGTATCCATCATTTGACATGAAGAGGTTTGTGTTTGCTCTCCAGTCTGACAAGAAATTGTCCATCATTTGGCTCAGGAGCAGCAATCTCCCACCCTAGCAGCCTGCATTCAGGTCCGATTGTGCATTTTATTAAAAACCAAGCACAGCTCTCTGACCTGGGGATTGAAGAGGAGGCTTTGCAGAAAGCCCTTCTTCTCCAATTTGTTCTTTTCTGTTTCGTGCTGGAACAAGAGAAGTACAGACTGTAGCTGTCCAGCTGCTGTGATATGGAGGGGTGTCACTCAATTAGGTGTTGGAGGTGGGTAGGAGGATTTGCTGGGTATCAGACAGCCCGGAAGTCAACACACATCTCCTGGTGTGCCCCAGAGGCCTGGAAACGTGCATGACACTGAAGGACACATCAATGATGTCCCTTTGGGGCAGAGAAGAGGGCCTAAGGCCGCAGTGGGCAAGACCAGTGGCTGCCAGAGGGTTTTCTGTTGGAATTATGCAGGAGCTAATTCAACTGGAGATACCAGCTGCTGAATGAGGCAAAGAGGGAAGACCCCTATGAGGGTTTAAAAAATTCTTTTCCTTCCTCTCTGTGTTATTTCACTGGCTACACTTTGCAAAGTCTAAGCCAGAAGGAGAGAAAAGGAGCAAAATATTTGAAGTGGTTATCTCTCCTTTGCATCAGCTAGGGGCAACCTGAACAGGCTATGCACTTCTTGTCATATTTATATTATTGATAAGTTCTGGGAGGCAGACTCAGAAGAACAATGGGCCTATTTAAAGCCTCTTGGAATTGCATCAGCTGATACAATAGCAACCCTATCCCCTCAACTTCTCCCTTCAAAGATAGGGTGGTGGGTGTATTAGGCAGAGTCCTTTGGTTTACAAGCAACAGAAACTGACTCTTGACAACTTAAGCAAAGGGAAAGGGATTTATTGGAGAGCTTAGAAGTGAGAGGAGTTGAATAAGGAGGAGTTGGGAAGATGAACATGTGAGGCAGTTCTGGGGCTGTGGTGTAGTCTCTCAGGATGCTGCCTGGCAGAGGCCTGGACTCCTCCTTTTTCCTCCCCTAGGTCCCAATCTTCTCAAGAGTCGGTGTCTAGGGAAAGAGTGAGAATGGCCTGACATGGTTATCAGTTTCCCTAAGACCATGAAGAATGGACCAGGGGCAGTTTACGAAAGGAAAAGTACAATTACGAAGAGAAGGAGGGGGCATTGGGCAGGAAAAATGACAGACTTCCACCAGAATGGGCCAGGTCCACTGCAGATGGCTGGCTCATAGTTTCTTCCGTCTTTGTGACCAGAGGTATTCATTCATTCACTCATCTATTCCACCTATTTTAAGTACCTACTATGTTCCAGATAACGTGCTAGATGCTGAAAATACAGTATTTAATAATCCAGTTGTCTGTGTTGTAAATGGTGCTTCAGAAACAGAGGAGCTGGGGAGAGTGGCCTGTTTTCTCCACAGTGCTGCTCCAGTGAGCCCCGGGGGAATGCCATTCTCAATGCTAGTAAGTGGGGGATATGCATAGAAGGGGATCTAGGCCTTTGACTTTCCTCCTTCAGAAAGTTTTCTATATTTTACTATCTAGTCTTGGTTGCAATTGCTTCTAGTAATTTTTTCCTGTAAGTATTTATCTACATAATTTGCAGTATAGTACTTCCAGTTGATTTATGTTGCTTCAGATTTCTTATATCTTTTTCCTGGGCAATTAGTTGTGTTATGATCCCTATGAAATGTCTAGACACCCACGGACACATGTAATGCTTCTACTTTTAGTGGTCTTCCCTATCCCCCACTTCCTCCTTGGAGTGTCTAGTAACTACAAGAAAACACAGGGTTATGGATCCTATGTCTGTGTGAATTTGGACATCCTCTGAATCTTTTCCTGCCTTCATTCTCTCATCTGTCATACAAGGTAATCCCTGCCCTGCCTACCTCCTTGTATTGTTGGGAGGATCAAATGAAATAATGGGTATTAAAAGGCTTTGAAAAATTAAAAGGGTTCTTAAACTCCAAGGGCCTGGGATTCTATGGCTGAAGGCTAGAGGGCGTAACATGAGGAATGATGACTCCATAGTAAAGATAATAGAAAAGTAACAATAGTAGTGCAACTTATCTGGGGTTTATTATACTCCAGGCACTATGCTTGTAATGCCCACCCACTAGTGGCTGTAGGAGATACTGATGCTATCTCCATTTTACAGATGAAGAAACTGAGGCTCAGAAAAGTAAAATAGTTTGCCCAGGGGCATATGGTTTGGTATATGCATAAGCCTGGATTTTAATGAAAACCTGTCTACTTTATCTCTCCAACTAGATGAATGAATGCTGTTCCTGTCTAACTCCCTCATATTTCTCAGATCTCTTAGCACTAGGGTTGGAAGCTCCACAGTAGATGTAGGGTTAAAAATGTGGAAGCTGAAATTAGACAACCTCAACTTCACATTTGGCTCTGACACCTCCTAGCTGTGTGATTGAAGCTGAGTTATTCAGTCTCTCTGAGCCTCAGATTCCTTATGTGAAGTGGTGGCAGTAGTAGTTCCTTATTCATAGGTGTGTTTAGCAGAAGTGCACATGCAAAGTTATAGAAATAGTAATAATAATTACTATTATTTGGTTAAATGAGTGATTAAATTTCTAAACAGGGGTCCAGGCAAAGATTATATAAATCTGGCAAGCCCAATGAAATGAGAGAGATTAAATTCTTAGGAATTTTCTCTCCCCTTCCCCCAACCTCACACCAGAGAAAAGTCCACAAATGGATAGCTTCCTAACTTAATTTGGTCTCAGATGCATTTGGCTTGGTCTGCAGAATATTTTTTAAGAATTTGAATTTGATGCCAACATCACGAAATCAGGCTTCACATTCAAATCCATATATCTGGCTGCTTTTATAAAATTGGAGAATGTATAATTATGGGCTCACACGCCTGCCCAGCAACCCCCAGCTGTTGCTGAGTATAGCTGCTCTCTTTACCTGGGGATGCAGCACTTCTGTGTGTTCCTGTAGGCATTTGAGTTTGAGGCCCCTGCCTGAGAACCACCAGAGTCAGCCTAGAAAACCTAGGGGAGGAGATAGAAGCGACTCTTTTTAATCTTAAAAAAAGTCTAGTCCTGAAATTGTACCTGTTCCCAATTTCGTCCAGGACTTGTCATCAGCATTTACTTCCACCTATTATGCTAAGAAGTAGAGAGCAGCACCCATTGTTGCAGACCAAGGAAGGGGGAGATACAAGGGAAAACTAGAGAGAGAAGGACGGGAGTAATGGTGTTTTTTAATTAAGCTGGGAAGGAGACAGGGGCTGGGAGCGGAATGGCTCGCGGCTCAGCATTTATCACGCAACTCCCCCCTCCACCCGGTGCCTGTGCCGGACAGGAGAGCCAAGCTGCTTGGAATGGCTTTGCTGATGTGCCATTGCTGGGGTAAGTGGTTATTGATGAAGGGGCTTAAGTGGTATGTGCCCCAGAGCTCACTCCCAGCCTCTGCAGTGTACCCCGTCTCCAGGAGCTTTGTTGCACAGTGCTGACCTCCATGGGTCCTCTTGGCACCCAAGTCAAGGAATCATACCTTCTTCTTCCTGCCCTTCTCACACACACTGAGCTAGGAGTTAGGAAGCTGGACTGTCTGTCCAGGCTTTCTGACTTTAGACTCTGATGCCTCTGCTTTAATGGCTTTATTACTGATCTGAGAAGTAGGCAAGTAGCACATTAATGGCTTTTGTGGATAATAGTGGTTTGGGAGATGTCACATCAGCAAAATTCCAAAAGGATATGTGGATCCAGAACTTTGAAAGAAAAGGAGGGGAAGGTTAAAAACAAACAAAAAAGTAAATGCAGGGAGAAAAGAGATCTTTGCATTTTAAAATTATTTTGAGTGCAATATTAAGTCTCAGAAGATTTTAGAGATCCTTTCTCCCAATGGTTCTCTGCCCTGGACTTATATTAGAATTTCCTGGGCATCTTTAAGGCAAATACTGATGTCTAGCCTTTGCCTCCAGAGACCCTGAAATAATCGGTATGGGGTAGAGCCTAACACTGGCGTTTTCTAAAAGTTCCTCAGGTGATCGTAGTGTGCAGTCAGGTTGAAAACACTGATCTAACTTTTTCACCTTATGGTCAAGATAGGTGATGTTCAGTGGCTTTCACACAGTCCCAAAGCTGGTTAGGCAGAACTACCACCAGAAATCCAGGTTGCCAGTTTTCAGCCCAGGTGTTTATTTTAAACCGGATTTCCTTGCAAACGCTATTCTTGTATCATTTTCATGACTATTGCCATATCTTTATATCATCTGTACTGTTTTAAAAAACAAATGTATTTACATCAATTTACTCTTTAAACTTGAATTTATTTGAAAAGAAACTATAGTGCCGCAGTAAGTAGCAGCAGTTCAGTCTCACCTGCCGTAGATGGAGGGTAACCACAAGATAAATTCAGTGAAAAGAAAGCAGCATTGGGCCGGGTTTCGTGGCTCATGCCTGTAGTCCCAGCACTTTGGGAGGCCGAGGTGGGTGGATCAGGAGGTCAGGAGATCGAG
Source organism: Nomascus leucogenys (assembly GCF_006542625.1). NCBI lineage: Eukaryota > Metazoa > Chordata > Mammalia > Primates > Hylobatidae > Nomascus > Nomascus leucogenys. The sequence continues at coordinate 19,786,962 of NC_044382.1, forward strand.
ACTATCTTGGCTAACACGGTGAAAACCCATCTGTACTAAAAATACAAAAAATTAGCTGGGCATGGTGGCACGTGCCTGTAGTCCCAGCTACTCAAGAGGCTGAGGCAGGAGAATCGCTTGAACCCAGGAGGCGGAGGCTGCAGTGAGCTAAGATCGAACCACTGCACTCCAGCCTGGGTGACAGAGTGAGACTCCATCTCAAAAAAAAAAAAGGAAAAAAAGCAGTGTTGTTAGCTTGTAGCTGGACACTGTTGCCTGCCAATGACTCTGCTAAACATAGAGATTGGCAAGTGGTAGGTGTTCCAGATACTAGCACCAAACTGAGACTCCCTCATTGATGTAATCAGAACAATTAAGAGAAAATTGAAAACGACACTCTTACTATGTGATTCCATATTATTTAATGCTCATGTCCTTGTACCACTAGAATTGTCCTGAGCACATTACTGGTACAGTTTTATTTCCCTTAACAAGTGATGGTAGTGCTTATATAATAAGCAAAGTAGCCTAAAAAAAGGTCAGTATCTACAAAATGGAAAAATGAAGTATAAACTCAGGTCGTTGAACAAGAGACTTGAGAAACTTAGAGAATAGAAGTTAGAAACATGAACTAATCATGAACAGCACCATAGAAATCAATTTTCAAATCAGGTGAGAATCTTAACATTTATGGTTTTGGCCACCATTGATATATCATTGTTAGCAGACTTGTAGGTAGTGGTCTCAGCTTAAAGCAATAAGTTGAATTTAGAGGAGCTGGAAACTTTAAGAAGAGTTTCTTGAGATTTTGTTTTACTCTTTCTTTTGAGATTCCAGGTATGATTTGCAAGATTCATGGCAAATAAACTCCTAACTAAAGGACTCAAATATTATAACAGTAACCAGCATTTTAATTCTATTTTTTATTATTGAATTTCCACTGGAAGAGACATAGTTCTATGTTCTTTATTTGGTTACACACACACACACACACACACACACACACACACACACACACACACACAAAGTTGCAGGATGAGAATCTGCCCAGATAAAGTACTAACATACTCTCAGGTACTTATAAAAATTACTATCCTAGGCCTGGAATCTATTCTAGGTTTTGGTTGAGCACATTATCTCAGATTTGGTCATATTCGCCCTCCCTCCATATCTCACTCCCACCCATGTGGTAGCATTCATTTTCCGAATTGAAACACTTGCTTTGTATTCCCTTTGATTTTTCCAAAGACATTAGAGCCAATAGGGAGTCTTAGTCACCTGGTCAATACTCTTTGATACATTTCCCTAAATGGCATGTTCTCCTTCATGTCGTTGCATCCATGCAATAATTAAATGTACCTTCAAACACTATTGAAGGCAGGTAGTCTTTGAGCTTATTGCTTAATTAGTTCAGGTTTGTCCTGTAGTTTCCCATCACTGTGCAATCAATACTACTCTAGACAACATTCCACCAATATTGTGAAAAGATGCCTCTTGCCTCCACGAGTGGATGCAGCAGAGTTCAAATTGTGTTGTAAATTAGTCGTATGGGAAATATCAAGTCAGTCATACATTCAGAGAACTTAATAAGTGAATATACCTCTTCAAAACACACTTTATATACAGAAAAAAAACCCCTACCTACTTCCTTGGGACTTATTGTTCCTTTCTTCTTTCATGTCTTCAGGTTAGTAAAAATTTCAACCGAATAAAAGATACAGCTTTTTCAAGGTTCCTGACAAAGAGAACCCTTATACTATTTTACCACCTTCTGGGCCATCACACTAATTTGATTGAAAGGAAAAGCTGGTATTTTTCTGACAAGAGATCTACTAGGGAGCTGAAAGGGTAAGGGTTGAGGGAGTCAGGAGCCCCCAAGATGGATATCCAGGGCCTCTTAGATAAAGTGCGGCAGGTGGAGCCTGGTGCCAGGGGCAGCGGATCCTGGGATAGCTTTGCCCTATGAGGTAACAAAGCAGTTCCTCATAGGGGAGCAGACCAGAAGGATTCATAGTTTCTAACCATTCGTTATGTTGGATTTCCTCCCAAGACAATTCTGGTTAAATCAAGAGTTTCATACGTAGGATGCTGAATGGGAATTTGACCCTTTTTAGACCACAATATATATATATCTTTTGCTTTAAATACCAACAGGATTATATTCTCGGAATCAAGGGATCATGGATACTTTATTAAATTATATTTAGCTAGGGAGTTTTCCAAAAAAAAGCAAGCTGGACTTGTGATGGAAAAATTCAAGTACCGTGTAAAGCAAAAAGAATTAGACTGTGAATGCCTGGCCAACAGAGATTTTTATTTTGTTATTAATTCATCTATTCAACAAATATTTATCAAGTATCTTCAAGGTGCCAAGCACTGTGCTAGGATCTGGATGTATCACACTAAGTAAGGCAGAATAAAAAGTTATGGCCCTCAGGTAATTTAATCTTGTTAATCTTTATATCCTCGTTGCCTGACACAGTGGCTGACATGCAATAGTCCCTCAATAAATAGGACTGTTAACTTGAATGTGAAGTATGCTCAAGTGCATCCTTTTCATCTGTGTTTTTAAGCCTTGGTCAATCTGCACCTTTGATTGAGCCTTACTGTGCAAATAATACTATTAGTAACAACTGTAGCAGCTAATGTTTATTTAATAAATGTCAAATGATTTACATTCATTAGCTCATTGTCTCAGGCCATTTATCTATTTGACCTAGGATTTCTAAAGATATTTTTGGGCATGTTTAAAACCTATCTACTTTTTTTACAGAGTTTCAATTAGTGTGTAGTTTGGTCTAGGCCATTGTAACTTATTTTGAATCCTTTTCCCCAAACCATAATTTGACAATGAAATCCCATTTTAAGCACATAGTGGGAACTCAAACAAGTTCTGATTGAGTGAACTGGATGTGATTTTAAAATGATGTTATCAGGAGGCTTATCTAGCTAGATCATGAGTCAAGTCTCAGATCTGTATGATAATAATTTGAAGCCATTAGTCAATGCTGTTTTGCTATATGTGTCCACTGGACCTTTAATTCTTTTTTTTTTAGTAACATTCTATCAGCACTGTTTTGATGAAATATTTAAAACAAAACAATAGTAATTGTTCTACATCAGTCAGTGCAGTTCTGCAAAGTAAACGTAGCTTTTTGCACCATTTTGTTAGGAGCTTGTGGATTATATCATATGCCCAACCAACAACATAAAACCTTTAAAAATACAGAACTCAGAGTACTTGAATGTTTATAAAGTTTTTTAAAATTAATTTTTAATGAGTTTTAATATTTTAATATTATACTGGATTTTAAGTAAGAAAGTTGTTCTCGTATTAGGCAGTGGTGTACAATATTACTTCATGGGATAATGTTTAATTAAAATACACTAATTTATGTGTTTGTTTATTAGCTCTATCCCTAAAGCAGAGAGAACCTCTTCACAATTTTATGAAAAATGTAAATGAGGGTTTTGGCACCACTAATATAGTTAAATTAAAATAGGTGAAAATGTATGCTTCTACTTTCATAACTTTATAAAAAAGAACCTTAAAATGTTGATTTGACATATAATAAAGATCAGTTTTCAGTGAAAAGATTAAACTCCCATGAAAACAACCTTCTATTTTTCTAATTTCCTTTTGACTTTATTAGGTTTTACCTGATTTGTTCTTGTCTCAAAACATTTTTCCTTGTTTCTGTAATTGTCGGAGTCATTTTGATGCAAGGATATTATAGTCCGTTTTTTTTTTTTTAACATTTGGAAATGGTTAGCTACCCTTGCTGAATATGGCCCATTTTGAGTATTGGTGTAACAAATGAGAAACACCTTATTGAATAGTATATATTCTTTGCTGGTTTCTCTTATCCCTAACTAAGATTTTATGTTCCTCAAGATTTGGGCTTGGTTTTTGTAAACTTTTGCAGTGGTTTTAAATATTCATCATGTTTTAGAAATTAGCAATTATATTATAGCATTAACCTTATTATGAAACTTACTAGTTTCATTTTCCTTTTTAAAATAATTGTTTAAATCCCTTGATATAGGCAAGGGGAAAAAAATGAGAAGGAATGTCGTACTCCAGTTTTTCAGAGTTTTATTTAAGTATTCTAGATACCAGTACACAAACACCTGCTGTTTTTACTGGGTGTCATAGAGACACCTTCAGTAGCAACATGTTTCTAGCAGAAAATAAAACAGATTCAAAATACATTAAAAGGGAGAATGCCATGAGATATTTTCTCTCCATTCTTCCTTTGTTAGTTATTTATATTCACACATCTTCACTTCACTACATTCCTTAGTAAACAGCTTGCAGGGGGTTGATGTTTGTTAATGAACTGTCAATAAACACATGTTCTCTCGACTTCTTAAAAAAAGACTATATTGGGGGTGAGTGTGCTGGTTTCCAATTCCTGTTCACGCCATGGAGACAGAGAGAGGAGTCTTGGCTGCGGATCTGGCCTCAGAGCTGGGCACGGTTTGCGGTCACGTGGTGGAAGCACAGCTTTTGTGCAGGGAGGAAAGTGGCAGATTTTGATAGAGAGCGTGCCAGCAGTTATTAGGAAGAAATTGGGAAGTGTTTGGAAACAGGGCTGCTAGCATTCCCAACAAAGCTGGAGAAGTCTCTCCAAAGAACAAAAGGCAAGCACACATTCAGGGTGAGGACTTTCTTCTCTGTTGACATATGAGACGTGAAGTGAGTCAGAGGCTGACCCAGGTTTGGAGAGAGGACAAATAATAATATCTTTGTTGAAGGAAATGGGGTCTAGTCATTTCCTTTTCTTCCTCCTGTTATTATTCTTTCTTTGCCTTCTCTTTTTCTCTCTATGGCTGAACATCTCCACTCAAGTGTCTAATGAAGTCCTTCTGACTATAAAATACCAACGGAGAAGAACCTTGGTCATTTGGAAACAAACAAACAAACAAACAAACAAACAAAAAACACTCCCAGTGACTTGTGGGTAGAGGAAAGCAATGATACTGCAAGCAGAGAGTGAATGCAGGGAAGGGGCCAGAGCATGACCTTTTCATTTTGGGCATCATCCTAAAGTACAAATGAATAAGAGAAACTTAGAACAGCCTTAAAGAAAACTATTTATAATTTGATTAGTGTTATTACTGCCTTCTATTCATTTTGAATCAAATTATCTCAAGAGCAACAATTCTGGAAATTTTTGCTTTAGAAAAAGAAAAAAAAGGTTGAATTTCCCAGTATCCTTGTCTGCTTTTTTTTTTTCCTTAAAAATTTCATGCATTGTTAGGGAAGAAAAGTCTAGTCTAACTCACAAATGCATCCTTATTCTCATGTATATTTGATACCGGCCCCAGTCTAATCTGATAAAGTGCACTTTGCCTGTGGTGTCTTACAATAAGCTGGCTGCATTAGTGCCGGGAAAAATCAATACCGATTTATAATTTACCATCGCAAAAACCTATCACTTTTTATGACCCTCCATCCTGGCTCATTAATATTACATTAAAACACACACACCCACTGCAACAGGGGGAAATTGTAGCTTGTCAGGTTTACAGCCATAAAGAAACCTTTAATTGGGCTTAGTTTGGGAATTCAGGCACAGATTTTGTTTATTTGTTTTATTTTTAATGTATGATATTTACCTTAGTAAATTTTAAGATAATGCATAATATACCTATCTATTTCTCTGAAAAGAAAGGAGAAAAGCATGTCGCAGAAATTCTGACATCCACTTTCGTATAGATCTTATACATTTTAATAGTCTCTAATAGCATTCTTCTCTGTTTTTCTATAGTCTCCAAACCTTTTTCACTTTCTTCTTTTTTCTCTTTGTGTGAGTGTGGATTTCTTTTTGCTGAAACATTCCAGCTGATGGTATTTCTCTTATCTTTTTGGCTTGTCATAGTTGATATTTATCCTTCCCACCTCAGATCAGGAAGAAGCTAAATGCCATCTTTTGCATTGTCTGTCTCTCAAAGAAAGGATGCATATTTGATTTTTCTTCTACACCGAATAGAGAATATTACACTGACCCTGCTTGGAAACTGAATGATTCTCCTAGTGCTTGTTCTTTCCCAAAAGAGAACTGTAGACTCTGTGTGTGTGTGTGTGTGTGTGTGTGTGTGTGTGTGTGTGTGTGTCTGTATCTTCAATTCTTTTACCTTCAAGAAACCCCCAAAGAAAAATCAAACAATAGTCTTTCCTTAATCAAGCCTATTAAGCGGCTTTGCCCTCATATGTTTTTAGACTTAAAAGTCTTATATCTAAATTCTTTCCAGATAATGTAAAAAAAAAAAATGATGTCACTGTTTATGTTGGCAGCGGCAAGGTGCTCTATTTATTTCATACTATTCAAATAGTTTCCAGGGAATTTTTCCTGTAAAAATCGTGAAGAACCGACCTTACCACACGGCTTGCCCCTTTCCCTTGCTGCCTTAAAGGTTAAGGCTTCTGCCCCTTCCAACCTTAAAAAGAGGCAAAATGAAGTGTAAAGCAGAGCCAAAAAAATAAATAAATAAGGGAAGGGGGAAATTCAGTGTGTTCTCAAGTGTGCAGTAGATCCACACCATGCAGCAAATACATGTCGTGATTGGGTTTTTAAAAGACGTCCGCCTGGCCCCTGACTGACAGGGCCTATTGATTTTTTAGGTTTCTGCCGTCATCGGTTTCCAGCCTCACAGCGGCCGCATGTCGGGGGTCAGGGCGCACCGGGGCGCAGTGAGCCAGCCCTCGCCACTTCCCAAAGTGAAGGGCCGCTGAAAGAAAATCAATCATGTCATAAGTGAGAAGCATCAAAAATTTTCCCCCTGTATGGCCAAGGCCCATCAGCCTGTCTCCACTCAGTAGCTAAGGTTAGGCATCTGTCAAGTCAGACTAGGTGAAAAGTATTAGAAATGCCAGTTTACCCACGGGTAGACCGTGTGGGTGTGAGGCAGCCTCTTCCCTTTGTCTGGCCATCCCGGGATGACAGGGTTGGGGTTTTCACTTAATTTTTGAGTCAGAATCACCCATTTTCCCTTCCTTTAGCCTTTGTGTGTGTGTGTGTGTGTGTGTGTGTGTGTCTCTTTCTCTCTCCTCCCCCCTCCTAAGGCAGGGCGGGTTGAGGCCTGGTACCCTGTTTATTTAAGAACCAGTGAAAAGTCAAAGTGGATGCATTCCCAGGCAGCCCACTTGGAGGTCAGTGCCATGGCATTCTTACTAAGTCACAGAGTATATTTCCCTAAATGAAGCAGATTTTTAACTACCCCTTTCATATCTTGCTGTGGAAACGCACATGACACAGATAAGTTTAACTGTGAAATTAATAGTGCACATCCCATGGTAGAAATTTTATTTGGCTACTGTGCTGATGTTTCTGAACTGATAGGACACTAAATTTTCTTCCTGTGCCACTAATTGGGAGAACGTATATTTTTAGTTCTCAGAGAAATGATCAGGACTATTCTGTTCATTTTTAAACAACTTTTTATATTTCTTACATTCCAAATCCATATCATGAGATTGCATAGTTTGTTGAAAGAAACCATATTGTCTAACTTAAAGAAACCCTTTACATGTACTTGCTAATTCTGAGCTTAGTATTTAGTTTTCAAGCTATAAATCATAGATTATGTATTCTGTGAGAGAATTATAGGTTTTTATTAATATATTTTAGATTAGATTATTTTTAAATCAATAAGGTTCAAATGAATAGTTTTGCTTGCTTGTCTGTTTCGAGGGATAAGAAGGGTGGATTGGGGAACTGGCTGTCAGGCGGGCCTCACTTTGTGGTTTGCAGCTACTCAGCTCTGCCTCCTTTCAGGTGTGTTGGTTCACTCTGGTTCCATGATAGTCGCTGTCCATTTAAGAACAGTTTGAAATTTCCCAACGAGAGCTTCTTACTGGAAAACCTGCAGGAGGAGTTCATTTGGGTGTAGGGGCAGATTCTGAGATCTCCTTCTGTGCATGGGATGACTACCCCAGGAGCATTAGAAGGACCTGAAAATGAATTGAACTGAGAGCTCTGCTGTAACTTTCCACCCTAAATTGACATTCACTGCTTGAACCAAGATGTATACTCACTAATAAATATTTTAGCTCTCTATGCCTCAGTGATTACACTGGCCATTCCATACAGATAAAAAGACAAAATGTTTCTTTAATCAGTACTGTGATGTGAGACCGTTAAGGTAATAGTGCTTGAAACTATTAGAATCTCAAAGATATTGACTGGCTTGCTTTTGGCATGGCAATTATAATTACATTTTTAGGTTACATTTTTATGGGTTTATACTAGTTATTCTAACATAAAAGAAATTGCTGTCCAGAATTTTAACAGAGGGCAGAATGATCTAGGTTGAAATCCTTAGCAGTCCCAGCATCAGGGCTGCTAATATATGATCTAATTGTGATCAATACTTTCTTTTCTAGTTTCTGTAATGACAAGGCCTTTGCAATAAAAACACTACCATCTTTTTGAAATCCACAGAATGATAAATGACCTAGGCCAACTTGGGGGGAGGTGGGAAAGTGTGGTGTATTTTACATTCCTAGTGATTTATTGTGGGTTTGCACACATAACTGGTGTGAAATCAAGCTGGAGGGGGGTTGAGGGGAGGAGGAAAAGTACCCAACAAAGAAATCCATTCTACCTAAAATGCCTAGGTTTAAGTCCCATTACCATTGATGTGAGCTAAGTACTCTCATCAAGAGGCTTGGGAGCCCTTGAGTATTTAGATTCTTTTTGTAACATTACAGGAGAGGGGAAAAAAGCCAACACAATGAACCACTACTTTGCTATGTATGAATGGCTAGGTCAGCCTAACTCATGTGTTACATAAAAAGGACCAATTTCATTCTGTCTTGACAATAAATGAAAGCTTGGCTTTGAAGGTACTCTTTGCCGGGTCTATTTGCTTTTGGAGACAGTCTATTGGACAGGCTCTGGGAGGCAGGTTATTTCAGGTGTAAGAAAGGAAATCGCCTCGTTTCATTAACTATTAGGGACTTAACTTCCTTTGGTGTAAAGCTGAGTCCAATCATCCCAGATCTCCAATGAGAGGGTGGGGGCGTGCTTGCTGTCCTAATCAAACCCAGCTGGTCATTCAGTCCCAACAGGTAAAGTTTTTGAGGAAGCCCAGTAGAGATTTGTGAGTTCTACAATATAAAAATGTGAAAAATGTGTCAATGTGAGCCCCTTCCAGCTCTGACCCCCCAGTTGTTTATGTCCAACAGTGTTTCTCATGTGGCTGTGGTTAAGTTTCTCCCTCTTTCCATTTTAAACTTCCGTTTGTAGGTTGCCTGTGACATTTTGCTTCAGGCCAGCACTTAGCATATAATATTACAGATGCCTGAAATCTTTCAGCCTTTCTTTTTCTTTTCTTCTTTTCTTCCTTTCACTCTCACTCTTTTTTTCCTGCCTCTCTCTCTCTTTCATTTCACTCCCAACTCCTTTTTTTCTTACAACACCCAAAACTCTTTTGTTTAAAAAAGTTGGAAAATATATGAAGACACCACACAGCATTCACAACTTTAGCACTGATGTGATCTATTTTTCTGCTATTCAACAGACCTCGATTTTTTCCCTATGAACCAGAAAGTCTTTCGTTTTCTTGTCTCAGTAAACACAGCATACGGTACATACTAAGTATTAGGACTCAGGGGTCTTATTCAAATATTTTTTGGGGGGAGAGGGGTCAGGACTATAGAAAGAGATACAGGAGGTGTAGGAGACAGGGTTTTAATGTGAGATCATTAATCATTTCTTTTTTCCTGAATCAGGCTTGGGACAGAAGGGATAAAGAGGGTTTTCCCCTCAAATATTCAATTTATCCTATCAGATTTCCCACAGTGACTTTCTCTACCAAGGTTCTTAATGCACTACTCTTAGAATGTCTCATCAGTGACCAGAGCTGATGGGGTCTTTGAACATTAGACGGTACCCATTAGTCAAGGTCCCTGGGCTAACATCTCTGGATGGCATTTTCTTCTAAGTGTGCCATTAGTTAGTATAATGGACTGGTGTCTGTCAGCCTTTGGGGCAGGACAGAGAGGTGCATCGAAGACCCTTTGTTAGAAGATGGGCTGTGTTTTTTCTTCAACCTGGAAGCATGTCCCCAGCAACGTTTTTAGCTTTTGAAAGACAATAAATGTTAATAGCTTCAGTGAAGTCTTTACAATCTCCCAGGTCAGAAATTGTTGTTGTTTTTTCTCCTTAAAGTCTCAAATATGGATTTACAAAATACTCTTTGGAACCATTATAGTCTTTTGGGTAAATAGTTTTCATTTTAAAACATTTTTATAATACACACATTTTAAAAAATGTTGTAAATATGTATTTTTACGATTGATCGTGACAGCGCCTTAAAGAGCCATTATTGCCTATCAGGGAGATAATGTGTGTGTGTATTAAAGAAATTGTCTACAAAAAGAAAACTCCATCTCGAAGCCGTGTATGTTTCCAATGAGGATTTTTTTCTCACCAATAAACTTGAAAAAATTATGCAAAACAATTGAAATTTAGACAGATCATCCAAGTGAGACAGTTCAGAGTTGAGGATTTTTGCAATGCCTCTCAAGTGGCAATTGAGAAATTTCAGGATTGAAAGCTCAGAAACGCTGGCTACCTTCCTTGAGGCTGTGAACATAGGTTACCAAAGGTTTAGGTAATTTGCCAGACTTTCTGCCTCAAGCCTGCAGTTTTTAAAAAGAGAAGGCTCTGATTATATTGGGTTCTCTGAACCACAGGTTGCCATCCAATCACGGAGGGCTAGAAATCAGTCCAAATAGGGCAACTACTTGTTGGTTTATTCAAACGTACTGACTGTATCATTGTGCTAGGAATTAGAGATATTAAGAGGATGAGCTGCATCTATGCCCTTGGGGAGCATGCAGACCTACAAACATGTTCACTGTGGCAAATCTACAATGGAGGCATGAATGAATCGAAACACCAGCAAAATGATTTAGGAATAAGAACGGAACTGCTGTTCATAAGATCTAGGTGTCTGTGGATTTCCTCAGGGTACAAGGTGGTGGCAAAAGACTGAGGGAGCTGGCCCACGTGGGGAGAGGTGGTGAGAACCAAAAAACGGCATTCAGGTGATAACAACAGTAACAATGACCACAGCTGCTACTACCACTACTATTACTAGGAATTATTGAGGATTTTATGGGACATTTAGCTAAGAATAGAATATGAATTAATTTTTACCTCAGAAGATAAATGTTTGCCTCATTCAACCAAGAAATATTTATTGCATGCCTTCTATATGCTAGTTACTTGGGGGTATAATGATAATAGGGTCCTGTTCCCATGGAACTTACAGTTACTGAGGTTGGGGGTTCTGGAGCTCAGACATTAAATTTAAAATTCACACACCTGAATGTGAAATCTGTAATGTGATAAGTTTACAAAAGGGAGGACACCAAATATCTGGCTGATTTGCTGGTCCTATCTAATGAAGGCAGCAGGTGTGTGTGTGTGTGTGTGTGTGTGTGTGTGTGTGTGTGTGTTGGTTTGAGCTGGTTAGGAAGGTCAGGGAAACCTCTGAGAAAGTGGTGAAAGAAGAATGGAAGTCATGTAGGTGAAGGGGTGGGATTGGGGTGGGGGAGTGTGAAGAATGTTCTAGAGAGGGAAATAGGGGATGAAGAGAGAAAAGGCTAGAAGGAGGAGAAATAAAAAGATGCATCAAGAGGGTGGAAATATCCTTCCTTCTCCTCCGCTTCCCTTCTTTCAACAAGTATTTATTGAGTACCTTTCAAGATCCAGACACCGATCTTAGCAATGGGGATTAGCACAAATAAAAGAGTGAAAAAATCCCTGCCCTCGTGGAGCTTACATTCTAGGGCAAGGAGACAGACAATCAACACACAAACCAGTAAAATATACAGTACATCAAATGGTGATGAATTCTGCAAGGAAAATAGTTTGAGAAATAAGGTGAAGAAATATTTGGGGAGGGGCTGAAGTTGTTATTTTAAATACAGTAACCAGAAAAAGCCTCACTGATAGGCTGGCTTTTGAGCCAAAACCTGAAGGAGCAGAGGGACAGAGCCTTGCAGATAGCTAGGGGAAGCAAACACAGGGCAGGAAAGGCAGTGTGAGGCCAGGCCCTGCAGGGAGTGTGCCTGACAGGTTTGAGGAAGGCTATGGAAGCCAGTGGGGAGGAGCAGAACATGCATGCAAGAAAGTAGCAGGTGGCGCTGCCCAAGGCATCCTGGGGCCATTTCTTGGGCCTCGTGGGCGCTATAGAGGTCCTGGGCTTTTACTCTGAGTGAGATCGGAAGCCATCGAAAGTGGAGGACAAATAGATGAGAAGAAGGTTTCCGAGCAATGAAGAAGATATCCACCCAGTCATTAGCATTAAGCTGAGAAGTCTTAAACTAAAGGGAAGCATTTCCAACAACAGGCTTTGGGTATTCCAGGTCATCTGACATTTCCTGCATGAAACCTTAAGACCACTACAACTAGAGATTTGATGTTTTTAGAATGGCTTCTGGGTCAGTTCCACTAACAGGATGGCTAAGCCGATCATGATTCATAAAGATGCATTTTGGGAACAGATCCATTGTATTTATTAAACATCGATCTGCTTTGACAACCCTATTGCAAAACTCAGTTTCCACAAAACCATCTATGTTTATGTGACAACTGTGTACCTAAATATACGAGATAGTACATGGGTAATATGGGCAGGTGACTGAAATAAAGTCAGCTGAGGGCTGAGTGACAGGGTATCCAGCTGGGTAGATGGAGGAGCAGGGAGGGAAAAAGAGCAGCTGGGGACACAGATTGAGGTGGGCAGGCAAGACAATGGTCTGTCAGGATGAGCACCTTCCCACAAAGGTCATCAGCCCTTCATGGACAATCAGCACAGACACCTTGGCTTTTGTATAAGCTGAAGTTTCATTCTCTAGAGAAGCCAGTGTGTTCTCCAAAAGGAAGGTTAAAATTCATTGTGGCAATTTGCAAAATGATGAAGAGGAAGAAATAGTGTATTACTCACATTCAAATGCTTTGTTACCCATACATGAGGGTCCTTCTTCTGGTTCCCTTTCTAGCATTAGGGCTATAGTCTTTGGTATGAATCTTTAATATTAATCTCTGAACACTAGGAAGCAATTCAATGTTATGGACTTTAGGTCCTCGGCACTTTTCCAGGGCGGAGGTGAGGGAGAGCACTCCCTAGGCTTAGCTCTTGAAGACAGTGCTGGATGGGCGTGTTGGTTCTGTGGGCTTTTTAGAGGCCACAGTAAAAATCTTCTTATATTTAGATCTCTTTACGCTTTGGGACTGCTTGTGATGTTTTTCCTGTGGTCTTTTGGTCATCTCCTTGACAATTTCCTCCTATGGCATTTGTTCTAGAAAACAGAGATTCTCAGTGTCTTGGGGCAAACACTCTTTGATTTTTAGTGAAAAGTCACGGAACCTCTTCAGCCTTGACCTGGGTGGGAGGTGTCTGGCAACCGAAGCAAAAGCAACTACAACTCCAAGAAGGCAGTCCCCTGAGAGCCTGTACTGTTGGGTCCAGGGCCTTGATGCCGGGAAGTTATTTCGTTTATGTTTGCTTGTTTAAAGTCCCCATTTGCTTTTCTTCAAGGTCCAGCTTCCAAATCTAGTTGACTTTTTACCATCACTCACTGGGCTGGCCACACAGTGCCGGAATTCCTGGGTCTCCCTGGACAGGCTATTTTCCGAGACCCATGGAAATCAGATCAATGCTCGCTTGCTCTATGACTTTCATCATCCACGTGCTTTCTAAATATGAACTCATTCTTCTTGCAAGAATCAGGCTAAGCATTGTTATCCCCACTTTACAGATGGGCGTGCCCAGATTTCATTATTCTGAAGATAGATTTTGAGTCCTTGATAAATGTACTTAGCATTATAGTACATTGAAGATGAAAATGCCTAATAGGTTACCCAGTATTGCCCCTCCCTCTTCACCTCCATGCTATCAGAAGCTCCTGCAATCTACTTTCTAGTGCTTTGACCAGTCTTCGTTTAAATGTCCCAGGGGAACCTCCCTGTAAAGCTACCTTGGAGAAAGAATCTCCTTCTAAAAGCTACTTTTGTGGTCTCAGTGCTGCAACTCCTCCTCCCTACAGCTGAAAGGCACTTGGAAGTGAGAGGAATATGGTTGGAAGTCTCTTTTCCTTTCTCTTTTAGGAGAATTACAAATTCCAAGAGTCACACGTGTATCTTTTCCTTTTATAGTAGATTTTTATATGCCTTTCTAGGTTTACTAACAGACATACAGGATTTTGAGTTACAGTTGGGACATGAGCTCATGAAATTAGTCTTAACTGCTTTAACCCGTAGGTGCTCGTGTTTATGGAATAAGAAAGTCATAATCGCTGACCGCAGCCGTTAAAATCTGATGTGAGTCAACTTTGAGTACAAAGACTTTCTATAAGCCAACCCTCTTGAAGCAGAAATGATCACAATGTAATATAATGAGAATAATTAATAAGGAGTGTGCCAGTGACCTTGAATATTAATATTGTTTCCTTTTCCTGTAAACAAACTGGGTTATTTTATTATTATTTTAGTGTGTAATTTGGCATAAACACTCCTTTTCACATAATTTCCCCAGGTGACTTTTGTCTCCTTGGCAATTTCCGGCTTTAATAAAGAAAACCTAATTAAGAAGGAGCTGTTGATTGGTTTGCTAGTGTAATTAACACAGGTGATGCTAATGAGTTTCTATGAAACTGGTGGTTTATGGGAAAAATAAACAGACCGTTGTTGCATATGGCCCAACTGATATCTGCACTCTGGAAGAAATGCTGATTTCCAAGTCTCCTGTGAGTGGTTTGTGGGCATGGAATAGGCAGATAAAATATTTTATAAGATTCATTAGTGGAACTTGACTAAATTGAGAGCAAAAAAAAATCTCAGTGTTAGGCAATATTAAAAAATCTGATCCCTGGCTGTAGTACTGTTTAGATTTGTCATTTTTCATGTGCCTAAAAAGGGGCAGATTTCTTTTGTTTGGGGTGTGTTTCCAATTTTCATTATAGGCATTTGAAGTTTGCAAAGCTTCTAGCAGCCTTTTCTCTCTCTCTCTCTCTTTCTCTCTCTCTCTTTCTCTTCTTTCTTTCTTTCTTTCTTTCTCTCTCTCTCTTTCTCTCTTTCTTCTTTCTCTCTCTCTTTCTTTCCAGAGTCTCACTCTATCACCCAAGCTTGAATGCAGTGGCACGATTACAGCTCACTGCAGGCTAAACTGCCAGGGCTCAAGTGATCCTCCCACCTCAGCCACTGGAGTAGCTGGGACTACAGGTGCCTGCCACCATGTTCAACTAATTTTTGCTTTTTTTTTTTTTTTTGTAGAGATGGGGTTTCACCATGTTGCCTAGGCTGATCTCAAACTCCTGGGCTCAAGTGATCCTCCTGCCTCGGCCTCTCAGAGTGCTGGGATTATAGGCGTGAACCACGGCACCTGGCCCCCAGCAGTCTTTCTAGGGACCTTTTAATTTTTATTCTCTTCTCCTTGACTTTGTCCATTGACTCTTGAGGATGCTGTGACCAGGAAGGCACATGGGATTGCTGCAGAAATTAAGATTCCTTAAAGTCTCTTTTCTTGGCCTACAAATCCTTCCTGAGGAGCTCTTCTTTTGGGTTGGGGGGGGGCAGAGTCTTGCTCTGTTGCCCAAGGCTGGAGCACAGTGGTGCAATTTTGGCTTACTGAAACCTCTGCCCCCCAGGTTGAAGTGAGTCTCATGCCTCAACCTCCTGTGTAGCTGGGATTACAGGTGCACGCCACCATGCTGGGCTAATTTTTGTATTTTTAGTAGAGACGGGGTTTCACCATGTTGTCCAGGCTGGTCTTGAACTCCTGACCTCAAGTGATCTGCCTGCCTCAACCTCCCAAAGTTCTGGGATTATAGGCGTGAGGCACCACGCTCGGCCAATCCTGAGAAACTCTTGATATTTGTATTTTCAGTGGCATCCAGGCTAGGTTGGTACATCCAGAATTACTTACAAGAAGCAAATTTCTCTTCTTTTTTTCTTACTTTTTCTGGGCTGGGAGGGGTGGTGGGGACACGGGTTCAGATGTCATTTCACAACTTTATACAATGAACAAGATTTTTGTGGCATCAATGCATATTTTCTCATTGTAAATTTTACTTGGAATACATAGCTATTAGTGTTGATAATTTACAAATGCCCTGTTCAATTTCAAAAATGATTTTTGAAGTTGTTTTCATAAAAGACAAGTTGATCATAAGCCCTTTGATGTTTACACAGCATTTCGAGGCCCCTTCTCTTTTTCAGTGGTGTGTTCTTCCCAAATCAATTTTTTAAGTATGTGTTTTCTCTTCATTTTTATCTGATATTTCATCAGCAGCAAGTTAATTCTTTCTCTTTTTTTCCTGCCTCCAAAAATGCCTATTCCACTTTGTCTCTCATCTATTGCTATGTGACAGAAAAACCAGAGACATTCTGTGTCTCACAATGCACCTCCAGGGACATCTTTTGAACTCTCATAATTTGTATTTATTGCCACCCACTTTGTAAGTTCACAGTTTAATTTGCCAGCAGTGGCAGTGTTAGGCCGACACAGTAAAACAAGATAACGTTAAAATGTCAGAATGAGAGGGGGCATGAATGATGCATTACCCCTACCAGGACTTGCACTTGTCATTCCTTTCCACCAAAGTGATGTTAACTACCTTTTGAGAGCTTTATCTGACTGGTATTACTCAGAAATAGGATCATTAGTTCACTGTTCTGATTAGGAAGCCGCTATGCTTGATTAACTCTTCTTGGACTGGGATCTCAGTGGAAGCATTAAATGAATCGCACTGACTTAGACATCTAGAACTAATTTATAATTATTTTTTTGCAATTATTTTTAGTTGTTGACATGTGTTTTTCCATGATGTGGTACTTAACGGGAATGAGTTAAACCTACTGGAGACAAGCATGTTTGAGTTGCATATTTTAATCCACATTTCAAGACAGGTCTTCTAGATTTACAAAATGTTTCCTGTGGACAGATACTAAGCCATCGTTCTCAATAGCATCTATGTCTAATTCATTCACAACTTTTTGAAATTTCTGAGTTTGGGAAATTTCAGCCCTTTTGTAGTTTTGGCTGAATCATTGCCCTAGGGAGAAACTAGTTGAATTCATGTTTACTCACAGTGGTGACTTCATGGGCGTTCAGAAGCAGGGCTAACATGTGCCTTAAAGAAACTTCCAAAGTGATAAATCTAGAATATTGAAACAGGAAATCCCTCCCCACTTCCCCATTCCCCGAAACCACCTCACGCGGTTCTTTCCCTCTCTAAAATTTTCTTCCTAATCCTGCTGCTGTCTGAAATCCTATCATATTGATTCTTTGGCTTCTGAGCAACTACATAACTCTCTGCCCTCTTCCAAACATATACTCGATACGTATATGGATGAGTTTTAGATTATCTCAAGAGCCAGTTTTGATAGGGAAAGCATTGAAAAGCTAGAAGGTGGGTATGGGAGTAGCACTAAGGAGGAAATTTATCCTACAACAAGCATCTTGATTGTAATAAAGACGTCTTTTGAGTTTCATAGGAAAGGGCTCCATTTTACAGTAAAGATATGTATTGATTCTGGTCCATAGTTCCAGAATGAAACTTGTATTTTAGTTTAGCCTTTCCAAAATAAGAATATTTTTCACCTTATAATTCAAAACAGAAACAGAGCTGTATGAAATAATCTGAGAGGGATTTGTGTCTCTCCTGCACTACCGCATGTACAGTGCCCAGCACTCCTGGGGGCTCCCTGTGCATTTGTTAAATGGAAGGGATGAAGTTATCACTATGGAGCAGCCTTCCCCACCCCCCTTTTAAGTACTTTCCCCCAAATCTCTTATTTCCTGAAAAGGCTTTTTTATCTGTGTAGATCCAGAAACTTGGGTTGTTATTACAGATGCCTCTGATGAACCTGGGGTTACCCTGAGCATATTAACAGCACCATCCCATTATGTTCCTTTATCATATACTTGACATCTGCCCTAAGTTACTATCCTTCACTATCTGCTTAAGTAAACCTATGTTCTCTTTGGAGATTTCTTGGCAGCTAACCCTTGGCTGTAGATACAGATGAATTGGCCTTCAGCTATTTGTATTAAAAATATAATCAGGACTTGCTTGTCTAAAAAGGTGATTTGGACCTGGTTTTCAGTACCAAGCCAGGTGGCTGTCTTTCAGGGGGACAAGTTTAACTGAGATGGGGGAAGCTGGATAGCAGTGTAAGAATTCAAAAAGGAACTTGTTTTCAGGGTAGTTACGATAAAGCCCTAAGAGGTACAGGAAAAAGAATATGTGTTTGGTTTGAGTTTCTTGGGTCTATTAATTGCCTTCTAAGAGTGTACTTTTTGTCAGGGTGAATCATTTATCGCCAATTCCAGTTTATTGATATTTCTCTCTGTGAGCCCATTTTTCAGTGGTTTTGCCATCTATTGCCCAGAGAATTGATGCTGTCTGAGATTTGACTGTAATGCTGCTTTTGGAGAGTGGGGAAATGAAGGCATAGAAAAATAAATAGCTTTTTATAACCCTATGTGAAAAGGTGGTCATCAAATTGGAAGGACTTTTTCTTTTTCTCCTTCTATACCTGTGTAGCAGAACCTTTTGGTCAATATGGGTCAGGCTTAATCAAAATTAACTTTACTTTAAAACTGCTGTTACTTGGAAGTTTCCTTTCTATACTCTTTCTTAGAAGGGAAGGTTGGGTGTGAAGTTCTAAAAGAAAAGCTCTTTGGCCAAGAAAATATAAAACATTTTCCCAAGAGTCACAAATATCAGTGTGTGTTTTAGGGAAGCAACCAATGTTACTTCTCCTAGAAATAATTGGTGTAACTGAATTAAGATTACTTTCCCAAATCAGATCCTCTGCCTTACTCAAGGTTTCCTGTGTCCTGCCTTGTCCCAGATAGAGAACAAAATGAAACCCTCACCAATTTTGTCTACCTTTTTTGCTCTAAGCCAAGGTTTTGCAGCACCATTAGGATGTAGATTATCATATTTAAAACCTGTGATGACACCGTTGTACCCATCTGAATGATTAATCTGCTCATTAAAAGAGTGCCGATGGGCTAGTCTAATTGGAACATGGATCTTCTTAAAGGACGTTACAGGGTCGGGAATAGGAAATATTACTCATAACATAAAGTAGGGATTAATTATGCTACTAAATACTACTGTGTGAAATTTACATATGGGTCTGGTTAGAGACAAGGATTAGAAAAAGTGCAGCATCCCATTTTATAACATTTATGTCAACTTTAAGACAGGTGGTGTGTTCCTTCTTTAATCCCAAATCTTAAATCAACATTTACAAAAGCTGTTATAAACTCAAATGCCACAGAAGGCTTAGAGGTTGGGATAAATGCAGAATTTGCATAAGTGAATCACCGTGATTTAACTGTATGGATTTTCAAAAACAATTGCAAAGATCCAAAGCTGCAGAGCAGTCTCTACTCTCCGTTAAACCTTAAACTTCTGCATGATATTAATCTTCCTAGGAATGAAAGTACAATTGGGATCTTTCAGAAAATAGGCAAATCCACTAAGCACAAGTTTACAAGTATTTTTTTTCCAAATAACCTTTCTTTAAACAAACAATATGTATAAAAGATGTAAGGGGATTGCTCAAAGCAAAGGGGATGGGAGATTTGAATCTCCACTTAAGAGCTTTTACGCCACATGCATCCTATGGCCACACAGTTAGAAAACCACCGTATAATATGGAGGTGGATCCTAGAATCTGGGTTGAAAAGAACCTTGAAGCTCTTTTATTCTGTCTCCCTCATTCCCAGGCAAGGGAGCACAAAACTTACATAATGAGTTAGTGACAAGCCAGAGCTAAAAAGTAAAGTTTTTGGCTCATAGTTCAGGGCCATTTTCAACAAACAACATGATATCTCTAGTCTGGTTACCAAATATCTCGACATGTTGGATTATTTGTTTGACGCATCACATGTTAAGGTATCTCTGTTTACTGAAGTCAGACCTGTTTGACAAATGTGAAATATATTCTTACACATCTTGATGATTTGTTGCATTTCCACTACTTGAAAATTCATATTTCTTTTTACTTGTAGGCAGATGTCAGATCATGTGTCAAGTAAAATATGGAAAGTTGCTCCTCTGGAGTAAACACTCTACCGAGAGAAATGAAAATTAGAGCACTTGGTTATACGTGGGCCTCTACCTGTTTAAGGAACTCAAAGGATTACATATTGGTGTTTTGGATCCTTCCAAGCTCAGAGAATTTCCCTGGGCTTTGGTAATCATATATTTCTGGGATTGGGGAAGCCTTAGGTAGAGAATGCTGTGCTTAAAGAGACCCTAACAGACTATCATTGTCAATTCGAGCTCCTCCATACCTGTGGGTCCTTCTAACCAGCTCCCATGTTTGTTCTCTCCTCTTCATTTTATTCTGCTTGTCTGACTGAGTTGAATTCACCATTATCTCTCACCCAGATTACTGGAGTAACTTCCTAGCTATCTCCTGGCCTCCAGTCTTAACCCTACTCGGTCTGCTGTCTACATGGCAGCTAGAATGATCTTTCTGATGCTTCTGACATCACTCTTCTGCTTTAAAGTGGCTCCCACTTGGACAGCCTGGCTCCTCATTGTCCCAGAGATAAAAGTGCAGGCTTTTAAGGTTATGTACAGTGTCCTTCCTGGCTTCATTTCTTGCTACTCCCCTCCTTACATTGGACCACTTTGCACTGATGCAAACTTACCGTGAACTCTGAGCTTGCTTTTGTCTTTGCACCTGTTTTCCCCTATAACTGGTATACTCTTCTTAGCTTTCTCCTTGCCTCAGCTTCCATCTGGCTGTGTCTGACTTATCCTTAGGATTAAATTCAGCATTAGCTTCTCAAAGGGGCCTTCTTGGACCCACCAACTTAGGGTACAAGTGTGCACTCTCTCTCCATCATAGCATTTTTCACACTGCTTGGTAACAGTTTACCATGTAACTCCCCCCACCTCCAGCAGCGAGCTCCTTGAGGGCAGGGCGCAGGATATTATTGTTTTCCTATTTTTGTTTCCAAGTACTGATTCCAAGAATGAAATCAATAAATGTGGGAGGAAGGAAAGAAAGCAATAAACCCCAATAAGAATTTACACTAGAAGTTATGCAGAGAAAATGTTCCAACACTCTTTCATTAGATATTCCATTATATACTGCCATTCATTAATAGCTGGGTGGGTGCCTTTTTATGTCATGTTTAAATGTTTCAATTTAATATCTTTGTTTTTTTCCTACCCAAGTTACAATAGGGATCAGGTGACCACCAGCTTCCCTAGCATCACCTTTAAAAGCACAGGCTCCCTGGGGTCATTCTATTTGTGATTCTATGTTGCATGCTTTGTGATATGTTTTGTGTGCAGGCAGAGGCCTATAATTGGTAGAAGAGGTAGGAAAGTTGTTTTTCAGTTGGAGAGAGAAGCTTTTGTCATGGACTTCGGAGTATTCTCTAAGCTTGAGTTGTGGCATGTCGTAGAGGTCAGTTCTGAAGATGTTCTTACTGTCATCTGATAGAGGAGATGAAACCTTCAAAGAACCTATACTGTCATTCTGTAAAAGTTAATAGCAAAGTATCATTGCAGATCTGTTGGAAAATGCTTGGTTTTTTTTTTGTGGTAAACCTCTGAACATTTTTAAGACTCTAGTGTGCAGAGAACCTTTCTTTAGAAATTCAGATCTGGTGGGATACCATTATTGTCTAGTGGTGGAACAGACATTTGAGGATAGTATTCTTTAGTGAATATCATTCATTCCTGGACCTCCACAGTCTGCAAGTGAAAATATAAGCTATAAGCCACCGAAGAAGTTAAGGAGATACGTGATTGTAGTAAAACCTTGACTGGCCAGAATGCCAGGGAAATGGAGTGATCTGTTATTTTTTTTCAGCTTTGCTGGTGAAAAAGGATTTCATCATCTTTTTTGGTAAATAGTGGTCTGGCTATAGGGCAGTGTTATAGGAGGTACAGGAGGTTGGGCTAGATGTGAACTCACTCTGGGGTGTCACTGAGTTGTTTTCCTAAATTTTAGAATTGTGGGCCTTTTGAGTCAGTATGAAACTTACCCATGATCTGATAAAACCCCATCCTTAAAGAAGTGGAAAGAGAGGCTGCAGAGGTGGCTCGAAGTCCTATACCTTTTTAGTCCCACAAGCAAGATTTATACTTTGCTCTCAGACTTCTAATTCACTGTTCTTCACCCTAAACTGTAAGTACCTATATGGGCTTTGTGGGCTTTAAAAAGTATTTACTTTCTTTCTCTTATAAGCCCAGTACAGAAAGCAATGCTAGTTAACTGAGGAAAGTGAATAGAATGTAAGAAGTTGTACTCTGATAAAACAAAGCTTTCTATAATGACACTGGTTTATAGCACTGAGAAACTTCATGATTCTAGAAACTCTTCCTAGGGAATGTGCAGAGTCAAAGGTTGCAGACTGGCAGCTGTGATCATGTTGAGCTTGGGGAAGCATTTAGTTTGGCCAGTGTGGTGTTGTTGCCTTGTAGATGGGGTATATGGTCCTCTGCTTGCCTCGGTCCCCAGCCTCTTGGCAGCTTCACTTCATTATGCTATTGGCTTGGTTTCCAAGGCTTTTGAATTGGAAGCTCTGAGTTTAATGTGATTGTTTGTTTTGTTTGGGGCCTACAGGAAGGTAAGCAAGAGATGCCTATTTTATTTTCAAAACATCTGAGAAGGGGGCTACATTTATGGGATGGGCTAGTTGTTGACATGTTGTTTACATATTTTAGAAGCATACTGCCCCTCAAGCTGCCACCAGCTTTATCAGGTCACTTAAACACAGTCCCGTGCTGCCATCGATAGTCCAAATCTGTGACAACTGGTAACCTTCAGCATTTGTATGGAAAGATGGTTGATCGGCCTGTGCGTCGGCACAGATGCAAGGTGTAAACAAATGGGGTTGTTGCATTTGTGCCACTAACCACTCAGGTTTATACAAAAAGTATCAAGCTTTCCCTGTTTTATCTGGAATAAGACTTTCCAGGATTTCAAAATTTCATTTTTCTCTCTTCCTAAAAAAATTTGCTCTCTTTCCCTCAGAAGCTTAGATAAAGAAATAATTATTGAGAAAACAAATGACCTTCACTGGTGGGAGTTTTACTGAGTGGTAGGTGGTAAGCATATAATTTATCTCTTGTTCCTAAAATGATTTTTATTTTTTAGAAAATAAATTAAAAGAGTAACTTATATTCTCTGTAAAGAATTTAAAAGAATACAGACCAGAAAGAAAAAATTATCTTTTATCCAAAAATTTGGAAAAATCATCTTTTTAACATCTTCTGTATTTTTTTCAGAATATTTTCTGTGTATATATCAGAACTGTATATTTACAAAATTGGATTATACTGTTTTGTGACTTGCTTTTTTCTTTTATTGTGAATATTTTAGTGTATCTCATAATTTTTTAAACACATAGTTGCATAGTGTTACATCCTGTGGCCATAAGTTATTTACTCTGTTGTAGAGTCTGTAGTCAGTTTTCAATTTTTTGCAATTGTTAAAATCAGCAATGAGCCACCTTGTGTATCTTCGGGTTGAATATGATTTTTTTTTTCCTTTAGGCTTAATTCGTCAAAGTGTAATCTTTGAATTGAAGGAGATGATTTATTTTATTTTATTTTATTATTATACTTTAGGTTTTAGGGTACATGTGCACAATGTGCAGGTTTGTTACATATGTATCCATGTGCCATGTTGGTTTGCTGCACCATTAACTCGTCATTTAGCATTAGGTATAAAGAGATGATTATTTTTAAGCCTTCTGGTACATGTGGCTAAATTGCCCTCCAAAAAGGTTATACTATTTACACTTTCACTATGTGTTAAGACAGTGCAGTTCGCTGGCATCCTCAAAGGACCTCATTTAAAAACTTGTACCAACTTGGTAAACTGAAATATAGTATTTCTATTTTGTGATTATTGCTGAGGTTGAATACTGAGCTCGATATTTTTCTTTGTGTTTTTGGCCATTTGTATGCATATTTTGGTGAATTGCCTGTTCATTTTCTCCCTTATTTTTTTCTCTTATGGGCTTTTATTTAGGTTTTAAAAAATAAACATTTATTGTCTCACAAGAAGTTCAGGTCAGATGTAGCAATCTGAAGGCTCGACTGGGGCTGGGAGATCTGTTTCCAAGGTAGCTCGTTCACAGGGCTATTGGCCTGAGGCCTCAGTTTCTTGATACATAGCCTTTCCGAGGCTGATTGGGTATCCTGATGACATGGCAGCCAGCTTCTCCCACATTGAGTGAGCCTACAGAGAGCAAACAGGAAACTGACAGGCCTTTTTGACCTAGTCTTGGAAGTCATACATTGCACTTTTGTCTTCTTCTATTTATTAAGAGCAAGTCACTAACTCTAGCCCACATTCAGGAGAGGGAAACTAAGTTCTACCTCTTGAAGAATTTGTGGATGTATTCAAAAACCATTAGAGAACTTATTTTTTTAAAACATTTTTCAAACATTTTCCTCCAGTTTGCCCTTCAATTTTAATTGTTTTTACAGGGATGTACAATTTTAATGTACTTAAGTCTATTAGTCATTTCCATTTTTAGAGTCTTTCTTTTGCTTTGTGCTTAACAATGTCTTCTCTACTCTAGGGTCAAATAAATCTTCACCTATAATTTTCTTTTAGTTCTTTGTTGATTTCACTTTTTGCATCTAACCTCTTTAATGTTTCTATAATTTATTTTTAGAAATAAATTAGATACAGCAATTTTTTTTCTGAATAACATTTATTTAAGTGGCAATTTTTGAATAAGCTCACTTTCTCCTAATGATTTAGAATGCCTCATTTATTATCAGTAAATATAGGGTAGATATTCCACTGATACTTACAATATGACTATAGCCCTTATTAAAATCTTAAAATGCTTCCATGCTGATTGGTAAATATCTGCTGCTCTAAGTGTCCCGTCCTTTCCTTCCCCCTCAGTTCAGATCCTTCTCTATCAATTTAAAGGGGCTTCTCTGGTGCATTTAAAGGAGTGAGTGTGGTATTGTGTCTTCCAGACTGGAGCTCCAGGGACAATGTAGGTGTCAATTCTGCTATTTTGAATAGCCACCCTAACTAAGGATATAGAGGCACATGGCTTTCTGTTCTGTTCCATTGATTGGTTGATCTAGTTTGATTCTCTTACTGCATGATTTTAATTGCTATGGCTGTATAATGTGTTTTAATTATATAATCATCCCCTATTTTCATGATTATTATTGCTTATTTATTCTTGTATATGAATGAATGAATCATATTTTTGGTTAAAATAATGTCTTTAGTATGTTGAATAATGTATTAAAGACTGGGGAAGTTGACATCTCTACTATATTGAGTCTTTCTATCTTGAAAGTATATATATTCTTATGTCTTAAAAGTCTTCCTATTTTAAAAGAATTATATATTATTTATGTCTTTAAAATTCTTGACCAGACCTGGTGGCTCATGCCTGTAATCCCAGCACTTTGGGAGGCCGAGGCAGACAGATTGCCTGAGGTCAGAAGATTCAGACCAGCTTGGTCAACATGGTGAAACCCTGTCTCTACTAAAAACACAAAAATCTGCCAGGTGTGGTGGCACACTCCTGTAATCCCAGCTACTCGGGAGGCTGAGGCAGAAGAATCTCTTGAACCCTGGAGACGGAGGTTGCAGTGAGCTGAGATCGAGCCACTGCACTCCAGCTAGGGTGACAGAGTGAGACTCCATCTCAAAAAAAAAAAAAAAAAAAAACTTCTTAAGTAGAGTTAGAGTTTTTCTTTATATTTTTGTTTTAGTTTATTTCGATTTATTTTATGTTTGGCATCTTTTTTTGGTGTTAGGAATAGTATATTTTCTAAAATATGGGCAAATGCTTATTACAATTATTTATTCCTCAGATATGTTAATGGTTCAGGGGTTCTTTAAGAAAGATATTTTCTAAGTTTCGGAAAATGCAAATTTACTGAAGTCCTTTAAATAATCCCTCCTCTCACTAGAATTTTGAATTACCTTGATATGATGCACAAAAATTCTGGTCACTTACAAATTGTTTAAGTAGCCAGTTCAAGATGACTTGGGGACAACTTGAGTAATGTGTGAATCGTGTGGGCAATCACATGTTGTTGATATCCAAAATACCAGCCTTTTCATTTTCTTTTTCTGAATGTTTCTGCTTGAAATTACCCATGGTTTAAAATATGCACGGCACATGGCATTGAACGTGGAAAGTGTTGTTAAGTTTTGAATGGGATGGTTAGAAAACGGGGTTTCTGGTTGTGTAAGAGTCTCTCATCTGGATCTGAAGCCTCTTCCAGGGAATTCCAGGCCTTCACCCCTCTATGTTATAAAAATGACTGGGTGACTTAGCAAAGCAATAATACCAGTGGGATGTGTATATTAACCTGTCTGTGGGGGGAAAATGCTGAGAGCAACAGGCCTATAATTTAGGTAATAGCAATAGTCTATGAAAAACATGCTGCTTTTGCCTTGATGCTAATCAGGAAACCATCAGACAGTCTTCCCTGACTGAGTAAGGGCAGGGCGGGAAGGAAGTCAGCTGTCATCATGTTTTTGAAGAAGAAAAAAATGAGAGGTGAACTGAACTCTGTGATCGGAACCTCACTCTAAGGCCGCTTCCTGAATTTAAAGGTGTGGTACTCCAATCAGCACCGCAAATTGGAGGCATCTGATTTGCATGGATTAACAGGAGTGGGTCACAACCTTCTGACAGGTCAATGGCACCACTGGGGATTTGAAGAAAACTTTGATTCTCCCTCTTTTCCCCCTCTGCCATGAAGCAATCATGCTGTTCTATTGTAAAAGAGGATCCCTTACTTATAAAGCCAAGCTTGTCATTTAAATTCACTCAAGTTAGGACACCACCGAGCTCTGTCAGATGTCAGTCTCAATTCAGCAGGAGAATGTTTTTCAACAGCTTTCTAACCTCTTTGCCGGGAAACACAGAGGCTGGGATCAAGGGGGAGGGGCAGCTGACTGGGCTTGAAGGATTTTTACAAAGGCAAGATTGGAATTTTTCATTTCAGGCAGGTTTTCTTTTTCTTTACGTTTTCTTCTTATTATTTTTTCCTTTTTCCCTCTAAGCCTCGTGTAAAAGATATTCCCACAAAAAGGGAGTGAAAAAAATCAGATTGGTTGTAAGGACTACTTCATTTGAGGGTCTCCTTGAAGGCATTTAAACCTGGGAGTGATGTTGGCATCTTTTCTGCATTAGGGGTAGTGGCTGTTTGCCAATCATTTCCCTTGAAAAATATCGTGCGACCATAAAGGAACTATGAAATGTTTGGCAGAGGAAGCGTCCATGGCAGAATAGGGACAAAGGGAAATGGAGATTTTCTGATTCAGCCTCTGGTGCCAGACCCAAATAAAAAGAAGAGGCGCATGCCATGGAACTATGGCTTATCTGAAACACCCTGGGTCAAGGAGCTTTGAAATGGTAGTGGCAGAGTTGGGACCATTTTTTTCTTGAATATTGATACACCAAGTGCTCCGGAGATAAAATGTTCAGAGAGTTCTAATATACTCACTTGCTACGTATTGTTTTCTACATTTATCTACAACTGTTGATTCAGCATCTCCTATAGGCCAGAGATTATGCCAGACCTAATTTGCAACAAAACAGATTTGGTTCCTGCCCTCTTGGGACTTCCTGCTTAGACCTGCCTCATCAATTTTCATTTCTTATGTGACTTGATCTTTGTCATGTAAATTCCAGTATTTTCTTGCATCCATGACAGTGCTTAGCATTGTATTAATAATACCTTACCAAAAAGTTTGGTACATATCTATCATTTTATTGGCTGTTCAAATAATGTTTAAATTTAGAAGCCTCAGTTTTCTCATCTGTAAAATGGGGATAATAATGTCTATCTCACAGGGCACTTGTGAAGAGTGAATGACGTATAGACAGCACTCAGCAGAGAGCTTGGCACAGAGTACTTAGTAATTGGGAGCTGCTAGCATTTTTCATTAGAAGTGTGGCTCACGCCTGTAATCCCAGCACTTTGGGAGGCCGAGACGGGTGGATCACAAGGTCAGGAGATCGAGACCATCCTGGCTAACACGGTGAAACCCCGTCTCTACTAAAAACACAAAAAATTAGCTGGGTGTGGTGGCAGGTGCCTGTAGTCCCAGCTACTCGGGAGGCTGAGGCAAGAGAATGGCGTGAACCCGGGAGTTGGAGCTTGCAGTGAGCCCAGATCACGCCACTGCACTCCAGCCTGGGTGACAGAGCAAGACTCCATCTCAAAAAAAAAAAAAAAAAAAAAAAAAGAAGTGTTGGTGGCAGAGGTAGTGGTAGTACATGCTTAACGTCTAGAACCTTCTCTTCTGGTTAATTCCACTGGAATCTTTCTATAATATTTTCAACTTCTTTTTTCCTTTAGTAAGTATGTCTTTCTCAAAGAATTAATTGTTGGATGGTTGAAGATAACTTGGAAGACCTTAAGGTCATGATTTCATGATTTGAAACAAATTGTCAAGAGCTATTTTAGAAGGAATATCTGAAAGTGTGCGTGCGTGTGTGTGTGTGTGCGTGTGTGTCTATGTGTGCGTGCAATCTAAGGTACATTCTGCAATTAAGCTTCCAGTTAAAATTCCAGTTTTGAAAAGCCTCTTGAACTCCTTTTTGAGTTCTCTTTCTTTTAATGGTACAAATGTCCTTTCAGAGAAAGGTGCTCTCAGCTCTCATTCTCCTCCTGGTGAAAAACATTCAGAGACCATTAGGCTGCGTCTCAGTGAAAGGAAACTGCAGCATAGAACTTGATCTGAAAAGCCTGTGACACACCGTGTCCCTCCAAAGTAGAAGCCTCCTTGGTACTACAAGACTGTGGACTGGAGTGTGTTGCTGGAGTTTGACATGGGTTCAAATCTTGCCTTTGCCATTTATTAGCTTTGTGACCTTGGGCAAATTTCTAAATCTGAAAGACACGCACACACACACACATTTATATTTGTTTAATTAATGCAGTATCTGGCATATTCAAGCAGGAGCTTGTAACAAATAAGTAACAACTGTAAGCAATAAGTATTTGTTGCATAAACAAAGCAATGGCCTGTAGGTACTCCTCCTTTGGTAAGCCATTGCTAAGCATCTCTTTGCTCCTCTTCCTTTCAGCTGCTGGCTGAACCTGCAGCATCTTCTTGTGACTCCCCTCAGTGGTAGCACACTTCTACTCTTTGAGGGTTGATCTGAGTTTCGGAAACAGCCAGCAGTAATTTGGTACTGAGGCTGGTGTAAAACATCAGTCTATTAAAGATCATTTTAGATCAGAAATGATGCGTCCCTGTAAGGGAACTACTATATTGAGATGAACTCATAGCATTCGGCCTGGATTTTAAAGACGAGCTGCAAATGCTCTCAAGCAGTCTTCCAAAGTGACAATTAAGAATGGGATGGAATTCATTTTGATGTCCAGATCTAGTCTAAAAGTCAGTCACATTCCAGGTCTCCCTCTGGCCACTGTGCTCGGGAAAGCGAGGAGCAGTGAGATATGGCCGTTGCTGATATGAAAAGCAGAAGGTGGAGGTCCCAGGCTGCTGAGTTAGCCCTCAGTTTGAATCCTGCCTCTGCTGTTTATTAGCTCTAAGTCTTGAGGCCTCTTATATACATCTACTCTGCAATTACTTCTCTCTCTCTCTTTTTTTTAGACAGAGTTTCGCTCTTGTTGCCCATTCTGGAGTGCAGTGGTGCAATCTTGGCTCACTACAACCTCTGCCTCCCGGATTCTAGAGATTCTCTTGCCTCAGCCTCCCAAGTAGCTGGGATTACAGGTGCCCACCACTACGCCCGGCTGATTTTTGTATTTTCAGTAGAGGTGGGGTTTCACCATGTTGGCCAGGTTGGTCTTGAACTCCTGACCTCGTGATCCACCTGCCTTGGCCTCCCAAAGTGCTGGGATTACAGGCGTGAGCCACTGAGCCTGGCCCAATTACTTCTCTGTAATTTTTTTCCCCTGAGGATTGGTGGGGGGGGGGGGGGGAAGCTTGGCACATAACACTCCATGTTAAGTTTCAGGATTATTTCTTCTTTTTACATTATTTTAGTTTTTTGTTCATATGTACTTAGGGCTCACACTTTGCTTGGCTCCATAAGTCCTAGAGAAAAGTGATATGAGAAATGAATTCACATGAAGCATTAGTGCCTTAGTCTCTTACTGTTTTTACCTTTCCCATGAATATTTGTGCTTACAAAATGGTGTCCAGAAAGGCAGTGCCTCAGCGAGATAAATATGTTTCTAATCTTAGCATCTCGGGCAGAGTGAGGCTGGCATCTGAGGTTGGGGAGGCCACAGGGCCACACTACTGACCGCATTGGTAGCAGACTCCATTAGGTTGACAGAAAGGTTAAGGTTCCTGGAATCTGTCTCTGAATTCTCCTTACCCCCTCATTAGGTTAGAAGCCAACGCCAATACAAGTAAGCAATACCAAACCCTCTTTTGCTTACAGAGGTGTTATTAAGTTGGGGGCATCCTAAGAACAATTCATTGCAAATAATCGTTGGCACATTTATTCTCATGGCACAACTTTCAAAAGCAAATTAATTATAAACTGGTTGCAATTTAATTCAGTTTGTCTGGATTATGTGTTTGCAAGGCCTAGAGTACATTTGGCACCATTGCTGGCACATTTGGATTTTAATGTCTTTGACAAGCCACAGCTTCCTTGGCCTGGGTAAACGGCCCACTGCCATACTGTCATTTAACTAGATTGCGTCAGAGTGATTCTTTAGCTTCGCGGTGGGTCTTCAGTTTACAACCCCCACACCACCCCTATCAGCCGCACGGGCATGGATCTCAACACGTATCAGGAAACTGGAAGAAAACTGTGAACAGAATACTCTGAGAAAATGATGGTTAATCGTGTAGAAAAGTTTAACTATTTGCATCAGCACAATATTACACAGGCACATACGACTTTCAGTTCCCTAAACCTGAGAAAAGATTTAACAACATTGTGTGAAATCTGACATCTTGCTATTCATATAAATGTAAAAGGCAGATTGGGAAAAATACAGTAAAATCCCCCCTTTTGTGCAGAGAACGGTGCATATTTTTCCCCTAATTATGGAAGGTAGCCTTTTATTTCTTTTGAATTCATTCATTTCTGAGCCTGTGTTTTCAGCTTGCTTATGAAACTCAATTATAAAACCAAGGGTTAAAAATTAAGTCAAGTCACAGGCTATACTCCTCTTTGATTTTGGGGCTCCTGAGAACTTCCAACCCTCTGCCACTGGCTTGAAAAATCTCTACCCTTATAAATCTCTCAAGCTTTCATGCACCTCTCCTACACAGCAGATTAATTAAGGAAAAAGATGGAAAACTCCTGGCACCATTTTATCTTTCCAAACGGTGATTTGCCTCTTCCCCTCAAATCTTCCCTTCCCTCTCCTCTGCTCCCTTCTCAAAAAGAAAGTGTATGATTGTCAACTTTCCGAGTTCAAGACAGTGGAGGATTAAACTGGCCTTACTGAGATTTGAACTTGTGACTCAAGGATTGGATTTTGTGAAAGAGGCCCAAACTCTCCGGACTGGACAGGTTACAGCTCCAGTTTCTGTCCCTCTGCTGTCTTTTCCTGGGCAGCATGAAGATCTCTGGCATTTATCTATCTATGAGGCTTGCAAAATCATGGCCTGTCATAATGGTAAATAAAATGTGTTAAAGTTAATATGAAGAAGAAAGGAGCAATTACAACTTATTAAAACAGTCTTCAAATATACTTAAGCAGAGGTTTGCCACGTAAACACACAATTAAAGCAGGAATTTGTGATGGATGCAAGAGTTTGACGGTCCCAGACATACTGTTTACTGGTGTAGTTAGCAGATGGATAAGTCAACTGATCCCAGATGTGCAGCTTATAAATATAAACTCATGTCTTACTAGTGATGTATGTCTGCAAGTAGCAACAAATTACTTTCTATTTAACTCTTGACTGTTTGCTAGGGGGAGCTTCATAATGCTCACTTGCTTAAAAAAAAAAAGAATTTTTAAACAAGTTTCCTCTTTCAAAAGTGGTAACCAAATATCTAAAAACAAGGTACTTTAGTGCAGGAGTTGTTTTAAAGGACAGGTTTAAATAGGCTTACTTTATTCTTTTAAGTTCAGATACCTAAGCCTTGTGTCCCTAGCCACAGTTTTCAGATATTTGCAGCTAATTAATTCTTAGGAAATCTAATCTGAATTGAATTAATTTTCCCTTTTAGGGCACACGAAGCAACTTCTAGGTAAGAAAAAAAATGAAAACAGCTTTTGTTGCACATAATTCTTGCAACTAATGAAAAGTAATATTGCTGTTCCCTTCAAATAATGCAATAGCAAAACACCAAATGAGAACATTGCATTGTATTGTTATATTTGCTGTTTAAATAATTTAGCTGCAAAAATCTGAAGGCTGCTTTAGCTGTAATTAATTATTCATTAATGACATGCTAATTGCACAATACCTTTGAATATTTAACAAAATGCAAAAACCAGGCTCTGAAGTTCTGTTTTTAGTGCAAGGGGGAGAAGATTCTTTAGTCCATCACTGTACCAGGAGGACAAAAAAAAAGTCCTTTTTCACATGCGAGGTAAAGTAGTAGTAGTGGCCTACTTTCCATTCACCATCTCAGTCACCCTTTGTGCCGTGGAATATAATGTCCTTATCTAGACTTAACAATTGACAGGGTGGTAAATCCCTTGACTTTTGTCCAAATGATTTCTCTACAAAAATGGGTTAATTATCGCCTTTCCCTAGCTTTTTGACTAACAAAAGGCCCTGGATCTCTTTTTTCCTTTCTTTCCTATTTACTGTAAGGAGCTCTTTGAAATGTGATAGTTTAATCGGCAACACCTTCTACAGGGGGAATACTGAGAGGCCGGCCTGGCCCTGCCTGGAGCTCAGGTTGCTGTGTGAACATTACCGTGGTTAGGAGATATGACCTTTATTATGCCAAAGCCATCCTGGACTTTCAGGATGAAAAACTCCTGAGTGCTCGGTAGTCGACTTCATTTGTTTCTGCTAATAAAAGCTGGCGGGTTTTTAACAGTGTCTTCTAGTGGATGGGATGACTAAAGGGCACAGTGTTGAACTGGCTTAGTTGTGTTTCACTAATTCCCTGCAAGACAGCGAGTTTGCATCTTTCTGTGCCCTGTCTCTGTTTCCAAGCCTGAAAGCTCCTCATTGTCTCTGACCTGTAAGTCAGAGATACTCTTCATAGTGGATAAGCAGAGAAGAGGACTGGCTTTTTTTCTTTTTATTTGTCATTATCATCATCTTGGTCCCAATCAGAGAATCACCAGCTCCTAATTTAGTACAAGGCAGTGAGCTGTGTGGCAGCTTGTCCTTGTGGTTGAGAATATATTTCATGCACTAGGGCCTACTTAGTCATATTTTGCATTTGACTGCCATTACTATTAATGGCATTTATGAATGCACATTGGCGGGAAGAAGACCCCATTGAATCTGTGCATTATCAGAGATTGGGGAATTAGCATACTCTGTGTCTGGTTCATGATGGATTTTACTGTGCTGTGGAAATACTTAGCAATTAAATGAGAAATCACCATTGTGAACGTGCACCTGCCAGGAAAAAAAGAATGGAGTAGAGAAGGAGGGGCATTCACTCAAGTTGATGCCAAGTTCCCTCTTTTGCCATTGCCTTCTCTCATATGGGAAATGCTACATCTGCCTGTAGCCATTGTTCAACATGGCAATATATAATAGAGCCACTGTTTAGTAAACGCATGGCATCACAGGCCCACCCAGCCAAAAGTGTGTCAGGGTCAAAAGTGTTTATAGTCAATTTGGAAGTCACAGCTTGCAAAGTGAAAAGTGAAATAATGCAAAAGTAGTGTATGATTTAGTGCCACACGAATTAGAGAGTTCAGGGATTGCAAAGTGGCAAACCATGTGTTCAGACCAACCCAGAATCAGATGCATTTTACCTGGCTTGAACTTTTTTCATTCTAAGTTGGAGTTAATATTTAAAAATTGGGAGATTTATATAGAAATCTGACTTTCCATCTTCTCTTGAAAAGTCAGAAGGTCTACCAACATGGGCTGCCAGCCATCCCACGTGGCAACAATTGGCCAGAGCTAAGTAGCCCGGGCTTGCATTTTCCATTTGAATACCTCACCTGCCTGGAAGTTTCCTACCTTGGAACAGAGATTTGAGGTAGGAGTGACTATGGGTTAGAGTGAACAGGGAAGGATGACTTTTGGACAAACTCCACCAAATACACTCTCCACATGCCAGTGGTATTCAGTCATGATGAGATTTCAGATGGTTCTCGCCACTCATTTATAGCCTTTTCCTTTCTCAGAGTAAAATGTCACAGATAAAGAAGGTTGTCTCCCAGGCCACTGAGGAAATACTTCTTTGGCTTTCTGCATGGTCCTCAGAACGGGGCCAATTTTACCCATAAGACTTCTTGATTTCTTTTTTAGATCTCAGAATTTGTTTTATTAAGCCCCTCTTCTGTGCGAGACACTGGGCGGAGCACTTCTCACACAAATCCACTTCTTTCTGGTCCTGTGTGGGCTGGACTCTAGCAGTAGTCAATGGAAAGCTTTGGATTGTTATAGTGGAACCTCTGCCTGGACTGAAGTTTTGTTGGGAAATAAATGGCAGTGTGAAGAACAGGTTACTATTCTTCATCGGCTACTGACTCTGGGACTTTAGCATACCTTGAGTACCTTGGGTACATTCACTTAGGATTAATGAATGATGTTGTTACATAAAACCTTGTTTCTGCTCAAGTCCCGAAGTGAATAACATCTAAGAGAAGTAGGCAGGAGTGCCAAGAGAAGCCAATTTCATCAGTGTTAATTAGAGAACTTTGGGCCAGGAAATAGAAGAGCATGGGTAATCCATGTCTCCTTAGCCCACTGCCTCTGTGGAAGCCAGCCTGAAACTTTTGATGTTACTTAGCAATATTAGGGAAACATCTGTGAACAGGCACCACTGTACACCACTGGGAATTGCCTAAAAGTGATACAACGTGAATCTGTCAAGTGACAAATACTGCTGTGGGAGCATGACTTATAAACTGTGTGAACACAGTTCTTCCTGGAAGTTTGGATTGAGCTAGGGAGTGGTGGTTACCAGTAGAGAATTTGTTATCCTAGTGTGAATTAGGGAATACATATCTAACATGAGACAACTAGAGCAGGGGAATTCTTGGATAAATATGGGTAGGGTGTGTATGGCTTAGTGCACATTTGAAGTTCATGACTGAGAAGATTTACTTTGTGAACATTTATTGAATAGATACAATGGGAAAGCCTGTATTTGTTGAAAGGGGCAGATATAGACATCTGAACCAAAGTACCACATTGGCCAGCCGTGTCTAGATTTGGTATGGGTCACCTTTTTATCTTCTAGGAAATTATCTTACTTGTTGAAGTGGCCTCTTTTGGAAAAAGCCTGAACATAGTTTGTCTATTGTGATCTGTTCTTTTTCCTGATGAAAATATTTTCTTTTTAGTTTTTAACTTTAAAAAGTTTAAAAAGTTGTTTTTTAACTTTTTAAGTTTAAGATGGGGGTCTCACTATGTTGCCCAGGCTGGTCTCAAACTCTTGGCCTCAAGCAATCCTCCCATCTTTACCTCCCAAAGTGCTTGGGATTACAGATGTGAGCCACTGCACCTTGCCCATAATGAAAACGTTTTAAAGGAACTAGAAGAATGATAAATGGGCATGCCATCAAGGTGTGGAAACTATGATAATTCACAAATTAAATCTGCTCAAATGCTTTTGTGGATTGATAAGAGACAAGTGATTATGGATCAAGTTATTAATATTCATCAATGTAAAGAATAAGTTGGGGAATTATATAGAATTGTAAGGAGAACAGGAAAAGGTGTAAGAGGGGATATAAATTACTATTCTCCTATATGCACAGACAAAAATCACAAATGTCTAGTATAAAAAAGGAAGGGTCTTGAAATCCATTGGCATTTCCAGAAAATATTCCATGACCTACTCCTGTTGCAAATGTGCCTTTTACCATTGCAGGGCGATAAAATGCCACGATCCAACTCCAGAGTACAATTAAGGGCTTGTGTGATACAGCAGGCAGCTATCCCATACTTGAGAGTTTTCATTGTATAATTAAAATAAACTGAGGGGCAGGAGGCAGGGAATGAAGTGGGGGAGGAAGGTCCGGCTGAAGCATATTCAGACATGACATTTTCTAATGTCGATAACCATCGAGAGCTCGGCTTCTCTGTCTATGAAGACAAGAATGCCACATGTCAGTCAAAGGCAGAGTCGCTGAGCAGGGCTGGAGACTGGAGGAAGCAAGAGAGGGTTCATTTGGCTCTGGGAGAGTGCAGACTGGTCTCCTCTCAGGCTTTAATTGTGCTTCCTTTGTGTCAGTGGTGTCCACGTCCAGATTTCTGATGATGAGTCCTGATGATTCGGAGAGATAGCAGGTAGTGCAAATTTGGCTCTCCCCTTTCAAGCTGGGATTCTAGGCCATGCTTAGTCCCAGTGGAATAGATAAAAATAACACACCCAAGAAGCAATCTCAGACTTATGTTTTTGAAAGGCATTTTAAGCAGTTTTGGCCCTTATACAGTACACTTGAATAATGCCCCTGCTACAATGATTTTTTTTTTAAAGGATTCCAGTGTACATCCCTCTGCGAGGGGCTCTGTCACTCTATTTATATGCTGTAGTAAACTAGCTTCCTCTCCTTTGGCTGGGCAGCAGCTGCCATTGGCCTGCCCTTGGGCCTCCCCTACATCACAGAGACAAGCACATGTGTGAGAAGAACCCAGATCTCCCCCAGCAAGGAACGGAATGAGGACTCCAACCTGGGAGCATGTAGTGATGTTTTGACACACCCACCCGTACCCTCCATCCCGATGCAGGAAAAACTGGAATCTCTCTGTTCCTGTGACAGTCTGTCAATTTTCCTTCCAGAATAGTTCTTAGGAAGCACACTCACCCTCTAGGAATGGGGGATTCATGTCTTAAAAGATCATTACAAGTTCTTCAGTATATGCTGAAATTTTTTTCTGTTGTAGTGCTGGAGGTAAATACCAAGAGAGCTAGTGCTTTAAAAACAAAAGCTGGTTGTTAATGGAATAAGGATGCTTCAGCGATTTAGGGAGAGAACTTTTAAAAGGGGGCTCCACATTTCTACTGTTCTCCTTCAACCTCCATTTCTACAAAGGAGGTAAATGATTTTCATCCCAACTCTTTACTTTCGTATTTAGCTTTGCTCAGACATGATTCCTTCTCCTTTACGATTTCTGTTGGCTGCTATCCCCCTGTGTACCTCCCAAATCTAGGATTATAGATTGTCATGGCATAGATTAGAGGAAAGCTTAAGGAGGTTCCCAGGCAAGATGGCCGAATAGGAACAGCTCCTGTCTGCAGCTCCCAGTGAGACCAACGCAGAAGGCGGGTGATTTCCTCATTTCCAACTGAGATACCTGGTTCATCTCATTGGGATTGGTTAGACAGTGAGTGCAGCCCAGGGAGGGCAAGCAGAAGCAGGATGGGGTGTTGCCTTACCTGGAAAGCACAAGCAGTCAGGGAACTCCCTCCCCTAGCCAAGGGAAGCCGTGAGGGATCCTGCTGTGAGGGATGGTGCTATCTGGCCCAGATACTATGCTTTCCCCATGGTCTTTGCAACCCACAGACCAGGAGATTCCCTTGGGTGCCAACACCACAAGAGCCCTGGGTTTCAAGCACAAAACTGGGTGGCCCTTTGGGCAGACACCAAGTTAGCTGCAGGAGTTTTTTTTTTTTTTTTCCATACCCCAGTGGCACTGGGAATGCCAGTGAGACAGAACCGCTCGCTCCCCTGGAAAGGGGGCTGAAGCCAGGGAGCCAAGTTGTCTTGCTCAGTGGATCCCACCTCCATGGATCCCAGCAAGCTAAGATCCATTGGCCTGAAATTCTTGCTGCCAGCACAGCAGTCTGAAGTGGACCTGGGATGCTTGAGGTTGGTGGGGGTGGGGAGGGGCATTTACTATTACAGAGTGTAAACAAAGTGTAAACAAAGCCGCTGGGAAGTTCGAACTAGGGGGAGCCCACTGCAGTGCCACAAAGCCACTGTAGCCAGACTGCCTCTCTAGATTCCTCCTCTCTAGGCAGGGCATCTCTGAAAGAAAGGCAGCAGCCCCAGTCAGGGGCTTATAGATAAAACTCCCATCTCCCTGGGACAGAGCACCTTGGTGAAGGGGCAGCTGTGGGTGCGGGTTCAGCAGACTTAAACGCTCCTGCCTGCTGGCTCTGAAGAGAGCAGCAGATCTCCCAGCACAGCGTTGGAGCTCTGATAAGGGACAGACTGACTCCTCAAGTGGGTCTCTGACCCCCATGCCTCCCGATGGAGAGACACCTCCCAGCAGTGGTCGACAGACACCTCATACAGGAGAGCTCTGGCTGGCATTTGGTGGGTGCCCCTCTGGGATGAAGCTTCCAGAGGAAGGAACAGGCAGCAGTCTTGGCTGTTCTGCAGCCTCTGCTGGTGATACCTAGGCAAACAGGGTCTGGAGTGGACCCCCAACAAACTCCAGCAGACCTGCAGAAGAGGAGCCTGTTAGAAGGAAAACTAACAAACAGAAGGCAATAGTATCAACATCAAAAAGAAGGATGACCAAGCAACAACTCCATCTGAAGGTCACCAACATCAAAGACCAAAGGTATATAAATCCGTGAAGATGAGCAAAAACCAGTGCAAAAAGGCTGAAAATGCCAAAAACCAGAATGCCTCTTCTCCTCCAAAGGATCACAACTCCTCGCCAGCAAGGGAACAAAACTGACAGAGAATTAGTTTGACGAATTGACAGAAGTAGGCTTCAGAGGGTGGGTAATAACAAACTCCTTTGAGCTAAAGGAGCATGTTCTAACCCAATACAAGGAAGCTAAGAACCTTGATAAAAGCTTAGAGGAATTGCTAACTAGAATAACCAGAAGAACAATAGAGAAGAACATAAATGACCTGATGGAGCTGAAAAACACAGCACGAGAACTTCCCGAAACATACAGAAGTATCAATAGCTGAATTGATCAAGCAGAAGAAAGGATATCAGAGATTGAAGATCAACTTAATGAAATAAAGCATGAAGACAAGATTAGAGAAAAAAGAATAAAAAGGAATGAACAAAGCCTCCAAGAAATATGGGACTATGTGAAAAGACCAAATCTACGTTTGATTCGTGTACCTGAAAGTGACGGGGAGAATGGAACCAAGTTGGAAAACACTTCAGAATATCATCCAGGAGAACTTACCCAACCTAGCAAGACAGGCCAACATTCAAATTCAGGAAATACAGAGAATACCACAAAGATACTCCTTGAGAAGAGCAGCCCCAAGACACATAATTATCAGATTCACCAAGGTTGAAATGAAGGAAAAAATATTAAGGACAGCCAGAGAGAAAGGTTGGGTTACCCACAAAGGGAAGCCCATCAGACTAACAGCAGATCTCTCTGCAGAAACCCTACAAGCCAGAAGAGAATGGGGGCCAATATTCAACATTCTTAAAGAATTTTCAACTCAGAATTTCATGCTACTGGTACCAAAACAGATATATAGACCAATGGAACAGAACAGAGCCCTCAGAAATAACATCACACATCTACAACCATCTGATCTTTGACAAACCTGACAAAAACAAGTAATGGGGAAAGAATTCCCTATTTAATAAATTGCATTGGGAAAACTGTCCAGCCATATGCAGAAAACTGAAACTGGACCCTTTCCTTACACCTTATACAAAAATTAACTCAAGATGGATTAAAGATTTAAACATAAAACCTAAAACCATAAAAACCCTAGAAGAAAACCTAGGCAATGCCATTTAGGACATAGGCATGGGCAAAGACTTCATGACTAAAATACTAAAAGCAATTGCAACAAAAGCCAAAATTGACAAATGGGATCTAATTAAACTAAAGAGCTTCTGCACAGCAAAATAAACTATTATCAGAGTGAACAGGCAACCTACAGAATGGGAGAAAATTTTTGCAATTTATCCATCTGACAAAGGGCTAATATCCAGAATCTACATGGAACTTAAACAAATTTACAAGAGAAAAAAACCAACAACCCCATCAAAAAGCGGGTGAGGGAAATGAACAGTCATTTTTCTAAAGAAGACATTTATGTGGCCAACAAACATATGAATAAAAGCTCATCATCACTGGTCATTAGAGAAATGCAAATCAAAACCACAATGAGATCCCATCTCACGCCAGTTAGAATGGGGATCATTCAAAAGTCAGGAAACAACAGATGGTGGAGAGGATGTGGAGAAATAGGAACACTTTTACACTGTTGGTGGGAGTGTAAATTAGTTCAACCATTGTGGAAGATAGCATGGTGATTCCTCAAAGATCTAGAACCAGAAATATAATTTGAGCCAGCAATCCCGTTACTGGGTGTATACCCAAAGGATCATAAATCATTGTACTATAAAGACACATGCACACGTATGTTTACTGAAGCACTATTCACAATAGCAAAGACTTGGAACCAGTCCAAATGCCCATCAATGATAGACTGGATAAAGAAAATGTGGCACATATACACCATGGAATACTATGCGGCCATAAAAAATAATGAGTTCATGTCCTTTGCAGGGACATGGATAAAGCTGGAAACCATCATTCTCAGCAAACTAACACAGGAACAGAAAAGCAAACACTGCATGTTCTCACTCATACGTGGGAGTTGAACAATGAGAATATATGGGCATAGGGAGGGGAACATCACATGCTGGGGCCTGTAGGTGGGTGGAGGGCAAGGGGAGGGATAGCATTAGGAGAAACTAATGTAGATGATGGGTTGATGGGTGCAGCAAACCACCATGGCACATGTATACCTATGTAACAAACCTGCATGTTCTGCATATGTATCCCAGAACTTAAAGTATAATAATAAAAAAATAAAGAATAACTGATGAATTTCAAATAAGTTTTCTCTCTCCTGCTTACACAAATCGATTGCTTGTGGCTGCTTGGAGTGCTTTGATGGGAAGTCTAGGAAGGCGCAGTCCGGGCTCAGTGGAAATGAGCGTGATGATAAAGCTTTCCCTGCACAAGAGGGTCTGATATTTCTCACTGCTGATTTTGCATAATCTTATTTTCCATATATTATGAGAGAAATGATTATAAGTTACTTGATTGACCCAAACACAGAGCAGTTGTGCTGCATAGAATATTTCAATGCCTTCTTTCCCATTCCAGGGGCCCTGCTGCCCCCTGCCCTCCCCACTATTCTGTTTCCCATGTCAGTTGAGATTTCAGAGATGGTTCACAGTTTTCCCAGGAATTCAGACTTCCGCTTAGAAGAGGCACTGCCACGCTCTTAGGTAAAATCTGCTCAGCTTGCCTCCCTGATTCTAGAACCCAGATTGATTCTGGAAGTTATGTCAGAGGTCTTGTATGCATATGTCACGAGAGACCTGTTCTGTTTAGAAGCTTTTCTGGGGAGATTTGGATCCAGTTATGGATGCCACGTATAATATATATCACAACTGGAATTAATTACTTCTTTCTGTAATTATTATATAGCCTTTCACCTTGCTAGACTTTAAGATCCAAAAGAGCACTGCTTTTCTCTCTATTGTGTCCTCAGAGCCTAGCACACTGCCTCCGGAATGTGTGTGTGTGTGTGTGTGTGTGTGTGTGTGTGTGTGTGTGTATCCAATAAACACTTGCTAAATGAAGCGAATGAATGGTTATCAGTACACTTTTAGACTCTGGAAGTCAGCCCTAAAGATTCCCTAAAGACTGTCTAGTTAGAATGATGACTAGCCTATGTGTCATTCTG
Source organism: Nomascus leucogenys (assembly GCF_006542625.1). Taxonomy (NCBI): domain Eukaryota; kingdom Metazoa; phylum Chordata; class Mammalia; order Primates; family Hylobatidae; genus Nomascus; species Nomascus leucogenys. The sequence goes on from NC_044382.1 coordinate 19,828,702, forward strand.
GCCACTCTTTGCATTAATGTGACCTCCTGAAAGACAGAATATTCAATTTGCCAGAGGACTGCCCTGGATTCATTTGTGACTCATGATCAGTCTTTCTAGTCACCTGCAACAGTCTTTTCTCTTTCTTTCCCTCCCTCCCTCCCTCCCACTTCCCTCCCTTCATCCCTTTTCCCCTCCCTCCCTTGCCCCTTTCCTCCCTTCCTCCCTTCCTCTCTTCCTCCTTCCCTCCTTCTCCCCTTCCTCTTTTCCTCCTTCCCTCTTTCCCCCTCCCTCTTCTACTGTCTTTTCTCTTTCTCTTCTCTCCCCTCCCTTCTTCCCCCTCCTCCTCCTTCGACCACATTCTTGCAACAACACTTGCCTTGCTTTTGCCATTTCTACTATTCTCCTCTGGAAATCTATGGCGCCAGCCATCGTAGAGCCTTTCTAGATGGTCCTTCTATTCCAGCATTTCTCCTTACAGTGTATTAAACCCCACGGGCTGAACTTTCTTAAAGACTGCTTTAGTAGACCATTCCTCCTTCAAAAACCTTCACTAGATCCCTATTTCCTTGTATATGAAATTAAAGTCTCTATTTGGAATTCGTGATAACTAGTAATCCCACTTATCCAATTCTAATGTCCAGTGAAGCAAAAACAACATACAATATTAATAAGAACTCTCATTTGTTGAGGGCTTACCACATGTCAAACACTGTGCTAAATGTTTTTTTCCTATGGAGTTCCAGCTACTATAATTATCCCCAATTTATAAATAAAGTTTCTAAAGCTAAAATAGCTGAAGTAACTTGCCCAAGGTTACATGATGAGTCAGTGATAGAACTAGGATTGAATGCAGGTGGTCTGATTTCAGAGCTAGGGTCCTTGACAATTAGTTAATGATATTATATTTGATGTTCCTTATATATTACCAGATAGGGGTTTCATATATACAGGGACACAATGCTAAATGTGATGATATCTTAGGACACTGCTTCACAATGAGATAAAAGTATTTAAAATAAGTACTGTATATATATTTTATTTTATATAGCACAGTTTCTCAGAGAAATCCCGTACATGATATATGTGTTAATATCTGAATTTTTACCCATTCCTTTCTTTCTTGTTTTTAGTGTTTGTAGTGAAAAGAATATTGCATATTTATAAAATGCATATTTCTCTAATAGTCGTATGCCTTTTGTTTCCTCAGAAAAATACTAAAGGCATATTAGCTGGGAAACTATTCACAACTATACCAAGGCTTTTGTTTACTGATCCTTCCCATCTGACGAATCATTTCACCTTCAGAGCATTAGAAAAGAGGATGTATTTAAGTGGCCTAGGATACCACAGTTCTGGACACAGTAGTAGAGGTTGTTGCAGTTATTACTACTCCTTGGACTGATCACCATCTGATGTGGGACCCCTAATCCTTGGGCAAATCCTGCCCTTTGGTTTCAGCAGGGGTGTGGACTGAGAAAGCATCCTGCGCACAGGTGAAGCAGTTTGCAGGTGCTGTCACACCCCACTATACCAAGGCTTTGTTCCAAGAAATATAGCAACCAAATAGCATAACAAAATGGTTAAGATCTTGGGTTCTAGCATCTAGACCTTAAAATCTAGGATCAAGGATCTTTGGATCCTTGGAAGAAGCAGTTAAGTTTGGATAATTCAGTGGAAGTCCTGATGATAAATGTGTGCACGAGTGTGTGTGCATGTGCCCCTATAGAGTGTGTTTAGGAGGAGGACAGAGACAGGATGAATGAATATCTTCCTTCGAAACTGGCAGTGTTATTAGGCTTTGACTATAGATGGTTCTGTTGTATTGGTTCCTTTGCCTCTGAAAAGCTGGGTTCTTGCTACAGGAATTTATGCTTGAGAGATTTGCTGTATTTGTATGTGTTCCTGATTCAATCTCTCCGGTCTGCATTGTTTGGGTCTAACCCCTCACATTATCAGTCTTCCTCAAATGTGTGTGTCTGGAATGAGTGCCTCTTTCACTCACAGCAAACCTGAAGTGCATGAATGGCTTACAGAAAAGCCCCAGGTGCCATATGTTCATCTTTTTTATTTTCTGTCCACCCCAATACAGCTGGTGGTAGTCAGCAACAGATGATTGTTTTCAGTTTTGTCTTTTCTTGAGGCTAAGAGCTTTGCCCTAATGATCTTCAAGGTGGTTGACATTTTCAATTAAAGTCTGCTCAGTCAGACAGATATAACTTCTCACAAAAAGCTGTCAGGAGCTGTCTCCTACCCAAATGTTACACAGATAATGATTATAATCATAATTGGTTTCAATTCATACACAGGCCATCCTTTCATCTGGAGTGGTTTTATTCCAGAGATAGTCCACTGGGAAGTGTCCTCTGTTGGGGATTCACTTTCCATTGGAGTCCATCCTCCATTTGACCCGCGGGGGGGCGGTGGGATGGGGGGGTGCAGTCAGAAGGCTAATTGTGTGGAAAGAGCCTGTTTTATCTTCTCTCCTTGTAAAAGGCTGGATAAGGTGGCCTGTATGAACTTCCTGTCTTTGATGTCTCCCCGAGAATGTTCCAAGAACGTTCCAAGAACTACAGCAGCCAAATAGCATAGCAAAATGCTTAAGATCCTGGGCTCTAGAGTCAGACAAATCTAGGTTCAAATCCCAGCTTCACCACTTGCCAGCTGTCTGGCCTTGGGGAAGTTATTTTACCTCTCTAAGCTTTTGTTTACTGATCCTTCCCATCAGACGAATCACTTCACCTTCAGAACATTAGAAAAGAGGATGTATTTAAGTGGCCTAGGATACCACAGTTCTGGACACAGTAGTAGAGGTTGTCACAGTTATTACTACTCCCCGGACTCACCACCATCTGATGTGGGACCTCCAATTCTTGGGCAAATCCCGCCCTTTGGTTTCAACAGGTGTGTGGACTGAGAAACCGTCCTGCACACAATCTCCAAGTTGTTCAGTCCTCTCCCAGGTGAAGCAGTTTGCAGGATCCATCACACCCAGCTGCTTGGCTAGTTGCTTTGTGGTTCTCTTACCAGCAAAGGCTGCAGCTGGTGATTCTGCTAAATTGAAGTGGGAACAAGAAAACTCTCCCAGAACGCACCAGGGCGAGGCAAGGCGCTACAGCTACCTGCCAGGTAAATAGATACTGGGTGCTGCAGTTGGAAAGAGAGCAGGAAAGCCCCTGGGTGAAGCCTTTAATGAGGAGAGTGGTAAGAGGGTATGAGAGTATTCCTTGAGAACTGTTCCAGAATTCCAAACTGGAATATTCAGACTCCATAATCCACGGTGTTTGTTAGCTTGGTAGTTGTGTGCCTCTCTGGGATCATGGGCTCTGTGGGTCCAAGAAGGACAGATTTCCATGATGACAGTTTCTTAGATGATTTCTGAGGTAGGAGCTACCTCACAGCCTCCCCCACCCCCGCCCGGAAAGCAGACACAGTTAACCCTCCATGACTATTGATATTCGCTGATTGAGTGCTTAAAAAGTGGCAGACTAAAGGTTTTCTACAATTGTATTGCAGATGTCCTCATTCCACCAAATCATACCACAGAGCAAAGTCTGATTATGTCATTCCTCTGTGTGCATAATAAAGCCCAAAGTTGACATTCAAGATATCAAGTAGCTTCCCATTTAACTAAATTTCAATTTAATTCCAGTTTTAAGCCAGGTGTGCTGGAGATTTTCAGTTTTCTTGTCCTTGCTTATTCTGGTCTGCTGATCTGGTATACCCATTTTCTGGTCATCATCTTCACGTTGACTACCAGCCTCTTCTAGGAGGCTTTCCAACTCCCTCTAAGCCAGCTGGAAGTACCCATCTTGCCTCTGATTTTCCATAGCATGTGTCCATATCTTCTGGCACTTTCAGTTTTGTACTTGGGAGCACAGGTTGTTTCTATGTGTATCTTTTCTCTGTCTAGGCCATAAATCCTTGAGGGTTAGTTTCTAGTTTATCTTTTTCAGAAGTTTTTCAGAAGATTCAGCACTTGTCCCGCACATAATAAGCCCTGAGGTACATGTGAGGCCAGTGAGTAGCACCAAGTGCCCACAGGCTCCGTTTAATGTGCTGCTCCTCTTGATTTATTTAGATGCATAAAAGCACAATATGTGTGCCAGGTCTTGAAATTACAGCAGAAAATAATATGGACACAGCTCTTGCTCTCCTGGAGACCAGTGGGAAAGTTGGACCAGAAAGTACATGTTATGTTCAGTGATTCCATACTTAAATCCAGGATGTCAGAGATGCCTCTTGGAGGGGCCCTAAGCTAATATTTAAGGTTAGGTGCTAAAAAAAGAAGAGCTTTAAGCTTTGGAATGTTATAGACTGAATGTTTGTGTCTTTCCAATATTCATATTTCAAAGCTCCAACCCCCGACGTGATATTATTAGGAGGTGAGGTTTTTGGGAGGTAATTAGGTTTATAGAAAGTTAGGAAGGTATAGCCCTCCCCTGCCATAATGGCATTACCATCTTCATAAGAAGAGGAAAAGAGACGAGTGCTCTCTCTCTCTCGTTCTTTGTGCCATGTGAGGTCGCAGCAAGAAGGCAGCCCTCTGCAGACTGGGAAGAGAGCCCTCAGCAGATATTGAATCTGCAGCACCCTCATCTTGGACTTCTCAGCCTTCAGAACTGTGAGAAATACATTTCCTTTGTTTATCAACCACACAGTATATGGCATTTTGTTATGGCAGCCCCAGCCAACTAAGACAGTAATAAAGATGGGAAGAGCATGAGAGTGTTTGGGACAGAGGGAACAGCTGGGACAATTCCCGGAGGAGAAGGGAACATAGCTTGTTTGGAAAACCCTAAATAGCTTATAATGCTGGAGCAGAGGAGGGGAGGAGGAGGGTAAAAGGTGAAGCTGCACAGGCTGTCCCGGGTCAGGGCCTGGAAGGCACTAGGGTTCATGTCAGAAATGCTGGACTCTCCCCTGGGAGCAAAAAGGAGGTGATTGATTAATTCAGAGGCTATGTTAAAGTATCACAATTTTATGTTGGTTATTCAGGATCCTGCAGTAAGGATAATGAGTTTCTTTTGAATTGAAAAGGGTCTCAAACAAAACAAGAACAAAACCAAAACAAAAATATCGAGATTCCAGGAGCAAAGACCAAGGCACTTGAGCCGGAGTGAATATTCCTCCTTCAAAGAAAGGTACATTTTGCCTTACAGTGTGAACATGTCAGGTCCACGGTGAGACATTATTCTCATGGCTCTGACTGGCAGCCAGGAGCCGTGGAGGAGCTCTTGAAGTGAATGGGGATATTTCTTGAGTGGTTTATTGAGAAAGCACAATGGCTAAGGGGTGGGTGTGGGGGACAATGCTTCAGGCTCTCGCCAGTGGGTGCCTGATGAAATACATCTTGACGTGTCATTGAAGTGTGGAGCCGTGCGGCCCCGTGAGGTCACCTGTCCCACCCCCTGCCCAGGCAGATTATTCCTCACACTCTCTTTCTCAGCTCTTTGTCCAGTGGCTTTATGCACCTCAAGCGATGGGGCTTCCACCGCCTCCCTTGGGAAGCCATTCCGCACTCGAATAGAGCCCACTCTTAAGAAGGTTGCCCTGATATTCAGCCCAAGTTTTCCTTTCTGTAATTACATCCCATTCCGCTCTGCTCTACCCCTTTGCGTGACCCTGAGCAATTCTTTCCCTTCATCGGTGTGCCTACACCCTTGCTCAGGGAGAGTATTTGATCCTCGGTTCTTTTTGTCATCCCTGAGCTTTGCTTATTCCTGGCTGGTGCTGCGGGAACCCTTATAAGTAGCTCCTGCTGCTGTTCTCTTTAATCCTCGTGGCTTCCCTTCTTTGATTTCTGTCCAATTTGCCTATTTCTTTCAGGGGTACTGAAGGGCCCAGAATGAATCCGAGGCTTCCTAACTATATTATTTATTAATCTTTTATATGGAAGACCTTCTCAATGATGCTAAATCAGGTTGGGTGGAAAAATAAAAATCTCTTTGAAAGACGGAGCTGATGTGAACTCCCTGTGATAAGGACTCTGGACACTTCAGAAAAAAATGAGTTTGAATACAAGGAAAAGTACCCCCACCCAGTCTTCTGATATTCATGCACCTGTACTTCATTGTACTATTGAGGGCAGAGGAAGCATGAATTTAGGCCACCGAGAGACTGAAATGACCCTCCCCAGTCAGTCGCACTAAGTACAGCCTATTCTCCAAGCCAAGCTTTCGGTTGCCCTCCTCCATGACCCTCTCTTTGATCTCCCCTAACCTCTACTTTGGTATAAGCAGATAAAAACAATCCCTCCTTCCCATGACTTGCCACAGTACTTTTGCAGGGCTTGCTTTGGTGGTACTTCCTATTCTCCATTTTATTCATTTACCCATCCAGCAAACGTTTATCTCGTGCCTACTCTGATCATGATACTATGGCTTATACTGGGGGAAGTGGAAGATCAACAAGATTAAGGTTATAGGGCAAAATTCTTGCCCTCAAGGAGTTTCCCATCCAGAGGAAGAAGCCAGTGCATAGCTGTAGACAGATGCTGGAGTGGAGATGTGCTGGAAAACGGCATGACTATGAAACAGGAGTGACTTGCAATAGATTCTCATACTTGTTGTGGATTGTGAGCTCACAAATGTGGGAAGGGTCACCGATTTATCTGGGTATTGCCTACAAAGCCTACCATGTGCCATCCACATGCTGATGTTAGTATGGTACACTTATATGTGCCAGGCAATGTGCTAAGCACTTTGTATGTGTATGTCATTTAGTCTTTACAACTTTAGGTACTATTATTACCTTTACATACGAAGGAGGAAACCACGCCTCTAGGATACAAAGTAACAGACCTGAACCTGAAGTCACAGAGGTGGCAGGTGGCAGCTGAGTTTGAACTGAGACCCTTTGCCTGCAGTGTCTGTTCTCCTGTGCTCTGTGCTATATATATGTGGGTCATCCATTCATGATCAGCTGAGATGGGAAACTGAGGCAGGAAATATGGTTCACAAGGCAGTTAATCAGAGACCATTTTCATGTGTTATCCCATGTCATCTCCCCGTTGCTGGTCTTGGCAAAAAGCAAAAATGGAAGTAGCAAGGCATTTTGTGTTGTCAGACACCTAGGGAACATGCACAGATATTTATTTATCATTTCATTGGTTGCGTTGGAAAGAGGATGAGAAACCAAGCCTCTCCTTTTTAAAAAAATATTTTCTAATCCAGTGTCATCACATAATTCAACCAGTCTATCTTGGACTATTGAGGAGCAGAGGGATCTGTCTCAGAAAATGGCCACCCAGTGCAAAGATAGCTGAATAAAAATGAAATATGAATCATCTACTTATTTGAAAAACCTCTGGGTTCTTGGCAGATTTTTGGAATCATATATATTGTCTTTTTCTGGCATATACCCAGCACAGAGTAGGTGTTTGTCATGAATTTGTTTAAATGAATACATGGTCCCTACTTCAGATACATTTTGCGCTTTTTTGGGTGAGAGTTGTATAAATGTGCTCCAGCCAAGAAATGGCTCATTATAGTGATGGGAATTGTGATAATTTTAAACAGAGTCACTAAAGGGAAGAAAATAATCATGTTAGTTTGTCTTTTTGTATGTGCTGTCCTTTTGATAAATGCCTTTTTTGGGAGATGGGTCTAGTTTTTCTTCTGCATATGTTTTCTAATCATTTGTATGTGTCTGTGTGTGCACGCGTGTACATGCAGTGAGTCTGCAGCAGTGGATATAGGGTGTTCTACCAGCTGGCCTGCCCCAGTTCACTTATGCTAATCTGGGAGTGGGACAGCAGCACCTGTGCCCATGGCTCCCCAGAGGCTTGCTGGGCAAGCGGGGTGGCTGTGCTGCAGCAGCACATTTGCGTCTCCGGAATGTGTCCTCAGTTCCTTGGTGCCTCTGGGCTGTGCTCTCTGAGTTCACCTTAACTGTGCCCTCGGAACACAGCCTCTGACTGGCTGCTGCCTCCAAGATGCCTCTGGCAAACCCCTTGTTCTCATCTTCTCTTGGGCAGGGGAATAGGATGAGGGGCAGGGAGCTGGATGAAGGACACTTGCCTGCCCGAGCACCTCCATTGAGGCCAAACAAAAACTGGGTCCACCATTTCACTAGAATAAACACTAGTGCCCATTTTTCTTAAATGTATTTCAATCTAATAGATGAAAAAACGTAGCGTAATCAGTTACATCTTAGGCTCTGGAGCCAGGCTGCCTGGGATGCACCCTGGCTCTAACACATTTTTGTTGAATCTTGGGCAAATTAATCTCAACGAGTCTGTTTCCTTTTCTGTAAAATGGGGATAATGATAATGTCTGCCTTGTAGACTTGCAATGAGTGCAATCATGTACATAAAGCATTTAGCTCAGGGTCAGGCTCTAATTTTTACTTACTGCTTCTTCTGGCACGGACATTTAGTGAATACTACGTGCCAGGCACTGTCCTAAACATTTTACATATGTTGTCTCCTTTGATCTTCATAACAACCTACTAAGGACATTGAAGTTATTTGACTAAATAACTTGCATTTGAATTCTAACTCAAATAGTTATGAAGTTAACAGAGGAAAAATGTTTGGACTGATTATAAGTTCTACAGTGCCAGAGTCTGTAATCTTTCCAAATATTCAACACTGCCCATTACAAGATCTGTCTGAGAGTTGAATTTTGAATGGCTTATTTGAACTACGAAAAACATTTGAACTTGAAAGCTGGAGAAAGAGGACGAAAAAGGTCAGTCCCAAGATCTTTCACTCTGGAAGCTTCTATTTCTCTCTCTTTCAAATGACCTCCCCTCATATCTCTACAGAGTGATATGGCATGCAGTCTTCCAGATAACTTTAAGGAGACAATCTAGCATGGCGATGGTGGGATTGCTCTTGTATGAGTGTGTGTGTGTGTGTGTGTGTGTGTGTGTGTATGTGTATGAAGTGCAGTATACTACACTGACTGGCGTTGCAGAGGTTGTTGAGTGAATGAAGGAAGGAACTATGCATATAAATGACACATGGTTCTAAAGTGAGATTCGGCTCCCATAAGTGGTTTGGGAGAGTCTGTGTCATCCCTTTAACCTGGTAATCATACCACGTACACACTCCTACACCCAACACACACACACCATTCTCATTTGCCTGTGTGTAATGGGCATGGTGAAATCTACCTGTGGCTCCTTATCATGGTTTTGAGATTCTGTTTTCAATAGTATGATAGATATTGAATGAGGGCAAGTTTCGTTTTTGTGTAATTCAATAAAAGAGCAAAATACAAAAAAGAGTCATTAAAGCATTGTGACATCAACGCAGACTGTCCTTTGTGGAAGTGCAAAGCAGAGGAGGTGCTGTGTTTACTGAAAGGTCTGTGCTTTCAATTTATTCATTTGGGTTCTTTCGTTTTGGGGTGTGAGCAGATCTAATTTATTTGTGAATGTATGCTAACTTTAAAGTGAAAAAGAAACCTATATTGAACGCCTACTATTTCTCCAGCTCTGTGTTAGGTTACTTAGCTTTTACACACCCTTTGAGAAATAAGGTGAGTGACCATTGGCTCAGAGAGGTTAAGTCACTTGCCTGAAGTGGCAGAACTACTAAGCAACAGGACAAAGATGCAAGTCCTGGTCTCTCTGTTCTCAGCTGTCTTTCTTCCACCTCATAGCTTTGAAAAGATTCAAACAATCAGTGAACCCTTCAATGAGTAGTTGAATTTTATTTACTCTCCAGTAGGGAAAAATCTATATTATTTTTCTGAGCATCTCCAAAGCCCACATAAATCCTGTTGCATTAAGAATTTGATTGGGAAAATGTTAAGCAGACAATTTATTGATCCCCTCATCTCCAGCCGACAAGGTGGCTTGTTTTGTGCACCTCTTTCGGTGTCTTCATTTTAGTTGTAATTATGTTATCCTTCGTAAGAATGACGGTTGCCTATAGTGGTAAGTTTTCTACCTGCAGCTGAACTAGACCCCCTTCCTTTAGCAAAAGCAATTTCAAACATTTTGTTTTTTTTTAAAAACAGTCTCTGGGAAAAAGTTTACATGTCAAAATATTTTTCCCAGTTTGCTTTGAATTTTTAGTTTTCAAAATTTAAGTGATACCCAGTATGTATGTGTTGACAGTTTCTCACTGATTAGGAAGAAAAAGATTAAAAAAAAAATGAGTAAATGAACTGAGCCTTGGCTACAATTATCCTAAGCCCAGTGAAAGGAAAAGTGCCTTCAGAAGTTCTGAGGGATCAGAGACCAGGGTGTCTATCACTCCTTAAAGTGAGTAAATAAATCCTTCAAGGAAAATATCTACCCATGAGGATCTTGGACCATGCTAAGAAATGATCTGGGGCTCCAAATGTTACACTCTTGTCTCATGTGAATCTACAGGAAACTTTATACAAACTGAGGTAACTATTATGGGTTTGATGTACAGAGATACTTTTAAAGGAGTGTTCTGGGAGTGCCCTACTGAGAATCTCATAATAGCAGTTCCAGCATTTCAGTAATCTCTGGGCTTGAATGTGGCTAAATAGTTATGAAGTTCATAGAGGAAGTATGTATGTTTGGACTGATTATGTTATAAATTATGTAATGATATAAATTATACCATAATATAAAACTTCTAATAACATCTGGGTATATTCTAAAAAAGACATATTATTGAATTATTTTATAATTTTCATGTTTAAAATGAATACTCTTTACAAAGTATAAAGATAAACATTAAAATTGCCTTTCACTTTATCTTCCCTCAATAACCACTGTTCACGCTTTGGTATCTGTTTTCTACTCTTTTATTTTAATGTTTACATAAATAGATGCATTGAAATTTATGAATATGAGGACATATGTGTTATACCTGATGTTACATCTTTAGCCCTCTCCTTTGTTGCTATTTTTATTAATATGCATTCCGAGAACACGTTTTTTAATGACTGTATAATATTGTATCATGTGGATATATCATCATTTATCTAACCAATCTGCCATTGTTAGACATTTAAGTTTTTAATTTTTCATTTTTATAAATAACGCTTTGATAAGCATCCCTGATTTCCTTAAGATAGATTCCTAGAAGCGCAATTACAGGCTCAAAGGATATGAATGTTTTCAAATTCTTGATGCAATACCAAAGTGCTTCCCAGAGAGGCTGTGCCAGTGTGTGCTCACTCCCCTCCCACGGGTGAGAGTGCTCATCCGCTGTGTCCACACTGGTGCTGAGTGCTATCATTACTTGACATCTTTGCCATTTTATTAAAGAGCATATGGCTGGTTGCTAAAGGTAAGGTGGCAAACTAAAAAAACTGTGAAGAGAAGCAGAAGTTTAAATTCCAGACAATAAATGAAAATTGGTAAAGGCATCTGGTTCTTCTAGAAACATCCTTCCATTAATTTGTAGATGAGTATCTCCTATTTCTAGGAGGATGTGTCAACATTTCACAGCCTCCTAGAGTATTAGCTGCCCCTAAGCCTCTCTCTGTATATTCTCATCTGGCATTAATGCACCTTAGATAGGGATTTGGAACGTTTACCACCTTGTTAGAACTTCTGAGCCATTTCTAATGTCTTTCCTATGCTGAACCCTCCAATAAAAAGCAAGTGACTGTTTATATAATATTAGAGCATTTTGAGGTTCCTCTGCAGCTAACTAGTTTAAAAATGACAAATTAAGGCAAAGTTTGATTTGCTCCATGATACTGATGTTTGCATTTCCTGGGATGTTTCAGGGAATTGACTAAAAATTTTGATGGAGACAGTCTTTGAGAGTGTTCTATAAAACTCCACAAGGTCATCTAATTCAATCCCTTGCTGTAGGATCAAACCAGCCCAAAACATGAATACCATGAGGAAGGAAAACAATTTTCATTTTTCATTCACAGTAGTTAAGTGTATTGACAAAATCCCCCAAACACCTGTTTTTTCCTAATCTGTGGCTGGGTAGTTAGTAAATAAGTGTGGAGCATGTTGAGCTTATTCTGAATCAGCAACACCGCTATAGGAAGAATAGTGACTGCTTTAAGTTATAAAATGTGATGGGTCAGAATGGCTTTTCTTTGGCGTTAAAAAAAAGTAAACTAGAAATGGGCAGCTTAGTGGGAAATAATTACTTTTGGCGAAATCAGGTGAGATATGAGACTGGACCTGCTGCTTTGATGAAGAATTTGCTGTGCACAGCCTTGTCATTTCCATCGTAAGAAAATCAGAGATGCTCATCAAAGCATTGCTTATAAAAATGAAAAATTAAAAACGTAAACGTCTAACATTGGTCCCCCATTTGCAAAGCAACAGGCTGCCATAGAAACACTGCAGAGCTTTTTAGTTTGTGCAAGATATGAAAATGTGTGTTTTTTTGGGGGTGGGGGGCAACCTCAGAAAATTAAAGGAGACCATTTTGAATTGCAGAGGTGGTATGACTTGGTGAGATTGGAACAGGGCTTATACTTGCTTTGCCTCTGACCTGGGATAAATTACTTTGCTCAGTTTACCTTATCTGTAAAATGGAGGCATTTTAATGCTTGCCCCCCATTAGATGCCTTAGAAATGTGAACAAGCATTTTGAATTCTTATGAAGAAGGCAGTGTGGAAATTCACAATGTGATAAATTCCTAAAATGCATCATACAGCCATACTTGTGTTTGGGAGACTGGAACCATTTTAAAGAAAAAAGTATCCAAAGTATCCCATTCTTGTTCAAATCAAATGCTGAATTATGTAGTGGCACGCCTATGCTACCAAGATAAGACTACATAGCTTTACCTGCAGGGCGTGGGAAGGTGGGCAGCTCTGTGTGATCAGAGGCGCAGAACCTGCCACACAATGGCCAGGCTCAGAGGAGCATCTTTTTACCCATATCTTGTTGATTCCAGATTTCCTTGATTAGTCATTTGCATGCTCATTTTTGTTCTGTTCCTCTCTGGCGGGGTCTGTTAATTACTAAACATGGGAGACTTAACAACCCCCCCCCCCCCCAAAAAAAAAAACCAAACTAGAAAACAGCTCGAGCCTTTTTTGCTCAAGTTTTGTTTTAGGTCCAGTAATTTGAATGGGCAGCCAAAGGAAAAAAAAAAAGTAACAGATACACCTAACTTGCATTTCGTATTTCTAACACTCAAAAGTACAATGCTTATGGTAATGAATTTTATCTATTACGAGGGAAAACAATCACCTTTGATGACATTATAGAATAAACACATTTAACAGCATGCTGAATTGCTGAAGTATCATTTTCAACGACCTCATTAGTGTCACTTAATTAAAACTTCCTGCTCTTGACTTTGATGCTGGTACAGGCAAAAACACAGAGGGAATTGAACAAACAACAAAAAAGGTGTAGGGGGTGCATTTTCTAGTGATAAATCGCAGAGGTTGCTAATGAAACCAAATTATGTACCTTTTTCCTGCAACTCCCATAAAATAATCTGAAACACGCAGCAACTTTGCATCAAACAAATTAATCAGCTGTCAGTGGATTTGCCTTATAATAATCTTTTGCACTTATTGATCACTTAAAAAGGGGAGGGGCTTTTTTTTCTCTGTACACAAGCATTAGGTTGGTGATAATTAAAGCCTCAGCTTCAGAAATGCCATAATAACCGTTAATTAGCAGGATGCTATTTTCAACATAATTTGCTAATTAGGCAGTGAGCTGGTATAGTGTATATACCTAATTATGACGGGTCTTGTGCTGTAGACACATGTGACTGGAGTGTAAATGACACCATTATAGGAGTCCTAGCAGATTTTTTAAAAATATAGTTTGTTCAGAAGTGCTTAGTTCTTTAGGGACTTCTTCGTATGGGGAATATTACTCTTGGCTGTTTTGCACGAGGCTAAGAAGAGGAAACATTATGTAGAAATATACCATTTCTTTTATCTGTACTGTGGACAGACAGGATCACTAATTCTAAAGAAGCTTTGTCGCCTGATGCCTAATACAAAGGCTGATAATTTAGGCACTGAAGTTGTACATACTGTACTAGTAGAGAATTACTGTTTGCTTGCCACATGGATTCATCTGTGGACCAGGACGCTCTAAATCTTTTAATATTATATGTCTGCCATACCTTGATTTTTCTGCCACACACTGATAACCTATAACATGTATCTTTCTGCCTCTGTCTCTCCCTCCTACTTTTCCCTTCATGTCATAAAGAAAATCTAGACTTTCGAAAATGGTTGTTTATTTCTGCCTGGTTTCTTCTCTAGCCCATTGTCTGTCTTGATTTTTAAAAAAGATTTAAAAATTTTTAAAAGAGAGGAATGATAAAATACGAAAAGTAAGGGTGAGCGTCATGCAAAAGTCTCAAATTATATGCATATTAGCAATATTTATGAGTTTAAATTTGGCTTTTCAGCAGAGCATAAGCAGAGTGAGATCATTTGCAGATATATAAACTGGCTTCCTGGATCATAATAGCTGATTTCTTTTAAATGTTTTACCTTGTTTCAAATAAAACTATATTTCTTTATTCCCTTTAAACGAAATGAAAACTTAATTCAATAATAAATGAGCTTCAGAGCAGCACAAGAGTCACTTAACTTAAATCTTTTTGTAGAGGTTCCCACTTAAGCGGCTTGAAAGACAGTAAATCACACTGAAGAACGGACATCCCAATTTCATTGCTGCGCTGTAGAGAGCTGAATTAATGGCCTTCTCTTTAGAATGTATGGATGTGCTTTCCAGCTGCTGAGCCTGACAGTGTTATAGCTCAATTAATGTGATTTTGATGTAATTGCAGATAGGGAGCATGGTGCCGAAAAATTATTTTTTTCATAAGAATCACATTTTATCATCCAGATGTGGGCAGAGGGGTGCTTTTTAAAGCTAAATGTGATAAGTAACAGGGCTCCTATTTTTGTTTTTTTAATAATATATTTCTGAGAAAGGGGAGAACAGTGAATTAACATAGTTATTTATTGAGCACTTACTATGTGCCCTGCACTGTGCTAAGCATTTTACTCTAACATATCATTTGATCTTTACAAGCCTATGGAGCAGGTCGTATTGTTATCCCCATTTCACAGATGAGAAAAAGGAGTCAAAGAGAGATCAGGCTAGTAGAGGCAGGCCTGGGAGGGATTTGAACCCTTATATATCTGACATCCTGAGATCATAATTAACCATCATATGGTTTCTCTCCAAGTTGTCCTCAGAGGCCTCTGGCTGGAGATAGTAGGATCCATAAATGTTTAAATGGTTAAACCAACTTTTTAGAACATTATAGAGTGGTGTTGTGAGAAATAGGTTTTAGGCAGGTTGCCTGGGTGTGAAGCCTAGATCTGCAGATTTCTAGCTGTGTTTGATTTTAGGCAATCTGTTTAAACACCCTGAGCCTGAGCTTCCTCAACTGTAAAGAGGGTGTACTAATGATGGCTTCTTCGTATGATTTGTTACAAAGATTAAATGAGAGAATCTGTGTAAAGTGTTCAGAACAGTGCCTGGAACATAGTAAGTGATAGCCAAGATAACTGATAGCCAAACACAAGCCAGCAAGGTCATTGATCTCTTCCAGTACAGTTTTCTTTGCCTCATCTTATCTATTGGGTGCAGACTGCCTCTGGGAACTTGGCTGCCAATATTTCTGGGAAGTACCCAGAATGGCATTTAACATAATATGGGCTGTGCCTGCTGGGATTGATGTGAAAAGGCCTTTCTTTTTTGATGCCATTTTAATTCCCGTATTATTAGAATGAATAATGATGCTAACTTGGAAAATGATAAGCTGTGTACTTGTTGGTGTATATAGCATTAGCTGTCAGCCCAAGCTCTGCTCATAGATATTAGAAAAGCACTGAATTTAAGGCACTGTTTGGGGCTCCAGGACACAAGAAGAACAAAGCAGTGGTTCATTAACTGAAACAAAACTCAGTACATCTCTTGCATTCATGATAGAAGATCTAGTTAAGGAAAGAGCATGGAGAAAAATGATGACATCGATGATGATTATGATGGTAACTGAGTGCTTACTATTCGCCATTCTGCAAAATTATCACATTCAATGCTCATGATATTTCTACAGATAAGAACTAGTGTTATCCCTACTTATAGTTGAGGGAAATGAACATCAAAGAAGTAATTTGTCCAAAGTAATACAGCTGCAAATCTTTTTATGCATCCTCTCACCTCAGTTACTGATCCACATTGCATAGATGTGGTGAAGCCACCTTAAATTTGCCTTGAGTTATGGGTGAAGGCAGGTGGGGTCAAGAGGCCTGGATTACTTTTATTTCTTGGCATTCATGGCATCAACAAGGAAGGCTTGCTTTTCCACTGGCTCGTTACTTTGTAAATAATAATGTCATTTATTTGTGGTTGTATTGATTGAGTTGCAATTATTACATTACTAAAGTCTGTATAGACAACTTATTAAGAGGGCTATTATTTGTACAATAAATCCTGGGCATTATCATTGCTGTGGACCAATAATTTAAATAAGATAGTTCTTTCTTTCTTTTTTTTCTTTGTTTTTTTTTTGTTTGTTTTTTGAGACGGAGTCTCTCTCTCTCTGTCATCCAGGCTGGAGTGCAGTGGCTCAATCTTGGCTCACTGTCACTTCCGCCTCCTGGGTTCAAGCGATTCTTCTGCCTCAGCCTCCCAAGTAGCTGGGATTACAGGCATGTGCCACCATGCCCAGCTAATTTTTGTATTTTTAGTAGAGACAGAGTTTCACCATATTGGCCAGGCTGGTCTTGAACTGCTGACCTCATGATCCACCCACTTTGGCCTCCCAAAGTGCTGGGATTACAGACGTGATCCACCGTGCCTGGCCAATAAGATAGTTATTTCTAATAATATACTGGATTGGAACATTTTGACGTCTAATAATCCTAATGTGTATGGTGATGTCATTGTTTCTTATTATTACCTTCAGAATCAATATGCAAAAGTTAATATTAAATTTTGACATCACAGGGGATGCATTTATTAAGATATAACAAATGCGCTATCATTTGCTTATAAGTAGACCTAAATAGAAATGAGCTAGGGTGCTTAGTATACTTGCTGAAATACACATGATATGAATAGCTAGGCTTTATTATTTTTATAGAAAAATAGTTATGGAAAGGATTTTTTGGGGGGTTAGAAATATAACCCATATATTAAAGGCACATTTCAATGGTGGAAGTATAAATAAAATATATTAAGCAGGCACTATTTGTTTTTACAATTTTGCCTTGCAGTAAACCTTCAACTTTGAAGCTATTGAAAGAAATTCCTCTTGTACCATTTTGATTCATTGTCTTTTTGGAGCCCACTAAACTTTGTTCCTGGACACATGGGTAGTGGGAATAATACTGTGGACTGTTTCTGTTCCTGTGTATTATCAATCCTGCACATTGATTCTCTTCCAAGAGCATGACCTTCTCAGTTTAAAAACAGTTGATATATTAATTAGAATTAAGTTAGGTTGTAATTAATTCCCGCTCATCTCCACCCACCACACTTCTACCAAATAACAGTAGCTTAAGTAACAGAAGCTTGCTTATTTGTTTGTTTTCCTGTTTAGGAAATCTGGAGATGGTGCAGTGTGGGGTGTGGCTCTGTGGTGTTGGGGCCCTGGTTTCTATTTTGTTCTTCTGTTGTGCATGGCTACAATTCCCAAGGTCACCTAACCATCAGAGACAGTTGCTGGAGCTTCAGCCTTTACCTGCACATCGTGGCCAGTGGAAGGAGGAAGGAGAGAAGAAGAGGGAGCCCTTTCCCTTTGGAGATCCTTGAAGGAGTTACACTTATCACTTCTCCACGCATCCATTGGCCAGAATTAGTCACATGGCCACCAGGGAGGCCAGGAAATCTTCCATTTATCTATCCAGTTATGCACCATTCATTTACTTAACAAATATTTATTGTATATTCACTCTGTGTTTGCTTTATTCCTGGCAATAAAGAGGTGAACAGGCAGACAAGGCCCCTATTCTGATAGCTCTTGCATCCTAGCAGGGAGCTAGACAATAAGATAAAAGTGATACGTGCTGTGAGGAAAATAAAGCAGGTTGATTTCATAAAGAGGTGATTCATGGCCACTGATAGGGATTACTTTAGATTGGGCAGTGAGAGATTCCCTTTCCAGAAAGGTGACCCAACTGGTGAATGCAGTGATCTTGGGTGTGAGGAGAACTATTTCAGGCAGTGGGAACAGCATGTGCAAAGGCCCTGAGATTGGGATGAGTTTAGTTTATTTCAGGAACAGAAAGAAAGCTGCACACAAGTGGCATGAGATGGCTGTAGAGGAGTAGGCAGGAGTGGGGCCAGGCTAGAGATTGGATTTCTTTCTAAAAGCAGTGAAAACCACTTAGAGGGGAGGCTAAACTACAGAAAGGAAGGACGGGCACGTGATTCAATTTATCTCAGCCTAGGCTGGAGTGCAGTGGCGCAATCTCAGCTCACTGCAAGCTCCGCCTCCCGGTTTCACGCCATTCTCCTGCCTCAGCCTGCCGAGTAGCTGGGACTACAGGAGCCCGCCACCACACCCAGCTAATTTTTTTGTATTTTTAGTAGAGACGGGGTTTCACCATGTTAGCCAGGATGGTCTCCATCTCCTGACCTCGTGATCCGCCCGCATCGGCCTCGGCCTCCCAAAGTGCTGGGATTACAGGCGTGAGCCACCACACCCGGCCCAGTTTATCATTTTTAAAAGATCATTCTGAATGCCACATGGAGAAAGGTGTAGGAAACAGACCTATGATGCTGCCTCACTCAGCTGTGGCGCTGCCTCACTCAGCTGTGGCGCTGCCTCACTCAGCTGTGGCTGGTGTAGGGAGAGAGGGATTTGCCCTCTGCATCTATGTCTATGTTGAACAAATGAAGGAGATTTTCTTTGTCCAGTGGCATCCAGGGATTTGTGTTCTGCCAGGACCTTACGATGTGGCTTTTGCAACACACTGAGAGGCTTGCACGTTACAGAGACATGAGGGAATTGCATGGAAAACCTCCTTCCTCTCTGCAGCATCTGGCATGAGGAAGGTAGTGAGCTTTCACAGTGAAAAGGCAGAAAGACTGCAGGTGAAATGGAACAACAGCTCACCAAGTAATCTGCCTTCTCGGCAAATTGTTTATCCGTCATGGGGCAGAGCTGATGTAGATGGGCTGCCTGAGCCCCAGGGTGAACCCAGGAGTGGAATGCTAGGGGATAAAAAGTTAGATGACTAAAAACTTTGTCTTGTCATTCTCACAAGGGACAATGTTTTGTGAATAACACATCTGAGCTGCGGAGAAGGTCTCAAGGGCTTAAAACTAGTGATTAAAACAGTACAACTCTGTGTGAATGTAGTTTCAAGTAAGATCATTAAAATGTTGCTGTAGCCAAAAAAGGCTAAAAGAAAGAGGCAGTAAACAATGCCCAGGTTTGGCTTTTGAGCTCAGAGGTAATTGGTTTTGAATCTTCCTTTTGACTGGTCCATACTAGTTAACGAAATTTGAGATTTGTTGATTCAGAATCATTGAGACTTGGATCTGAAAGGGACCTTACAGTGAAATGGGCTGGGCCCTGGTTTTACACACGGGTACAATTTGAGACCCAGAAGAGGCGTGACTTCTCCAGTTTCTTGATTTAAGCTATTTCCTCTAGAGCAGACTTAAGGAAGCTAATAGTAGATCCCTTTGGTATAATGTGGCTTTTTTCAAATCCCACCTCCCGCCGCCCAGCACTTTCATTCTTTGCCTGGTATTGCAGAAGCTCAGCAGAGCTACATGGCTTCAACAAAACTAAATTTCCTGTTTTGAAATAAAATTGATGGAGCGATCTGAGACCCACCCTCCATAATAAGGGAAAATTTCTTAAACTATTTTGAAAGTGGCAATATTTTCTGTAAGGAATAACTGAAAGATGGATTCATTTTCATCATTAAATATGGGATGAGAATGCCAGAGAAGTTTTAATCTGTAATTTTAAGAGAAGGAGAGAGAGGAGGAGATGATTTTTACGGATAAAGTAAGGTTGGGCATATACTTTGAAAAGCAAGCTTTTCAGGCAGCTGTTAAAATCTTTAAAAAAATTTTACCCCCATTGGAAGGGTGTTACTTATCACCTGGACCTGGAGAATTTTAGAGCTTTAGGAATAAACTGACTATTCTCTGATTCTGAGCAGTCTAGCTTTGCTTTGATGAAGAGGCTAACACTCTTCCTGGGTTTTGCTGGAAAGCCCCAAGGCCTTCGGGCTCCATGGAGGGGCTTTCTGCATTCAAATTGCCCCTCCTGCTAATAGACCACCTAATTGGCTAATTGTAGGCTCAGCCATTCACTTGGGCTGCAATTAGCCACTTACTTCTTACTTTGCAGGTACAAGTGGCCACTTGAATTCTCAAAAAGTCCATCGTGAATTCAGTTATTTGTGTGTCTCATTCCACCTGGACAGAGAGTGGTTAGAAAAAAGAGTAAAATAAAATAAATGATAGTCCTTGAAATAAAATCCCTCTGAAATCTGGCTCAGGCTTTCTCAATTCTGAAGTGACAATAACCTGAACAGTTAGTTCTTTTTTCAAAAAATGCATATTAAACATAACACACACATATATCCCAGTAACTGGAGACTTAATTTTTCTCTTAGTGTCCTTAATGTAGAGCAAGACATACCCACCTGCTGTTTTTCAGCTTCTTAACTTTCCGTAAATCTACTTTTCCAACGCTTATATCTTCTGTGTGTAATTTAATTGGCTACTGTACCTTTCTGTATAAAATGAATGTGCTAATTTCTAGAGTGATGCATTAATTCTCTTTGTTATCCACAAAATTCTGGAGAAATGGAAGATCTGTTTTAAATGTCTGCCCCTCACTGACTCTGTCTTCTAGCAAAGTGGAAGAACTATTGTTTTCCTACACCTTTTTGATGTGGTCGGTTATTGTTATGTTGGGTCAAAGGGACTTACCTGGGGGATGACAGATGCAGACATTCTGCCACCAGCTTCCTTAGAAGTGCACAATAGCAACCAAATCAAATCACTGAGAGGATACTGGGTAGAAAGTTGCTTTTGGGGAGAATTCTAGGAAAGAGAAGACTGTGACCTCTGTTACTGCACAATGTCAAGGACAGATGGGAAGAAGGTATGAATCAATATATGTCAACGGCACAGATGGTATAGCCATACAGTGTCCACATCCTGATTTTCTATCCCCTGAAACTGAAATTAATAATGCCTTCATTATAGGCAGTAGCTGCCAAGCAGCTGAGAGAACCCAGCACAACTAAGAGCACTGCTCTGAGCAAGGTGTTTGAAACAGGAGTTTTCGCTGTCTGTCTGTCTCTCTCTCTCTCTCTTTTAGAAGATTAGGAATGCTATGGATCATGAGGCAAAAGGGAATCATCTTTTGATGCTGAGTTTTACAGGTTCAAGAAACCAAAGATAGAGCAACTGTGGTTGCTTCCTGCTTTGCAATATGTTTGTGCCAGGGAATCTTTCCCCAGGTTCTGGCCATGTCATAAGGGAGAGGGTTAACTCTGCTGTGCCAATTATTGGGCTTGGGGTGTTGAAGATCTCAGACCAGGGTTGGAAGTGGAGTGCAAAGTAAAAATAAGCAACCACAAACCGCCAAAACAAGTATTGGTACATTTCTACAAGCTCCGGCTAGTAATGATGAATTCAGTATTCATCACATGGACTAATTAATGCACGCTAACACATCCCAGTGCAATTTGCGAGTCACAGATTGCATTAGGTGATACAAATGACTCATTTGTGAACCTGAAGGATGACCTTTGGCAGGACTATCTGCTGACCTCAAAAATATTAAAGAAAGGTTATTTCACCTTGCCATTGTCTCCAAATGCCAAAATAGCCCAATTAAAAACCTTGACTTGGAACCATAGGAGCAGATGTGAGTCCTAAAGGGCATTAATTATTTTCAGTGTCAGCTGGTTGTATAACTGAGGCCAAATGAGAGTTTGGAAAGCTATTAAGGCAGTGTATTATATGCACTGGGTCTAAGATTTGAATTCAGAATAAGGTGTAGATTTCATCTATTTAGGCAAGCTGTATAGAATTTGTGCTGGCTGTCCTGTTAAGGATTAAGGGCTAACATAGGTGAAACAAAGCTCATCACCCTTGCTGGGTTCTTCCCTCTGTAATCATTCATCTATTTTCCTAAGTCTATTTGCAGAACCATCATTAGTTACCATATTGTGAGGTCAAATGCATAAACGTGTGCAGTATTAGCTTGCTTCCAAGTGGACTTTTCTCCCTCTCTACAAGTCTAAGCACTGCAAATGATCCTATACTATTTCCACCCCCAAATGTGGTGACAGATGAAGATATGTACCCAAGCTAGGTTCCCATATGGCTAATTTCTACATTTGTTTTAACAACATGCAGATTTTTAGGCAAATTGAAACACAAGGACTTCCATATTCATGACATCCTCTCCAGTGCCATCATCCCTTCCTCCAGGTGGGTTTCAGGGAGTCACGCTGGTGCCAGAGCCTGCACTAAAAGGAAAAGGGGCAAGCATGTCTATGAGGTGTGATTGATTCACAAGAGTTCCTGTTAAAAAAAAATGGAGCCAGGTGCAGTGGCTCATGCCTATAATCCCAGCTACTTGGGAGGCTGAGAAGGGAGGATCATTTGAGCCCAGGAGTTGCAGGCTGCATTGAGCTATAATTGCACCACTGCACTCCAGGCTGGGCAACAGAGCAAGACCGTGTTTCTCAAAAAAAAAAAAAAAGAAAGAAAGAAAAGTTCCCTTGGCATTGCCTGCTGCACATGCCTTTCAAGTCACTAACTTTTACTGTGGACGCTGACCACCAAGGCCTGCCATGTGTCCAGTAGGTACAAAGTAGAGGTGTTGGAGGGCAGGGAACGACATATTCTTTTCAGCCTCTTTAGAGCTGAAGTTTCAGATTCTGGTTCACCTTCACGTCCAATTGAAAGGGATGGAAAAGGTAGAACAATATGATAGGAAGTCCAGGGGATTGGGGACCAGACAAATTTGGGTTTGGATCTCAGTTTGGTTATTTAGTTGCTGTGTAAACCTGAGCATGTCCCTAACTCAGATTCAGTGTCCTCACCTCAATCATAACACCTGATGGGATTGTTAAGAAGATTACATTAAGTATATGTGTGTGTATACACACACACACACACACACACACATATATATATATAATGAGCACCTTTTTTGGAATACATCTTTCTAAATATTGATGATTTGCAATTTCTCATATATATATGTTGCAAGTTATGTACATATGTACCTAAAGAGGTGCTAGGATATCATGGCTATTGTTATTTTTATCATGGGGAATTTATAGGCAGTTTTCAGAGATCTGATTTTTTTCCTCTAGATTTTTCTTTCTGTCCTTTTGTGGGGCTATGTGCAATGCATATAGCAGAAAAATACAGCTTAGAAATTAGAGTCCTGTCTTTAAAGCCCTGTTCAGTTGGAAAGTTGCTTAATCTTGATAAACTTCAGATTGCTATCTGTAAATTGGGATAATAATACATACCGTCGTGTTTTTTGAGAGGATTAAATGAGATAATGGATGCGTATGGTGCTTGGCATTTGGTAGGAGTTAGATCAATGAATGCAATCTTACTGTCCTTGCCCTCAGAATATTCCTATCCTTTGTCCCCACATATGCTGTTAATAAGCCTTTAGTTGAGAGAAGATGTAGTTCTGTTTCAGGTTTCCCAGGCTAGTTCCCTGGTGTTTATTTATTCAAAAAAAATGAGTACCGTTGTTGGAATACGTCTTTGCTAGACATTGATGATTTGTAACTTCTCATTCTCAAAGTTGAAGGGAGATCTGCTTTTTCATTTGGTGTCTTTATGTTTCTCTGTTGTTTTCCAGCACATTATTTGGTGACATCCCATGTTATAGATCAAAATATCGCGGGCATCAAGATTGTTCTCACTGGCCTCTCAGATATGGTTGATGTTATCTATGAGATAACCCTCTCCAGGGATTTTCTCCTCTGGCTACTTAGACCACATGTTGCCCAAGCAACATGAGTACCATGTTCCCCCTACAAGGTTGTTATTATTCCAAACTGCCATTTCAAAAGAAAAAATCTTAATTTCATCCTAAGACCCTCATAAATGCCAGCAGCTGATGAAAGCAGGTTTGTTTCTTGCTCCTTGGGAGGTGGCCACCCATGTCAGCACTGGAGAGTGTCTGCACATCCTTGCAGGCCCAACAAGTGCTAAACAGATGGAGTGAGTTCAGAGCTGAATTACCAAGGAGAAAATTCTGTTCTTTCACCAAATGTGATTTTTAACAGCCATTTGCAAAGAGCGCTACGCCATGGAATATTGGGAGGGTTGGCTTCATGGATAATGAATGCCTTAGTTGAAAGCCCATTCAAACTCTGTCAGCAGCTAATTTCTATATACAAGCCCTCCCTTAACTTAAATTTCAAGAAAGCAAGCATGCATTTCTGAATGCATGGGCTGACTTTGTGCCAGAACGGAACTTCCTACTGGACAGTAACTTGCCCTAATTTTGGTATGCCTTGCCCAGCACACAGGTTGCTGCTCTGAGTATTTGGTAAATAAATAATAACTTCATTGTTAGTCCATTCTCTCCAGAGATGAACCAATGTAAAGTAAGGATAAGTGTGGGGAGTGGAGAGAGATGGGTGAGAGGTGGGTTTAGTTACATGAGCACTCAGATAACCTTATCATAAAGTGGCTTAACTATACACACAATATTCCGCTGAGGGATCAGTAAATTATTAAATCTCAGTTTCTCAGTCTTTCTGTCTTAGTCTCAATCTCTTTATCTCTTACTAATTCTCTGTCTCGTAACACTAATGGTAATCCATTCTTCTCCAGTATCGGTTCTCAAGCCTTAGCTCACAGAGAAATCACCTAAGAAACTAGTTAAAAGTGCAACTCACTGGAGTTGACGTCAAGAGTCTGTTTCTATAAAGTCGGGTGGGCCTGAGAATTCTGCGTTTTAACAGAACCCTTCTCCCCAACCCAGGAGATGCTAGTATAAATGGCCCTTAAGCCATGTTTTGGGAGAAGCTAGATGATGCTGATGGAGACCAACTTGCTTCACCATAAGCAAGGTTGCAAAATACAAGAAGACTGAAAGAGTTTCTAGTAGTTTGAGGGCTTTTTAATCATTTCTAGTATTAGCGGAATTCTTTAAACAAAATCTCCATAAAATTCTTCCTTCAAATGAAATAGAAAAAGCCTGCAAATAAAACCTCTCCCAAGTAAAGCTGCCCTGGCTGAAGGAGAGGGAGGCCCAGGGAGCCCTGCCACTTGCCTTCTCTCTCTCTTCTATCTTCAATGGCCTCAGTGTTCTGGCCAGTGTTCCTAGAGTCCACATCCCCCTTTCTTCCCAAAGGGACCCACGATGAAGGCCTGGGTCCTTGTGACAGGAAAGACGACCTCATAGGATGTCTGAGTTCTAGCTCCAGCCTTTCCTCTTTGCTGCATGGCCTCAGGAAACTTATTTAACTTCCCTGACCTTCAGGTCATCCCTTGAGGAAAAAGAGGGAGTTTGGGCTAGATCAGTTTTTCTGGATGTCCCGTCGTTCACAGATCCGCTGTAACTTTTGCTATAGATGAGTACCACCTGGAATATTTACTCCATATTTGTCTTTATAATAGAAAAAGTCTATTCACTGTTGCTTAACTAAATATTCACTTAGTTTTTGAGCTAAGCAATGCTCTCTACAGTTAAAAGTTTGATGTGCCACTTACGGTTTTTCTTTCCTAACACATGAAGATAAATACATAACCACTAACAAGTGTGTATACCTAAAATCAGTGGTTTGCACATGACCCTTGAGAAACATCAAGCCAGATGGTCTCTAAAGACCTCCTGCTCCATTCGCTGGAGCTGGTATCCAGGTAGTTCTGTGTTGTTATTACTTTGGGGGTTTACAGATGGGGGTAGGTTATAGGGAAAAACAAAGAAATCCTCTGAGTGTTATAAGCAAATGAAAGGAGTGAGGAGGACAAGAACTGCTTGTATTGCTGGAAAGAATGAGGGAGCTGGAGGCTTGGAGAGTGTGTACAAAGGACCTAAATGGTTCAAAGAGAGCTTTCAGTATTAATTTTGTAGAGACATAGGGCCACCAGCTGCTTGATTTTATTTAGGTATAATAGGGAGCTTAATAACCAAGAACATCATTGGTTTCTTGTTTGTTTCTTTTATTGAGTGTCAAAGAGCTAACAGTTTTTATTATAGATCTCCCAGGGCTGAAGTTGGCTAGTTAGGACAGTGGCAAGGCAGGACACTAGTGAAGGGTGCCAGGAAAGAGCCTTACCCTGTCCTTGGTATATTTTGAAAACTGAGCTCTAAATAAATGGTTTTCAAGAGACACGTTGTGGGAGGCAGAGGATGCTGAAGTCTTGCTTCCGGCACAGATTGCAGAAGGAAAGACAATGTTTATGACCTGCTTATTGCATGGAATGGGAGACAATGGCTCCAAACGTATACCCGCTGAGCTGGCTTGGAAAATCCACGCAGACAATCTAGCAGTCATGGTGGTCCAGAGCAATGAAATAAAAAATGTAATTGAAAAGTGAGGGAAACTATAGCATGATTAAATTTGGCCAGCATTGAGGCACACAGTTATAACATGGAAGTCAGCCCAGAGTACATATTAGGTTAACAGCTTTGGCTTCAGAGATAGACAGACCTGGGTTCAAATCCCATCTCTGCCACTTCCTGGATGTGATTGCTTGGACTAGGTACTTAATCTTTCTGAGCCTTAGTTTATTCACCTACCAAATGGATCTAATATATACTTCCAGGGCCACCTTAAGTATTTCATGACTTAAAGAACTTTGTACAATGTTTGGCATATAGAATAATATTTTAGTAAATTGTACGTGCTATTTTTACATGATGGTTTTATTTCGTTCTATCAACTCCAATGAGGTAAGTAGTATATAGGTGGCCCATAGAGATGGAAAGGAGATTGCTAAGACTCTGGCATTTTCCCAGAAGAGCCCATTGTGTGCCTCTGAAATGCTGCATTCTTATGACTAATATTAATCTTGAAAAATCATTACTTAATGATCTTGAGATATCCATGACAGGGTCACTTGTCATGCCACATGAATCTTGACTAAGGTTTCAAGGACAAGAAGTCTTTGGACAGATAATTTCCATCCTCGGCATAAAGGCTCTTCTCAGTAGGTACAGGAGGATTAAGAAGAAGTAAAGAACTATGACCTGACTGCAGTCTACTCAGCCAACATCAGCCAAATTTGGAGCCCCCTTTGTCAGTCAGGAGGTCACCCACACTTGTCAGGAGCTACAGGTGTTGAGGGCATGAAAAGGCAAGGTCTGTCAGGACATTGTGAATCAGGAAAACCAGACCTTTGCTCTTCAGAGGCTCCCACATGTGAAGATTCTTAATAAACTTTCTCACCTGCCAGAAAGTGTGAAAGCCTTGAATGTGGATCCCTCTTGATACACCTGGCATTGTTGCATTGAGTTTTGTCATCCGTTTCTAGAAAAGATAAAGCAAGCTTATTTTATAACTTCTTTTCTTGTTTTTACTTACTCTATCTTCATCTTCATTAACCACAACAACCAAGAGTGCCAGAATTCTCTTGTAGCACTAACCCCCTTCTCTGCCTCCTTGTCTCCTTCCGTGAAAAGGCAACAGCCATCTGTTTCTTTAAGGGCCACAGATCTCCTTACTGCTTGTGCCATAACTAAGAATTGCTTGTGTGTCTCCACGGAATTCCCCCCACCCCCGATTGCTTTACATAAATGTCCAATTAATGCCAGTTAAAAGTTCTTGTTCATGATCTGTCTGAAGGGAGAGACAAAGAAGGGAAGTGGAGATGGCCCCACTGCTGTGGCCATGTCCTACTTCTGTGATGCATTACCAGCAACTTCTTTCCACATGTTTTTGCATTGTTTCTTCTTACATTTATCCTCTGACTATTGTTTCCTTTTGTTCCAGCAACAGCTGGAAATGGTAAATTTGTGTTTTGAGCCAATGTTTTCCTTTGCCCTGGCATTTCTAAACATTTATTTTCCTACAAGCCCAAAGTACCAGCAAAGAACGCTTTTGGAAAGATCATCATCCCGGCGGCTGCCCATCGCCCTCCGAGGCTGTCCCTTTAAATGAGGCCCCCAGAGTTCACTTTCTGAAGTTCATTAGCTTGTGTTATCAATAATTTAGGATAATACTCCGGTGGAGCCTGAGTGCCTGGCCCGCCCCATTTTCACTGTCAGTTTTCTCATAGCCTAGCAGTCCAGTGAACTTGATAAGTGTCCCATCATCCTGTTAATCAAATTACTTATGAACTAAAATTGACAGTTTTCATTAATTATAAAGGATTATTCTAATTGCAATTCAAATTTATTCATTTAGAACAGACGGCATTCAGTAATATTTCAGGAAATTTGCATATTAAATGGAGAGGGTCGTCCATTAAGTATGGTAATGTATGCATATTTCCTTATTTTTAACTTCTAGGCCATATGCACTGCTGCTACTTCAGCAGGTGAAAAACCAGAACGTGCTTAATTTGTTCAACAAACACAGGGGCCAGAGCACATCTTTTGGCACTCAGTACTGGCATCCTTCTACCTTTATTCCTTCTGCCTTTCCTTTCCCCACCTCCTACTGCCCCACACACAGCCAAAACCGTGGTTGCTCTTTCGAAGAAACTTTTTTGATAAACCTGGGCATATCCCCCCCTCCTTTTCTTTTTCTTAAATGTAGGCACAGCTGGTAAGGGTTGATTGAAATGTTTTGCCATAGAAGCTGTGTTCATTAATTTCTTCAAGATGCTGAAGTAGGCATTAAGGTTGCCGGCTGGAGTCCTTCCCTGTGACATGTGGAACAGCAAGGGGCCTAATAGTCAGCCTTGTAACATCAACTGGTTACCCCCCTCGTGCGGCATGAACCTTTCCCCTCCAGTGAAAAATGAACCTGTCTGAGACAAAAGCACAAACCACGCATGCAATGAGACAGTGCCATTATTCACACCCATATAGGCTGTTTTCAGAGATCATTAAAAATCATATCTCCATGATATTAATAAGCACCTTCCCTGATCCAGTTCTCGGGTAACAGGAAGGTATATTTAGCGCTGCCCCCACCACCTACCTAATCTAAGATCATGAATCTGGGAGGAAAAAAAATGCATGTAAGATGAAGGTTAACAAGCTGGTGTGGTAGGAGCCACTTGGCTTTTTAAACAGCTGGTGTGTCCCAGCTCTCCCTACACCAGGCCGAGTGGAGAAAGACAGGGTGTGGCCCCCACCACATCGAGTTGTTTCTGATGACTTTTGCCTCTACTCCTCAGAAATTATTGGTATCTGGTCTTAATGATCTGAAGAAAGCATCTGCCAGCTCATTCATCTCCAAAAACTCACACTGAATAACTGGTTGCTCATTTAACCTGGTTTCAAGTAGACTTGTTTTTCATTTTCTACAGTTAAACTAAAGGCTTTGTTGTTTTATGTACAGATAGTTTATTTGCGGAGCATATTTCAGTCTGTTGGTATAATACTCGCGCTCTCGTGGCCATATGTTATTGATTGAAAAGCCTCCACGAACTCGAATTCTGAATAGGCACTGTGTCCTTGGTAGGTGTCCGAGAGGCAGAGACTTAGGGCCTGCTCCCTGCCTTGCCAAACCCATACCGAGGGCCCTTTCCTCTGCCTTCCCTCCTCCCAAGCAATACGTAAATCACAACCAGTGCGGAGTCCAGTTAATGCTTCAGTTGTTTACACAACCTCTCCCCAAATCTCAGCGGGAGCATGCAGTACCCAGCTTTCTCCTTTTTGGGGTACAGCCATTTCTGCTGGAATCACTAGGATCGAGAAAACAGACCACCAAGGGCTATTTCTGAAAACACTGATGGAAAATTCTCAGAAATCATTCAAGCCCACTGACGTGTGTTAAGTCAAGCGAAGTGTCTCCCTGTGGAACATCTTTTCCTGCACTTAGTTCAGCTTTAGAACCATGAAGCCCTGGTCTTAATCCTATTTCTGATGTGAGTTAATTTTCAATGCAAGTTTTAAAAAATTTAATTGTCACTGATTACTTTGACATGCAATAGTAAAATAAGATAAAAGAATGCCACAAATGATTAAAGTAAAACTTAACAACATACGCATTTAAAAAATCCCAGAACTCTATTTTTGTTATGGGAAATATTAAGTTGCATAATGTGACCCAGCGGTACAGGATAATTGCTTAAGAAGCTGTATTGTACAGATATTTTGTATATTATATCCTCATGTGCAGTATTTCTGGTGATGAATTCCTCTGCAGAAAAAGGCCCTCTTGAATGGATGTTGATTATATCAGAATGTGGAGCAAAAGTGATGCCAGGAATAGAAGGTGGTCCTGGATATGCAGGCGTCCTCTGGAAATGTTGAGGACAATATCTCAGGAATTGCCTTTGCAGTCAGCATCTATACTACCTGCAAGAATAACTACTAGAACCTTTTTCACGTGCTACATTTTTTTTTTCTTGAGGCTGATACAGAGTAGGAAGGACAGGAATACAAGTGATGTATAAAACATGGCACAGAGCTAATGAGGCGGAATTAGGCATAGTGGAGGGAGCTAACCTCTCTGAGCCCCATTTATTATATCTGCAAAGTGGAGCTAACATTTGCCCTATCTTCTTCATGGGGCTGCTGTGAAGATCCCCTGAGACCCATCTGTTTTCCAAATTCTCCTGTTCATCAGAATCACCTGAGAGTAGTTAAAATACACATCTCCAGGCCCTTCTACCAAGGGATTCTAGTTCAGTAGGCCTGGGGTGAGGCTTGAGAATCTGTATTCTTAAATATTCTTGGGTGATTTTTATGATCCAGCAAATTTAGAAGGGACGGGCACACTGTATGTTAAGTGCTCTCCAAGATACAGTACTCTTAGGAAGTAAGAGGCTTGCACAAGAAGTAATTAGAAAGTAGTTCAAGACTGCACCTATGCATATCATTCCATTTTAAATTGGGCAAAGCTCTGGATTATAGGAATTCTAAGCATCCACTACATTCTGGAACTTGAACTTTGGTGGGTAAGTCCCTGGGATCTGTAGGTGAAACTAATGGCTATGTGAAATTTGCAATGTTTGTGCAGAAATGGGAATCTTTGTGTCCACCAGGAGAACCCATGAGGAAGGGCCCTTACTCTCCTAAGACATGTGCAGCCCACACTACTTAGATGAGCCCTGAGTCAACAGCAGGTGCTTTTCAACCAAATATCTAGGTCATTCTGTGAATGTTCTTTATAGTTAAAAAGACTCTGGAGGTGAAACTGTCATTACTCACCCACTAAAGAAATGAACTTGGAGAAATGGAGGAGAGAGCAGTTTCTTGTCTGTGAAAGCACATGGAAATGGTGATAGAGATCAGATATGGCTGTATTTATGAACCATTATTGATGCAGAACCACTTCATACCATGTCAGAGAAGAATAAATTGGATAACAATGGGGTGACAGCATCATCCAATCTAATGTTAGTGTTGCTTAATAGTTACATTTTAGCTGCCAAGTAGGGCATGTGGAGTGGGTGCTGAGACTCTCAGTTCACAGTGATTCCAGCCAAGGATCGTAAGAGGAGTGGTGGGTATACTCTCCTACTCAAGGAATCCCATTCCAGGGCAAGGTGAAATGGGGTGAGTAATGCTGTTAAGAGATGATGATTATTATGTTATGATTTGCTCCTACTGTATGCTGTCATAGCAGAAAATGCCCTGTTGTCTCAGTTTGCAGTGGTAATGGATTATAGCTTGGTTTTAGATGAGATGGAAAAAAAAATGGGTCTTCATTTCTTCCCCTCTCCACCCTGAGGATGATAGATGATTAAAAACAAAACAAAACTGAAAAAAAAACCCCTCTATCCTCATGAAACATTTTTTGTTAATTGTCTCTTTGTAGGTAGTGGACTGCCAGGCTGGTTAGAGACAGAAGTAAACGGTCATGTCTCTGACCTCTGAGAGCTGACACCTTTAGTTAGTGATACTGAGTTAGGCATAAAGCTCACAGAGGTAAATGAGCAAGCCTTGGATGTTGAAAGAGTACATGGAAGAAGGTCTAAACATTTTGTACAAAATGGGTGTTACATTTGGTTTTAGCATTCAGCGATTTCATGAAAGGAAGGAGATTTGCAGAGGTTTCCTGTTCAGATAGGCGACTCATTGAGGGAAGTTTTCTAGTAGCTGCTGCAATTTCAGAATGTGTGTTCCATGACTGAAGAGATAGAAAGGAGACTATGGTACATGGGGAAGGAAATTCTCTCTACTGGGCTCTTGGTACTCTCCCCTGACTGCCTTGCTCCCCTGCAAGGCATACACACACTGCTTTAAAATATAGGGGATTTATTTTTCTTGTGAATGTGAAACTCT
Organism: Nomascus leucogenys; assembly: GCF_006542625.1. Taxonomy (NCBI): domain Eukaryota; kingdom Metazoa; phylum Chordata; class Mammalia; order Primates; family Hylobatidae; genus Nomascus; species Nomascus leucogenys. The sequence continues at coordinate 19,860,906 of NC_044382.1, forward strand.
GAATCAGCAGGTGCTAATTGGAAATAGAGTTTTGTGGACTAGTCGAGGACAGCAGTGTTTCCCTTTGGGGCCACAAATTGGACTTTATAATTTCCTATTGAATCACTGCAACAGGCTTCGGCCAGCCTTTGTTTTAGGGGTGTCCTAATACTTTCCAAGATCCTGCACCAATTATTGTGTGCATCTGGAGAAGACAGGGCTTACAATCTTCACGTTTTTCCATAAACCATAAAGTCTGTTTGTTCTGAGAAATACTTAAAGATTGGGGAAAAAATTACTAGGTATTTCTGAGATTAGTCTGAGGGCATACATCAATTAATTTTTTTATTGAGCAAAGAAAATCACATCTACATAAAATATGTAGTTTAAAAAAATCATCTTTGCTACAGAGATTCAACATACTGGTTCTTTTGTATAGGATCTAATTTCACCAAAGTAATTCAATCTCACAGTTCTCTGAAACATTTTCAAAGATAGAGATGTGTTTAGGATTTGATGGTGACCCACCTTCCTCAGCATATCCGTATGCTGGTTTACTTCCACGAATTTCTAAGTACCATTAATGGAAATTAAATGTACCTTTCTCTAAGAGAAATATTAACAGAAAGTTATGCTTTTGTGAGATAGATCAACATGTGAAGGCATTGTAATAATTTGATTATGGTACCATCTTTTTCATCCTTGGAAGACCCACAGCTTGCTGGGTGGCCACGCTGTTTCTGATAGGAACAGTGAATTTCCATTTTACAGATTGGGACACTGAGGACCAGAGGACAAATAAATCATTTTTGGCTAGCACTGGAGTCAGTAACAAAAATGTCAGACAAATTCCATAGCTCAATGAGGATGACAATGTCTCTTCATTTCAAATGTATGCAGTTGGGAAATTAGGAAATATTACATCTGATTGTATTAAAAATGTTAAAATCTGCTCTTCTAGTTCTAGCTCTGTTCTTTCCCCTGCATTTTTTTTTTTTTTTTTTTTTTTTTTTTTGAGACAGAGTCTCGCTCTGTCACCAGGCCGAAGTGCAGTGGCGTGATCTCGGCTCACTGCAACCTCCGCTTCCCTGGTTCAACCTCTGCCTCCCTGGTTCGAGTGATTCTCCTGCCTCAGCCTCCTGAATAGCTGGGATTAAAGGCCTGTGCCACCACGTCCAGCCAATTTTTGTATGTTTAGTACAGATGGGGTTTCACCATGTTGGCCAGGATGGGGCCTCCCCTCCTCCTTGACCTGATCTGTAAGTGTAAGAACTCTCATCACGGCCAGTGCCCCGTCTTGGAGAGTGTCGTGTTAGAAGAGGAGTAAATTCTTCCTGAGCCAACCAATGATCAGTCATGCCTGGCAGCATGAGTTTTGATTCCCCTCAATGAAGTTTGTATAACTTCAAATGATCCTAATGGTGACACAATTATCTGGTCCTCTTTAATATGTGACCAGGGTTCTTGGTCCTCTAGTTAACATGGGTTATTTTTGAACATAAGCCCTTATTGTTTGGCATTTGTTTCTGTGTCTTCTAAACCAAACCAAACCAACCAAACAGCGCCCCTCTCCAAAAAACCCCCACCAAAATTCAAACAGACAAACCAACAAAAACCACCAGCACCACCATCCTAACCTGAGTGTACATTGCAGTCCCACCAGAGAAGGAATGCAAACACTCGGTGCAGTTTGAAACACCTCCGTGCATTTCACATCTCATGTTTCTGTTCTTTCTTTCTTTTGCTTTCTTTTTTCTTTCTTTCTTTTTTTTTTTTTTTCTGCTGCCCATGAGTTTCATTTTCCCATGTGCCATAATATTAATGTTTTTCCCTGCTGGCTTCCCAGCCTGGGGGTCACAGCTCGTGTTTCACAACACAAGACACCCAACCATAAATCTCCTTTAAATAATACAGACGGCAGGAGGGGCACTGTTGAGAGCCAGTCGGTCTGAACAAAGTGGCATTGATGCATGGCAAGCGGAGCAGCTTGACCACAGCCCTGCTGGACAGGTAGAGTGTGGAGCAGCCTTTATTTAAGGGGAGGAAGGCATGTGCTCTGCATGGCTCCAAAGAGCCAACCTGTTCTGGTTCTCAGTATGAGTTGGCTGCCAATCACCGAGCTTTCCAGAGAATAATCACGCCACCTCTTCCTGGCTCTGGTTGGAATACCCAATTAACATAATTTGTGTTTGGAGGTGCAAACACATCTCCTCCATTATAAATCTGCATTTCTTGAGGCCTCTTGGCCATATTTAAAATGAAGTTGGGAACTGTCAGGGTGGAAGTAACAACACACACCTGATCGGAATACATGATGCATTGTGACGAGGCTGTTTCCTTATTCTAAAACCTAGAGTGGTTAATTTAAGGGGCCTGGAAAAAAAGCTTGATTGGAGTTAATGGGAGCCTTGCTTGCAGAGGAGCTTACTAAGATGGGAAAGGAAAGAGATGAGGGTTTGCCTAGGGATTTGTTAGCACAAACAAAAATTATAACAACTTATTGACACCCCTCATCCAAGAAATCATGTTAAGATAATTTATCTGTGGCAATACCTTTTGTGAACAAAGATACGTGCAAATCTATGTAGATATACATAGAGATGATGTGGACAAGGTATACAAAGATATTTAGTTTGTGCACAAAGATAAAAAATGCATGTATGGGTGTGTACACCCTCCCCAACAGTTTGGGAAATAATTGTCAAGCACAGCAGGTAATGTGTATTTTAAGTAAAGAAGAGGATATAGTGAGAGGAGCCACAAAGTTTCTTTCGACTGACAAGGCTTTTCAGGATTTATGCCTTGCTCATCAGTTGCCAAACTCCAGCTCGGTAATTTTTGTCTGCCAAAACTCGGTGGTGGGGTGTTGGGGAGAAGATTCGCATCTCATTTGGTGAATTTTTTTTGGACTACTTTTTCTACAGCTATTAGTTACACTTTTGAAAAGTCAACACAGCTTCTAATTTCTCGATTACTTAACTCATTGTAGTGGTGTCGGGAGCAGTTTTCATTGAAGTGATTTCTAGAAGCTACTGCATACTTGACAAATGCGCTGAGAACAAAAGAGAGAGAGAACACTAATGCAGGGAATGATTGTGCTGGTTTTGGTTGGTTACACCTTTGAGCATTTGTTATTTTTTTATACTGTTGACATTAATTGCTACTGTAATGTAATAATTGCTTCAAAGATACACGTTTTGGGTGGTGATAGGAGTGAAAGAGGAGAACTGATTCTGTTCTTATTCATTTAAAATAACAAATGAAAGTGATAACTCAGGAATTCATTTCATGGGACCAGGACACCCATGAGAATAGGAAGGTTTTGGTAAACATGTTAACATCCCATACTGCAAGTTTTGCTTTTCCAGCTTAACGTGGTTTTACATGGGGCATCTCAGTGATGAGTTAATGTGTTATAGAATTACCCTAGATGTTAATTGGGTATTTAGCAATATGCTAAGATACATACCTATTTTCCCATATTTGCAAGCCATGGGTGTAATTTTGGCCTTATCTTTTTTCCACCTCATTCATAAATGTAGGTTTTCAATTATTTGAAAAAACTTTGTTTCTGATTTTATTTGTTTTGGTGGCTTTTTAGAGCTAAGAGCACCATACTGATACCACCCTGCGAGTATGTGGTATTGCTGTGCAAGATACTTCCCTCCTTGTCACCTTCGCTCCACTGTTTATCTGTCTGGGTCCGCATTAGAGTGACTGCTGCGTGAAGGCAGAGATGATGTCTGTTTCGGAAACTGTCATACTCCCAGTATCTAGCCATAATTACTTTTAGTCTGACCAACTGCCCTGATTTGCCTGGGGACTTTCCTGGTTTTAGAACTGAGTTCCAACCCCAGGATGTCCCCCAGTCCCAGACTATCTGGGTACATAGGTGCTCATCAATATTTTCTGAATAAATGAACCCCTCATCGTAAGGAGGTTACAGAGTTATGTGGGAGAAAAGTGAACTCAACTTCTATTTAAAATTAGCATCATATGTGTACATCTTATCTCCCTGGTCAACACTAAAGGATGTGAGAGCAAGGACTGTGTCTCTTCTATTTCTTTGAATTTTTCACGGTGCCCTAGTAAACCTTTGAAGATAGAATTCAGTCAAGAGCCAAATGAAATAGAACCAAAGAGCAAATTGTTCTGTAGTATAAACCCAGACTCTACTCCTTCCTGGCTCTGTGAGGTTGGGCAAGTTACTGTATGTCTCTGTCATCTTTTTCCATTATCATCGTGTGTAAAATGGGAATAATAATAGTACCTGCCTCATAGAGGTGGTGTCAAAATTCAGTAAGACCGGACTGGGCACGGTGGCTCACGCTTGTAATCCCAGCACTTTGGGAGGCCGAGGCGGGTGGATCACGAGGTCAGGAGATCGAGACCACGGTGAAACCCCGTCTCTACTAAAAATACAAAAAATTACCCGGGCATGGTGGCGGGCGCCTGTAGTCCCAGCTACTCAGAGAGGCTGAGGCAGGAGAATCGCGTGAACCTGGGAGGCAGAGCTTGCAGTGAGCCGAGATTGCGCCACTGCACTCCAGCCCGGGCGACAGAGCGAGACTCCGTCTCAAAAAAAAAAAAAAAAAATTCAGTAAGACCAAGTGCAGAGCACAGCCTCTGCTTCGTGGTGAGTATGAGATGTGTGTAAGCTATTCCTCCTCCTCCCCTGCACCTGCCTGTTCCTTCTCCACACATAATAAACACTGAGCATGTTCAGATAAGTGACAGTGCCTTTTTGTTGGTACATCTTGTTAAACTGAATTTTGAGTTGTTTTTGTATAGAATGGTTTGCCTGGAAAAAGATGCTTTTTTGTATGTATGATTGGTTCCGAAATGTCTCATTCATTTTACCTGGAGTCTCTTTGCTTTTTTTTTTTTCCTGCATTGCCAGGGTAAGGAAAGACAGGCAGCCTACTTCCAAGCAAGTGATCTGTTACAGGTGGGATAGTGAAACTGTCACTTACAACATTCTGGTAGAGAATGAACACAAGACAACACTCACACTAGCAAAGAGAGAAGCTTTGAGGGGAGGTGTGTGATATACTGAGTCTACCTTTATCCCTCTCTCCCTATCGAACCACCTTCCCCTCATGGTAAAGCTGGGACCTGGGTATATTGGTGGCAACGTTTCTCTGCTGCTGACCTCAAAGAGACTAAAAGCATATGTGAGTGAAATGAAAAATGAGCAGCTATTTATAAATAACTCCTGTTAACGAAGGCATGTGTTTCATGGAAATAATCTCATACAAATGACTGCTTTATTTTGCTCTCTCCTCCATTCCCTTGTATCCCTCCTGCTACCCACTAAGTGGGGCCAGGGCAAGGCTTTCCTTACAGGTCCCCTATTTTCTTAATTTTTCTGGTGGCAAGCAGCAGAACAGAGTGGTGTCACTGGGTTGCCTTTAGAACTTTAGTCATTAAATCTCCTTTGCCCCAGCTTCAGTGATGCATATTTCAATAATGATCGAGGAAAATTGGTTTATGGTAGTTTAATAAAATCAGAAGACAAATGTTGCCCCTGTGCAAAGGAACTGAATTACATACTTCATGAACCAAATTAGTACCAAAACATTTGGCTTTGTTCGAAAGGTAATATGCATTTATGGGCCCATTTTTCAGTAAGATAAATACGACACACGCCAAGATTTCCCTGAAGTAAATACTGTAAATAATAAAAGACTCTGCCAAGGAAAGCTGAGAAATGACTTAATCCTCACCCAGTACTATCGCAATGCCAAAACGCCACTGTCTGGACTCGAGAACAAACTGCCTCTTTAATAAACTCATCTCATGATCAAGAGAGTGCAAGGCCCTTTAATTTCCCAATAATGGTCAATATTCCTCAATTCTGGCTTAAAAAAATACATTCACATAGGAGCTAGGGCATTTTATGGCATAAGCAAATTTGATTACCAAGTAACAAAATACATTTTGAGGATGGTTGGGAGTCACACGGCAGCAATGTTTATGTGAATAGGTGCAAATGGGGAGGTTTTTGCAGAAAGTAAAAGCTATCACTCTTAGCCTAACTCTATAATCCTCATTTCGCTTGAGCTTATTCCAGTTTGATTTCAGTTAAAGTTTTCTGCTAGCAAAATGTGCTGAATGTATTTCTTCTCTGGGTGCAGATTTGCCTGTGAGAAGCTGGGGTGATAAAGAGAATGCAGTGAGATGTGAATAACATGAGAATTCACAGTGCCAGCAAGTGCCTTCTTGAAAGTTATTCAGCTGGTTCTAGAAGATGTTACAACACACTTCCCGTAGTAGGGCACATTGTTGTCTTAATGCTGGAGAATAACAAATTGAAATGCCACCTGAGCAGGCAGTAATATAAATGAACAGAGGAGGCGAGATTTGAGAAATGCATCAGGGAGTGGGGAGTACTGGGGTAAACTGGCAAGCATGTGCCTTGTATAAAGGGGAAGTCACCAATATCCCCAGGTCTCAGCTTTACCATAAGAGGAAGGTGGTTCTGTAGGGAGTGGGGGGTAAAGGTAGACTCAGTGGGCCTTTAGAAATGGGCCCGTAAACGGATATTACCTTTCAAAAAAAGTCAAATTCAGTTCCTTTGTAATTTCGGTTCCCAACTAATAGCTGCTGTGCAGGAATGTGGACCCAGTATTGCTGGATGTTTTATTTTCACAAAATGTGGGATATCTTGATGTTTCAATGAATGCTCCCAATTAGTAAATGCTGACAATAAAAACAGAAAGACACTGTATCCCAAATAAAACAAAGGCCATGGGCTTAGAGTTTGCGAATTGTGCTTTGAAGTTTTGGGCTTGCAACACGAGAAAACAAATAGGCTGTAATGAATGGCATTTAGTCCTGAAGCAGAGGCGAAGGTGGCAGCTCACGTGGCTGGGAACTTGCTGTGTGCTGGGCTCTGTCCTAAGCTCCAGGTACATCACCTCATTGGGTCTTCAGGTCCCCCTCTCAAGCAGGCACTGTGAGTAGGTACTACTTCTTCTCTGTTTTATAGATGTGGAAACGGAGGCTCCAAAAGGCACAGGCAGAATTTGAACTCAGGTTGGCTCTGTGAGCTCTGAGGCACCACTCAACCATTCCTTCCCCTTGCTTTGGTGGTGTGGCGCCACAGGAAGTAATGTGAATTGGAGTCAGGGCCTTGGGTTTGGGTTTTGCAGCTCCCCACCGCTTCTTGTCTTTTACCCTGAGCCTCTACTTCTCCCTGGATCAAGCGTTTTGTACCCTCCACCCCCTAGAATACCGGGTCTTTTACCCTGAGCCTCTACTTCTCCTTGTATCAAGTGGACATGATACTACCTGCCCGCTTTACCTCACGGGGTGGGGGAGGATTACCTCAGGAATACGAGCAGAAGAGTGTGGCAAATTGTGAAGTTCTCTGTCAACACAAGGAGAAGGAATATTGCTCATAATTAGAGAATACAGACAGGTGAGATAGTAAAGCCACTGATTGTCTTTGGATCAAATACAATTAAATAGCAATCCCTTCTTGACTCTTCAACTCAATAAAGTGTCTATTTGTAGAAGTGGCTAAAACTGAATTCACTTTGAAAATTAATCAGCCACCACCAATGGCTGGATTAGCAGACTGCGTTTTTTTTTAAGTGAAAAAGAACACAGCAGATAAAGAAATCTACCTTGCAAACAGAAGTTAACAGCCTAAAGACCTGGCCATTGTCTGCCAGGCTCTTGACAGGAGGACAGAGCATGAGGGCACCCCACTGCTGGTGCCTTCTGTAACCCCTAATCAAGGGACTTCCCTTAGGAGAAGCCAGAGAGAGGGGCCATTGCTGACCTGATTTGGAACTATTAATTGAAGGTGGCTGATAAGGGAAACTTCCTGACCCAGACACGGTGAGCATTTGAAGAGAAAAAAGAAAAAAAGGGGCATGCAGAAAACATTTATGGAAAATACCCCAAGGATGATGCAGAAAGCTGTTTATGCATGTAGGCAGTGAGTAATCTTCTTATTTATAAATGAATGAGCTGACCTGGGGAAGGGGAGCTTTGTGGATTATAATCACAATCCAATGCGACAGGCTTCTTCGCTGAAGAGCTCTCCCCTCACAGCCAAAGCCTTGCAGAATTTTTCCCCCTTTATACTGGAGTCTCAACCTAATGGCAGTGCTAATTTGTCCTCCAAAGTTTCATGAACTGAAGGTCCTAGTTATTTTAATTTACAAGATCTACTTTAAGGAAAATCTTTTGTGCCTGCTCAATGTTGTTCTTAACTTTCCAGCTTTCCCTTCTCCTCTTTCCCCAGAGCCGTCCTTTCGCTCTACCCAGCAAAGTCTCTAACTGCACCTGTCAAAGAACCTTTCCTGTCTCTGGGCTTGGATTAGACACCCCCAGTTAGAACCTTTGCCTGCTCTTCTCTATCCACAGCTTTGTGTCCTTGGCCACCATGCTGAAATCTTTTGTCCCCATACAAGAAGCCTTTTGGGCTGGGCTCTGTGGTTCACACCTGTAATCTCAGCACTTTGAGAGGCTGATATGGGAGGATCCCTTGAGACAAGGAGTTTGGACCAGCTTGGATAACATAGAGAGACCTTGTCTCTAATAATAATAATAATGATAATAATAATAATAAAATTATTCAGATGTGGTGATGCATGCCTGTAGTCCTAGCTACCTGGGAGGCTGAGGCAGGAAGATTGCTTGATCCATGAGTTCAAGGCTGCAGTGGTCTATGATTGCACCACTGCAACTGCATTGCAGCCTGAGACACAGAGCAAGACCCTGTTTCTAGAAAAAAAAAAAAAAAGAAAAAGAAGCAGGCTTTTGGGCCTCGCCCTACTTTGATCACGCCATGAATCAAGTCAGCTTGTAACTTGGGCATGGAGTTTCATCAATACTCTTGCTCAGTAATTGATAGGTAATTATTTTGAGGGTGGAGTTTTGATTGCATTGTGTGGTTGTGTCTCTACAGCCTCATGGGAGACATTCTTATTAGCTTCCTAAGAATTTCCTCTCCTTCTCGACAGCAGTAAATAATACATAAACAAGCACTCCTTACTCTCAGTAGATGGGAAGCAGTATATTGTCAAGTTAGGAGCATCAGAAAACTTGTGTGTGTCTTTTTTTTTTGAGATGGAGTCTTGCTCTGTCGTGCCCAGGCTGGAGTGCAGTGGTGCAATCTCAGCTCACTGCAACCTCTGCCTACCTGGTTCAAGTGTTTCTCCTGCCTCAGCCTCCTGAGTAGCTGGGACTACAGGTGCATGCCACCACACCCAGCTAATTTTTGTATTTTTAGTAGAGACAGGGTTACACCACATTGCTCAGGCTGGTCTCGAACTCCTGGCCTAAAGTGATCCACCTGCCTTGGCTTCCCAAAGTGCTGGTATTACAGGCGTGAGCCACCACACCAGGCCAAAAACTTGGTTTTGAGTCTTCTCTTCACTACTCACTCTCTGTGTAAACCGGGGGAAGTTACTGCATTCTCTATACCTCTCTTTTCATATCTCTAAAAAGGGGGTTAAAAGAATACCTACTTCATATAACTAACATATGCCTGGCATATACCCCAAATATTTCTTGGTAAGCTCTTAATAAATGTTAGGTATAATTATTATTATGGAAAATGCTTGTTGACTAACTGAACTTATCACCAAATACTTTCGCTGTTACAAAATAGTGCTCACATAGTGTTGGATGTTGAATGAAGGAATGAAAAAAATGATTGAATGAGGGAATGAATGAACCAGAAGGCACAGATATATTCATTCATTTATTGTTGACGGCCCATTGAGTGTCAGCTGAGGATGTAGCCAAGAACAAGGCAAACACTATCCCTGCTGTCATGGACTTCAAGCCCAGAGGAGGCAGACAAATAATAAGAACATTAAATAAGGCAATTTTTCAGACAGCAAGCTTTAGCGGTGCTAGGTGAATGTGAGGACAATTACAGAGAACTAATGGTATTTATCCTACAGTCAACCCAATGGAGACCAGAAAGTAGGTTCAAATGTCTGATAAGATGTATGAGAGAGAGAAAGAATTGTTCTATGTTATTCCAAAGAGCAAGAATAACATCCATGTGGTAGAAGTTAACAAGGAAGATGATTTTAACTCTGGCTAATGAAGATACTTCTGGCTCAATAGTCCAGAAGTGGACTGACTGCCTTGAGGGCAGTGAGTTCATTATCAAAAGAAGAGCATAAACATTACTCAAGACATTCTTGAGTAATATGTAAGGTTGCTTTGGATAATCTCCAAGGTTTTTTCTAGAGTAAAGATTCTAGGATTTGCTGTTCTCCAATTGACTAATGAAGAGATCTCTTAGGCTTTGGGATAAGAGAGACCACATTTCAAGTCTAATTATTAATACTATCTGCGGGACCTTACTTATTTCCACTTTCCTCCTCTGTAGAATGGGCAGACTTATTTGGAACGGGGTAAAGATTACATTAACTGAGGCTTGTAAAGTACCTAGTGTAATGCCTGGTGCCCAATAAATGGCAGTTGCTGTTGCAGTTGATATTTTTATGATCATTGTTATTAGCATCAAAATTTGGGAATAGCTGCCTTAGTTCTCTGCTTCAGGGGATCCTCCCTGCTGAGGCAGTGACTAGGGAGCAAGTCAAGGAAGTAGTTAGGGGTCAGTGGGAAACAGGTGGTAGCTGCCTTGTTGAAAAAAACAGAGTTGTACAAATGCTATCAATTTCCGGGCCTCATGCCCATGTCATTACCAAATCAGAACTGTCTAGAGAGAAAGAGCCCTCCTCCATCTCAGATGACAGTTCTTTTATCATTTTTCCCTCTTCTGAGCTACCTTTATTGTTAATCAAAATTTGATTTCATAGGAAGGAAAAAGTAGTAAAAAGTGATAGAGGAGTGGAGACACAGTATAATTTGTTTTGCACCCTCCACTCCCCTCTCCCACTGCCCAGGTCTCCAGGGAGATGGCCTTGAAGATACATTCACATATGCCTCTTGGATCCAGGCATCTTTGTAAAATATAACCCCAGAGGGAAAAACACAAGAACATCTTCTTAGATAAGAACGTGCCAATTCTTCTGGTTCAAAATGTCTTCGTGTGAAAAATTTCCTGCAGCGGTAGGAGGAAGCTCATGCACAGGACAAGCATGAGACACATCTGGAGGGAGCCCAAGCCGGGAACCCGAGGGCCTGACCATCTGCCAGAGGGCCAGATGCTGCTGCTGGAAGCCTCTTGCCTCCCAGCTTGTCATCTGGGTTCGATGATGCCATCCAAAAGAGGGCCACAGAGTGGGAGGGTGATGAGCAATCCATCTTCTCCCACCCACAGTTCTTAATTGTGTGATGTAGGGGGTGGGAGGAAGAGAAGAGGGTTAAAAAGTTTGCCCACAAAACCGCACCTTTCTCTTGGAAACGGCCATCCTAAAACACATGGCTCTGAGCACCCAGAACTTTTAGAATATTCCATTCAATATCTCGAAGAGGCTTGGCTGTGTAGCTGTCAGTGGGGGCTGCCATCTTCTGTCAACTTGGGAGTGTATTAAGAGTTTCTAACCAATTGCATTGGTCGTTACATTATGGGATTTCCTATATTGCAAGTGTTCTTCCTATTAACAGCTTTGGTGTCTGATTTTGGCCAAAGCAGATCATTGGGATTCAGAGGGACATCCTCTTCTTTTTCCATTGCAGAAACAATCAAGAGTCTGTGCATACAGCACTCATAAAAGAAAAATGATCAAAACCACACACAAAAAAAAGACTATTAAATTCCAGATGAGATTACTGCTTCATGTGATTCCCACCATTCAGGAATGTCTTTCTGCTTTGTAATTGCCCACTGACAGACTTACACAAGCAAGATGTAAACATAGTAGGATTATCTCTTACACTATCATAGATGTTTTCTGCTAAATCCTTAGACATCTAGGATGGTTTTGGCCATGGCCTGTTTTCAGTGCCAGTGGTGGTATGTTTTTGTATTAGTGTACATGCTTTAACTTACAAGTAATTGCAATATTTTCTAGGCATATGCAAGGCAGAAACTGTTTTATTTTAAAATGGCACCTGTTGGAATAGTTTAATATGTAATTTTCATTTTCACGTAATTATTCAGATACACTATTAAATAACTTATGCATCCTGTATTCAACAATATTAGGAACAGTATATTGTGTGTCTAAAATCTTGGGCTGCTGATAGTTCCTCTGCATTCATTAGAGGAATGACTGGGGCATCCTGGGCTGAAACCTTGTTATCACTGCTCTTTGTAAGCAGGTTGTGTTGTCACTGTGGGGAGGGAGGGCTATTTTAAGCTTTGTTTCCACATTTCTTTTTGCAGGGCTGGTAGGACCACCACCTCAGGCAGTCTTTCACTGCCCTGTAACATGGATCCTTCCTAAATCTTCACTGTTGGATTGTGTTGCAACTTCTGCCTATTAGAGTTGCATCTGCAATAAAAAAGCGAGGTTCCTGAGAGACAAAAAAGATAATCCCCTGCTTAGTGCGTGGATGATAGCCACACTGAGTGCAGTACTACCAGTGGAAAGTCTGAGGTTTTGAAAATAGCAGAAGTGAGGGAAATGAAAATGTGATGTGAATTTATACTCAACAATTGTTTTCTATATTTCTTAGGCTAACAAATGTCCAAGTTAGAAAAACCTCTGGTACTGGGTAGTTTGGAAAAATAAAAGTTGCATTGCAAAAATAAAAAGAAAGATCCCGTTCTAAGGTTAGGGCAAATGCTTGAAGGTGGAAAGAACTTCCGATTCTGGTTGGTGGTTTATTATATATGCTTCAGGGACTTGGGCACAGTTGACTACAATGAGTAATTTCTGAGAAACGATAGTGAGGGACAAGAACTTTTCTGCCAGCGTCAGAAATTCTTAAGTCTGATGTCAAATGATTAGTAATGATGTGGAACAGTTGCCAATGCAAATATTGGTAAAAGGAGAGCACCTGGAGAAATCAAAAAAGACCGGGGGCTATTCAGACCCAAGATAGATGTCTCTGGTCCTCAGTAGCTAAGTATATACACTATAATAACAGTGCTGCTTTTGATATTTAATAAAATGTTTTAAAGACAAAGGGTAAACTTAAAAGTCATGGTTCTTAAATAGCAAGAGATTAGGGTCTTCTGGGGAACAAAACTCCAACAAAAGATTCCCTTTTACACAGTTTTGGAATCAGCAATGACCTTTCAATGGCAAATAGTGATGGCCAGCGTTTGTCGAGCCCTCTAGATGCCTCGCCCAGCACCTTTTGTGCATTGTCTCATTTCCTCCTCACAGCAGTCCAGTGGAGGTACTATTAATATCCCCATTTTCCACTGTCAAAGCTCACACCACTCTTCACTGTTAGAGACAAGACATAACTCTCCATTTCCAAACTAATCATCTTGTAAGAGGAAGAGAAAGTAACTTCACCAAAACAGCTGTGGAGGCAGTGGCACAACTTGAACTTGAAGCTAAGTCTTGTGGCTCTTTTTGCCATTGGATGGTGGCTTCTATGAAATTCTGTTGCTTGTGGTTAATTAGCATCATCAACTTGCACAGTTCATTTCTTAGTCGCATATGCATGTTAGCTGTCCCTTTCAACTAGATGAGAGCAAGAATGATTTTTTTTTTTAACGTTTAAGTTCAGGGCCACATGTGCAGGATGTGCAGGTTTGTTATATAGGTAAACGTGTGTCATGGGGGTTCGTTGTACAGATTATTTCATCATCCAGGTATTAAGCCTAGTACCCATTAGTTATTTTTCCTAAGCCTCTCCCTCCTCCAACCCTCCACCCTCTAGAAGGCCCTAGTGTGTGTTGTTTCCCTCTATGTGTCCATGTGTTCTCATCATTTAGCTTCCACTTATAAGTGAGAACATGCAGTATTTGGTTTTCTGTTTTGTGTTAGTTTGCTAAGGATAATGGCCTCCAGCTCCACCCATGTCCCTGCAAAGGACATGATCTCTTTCTTTTTATAGCTGCATAGTATTCCATGGTGTGTATGTACCACATTTTCTTTATCCAGTCTATCATTGATGGGCATTTGGGTTGATTCCATGTCTTTGCTATTGTGAATAGTGCTGCAGGAACATACACGTGCATATGTGTCTTTATAATAGAATGAGAGCAAGAATAATTTTAGTTGTCCTGCAGTAATACTAAGGGTCTAATAGACCCTTAACAAATATGAACTGGCTGCTCAAAGTGCCTCTATGTTCGGTGTGTCTTGGGCTGAAATCAAGGGATCCAAATTCTACCTCCATTACTATTTAGCTATAAGAACTGGACACATCTCTGAAACTCTGTGCCACTGGGATAGGATAGGTGAGTGGGCAGGGGTAGGGGCAACCAGTTTTTTTTTCCGATCTTCCAAGGAGAAAAATGCAATATCAAAAGTGGAAATTCTTTGGGTATTTATTTTACAAAAGGTTTTAAAGAGCTATTGGAGTCATTTGGTCTACAGAGACAATTTTAATGGAATAATGAAAGAAGATGGTGAGATCATGGAGAATAAAGCAACCACCCATGTGACTTTATCCTATGTGTGTAAATATGCACAACACATATGTACAACATCAGAGAAACAAGAACTTTGAAATCATACAATTTGAGTCCCAGACTTTGCCACTTAGCTGTGTGGTCTTGAGCAAGTTACTTAAGCTTTGATTTTTTTCATCAGGAAGTTGTGGGTAATAATATTCCCCTAAAACAAGATTAAATTAGAGAATTATGAAAAACAATCAGCACGTAGTACATTACAGGTCTTCAGAGATGGTAGCGATTACTATTATTGAATGAACCATTTATTGAGTGTTTAATCTTTCAGAAACGTGTATAAAGGAGATACAAGAAAAAAAATGGGCAAAGCTTGTGCCCTCTGGAGATTACAATTTAATCGGTAATAGTTGAGGAAAAAAAACTCACCTTCCCATCAATATAGCAAATCATATTCAACAGTGGATAATTAAATGGAAATTCTGTGATCCGGTCTCCACATCGAATGGTACCATAGTCCTTGAAAGCTCTTTATCCTCAAGTGATTAAGGAATATTTTATTTTGATTGAAAGTGATTTGAAACTTGCCTTCTGTGAAGGGTTAACAATCCATATTATTATTTCCTTTTATTGTCTTTGTGACTAAAGAACCTTTCCTTGTTCAACCTGCCTGTGCCTTTAATTTTTCTCTTCCTTGTTATCCATTGTATACAGTAATTTGGAATTCCTTTCCTTTCCATCTTTTAACCACTCCTCTTCTTTGCCTCTCTCTTTATGCTGAATCAAGAATGCATTTCAGGAGAAGAAATGTTTGTATATGTCAATAGTTCCAAAAGTATGATGTAGCTGATCTCAGGAGTTTTATTTTTAGAAGTTGGAAGTTGAGTTGCATTTCAGCAGCTGGTTGGAAAACAAGCTTCAGATATGTTTACAGGCTGGGAGCAGTTTCCACTTGTGCCTCAAGGGATCACTGGTTAGGTAGTTCAGGCTACCAGGCTTCAGAATCTCCTTTGGCCAGGTCACTCCTCCCGATCTGAATTGCTTACCATTCTTCTCTCGAGAAGTATCTTGTTTATGGATGGTGCCCCAGTAGAATGATAGCATTGTCTTTAGTCACTGACCTGGGCAGGGCAGATGACTTTCCTTCTTTCTGGCCCAGCTTCTTGTCTGTAGATTATGCATAATATTTGGCATCAATTATTGCGACCATTAAATGAGATAATACATGTAGAATGCTTAGGCATATAGTAAGTACTCTGTAAATGTCCACTGATATTAGTATTAACTTTATTTTCATCACTATTATTATTATAAAATAGCCAAACAAATATTATTGTTACAATTTTATTTTGAGACAGGGCCTCACTATGTTGCCAGGCTGGCCTCAAATTCCTAGGCTCAAGCAATCCATCTGCTGTTGAACCTGGCTAAATGTTATTTCTTTACTGCATTTTTATTCTTTTTCAAAGTGCTGTACTGAGTACTCTGCTCATAATGAATGCTCAATGAATAGTGTTGATGTCCAACATTTCCTACCTGCCATCTGACTTATTCTTGATGCTCATAGTCCTGCAAGGGAAAATGATCATCTGTTCTCCTCAACTGGTAAATAAATTTGGACAATGCTAAATAAATTTGGACAAGATTCTTATAGACTGAAATTGATTTTGGCATTCATTATAATCTTTATCCTATTTAATGTTCATATTTATATATTTCACTGATGGGTTGTTACATAATATACAGTATATATAGTATATGTAACATTAACTTTCTAAAATCTAAAGGATTCTGCATTCTGAAACATACCTGGCTTCTTAAAGGAAAGCAGATAAGGGACTGTTGGCTTAGAGATGTGGGCGAACTGATACTTTATAAAGCTTTTATGTGCACTGGCCCATCTTATTGTTGTAAAAGCCCATTGATATCAGCAGGGCAAGCATGAGCCCCATTTTACAGATAAGGAAATGGAAACACAGGGACGTTGGATGACCTGTCCAGGTGACACAGTAAATGGCCAAGTTCCTATATTTCTTCTGCCACACTTCCTGCTCTTCTCTGTGATGTTGAAAGAGCAACTACTCTTGCCTGTAAAACCACGAGGAGGTGATATCTGGTTTGAGTTTTGAAGGATGGGTCACTCTACATGCTGCAAGTAATTGGGACCTTTTTAGCACCATGGAAAATAATCTGCCTCTTGATGGAACTTAACCCAGGGTAGTTTCAGGAGTATGAGTAAAAAAGGGGGAGAAAAATAAACCTGAAAAGGGTAAAGACATATTTAGGCATTAAAAGATTTTACTTTTTATTTATCTGCCTTCTATTTTTTATTTTCTCATGTTTGTGCATAGAGAGGATTTTTAAGAACCAAAGAAAAAAAAATTCAATGGCCTCTTCCCTAACTCAAGCTTGAAAAAAGATCCAAAATAGATTTGATTCAAAGAATAATATTGTCCCAGTATTAAATTTTGGTATCAGAAATGCATAGAGAAATTTAATGATTATTTCATGATGCAATCAATACTCTGGACTCTGCTATGTTTGCTAGGAACTTGGAAGTGGCATTTTAGAGGATATGTTAATTTTTTATTTTAGTGACCTTTTTTTCCTTCATTCATTTGCAGGAGTTTAGTATTTGGGCCAGAACTGCTTAAAACATATTTTAAATAAAGCTTCTCAACCTCACTTCCCTCCTTTTTTAATGATGTAATCTTTGATAATTTTAAATGTTTTAGCAGAGCTCTTTAAAGAACACCAAATCTTTGTAAGATTTCTCAGATAACATTGTCCTACACCTGGAACACAAGAACCATTTTGAAACGGTAATTTGGTCCCCGAAGAGCCCTTCAGCCTCTTCCCTGCTTGCTTGCCCTAACTGGACTGTCTAGAGAGAAAGCCCAAGATAAATGGGGCTGGATTTATGCAGAGTAATTTAAAGTCTCCTGCCTCTTCTTGTCTGTCTTGTGGAGAATATACTTGGAAATGTGTTTTAAGGTTGAAGCATCCCTTGAACACTTATTTTGTCATTTTGTTTTCTTCCTTTCTCTTCGTGGAACCTTTATTAGAAGACTGACGAGCCTTGGCCTCAGCAAAGGTTTAAGTGAGCTGATTCTTCATGTAATAAATCTAAAGACATATTAAAAGCAAGGAAAAGGGATTTCCCCTGTGTTTTGGGGGGATTTATAAGTGCCAAAGGCTAAACAACTTACAAGAGAAGTAAGATTGCCCCTTTTTCTAACCTGGACATGTTCTAATATTGTGACATAGCGTAGAATTAAGCTGGCTTACTAAGTAGAAACATGTAACGTAATTGAAAATGCACAATACAGAGAGGAATTCTCAATACAGCAATGTCCTGTTGTGAAGATTACACTGATTTATAAGGAATGCCTTAACTCCTAATCCCAGCCATGCAAGACTATAGAGTCAAGTTGAGTATTTTATAACCAGGGGAAGAGAAAAAAGGCTTAATAATATATATTCCCAAAATTGAATATAAATTTGGAACTGGTGGTTGAGCAAGCCATTCATTTCTCTTAAAACAATGTAACAATGAAAACATTTTTATTACATTTTGACATGTGGATTTTCAAAGAAGTTCAGGCATTCTCTATTTCAAAAATGATGGGTATAGCCAAATCAGAGAGGAGTAATGGAAATGAGTGGTGTGTGAGGGAGAAGGATAAATATTGTGGGACATAAACTGTTTAGAAAAGATCAGCAAAGAAGAAACGTGTCAGGCTAGCAGAAATAAAGCCAAAGGAATAACCTTATGTATAAAGTAAGGGTTAGAAAAAAAATCAAAGTAAAAGGGGTGCTTGGAGTAGATGCTGAGTGAGCAAAATCATTATGGCTTGAAATTAAAAATAATAAAAAATAAGAATAGAAAGTGAGTGCACCACTTCTTTCTTTTTTTGTAAAATGTCTTATCAGGAAATGTCATATCATGAGGTCTGCTCAGGATGGAGAATTTTAAGAGCTTGTTTATGCATCAAAGATATCCTGGGGATTGTACCCATCTCTAAGTTCAAAATATATTTTATGGATATATGTCTTAAACATATAGCCTAAAGGTAATTTTATACAATATATTAAATAATTTTGTGCATGAAACGAAGTTTTGACTGCGACCCATCACATGAGGCCAGGAGTGGAATTTTCCACTTGTGTCATGTCAGCACTTAAGCTCATATTTTGGAGCATTTTGGATTTTAGATCTTTGGTTTTTTTCGTCACCCAGGCTGGAATGCAGTGGCGCAATCTTGGCTCCCTGAAGCCTCCACCTCCCGTGTTCAAGCAATTCTCCTCCCTCAGCTTCCTGAGTAGCTGGGGTTACAGGTGTGCACCACCACGACCGGCTAATTTTTGTATTTTTAGTAGAGATGGGATTTCACCATGTTGGTTAGGCTGGTCTCAAACTCCTGATCTCAAGTGATCCGCCTGCCTCATCCTCCTAAAGTGATGGGATTTCAGGCATGAGCCACCATGCCCGGCCTCAGATTTTTGGATTAGGGATGCTCGACCTGTATATAATAGTGGAAGAGTAAAATACTGTTGAATAGAATATTAAACTTAGGAAGGACTATAAATATGTGTGTGTATGTATATGTGTGTGTGTGTGTGCATATAGGAATAAAATGAAGGGAAATATCTTTGGAAGATAATATTCCCTGGTATGTTGTACACAATCACAGCAATTGTGGGTGAAATCCATAAAGGCTATGTTGACTCTGCATACAGAACAAGGGGAGCTCTTGGGTGAATGGTAACTCACTGGCAAAAATAAACAAATAAATATTTTTTAAAAATAAAGACAATATTGAGGTTTGCATCATTTGTTTGTCAGTGAGACCAGAAGAATAAAAACTGAAATACCAAAAGAAATTTCTAGTTCATAGGAATTGGAAAACTATAGAGTAAGAGGGAGTTGAACATTCAAAACCTTGCCAAGGAGACTTTACTGAGCCAAGAAATGGCTAATTATTGTGTGTGTCTATAGCACACACATATATATGCATAACCATACCTATGTAATTTACAATTTACACACACACACACACACACACATATGCGTATACACTAGCTGGCTCTAAGAAGGAAAAATATCAGAGAAATAAAGATTAGCCCAAAGTTGAGACCTGGGAAAGTGATGGCTCTGGAAATGGCCAGACTTTAGCACTGGGTCTACTTCAAATCCAAAGGAAATAACGGGAGAGCTGCTAGAGAGATTTATGTTTTGCTTGCAGGGAAGTGAGCATTAGGGGAAAAATACACATATATATCAATAAAAAGGGAAGAGGATTTTGTTACCATAAGAGAAGGATGAGATCCTTCCTACAGTTACAGGGACACAGTTCCCACTGAAATCAATTTTCGTTGCTCAGAGACCACTGCACTTAGTTTTCTAACTGCGGAAGTTGGCTACATACAGAAATGATGTCTTGAAGCCAAAAGAAGGCAGTGGCAGGAGAGAGACATAGGGTTTTAAAAATGCCAACCTCCCATATCAGAAAGCATTGTTGTGCTCAAACTAAAACAAACACACACACACAAAACTAAATTATGTGCAGTGGGAAATCGTGAACTTCAATACCTCCTCACTTCAGGGTAACCTGTGATTCTTTTGTGGAAAAGAGAGTAACATACCAGTTTCACTTGTGGATTAACTTCCTGAGTGGACAGAAAATCTGTCTTATGCTCAACAGTCAAGTTGTTTATCTTTGATGTTTCAGGCAAGGAGAAGAAAACAAATAGTGTCCATAATAAGATAGACACTAGCCCAGGATGCAGTAAAGCATTTCATGAGGACTTGGCTAAACGGAGGGTAGAACTAATGCCATCAGAGCTGATTGAGTTTTATTTTAAAATGTTAAATAGAAAACCTACACTTTCAAAAGTGATTCATTCCCAAGTAAAGGGAAAATGGCATAATCTCAGCTTCAGTATATAAAACTCTTGTATATTTGATAGCAGGCTTAGCAGCAGGGTGGCAGGGGCTTGGGGGAGGGACCGAAAACAAAGGCAGCAGACAAAATGAAAAGTATAAATAGAAGTATTGAATATACAGTAACCTGGAGGAAATTACTCTAATGCTGCTCTCAGTTCTTGTCTCCATTTGTAACAATGAGAAAGAAATGACTGAGGTATGTAAGATAATGCTATAGGAGTCCCATGGTTCAGACAGGAAAAAGGTCTGTGTCTTTAGAAAAGAAAATTAAAAGATTAATGGAGCTCGTTGAGAAGTTTGCATGGTTCTGAGAGGCATGTAGAAGTGGCTGGTGGCTATTTGTTTTAGAATTAAATATATGAGGATAAGGGCTGTTAAATGAATAAACAAATACGGATCATCTTTGACATTCCTTGTAGGAAAGCATAATTGCCACATTGAATAAAGGCCTTGTGGCCAGACAGCAGGAATTAAACATTTTTTAAAAATTACATAAGTGTAATACTTAGGGAAAAAAACTCTTAAAATATCCCTGTGTGACAGTGTTAGCTTTGCAAAATTTTTTTATATCTAGCATATATATTTTCATTTTATGCATTCTCACAACAACCTGGAGGATTAGACAGGAGGATATTATTATAGTTGTCCTTCCGTATCTGTGGGGGATTGGATCCAGGATGCCCCCTTGGATACCAAAATCTGCAGATGCTCAAATCCTTTATATAAAATGTCGTAATATTTGCATATAACCTAGGCATATTCTCCCGTATACTTTAAATAATCTCTATATTACTTATAATACCCAAATCAATGTGAATGCTATGTGAATTGTTGCCATACTGTATTTTTAAACATTTGTTTTGTTTTCGTATCACTGTTTATTGTTTGAATATCTTTGATTTGTGGTTGTTGAATCTGTGGATGTGAAACCCATAGATACAGAGGACCAACTGCAGAAGAGAAGTAGAGAAGACCTGGATGTTGGCTTTGACTCTGCTGGTAGCTCATTCCATGACTTCACACATATTCCCTTAATCCCTCAGGGTCTAATCTGTAAAATGGAACATCTGAGAAAATAATTTATGAAGCTTTTCTGCTCTAGCTTCTAGAAACCTTTAGTTGTCCAGTTTCACTAATGAATTAGGTATAACAGAGGCTAGAATGCCATTCTTAGCTCAGCATCATAAATACCTTAGATGTACTTATTCTCAAACTTTCTGCTCAGCTTTGCCATCATCTTTGAGGTTTTTTTTCCTTAATTTTTCCTGTATATAACATTAAGCAGTAGAGGAATTGCTAGGACTTGTACAAATTTATTTTTAAAATTTTAACCTCAAGAACCCTAAGTAGAATGACAAAGTGGATCCTTTAGCTGCTCCAGCTGAAAAGCTGACTAAATACTGTCCTCAGCAGAATTTTCCAGGGTCCTTCTTGCCATATCCCACTTGCGAGTACTGTCCCCCCATCCTCACCACTTGCCGTCCCCATCTATTGATTTAGATGTGCTTTATTCCACAAGTACTTGTTTAATGCTTACCATGGGCCAGGCATACAGTATTAGGTGTTTAAATTAGCATTATAGAATCCTGGCCACTTTCTAAATGGTGGAGTTTGAAGTTGTGGGAAATCAGGGTAGTTTTGGTAGTGTTACAAGCAGGTCTTTCTCAGTGGGAAACATACATGAGGAAAAAACCCTAAAGCAATCAGTGGGAACTTAATGCCTAAATACATGGATGGGATGGGAGCAGGAAAGGAAGAGAATTATTCAACGTATTGGTGGGAGAAGTAAAGGGAAGAAAAGTCTGCTTGTGTTGATTGGGAGAGGACACATCTATGACAGGGAGGAGGGCAGGAGGAAAATCTGGTGGGAAGATGAAGAGGGAGAAGGAGGAAGAGAACCCTAGGTTCATAGATGGAAGTGGTGGTGGGTGTTCCCGGAGTGGCAGAGGCTGGAAGAGAACTGCACTATGGGAGAGATGATAGGGCAGTAGTGGGGATATGAAGGAGTAAATTCATATCGAGACACAAATTAAACCCTTTTGGTTATTGTTTTTCCCACTGCAGACTTCTCCTCTATTCAAAATGTATCAGTACCAGTTCCATGGTCTTTAATATAATTTGTCAATTTTTATTGGGATCTGGTGGAGGTATTTATTTTAAATTGAAAAGATATAGTCATAGAAAATGTTTTCTTGACAACTCACTGAACAAATTTAGCACACTGGGTGTGAAAGCTTTCTGTAGCTATGTAGATTTATTACTTTTATGACTCTATACTAGGTTCACATTCTTGCCTCTTAGGAATGTACACAACTTTCTCTGAGAACAGTTTGGCCCAGTTACATTTTATTAGCCATAATACATGCTAGCCATAGTCAATATTCTTTCTGATATTTTGATTTTAAGTCAGACATTGATTCCACAATATACACACAACAAACACACACACGTGTGTGCACACACACACACACGAATAAAAAATGAGGAGTGAATTTTAAGAGCCTCTTTCATTTCTTCACCAACTAGGAAAAACGGAAGAAGAACTTAGTGGTGGTAGCTGTCAATATATGTTGCCTTTTGTGGGGTCTCTTTCCTAATCAAATAAATAATTTGTAAGGTTTTGATGACAAAAGGATGTGACTTCTGCCGAGCCCTCACCTGCCAGCTTTACTCCAAGCAGACTGATTTAGAGGTTTAAGCAAAGAAACAGTCCTTTCTCCTGTTTCCCCTGGAAACAGAGAGTCCCATGGTGAGGTTAATCATTTGAATTTTGCAATTCATATTGAGGCAAAACAGAAATCATTCTTCACCTTAACCCTGGAAATGTGTTGGCAAACTTTTCAGAGCTCAAGGTTAGGCTTTTCCCCCACCTCTTTGAATCATAAACATGAATGCTTTAAATATATTGTTTCATAACCCAGTCTCCCACTGAAGTGAATCTTACTGGGCAATAGAAAAATGGAGTAGAAATCACTTCTAGAATACTGGGTTAAAGTGAAAATAAATAGAGGAGTATAAAAGATGCTTCCAATCACAGAGAAGCTTGTTGAGGATGCAGGTGGAAGCTGACCGTGAGGTTGTCATTCAAAATGGTATCTTACCCATATGTTTTTCTTAAGAATTGTCTGGCAAAATGTACACATTTTATTTAATAGTATGTATTATTTATATTTATTAAATATGAAATTTAGTTAAAACTGCTTCTGAGAAACAGGACATTTCAGAGATGAGCCTTAGCATGAAGGTCACTAATTCTAGGCCCAGGAATTTTGCAACAACATTACAGGCATTCGTCACTAGCTACAATGGCTGTTTCTGAAGAAACCACGTATACATTGAAGTCCATTTTTAAAATCTAGGGTGGTTGATGGTAAACTTTGTGGTTTATTTTTAGGATCAAAGAATTTCTAAGTTATTGACAAGGAAAAGATGTATCTTCGGCTTGGCTGTTATAATTCAGCAGATGTCTCTGTACCTGTTAGGTTTTATTGGCCATATTTTTCAAATGAAAATAGAGACATATGGTCTTATATGTCTAAAAAAGTTATGACAACAGAACAGAAGCCATTCATTTGTTGAGTCATTGAAAAGAAATGTTAAGTACCCATTTGTTTTTGCCAATTGGTGTGCCTAAAAAAGACTGAATACTTGAAATTGGGGCCTTTGAAAAATCTAGGTTTCTACATCTGTGGTGTCCTCTTCTGTTAATATAAAGTCTCTCTCTCTTTTTTTTTTTTTTTTTTTTGAGACGGAGTTTCACTCTTGTTGCCCAGGCTAGAGTGCAAGGGCATGATCTTGGCTCATTGCAACCTCCGCCACCTGGGTTCAAGCAATTCTCCTGCCTCAGCTTCCTGAGTAGCTGGGATTACAGGTGCCCACCACCACACCCAGCTAGTTTTTGTATTCGTAGTAGAGACCATGTTGGCCAAGCTGGTCTCAAACTCCTGACCTCAGATGGTCTGCCTGCCTCGGCCTCCCTAAGTGCTGGGATTACAGACGTGAGCCACCGCGCCCAGCCTAAGTCTCCGTTTGTAAAGAAAATAATCATCCTATGTGTGTTTTGAATTTAAAGTAAGTATGCATTTTCTCAAAGTGGCTCTACGTGTTGTTAATCTCCTAGTATGTAGGCAGCATTACCTTACATAAATGTCTGGCTAGAAGTAAATCTTTGAAAGAGAAACAGAAACATGACTTACTTTATATTGGTTTAAGATAGAGGGTTTGGGATTGGAGTTCCATGTGGTGAAAACCCTCTTTTACCCCCAAATCTGTACAGAAATGCTTTAATCTAAAGAATGTATTTGTGAATCCTTTGGACTCGAAAACACCAGTGCAGAGCAAATGCCTATCTATCTAACTTGGAATGTTATACTTCAGAAATAGCATGGAATGTGTCAGTTATTGATGAAGATTGCTGGAAGACACTGAGCATTTGGCTTCAGACCAGCTTTTGATTTGCCAATGCAAGGAACGTCTGTTGGGTTTGTAAAACTTGTGGTTTAGCCACTGGTCCACACAGCTTTTCCAATGCAACATTTTGATGACAGGCAGGCCTTGAATTATGACTTTGCTTCTAACAGGCTGCATAGACAATAGCTGTATCCTTGTAGATAATCTGGAAGTTAGGCATTGATGGGTTCCTCTAAGGATTAGGACAGAAGAGTTGGGCAAAGGGAGTGGCACACCTTCCCATTCACACCGAGTGCTGCCAGCAAGGCCAGGCTCCTTTCTTCCTCCTGCCTTAGAACAACCTCCTTCAAACTGTGCTTGGAGTGAGACTTGGGGGAAGTTGTAGGGAGGGCAGAGGCAGAGAAGAAATTTCAACAGGTACTTTGCAGAACAGACCTGCTACATTTGATCACGTATTTTCTGACATTTTTCTATGCTAGGAAGAGCAAATTGAAAACAACAGAGAACATCATGGCAGAGAATAATGGTTGACATAGCCTTCAGTGCTTGGCAGACCTAGGTTTGAGTCCTAATTCTGACACTTGGTGACATTTAAATGACTTGCCCAGACATTGTGGACCTTGTTTCCACATCTGTAATGGAGCCAGTATCTTTCCTGCAGAGTCATTGTGAGGATTTGATGAGCAGAGGTGGACAAAGTGGTAGTGGAGTGCCTGGCCCATAGCAGGTGCTCGATAAACTCTGATGATATGATGATGATTGTGTGGGCTGCTTCTGCTCCTTGTAATACCCCTGCAATGTGTGCATAATTAGCTGATCCTCTGAATGTCATTGAACCAATAGTACCACCACCCAGGCAGCTCCATCAGCCCAAAGCAAGGGTGTCACCCTTATTTAGTCTGTCATCAACTCCTGACCGCATTACTGACTTAACATTTCTTGCCTGAGTCCACTTCTCTTTCTCTTGTGTCCTCTTTATTTTCCACTCCGACAACTGTGACTGTCTTCTCACTGTTCCCCTTTCCTATTATGTGGCTCCATTTTAATTTGTCTTCCACGTGACAGCCAGAGGGCTGCTTCTAAGACACCATCTTCTGGCTGAAACCTTTCCATGTCTTCCCATTGTCATCTGGATGAACTTTAGATGCATAAGCAAATTGCCTGTGTCTTCAGTGGTCAGCCTGGGCTTATGTCTCCTTCCTCTGCATCCCCAAACAGTCATAGACCTGGCCTTCTACCACACTGAGCTCCCTGCAGTTGCAGGAGTGGGCCTTTAACCTCAGGCAGGTGTGCTTTTGCACATGCTGCATCTGCTGCCTGGAGCACCCCTTCTCTCCATTTGTGAGACAAATAGCACAGAAGTTCAGCGTACAAACGTAGAGTTAGGCCACCTGCATTTGAATCCTGGATCTCCCTCTCAGTAGCTGGGTGACTTTGGGTAAATTATTTAATTTCTCTGTGTCTCAATTCCTCATTTTAAATTATGGATAATACTACCTACTTTTCCTGTCAATAAGCACAAATGGACGAAGAGACAAATTGTTTAAGATATTTTCTATCATAGAGTAAGCAATTAATTGAATATTAATAGTATAATAATGATGATCAGTATTGTTCTTGCTGCTGTTTCAGAATTGCACTCAGGATTAAACTCTGTCATGATGATTTTTCTGACATCTCCCCCGAAGGCTGAGTTGGGTGTGTCTCTTGCACCCTCCTGTTATGCCCTGTGTTCCACCTAAAAGCACTCTCACACAGCATTCCAGCTGTCTGTTCAACTTTCCCCTGTCCTGAGGGCTACCTTGCTTACCTTTTTTTATTTTTACATCTCCAGCAGTGATCATGGTGCTTGGCAAGTAATTAGTGCTAAATAGATGCTTATTGAATGTATTATTCTCATTTTACAGATGAGAAAAGTGAGATTAAAAGAATTTGAGAGGTGTATTAAAGTGTTCACAGAACTCCCTAGATTCATATTTCTTATCTACAAAAGAAGGTATAATCAAGTACTTGTTAGAGTCAGGAATAAACTGAGATCTCTCTGACTTTCAACCCCTCATTTATTCCACTATGCCTCACTTACTATATTTTGCTAAGATGATTCTGATCAAATTGAAATGGATGACACTTGATTTAGTGTCACAGCAGCTATTCTGTTCTTTGAACCAAAATAAGTCTCTGAAAATATGACAACAGTGACTTAAGCTGTCAGGATAGAAAAATGTTAGCAAATAATAGTATTGTGCCAGAAACTTTACAGGGTGCAGGGTGTTTGTTCACCTGCTTTAACAGGATCATACTAGAGAAAAGATGCTGTGTGTGTTGGGGCACACAGCTTCCCTGAAGACATCTCGGTTCCCAAGGCGGTGCTGAGTTTGCTGTGTGCTTCCTAACTTTTTGCTCTGCTGGGAGGTTTGTTAGTTTCTGCCTTGTTAGTAGTATATATGGCTCTTATACTAGACTGTGAGCTCCTCCAGGGCAGGGACCACTTCTTTATCGTCATATCTTCCTTGGTTCTTCACACAGTGCCAGAGTAAAATGCTATGAACAGTAAGGAAGGAGACGCACAGTCTTTGGCATCTGGTGGAACCCAGGCTCAGTGGCTTATCAGCTGTGAATTGAGTAAGCCGCGTAACCTGCCAAAGCCTCAACTTCCCTACTTGTAAAATGGGGCTAACTACTCTCACAGGATTGTGAGACTTGGAGACGGTAATGTTTGTAATATCCTCAGCATAGTTCCTGGTGCTGATTGAAGGCTACCATCTCTGGAGCGCTTAGCATTCAAGCGAGCACAGCGCCTTTTAGTAGGGAGTGCATGGTGGGGCATGCCGAATGTGTTATTAACTCTCTGCATCACCTGGGTATGCATTTCTTTATGCTGATATGTGTATGTGTGTGTGTGTATACACACACACACACACACACACATATATATATATGTTCCTGTAAAGTGAAGAAAAGCTGTCGCCAGAAAAAGGGACATTCATGTTTTATATGTATTATATGTGTATATATACATACATTTGTATCTATGCATACATGTATATACACACAGACACAGATACATACATTTCAAAAATGAGTGTACCTCTCTGTGGTGACAGCATCCCTTGACTTCTTTTTTTATCGTTACATACATATTTTGAAGAAAAAAGACTGATAGGATCAAAATGGCTGCAGACATTTTATGGGCTTGGGGATTGTCTCCTCTTCCATAAAGAAATAGTAAAACAAAAGGAATGAAGGAAGAAACACAAGAGAGGTTGACAAATAGAAATGGAATGATTCGCCCCCTTTTTCTTTCTTTGAAGGCCTGTGTCTTTACCCACAGATAAATACATTCCTAACACAGTCATGCAGATTCACACATGAACAGCGGGGCTCTGCACCATCTTGGGGTGCACCTGCCGTGCAAGGTGCTCGATGGTGTGTAACACAGCAACGTGTATTGCTCCATGAATATCCCTGTGCTATCGAAACCTCCTATTGGAGAAGATATGTTAAAAGACTACTATCTTTCTAGTCCCAAATCAGTTGCATCTTGGAATTACTGAGTTGTTGGCCATTACTTTCCTATCCTTTTTTATTTTAAGGACTCATTGTTGTGATAAGGTTGGATACAGTTATTTTTCCTTTGAGAAACTTTGCATATTTTTATCTTGTATTGTCACAAAATAATTAGGAAAATCTCCTAATTTCTCCATACCTTTCTCCAACACCTCTCTTTCCAGCTTGGGTCTGTAAATGTTCCAGGACTTGGATTATCCCTTTGCCGGCTGAGTACCTGGCATCTAGCACATTGCAGCCCAGAGTATGTGGCAGGCTCAGGGGACGCCAACTCATTTTAAGGAGAAAACACTCATTTTTCCTGTGACAATGAGCATGACATTCACATGCTTGCATCCTGTACCGACTTGCAGCTTTTACACCAAATGGAGAGACGTTACTAAATGAACATATCTTGCTCTTGTGTAAATAGATAGATTAATGGTGTTAAGTGAAAGCCAAGCCTGCTTGAAATGTTAACTTCCTTATGGGGTTTAGAGTTTCTCTTATTTTTGATAAATGGACCAATCTGGCAATAAAATCCTTGCACAGTAGGTTAATAATGTCATAGCTGAACTGTGAAATAGTAATGTGTGTACCATCTCTCAGCAAACAATAATCCTTGAAGCCTGATAAATCTATTTCCAGCCCAATTGCATGTTCATTGTTACCCACAACTCCTTCTTTGCAAATACAAAGCAGTTTTGTCACATGTATTTTTAAGCAGAAGCAACTAGGGAAGTCAAAGACACATAGCCCTGTGAAGGGAGGTGGGGGACAGATTCATCTGCAGCTCTTCTGAGCCTCTCCTGCCCCCAGGGCCTGAGGTCACTCCTGAGAATCCCTGCATTGCTGGTTGGGGTACAGTGTAACCTTCCAGTCCTCCCTGAGCCCACATCACTGATTTGCTGCTGGAAGCAGACAACGATTGGGACCAAGGAAGCAAACATCCCCCAGGCTCTTCAGTTTTCATTGATCACTTGGTTGCGAGCAAGGTTTGGTGCTATGTAGCCCAAATCCCTGATGACAAGAGAGGCGATGTGGAGACGTCTCTATGCTGACTTCCTGTAGAGCTGGGAATACAGAATCTGGTGAATGTCTGCAGGCTTCAGACAGCCCACAGCACATACAGACCTGTGTGCAGAGCACTTCAGCACCGCAGCAGATCGTAAACAAAAGACAGCCAAATGCCCTCCTTGTACTAACACAGAGGAGGAGGTATGGCCCCCTCTTGCCCATCTGTAGCCAGGGGCAGGCAACTCCAGGGTAAAATTTACACTGTGTTGCTAAAAAAGAGAACTGTATCCAAAATCACAGGTGATTTTGAGGGGATTATTTAAGCGTCAGAATCTAAGTAGCTTGGGGCAGTTCACTAAACTTGACAAACAGGCTACTTTAGTCCTGTCTGACTGTATCAGCATAATAGGGCAATGAAGCTTTTATTCATTCAAAGAAAGGTCGAGTTTGATTGGCAGGGCAGCCTGCCTGAACGCGAGTGGCTCTTTCCCCCAACACTTCTCTGCTATCAATTACCGTTTTGAATACGAAGTGTTTCTAATGTAAAATAATGCCAACCTCTGCTTCTGTCCTCAGGCCGGAGAGTTTCTTTGTGTTATTTATTCCCAGTCTGTGACTGTTCTGAACCTTCCTCTCTTTACTGTTTTTTTTCTCCCTCTTCTTCTTCTTTGCAGTCTCTAAGTGATGTAACATTGCCAACAGAAGTGAGGTTCATGCAGAAAACATTCCTGTTCTTTATTTTAATCAATAACCTCCTGGGTGAATGACATTTCCACCTTAGTGATTTAAAATCAGAAGACCAGGGGATGTCCGTGCTTGTGAATCACCCCGGGTTCCAGGAACAAAGAAGGCATTTTTGTTTTTTGTAATTTCCCCTTCACACTACGAACAACTGGGCTCTGAAGTTGATTTCATTTAGCAGTCAACTTCTGTCTAGAAAAATGTGCACAACTGAACCGAACACCGTTCTTATTTAGATCGGCAAGCGATTTGCTTCAGCTGCCATCTGTTGGCCGGTTAGCTATCTTAATTTGATGTTGGGGACATTACCTGATTTTGTATATTGCGTTTTGATCTGCATCATGTTTGAGAAATTTCTGCAAATGACTCTAAGGGTGCTATCAGACAAATATGTACATATGTTTAATGCCATGCTGGGCAGAGGAGTGTGGGAATGTACCAGCGTGTATATAAGACAGTGTGCATCTTACCTAATAATCTTTATGGCCAGATTGAGAATAAATTCTTCAAAATTTTCTTCCCTCCACATTTCCAACTGGCCCTTATTTAAACGTCATTAATGTTGAGCTCTCTCATGGTATCCTTATCCATGTTTCTAAAGCTGCGGTTTCTCAGGTTATCAAGTTTATAACCCTTGTGAGCAAGTCATGGGTGGTGGAGGAAGCGTGATGGAGTATCTGCATGAGACTGGGGTCTGAGTGTGGGAAACCTGTGGGATCTTCTCTTCCTCCCTTTCTCAGAGCGCCCAGAGTTTGACAGCGCTTTGTGAGTATTTATCAAGAGCCTCCCAAAAGAGGCCGTGGGGCAGTTTGCGAAGTGCACAAGGCAAAAAGTCAATAGCCTGGTTTCTTGTGCTGGCTGGGCTTCTTGCCATTAATTAGTTGTGTGATTTTGGGGCCAGTCCTTTAACCCATCTGCACTTCCATCTCCGTGTGTGTAAAATAAGGTGATTGTACTGGGCGATCTCTAAACACCCTTCCTGTCCTGATGTTCCAGAAAGCCTGGTTTGGGAGAGAGAGAGACAGACACAGAAAGGCGTGTGGCCCAATCTCTGCTCTCAAGTATTTCAACCATAGGAGTGATTAATATTCACCACACAGATTCAAAATCGGGGCTACTCCAGGGCTGGGGTGCCCTCCTGTCCATTTCTTTTCTCCTCACTAATAAACTCAAATTGCCTACAACTTTTCTTTTTATTATTATTATTATACTTTAAGTTCTAGGGTACATGTGCACAATGTGCAGGTTTCTTACCTATGTATACATGTGCCATGTTGGTGTGCTGACATGCACACGTATGTTTATTGCGGCACTATTCACAATAGCAGAGACTTGGAACCATCCCAAATGTCCATCAATGCCTACAACTGTTCATCATGATTTTATTCTTCTCAGCATTGCCTTCCACACGATGCTCTTTTCTATATAACTTCTTCCTGTGAGTTTCTATAATATTTGCTCTGTGCCTTTCTTTTCTCACATTCATTGTCTTTCAGGTAGAAACACCCAAGAGTGTTTCCACTTGAACTTTCCTCTTTCTCAGGACAGCCTCTTTGCCAAACCCATCTTGACGCATGTCCTCTCCTCCTTGAGCATACGTGCTTGCAAACACTATGTGTGGTAGAATCATATGTTGTTGCCACATTGAAGACACATAAGATGCCTCCACTTTCTATGTTCACCATTGTGATCATTGATCACGTGTATGTGCCCAGTTACATACTGTACTGAACCAACTACTCTACGCCAGACGTTTACAAACAAAACATTCAGACAACAGATGGGGCATAGAGGATGATAATAAGGCAGAGTGGATGGCAGCAATCAGCAGGGTGAATAATAGGGATGTAGACTAGACCAAAGGAGAAAAAAAATCCTGGGAGTTTTGGTTGCAAATTTGGAATGAAGAGAATCTATTCTCTTTTTCTGTTTATTGGGCTTTAGGACTATGTAAACAAATTTAGGCTGGCAAGGCCAGGCATGGTGGCTCACGCCTGTACTCCCAGCAAGCACTTTGGGAGGCTAAGGCAGGCGGAACACTTGAGGTCAAGAGTTTGAAACCACCCTGGCCAACATGGTGAAACTCCATCTCTACTAAAAATAAAAAAATTAGCTGGGCATCATGGCACATCCTGTAATCCCAGCTACTCAGGAGGCTGAGGAAAAAGACTCACTTGAACCCGGGAGGCGGAGGTTGCAGTGAGCTGAGATCATTCCACTGCACTCCAGCCTGGGTGACAGCGAAAGACTCCCTCTCATGAAAAAAAAAAAAAAAAAAAATAGACTGGCTAAAAGTAGAAATGTGGCCGGGCGCGGTGACTCACACCTGTAATCCCAGCACTTTGGGAGGCCGAGGCGGGTGGATCACGAGGTCAGGAGATCGAGACCATCCTGGCTAACACAGTGAAACCCCGTCTGTACTAAAAATACAAAAAATTAGCCAGGCGAGGTGGTCGGCGCCTGTAGTCCCAGCTACTCGGGAGGCTGAGGCAGGAGAATGGCGTGAACCCCGGGGGGGCGGAGCCTGCAGTGAGCCGAGATCGCGCCATTGCACTCCACCCTGGGCGACAGCGAGACTCTGTCTCAAAAAAAAAAAAAGTAGAAATGTGTGATCTTGGGCAAATTACTCAAATTACTCGTCTGAGTGTCAGTTTCCTCATTGAAAAATGAAGGCAGTACTAGCATGTACCCACATCATAGCATTGTTGTGGGGGTTAAATGAGATAATGAGATCAAATGAGACACAGCCTTTAGCAGGGCACCTAGCCCACAATAAGGGTTCAGTAAATATTTCCTCTTGTTGTTACTGTTATGTGGAAGTCATAACACCAGAAACCAGTGCCTTAATTGAAGAGATACTTTTAGAGAAATGGGCACTAGCTTTGATTTGGGAGGCTCTGTGGTCACAAGTCCCTGCAATCTAACCAGTAAAGCTTTCTCTTTCCTCTCTCTCTTCCCATGCCACTTTCTCATGCTCATATACATTTTTTTCCTGCTGATAGTTACATATACATATCTGTCCTCACTCCAAAGCAGGTCAATATTCTCATTGCTGTTCGTTGCAAAGTCATAGGTGATTTATTACTAGGGAAAATACTTTTTGGACTCTGCATTTGCATACTCAGTTAGTGTTTTCTGGGTTGTCTTCTGCTTGCAAATTGATTTAAACTTCTCCCATGAGCAGTGACAAGTTTTCTTTGGACTTGAGCACCTGACAGAGTTGCAGTTGGTTTAGGTTCCATACAGCAACATGGAGTTATGTTATTTTCCATTGTGACTCAGGAGTTGGCATATGCATTCTATTCCTTGCTGGCTTTGCAGGCACTGGAAGCTATTATTTCCAGAGCAATATATGGCGACCGGAAATGACTTCGTTCCTAATTATTCTAATGAGGCTTCCCAAGCATTATTGGAAAGGGAAGCCATGGAAACTGTGCATCCTCACAAAACTTAGTACTGTCAGCATAACATTAGGTCTAAAAAGGTTTTCAAAATATAATAGCAATTGGAAAGGGTGTGTGTGTGTGTTTTTAGTATTTGGTTGTAAACTATTATCATAACTCAGGGTCACTAAAATGTCTCTCTAGAAAGAGAACAGCCTAACAGGAATGAAATAATTTAGTCTCTATTTTTGATGAAGCAATAATATTTTTGAACAGTCAGCTGAATGCCTTCTAAGTTGCCTGGGTGCCTAAAGGGCTTAGAAAGTTCTTCCATGGAGATAAATAAGCTGTCAATTCATGATGAAGAAAATCAAACTCATGGTGTTGATCTTGGCTGGGACGCTGGTACAAGTATGAGAGAAATTTTTGCCGAGATGTAGCATAGCCCATGTGTTAGCGGTTAGCACTCCAGTGCCACACTGTGCCTCTGCTCGCCTTTTCAAAAGGTAAACATGGCTGTCGAAATAAGGAAAAGAAAAGATTAACCCATTCAGGGGCATGCACCTAGTAAGTGACACTGTAACTCCCTAGAGGATACGAAAAGAATAGGGGCAAGAGTCCAGAGAGTGGCTTTTATTCAGTTACTGGATTTCCTCTTCTCAGCACCTTCTCAGGGTTGGGCTTGGAACTGTGGGATGAGGTTCTGAAGTGAATCTGGGTGCAGTAGGAAAAGGAGTTGGTGGAGGTAGAGGCTTGAAGAAAATGCATGCCAAAAGCCAGTTCACTTGCTCAGTTCTTTACACTTTTACAATAAAACAGGGTATTTCTCTGACTTTGTGGTCTAAAGCCATGCATATTTTGGAGCACCTAAAAGAAGACAGCAAACAGGGTAGTTCTATTTGTACCAGGCTAGTGCACGAATGTAAAAAAGACCTCTAAATGTTACCCTCCTGTTATGAAAATCCAAAGCTGGGCATGAGCAGAAGAAAGGGAGAGAATCATGCTATTTTTTAATTTCCTTTGCATTAATACAATCGAAAGGGGGCTATCAAAGCATAACACTGGCCTGCCCTCCAGCTGCTGCGGTAGGTGGCGTTTCACTTGGTTGCCTTGAGATTTACAAATTCTAAAGGTATTTTCATGCCTCCAAATCGAACACAAAAGGCAGGCCCATGGAACAGTGGCTCTGAACTTCTTAAACTGAATAATAGGGCAACGTGAAACTTTTTATGGAAAGATATTGTTTTTCCTGAAGTTCTTGTGGTACAGGTTGTAGGAGCTTCCTTTTTTATCTATGCCCTCGGAGGTCTCACAAAGCAGCAGGCACAGTGAGACCAAAAACATCAGTTTGTTTCCCATCTAGGAAGTCTCCAGTAATAATGGGTCCATGTAATAAAAGTATCTTCTAGCCAAGACTCAAATAGAGAATTCTGATGTAACTTCCTGAAGAGTACACTGGAGGGAAAAGGGGTCGTGGGATTGGGGGTAGGAGATACATGAATCTCTCTAAGCCTCAGTTTTCGTATCCTTAAATGGAGACAATAATAATACTACCTATTAGAGGTATTGGGAGGCTAAAGGAGACAGTGCCTGCAAAGTACAGTGCCTGCCTTATTGCAAGCTCACTGTAAATACTTGAAGTTGTTACTGATTTTTATTTCTGCTAATATTATTATATCTTATATTATTGGCCATCGTGTTTCAACTAGTCATGTGATACCGAATATGCCATGGAACAGTTTTTTGGCCTCTAAACTTTTCTCATCCACAAAATGAAGCGGTTGGATCAGAAGATGTCTAAGGTTCCTTCCTGTACTAAGATCCTAGAGTCCTAAAGTTCCATTCTTGTCGTTGTAATGAGTGAAAAGCACACATATTCATACCAAAAGGGTCATAAATTTAAGATTCTTCTGTGGAGGGACTGGGAAAAGTCTTTACAGTTTTAGATTGTAATTAAGAAAGTGAATTATGCTAAAATTGACTTTAGGAAAACAATGGTGTTTTGTGTAACCACATGGATATCATCTGGGTATATGTAAATAGGAGGCAGGTAAAAATGATGAATGTTAATCTCTGTAAAATTCAAATGAATATTAACTCTTATTCAAATAGCACAAGTACATTGCACAGGGAAATCAAGACGTGAATTCATATGATTTCATTTTTTTCAGCTGCGCACATCCTTTGGTTACAGAAACAGCTCAGAACTTAGGCATTGCTCGTTTCCTAATAGAGTATGACATCTGGGCTGCTACTTTTAAATATAGTAGCTTGTTTGCTCCGGCTTATGGCTCAGTAATATTTGTTTTGTCTTATGAATGTAGTGAAAGCAGGGATTACAGGTATTCCTCAAGGACTAATTAGAAATAAAAGCTTATGTATATGAGGGAAGTTTTCAGATAGGAAGTGCTCTTGCTTGAGTCATGAAGAAGTGACACTGGTTTCAGTTTCAATTTTGGTACATTGGAACTTGGTACTTTTTGTAGAGTCCATTTGGAAAGGTTAAAAAAAAATCACTTGGAATTATCTGCAGAAGTTCAGGTTAAAAATGGTTTGTCCTTCTTCCTCGGTTTCAAGCTCCTCTGCCCTATTGACAAATTCATACCTTCATTCCTCTGTTTGGATTTTAGGAAATAAATTCAAGAAAAGAAATATATGTAACTATCAGCACTGTTTACATAAAATAATGGTGTTCTAGAGATCAAAGAGAGGCCTTGTCTTGGAAATACAATTTGGCCAAAACTGCCTGGTTGTGTGTGTGTGTGTGTGTGTGTGTGTGTGTGTGTGTGTGTTCATCTCTCCATGATTCATTCTGAGAGCTGTTTTAGCCTTCATAAAATATTCATGCTAGTTGTGCATGGTTCTATAATTGCCATCTCAGGCCTTGAATTATTTATAGGTTGTACTGTTCACATAGTCTCATTTACTGATAGAGAAGATAACACCATACAAGAGGATCCCAAACACTCTGAGGCCTGTTACTTTGCATTAAGTAGTGGAATTATATTACTGTAGGTGTAAAACGCTGGCCTTTTTTTCCTCCTCTCCCTTTAATATATCATTTTTGTATTTATAATATGCTAATTGTCAGAATGCTGTTAAGCCTCATAATTCCTGCCGAGTTTTGCAGAAATCAAGATGTGGCTGAGATGATTTAGCTCTTGATCTCAGAATGATCGTTCTAAAAAAAACCTGTCTACACACAGCATAATTTATTGAAATGATGTATGACTTTACATGCATACCTGAGCCCTTTTGTTTTGTACTATTGATCAGTTTGTATGTCTCAGTGTTAACCAACACGTGGTTGGTTTCGGTAGACATTTACCAAGAGCCTTGCAAGCTTGCTGTCCCTAATTAAATACTGGGTCTCAATTCACTTGTGTGACAGTTTCTCTGCACCTATTTATTTTGCTTTCCTAATTCTCCTTTCCCTTTTCTGCCAACTTGACCTTTCTTCCACATAGATTATACTCTTGATATTTATTTGAGGGTAGGAACATGCTATAGGAACATACTATAGTTGTGTCTCCTCTCTCTTTTTTTGGTGTTATTTAGTTTCAAAAGTCCATTTAATGTTAATAAATATCAAAAGCCAGATTCACCACAGAGTGTACTTTTCTGGTATTTCATTATCAGTACCCATGTTTAAAAAGGAAAAACAGAAAAATTCATGGCAGCTCATAATCTGCTGATATATTCTAGTTTTCTCCTCTACCGGTGGAAACTCATGAATTTTCCTCTGGCCTAGGAACTTCCAACTCTATACAGATCACTAACAAACCATCCTCCGTCTCCTCTCTTTAAGCTGATCAATATTTTCTCTCTAGCCTTCTTTCCATCATACAGGTTGTATTCCCTTGTGTGTGTGATGTGAGCTTTCCCATACCTGTATTAGCCAACTCACGGCTTCTCACTGTTGACCTGCATACTGCTGGTGGTGGTACTTCTCACTGTATACCTACATACTGCTGGATGCTTTTAAGTGGTACCTGTAGGTAACTTTAAATAGCACTGAATCAGGTGATAAGGAAATCATCTTATTTAAAATTTCTTTTAGTTTTCCTGATTAGGCCAAAGTCCTTGTTTGGTGGGAATCTGTCTTTAACACCTCCCTCATATTTGCTTCATCTCGCTTTTCAATGAATACCCTGTGGTAGGCAACAGTATCTAGCCAAAATTTAGTAAATTTTTAAAATTTTGTTTACATT
Source organism: Nomascus leucogenys (assembly GCF_006542625.1). Classification (NCBI taxonomy): domain Eukaryota; kingdom Metazoa; phylum Chordata; class Mammalia; order Primates; family Hylobatidae; genus Nomascus; species Nomascus leucogenys. The sequence goes on from NC_044382.1 coordinate 19,898,556, forward strand.
CACTTTTAATTATGTTGCTTTCTTTTATCTCAGACAAGCAGTATTGGTTTTCATTCATAGTAGGAATGGAAGGTGTCATTCAAAAATAAGTTTATTAGGGATAAAAGGAAATGAGTCAGTATACATAAAATATTAAGTGAATAATATTATAGGTAAAAATGGCAAAAACTCTGAAGGTGCTGTTATGAGTGATTGAAGTTCAGGGAACACTGTGGCAATGCCAAAATGTGGCGAATCACTCTAGAGAGCTGTGTATTCTATAGAGTCAAAGGGAATGGAAGGGTTGAGTGATGGGTAAAAAGAGGATGTAAAATCTAAGATGCTAGTGGGGGTAAAGATGTTCACTTTTGGGCAATTCATTTATCTTTGTCTTTAGACAGTAAAATCTCCACTAACTAAATGGGGTTCTGGTCAGTCAGCTTTTCTAATTGAAGGTTCACTTGTATTGATGAAAATCATTTCTAACGGCGCAGGAGTCCCATTTCCACTACAGTAAGTCAGAGTCGAGGGAGAAATTGACTATCATTAATGAATGAAGGTTTTCAGGTTGTTTTAAGCCATTGTGGATCTTGTAGAGTAATGTTGATTAGCAGTAAAAAAAAAAAAAAAAAAAAATAGTGTCATTCTTGACTGAAGAGCCCTGGACAAAGGTATGGTTTATGATAAAGCCAAAATATTAGCTTGTTTTGTTATCCAAAGGGAATGTGCTCTGGGAGATTTCTGGTCTATGCCCAGGCACAGTGCCTGGCATATGGTAAGAGCTTAGCACATACCCATTGTATTGAACTAACTGAATTAACGGTATGTAGCTGGGCTCTGATTAACTAATAGTTCCTAAAACAATGTACTCACAGAAAAGAAAAGTGAAGCATGATTGAAGATGAAATAAGATCATTGTTTCATCTACTAGTGTATCCCACAGTGTAAATGCCTATGTTTGTACACTGGGTGGTGGCCCAGGAATAAATTATGTAGTTCTTAGGAGCTTTTGACAGTTCACTTGACAAGAGTGAATTGTGTGCTAAGCAGTTTTAAAATTAAAATTTAGATATGAATGTCTTGCCTTCTCATTTCCTTCCATTCTATCACCAAAATCAGAAAAGACCAAAAACAGGGCCGGGTACAGTGGCTCAGGCCTGTAATCCCAGCACTTTGGGATGCCAAGGCTGGCGGATCCGTTCGAGGGGTCAGGAGTTCGAGACCAGCCTGGACAGCATGATAAAACCCTGTCTCTACTAAAAATACACAAATTAGCTGGGCATAGTGGTGCATACCTGTAGTTCCACCTACTCGGGAGGCTGAGACAAGAGAATCAATGGTACCCAGGAGGCGGAGGTTGCAGTGAGCTGAGATCATGCCGCTGGACTCCAGCCTGGGTGAAACAGTGAGGCTCTATCTCAAAGAAAAAAAAAAAAAGAAAAGACTAAAACTTTTCTACTTGGATAGATAGGAAAGTCCTGTCTAAAGGCAGAGGGAAGCTTAAGACCATCATGGGGCTGGGATGACTGCATCTCTCCTGACTACTTATTAGTGTCTGTTTTGGCAACAGATTATGTTGTGAAGTATTTTTTGTAAAATTCTTTCCACTGACTTTCCGTATTTTTAGAAAAGCCATGGCTACAATTCCACCAAGTGCTCTGCACCTGCTGTGGTAACTACCTGCCTTCTTTTAGGCTTTGATCCCATTGGACCTGAGTGTTCCAAGCTGGTGCTGTCTAGGTTTTTGTTTTGTTTTGTTTTTAGTTCAATTCTAGAAAAATGAATTTGGTGCATTGCTGTAGAAAGAGATCCTGGATCATAAGGCTAGGTCTGAGGAAGGTTGTGGCCCCAACTCTGCAATGAATGAACTGTGTGTCATTGAGCAAATCCACTAAGCTATCTGAGCTTCTATCTCCCTGTCTGTGGAAAGACATGACTGAATTAGAGGTTCTCCATTGTAACATTTTATGGTTCTATCATTCCTGTTTCCACATGTGGGGATGGACTTCAGATCCTTGGCCAGGGGGTTTTATAAAGTCAGAGCATCATTTGTCATAACTTAAAGAAGACTGCTTGTTAAATATTTCTTATTTCTGCGTCCCTAGACATATGACCATCTGCAAGAATGACTCTCTGGCTATTTCCTCCCTATTTTGATTGTTCTACATATTATTATTATTAGGTAAATAGTCCTAATAGCAACAGTTGTGTTAACACAATTGTATGGCATTTTTTTCCAAGGGAGCCCAAATGTGTCTAGAACATTATTTAATTACTATTTTTTAAGTCAGGAGGGGATGGTCATGCAGATTTGTTCTCATGCAGAACTTTGTTTTTTCTAACTACCTGGCATTTGGTTTTAATGTCTTAATTTGTGTTCTGCAGCAATCTGCATGTCAGAAGTTGAACCTCTCCAAGCTTATGCTGGTCTTAGACCCTAAGGCTTGAAGGGAAAGTAGTAGCAGCTAGATGAGCACCTCACTTATCTGATATTTCTTCCAAGTAGTGCCTGGTCTTTTCTAGAATGTGTGCTGTGATAGGGAATTCATCTTGTAAGGCAGCCCCTTCACTATTAGAGAGTATTTTTTTCCTTCTGTCATATTAGAGTGTTCCTTCTTGACTGAATTTTCACGCTTTGGTCCCAGTCTGTCCTATAGACTTTTTAACTGTAGGTTTGCTGCTTTGTACAAAGAGTAAATAGTTCAAATATTTGGAAACAGCTATCTTGTTTCATCAAGTCTTCTCTCTATCAGACTAAATATTCCTTCAAATATTCTCCTCATCTTGCAGAGTCCTCTGATGCCCTGTCCACTCTATGTTAAATATAAACAAGTGCAAAGAGCCAGGGCATTAGGTCAACCAGATGTTGGTTCAGGTTCCAGACCTTGCTATGTGGTTGTGGGCTAGTGGGCAAGCCTCAGATTTCACATTCTTTTTTCTTTCTTTTTCTTTTTGAGGCACAGCCTCACTCTGTTGCCCAGGCTGGAGTACAGTGGTGCAATCACAGCTCACTGAAGCCTTGACCTCTTGGGCTCAGGTGATTCTCTTACCTTAGCCTCCCGAATAGCTGGGACTATGGGTGTGTACCACCGTGCCCAGCTAATTTTTTGTACAGATGGGGTTTTGCCATGTTGCCCAGGCTGCTCTTGAACTCCTCAGCTCCAGGGATCTTCCTGCCTTGACCTCCTAAAGTGCTGGTAATACAAGCTTGAGCCACTGCACCTGGCCAAATTTCTTATTCTTAAGATGGTGATAATATGTGAAAATGCCTAATGTCATCCATAGTCTATAGTAGATGCTAAATGAAATTATTGCTTCCTGTTACTAACTTTATTTTCTTGTCCTAAATTATGACATCTAGTAATGGTGGAACTCCAGAAACGCCCAGTCCTTTCTGGAGGAGTAGAGCAGAATGTTCACATCACCTCAATTGTGAACACTGTATTTTTAATAACATGGCCAAATGCTATTTTGCCTTTGGTTGAAGTGGAGGGCATGCACACTTCTGTTTCGGGCTCTCTAAATCTAGTCCTTGCCAATGTGCTTTGGCAAAAAAACTTTGTTTTGGCATGAAGTGTACTGCTTGTTGATACACAGTGGCAGCTTTGGAGCATGAAATCTTGCTCTTTATGAGTATTTGGCATATTGTGGAATTAGAGTTTTGCCTTGTCTGGGTTTTCTTGGCTTTCTTCAGCAGCCTCCCTACCTGGTCCCCAAAACAAAACAGCAGGAATAAATATCACCCTCAGACATGCCTCTTTCTCATTCAAAAGAAAGGCAAACAAAATAGGTATCCCCTAGAGCACAGAGAATAGACTCTCCAATTATCTTCATGAAAGAATAAAGACAGTCTTTCCAGTGTTCACAAGATCAAGTAGTGAATATGTCATGCATGATTCCAAGTCACTGGCCTGGATGAAAAGGCAGAGTGAAGTGAAAAGGGGATGGGGAGACCTTGGATTTGGGTGGGTCCCAAAGATCAAAACAAAACAAAACAAACAACAAAACATGTGTGTGTGTGTGTGTGTGTGTGTGTGTGTGTGTGTGTATTAGGACCTGGGCCAGTTAGGGGAAAAAAGAGAACACTACTAATATAGCAAAACAGAATGTTTGGAGAAGAGGAAATAAGAGGGTCTCAATGATTTCATGCAATGAAATGATGTTAAAAGGTTGAGGGGGGGTCTTCCCTCCTGTGACCCCACAAACTGAATGGCAATGCCTTTCTCTCTAGTGGGCTGGACTGAAAAGTGTGGTGTATTCTCTCAGGGTATCCAGATCCTTTGGGTCCTCCCGGATAAGCAACAGCACATTGTTATGCAAATTGTTCCTATTCCCAGTGGGATCTCACTGCGCCTTGTGAAGCCCTCTCTGCTGGGAAAAGCACTTTTCAGCTGTCTTCTCCTGGGTTGATATCTTTATAGAGCAACCAAAGCAGACAGCATTCTGCATTTTCTTCCATACGGTGGCCAGAGTTCTGGTGTCTTCCATTTTTGTCTTACTTTTACACACATACACACACATGTACACACCCCAAACCCAGTGCCTTTTTCCTCTGACACACTGCAGAAAACACCAATCCTGGATGGAGAAAAAGTTGAATGCCACATTTCATGATTCCGAAGGAAAAGTACGTATCATCTTTCTTTTCTTTCTTGGTCCCTCTTTGTCAAGAGAACATGAAACCGCCTTCGATTGCTGTTAGTTGATTCTATGAAGTAATTTTGAATCTTTTCAAGAGTAGGTTAAAAGTTAATGCTTTCAACATCAACCATGTTGAAATCATTTCAAGTTTTGCTTATGCCATTCCCACCCTTCTGTCCCCAGCAAAGAATTGCCATGGCTTTTGACCGCTGTGCAGCATTTTCAGCATCTGCACTACATGAAAATTGTGCAAACACCCAGAGACAGGGGCCCCATGTAATCACTTGACTTATTGGTCTGCTAGTCTGTACTGTTGCACACCATGTGTGGCTGTGTGACGTGTGACTCCGCACCACACTCTGAAGCCATTTTCTTGAGCATCAGACGTTGCTCAATTTTCACATAACAAAAAAGCAGTGCACTTTCTTCACTGTGAATTTCTCTTCAATGTGTTAGGGGATGTGAACGGTGTTAGTCCTTGAACTAGACATTCACAGATCCCAGAAAAAAAACAAACAAACCCAAAACACTGAACTGGGCAGTATGTTCCCTGCCAGATGAAGTGCAATGCAAGTACTTTCCTAATAAACATGTAATAAAAACAGTTTGGAGCTCTCGTCTTAATTTCCTTTAAATTTTAGAGTGATTTTTTTTTTAAGCAGCATGTTTAGCTCTCTAACATTTCTAACACATAGATTGAAAGAATTAAACTCTCAGCCACATACACACAAAAATAAACTCTATAAACTCTGGGTTTATAAAACAGGAATCTTTGTCTAGACATTTAAATCCTAAGGCTATTATTTCTTAATGATAATTCAATGACAGAATGAAGAATATGGCAAAAAAATGAATAGGAGCCATTTTTTATGTTGTTTGTTTCTTGGAGAACTCTGATTTGAATCCTGTCCCTGATATTTGAGCGAAATCCTTGTGTCAGAACTACATAAAGAATTTCCAGATTTATATATACAGTCTTTAGAGAAAAAAAAAATTTTAAGCTTTTGTAGGATTTGTATAGTCACATGGTAATGCTATCTTCTGAGTTTTGTAGGCAAGTAGAAAAAACAAGTGAAGGCAGAGTCTGAAATGGTTAAACGCTCATCAAAGAGGAGCCATAATAGCAACCCTGGAGAATCCACTTCAAACTTTTCAAGTATCTAGTTTTTCAAATGTTATTCATTTTTATGTCCATTGTAATAATTAGCTCTGAAGCTAAGATAGGATTACAGGGAGAAAGAAAATATTAATAATAAAATATCTAATCATATGGAAGTCTTTGGTACACTCCAATAAATGGAGAGGTGTTTTTTTCCCCCAAACTAAGGCAGGTGAGAATTGTCTGCACCAAGAACTCAGCCCACAGAGCTGTGACCTTGTATGCAGATTGATTCCCGAGGAAATCTCAGGCGTTCTTTGCCCCTAGAGTTTTGTCACTGTGTATGGTGTTCAATCCAGGTGTGCAAAGACCCAAAGTGTCTCTGTAGTTCCAGAGCTGCCTCTGACAGGGGCAAAGAAACAAAAAAGGGTCACCAGTTAAAGAAACACTATATCCCATCTTGAACCTTGAGTTAGACGAAAATATGGAGGTAGAGTTACACCCAAATTACATACTAATGATTTTTTGAAATATGAAATCATGGCTTAGAAGAAGATATAAATTATTCAGGTCTGTTTAGAAGCAAATAAGTAACCTCTTCCAACCCAACACCCAACGACCACCAATTTTGTCATAAAAACTCAGGCCCTTCCTCTAATTACTGGTATTCTAGGCATAATGTGAATCCTCCCCTTTCATTGACACCATTATTAGCTGGGATGTGAGGCTACCCTGAAACCTGGCCAGGCGCAATAGACCAGAACTTACAACAAACTTGAAATTGACATTGACCACATTTATGGGACTGTCATGGTTCCTAGTGCTGCATGTTTAACCTTTTAGAGAAGAAAGTACAGGGGATATTGCACAGCTCTTTGTGAAAAATTATGCATCATATTTATTCCATGTTTGTGCCTCTGTGTATGTTGGCATGCTTTGTTAGTTTGTGTGGTATGTCTGTATGTGCTTAGACGTATGCACTATGTGGCTATACATATATATATATGTATATATATGTATTACTGGAGTCCCCAGTGTATAGTTTATAGTTTGGAAAGAAATCATCTTCCATCATTCGTCACTGCCTAGCTGTTGTAGACTGGGCCAGAACATCATTTGTTAACGGCGACAAAGCCGCACTCATAAACGCCGACATGTTACATTAATTTATAGGCACTGAGTGACTTATTAAAAGTGACGTGTGAAATATAACAGGGCCCGGTATGGATGATTAGGTTTCGGGCTTTGAATTGTTGACAAGGCAGGGGTAATGAATTGCGGGACACCAGCTCCTGCATTTCCCCCTCATTAGTCAGTATTAGCTACATTAATAGTAATAATTGGATATATTCATCATTTAAAATGTTTTAATAAATGTTTGGACAGTACCCGATCAGAGCTGTCAAATATTAGGCTGGAAGGGTTGTGACAAGAGAAAAATGATGATGTTCCTTAGGTGAGAGATTTATGCAGCTTTGGAGGTGCCAGCCTTGACTTTCTACTCCCTAAGGATCTCTGAGTTCAAATGAGTTAGGGTTACAAACCATGGAAATGGGGAAACCTGACTCTCTCCTGTCTCAGAGGACATTTCTGCAAGAAGGCTTTGAAGGAGATCAAGAGGACCTGTCCAGAGGGGCCTCAGGTCTGCAACTGGTTTGCCTAGGATGGCCTCTGGGAAGAGATTAAGGGACCCAGCTTTGACCCAAGTTAGCTTTGTGGCCTTGGGCAAGTGCCTTCACCTTTCTGAGCTTCCATTTCCATGCCTATAATGTTTCATTTGGGTCCCTTTGAGATCTAACATTATGTGAGTTTGATCATCAAATGTGATACCATTAGCCTAGAGCAACCTCTAAGTCACTTCTTCCTTTCTCCACTCTTACTAGTATTTATTGAGGACTAACGTATTTGCTCCAACGAGGGTGAATAAGACCTTTCTTTTGCCTCCAGGAAGGTGATCTGCAGACATTGTTTAAGTATTTGCAGCATTATCTCTGTGATATGGATGTGGTTATATTCCTGCAGTAATTGGAGGCTAGATGTGTCCAATTTTATGGTTTAGTTCTTTATTGATCTTTCTCTGTTACTGTGATCAGATTAGAGTGATTGTATTATATGCAAAAGATCTGGGGGAAAAGTTTCAGTAGCAATGTATATGGCTGCTATTCCCCTACCCTACTACAGCAAACACAACACAACACATATATCTTAAACTTGAATTTGAACAAATACAGATTTTAGATCAAGATGGGAAATGATTGTGATCCCATTATCACCCACTATTATCATCATCAAATTAGTACTAGCTTAACCTTACTGAGCATTTACTATATGACATCCATAGCCCTTGGAACTTTATATATATTCTTACTTATTTCTCACAATAATCCTTCAAGGTAGATATTATAGTTCTCATTTTACAGATAAGGAGGCAGAGGCTTAGAAAGTTTAAGTGACTTGGTTATGGTCACACAACTGATAAGTGGTAGGGCCCAGACTGGAACCTTTTTTAACCAAGTTCATGTCATAACCAACCTGCTGTGCTGCCTCTAACATTCTGGAGGCTTGCTCAGTTCTGGCATAATTGAGGAGGGGTGTTGGCTAATTAGAGAGTATTTGGAAAAGGGTGAACAGGATGGAACGGGTTTGTGAATCCTATCTTGAAGGGGTGGATAACTAAAGTAGGTTTACTCTGGAAAAGAGTCCTGGGAAGAGAAGGTGGCCAGTTTCTCTGATTTAAATTATTTTTGGGTTGTCTCAGGGAAGAAGGAGATGTAATGCTATCTGAACCCAAGCTCAAAACTGAAGTTTCTGAAGGTAAATGATAGGAGGGAAGAATTCAGTTCTCAGGAAGAGGGCACCTCCTGGCAGAGCTGTCCAGCTCATATGGGAAGGACCACCTCCCAGTGACGGGCTGCTCTCTGTTAGAGATGGAATGATCCTGCCTCTCCTGGAACTGTCTTCGCATCACCTCCCTCCTTGCTCACTGTGCTGCAGCCACACTGGCCTTTGCATTAACTGGAATGCTTTTCTGGGTTTTGGCATGGCTGGGCTCCTTCTCGCCCTTCAAGTCCCAGCCAATATATCATAATTTCCAAGATCTTCTCTTCTCCCCTTTCTAGCAACCATCACTTTCCATCTGCCATCCATTCTTTTCTAATAGTTGGAGTCAGTAACTGACATTATCTTTTTTAACTTGTGAGTCTTTCACTTGTTTTCTGTCTTTTTTCCCCACTAGAAAGTCAGTTGATGGAGGGAGAGTGCTCTCCTATCTTCTCCACTCCAGCAACCAGAACAGGCATAGAACTACTGGGGCAATCATTTGTCAGGGACACTGGGGAAAGGATCCCTTCTTTGGGTGAAAAGCTACTCTAGACAACTCCAATGTTTCTTCCTCGTTCTTGTAGTCCGTGAGCACCTCATTTTTACAGCAGTTTCCCTTGCCCCTTTGGCTTGGCAGAAAGATAAGGAAGACAAGACTATTTGAGATTTTAAGTAAATCCAGTGCCAGATCTTGGTTAGTTTAAAAACCAGTACTCTCTTCATATCCAAGGTGACCCCCAAGTTAGATTTTTTTTTTTTTTTTTTTTTTGAGACGGAGTCTTGCTCTGTCACCCAGTTTGGAGTGCAGTGGCATGATCTCGGCTCACTGCAACCTCCACCTCCCGGGTTCAGGTGATTCTCCTGCTTCAGCCTCCCTACTAGCTGGTGTGTACCACCACAACCAGCTAATTTTTTGTATTTTTAGTAGAGACGGGGTTCTGCCATGTTGGCCAGGCTGGTCTCAAACGCCTGACCTCAGGTGATCCACCTGCCTCAGTCTCCCAAAATGCTGGAATTACAGGCATGAGCCACCACACCTGGCCCCTGAGTTAGATTCTATTTACCCCCTCAGTTAACTCTGCATCTGCTGCCATTGAGCTTCCGGTTTCTATATATTTTTATGAGACTTTGGCATCATTTACGTAAAATATGTTTAGAGCACACCAAAGAAAAGGTTTGAGTTATATTAAAGAGACTTTACAGAGCTTGTATTTATTGTTATAAATGATATTCTGCATTTCATGAAAAAAATCAAGATTATGGTCACACAGTATAAAGCTGCAGATGTTTTTTATTAATACAATTTGGTTTTGCAAACATTCCGGCATATGATTTTTTTTTTATAATAAGCCATGATACTCTGCACACACACACATGGTTTACAGCTAGAGTGTCTTCAGGCTCTTGGTCTATGTTACTTTATTTTGGATTCTCAATTATTTCTTAATCGTAGGTAGCATTTTATCATTTGTTGTTTCAGAATCAAGCAGATATTTATAAGTAAGCTCTATCTCAGGTTCTGAGGATACAGAGACGAACATACATGGTTGTTATCTTCAAGGATCTTACTCTCTCGTTGTGGGGAGATTGGTAAGTGGCAGTCATGGAGCAATGGGATGAATGTGGTTCTGGAGGAATGTGCCATGGAAAACTGAGGTGCGATGTTCTATGCCTGCCTGGAGGAACTTGGGAAGGCTTCCTAGAGGGAGAGGTAGGAGTTGTGATCATTCTTGAAATATAGGAGATTTTTTAGACCAGGAGTGGGCAGGGGTGAGGACTTATATGGGGGAAGGCTTAAGAGAGCTCAGAGAGTTTAGGGAACATCAAGTGAGTTAGAGTTCCAAACCATAAGCATGAAGGTTACAAACCTTTAATATAAAGGAACGTAAAGGATATATGGGATAGGGGGCAAGAGATTTAGCTGACTGGGTTTTTGGTGCCAAATTGTAAATGGTGGACTTTATACCATGTGACAGTGAGAAGAGATCACATATAATTTGAGTCAATAGCAGTTGTATTTGAGGCTGACCTCTCAGGACAACAAAAAGTCTTCAAAATCAAAGCCAAGGTCTGTAGAATTCAATCGTTCAAGAATGTGAGTCTAATGAAGGACTGCTGTTCCTGATGAGATGTTCTTGTTGAACAATTTCCAGGTATAATTTTAGGAAAATGATAATCATATTGTAGGTCACTTGTTTTGAAGTTTCCTTAAAGCCTAAGTTCACAATATGGTGTCCACTTTGCAAAGGATGCAGTTTCTCAGGGAGGATATAACTTCATTCAGACTTTAAGCAGAGATCGCTTAAAAAATGAGCTTTCTCTCACCCTACTCTTGGACATGCTGTCTTGATGGTAGCATGGGCCAAGTAGAAAACCTGACTGTATCCAATATTAACTTGCTTTGCTGTAGTTGAGTCCTTTTCTCAGACCTGTAGCAGGCACAGTGGGACAAGCATAGTGGCACGTAGGGGGCTTCTCTGAGACAGCCTTCATTTGTAGTTACTGCTAGCCCAATACGGTGACTACTCTGTCATGGGTTTCAATGCATTCTAGAATGGCAGGTGAAGACAGGTTGGATCATGGATATGCAATATGTGCTGCTTGCTTCACTGCAGTTTTTGTTTGTTTGTGTGTGTGTGTGTTTTTTTTTTTTTTTTTTTTTTAATAAACATTGGATGTCCCTGGAACCCAACTTATCAAAACCATTTACACCATTGGGCCACTTTTTGAAGTTTTCCCAGCCTACTTTGGCTGAATCTCAAGTTACCTTGACCTATGCCAACATTTTTTTTCAGATGAAACTATTTTACCCTCCATCTCCAGCAATCTGCCACCTTTGACTCAGAAATTCTTGTCCTAGGTAATTGTTTCAAGGCAATCCTTGCATATTCAGATAAAATTTTACATACAAGGATGTTCACCAAGGGATTATTTATCATAGCAAAAAAATTTGAAAGTAATCAAACATTAGGAGATCATTTGAATGTCTACTGTATATGATGAAATGTTAGGGAGTAAAATAATATTTTGAAGATATGAAATAACATAAAAAAGGATATCTGTATATGGTTATTAAATTTGTATGTACTTGAAGAGATTGAGACAAAATGGGATACAGGTGGCTTTTATTTATCTATGAATTTTGGATTTTAAACACTTTTTTTTTTTTTTTTTACAACAAGTCAACCTTTATAAGAAAAAAAATCTAGACACTATTTCAAAATATACCACTTGGAATTTTAAAGAGGTGTCTCTTTGTAAGATGCCACATAACCAAAGAAAAGGCAAGGTGATGCATCATGGCCAAAACAAGTGGGAATTGCTAAAGTCAAACTAAACTGCTTTGGCCCTGGGATCTTGTTAAGCAGCAGAGAAGCATTAATTGAAGGCAGCATTTGACTAAGCTAATTCCGGACATTTCTCTCAACTCCTGTGCCATTGGTTTCAAGTTGCAGGGAACATTTCTGGCTCAGGCCAATGGAGGGAGTATACATAAACATGGGGTTTATTTTGTCAGGGATGTTCTTGAGAGACTCAATTCTCTACTGATCTTTTTTTGTTCTTTGTGGACATTTATTTACTTTTGAAAATGCCCCTGCAGATCCTTGCTTGAGTGAAAAGGAGATGTGTTCTCATGGCAGGCCTCCATTGCTGATCAGCAAGTCTCTAAAAATTGAGTGTACATTCGGTTACTGCAGTTTTTAACATTCTACTAGGTTGGCTTCATTTCTATAAATGAATGATTTTTCTTCAGATATTTTCACAAATCCCCATTTGATAGACGGCATTAATAATGTTTCTCTTCACCTTCCAGTTCCTTTATTTTTTTTAGCCTGCCTTTGAGTAAGATTCTTGATAATGAGAGTTCTTAGCCATCACCTTGAATCCTCCAGGGGACACAGGGGACAAGTGACCAGAAAAGGTCCCAGTTGATTTTACTCATCACCCCTTTAGTGAGTGCATGAGAAGAGAGGAGATTTACAGTTAAGGTCCTAAATCAGTTCTGGCTGTTAAAGCTTTTGTTGAGGATTTAGGGAGGCTAAAGCTAAAACTGAGTGTCATCTTGGAGGTTAATCTACCCACCTCTGGAATGTGTGTCCTGTTCCCTGTGATACTGACATGGCGAAACAGCTGATGGTTAGAGGCCCATGCTCACCCTTGTGCAGGGTGCTGGAGGTGATGTCATGATGGCGATATCAGAGTTCTGAGGCAAAAGGGATTTATGCGCCAAGACACACATGCAACAGAGACACAGGATGTGCCATGGTCTCAGACTGAAAGGGAGAAGGAGCAAAAGAGTCTGAGCCATCAGAAAATGTCACTTGTTTGTCTTACAAAACCTTAAGCAACGGTTCTTAAAATTCAAGCTGACCACGTTGGCTCAGAAAAGCAGGCAGTGAGGGTTTTCTTGTCTTTCTAAAAGTGAAAAGGGCTCAGTGGCACTGAAGAGAATGATGCCAAGATGGCAGCCAAGTCCTATCTCAGTGGAAATCGTGAGAGGTGGCTCCTGTCCACATGGTGGTGGCTTGTCTCTACACTCTGAGTGGGGCCACTTATACCCCAGATCTGCATTCCTATGTCAGAAGCCAGGGTGAGTAGGCATTCTTCACACATATGTGAATACCTTCCAAATCATGATCAGGTGGCTACAAATAGTGTCATGAACAAGAACACAGATATTGGCCTTAGTCATACCTGGATTTGAATCCAGGGTCCCACAAGTACTAGATTTGTGACCTCAGGCAGTTGGACTATTGCTAGTGTCTACCTTAGTAGTTTCTATCTTAGGGTTGTTGTGAGCATTCAATAAGATGATGTTAGTAAAGTGCCTAGCAAATGACCTTGCACAAATAATGGTAACCTTAGAAATAAGAATAATTGTAATCATGCTGATAGCATCATTAGTAGGTGCAGAACTAGAAGTTTATTGGCAGTACTGTGGAAGTGTATCCATCAGTACTTGTCTTATTTTTCTGGAGATCCCAAAGTGAAATATTAGACTAATGTTCATTTATTCACCAAATGGTGATATACAAACAAGATTCTACTAAACATTGTGGAGGAAACAGGGTTATATAAAATATGTTCCCTTCACATAGATGGTTATAATCTGGTTGGCCAGATGTGAAATGTAAATGCAGATAGGCAAAGTACAAGGTACTAAGTGACAAATGAGATATCAACAAAAGCCTTGGGAATTTAGATAATGCTGTTCTGGCCAATGTGATCAAGGTGGATTTGGAGTTGGCTTGAGGAGTGGGCTCGATTACCTTGCAGTAGACGGACAGCTTTCCAGACAGAGGGAAGTGTTTGACCACAGGTTAAGTGAGGGGCAGCTTTGGAGGTACAAGTGAATTAGTTTCAGTCAGAAATAGTCCCAAGTGTAATCAGTGAGGTTCAGCAAAGCCTCAACTCCCTTGACCCCTTCTAGGTGTTCACAGCCAAATGAAGCCATCAGATTCATGCACAGATACCCAAAGTATAAAATGACCTCAGGATTGTAAGAAAGACACTCACAGACTTTGGACACCTCAGTTGTACAGAGAAGCGATATCAACTCCGAATGGGAAAACCTGGGAAGTCTTACGGGGAGAGGGAGAATCTTAACCAGACCTGGAAGTGGAAGGATAGGGGGTCTTTGGAAGGGAGAGAAAGGCATTACAGGCAAAAGGAATGATTGAGCTAAAGCTTGGAGGTCAGAGAGGGCTCTGATTTTCCAGTGAACATGGGCCATATTATATATGAAGTCCACAAAGTGATTCTAATTTGAGTTAAAGACCAATATAAATGCATATCACTTGACTCAAATGGAGGGCAGATAAGAACTCTTACTGGCCCTTTTTTCACATTAACATTGAGATGCGTCTCTTGTATGGAAAATGGAGAGGGGCTGATTTTTCTTTTGGTAGATAAACACGTTGTCGGGTGGCAATGATTGTGGTGAAAGTCTTTTAGACCACCCATGGATGTCAGGCAGAAGCAGACTGCCTGAGTCCTCTACTCCTAAAGCTCACTGTCTAACAAGCCAAGACAGCTGCCCAGTTTGTTCACTGTCTCCCTGTCACTCACCCGGCCCCATCCCTGACCTCATCAGGAGGGCTTTACCTTCCCTGAAAAGTGAACCAACTACTTCCACACCAAAAGGTCTGTTCAAGCCAAGCCCCTCTTCCTTTCCTCTGAGCCCCCATCTTCTGGAGCAGGCTGCCTTGATGTGAAATACAGAGGCACATTTTAAAAATGTATGTTTCAGAAAAAGGGGAGCAGAAATTCAGCTTCTACTAAATGTTTGTCCCTTAAGCCTTGGTTTCTTTACTTTATACTTTGCTGCTTAAAAGGAGGAGAATGCAGTCTTCAGAGCAAGCCAGTGCCTTCCAGATTTGTTATCTAATGATGACATTGTTATCCAGAGGTGGCTTTATTTTGAAGTGTGTGTGTGCGTGTGTGTGTGTGTGTGTGTGTGTGTGTGTTCCCCGTTCTTTTGAGCAAGCAGGTATGAAGAAGCAGTACTTGAGAAGGCAGCATGTGTCAGGCGGGTCTGCTGTTCTCTTTGAAGAATTGCCATGTCTCAGCTTCTAAATTTCTTAGGAACCTGAACTAATGCAAGTTTACCACTAGATGCAGCCAGTGAAATGCCAGCGTCATGTTACAATTAACAGTAATTCTGGTGGCTGTCATCACTTACTCTGAACAGAGGATCTCCAGCAAAAGCATGACACTGTCATGGCTGCTAATTCAAAGGCATTGTGTGAACTATGACAGACCTTATGGTGCACCTTTTATGCTTATTCAAATGAATAAAGTCTAGTCACTTAAATGGAGGAGAGGGAGAAAAAGTTTTAACACATTTCTGCAGATGAGCCCACGAAGGGTCAACTTGGAAAAAAAAAGTTGTGTTAAGGAAAGTAATTAAACAGAGGCAGAGAGATTGAATATTAGTGCTTTTACAGAGTAAATGAGGATAAATTCTGTTAATTATGTGACTTTTTCCAGTACTAATGTGATAATAAAGCACTCTAATTCTGGAGAGGCTTGTCACAATCCCAGCTAAGGCAGTGACCCTTCTACTAGGTGAGACCAAGAAGCAACTTACAAAGCTTTCCAGCAAAAAAAGCAAGAAATCAAAGTTAAATGGATTTTTCCCCCTCTCTCCATTTTTAGTATGGAAAACTGCTACCCAACACCATCATGAAACTCTTGGTGAATGGACTGTCTTACTTGAGGCACGAAAGCACTTACACTTACTTTTTTTTTGCTTAGTTCCTGAGGGAAGAAACGTGAGCAATTCAAAGAGTATAAATAGCCCAGTGCAGGATTCTAGTCCAATGATTAACAGCACCAAGAAGATTATACTTGGAATGTGAGTGAAATTTGGTCTTCAGGACTTCAATCTTACAAACATTTATGTCATTGTGAATGGGTAGGAACTTGTTTTTAGGGGCAACAGAGATAGGAAACTTGATATTTTGCAACATAATAATTGTAGCGGAAGCCCAGAGGAGAGAGTTTGGGGAGATTTTGGGGGACAGCCAGGGGAGTGTCCCAGTGCATGTGATATTTGGTGGATGGGATTATGTGTTGTTCAGGTGAGAAGGGATGGGAGAGGTGAAGAGAAAGTTTGCCAGGAGAGAGCCATAGCATTTGCAAAACTACCGAGTTGGCCAAGCAGAAGGGGTGCTGAGGGAATGCAGAAGGATCTAACAGGGTTAGATCTAACAAACACTGTTGGTCTTCACATCAACATAATCTCTGTGGTAGAGAGTAGGAGGCAGAAGATGGCAAAGATAGTTTTGTTCCAGATCACAAAGGAAGGAAGTGATTGCTTCAAGGGCAGAAGAAAGGTTTGTTTTGTTTTTTCTCATTTTTTTAAAATAGAGAGACATGTTGCCAGATTTTACCATGCAGTATCTAAGGACTGAGGGAAATACGGTAGCTGCCAGTGAAGGCATATTGCTGTACCCTACAGTGGTACAGGGAACCCAGGTTCTTAGCCCAGTTGCAGTTCTTATGAGCACAAGCTGTCTAGTGAGACTCTGCATTCAAATCTTGTCTATACCTGCCATGAGCTATCTGTTGGCAGGCAAGTTACTTAATCTCCCTGTGATTCAGCTGGTTTCTTACCTGGAGCCCTGGGACAGAAATGGAGGCAGGGTGAGTGGATGGGGGAGCTTAGGGTTGCTGTGAGGACTAAAAAAATGTACTAAATGTAGTATAAACATTAGCTATGCTTAACTCATTATTATTTTTCTAAAGCTTAGCACTTGGTAAAGTATTCAGTTAGGCTACTTTGGAGCAATCTTTCCCTCTAAAAGAATCAACCATCATCAAAAGGAAATTGGTATTCTGAGTCATCTTGGCTAAGAATCACCACACCACTAGAGTGTGTAGGCAAACTTGCTTCCCTAATTCAAGGAAAAATACATAAAATCCCATATTCTCCCAGGCTGTGCACTTTGAGAACAATTTATCATCATTATCTTTGTTAAGAGAAGAGCCTTCCATATCAAAAATAACACTCAAAACACTCTCAGAGTTCAGGGAATGGTTTTGGAAGTAGACTCATTGAGAGGGAACACATACTAGGTTCAAGCAGACCCACTGCTCTCTCACCACACCTCTTGGCTTAAATTGGGGTGCAGGATTGTGTCAGGTTTCTCTCAGAGGCCCCTCTCTGACATCTGGTAGCCATCAGCAGAAGAACCCCAGAGAGAGGGATGTAAAACTCAGAGAAGAATTAGGGATCTCTATTGTAGCCTGCTATACCTGCTGGTAGCTTCTTCTCTTCTTAACTTTGAAGACTCTCTACTTTGCTTTAATAAACGATTGTTTTATGACCATTTTTATTTATATCCTCCACATTGTATGGCTCTTCCTGCCATACTTAAGAATCTAGCCTGGAGTCAACTGAGAAAGACATTGAAGAACAAGTGTGTGTTTGGAGCAGGGCAGGGGGTGTCCCACCATGGTCTCATTTCAGCGGGTGGGTCCTTAAGTATTGCTGGGGCAGGATTTGTTTTCATGTGTTACACTACAGATGACCAGAGGTGCTGGGGAGAAAGTCCTGATGCATAGTCACTATTATGAGTTGGAAAATTCAGAAAGTTGAGAATTCATCAGGCGTTCATTTACTTACTTACTCATTCACTTAGCAAATATTTGACTGCCAGATGCCAAGCACTATAATAGGATCTGGGTATGACGGTGATGGGGAATGAGAGGGGGACCACTGAGGTAGGATACAGGAACATATTCCTGGGGAGATGACATCTCAGAGGCCTGAAGGCTGGGAGAGAACTAGGGCCAGATCCCTCCGGGACCCAGGGTGGGGAAGAGCTTGGCATGTCTGTGGATGTGAAAAGTAGCCGCCATGGCTAGGGTGCTCACAAATGGGAACCAGAGGCTGCCACTAATCAGCTGGGTGACCCTGGCCATGCCAACTGACTTCTTGGAGCTTCAGTAGACTCATCTGTCAAATGGAAATGACTTTATTCACTCCCTGTCACATACTTCAAGACTTTTTGTGAGGATCAATTAAAGAAAAGTTAGAAATGATTTTTTAAAGTGATGCACAGTTTAAAAGGTATAGCCTGTTTTTAAAAATCGTTATTGATTTAGTGGAAAATTATTGCCTATAGAATTTAGCATAAGTTTGAATACCTGTTTTTGATACAAGGAAGTTTATCCCCATTAATACCAGAAGCTGGCTCTTATCACGTGGTCTTACTTTTAACTCGGTGCAGGGGAAATCAGTGAGTTCTTTTTTTTTTTTTTTTTTTCTGAGACAGAGTCTTGCTCTGTTGCCCAGGCCGGAGTGCAGTGGCGTGATCTCGGCTCACTGCAAGCTCCGCTTCCCGGGTTCACGCCATTCTCCTGCCTCAGCCTCCCGAGTAGCTGGGACTACAGGCACCTGCCACCACACCCGGCTAATTTTTTGTATTTTTAGTAAAGATGGGGTTTCACCGTGTTAGCCAGGATGGTCTCAATCTCCTGACCTCGTGATCCGCCCGCCTCGGCCTCCCAAAGTGCTGGGATTACAGGCGTGAGCCACCGCGCCTGGCGGAAATCAGTGAGTTCTATGCTAAGATTTTGCTCTCTGTTATGAATAATATATTCTGGGCCCAGATCCTGGTTCTTTCATTTATATGTGACCTTGTGTTCTTTTACTAATTCCCTTCACCTCAGTACATTCATCTGTAGATGGGAATATAGTAGGCCCTAACAAAGAGGTGGTGGTAAGAATTCATTGGAATGATTGTGTAAATGCCCAGTGCCTGGCATGTGCTGATCAAAATGGGAGCTCTTTATGTGAAAATGGGAGTGATTCCCATGCCAACAAGGCCTGGCCAGATCCAAGTGTCCTCCCATTAAATGTAGGAAGGGAAAAAACTTGCTTGTGCTGGGTTTGATGGCGTCTTCTTTCATACAGAGAGTTCCAAATTGCTGACTTTTGAGGCCACAGACTCTTTAGAAGCAGGGAGGAAGGCACAGAGTCAGTTGTTTTGTTTCCTGCATGGTTAATTGGTTGTAAAATGCTACTAAAACTTACTGCTTCTGATTAAATTAAGTGCCCTGGGAAATCCAGCTGTGAACAGGTGGGTATTGGAGGTTTTCCCTGTGTCTCTATTCACTGTCTGTGGACAGCCTCATGCTGGTAAATATGCACTGCCTTCACTTTTGCTTCTGGGACCAGATGCTTTTCCCAACTTCTCCCTTCACCCAACCCGTCAGCTGCCAAAGGTCTGGGAGAAAATCAAGCTTGACTACATCTGAATTTCAAGTGACGCGTTCCTTAAAAATAACAAAACAAACAAAACACGCCATTGCTTCAAAAGCAAGAACTACGTTTGGTTTTTAATGAGAGGAGTCCCATTTAGTGGAGCCACAGGGGTCCTTGTTTTGTTATTGTTTTTATTTTAAAATGGGCACAAAGTGGCCCTGCCCTAGTCTTGCAGACAAATGACTTGCTGCCACTTTGGTTATTACAGTTTAGGGCAGGAGATGCAAACTGCATCCCTCTACCAGATTTGTTGCGTCTGGCCCTTCTGTTGTTTGGAAGATTGGCAAATTTCACACTTAACAATATGTATTTCCAGCTTCTCTTCAAATAGGAGAGTCTGACAACACTGTACCCATATTGCCCTGTGGAGTCAGTCGGCTGGAGAAGAGTCAAGCTGTCCCTGAAGACAAGACATTGACTCTTGAGTTCTGATAATTCCCAGTACTCGCTGTGGTTTTACATGCAGCCTAGTTCACTCATTGATTGACCTTCCTGGGCTCTGCAGGGTCTGAGTTTGAGACTCTGCATTTAAAAGCTTCTATCATTTTGAAAGTTAATAGCAATTCTGTATGAGAAATAAAAAATATATACATAAATGTATGTGTATGTGAGTGTGTGTGCATGTGATAGACTTAAGAATATTGAAGTTCTGGAGCCTAAAAGTTACCAGCACTCTATTGAATATTCTCTCTCTTACAGTTTTGAGACTGTCTTGTCTCCTGCCACCCTCTAAGCACATCTCCTTCCCCACTTCTCCTTATCTTTCTTGGAGGGCATTGTATGATGTAAGCTCGTCCTACCTTCTCTCTTCCCTACCTATGAAAACTCACTTTTCCAGTGATCTCTACAAGGTGGAATATGAGTGGATTATATTCTATTATAGATTCATCCCAAATGTATTGAATTTTCCAGCAACCCCAGCTGCACATCCTTTTGGGTTCAACTCTCATAAATGGAAATTGCATCTCTTTTTTTTAAAGCCACCCAAACAAAAGTCCTGAGACTAGCTCAGATAGAGCCTGATTGGCTTGACTTGGGTCACATGCCAGTCTCTAAAGCAGTTACATAGTTGGGGGTTATGATGCTCTGACTGGCCGGGCCTAGATCACAAGTGCCGCTTTGGTCCAAGTGTGGAATGAGTTTATGCTGCTGAAATGTAAAGACTCTTGAGTGAGGGTGAAGATGTTCTCTAAAAAGAGAATAGCAGACTATTATCAAAACAGAATAAAAAGGATTCTGGCAGTCAATTCAGACTCCTTCCATCATCTGAAGCCTCTGGACCCATTCCACAGGAAAACAAGTATACAAAAGTTTGCATACAATGTTGGAGTGATCACGAACACCATGTAGACCATCCACTGAGTGCTGGTTAAGAATATCTGGATTAGATCATTTCTTATCCCATTCCAGCATTCTTTGTTTTAGTAAATGATCAACCAATTTTGTGATGAAATGAAAGCTTTTTTCAGAATTATGTTTCCAGTGTTTCAGGTTTAAACTGAAGCTGTTCAAAAGTGACACGTGGGGAGGGCGAGCGAGTGACCTGTGAGCTACAAAGCACCCTCAGAAAGTCTAAATGCTGTCATTGTTCGTCTCTGATACTGCTTTAGTTTCATTTTCCATCAGCATCCTTATGATATCATGAGAAATAGTGCTTAATAAAGTGTCAGACTCTATTTTGCATTATGATTTCAAAATGATAAATTTCTTCTTATATTTTTATGGACTAGAACACACAGGCTTATTGGATCGTCCATAATATAGACTAGAATAATTTGGAGCACAAGAGATTATTGTCAGTGCTCTGTGGGCATGATGCTCACTGGTCATTTTTATTTGTAGACTGGTCGTGAGCTTTAAATCCAAATTAAGGAGTCACTTGTTTTTATCTGAGCTCAGCTTGTGTGGCATATTGGGATGCAGAGTTTTTTTTTCAATGAAATCCATTGCTCAAATTAAATTCATTATCCCCAGTGATGTGTGAGGCCAGGGGATGGCAGGCAACACATGAAGATGTTGAGATTGGGTCAAGGGAGGGTATGCTGGGAAAAGTGAACAGACAGATGCGGTGAATATTAAAAGGGTAGTGATTATTTAAAATAGTTTCAAAATACTTTTCATCCTTAGCAAGATTCTGTGTTTTTTTTCCCCCTCCCCTGCCTTGGGGAATAGCTTTTTCAGCTGATCCCTTTTGTCTATATGTACTTTTTTTTTTTTTTTTTGGTTGAAAAGTGAGTTTATTTATTTTCCTTGAAGGACAAAGTTTCCAAATATCAGCTTTCTACTGCAAACAGGAACCCCTTCCCTCCCCTCCCCTCCCCTCTCCTCCCCTCCCCACCCTTTCCCTCTCCTCCCCTCTCCACCCTTCCCTCCCCACCCTTCCCTCCCCACCCTTCCCCACCTTCCCCTCCCCTTCCCCTCCCTTCCCCTACCCTCCCCTACCCTTCTCTTCCCTCTCCTCCCCCGCTCCCCTTCTCACCCCTCCACACCCTTCACCTCACCTCTTCTCCCTTTCCCTTCTTCCCTTCCCTTCCCTTCTTCCCTTCCCTTCCTTTCTATTCCCTTCCCTTCCCTCCTTCCCTTTCCTTCCCTTCCTTTCTCTTCCCTTCTTTTCTTCCCTTCCCTTCCATTTTCTTCCCTTCCTTTTTTCCCTTCCCTTCCTTTCTCTTCCCTTCCTTTCTCTTCCCTTCCCTTCTACCCTTCCCTTCCCTTGACTTCTCCTCCCTGCTTCACTTCCCTTCCTCCCCTCCCCTTTCCTTCCTTTCCTTTCTTCTCTTCCCTTCCCTTCCCTTTCCTTCTTCCCTTTCTTGACAGAGTCTCCCTCTGTCACTCAGTCTTGGCTCATTGCAACCTTCACCTCCTGGGTTGAAGTGATTCTCCTGCCTCAGCCTCCCGAGTAGCTGAGATTACAGGTGTGCACCACCACACCTGGCTAATTTTTGTATTTTTAGTAGAGACAGTGTTTCACCATGTTGGCCAGGCTGGTCTCAAACTCCTGACCTCAGGTGATCTGCCTGCCTCCCAAATTGCTGGGATTATGGGCATGAACCATTATGTCTGGCTAGGAACCTTTTTCTTTCCCTGCAGCTTGTGCTGGGATAAGAGAGGATGGGTGGGGAAATTTTATTTTTATTTCTACGCAGCAGTGTTTTGACTTGTTTTTTTGAGACGGAGTCTCTCTCTGTCACCTAGACTGGCACCATCTCAGCTCACTGCAACTTCCGCCTCCCAGGTTCAAGTGATTCTCTTGCCTCAGCCTCCAGAATAGCTGGGATTTCAGGTGCCTGCCACCACGCCTGGTTAATTTTTTAGTTTTTAGTGGAGACAGGGTTTCACCATGTTGGTCAGGCTGGTCTCAAACTCTTGACCTCAAGCAATCCATGCGCCTCAGCCTCCCAAAGTGCTGGGATTACAGGTGTGAATCACCGCACCTGGCCCTACTTAAGTTTTTTTTGTTTTTTTTTTTTTCGAGACGGAGTCTTGCTCTGTCACCCAGGCTGGAGTGCAGTGGCACAATCCCGGCTCACTGCAAGCTCCGCCTCCCGGGTTCACGCCATTCTCCTGCCTCAGCCTCTCCGAGTAGCTGGGACTACAGGCGCCTGCCACCACGCCCGGCTAATTTTTTTGTATTTTTAGTAGAGACGGGGTTTCACCGTGGTCTCGATCTCCTGACCTCGTGATCTGCCTGCCTCGGCCTCCCAAAGTGCTGGGATTACAAGCGTGAGCCACCGCGCCTGGCCCCTACTTAAGTTTTTATGCTGAATTTCAATTGCACATGATGAGATGCCCAGGCAATTCACAATTTCTGGTATATAGCTCCATGATTTCACTTATCACATAGTATTGGTATTATTGTTAATTTTAAGAATCAACTAGCTATCAATTCTCAAGCTTTAGTGTGCATCAAAATTCTTCAAATGCCCCTCTGGTCCAAGTGGACTCATCCCACAGGAAAGAGTATGTACAGAAATTTGCATACAGTTCCTACTTTCTCTCTGCCAGGGCAAGTTTCTCAAGGCTGATGAAGACAGCCTGAGAACTGTACTTCGATGAACTTTCACAAGGGAAGGGACTGGGTTTTCTTTTGTATGCCTTCTGTTTGGTGCAAAGTATGTGCTTAGTAAATACTTATTGAATAAGGACAGACTGAATGAATAAATAGAACCTAAGGAAATAGGCTGAATGAAGAAATAGTAAATCATTAAGAGTTTTAACTAAGGGTTTCAACAAAAGTCAACAGAATGGTCTGTAGAATTTTGGAGAAGGAACTAAACAGACTTTAGTTACATGGCCTTTTACTCCTTTGGTTTACACTTGAATGATGGGAAAACAATGGCAGGTTTAACTTGGAGATAAAAATTTCTCAACATCAAAGTTTAAAATATTAAGTAGGAAGTTAAGGACACCAGTGGTGTGGAGCCTTCCCAGTTGATACTCATGTATGAATTATGCAATATGAAACTAATAAATGATGTACATTTCACAGAGTGTGAGATGGATAGCTCTTAAGTGTTCACATTTGAGTTAAAAGGTAAATCTTAGAGCATAGAGACTTTGAGAAAGCCACTCATAATCTTTAGTTACTAATTTATTCCTTGTAGAATGGAGCCAACGTCCCTAGGTTCTGTGCTGAATGATATTCACTTCAAGTTTTACAATGCAGTTGTTTGTTATTTCATTAAGGTAGTGCCTATTCATAGAAAATTCAGAAAATATAGAAGAAAGAAATAATCTTTATGCTATAATTCAAAGCTAACTGCCATTAATATTTGCAGCTAGTTTAAATCAGCTGTGTATTCAGTGTTTTTTTGCATGTACAGCTGTGCGAGATGCTGTCGGGAATGGAAAGGCACTATCAGAAGTCCATGGTGTCACGGAGGGGCAGACCATTATATAAGCAACTGCAGGCCTTGCAGTGAAGGCCAAGTGTGACAAGTGCTGTAACAGAGTGTAGGTGGCAGGGATTAATTCTAGCTCCGGGTATCTGGGAAGGTTTCATGAGCTCAGTACATTTATACCGCACCTGGAGGGATAAGTGGGATGATGGGAAGCTGAGATGGTGTGGGAGTGAGGGAGGCATTTCAGATCCAGGGAGGCAGCCTATGGTGAAGGCAGGAAGGAGATTTCATGTTCAGGGCACAGGATGTAGCTCGGTGTGACTTAGCAAAGAATGCTGAAAAGTGAAGAGTAGGAGATCACTTTATTGGCATTATTAGGGACTTTGAAAGACTCACTGATCTAGCCCCTGCCAGAACACCCACAACTGATTAATATTTTAAAAGTATTCAATCTTCCTTGGCAATTACTCGAATACTCTATCATCCTAAGAGTCAAAAGTTTTCCTGGGAATTTGAATGTAAAGAGTTGTCTTCTTTTTTATTTTTCTTTTGGAGAAAAACTTGAACCAAAGTTATGGTGCTCTTAGTAAAATTGGTATTGAATGAGAAGAATCACTACATATTGGACTCTCTGGAAAGTCTGTTGGTTGAGTAAGTGAATGAATGTGTGACAACGAACATTTGTACTTTTTGAAGTCTTGAAAAGAATCATAAGTTGAGCATCCAGGCAGAACTGTATGCCTCAGTTACTGTGGACTTGAACTTCTTGATCTGTCTGACATCTGTCACCTCCACAGGGGAAGTTAATATCAAAACCCTCTGAACCCTTAGAAGGGAAAAGTGAAATTCTAACATGAGATTCTAAATGAATCTGCTTTAAAATGCTAAACACATATGTACTGAACAAGGAGCTATTAACAGCCTTTCATTTTCAACCCCTGGCTTTCTGTCTGCATGAAAGACATACAAAAGTAGTGACTGGTGACAATCATAACTACATATAGTATAACTTAATCCTTATGATGATGTTCATTGACTCTTCCCAAGAGACCCAGATTACATTGGTTTTGTTTTGGCCACTGTTCTCCATATTTGGGTTGGTTCTGTTACCAGATCACCCACTGGTCTTTCATTATGGTTAAAATGCATTTGAGGGATCACAAATAGGGTGAAAGTGGTTGGAAGCAAACTCAAAAAATATTAAAATTTATAATTGGCTATAATCTAGTGAAAGTGTTGGCATTTCCAGTGAAATGATTATGCTGGCTTCAGTTGTAATTTTGAATGAATCTGGTGATGATAATAAGAATATAACCAGGTATGGTCTATGATCCCATGATATATATATAACATGTAAAGAATATAGTTTAATGGATGTGGGCTTTGGAGTCAAACTACCTATGTTCAAATCTCAGCTCCACTTGTTACTAGATGGGAAACCTTGGGCAAATTACCCCTTACCTCTCGGTAGCATTATCTATAAAACGAGAAAAGAAGTAGAATCTCATAGGACTGTTGTACAGAGTAAATAAATTAATACATACAAAGCACTCAGGACAGGGCCTTACACATGGTGTAGTGCTTGTGTTTGCTGTAGTAACTGCTAAGCTGGGGAGCTGAGGCTCCTCCTGCCTCATTTTTTATGCTTGGCTTTGTGGGGTGGGTTGCTGTTACTGAAGCAAAGTTGCCACCTGCCTATGCATCCTTTTCAGCCTGGGGAAAGATTTGCACCAGTAACCCAGAAGTGCAAGACCTGATACCTTTGCTCAAAACCTGTCCCTAGGTCTGCAGGAACTCTGTGGCCATGATTCTCAGTAGAAATTGGGTTCCTTGTAATGGAAACAGTTTAAAACAAATGTGTCCTCAGTCTGTCCCCAGTTCCAAGAAGGACAGACGGACACTTGGTTTTGTGATCTGCCTCATTCCTGCCACATATTTCAAATCATTAGGATGACTTCAAATGTTCGCCCAGGGCCAGAGTTTGCACCTTAATATGTTTTGGCAAGAAACACTTGGCATTTGAGTAATCTGTGTAAAAGAGCATCCCTGAGGATAAACATCTCTACCACACATGAACTTAGAATTCTTTCTTTCTTAAATTTCCAGTCAGACCTTGCTAGGGGAGTAAGTTGGGCCAGATAGCCAGAAGTCAGTGTTAAGCTACAGCCCCCTTGCTCTAACCTGCCTTCTCTGTGTCATTTCTAAGAAATCGTAATTTTTTCTTTCCCCATTGGCCACTGGTTAGTTGTCCTGTCCTCTACCTATTCACTGTCTCAAGCCTTTTTCCTGCCTTTCAGATTTGACTTCGAGTATGAGGAGACCTATGTGGAGTGGGTCCTTTTCCTTAAAACTATTTTTAAATTCTTTCATTGGCTGCTGTGCTGTGACAGCACCATTTTGTTTTTTTTAAATTCTTGCCACTAATGATGCCCTTCCCTCAAGGGCATACTCTGAGCTCTGAGGTAATGAATGCTTTTCAGGTTGATCATGTTCATCCCTTCAGGCTGAGAACACTTTCCAGAAATGCCCAAGATCTAAAGGACCTTGGCCAGCGGAAAAGGTAAACTTCTTGAAGTCAGTGGCCAAGAATAGGGGCAGCCACATGCTTTCCCCCTGGGATCCCCAAGATAGTGCCACAACTCGGTACCATTCCACCTTCCACTGTGGGGAGAGAGGAGAGAATTTGCTTCATCCGTGCAGAATTCCCTCCAGGATCTTATTCCTCCCCTTTCTGCCCACCCACCTCTCAAACAGAATGATTGGTGCTTAAGTCAAAGAGGGTCTCTCTCAGGAATGCATGTTAGTATCAGAAAAGGAGAGGAAGTCAGCCTGGCAGTGAGCAACCTTTACCCTTACATGGGTTCAGCCTCTTCAGCCTGCCCTTGTGGCATCCTGGGATTTTGGCAGCCTTATGGGTATCAGATTTTCACATGGATGAACTGTACTCTACAACTACTTCTGTGTGCTAGGAACGAAAATGCTTTCTTTGACATTGAAAATAGAGTTTTCTCCTTCTCACTGTTTTGGCCTGCTCTGTTGCAAGAGAGATCCATTTTTCAGGGCTATGAGACTCTTGTTTATCTCTTCTCAGAGCTCTGTGTCTTTGAAGGCTACCAGGAGGTAGTGACAACATTTCAGATAAAGCCCCTGGCAGCTCAGGTGGGCTGGGTAGGGATAGGTGCTTTTTGGTTCAATATTTTCAATTTGGGAGAGAATCGTTAGACTCTTAGAAAGACTTCCTTGGCTATTTCTGGGCAGTAGGCTTGGTCATGGAGGCAAGAGGTTCTGCATTTCTTTTTCAAAGCAAAGGTGATGGTGCTGTCTATGGAAACAACTTTTCCAAAGAGGTCCTTTTAATCATGAGGCATTTTGCTGTCTACCCTCCAGTGTGTGTGGGGTGGGAGCAGCTTGAACTTCACACGGAAGGGACCCCACAGTTGTTTCCACACAGCTGTTTCCTGCATTGGGCCAGAGCAAGTCTCCATGTCCTGAATATCTTCGGGAAGGATCATCTGCCACATAACCATCTGCAGGCATAAGTCAAGAGGAACTTTCGAGGAGCCTTAAGATTGCAAATGGAGGTTTTATGTCTCAGTTTAGGTGTGCCTTGATGCTTTTCCTGTCCAGCATGGACATTATGAGAGCAGCTGCAAGAATCCAAATGTGATTTTTCAGAATTTGGGTTAGGGGAGGTAAAAACTCAACCTGCTCAGCCCAGATCGATTGCAATGCTTTGCATAATAATGCCTCACAAGCTGTTGCCTAATGGGCAGTTTTACTGTGTGTGCCCTTCACTTCTGACTAGCTGGAGTCCTCCACGATTTAAGGCACTACTCCTTTCCTTTATGTGTCTTAGCCTTTGGGTAAAGCTGCTGTAGTCATTATTATCTTTCTTTGGTGGTTATTTCTTCTTCTTCTTTTTTTTTTTCTTTTTTAGGTCATTCAGTGAAACCTATAGTTCTCATTGGGTACATAAGTCTTTCCTTCTTTTCTTGACCTTAACATTTAAAGAGTGAAGAATACTTTTTGTATCTGAAAATCTCAACATCTCTGAGTGCTAGGCAGTAAGCAGTTGCCAGGGTTAAATGATGAAGAAACGAATTATCACTTCCTCTATGGCAGGTACTATTTCAACACTCCACGTATGTTAACTCATTTAATTCTCTTAACTCTTTAAAGTAGGTTCCGATGTTCCTCCCATCTTACAGATGAGAAAATTGAGGCACAGAGAGGTTAAATAATTTGTCTAAAGTCACCCAATTAATTAAGGAGTAAAGCTAAAATTATGGTGAAAGCTGCACAGTGATCCTAGGAGAGAGGTACTATTATTCTCATGTTTTAATGAGGCCACTGAGGTTCAGAGAATTGTTGAAATTCACCCAGGCTTGTCTTAGCTCCAATGCAAGCTCTTGCCCAGTATGCTCTACTGCTGTCTTTACTGTAAAAACACCCTTATTTCTATCCCTTGGAGACCCTAGACTCCATTTAGTTGAGCAAGTATTTACTGAAAACCCACTGGGTTCTAGGTCTTATGCCAGGCACTATGCATGCAGGGATGATTTTTTAAAAATTTTATATCCTCATGTAGGTGAGTCAGATCCTGCTGACTAATTGAATTAATTTTCCTTTTGGGGGAGTCCAGAGGTGCCTGTTGGTCTTGAGTATTGTGCTGGTTACAAGGAAGCTACTCAAACTAGATACTAGTATCTGTTGCTTGGCAAAAGGTGATACAGGTATGTCATTGAATAAGCAATTTTGTTCTACAAATGTTTGTGTTGGGTTCAGTTAGTTCCATGATGGGCTAATGTCCTACACTGGCCTGATCGGTGAACCCAGATACAACTTTTAATAGGATGTCACTTTTGGTTTTATGACTGTCACTTCCTCATTTGAGATAGTAAACTAAACAGTTTCAGAGCACAGGCATTCAGCTCTTACAGGATTGGCTTGAGAAGCTAATATTATGTTGGGAAAATCATATAACTAGACATCAGGACATGCGGATTATAGTTCCAGCTCTGATATTCATTATTAACTATGTGAATATTGTCATGTATTCTGTTACCTCATTTTTCTCATAGGCAAAATGAGGAGGTTAGACTAAGTGATGGTTAAGATCACTTATAAAATCCTAGAGTTCATGGAAAACACATACCATGACTAGTCCTTTTGGTCAATTTACAAGATTGGTTGTTGGCTAGATAAATCCCTTAATTTTGTTGTCTTTGTTTTCTTGCCTTTCAAATGGCTTTGATAATTCCTGGTGCACCTAATTTATAGAAATTCCATGAGGATTTAGTGAGATATTGGTAATATAAGTGCTCTGAATAATTAACGCATTGCATGAACACAAGATGATATTATTTGTACTGAAAGTTAACAGAAATATGTCGAGTTTATCGTGACCTCCTTCCCTCCCCCCTCAAAAAAAAAAAAAAAAAGATTTGAGTTAAAAAGGAGTTTGATCCTGATCAGGCTGTTTCCTGGAGTTTATGGAACTCCTTGGAACTCTACAGGGTCAATAGGGGCTTTGTCCTGCTGTGGGTCAGTTTCCCACAGTTGGGGTAAGGCTGCCACACTTTTTCTCCTGACAACACTTTATCAAACACACCCGCCTCACAAAATGCAGCAATTCATTAGACAAAAGTGAGGTTTTGAGTTACAATAACCTCTGCTTTGTTAAAAGCCCCCTCGGAATCTGAAATCTTCTCCGTAGGCCAGCAGATGTGCACGTGTCCCCCGGTTTACAAAGGCCTTATAAACTTAGCCTGATAAGTCATCCCCCAAATTCGTGTGCCATGTCTGTTTCTCAGTGGGGATATTTTTAACTCCTCCTTCTAACTCCTCTCAGTTCCTTTAAGGAAGCGTAATCCGAAAGGGTCAGGCACTTGGCTTTTACTTAGGGGAAAACTTTGAAAGAATTTCAGAGGCTCCCTCTGGGGTAGGGCTGGCTTTCCCCAAAAGAACTGACCCTTCAGAGCGTCTTTGCCACATAAGGGCTTGTGTGAGGCCTCAGGCACCAGTTGACGGCCGTGTCTTCCCCACGACAGATGGTCGAGCTTTCAATTTCAGCAAGTGATCCACTGTTGAAGGGGCAGGCGGGGGACTCTGCCAGCATGCCAAGTGACAGGCCAGCTTAGGGTAACAGGGATCTGGTGTGTGCCCGGCATAGCTTTTGTGCTAACGATGGGCTGCTGACAGGCGCCCCGCCCTAGCTCATCTTTGAGGCAGAAGATCCCCTGCTCCCTTGATTCTGTTTCTCCCTGGCATAGCTGGTGTCCTGTTTGCCTGTCTTTCAAAATTCATTTTGGCACCAGATGGACCCCCTCATGGTGGCTAGCAGTTGTCTGACTTGAAGAAGCCAGAGGGTGTGCTGACAGCTCCTTCTAGCACAACCTGAATCTGGCTGTCGGGTCTGGGCTCAAATGGCTTAAACACACACAGGCGGCAAATATTACCAACCCTGGGGAAGCAAGCAGGGGGGCCCTTTTCAGGGAGAATGGCAATGATGTCTACTTCCATAATGTTCATGCTGCTGTTGTGGAAATCATGATACTAATAATTATTCTTAGTAGTTCGATTAGTCTTATTTACTCTTATTAGCAAAATTGCTGTTACAGTACAATTGCTATCAATAGTACAATTAGTATTAACATCATTACTGCACTACTTCTGTCATTACTAAAACTACTACATCATGGTGGTTAAGAGTACAGTCTCTGGAGCTACGCTGTCTGAATTTGAATTCTAGACTCACACTTCATAGCTTTGGACAAGTTGTTTCACTTCTCTGAATCTCAGTTTCCTCATCTATAAAATGGAATTAATAGCAGAGGTTACTTAGGAGGATTGTATGAGAAAACGGATTTGTTCTTAGCATTGAACTGAGCACAAGGTAAGCACTCAATACACGGAAGCCATTCTTATGATGACTGCCATCATCAGCATACCTACCATGTATCTGTTACTCTGCCTTATCTCAATTTTCACAGTTTCCCTATACAGTAAGTCCTGTTATTATACCAGTTTATAGATAAGGAAAGTGTGGTGCAGAGAAGTTCAGCTCCTTATCCAAAGTCACACAGGTAGTACCTGTCAGAGTCAGGATATGAATCTCATTATTCTGGGTGTTTCTAATGGCTGTGGCCTTTCACTATATCACACCCACTCTTGTTGTCAGTTTAGTGGTAATCAGCCCTCTCCTGGGGCTTGAAGTAGCTTGGAAATACGCCCTTCTAACTGGCTGTTCTTGAAAGCAGCGGCCAGTTTTCATGTCTTCAGTGTCTATGGATATAGGATTGAACTCTAGCAAGATTCGAGGATCACAACTATCAGCTCCAGTGTATTAAATGGTTTCTGAAAGCCATGTGTGATCAGCAGGGCTACCCAGCACTTGCCTTCTGGGAGCTCAGTCCAACAAGACATGGCAAAGGCACTTAGGATTTGCGCCACTCCCTTAACCCCCCTTCCTTTACCAAATCTATCATATCGAAAGTGGGCAAGAGTCAGTGACTGGCTGATTGTCCTGTGCAAGGACAGTGTGGGTCTTGGTACCAGGAAAGGGGAGCTCAAAATCGGATTTTGTTTCACACAGCTAGGCTTCAGTGGTGTTCTGTAAGCCATTTGTCTTGGATGAAAGGTTGATCAACTTTGGCTTCTGTGGAGAGAATCTGGAAGTAGCGGCAAGTGATTATTTAGAGGCCTGCTTTCATTGATGGGCAGTCAAATGTTGTGCGGTGTTAACAAGTCATTTTAGGAAGATGTTTGCATTGTTAAATGTTACTCTTTTGGTTGAAAAGGCCATTGTTTGTCTCTAAAGAATGATTCCCACAACATACTCCCATCTTGGCAGATTCTAAGAGACCAAGGAGGAGAGGGATTCATCTGGGACTTCTCTCAGTTTCATATTCAGAAATTGGCTGAACTTTGTATGTCTTTGTGCAGTGCTGTTGTTATAGAGGATCCAAGTGTTACATGATTGACAGACATTGCAGTCAGAGCCAAATTCAGAATGAGGCATCATAGGGCGATAGTTCTTCATAATCTATTTGTGTCGAGGTGGGGATTTTACTCCAGTGTGGACTTGAAGTGGAAGAAAGGGGAAGAGAATTGAATTACAACAAGAATTCAGTTGACCAGCATTTTAATGCATTTTGATATTTTTAGGAAACATTTGAGCCTGAAATCCACAGGAACATCACATCTAGGCCTAATAGTAAAAGAGATTGCAAAACTTAGGTATCTTTGGAAATACTTCTTTTCCCAAACCTGGACAGGTAGAGGGTTTAATTACAGGTGGCCGACATGAATGCCCGAATATGACACTTTCAGTAGCTGCTGCTTTTCCATGATAGACTTTAACAACTGTGATGGTTACATAAGAAATAACTCAGAAAGTTATAGAGTGACCATATAATTTATCACCCATACCAAGACATTTTTGAGAGTTAAAGTAGGTACTATTAATACATACACCAGTACAGCTGGTATAAACTAGGATTTTTCTTGGCAAATTGGGACCTTTGGTCACCTTAGCAAGTAAAACCCATGAATCTCACTATAGAACCAATTCAGAAACCAACGTGGCAGTGAGGCAGGAAAATCTTTATTCAGTCACAGCTAGCTCTTGTCTACAGCAGACAGTTTAAGAAAAACATTCAGGAGGTATTTGAGATGTCAAAGGAGTTTAGTTAGTTTGTGAATTTTACTTATTTCTCATGGGTACTACTAATTAAAACATTTTACTTGAGAGGCTAAGATAAAAAGTGTTTACCAAATCCTTGTATTCATCCAGCATGTATTTGCCAGTTCATCATCTGTGAGTTTATAGGGCTTAAATTGCATGTTGTTGTTGGGGACCATGAGTAATTCTCAGACAATTATATCCAATTGGAACCTATCTTAAATTATGATGAAAGCCTTCCTTCTGTATGAGTGAAAATACTTCCTTGGGGCATAATTCTTCTGTGAGATCTGTTGGCGGTACCAAGAGTGTTTGTGTCATAAGGAAGGTCCAGCGTGGATACAAAACAAAGGCTAAGGCCACAAATGAAATATTGGTTCTAACACCATGCTGAATATTTCAGAAAACGCGTAAAGAGAATCGAATGCACAACCCAGGGGTGACTTACCTCTTTTTTCCCTCCCGTGTCAGAAACTGAAATGCTAACCATGATGATTTGTTTCTTCACAGGTTCTTCTTGAAATTTTTCCTCAAATGTAACCAAAATTGCCTAAAGAATGCAGGAAACCCACGTGACATGCGGAGATTCCAGGTGGGTCTGACTTATCTTTCTTGAATCTCAATAATGGAATGAATGTCAGAAGAGGATAAAAAAGTCTTAGGCAGAAGATAAGTAGTTGTTTTCCCAGAGGTGAAGAGCAGCTGAGGCCCTTGGTCCCCCAGGTATCTGCAATCTAGCAGTTGTTTAGATTAGAGAAGAGTGGGAACTGTACCACCTGTGCTCACTGGTGGAGATAATGGTGTCTTTTGAGTCTAGTTTTGGCTTCCTGAATGGACTCACGTGCCTAAACCCCCACAGATTAAGTAAAGTACATAGAAATGATGAATTCGTTGCCTAAAATTTTGTATGTGGAAAACCAGTAAATAAGAGTAAAGAGGCAGAGCGCAATGGCTCATGCCTGTAATCCCAGCATTTTGGGAGGCTGAGGTAGGCAGATTGTTTGAGGTTAAGAGTTCAAGACCAGCCTGGCCAACACGGGTGAAACTTCAACCCTACAGAAAAATACAAAACTTAGCTGGATGTGGTGAATTTGCCTGTTGTCCCAGCTACTTGGGAGGCTGAGGTAGGAATATCACTTGAACCCAGGAGTTGGAGGTTGCAGCTGAGATCATGCCACTGCACTCCAGCCTGGATAATGGAGTAAGATCCTATACCCCCTACCAAAACAAAACAAAACAAAAACAAACAAAAAACAGTAAAGAGTACAACTGGTAAAACTGCTCTGCTTTACAGTAATGGCTTTCTCTTCCTTTGCTTCTCTCTGCTCACCTCTTCCAATCTTGGAAATTGTTAGTGGTAGCTGCCTATTATAAATGGCCCTGGTAAGAAGCATAACATCTCTAAAATGATACAGATAACAGTTCTGTTTCAGAAATGTCCTTAATTATACATTTACTAAAGGAAGAGGACTCACAAACACATGCATTTACTTCTAAGACACAAAATGGTACTTGGATTTTAGGAAAGGTTGTTGAGTCTAGACGTGGTGCTTCTCTGACTTAAAATTACTGAAAATCCCCTGAGGATCTTATTAAAATGCTAATAGAAGTCTGGGGTGGGACTGGAATTCTGCATTCCTCACAAGCTCCTGTATGATGCCAAAGCCACTGCCCACACTTTGAGTTGCAAAGTTTTACACCCTCGTGCTGCTCTCCACCTAATGGCATGGCTAAGTTATTTGCATGGTCAATGTTAGTTTCCCTGTCAGAGCAATGATCCATTTACGTATACTCATATGGTCCATCAGGGAAACAGCGTGGTGTTTAAAGTATGCTCTTAAGTATATTTAGTCAGCTTTAAGTGTAGATTGAAATGTATGATCTCTGAGAGGATCTTGAATAATTTTAGCTGCACCTTCATTCTCTGATGGGAAAAAGGAAAGACAATCTTGAGCATTGACTGGGGATGTCAATATCTCTTAGTCTCCAAGATGATTTCTTTTAAGGAGGTGAGACTTACTAGTCTCATTAAAGAACAAATGCAGTAGAAAAAAGTCATCTCTCCTGAGATCCTGAGGTATTTCTCTAAAATCATCTTGGCCTCACCACCTTTTGTCTTGACACACAGGAATGGGGAGGTTTCTTTTTTTCTTTTCTTTCTTTCTTTCCTTTTTTTTTTTTTTTTTTGAGATGGAGTCTCGCTCTGTCGCCCAGGCTGGAGTGCAGTGGCACGATCTCGGCTCACTGCAAGCTCTGCCTCCCAGGTTCATGCCATTCTCCCCCCTCAGCCTCCAGAGTAGCTGGGTCTACAGGCACCCGCCACCATGCCCGGCTAATGTTTTTGTATTTTTAGTAGAGACGGGGTTTCACTGTGTCAGCTGGGATGGTCTTGATCTCCTGACCTTGTGATCTGCTTGTCTCGGCCTCCCAAAGTGCTGGAATTACAGGCGTGAGCCACTGCGCCTGGCCAGGAATGGGAAGGTTTCTAGTTTCTTGCAAAATGTTTCCTCTGGTCATCTTCTGACTTCAAACTTGGTGTTCTCATTCCCATAAAGGATTTTTTGTGTTATGTTTTGAGTCAGCTTTGCAATTAAGCTGGCAAAACCACACATGTGGTGCTACTAAGTGTGTGTTGCTGAGGGTCTTGCAACATGAGGCTGAATTTTGGAATAAACTGTTTTGTAGCTTGCTTTGGTCTTGACATGAGCCTTATATTTCTTTTGACCAAAGCTTGAGTTAGGAGCAAAGTATAGCTGGGCGTGAAACAATGTATGTCTAATAAACATGTCTAATGCCTAATGTATACCAGGATTAACTCTGCTGTACCTCTTAGGGCAGCAGAGTCTGGGATGGACTTTGATGACACTGGGAACCTAAAAGAGCATTCATGTAGAACTTCCAGGGGCTCTCTTTACTTTGTGGAACCTACTAGTAAAATGTCTGAAAAGGTTGAATTATAGAAATATACCTCTTGATGAGAAACCAATTTAGTCTATTATTTTTGAGAACATCTACAAAGCTTCTATTTTGCAAACAAAATAGTTATTCTTTGTTTAGTAGAAAGGCTACTGAGATGAGGAGGCACAACATAGATATCTGGAAAGTCTTATAATCCTTTGGAGCTTCAGTTTCCTCAACTGTAAAATGGCGTAAAATTGACAATTCTGCTTATATCACTACATATGAAAGAAAGTAATATTTTGCATGTATAGCTAATTTGTAAGTGATAAAATACAAATGCAAGCCTTTGGAGAAAATCCATGTGATAAACTGAAGATGGATCATGAGTTCAGTCTAGGGTTTCTCAACCTGGGCACAGTTAACATTTTTGACTGGATAATCCTTTTTGGGGGCAATCATGGGGGTGTGCCCCCGTGCATTGTAGGATGTTTAGCAGTGTCACTGGCCTCTACCCTCCAGATGCTAGTAGAGAACATCTACCTCCAAATCATGACACCCAAAAATGTCTATAGACATTATCAAATGTCCCCTGGTGGAGAGAGGAGGGGCAAAATGGCCCCTGACTGAGAACTACTGATTTAGTCCTATATCTGATAACCGCTGACAAGCTCTTAGTGGTGACAGTGCCACTGTCCCAAAAACTGCACACTTTGATTAAGCGTGAGAGCTGCCCAGCACAAAGTCCATACTGTCTTTCAAATAAATATGATTTATCTGAACTCTGACACTGACAATGCTCTTGCCCATGATTCTCAAATGGGTCCTAAAATAGATCAATAGGGGCAGCTACCTTGGCCACCATAGAGTCAGTTTTTGAGTTAAGGATGAGCCGTGTCTTTCTTTATTAACAATGACAAATTCCTTTTCGGGTCTCAGGTTTAACCTGCTTTGTTCCCATCACCCACTCTTTGCTGCCTAGAAGAGGATGGAGGAACCTATGGCGGAAGGAACACTGACACATTTTATTTTGTATCCCTATACATTAATACATTTCTTTATTATTTTCACACAATCAACATTGGTTTTCATGCATGCAGGCGCATGGATATTTGTGTAGTTAGAGGATGGATGAATTGCCTCAAGAGTTAAAGCAAAACCTCAAATCTCTCTAACCCAACCGTTTACTTTTTCTTCTTCAGTCTTTTTCTCTTTCATGACTATTTACTCCTACCTCTCTCTGTGTTATTTCATGCTGGCAGCCATTACACCCTTTTTGAATCCTTTTATTTTTTCTTGAATTATATAAAAACAGTCACTCATTCTGAACTCCCTACAAGGGATGCTGTTTGTTTGTCTTCTGTAAATGTTGGTTTTCTCCGTCTCCTTCTGAAGTCCAGATCTTTTCCCATTTTATAGGCTCTCTCCAGTATCTTCTCCACTCATAGCATCTTAACCACTATTTATGCATTGAGGACTCTGATATCAGAATCTCTGAGACCTGACACCCAGGTTTAGGTCTAACTGTCCAGATGTCTGCTGGATATTTCCAGGAACTTCAACTCAGTCAGCCCCAAACTGAACTCATTGTCATCCTCAGGTGTTTTTCTGTTTGTTTGTTTTGCCTCCACCCCAAGCTTTTTAGGTTCTCTGTCTTGGTTCATTCTTAACTGCATTAAATGCCGGGAAGATAACTGTGTCTATATTCAGCATGTTCCATGTTCACGTGTATAAATGCATGTGTCCATGTGTTCATCTTTATGTGCTTCTATGGATATTGGTAGCAATGATGATGATGATAAAGCTAACATTTATTTGGTGCTTCTTTAGTGAGAGACATTGTGCAAAGTATTTTACATGAGTTATCATGTTTATCGTCAAAATACCCTTGTTAAGAATATGGAAATGTGGATTATTCCCATTTTTAAAATGAGGAAACATTTTAGAACAGTTAAGCAATTTACCCAAAGTCACACATCTACTAAATGGTAAGGCAGTGGTATAATCCAAGCAGTCTGACTCAGATTTTTCTGATGTTTTGGAACAAAAAAAAATTGTCCGTAGTCTGTGAGCAGATATTTAGTGAGGCTATAAGGAGATCTTGTAACACCTGAGAGCCCTAATGACCCCCCCACAAATATGTGCTGGAAACCCAGGAAAGCCTGAGAGGGGTCTTCAAAAGAGATATTTGTCCTAGTAGAGCCTAAAGGTGCCATCTGCATGAAGAACATTGACACACAATCAAAGTTCATCATGCAGAGGGTAGAGTTGTGTGGAAGTGGGGGAACATGAACATTTTTCCAGAGTACAGCTACAGTGTTGATCAATTTCTACTTGCAGGGACTTTAGAAAAACAAGCTATTATTTAGCAGGCAACCTGAGCTTCACTTAACCTGTAAAGGGTTTGGTCAGTTCTCCAAGGCAAGAGAGCCCCTCACCTAGATGGGGCATGAATAAAGTGCCCCCAAGACATCTCAGAGTAGTCTGCTAAGAAATCCTACTAAATTTCCCAAGTCTTAGGACCGAACCAAGACAGGGAGGATTAGTCTTTGCTGTAGCTGTCCTGGCTACAGAGGTGTGTGTCATAATGATATTGGTTGAAGATTGCTTATGAATAAGACCAATACTTTTTAGCATTTTTCTCATAGCACACTAATTGGGAGGCTGGTTTCAAATATTTTTATGTCTCTGTTGCCTCTGAGGGTGAGTGAAAGAGTGTCTTTCCGGCACAAAAAAACTCTGGTCTCTTCCTTACATGTCAATGTGGCTTTTACCAGTTATATTGAAAACCTGAGTCCTGGCACATCTGACTGAAGGCACCCTCTCTTGCCTACTAAGCAGGGTCTGTGCAGTGGTCACTGCTGCTGCTTTCCTCCATCTCACTTTGTATGCTTGCCAGCCAGCCTGATCTTCATATAGCAACGCCGGAGCGTGTCTCCTCTGAACAGCAATCAGGGGCCTGTGTAGGTGACTGAGGAGGACATAAGAAAGGTTGTTGATCTCTTGACATGGAAAGACATTCTGTCAAGCAAACTCAGCTTCACAGCGGCTGGGCTTCTGCTGTGTAAACAGAGATTGCTTAATTACACAGGTCGTGTCAATTAGTGTGACCTTAGTGTTTTCAAGAAATTAATCACTTTCTGCAGCGCTGGGCTGTGTTCATACTTTAAGGCAGTATGGAATAAACCTTGTAGAAAATCTGGCACAATCTTTTTTTTTTTTTTTTAATTTACAATGGATGCTTTCCCTAGGCTGTGGTTAGGGTAAGAAATTTGCTTAAATACAACAGTGCATACAGGCTTTGTTAAGGACTGGTGGGTATGAGGAAGCCTGGAGGAAAGAGAAGGGGAGCAAGCTGGGGATGGAAATAGCTCACGACACAGGGAGAAATTCACTTATGACTAAACAAGCCTATTTCTTCATCTTGACACTAAAAAGATGCTAATGTCAAAGGACTATGTTAAAACCATGCCACGGTCTGGTTTTTAACAGACAGGAGCCAGACAATTCAACCTTAAGATTTAAATTTTTATCAATAGCTTTCCTTTTGGGGACTGGCAGAATGAGGGTGGTAAGGGAAGAACAAGAATTGGGTTCAAGCTGTCATTGCAATAGATACCATAATACCTGGAGACTGAAGTAAAGTATAAATTTCCAAATTCATCTTATCTCTTCAAGAAAGTTTTTCCATTGGCTATAAATCTATATTCACATATAACTATTAGATCTATAACTATATATGAATGTAAATAGAAGACATAGTTATGCATACATGCATGCATGCATGCATTCAGTAATATTTATTGAAGTTCTAAGTGGTGAGTCTATCATGATGAACAAGAAAGATAAGGTCTTTGCCCTAATGAAACTTACATTCTTCTTGGGATGATACTAGCTCTTGTACAAATAGACCATATAATATCGAATGACTCACCTGCAGCAGAAGGTTATTTCTTGCTCACATAATGGTACAAGGCAGGTGTTCCTGGTTGACGAGCAGGTATTGTCCTTGAGGTTATTTGGGGACCTGGGCTCCTCTTATTTTATGCTTCCCCTATTCTACAGAAACCTGCTCTCTTTATCCAGTTCTCTGATGGGAGAAGGACACATGAAGGGTGCCATGTGCTTTTTAAAACCCTTGGCTTACACATTTGCTCACTTCCATTGGCTAGAAGTCAGTCACGTGGTCATACACAACCACAGGGAGGCTTGCATGGTCTAGCTGTGCAGCCCATGAAGACAAGAAAATGGATGTATGTAGAATAATTGCCATTAGCTGCTGCAATGAAGATGTGTACAAATTAACAATTACAAATATTAGAAATTGTAACTGCTGCTATAAAGAAAATTAAACAGGATATTATGAGAGAGAAAAACAGTGTGGGGTGGGAGGTGAAAACCTCTTTTTTTTTTTTTTTTTTTTTTTTTTGAGACGGAGTCTGGCTCTGTTGCCAGGCTGGAGTGTGGTGGTGCCATCTTGGCTCACTGCAACCACTGCCTCCTGGGTTCAAGCGATTCTCCTGCCTCAGCCTTCCGAGTAGCTGGGACTACAGGCACGCACCAGCACCCCTGGCTAATTTTTGTATTTTTTTTTTAGTAGAGAAGGGGGAAAACCTCTCTTAAAGTAGGTGACCAGGAAAGCGTTCTGAGGTGAGGACACTCAAGTTCAGAGATCAGGAATAAGGATAAACCATCCTGGGAAGAGCCAGAGAGGGTTCTGAGCAAGGGGAATAGCAAACACAAAACTCATGTCTACCTCATGTTTATCTAAGGAGGCAAACAATCTTGCTTCACGTCTTAGTCATTTGGATAGTAAAGAAGAGGAGAAACCACTGGGTTATTCATCCCAAATTCCCACCAAAAATGTGTTTTGCTTTTTAAAATGATGACATGAGTTATGACACTGAAAGGCAACTCCCTGCCTTTTCAAGTAAATTCTAGAAATTTTGGAGAATCTTTGCTGTTTGTTTAGCAAGCCATGGTATCTCTGGATCCATATGTTATAGGGAATGATTAGAGGATTCTTAAAATACATGCCTGATCTCTGCAGTTTCCGTCTGCTTTAAATACACTTACATAAAAGGGATAAGAATATGTCCTTCTTTATTTCTCCTCCACTGACTCCCACCCCGTCTTGGATGTACTTACATTGTTATATTGTTTTGACAAATAGCACATCTTGCAATTAAATTCTCTACCAACAGAATGCTAGGGGCCTGAGCTGCGATCACTCTCTTCATACAGAATAATTTCAAGAGGCTCCATGCTGATTAATTATACTGAAAGCAGCTCTAATGATAGTTTCAGAATACAGGATTAATTCACATAACATGGTACATACAAATGGTGGATTTTCAACCTGATATATTAAACCATTATGGCTTATTGGGCAAATATGTATCTTGGCATGAGCCTTATGCTGAGCCTTGGCAGAAAGTGTGCATCACTGAGAAGGAATCTTTATGAACAGCATTTGATGAGTGGTTGCTCTGCACTTAGAGAACATATATTTCTACATTAAGCACAGCTGCCTTTAAAGGAAATGTAAAATACATTAAAGGATGAATGTAAAAGTGTTTGGTTTGATCAGTGATTGCCAATGGATGCTGGCTCTGAAGATGCCTATAGTTACTGGGATTTACCAGCAAAAGGTATCCTTATATTCTTCTACTTTTTAAGTTGTAATTTGTAGAGCTCTAGTTATATGTCAGACAATGTACTAAGTGTTATACATGTATAATCTTACTTATTTTTCTACCACTTTTTCTCTTGTTTGCTTTGGTCCTGTCAAGCACATTGGCCTTCCTTCATTTTTCTTCCCCACATACACCAAACTCATTCCTGCCTCAGGATCTTTGCACTTTCTATTCTGTCTCCCTGGAAAACTCTTCTGACACATTGAATGGCTGGACATTTTTTATTCAGATTTCAGGCTGGGCACAGTGGCTCATACCTGTAAGTCCAGCACTTTGGGAGTACGAGGCAGGTGGATTGCTTGAGGCCAGGAGTTTGAGACCAGCCTGGCCAACATGGCGAAACCCCATTTCTTCTAAAAATACAAAAAATAAAATTTCGGTTTTTTTCGTCACTTCCTTAAAGAAGCCTTTCCTAATCACCCAGTTATAAATATCTCCCACCTAGGAATCATCTAGGTGGGAGATATTTTATTTTTTCTTAGAACTTATCACAATCTGAAATTTGCTTTTATTGCTTACTTATTTTCTGACTCCCTCTCTGTCCCCAGTAAGAACTAAACTCCTGCTTGGTAAATGCTTTATCGGTTTTTTTTCATTGTTGCTTCTTCAGTGGATAGAATAATGTTTGGCACATGGTAGGCACATAGTGGGCTCACCACTTATTCCTATGACTAAGTGACTCATCTAAGATTACAAGCAAGTAGGTGATGGGACTGGGGATCAAATTCAGGATCATCTAACTCTAGAAT
Organism: Nomascus leucogenys; assembly: GCF_006542625.1. Lineage (NCBI taxonomy): Eukaryota > Metazoa > Chordata > Mammalia > Primates > Hylobatidae > Nomascus > Nomascus leucogenys. Next base: position 19,940,733 of record NC_044382.1, read on the forward strand.
CTGAGCCATTGACCAATATGCCATTTTCTTGCTCCTGATTTCCATGTCCCTATGCCGTAGCCCCATCGTTACAGAGCACACATGACAATCCTGTTTGTCTCATTCCTACCTAAAATGGCCAATGAGGACACACACACACAGAGCACCAGTTAAACACCAATGACACCCTCAAGAGTTGTAAGAGTTGTCAAAAGTGTCTCAATCCACAGAGGGAGGAATGAGGTTCAGATGACTTGTGAGCTTTTCATGTTTATCATGTGTCACTGTTCAGGAGACAGAAGCTAATTCTAGTTTCCAAAGGTCTAGATTAATTTAGCACATGTATCTGAGGATTTGGAAGTGTCTGTTCTTGTCTTCCTGTTAAGAGCTAGTTTTGTCTCAAGCCTTAAAGTGTGAATGTAATTCCATTAACCACTCCTTTACTCCAGTAGTTCCACTCCGTGACATCCTGTAGGTTCACACGTCCTCCATAATTTTTAATGAGTTATTTGGAATCTTTCAACCAGATAGAAGCTAGCAATCAGGAACATTTCTGAGAATATCGCATTCCACATCAGCCAAGGATATTTTAAAGGACAAAGTTAATGAAGACCTAACTGCTGCAAACCATTTTTATGTAAATAATACTTAAACTGTAGTCAGTCACACAGGCACCATAGATTTGTACTGGAAGATATTAGGAGAGTCCAGAGAGGATGTAAGCCAGGACTGTGTATTGAAAGGCCAATGGCCAACTGCGTTGGCTCACACCTGTAATCCCAGCACTTTGGGAGGCCGAGATGGACGGATCACGAGGTCAAGAGATCAAGACCATCCTAGCCAACGTGGTGAAACACCATGTCTACTAAAAATATAAAAATTAGCTGGGTGTGATGGTGCGCCCCTATAGTCCCAGCTAGTCAGGAGGCTGAGGCAGGAGAATTGCTTGAATCTGGGAGGCAGAGGTTGCAGTGAGCCGAGACTGCACTCTGCACTCCAGCTTGGTGACAGAGCGAGACTCCATCTCAAAAAAAAAAAAAAAAAAAAAAAAAAAATGGTGAAAGGCCAGAACTGGGAGTGGGTGAGAACTGCACTGTGAGTCTACAGGTTTCCCTTCAGGCTTGCCTCTGCTCTTAATTTGTCCTATGATCTTGAAGTTGTTTTTTTTAAACTCCTGGTCCTTGGTTTTCTAAGCTGTAAAAGAAGGTGTTGGACAAATTTGGACTGTCATAACTTATATTGAGGAGTCCTTTTATCATTTTCTCCTATGAACCTCCTGTGATGACATATTTTTCAATCAAATTGCATTTATTAAGAATCACGTTCTCTTTAGAGTTCTTTAATGCCATGTAAAACCGCTAGTTGAGAGCTTCTCATGTAGATGAGATAACCAGAGTTTCCATATGGAGTTGATAGGGTCCCAGACACGGGAAAGTTAACTGAGTATTTCAGTATGCAGCCTTACTGTGGATGCTTTTATGATTCCCTCTGTGCAATAATGTCACCCATTATTACAGTCAAAAACTCTTAGTTAGGAGCCACTAGATTAGCTGATCTCTGGGATCTCTAGTGACTCTAACATTTGACGAGTCTGCAAAGTAGTTCAGCTGACAGGTGGAATGTAGAATGTAGACTATAGGGGGTTCAGGGTAGAAGTGTGATCAATACCTTTTAAAAAATATAGAGAGTTTATTTTGTAGAGCAGTTTTAGGTTTACAGAAATATAATACCCTCTCAACCCCATCCCCATCCTCTACCCCCCACTTTCCCCTATTATTAACATCTTGGATTAGTGTGATACATTTGTTACAATTGATGTGCCAGTATTAATATATTATTAAAATTCATAGTTTTGTGGGCTGGGTGTGGTGGCTCATGCCTATAATCCCAGCACTTTGGGAGGCTGAGATGGGTAGATCATATGAGCCCAGGAGTTTGAGACAAGTCTGGGCAACAGGGTGAAACCCTGTTTTCACAAAAAAATACAAAAAAAAAAAAAAAAAGGCTGAGTGTGGTGGTGCATGCCTCTAGTTCCAGCTACTCAGGAGCTGAGGTGGGAGGACCGCTTGAGCCCAGGAGGCAGAGGTTGCAGTAAGCTGAGATCACACCATTGCACTCCAGTCTGGGTGACAGAGCAGGACCCTGTCTCAAAAATCAACACAAATCAATTTATAGTTTACACTAGAGTTCACTGTTTATGTGTACATTCTATAGGTTTGGACAAAAGCATGGACATATGCATCATTACAGTATTATACAGAATGGTTTCACTGCTCTAAAAATCCCCTATCCTTCACCCATTCCTCCCTCTCTTCTCCCAGACTCCTGGCAACCACTGATCTTTTCACTGTCTTCATAGTTTTGCCTTTTCCAGAATATCATATAGTTGGAATCATACAGTATATAGACTCTTGAGATTCACTTTTTGTTATTTAGTAATACGCATTTAAGACCCCTCTATGACTGTCTGTGGCTTGATAGCTCATTTTCTTAAATTGCAAAATGATATTCTATTATATGAATTACCAGTTTGTTTATCCATTCGTCCATTGAAGGACATCTTGGTTGCCAATGCCTTTTATTTAGTTGAGATTTTTATTCACATAATTTTAGGTTTACATGCAGTTATAGAAGTAACACAGAAAGATCCTACGTACCCATTAGCCAGTCTTCCTCAGTAACATTTTGAAAAGTTATTTTACAATATGACAATCAGAATATGGACATTCATGTAATCTACCATCTTATTCAGGTTTCCCTTGTTTTACTAGTACTTGTTTGTGTGGGTGTATTTTTAGTTCTACAAAATTGTATTATGTGTCTAGCTTTGTCTAACACCACAGTCCATATATAGGGAATTTTCATCACCACAAGGATCCCTCGTCTTGTCCTTTTTTAGTAATCATACTCACCTTCTCTGTGTGTCCAAATTTCCTCCTGTAAGGATTGGATTAGGGACCCCTCTAATGGCCTCATTTTAAAGTAATCAAAGCCCTATCTGAAAATATAGTCACATTCTAAGGTACTGGGGATCAGACCTTCAATGTATGAATTTCTGGGGAAGGAAAAATTCAGCTCTTAACATGCAGTATGTATCCCCTGGTTACTGGCTTTTTACCCTCAACATAATTCCCTGGGATATCAATAGTTTGTTCCTTTTTATTGCTGAGTATTATTCCATGAAATGCTGCCCAATGCTTTTCATTTAATGTACTTCAAGTTAATATTTTTAAAGCCTTGTGATTAGGGGCCCTAAATTAATGCAAAAGTACAACAAGCAAAAAACAGAGGTTAGGAAGCATAGAACAGACTAACTTTAACCCTAATTTCCTTTTACTGAGTTACCATGTATCAGCATTGAAAACCAAGATTTGGAATTTTTAAATAATCATTCAAAATTAACGTGAGGAAGTGTTTATTTTTTGGAAGGAAGTACTTAACTGTCACAATATTCTAAATTTAAATTTCAAAAATATATTTATGGTCTAATCTTTGCTCTGATTCTGTGTTTGTTGGAGAAATGCTTAAAGATACAAATTTCAACATGTTTGGTTGCTTTTGTCATAACTCCTTCTTTCCCACAAACTGCTACTTTTGTTAATGTGATCTTCCACTCATGATTGAATTTAGCTGCTTGTGTCTTTTTGAAAATCTGCTCATGAGACAGAGGTTATGCTTCATGAATCTTAGATAATAGAGTTCGGACATACAAGGTCTCCTGCCTGACATGAAGGGAAGAGGGGCTGCCCGAGAAGTGATGGTGAGGAAGTACTCACCAATAACAAAACTCCTGAGAAACCCTCATTGATGGGAAATATTGGGAAAACTAGACTGAACTGATGAGACATCTCATTTACAGACTATTTTCAGAATAGTAAGGTTTCATTTAGTTATAATAAAGCCTCAACTGTAACAGGGTAAGATACAGATAGGGTCTAGAAAGCGACATTATATAAACCAATGAAAACCGCAATCTATGCAAGGCCTAAATGTATAATAATGTGTTACTAGCACAAAGGTCTTTAAAATTGTACGTTTGTGTTGAGCAGTGGACATAGAAGAAACACTTTCTGTATCCTTTTATTTAAAATTACAGTGTATGTTGGGTCTTCTTTATGGTCATTAAGATGCTTCAGGTTATCAACCTGACACATTCTTTTGAACTTCTTGTTTAACATCACCCACAAAGTGACAACTACTACTCTATTACTGCTACTAATGTTTATTGAGTGCTCCATGTGAACCAGGAACCATGCTGGCCACTTTAATTAATTTAAGCCTCACAGTTACCTTATGAGTTAAGTATGGTGGTTATTCCCATTGAGAGTCAGGGACACTGGGACTCAGAGAAGTTAACCTGGCCAAAGTCACATCAACCAGGAAAGCTTGAGAGCCAAGGATGAAATTTTGTGTCTAGTTCTTTCAAATTCTAAATAGAGCAGGATAGGAATAATACCTTTTAGGGGTATCTATCCAGAAAAGGATATAACAGAGGAGATTCTGAACCACTGATATGAGCCAGGAAATTGAAAATATCAGTGTAAAATATCCAAAGTCCATGGGTAGCTAGAAACTTCTTTTCTGCCCTTCTTGTTCTCATATAACAAATACTCTCAACTGGAAAGGAAGGCCCAGATGAAAAGTACCTTGGAACGTGCTGAGTGTTAATCAGCATATCTCTGGATTGCCACATTAAGAAGCAAAGCCACCAGTAGAAATTTCATTCCAAAAATATAGTGATAAAGTATACATGTATAAATCTAAACCTGTTTACATAGGCTGATATTTATTTCAGAAGATATAACTTGGGCATCTTCAAGAATCAAGTGCACAATTTATTTCAAAACCATTCTAGAGCAGTGCCATCCTATAGAACATTATGCAATGATAAAAAAATTCCCTGTTCACCATGTCCAATGCAGTAGGCAATAGTCGCCTATGGCTATGAAACGCTCAGTGTGGCTATTGAGGCTCAGAAAGGGAATCTAAAATGTCGTTTAGTTTAAATTTAAATAGCCAGGCATTTGGCTTCTGTATTGGACAGTGCAGTTCTAGAAAGTAAAGGTGTAATTATAACAGATATCATGAAATTCTAAACGTATCTTTTCCTTCATATTCTCATCATCTGTTTCTCTGGGCAGGGGAGTGGAGAAGGGGAGAAAGAAGGAAAGGGTGGTTGTGTCCAAAGGTAAAATCATTTTTAATGTTTATCTGTCTCAAATTTAGGCTGTAGTTTATTGACAAAATTTAGGAAGGTTGAAGATTTGGCAGGCCTATCTGTCCCCTTGCCTGTGTGAATGTGTCAGCACCTCATTAATCATGTGGTAAACTATAAAGGCCCTTTTCCCTCCTACCATGGGCCTATTTTTAAAGGACACTTCAGTACCCCTTTTGCATCTCACAGTGGTTTTTTTTTTTTTTTTTTAATTTACAAGTCGCTCTGTGGATTAATTTTAGCATATGTTTTATTTAAATATATCCTGAATATTTCCAAATTGAAATGGGAGAAATTGTTTTGTGGTAGGGAAGTTGTGCTGTGAGTTTTTGAGGAACATATTAGCTGCTCATTTTCTAGAAATTAAAAGTATGAAGATTCTCTGTATTATCTTTTTTCCAATTTTGATTGGCATTTCAGCCAAATGATTCTATCACACATGTGGCCCTGGTGGTTCTTCTCTTGCCAAGAAAAGAAAAACATATGGGGTATAGTTTTTTTTTTCCTTAACCGTTTTTGACATTTTTGTTCAATGTAGGATTAGATGACAGTGTCTTTGAAAGATACTGAATATTTTAAGCCTTAAGTTTGTAGAGCTTGTGTCTTACAGGTGCATGGTGAATTGTCATTGTTTTTTTTTTTCCTCCTAAGACAGACATCTAGAATAACCACTTTCTGTATTTCCTGACACTGAAAACAGATATGGTTTGGGATTCCTTTTATAGTTTCTTCAGCTAACGACTCCAGTGACCGCTCAATTGTGGTCTCATAGTAAATCAAAATTTCTTTGAAAGACCCAGCTCTGTTATGTAATTGTAAGTCCTAAGAAGTCGTCTCTCTAAAAAGAAAAGTGAATTTCTGTTATCTTAAATAATAATTGACTTTGCCACTGCATATGATAGTTTTTGAAGGCAAAATAGTAGACCGTTTTCTTCTCTTCTTTCTTTTAAATTAACCTGTAAACATACAAGCTGTGTTTACACATAAGGCTGTGTCAGATCTGGTTGGTCAATCATGAATAAAGAGAAGAACCACTCTGCAAACTTCTGCATCAAACTTACATGTCATCCCCCAAATGACTTGTTCTAGATGGAATTTGGGGTTTCACAGTGGCTAAGGAGAATACTCTGATTCCCTGATTGAACTCTCAACTGTTTCCTATGCATTTTAATAAAGTAGATTTAGAAAACAAAATCAACCTTATGCTACTAGCATGGGTGATGTGTTCATAGCCTGCAATTCGTGGGCCTCTTTGAGGCTCTGGGAAAGGAAATTCATCGTATTTTGCCAGGATGCACTTAGGTCAAGGAGGAGGACAGTGGAACTTTTAAGTACGGAAAGACTGGTGGGGACTGGCATCCAAGCTGACAATTCACAGGCATAGGCCAGGGCCCAGCGTTTTCCCCTCTGCCCAACTTAGCTGATGAAACATGTTGCACAAGACTCTTCAGAAGTCGATGCCCCCTTCAGCCAACTTGGAGAAAAGGCTTCCTCAGAAACTGAGGCCTCGGTCTGGTCTGTGCCAACCCTTGTAAAGCGGTTCACCTCTTCAGAGGCTAATGCCTCTCAAAACCAAGAACAATTAAAGCAAGAGTCTTTCCAAGGAACTGGGGAATTGAGCAAAATAAATCAGAAATCCTCAGCCTTCGCTCTGGAGGCTCGCCTCATTATGAGAGCAGATCTATTAGCCCTCTTGCCATTGTCTTTCATTTCTCAAGTGAGGTGATTCTAATTAAATTAATCTGCATGTCAATCTATCGGTGATCAATCAAAGAGCCTGAGGTTTCCCCTATGCTGCAGGGTGCTTGCGGCTGACAGGGGCTGATAATGGAGGAAGAAATAAACTGTCGAGCAAAGTTAATTAGTCAACATAATAGGTGGATTAAACGGGAGCGGGCTGATTGCTGTTTCCCGTGTCAAAGCATGAGGTGGGAGCTGAAGCTGCAATTACAGACAATTATTATATTTGGTTGTAAGAGGTCGCATGAATAAACATATCTCTGTGGGTTTCAGTTTTAATCCCTTTCCCCATTTAATATAAGGAGAAGTGTAGGTCATTTCTTCTCATTGTTTTAGTCAAAGTTCTCTGAGACAACATCTTTGCCTGTGTCTCTTCTGGCAAACTGGGTTCACAGTCACTTTATGAGATGGTTTCAGTGTCTAAATTATGCCTTGGGCCAGTCCCACCAGTTTTTTGTTTTTTTTTTTTAATTTGAAACAGATCTAAGACCCTTAATTAGCAGGAATTTTTGGGGATGGGGTGATGGTGATAGCAGTGAGGGGGACTTTGGTCTGATGAACCAAACTAATGTAGAAAGAAAAAAGTACAAGAAATCTCAAAAAGACACCCAGGAGAGAAAAAATGCATCCCAGCTCTTACTGAAATCTTTTTCATTTCTCTATCCTCTTAACCCTGACACAGTGGGAGAAATATTTTAAAGATTCAAAAGATTTTTATTTGCATGATCAACTGTGATATCTGCTTCAGTGTCTAAACTGAAGGGTAATTTAGGTGAAACACAACCACCCTTGTGTAAAAAAATATGCTAATAAAGATCCTCTTGTTAAAATTACAGTTAACAGTGTACCTTCTGCTGTATAACTATAAACTGTGCAATTTTACTTAAAACTGCATCAAAAGCGTTCCATGCCAAAGACCCACTCATCAATAGCTCCTCTTGTTAGACTTGTACAGCATAAGCACCAGTTATTATGTGAAATAGCTATGCAATTTTCTTCAGCTCCCAGCTGTTATTTATTTAACTTGAGTTTATTACCCACCATGCTTTTATATTAAAATGTTCATTCACTTCTTTCTTATGTCTCCAGGTCGTGGTGTCTACGACAGTCAATGTGGATGGCCATGTCCTGGCAGTCTCTGATAACATGTTTGTCCATAATAATTCCAAGCATGGGCGGAGGGCTCGGAGGCTTGACCCCTCGGAAGGTACGCCCTCTTATCTGGAACATGGTAGGCGAATCATTTTCATTGGTTGGCATTGCTACTTTAACTGTGAATATATTTGGTTTCTTTCTTCCACTCCACCACATGTTCTATTCTGTTGCAAATTTCAAAAGTCTTTTTGAATAAGGTTGGTCCTCCAGGGTTTTTTCTCTTCAACATATGATGCCAAATATTTAAAGACAGGAAAATATCTCTGAGGCCCACCTTTCTTGTGGGACCACTCTCTACTCTGGAAATGGCTAATATTGCCTCCTTTCAGGTTGAGAGAAAGAAGGAGGCCTGGGCCACTGCTTTATTCTAAGCTCCCACTGGATTACAAAATAAGGAAAGGCCAATCCAAGGGAAAAATAAGGAAAGGCCACACAATTTGGTATCACTAAAATTGTGATATATTTGACATATTTATAATTGACCATTGAGGTTTTATAATGAACCCATCCTCTTTACCATCCTCCTGGTGTATCTCAGTGACTACCTGTTGAACTTCATTTGGAGATCAGGTTCAATGTTGAGGTTGGAGGTGCTTTCTGAATATGAAGCCCAGACCAAATGTCCCTCCTGTGCCCTGTACCTAACTCTCACCTCTTCACCATGTGATAGAACTTGCTATCTGTAAGTAGACTTTGGTAGGGAGAAATCCCATTTGTCTTGAGAATTATGGCTAATCAGTGGTGCCTTTGAGAGGACTGAAGGAAATCAGATAAAAATTTGAATCAAGGAAAGTGAATGCCACTCAGAAGAATCATGGGTTGGGTTAGGGGCATGCCTGAATTTTTCAGTGCTGCATGTGTGTGTAATGTATCCACTCTTCCTCCTCTCCACTCATCCATCCATCCATCCATCCATTCATCTATCCATCCATCTGTCTATCCATCCATCCATCCATCCATCCATCCATCCATCCATCCAAGAATGAGTGACTGAGGCTCTGCTGGATACCAGTCACCATATTAGACTTTCTTCAATTGCTTCAAACTCTCAACCCATTTCCCTCACTTCCCTTTCCAGTTTGCTAGGGTCAGCAAGATTCTTTTCAGAACACTACCACACAAATTATCACCTGATTGCCTGTTTTTTTCCATGGGCCAGGAGTTGCCCATAATTCACAAGGTAGAAAACTCCCTTCTCTGCCAGCATCCCAATTTAATAAACACATCACTCTCATCATTTTTGCCTGGCTTTTCCCCCTGTGCTTATGGAACACACGAACTGTACTTTTTATTAATTAGCCAGATGTAATGCTCTTAGAAGGGATTCTTCACCACATCCAGTTTTACAGTCTTTTTAAAGTAAACCATCATCTTTCAAAAGCTGCTTCTTTATGGTTTCATTAGTGCTGACATGGATGGATATTACATTTTGCAGGAGGCCATTTCAAACACCTGCTCATAATTACATTCCTAGTTCCATTTCTGTACTTAAAATTATTCTGATCCTCACTTTACAGTAATGTTGTCTTTATAATACCCTTGGAGTCACTTAAGGCATTGTGTGACTAGAGGTGTTTAGGTGAAAGGAGGAGGAAAAAATTAGGGAAATACTCAGTGGGCATGATTTGGAGAGTGCTGCTTAAGGAGTGAAGTTACATTTTTGACTGTGGGTGGTTAGTTGCAATAGGTACTGCCCAATCTGGTGACAGACTTGACTGTCAGTTTGAAATCTGGGTTCACACTTTCAAAATATGCTCAGGCCACACCCAGCTCCTATTTCTGCTCTTGGGAAGCCAGTGAGAAAGCTCCTGACACCACGCAAATTATCCCTCCAACAAAAACGCAAAGCAAACATAGAATATAGCCTGCTCTAAAGGATCCCTCTAGGCAATGAGGATCAGTAACATTATTTTGCAGCATGATAAAGGACTGGGTCTTGAAATAGGTACCAGGAACCCCAAATTCAATCTTTAGTTTCACTCTGGCCTCTATTTGACCTTGGACAAGTCGCTTTAGCTTTTAGGATCCTTGATTTCTTCGTTGTTAAAATGAAGGTGATGATCTGTAGGAGAGTTAAAAAAAAAAAATCTGTGCTTTGGGTGGGGGCAGGTAATGTAGATAGGGAAGTGGGCTGGGTGGAGGCTGAGAAGACAGGCAAGTACATGCTCTGGTGCCCCTCGGCCCCAGCCAGTTGTTGCTAAGGGGAATGAGAGCCCAAGTGGGGCCAGATGTTCCAGTTTGGCAACAATTAATTTTTAATTGTTGGTAACTAATTACAAAATTTTTGGACACTGAAGGGAAGAGAGGGGGAAAAAAAGCCACTTAGGAAGAATGCAGCCACAGGCCAGCAGTTTGAGCCCTCTGGATCAACACAGCTCTAAGCTTCCTCCCAGCTCAGATATTCCCTCTTCTAAGAGTATTAATATTTCAGTTGAGATATCATATTATTCTAAGTTTTAAAGTCAGCATTTTATTCACCTGCTTCAGTTTATGAGTCCACAGATGGCCCTATTACTATAAGATATTATTCAAAAAATGGTGAGATTTCACTGTGTGTAAGTGGTTGGCCATCCTTGGGGACATAGGTATGTCCTATTTCCTTCAGCAAGGGGCTTTGCCTTCACCTAAGCCTTATTTCACTTCTCTCCAGTGGAAAGAAAGGGTAGACATGTTCAAATTCTTAGTAATGACAATAACATAGAAATCTGCTTCTCTGCAGAGTGAGTCAACCAACCACACAAAACCACCCACTCATTTAGACACTTCAGGCTGACACATAAATATCTACTCAGCAAAGGATGACTATTGAAGTCTTTCATTGGTAATGTGTGGGAGTGGACCTAGATGCTAATTCATGTTGATGTGAGGGTAATACTTTATTTTGCTGTTGAAAAGTCCTATTTCAAAATGCTCTGTTTAAAAGACTTCGAGAATCACACACCCTCATCCCTCTGTCTCTCCACTCCCAGCCCCCACCGCCTTCAAACAGCTACCACATGGTGAGACCGCAAAGCATGTTCTCCTCTTGTGACCTGTGGGAACCTACGTTCTCCCCCATTCTGGACTTTTTACCATCTAATTTACAGGTAGCCTGAATTATTTTGGGCTATTCTGCAAATCTCTATTTATATCCTGCTTGTCAGACTGTTGGAGGAAGTTTCCTTTTGTGGCTCACCTTTCTGCATGTAAGTAGAGACAGAGATCGTGCTTTACATTCATGCATGGGCTTTCTTATGTGACCCAGGGACTCGCAAACCCCTGTGCTCTGATAAATGACCCTGTAATTCAAGTATGAGAGTTGACAAAGGCAAATTTATTTCATAGACTCTTGCATGGTCCAAAGATAGTGAATCCTGGCATGCTACAGATCGTGGAAAATGGTCTTCCCCCGTACTTTCTCTTCATTCATAAATACCAAGATTTTCTTTGGCTGGATATTTATGGGACCATTTAGCCTAGTGAGGTTTCTTCTTTAAGCAATAGCTTTATGGAAGATGTACAGTTGTGGAGAGAGGCAGCCTCAGAATGTAACTGCTCTCTCAGTTCCAATTTTTGAAAAAGCATGGGCTCGGGATGAAAGGAGCTGAGTGGCTGCCACAAGGCTATGTTCAGCGCTACCCTGTGTACTTGCCTTGTCTTCCAGTCATTTGGGCAAGTTCATGAAGACTGTGTTCTGGGGAGTCATTGAGGGACCTGAGGATTGTTGCTACTGGCATTGTTGTTCCCCTGAGTTCCAGGTTGTGTTTACTTGAATTCAAGGCCAACTGTGGCATCAGTTTCTCTGTTTCTTCCCCCTGTGGCAAAATGCGGTGCCCTCACAACCCTGTGGTGCACAGCCCCTGTCAGCTTGCATGCGCTAACACTTTATTATCGAATGATCTAATATGCTACAAGGCAAAGTGCCCGTGCTCATCATTCTGACATAGAATGCCGGGAGAAGTGACTAAATTACTTTATGTACCATTAGCGCTTGCAGCTATGGTGAACTCACCGGCAGCATTTATGCAAATGCCTGTGAATACACTCTAGTGGCTTTGTCAGGAAACCGTCTGACAAGCAGTTTAAATGCTCATTTTTTAAAGGGGATATATGTATTTTTTTATTTTGGTGTGCATGTGTTTTTCTCCGTTCCTCTCTTCTTTTTCTTTCCCTTCTCCCCTTTTTGGGCTTTTGGAGGGCTCGCCTCCTCCATAGTGACTAGAGAAATGTGAGCATGTTCTAGAGCTCACCCACCAGTAGGAGCCCTTTCCAGGAGTGGGATTAAGTCCCCAATAGGGTATTCTTTAGATCTAGTTTCTTTTTTTATTGTTTGAATATGTACATCCTTCATATTTATTTGGAAAAAAAAATCAATGGAACTATTAGTCAAGAGTTTTTAGAATATAAACATGTTAGTGTTATGAGCTCTGACCTGGGGTCCTACTTAGTTTTTTAGATTTAAGATAGATTCTTTAAAACATACTCACTTTTTAAAAATGGAAAATGATTGAAATTTAGCTTTTGTGGGCATCAGATACAAATCAATTAAATTTCCCTTCAAAGTTATAAGAAAGACTGCAACATAAAACATAAATGTGCCAAGATCTCAAGATAAATAAAAACAATAGTGGAGTTTGGTCACACTCAAAATATTTTGAAGAATAAAGACTGATGATAGACTCACTGGGCCCACCTCCTGGCTGTAATTATAGCTTTGGAGAAATAGAGTCAGGTATTCACCACCACCAGTGAATTCTGACCTTTTGGTTGTAGTGTCACATTACAACTGTCCCTGACAATATGGTGGTGTTCTTGATCTTTAGCATATGACCTTCTATAATCCTTTTGATCCAGACAGAGGCAGTTTTTGCTTCTGTCAGTTGCCCCTGGGTGTCCAGTACCATTGACTTCCTGTGACCAGCTGCATTTAAATGTGTTTTTCGTTTGTTTGGTTTTGTTTGTTTGTTTGTTTTTATGTTTTTACGGAAGTGTGGAGAAAGACGGTTTGAGCTTGGAGAGACTACCCCAAATTGAGCCTGTCTCTTTTCCCTTCTGTATAATATGGTCCTAACAAGAGGATAGAAGGAGGATCAGGCTCTCTGGCTGAAGTGGCCCTGGGAAGGTCACTTTGCTTCTGTGGGCCTCAGTTTTGTATGTCCGGTGAGAGCCAGGTGGAGTCCTCTCTAGGCTTCCTTTTAGCATGTACTATTTTATGGTGCTCTGAACTGAAGCTATTGGCACATGACTTTCTGCAGGAGGTGACTTTGGAGAAATAGGGCTTTCTGGGAACAGAGAAATCCACTGGCATTTTCTAATAGAATCCTTCCTTTGGATCTCCAGCCAAGGGATAAGGTGTCAATAAGGTGGACTTGAAATCGCTCATTCATACTGAGCATGCACTACATGCCAGACATTAAGCTAGGTGCAGTAGGATAATGCAGACTCAGTCCTTGTCTTCACAGAATATATGATGTGAATAGCAAGGAGAGGTACTAAGCAAAGTGTATGACAGTGTAAATAGCGAGGAGAGGTACTAAGCAAAATTAGAATGGTGCATCAAAGGCGGACCACAAAAGCGAGGAGAGTAATGAAGTGTCAGGGAAGCCTTGTTTGAGGAAATCTCATTTATGCCAAAACCAAAGAGATGAGTAGGTTTTTACTAGGTGTCTTAGTCTGTTTTCTGTTGCTTTAACAGACTGGGTAATTTTTGAGGAAAGGAGTTTATGTCTTACGGTTCTGGAGGCTGAGAAGTCCAAGGGCATGATGCCAGCACTGGTGAGGGCTTCCAGGCTGCATCATCCCATTGTGGAAAGGTGGAAAGGCAAGCAAGTGTGGGTGAAGAGAGCTCACTTTTATAACTACCCCACTCCCACAATAATGGAATTAGTCTGTTCAGGAAGGTAGAGCTCCCATGACCTAATCACTTCTTAAAGGTCCTACCTCTTAATACTGTTGAATCTGCAATTACATTTCAACATGAATTTTGGTAGGGACATTGAACCATTCATCTATTCAAACCATACCACTGGGCAAAAGGGACAAAAAAAATTGCCAGGTATAGGAAACTGTGTGCAAGGGTTGTTTTGCTTAGGTGAATTCCAGGAACAAAAGGAGACTGAGAGGGCTCCTGTTGCTCCCAGGCAAGGGAGGAGTGGCAGGAGATGAGACTAGAGTGGCAGTGAGGGCTACATCATGCAGGCCAAAGTGGGCTGGTCAGGCCATGGTCTCGGTGGCAATTGCGAAGTGGGGAGGAGGTCAAGCAGGGCTTTGATGAACTCCGTTGCAATTACATGGGCTCCTCAGATCCCATGAAAGCCCAGGGCAAGATTGCTCAGACCTGCTTATAACTTTGCTCTTTGCTGCTGGACTTTGGAAACTCACCAGGGAGTTGGCTGTGCTTTGGAGCTGTCCCCCTAATTACTCCTTATTGTATCAATAGTGCATGTGTTCTTTATAGAAAGTCAAACATTTTAAGAGTCCTTTTTCCTTTTTTTTTTTTTTCAGATGGCTTTGTATCATTGATTTACTTTTTCATAAGTGGCTTAGAAAGAGTGTACCTTTTGACATCTTTTCAAATTTGTAGAGACCCTCAACTTTTCATGGTCTTTAGAGTAGAGGACTGCTGCATTATTTGACCCATTAAAATGTATATTACTCCACCAAAACTTAATGAGTGAAAATAAACTAAAACCACAGAGAAAAATATACCCTCCCAAATTTCTCTCTCCCCTCCCACCAGGGGCAATGCCTGAGTCACAGCTCACACTGAGTGAAGTCAGTGAAGGATGGAAGATCATTTCTTTCACTCTTTCTCATTTTACAGAGACCCAGAGAGTGGATATAATCTGCTCAAACTTAAACATAGCTTGTTTCTGTCAAAATCCTTTCAGTACTCTTTGTACTTGTCCATGTGCATTTCAGGGTTTGCATAGTTTCCTGGTCGCTGGATAAACATGCCAGGGGATTTGGGGTCCACCCCAATGCCTGTGCATTTCATATTGGCTTAGCCTTGCCTCCAGTCTTTGTGGGATTCCCAGGATGCTGAGAAGAATGTCTGTAAAATAAATCCAACTTCTTGACAGAAATGTACATTCAAGGGCAGATGATGGATGATGCATAGCTTCCCACACAGCCAACAGCCCTTCTGTGGCTAGTTTTGGTGCAGAATCCCAGCCAAGCCCACTAAGGCAAGATCATCTTGGTGAAGGGCCCAGGCTAAGTAGAAAAATATTGGTGTCATCTTTTGTGACTGAGGGTGGCATGTTACAATTTACCAATTGATTTTCCTACTTGAAAAAAGAAGACAGGTGCCAGAGCAGAACATTAGGGCTAAGAATATCCAGATGTGTCATAAAATAGAGCACTGGGACCTCAGATTTTCAGGTATCAAATCAGGGCTTTTACTTTGAGCAGTTGAGACGATGCCTTTTGTCTTTCCTTGAAATAGAAAGGATGTGGTAAGTGGTCAAGATAACGCACAAGGATGTTAGTGAAGACTGATTTCCAGTGTATCCCCTGAGTAATTCATAAAGCAGGTAACACCAGAAATCCTAACACTGGGGATATGGTAGCCAGCAGGATCTCAGCATCGGACAGATTGGAGAGTTCATGAGCAGGTGATCTATGTTCTGCTCATTTGACCATGGCACCACCAATAGCATTGATAACAAAGGAGAAATAGTGCTCAGAATTTTTGCCATGCTTGACAGTAACCAGACCAGGTAATAATATTTATTATTCTATTATTATTTACTACCACTACTGTTGTTTTTTTTTTAACTATTAGCATTTATGGATCATTTACTATATATGCCAGCACCATGGTAACTATTTTACTTATCATCTCATCAGGTCTTCCAACGAATCTCATGATATATAATAATTATTATCCCCATTTTACAGATGAGAATACTGAGGTTTAGAAAGAGTCAGTAACTTACTCAAAGCTGCAGAGCTAATTAGAATTGGACCTGGAATTTGACCTTAGGTCTGCCTAATAACAGTGTTAAGAATAATAACAATAAACATTCCCTGAGCCCTACTATGACAGGCACAGAGTGCTATAGGTACCCTGTTGTAAAGATGGGAAAACCAAGGCTAAAGAGAGGGTCAATAACTAGCCTAAAGTCACACAGCAATTAAGTAGTAGACCCAGGGTTCAAACCCAGGAAGCTTGATGCTGAAGTCTGCACTCTCATCTACTGCTCTGATCCATTACAGTATGAGAAATTCCTTCCATCCCCTATCCTATTGTTCTTATTTTTTTCTTAACACAAGCAAGGCAATTGTGCTGGTATCTTAAATAGACTTTTCAAAAGTTAGCCCAGAGCATACCTTTTTTAAAAAATGGGGCACATCACGTATATTTAGTTTATAGTTTATTTTCCTTCAGAAACCTGAAGGAAATTTTTCCCGTGGCTGGGACACATTCTGCTAGTCAAATTTTAAAAAATGCTGATTTTATTCGATGACTAGTGCATTTTCTATGGAGCTGGCAAGATAATAAGGATGCTGGTAATATTTTATTTATTTGCAAGAATGTTCTAACTCATCTCCCTAGAAATCATTTGTTGACCATATGGGCTCTCTGGCACGTGTACAAGGTGTGGAGGAAGGAGTCCATGAGAAAATGATGAGATGATGAGTTAAGCAACCGTTAGGATACTGAAGAGTTTGTAAACCTCATGCTAGAAATAACATGGGAAACCAATTTGGATATAGGGAGGCTAGTTTCTTATATGAATTTCTTGACAAACCTGTAAACTGTGGGAAATTTCCAGTATTTGGTTGGTTGAGCTAATAAATGAGTGAGTCACACCTTACTTATTTTAATAAGCACAAAGTGTGGCGTGTTGCATGTTGTAGGGGAGATTTGGGGGGAAAAGACTGTTGCTTTCTACTTATATTTTGGCCAGAAATGACAGGACTTTATTTAAAAACTTTTTTTTTTTTGAGACAGGGGCTTGCTCTGTTGCCCAGGCTATGAAGTGCAGTGGTGGAATCATAGCTCACTTTAGCCTCAAACTCCTGCACTCAAGCTATCCTCTCACCTCAGCTTCCCAAGTAGCTGGGACTACAGGTGCACTCCACCACATCAGGCTAATTATTTTGATTTTGTAGAGACAGGGGTCACTATGTTGCCCAGGCTGGTCTTGAATGCCCGGGCTTAAGCAATTACATCCCCTTGGTCTCCCAAAGTGCTGGCATTACAGGTATGAGCCAGCCTGGTCAGAACTTTTTTAAGCCTAATTTTTCTTGTCTTATATTTGGTTACAAAAGTATCATAATTCCAATTGCGTTGATTTGCCTAATTGATTGTTTCAAACCAAGCTGTCTCTATACTTACCTGTCACAGGAGTTTACCTCACTTGAGAATTTCAGAGGCTTCAAATGATGTTTATGGGCAAGTGAAAGCTTTGATGTGCTGTTCATAAACCCTTCTTAAGATGAGATATTTAGAAGCAGTGGCCAGGGGTTGATTTTGAAATAATTTTGTTTGACCATTTTCAGTTATATATGCAGAAATAAATTAAAACCAAGCTCTGCCACTACCTTACTACATGACTTTGAGTATGTACTTTGATTTCTCTGGGCCTCTGTTTCCTCATCAATTAAGGTGGGTCTTGGAAGAGCCCTTCAAGCTCTGATGATTTGTTTTTTGAACCCAGCTAATTCTGTGAGAGGTTCTTCTATCTCTTGAGGGGCTACACACCTGCAGCCTTGGAAAAGTGGCTACCAAAATGCCCAGGTGAACAGACCCAATTTCCCTCCACCTTGGCCATCTCTGCAGGAGGTTAACAGTTGGTTCTAGGAGGCCCGGAAAAGCCATAGAAATGTGGCATACATAGCCATTGTGCCTTAGGTAGCTCTCACCCTGCATTCTTCTCCCTGGATTTCTTCAGCTGGGAGGGTATTGTGTACAAGTGGCTTGATGGTTTGCAGTGAGCTTTCAGACCACTATTTCCCATGCAGTAGGTGAGATAATTTTAGAAAATGGAGGAAAAACATTAAAACACTTTTAATGGTTGTGTGTTTATGTTAATGCATAAACAAAACAATAACTCCAACTTCAAAATCATGATCTCACAGCTATTATTGCTTAGGGCAAGACTAAAGTTGAAGAAAAAGTTGACTAAACAAACATAGCAGCTGAATACTATTAAGTAAATAATAGTGTAAGTGGTACAGGGATAGAGGAAAATCAGGACTGAAGTTTGGGAAATGCTGTTAGAGAGGGCTGTAAGGGTTGGGGGAAGTAATAATTCTTTCAAGTCACCAGGAAACAGTGTAGGACCCTGGGAAACATTCTTTTTTTGAGTCAAATCATTTTTAAAAGAAAGTCCTTTAGGCTCAGTTTACCATTAGAATAGACTTAAATATCCTAACAGGATTTAAAAAAATAAAACTCCCAAGCTGCTGTTTTTTTTTATTTTTAAGCAAGTAGGGTCTGCATGTCAGAGAGCAGAAATTAGTTTACAAAGAGGACTTGCATCAAGAGAGAAAATCAGCCAGGGTCCACCCAGGCAGCACATTATGATAATATATACGGAACCAGCTGGACACTGAGCAAGGCTGACATTGTGTTGTCAAGGGCAGGATCGCCCATCAATTTCTGAGCTAGAATTTGAGTTCAAATGACAGAAAGAGCAGCAACTGTGTTGAAACTGATGCATGGGGGAGGGGCAGGCAGGCAGGAACCACCAGGCCTAAAGGCAGGAAGTCCTGGTACCTCCGGAAGGGGGTGGCTCTGTTTTCTCATCTGGCTGCTACCCTTCCTTCTAACCTTAACATCTGTCAGCAAGATCCACCTGGGTCCTTGCATGATTAGAGCCCACTAAAGGGGGAGCTTACTGGTGCTAATTTTAACCCCCAAGAGAATGGAGTGCCTGCTGCTGAAATGGGGGCTAGGTTGACCCAGGAAATGGGACTCCACATAGCCACCAGTTGTCAACCTAAGAAGCCCATCGTGGGTGTGGTGGCAATGGTTCATAACTTTTGGAAGAATTCTTAACTTTTCAGCTACTCTGTTTAGTTCCTTAACATCTTAATAACACCAGTGATTCCTCTTTAGTTCGTTTACTTATTCGATCATTCATCTATTTAACACTACCACATGTTTAGTGACTGATTGCCAATTATATCGGACAATAGGGCTACAGAGGTGATAAGGCAGGGACAGTTGTTAGCATTATGACGTAGACTGTCACGTGAGTGTAAGTATTTATGTGCCGATATTAGACAAATAATGGCACATGGAATGATTTAAACTGCAATGATGGTTAAGTGCTATAAGGTACAAATACAGACTCCTAAGAGAGCTTAAAACTGGGAGACTCAGCCAAGTCTGAAGAATCAGGGAAATTTTTAAAATTTTAAATGAGAATGAATAGGAGAGGGGAAAGCATATTCAAAATTCCATGTGGGGATAAAACATTAGAAGCTGTAGGGAGGGCAAATAGGGAAGGTAGGTTAAGTCTGAGATCCATTTTTGAGAAACAAAACTTGGAAAATTTCCGTAGGTTGTTTACTCTTTGACTTTGAGATGTGGTTCCATTGCAGTTCCTTAATCATGGGCTAACAGAACTCATCGTCCATAAAATGGTAGCATTTAGAGCAGTGTTTTGGGTGATCATGGCCTTACTGTTACGATAGCGGTTGTTAAGTACTTTCTCTGCATCAAGTTCAGTGCTGAGCACTTTGTATGATCTCTTTTAATGCTCTTAACAGCCATGGGAGGGCACTAGTATTATTAGTTTTACTTAACACATTTGGGAAACTGAGGCCATCCTTTAAGGATTTGGTCGTGGCCAAAGTTAGGTTTTCATCTGCAGCTTTTGGATCTCCAAGTAGCTGACACAAGGGGTCCTCACCACTGTTTTTTCTTATTGTTTAGTCAGTGCTAATCTCCCCTCCACATTGGATTTCAGACATGGAGAGAAATTCTCCTGCTATTTGAGCATGTAATATAATACCTGCTTCAATTGAAACAAATTGACGACATTACTCAAAGGCAAATTGAAAAGCCAGATCTATGCTAAATCCCAAGGGTAAGTTAGTTGGCATGTGCAGTGATATATGGGAAGGTGCTTTTCTGGGTTAAGATAAAAAGTCCTGGTATCACGTCACACTATCAGGCACCCCATCTCAAACTCCCTGTGCCAGCCCTGCAACTTGAAATACTCAGTGGACAGAAATGATACTTTATAGAAATTAGGTGGTCATCATTCTTATCAGATGAATATGATGCCATCAGCATGATTTTAGCATCCTCAGAAAAAAGAGATTTACCTGGAGGGACACAAGAGAAAATCTGAGGCATGGATTGCAGGACTGTGGCTTTTCTGCCGGCCTGCCGTGTGCAAGTTGGCTGGGAAATGACCTAGTAATTAAAATCTTGCTAAAACGTATGCTGCTGGTCAGTCATAACAGAAGCACTAACATGGGTAACCAGAGAAAGAAAAGAAAAGCGAAACACAAAAGTAACACTCTTGAGCCCACAGGGTGCAGAAATAGATCTGAATGGACTGAGTGCATATCTGAACACTAAGCATGAAAGCAGAACCCAAGTACTAATATATTTTTATCCCAATCTGTGAAATTAATCAATATTTTATATGCGAACATATGCTCCTGTGTTGCTGGCTTATTTAATTGACAGTTGCAATCAGCAGGACACCAGTTGTTCAAACCCACATTTTTCATCCACAGTTCTGGGGAGAAATGCAGCAGGGGACCCAGGGAACAGGGACACAGACAGTGTCAGATTTGAGGCCTCTTCTCAACCCTTCAGTTTCTTTCATTGACCTTGGGGCAAAGTAATAAAAATTTCGAGATAGTGCATATATTGAATAGGAACAGAGAGCAATGTACTTGGGCTGCCATTTAGAAGAATGATAATTAAAATGAACATAGTTGATACAAATTGAGATCTTTAATTCTTCATTATTTTTTATCTATTTCTCTTTTGAACATAGCTGGAGAAGCCAACAGATACTGAGCACCTACTATGTGCTGGGCCTGAGGCAAATGCTGTTGGGTGTATTATCCGTGGGCTGGTGGGTGAGAGGGGTATATCCCAGCCAGTTCCAATGTATTGGATCATTTCTTGATAGAGGAAGAAAATATATCTTTGGTCTTTCTTTGCCAAAATCTTCTGGCGGAATCATCAAACCAGCTGTGCTTTTCCAGTAACTGTTATGTGCAACAAATCTATAAAGTCAAACCTCATATTCCTCTACCTTTTAACTTTGGCAGAATCCTAGAAACTCTCCTTGATTTGGTTAGCTAACGGCCTGTGGAATCCAATCTTTGCTGTTTAAAAGAAAAAGAAAGTTGGGGGAAAGTATTATTAAGGTACTATTTTAGAATAGTCTATTTGTTAGTCAGTAAATTGTTATTATTTTCATGATACTTGCAACATTCTATAGTGAAGACCATTGGAATGGACAATGTCCAGATTAAAAATGAAAGTTAAAAGGGACTGCCTGATACTTTAAAAATGTTTCTCATAGTGTTGCTATCATTCGTATTAGATGTTCAGACTCTGTGTGTTTTTAGCAGCCCAACATGTAACAATAGAAAAGCTTCTAAGCCTGGAAGTTTGGCAGTATTTTCAATGTTCCTGTGTTTAAATTGGCACCTGTGCTATTATATTAGGATGCCATTTTCTGAACTTGGAAATAGAAGAAGGTGGAGAGAGATTTTACTATAATTCATATGCGGGTCTGAGTCTTACGGGGAAAATAACTTTACTTGGAAATAGACTAGTAATATTCTGTAAAGTTAATAAATATCCACCCTCTATCTTGGGGATAAGAAATTGCACAACTTAAGATTTTATGGGACTTTGGCTGTATTTGTATGACTGAAGTGAATATTTTAGCCAAACTGAACAGAAATTTCAGATAAACACCAAAGTTGAAGCGTAGTTTGGGTGTTTTAAATATTTGACTATATCAATCAACGTGGATTCTCAAAGTCTCAAGTCCAGTTGAATCCCTGAGATTCAGCTATGTCGTTTGTAAAGTGGAATGAGGAATATGGTCTGCTTGCCTAGTGCTCAAGGTTGATATTAAGAATAATTAAGATAATGTATGGTAAAGCCCTTTAAAAACTTAACAATGCTAGTTAATTGTCAGGTATGGGTTGAGTGCAGAGTACTGTCTATCCAGTTCGTAAATGAATGAGGTCCCTGTCTGCAAGGGATGCATTGACTAGTTGGGGTGATTTGCCTGTGTATATACCTGCCCAGCTGTATATATAAACACATGCATATATCAAGATAAGAGTTCAAGGAAAAGTGCAGTAAATAATAAATGGGAAAGATAGGAAGAGTTCGCTAAAGGGTTAGTGTTTTGTAGACTGGGATAGAAAGAGACACCTTCATGCAAAAGATGGATCTTTTTGGCAAGTAACTGTTTGGGTGATGGAAGTAAGTGGTATATCTTTCATAAAAAAATAAGCTGGGAACATGCAAAGGATGTTTGGAGACAGTGGATTTGGGAAGCTGGTCATTACCATCTTTCTTTTCTTCTTCCCTATTTTCCTTCTCCTTCTCCTACAGCAACTTCTTTTTTTTTTTTTTTTTTTTTTTTTTTTTTTTTTTGAGACAGAGTCTCGCTCTGTCGCCCAGGCTGGAGTGCAGTGGTGCAGTCTCGGCTCACTGCAAGCTCTGCCTCTCAGGTTCATGCCATTCTCCTGCCTCAGCCTCTCCGAGTAGCTGGGACTACAGGCGCCCGCCACCACGCCCGGCTAATTTTTTGTATTTTTAGTAGAGACGGGGTTTCACCGTGGTCTCGATCTCCTGACCTAGTGATCCGCCCGCCTCGGCCTCCCAATTCTCTTCTCCCTCCTCCTCTTCATCATCATCTCACATTTTTTGCCCACTCTGTACTGAACTCTTCACGTAGGTTAACTCATTCAAACCTTATGACAACCCTATGAGGTGGGCTGTCTTGTAATTATTATCCTCAATTAAAGTGGTAGAGACTGAGGCTTTCAAAAAGTGAAGTAATTTGCCCAAGGTGGTAAATGATGAAGCTGAAACGTGGGCTAGCTGAGGCCCCCTGAATCCAGAGCTGGTGCTCTTAACTGCTGCTGAGGCTGAAAATGAGGCTGGAAAGGGAGAATGGGCCAGACTCATGAGGGTGGCCTTGATCCTGCTGGCTAAGTTTTGAAAGCTGGTATTTGAAGAAGGTTAATCTGGGTTTTGATAGGTAGACTGGACTTTGCATATAACTAATAATTATGTAGTAGAAGTGAATCACAAACAGGCAAGTGTGAGTATTTGCTCTTTGATATCCAGACAGAACAGCCCAGACCCCAACGAGTAATTTTTGAGGAAGTTGAGTCAGTACATCATGGAGTTGAGATGAAAGTGGACTTCCCACTCTTCTTTGCATGGCTTACGTGGGCAAAGTCAATGATACATATTCCTGTGCTTATGACATCACAGATCATCACCACGGAAACATCTGTGCTGTAACAAATGCTGGATTGCAGTGTCACTGAATGTGTCAGGGAGGAGAGGAAACTGGCTCAAAATGATAAGGCTCTGAATAATGAAAGTTCACTGAAATATGTTAGCAATGGCAGCCTCTGCTGTGGAGAGAAATATAAGCAGAACTATTCCGAAAAGCACAAAGCAGGACTTGTGCATTATTAAAGGTTGGGCAAGGTTGGTTTCAAAATGCTGCTCACATTCAAAACATGATTTTCTTAAAAAGTCACTATCTATGCTGTCTTGCATGATGACAATAAAAATCCTTCAGGAAGAGGGAGCTCATCTCCCAAACTGCATATAGGAAATCTTCTGCATAGCAAAGAAAGGCCATCTGGGGGACTTCCATGTGTTTTGGGAGAAGACGTAAAGATCAGGAGCAAAATTGGCCATGATTATGTTTATTGTTTGGTAAGTCAGTGACAGTATTAGTTCTATGATTGCAGAAATTAATAATTAATCAGTAAAAGATGACTCTGAGCCCTCCGAGGATTTATATAAGTTGCACAGTGGTAGATCATGAACCGAATCCAGCCTTCAGCCATATTTATGTTTGGGTTGCATGGCACCTTAAGAAATTATGTATTAGTTGCTGGCAATTAAAAATAGAGAGATTATATGAAAACCTGGATTTACAAATGTCTTTTATAATCAGAAGAGCTGGTAGTGCTGGATCCACATTCTCAAATGGCAACGGATAGGGAAAACTCAGAAATCATCTTCCTTTTGGATGAAGCACATACTCTACATTTAGCCACAATCCCCACCAATCCCATTGCATCGCCTTGTCCCATTTCATTGACTTACCTTCCTGCCTAGCCCCGTGAGCATTTGATTTTGTGATCCTCGTTGGAGGGATTAGAGATTAATTGTTGTTCCTAGCACAGTTCCTAGTCTATGGAGGGCACCCCCTATATTGTAGCTCTGATTAGTCTCTATCAGTTATAGGCTGAGTTATGAAAACTTGATCCTGAGATCAGTGGTATCCAATTGAACTTCCTGTGATGATGGAAGTGTCCTATCTCTGTGCTGTCCAATATGATAGCTACTAGCCACTATAACTGTTGACTACTTGAAAGTATGGTATGACTGAGGAAATAATTTGTATTTCATATTAATTAATTGAAAATTAAATGTAAATAGCTGCATGTAGCTAGTGGCTACTGTAATGGGCAAAGCAAAAGCAGATTGAGTAATGAGATCAAACATCCAGTCAGCTGTCCTCATTTAGGATAGAATGTGGAAGATAGACAGTAGGGTTGTGTGTGTGAACTTGCCCATCTTATAAGAGATGACTTATAGTAGGCTTCATCGCCTAGGGGCATCTACTTCCAAAGCGGGAACCACTACCTGGCTAGAATTCTTGTCAATTTCAGGAGCCTAAGACATGTGTTTTACAAAATGTTTATGTGCGCATTCATAGCAATAAGCATAAGTCATCTTAAGCTTAAATGGGAAGTCTGACTGTTCTCTGTCCCCTAAATGTTCAGTTAAGGGTACTAGTTAAGTATAATAACTGTACTTGTGAGTGGAAAAGCTTACATTATTTTATGAGGTGCTTGACTCCCACATTCACGACAGCATAGAGCCAAGAGCCAGGGTGAGTGAGGGTACTGTGAGAAGGAAGGCTATGGAATCCTGCTAGACTGCTGGAGGGATCCTCCCTTCTTAGGGCCAAGGGCACACAGGCTGCCATCTCTTGAGATTTCCATCATGAACACACTGAGCACATCTAATGATCATGTTGCTATAAACCAGCCCACAAGTAGGATTCTAAAAGATCCCTCTCTCATGCAACTTTTTCTTTCGTTCACACCTTGTTTGCCTGGGAAACTTGTCACTGGCCCTCTCCACCATGCCTGGTAGTCAGAGCCCTCCCTTTGTCTTTGTCATAGAGTTGAAACCCAGAGCCATCTACCAAGCTCTGGCTGATTGGCAACCCACTGGCCTTTTTCCTGAAACCTGCCTGCCGTAAGCCAACTTTTCCAGTTGATCAATAAGTGACTTCACTGCTTCTAGGGATATGTGCATGGAGGACAAAACAAATGTCTGCTTTTTTCACTCCAGTTGAAGCTCGAATTATAGCTTCTGCTCCCACACCCATACCCCTGCCCCAGCAAAAAAAACACATGCTTCCTCAAAAACATAGAAATCTTAAAGAAAATGATAGAAACAGTGTTGTAGCTAATTTTGTTAAGTGATGACTAATACTGATCCTCTTGTAATAGAAAAAAAAAGAAGAAAACACACGTGAATATCTTCTGCTTGGATCATTCATCCAATTGGAATTATACGTCATCTAATCTTACAGTCAAATTCCGCTAAGAGGATACCATGTCTTTTTTATCTTTGTGGGCAAACATCAATGTAAACTCCTATTATAGTAGTGAATTGAATGATTCCTAGAATTCAATAGGAAGAGAAAGACAAAACCCTCTAACAAAAAAGTAGATTCTACATGTTTTAAAATTTCTTCTTAGCAAAATTCATAGCAAAAACATTTCCTAGAAAAAGATCAAGGTAATATGAACTGAGAGTAACTAATGAAATGCTAAATTATCTGCATGCATCTATGTTTTTATTGCTGAATTTGGTCCTGCCTCCAGACATAAGGAGGCTAAAAATTCATATTCAGATAAGGAAAGGCAAACCTTGGCGAACAGATGGAGCAGAGTTCAGCATAAAGGTTTAATCCTATCAGGCCGATTCCTGTATGGCCATCTGGATAATCCGGCACACACATTCAAGGCCTGTTAAAAATACGACTCCAGCCAAGATTAACGTCACAGATTTTCCACTAGACTTGCTCATATTTGACTTTATGATTTTCCAGGCCCAGGAAGACTGCTTGTGAATAAAGAATTGAATAGTCCTTGAAGAAGCAGTTGCATATTTTTTTAACCTGAAAATTGTTTCCCCTTTTCACAATATCGGGTGTCCATTTTTGGAAGATTATTTTCATTTCCTTTTTTCCCCTTGGCTTTCATTTCCCAAACTTTTCTTACAACAGGACAATAAGGAGAATTGGACTAAAAATAATTTTGTGCATGAAAGTTCTCCTTGTCAGGAAGAAGAGAGTTATTTACTTATTGTATAATCAGAGGCACGTGAATGTACTATTGTTGCAACAAATATCACAATTGGATTCATGAATAATTCATTTTGAAAAATCTCTTACCCTCCATGACAATTTTTCCCCATTGCTTTGCAATGGACTTACTGGCAGTCATAGAATAAGAGGCGGGAAAGAAACCCAAAGAACTGATGACAATATTTGCCTTTGGCTGCTCTAAGATTAATATTTTGTACATTTTAATTTTGGATTTGGCAGATCAAACGTGAGGTGGAAAACGGTATAGTCACACCTTGAGTTATAAAATTCTGAGCTGCAGTGTAGTTAACAAACAATTTTTGCATATTATGAAACAATGCTATGTTGTGTGTCATTAAATCAAAAAGCCTTCAACAAGTCTTTCAAATGCAATTTAGAAGTTACAGGTACATCAAAATGTCAAGATTTCTTACTGCTAAATTGTCAAATAACCCTGTGTAATGAACCTGCACAGTTCCAGATCTCCGACAGACAAACTCAGGAATCCAAAAGCGCTTGCCCTGGAATGTTTTGGATTACAGTTGTTGCACCAGCATTTTTGTCCTTCCCTTGCTCAGGTGCTATGTCCATTGATTGTTGAGAAATTTTGCTAATTCAGAATAAAATAAGAAAGCTGCAAAATAGGAAGAGAATATAATTTGGGCTTAGTCTATAATTAGCAAATGGCATAAATTGGAACTTAGACACTATTTTGCTAAGTTTAGGTACATCTAGATATTCACCACTAAGCTAACACTGCCTTAATGTAGATGGACATTGGAGCTACATTTCCAAATAGTGCCTGTGAATTTTTCCGTTTCTTCTTTTCTGTGAGAGCCATTAATGCTGTCAAAGCAAAGGGCATTCTTGCCAAATGAAGTCACTTTGGAATAAAGGATGAAAAACACTTGAAATTCTCAATCTCCTCATTTAATATTTAATAGGTTTAATTGCATCTAGTACGGAGAAATCTCTGTATCATGGGTTACATTTCTCCTTAAAGTGACAAACATCACACACACACACACACACACACACACGACTCTTTTTCATATATAATACATGAATCTTTGCCAAGTATTATCTAGATATGCTAGTGGACAGGGCAATAAATGCAGACAAATAACAAAATGAAAT
The DNA here is from genome assembly GCF_006542625.1 of Nomascus leucogenys. Taxonomy (NCBI): domain Eukaryota; kingdom Metazoa; phylum Chordata; class Mammalia; order Primates; family Hylobatidae; genus Nomascus; species Nomascus leucogenys. Next base: position 19,968,528 of record NC_044382.1, read on the forward strand.
AAAAACCCTAATAAGCAATAAAATGCTTAACTGCATAATGCAATTACTGAAGAAAATAAAGTGAGGCAGAAACAAATCGCTAGTAACACAAGTTAAAGCAACAGCATAAGTGTTATAAAGGCTGCTACACCTTGCATGAGGAAACTGTCAAATTTGTTTGTTTATTGGCTGAGTTTATTTGTTTATTTGGAGTTAGCATTCTGAAAGTGAAGTTTGTATACTCTGGTACCAGAGTTCAGGTCAGGCATTCTAACTGCTTCTGGTTTCTAAAGCATCCAGTTGGAGAATGGATAAACAAAGAATAGATTTGCCTCATGTGCATGGTGAAAATACAGAGGTCCAGTCTTCCAGCTGGAAGAAAACCTTCTGTTGGTCCTCTTGCCTGTCCAGTAGCTGCTAGTTTCATGATCAAAGAAGGCAGGTTGTAGTGCTAAGGAGCTGTGAGCAGGAAGGTCATCATTCACTGAAAAAAAAAAAAAAAAAATCACCAGCAAAAACAAGCATTCAGATTGAGCAGGAGGAAGAGATATCTGTGTGCTGAGTCCAAGTGGAATATTTTGTGCCCTCAATAGTCTCTCCATTTCTCCCAAGTACAACATCACCAAAATTAAGGAGATAAAAGGGAGAAAAGCATGAGTTTTACGAGGTCACAAGTATCCCGTAGAAATGAGCTGAGCTCATGGGTTTTATGTTTTCTGCCAAGTCTCAAAAATTTGGGACAATAACATTAAAGTCAATTCCTCATTTCTGAAAAGTTTCCCATTAATATTCATTCCAGGCAAATGAGATCCTTAAAAAAACATTCTACTTTGGAGGGACTGTTGCCAGTTCCACCTACTCAGTACATTTAGCTGGATATGTTAGCAAGTAGCTGAACTTGGAGTTCTTACGAAAGTCTTACAATAAACTACATAATCTGAACTGATGAGAGTATAGGGTATTCTCGTAAATAAACTCTGGTTAATGAGGAGCTGATGATAATTATTATAGCAGCAACTAGCGTATGATGTGGTGCATAGTAAAACAACAAAACACAAGTAGTCATTTTCTGTGTATTTTGCTGGAACTCTGTGAGGTGAGTGCCCACATGGCAACTACAACTTAAAGAAGGTAAGAGACTATTTCGAGGTTGCACTAAGTGCTAGATGTGGAATTTGAACAACTGGAGTTCTTGCCCATTTTCAAATACAGTCATACTCCAAATGTTAAAATCAACAATATAATTTCATATTTCTGTCTTTACTCAGAAGCCAGTAAAGGCTAGTGCCAGCATTTTCACCTCCATTGTAAGCATCAGTGGTCTGCTTTGTAGAAATGCTCACTAATGGCCGGGCGCGGTGGCTCACGCTTGTAATCCCAGCACTCTGGGAGGCCGAGGCGGGCGGATCACGAGGTCAGGAGATCGAGACCACGGTGAAACCCCGTCTCTACTAAAAATACAAAAAATTAGCCGGGCGTGGTGGCGGGCGCCTGTAGTCCCAGCTACTCGGAGAGGCTGAGGCAGGAGAATGGCGTGAACCCGGGAGGTGGAGCTTGCAGTGAGCCGAGATCGCGCCACTGCACTCCAGCCTGGGTGAAAGAGCAAGACTCCGTCTCAAAAAAAAAAAAAAAAAAAAGAAATGCTCACTAATAGAGATTTCTGGTTAATAGAATTCTGGAAAAGAGAGTGTGCATGTTTTCCTACACCATATGTAATGGGAATGGAAAAGAACCTTATATCACCTTGAGATTTAGATTTAGGTTAGAAAATTTCTACATTTGTACATTTTATCAACTCACAGAGTGTTGTTTCTCCAGTGTATTTAGATACAGGAATGGAGAAAAAAGCCAAACAATATATCTCTAATTAGGCTTTCATAATGTCACATTGATTATCACAAAAGCCTCATTTTGGGGATAAGATATGATAAATGCTGAACCTGGGTCATCTATATGGCTACCCCAAACAAGTGAGGTATTGATCACAGCACAGAGAGATTTCAGAAGAAAAAAATAAGAGCAGCCCTGGGGCCCTGCTGATAGCTGCACACACCACTAATTCACCTCAATGGGCAGGCACCTCTGAGCTCAATTAACCCTTATTCCCAAGGCCACCCATAAACCCCGAGGTAAACATGGCTCTCCTGGCCCTTGCTTTCTATCAATGAAATAGATCATTTCTATTGGAGGCTGAAGTGCGATTCCAGCTTATAAATTCACCTTGCTAATAAAGAGACTGATGCTCCCAGTGCAAGTGTGCAGGCACTTGAATCATGTAACACTTATTCTGTAAATCAGAAAATTTTAAACTACCGAGGGCATCTGTGATTTCTTCTGCCTTCTGTGGCTTTTCGAAGGAAATATAAATGCTCGGGAGATAGAGCAGGTGATAGCAAATGTCCCCTGGTGCAATTGTCTGCACACAGAACATTAGTTGTTAAATACGTACTGGAGCTGAACGATTTTCTTTCTTTCTTTCTTTCTTTTTTTCTTTTTTTTTTTTTTTTATTCTTCCGTCTCTTTTCCTTCTCACCATGACCATTGTTCAAGAAGCAAATTGGAAATCTGGTAATTAGGCCCTGACTCATGGTGTAGTATTAGAGTCCTGAGCCAAAGTTCAACACCCTGAAATGAAATTTAAACCAATTAATCTGTTAGATTTTTATCGCTTGTCCGTGTTTTCTCAGCAATTCCCCCAGCACGTGGCCTTTGATCAACTCTCATACAAACGCTAAAATGTGTGCCTGCTGCTAGCAAGATGGGAATGACATTAACATGGTACTCATAAAACAATCAGAGCAGAGAAGCCCTCAAACAGGCAGGGCATAGTAATATTTAATAAAAGCACACACATAATCTTCAGAATTAGCATTTTGTGCCTTGCAGTACCTTTGGGAGAAGAGCTTTTATTTGTGGAGTGATCATTATTATAACAAAGAAGAGCTACCTAATAATTTCCACTTTAACTCTGCAATGTGCCATGAGCATTTCAGAGCCATTATGCTAAACTGTGGTAGGATAATCATGTTATTGTCGTAGTTTGAAGGAAGGAAAATCTACTTTTGTGGCTGGTGAGGGGTGGGGGAAGGGATTTAAAAAAAGAGGCAAACCCCGCCCCCTAACCCTAAACTTTTATTTTTAGTGAGATTTAAAACCAGAAATTGGGTCACTGGCCTTGCGGATACTTAAGAGTGTGAAAATTCGTTGGAGAGGAAGAAAGAATCTTGTATTAATTAAATCAAAAATTTGCTGGTAAAAGTGGTTTTGTATTCAAATACCGCCCCCACATTCCATAATATTTTCTTGGAGATAGAATTGTATTGATTATCACATCCCTGTGCTGAATTGAACTCTTTCATAAATCTTTTCACAGTCAAATTCCACTGAATCCATCCACTGTGACTATTAAAAGTGATTTTTCCCTGTCTTCCCTGTGTTTCTCTCTGGGTATCCCAAATGTAAGAAACAAGTCCTTGGCTGCTTTGGATGTTGTCTGAGCTTTCTCAGAGAGAACATATCCAAAATGAGGAGAGAAGGGGAGGCTCAGGGTCAGCGCAGCTGTTTTGTTTGTTTTATTTTGCTTTTTTAAAATGTAATTTTGCTCTAAAAAGTAAAACTGTTCTCTCTCATAGAATTAAATGTTCTGCTGCTACTTAATTTTTTAATTATTATTACATAGTACCTTATTTGTACACATTGAAAAAATTTAAATCATACAGATACATAGGGAATAAATGTTAATAGTCCTCCTTTTCTGTCAACCCCAGTCTAGTCCTTTTTATAAGGACCCGCTGGGGACAGTTATGCATATCCTTCCTTCCAGGCCTTTGTCCATCATACCTGTTCACATATAACTACATGCATACACATACTAGTGCATACACAGGTTCATATATATCATTTAAAAATAAACTTAATTACACTGTTCTTTAGTTTGCAAATTGTTTTTTTTCACTTGCTAACCTATTTTGAAATCTTTCCATCTCAGTTTATAGAATTGTTTTGTGTATTTTAATGACACTCCTAGTATTCTATAGTATGAATATACCATAATTTCTTTAACCACTCCCTACTGGAGGCACCTAGACATCTGAATTTTTTGCTGTCAATACCACAATGAACATTTGGGTACCTATAGTTTTAGCCACAGTTGCAAGTATTTCCAGGTCTGCTTTTAGCCTGGCAGGTGTGTCATGAGTAGGGTTAAAATGTAAAATAGCAGCCTGTGAGTTAAAGCCAGCCTACAAACATTTTGTTTGGCCTACGCATTAAAAAAATACTGAATTCGTTTCCAACATTTAAAGATTGAAAAATTTGATATAAAAATGTGGCTTCCTGGCTTCTTTGGAAAGATCACCAGAAATCCAGATGATGCTAGGCCTGCATTTTTATGGGGTCACCAAAGGCTGAAGCTGAGCAGTGCTGCCACCTTTCCCTGGGGCACGTGCAATTCACCAGCACCTTCCCGTTGCATTACAGATGTTGAGAATCAGTGGCCATTCATCTCATGCTTGTTCTGAGAGCCTGAGCTGCTGCATTCATTTGTATGTCTTGCCTTGGTCTACATGGGTCTGTGAATTCTTAACAATAGCTCTTGGGCCTGATTCTCTTTTGCTGGTCACGGGGTTTTCTACATTGCATTATTGACATTTTGCAGTTCTTCATTTATGGGGACTATCCCACGCATTCATGCATTGTTGGATAATTAGAATCTTTTATTTTATTTTATTTTATTTATTTATTTATTTATTTATTTATTTATTTATTTTAAGAGACAGAGTCTCGCTCTGTCTGGAGTACAGGGGTGCAGTCATAGCTCACTGCAGCCTTGAACTCCTGGGCTCAAGCAATCCTTCTGTTTCAGCCTCCCCAGTAGCTAGTATGACAGGCTTGCACCTGGCTAGTTTTTAAAAAACCTTTCATAGAGACAGAGTCTTACTGTGTTGCCTGGGTCAGTCTTGAACTCTTGGCCACAAGAGATCCTCTCACCTTGGCCTCTCAAAGTGCTGGGTTTACAGGTGTGAGCCACTACACCCGGTTTGACCTCCAGTTACTAAATGCTACTAGCTTCCCCTCCTCATCCTGTCTCTCTGTGATAGCTGATGATTCCTTTACATATTTTTCAAATTTGCCAGTGGGGAGGTGCCACCGAGCTTCCCCTCAAGACTAATATGTTATAACAGATATATAGGAGGAGCTTTGGAACCCTTAGAGGTCTAAACTTAGAAAGGTCTGAATGACTTACCTGCTCTAAGAATGGCATAGAGTCTCGGAGCAGGGATGGTGGTTGGTGCTGATTGTAGAGGTAGGATGGACTGAGGGGTGTGTCATTCTTCCTGGGGTACTTCCCTTAAGGCTTTATTTCTCTAAAACTAAGAAGATGGTGTCAAATATTGTTTCCTCACCTGGTTATCTCTGGAAGCTTGATGCTCTTTCTTGCCTCTGAGGCACTGACATATAGCTTTGCTTCTGGAAAATTGCTCACAGTATTTGAAAACATTGCAACTTTCCTTGGGAAGTGTTTGAAAGCACATACACACACATGCATGTACACCCACGTGACTTCTGTATCCTACATATAACAAGTGGAAAAAAGAGTGAAGGGGTCAAGTTCAAAACCAGCAGGTCTTGGCCATGCTATTTTAAGGCCTTTCCTATAGGAGGGTTTCTCAAAGACACAGAAACACCCGTTTCCACCTCCCTTTGTGCAATGATGAGAAAGCCTGCAGGAGACCGTATTTAGCTAAAGAAATATGTGTGTGTGATTAAAAAAATAAAAATTAACAGAAATTCCACAGCTAAAACTGATAATAAACACCAAGACCATTTTGTGATCTGTGTGGGTAATCTCAGGGTCAGCAATTAATGACCCCATTGGATTCCATAGTTTGGCTCAGTCAGGACTCTCAAGACCAATTCAGTTAAAACAATATCCTGTTCTTCTCAGAAGTACTAGGGATATCATAACACTTTTTGTACTCCATTCTAGCAACTAAGTAGACTGAGTTATAAATTAAGAATTGATATTTGGGGACATTAACAAAATGTTTCCAAACTGCATATGTATTTAGAACTTTATGTAGTTGTCAAATATAGTTTATTTCTCTTATAACTTGCTTCAAATCATACATCATATTCTACCACTGGTTTGGGAGTACTTAATCATGCATTTAAACATTTTTTACTTTTAAAGGTCACTTTTGTTTAAGAAAAAGCCCTATGGTTGTGGAACACTGATCACAACCTCTATGTATGTTAAAAAATCAGACAAGAAATGTCAAGTCACGAATCATTTACATCTTCTTGATTAATTATTTTGTTTTTGGGAGAAAGTAGAGGAGAGAAAAGTCATCTGAACTGCCCAGTTTAAGTTGTAAATGCATTGCTATGAGTTCAGCCAACATGAAATGTTTAGTTTGGATATTTCCAAATTTCTCTGTGCAAATTTTTAAGATTAATTTGAATCAAAATCAAACCCATTCTATTTGTTTGTGTGGTGGCACGTGAGCAATGGTCCCACCGGGCTGGACTTAATATTTTCTTTCCTTCTTGCAAAAGTTAAAGCATGACATTTTGCCAAATTTGACAAAGTCCAAATATTTTTTTGCCAGTTTTTTCCCGTTAAAATTAACTAGTGCTCTCATTGGCTTCAATGCTCGGAAAGTCAGTCTTGGATACTTAATAAACTTTTTATTAAAGATGAGGGTCCCATTTTCTCTCCTTGAACAGTATCTCCCTTTAGGATTTTGCTTTCTTGTTGTTCATAAAAATAATCATGAGAACAGAAGCATGACACTGTAGAGTTAAAAGTCCTCAGTGGCACAAAGGTGCCCTCTGAGAGATTTTAAAAACAATCCAACAATTACATTTATGCCCAGCAATTCTGCTGAAAGTATGCCATGCTCATTAAACAAACCACCTCCAGTCTATTTGGAATCACAGTATTTGCAAATTATTTCCCATCTCCAAGGGCCATTTATTATGGAAAGAAAAGAGATATGAAATTTTGAAAAAGTCAGTTCTAGGGTTTTATGCCTGGGAAAGACAGCAAAGCAAAGGTCATGGAAAACTCTGTGGTTGAGCCCTGACTCAGCTATTTGGTTACATAATTCACCCTGAGTGACCTGCATTCTTCACATCTGTAAAATGGGATCTATGACATTTATTTGAAAAAAAAAATCTTAATGATTTTTAATGAGACATGTTGCAATGTTAGTGTTTCAGACAGAAGGCATGGAGCAAGAATCATTTCCTGCTCCAGTCTCCTCTCTTTCTTAGCTTCCTATTGGATGGTAATGTTTATCTAAAAAAATGTAAGTTTTCTTTTCAGGAGATATATTTAACTATGAAGCAATTCTGTAAGGTTTCCAATATATTCCAGGAAGTCACCCATTTTTAATAAGAAAAAAATCCTTAGCATTTCACAAATTAAAATTTCCTTAGTGTTTTATTTCATAAAGTTTCAGGTTTGATAAAGATTTGGGTAAAATATATGTATCATAATAGAAACGATGAAAAGAATGCTTTTCAAAACTGAAGTTGCACCCTGAAGTTTCAGGTCCTAATGTGGCTAGAAAATGCTGAGATCTTGAGGGACTTTCTGTTAGTGAAAAGATAAAAGATTTTTTTTTTCCTTTTTCTCAAGTCTTCATCATTAAAGTTTGGTTCTAACAGCAGACTCCTTCTCTTTTTCATGTGTGTTGAAAAGCAGCTACTCCCTGTATCAAAGCCATCAGCCCGAGTGAAGGATGGACGACGGGAGGCGCGACTGTGATCATCATAGGGGACAATTTCTTTGATGGGTTACAGGTCATATTCGGTACCATGCTGGTCTGGAGTGAGGTAGGTGTTGTCTGAACATTAATATCTAATAGCTTGATCTAGTTGAAGATACTGTCTATACTTGAATTTCTAATAGAATGTGTAGACTTTAGTGGTGCCGCTCTGGGTGGGCCAGCTTCAGTCTACAGAATTTGGGGAAACTAGAAGAGTTGGTTTGGGTTTACCAGGAGGCAACAGTTACTACTGGAATGACTTCCATTCTTTGGCCCATAAGCAATGGGAGAGCTTCTGTTTTGCAGTTTGTCTTCTTGGGCTTGCCATGGTGTGGAGGTCCTATTGTATGTTGGGAATTGAAGAGGAGATGCAAAGTCACAAGATGTATAGAAAAAGCCCATTCAAGTTTTAGCAAGGGTGTAATCTGTGGCTATTTTGTAGAAAGAGTCTACTGTAGCCTGATCTTCAAGGAACATCATTCAACGGCAGCATAATCCAGGTGTAGGTGGTTCTTGACTTATTCGATGACTATTCATCAGAGAGAGTGATTTGCTGGGAGAACCTAGAACCACCAAGGGCTTTTTCTAGCTATAGGAATTTACAGCTCTCAAGCATCTCAGTGTGTGACTGCAACCCCCTGAAAATGACCATGTTTTAATTGTGCAGTGCTATCCAAGCACTGTGATTGTTCTTTTAATCTACCAGTTGACTTTTCTGGCAACCATCAGCATCAGTTCAAGATTACAAAACATGCATCCTGTTATATAGATGCCATGGCAAATCTACCATTGTGTTCTCAGTTCTGAGCCCCAGTTTCTTAGCCAGCATGCTCCGAGCACCCTCTTTTTCACTTCACCAAAGTTTAGAATAAAAACAATGTTAGGCCTACAAGGTACCATAGGGTTCATTCATCCCATTTGCTCTGTAAGCATGTAGTCATCCTAACTTACTGAGACTTACCATATGCTAGGCAATGTGCTAAACCTTAAGATAGATCATCTCACCCTTCTTTCTACACTATTAGGTAGATACTCGTAGCATATTTCTTTTCTTGATAAGGATACTGAGGCTTCGAGACAAATAGTTACATAGTCACAGAGCAGCTGCCCAAAGCCTATAGAATGTAAGTGATTTGTATATGGCCACACAAAGATTTCCATTTCTAGCTGTGCTCCCATGACACTGGTTTAGCCCATCTACATATTTTCTTTGTGTTGTTTTCTCTCTAGAGGGGCCATACAGATGAGCAGAAAGTTAAGGCTATGATACTTGGGTATGTTTGTCTTTCCAGAACAGAGGCTGTTCTTTTTAAGCCTTCTGTGTATGCTGCTTACTGCCAGTAACCCACTCAGGCAAGCCCCTTGCTAGCTCGTGCTGCTGCTGCCTTGGTATTTTCTACTCAGCAAACAAGGGGTATGCATTTGGTCATAGAATCAAAGTTCTCATAAAGCCAAATCAGAGATGAGCTTCCCAGACCACCCAACTAATTGTTAGGCAAGTTGGAACATTCCAGGTATGAAAGGTGGAGTAACTTCCCCTTGCCAACTGTACTCTATTTTTTGTTGAAACTATTGGGTTGTAAATTAGAAGCATCAAATTCATGGCATGTTTTGCTGCCAGCCTGGTGTCTTCATCCTGCTGGAGACAGCAGTCCTCACGAGGACAGCCTGTCCCAGGTCTTGTGGGCTGTGTCTTCCACCTTTTCCATCTTTCTTTCTGTTGCTTATCTCGGAAGTTGGGAGATGGGAAGAGTAAATATAATATGGACTCCTTGCTTCCTATCATTGCAGTCAAAGTGGAGCTCAAAATTGGCATTTGAAATTACTGACCCTGTGAGAAGGAGGTGGGTTAGTCTGCAGCTTCCTATAAAACCTTGTGCCTTCTTAACCCAAGTGGACTCCGTTGAATATGGAATAAGGACACATCAGGAAATCATTCATTTGCACCTCTGCCTTGCGCTTAATCAAGGTCCCTCTGTTTTTTCTCACTTTCCTACTTTCTTGACCTGTTTTGGGAACAGCAAAGGGAGGTTAGCATGTAACTTGGATTTATCCAAATTGCTTTAAAGGATCTGTTTCTATATAACAAAATTGATGAAATTCATAGGAAGGAAAACCCATTAATGCATTACCTTTGTCCTCCTCCCTCCTTTGTCCCTCCAGTGCCACTGCCTTGTGTGTGCCAGGAGCCCCTCTTCACTCTGTCCCAGGAGTCAGGGTGGGTCCAACCAGGAGCTGAGAGTGGAGGATGCATGCTCCTTCGTTGTCTGGCCCCTGCTTTCGGACTGCTCTTGGTTGTAGCTATGTCATAAATCAACTGTGACCCTGTCCTGGTGCAAACTGTTTCCCAAAATATTTGTGCAGATCTTCTTTTAAAACAAGCAAATCCAACTGCATTAGCAGTTGGGTACCTGGATGTAGGACTTTAAATTGGGCTGTTATCATCATGATTGTCCTGATGTTCAGAATAATGAGCCTTGTAGAAGTGAACCTTTTTTTGTAATATTCTAAACTATTTCTATATTTAGGTTTTTATACAGGCTACTTGGCACACACAATTTTCTCTGCCTTTTCATGGAAGGAGAGAATTTGATACTGCCCCAAATAAAGAAATCCATTGTATAAAGGTGAGAATGGAGAAATAGCTCAGACTTGCTAAGGGTTCATCATGTGTAGGCACTTTATAGGTATTACTTTAAGCCTCACAATAGCCTTCTATGCAATATTCCTGTTATTCTAATTTTACATATGAGTGAACTGAGTTTCAGAGAGGTTAAAAAGCTTGCCCAAGGTTACACAGCCAGATAGGACTAGAGATTGGATTTGAACTATACCGTATTTTTTTTATATATAAAGGAAGGAAAAGTCCTAGTTAATAAGAGAGCATATGCAATCTTGAGAGAGGGAAGAATGACAGAAAGAGGAAAGAAAGAAAAAAAACGGAGAGGTTTCATAAGCCAGGTGGTATAGTAGTAGAAAGTAGTAATAGTAATTGTAGTCGTGATGATGGTTGTTTTTAATCAAATAAAATTACATGAGTACCTTTTATTTTTGTAGAAGCAGAAAAATATTAACCAAGTTTGAGGCCATTTGTCAAGGCTTGCATTGTACAGAATCAGAATTTGATCAGAAGACATCCAAGAAAAAGCTACAGAAAATGCAGAGTATGACTAATATTAGCTAACATTCATTCATTGAGCACTTAGTTCCTGCCAGGCAATATGATAAGTGTTTGTTAGCGCCCTTGTGGGATTCTCACCACTGTGTATGATGTTGTTTTTACTTTACCGACGAGGAAATTGAAGCTTGGGGAAGTTAAGTAAGTGGTTCAGTTACCAAGTGGTAGAGAGACGAGACTTGAACCCAAGCAGTCCAACCCCAGGGCTTACCTTCTTAACCTTCCATAATTTAGCCTATGCCACCATTTTTATAGTAGGGTGTTATCAGATCAGGGTGATAGGCTCACATTGCCATGATGTCTTGTGCTGAGGGTGCCTTAACAGTTGCTGTTACCTTCCAAGGTCAGGTAGAATTGGCATGTACAGACTCAGAGGTAAGAGGGCTTCCCTTCATCTTCCAGTTGTATGTTTGTGATCGGCGCCACTGGATTCTAGGTAGAATTTATCTTTATGAAGTAAAGGATACATGCCTGTGCTAGGGCAAGACAGTTCACCTGTTTAGCCTCATCTCTAGAGCTGGATCCCTGTCCATCCAAAGTCTTTGCCCCAGACCACATGATCTTGAGGTTTATGCCATCTCTAAGATCCAGGCCTTCTAATTTTTAGTAGACTTTTATCACTTCTGCATTTCCTTACTGTATACCCAACACACCCAGGAAGCAGGCTGGCGGGCTAGGACAAATAGATAACATTTCAGATTAGCAGCTAATGCCATTATTTAGTCTTTTTTTTTTAGCTAAAGAATTTTTTAAAGAGCCAGAGAAAATCAGGCTGGCTTAATTGACTCTAATCTGTGCTCTTTCCCTACCAACCCAATCTTCTGCCAATGAGTAGTTCAGTTTAGCTCATGGATCGCTCCCTGAGGGGTGGGAAGAAGAAAGGGGCACTTTATTGCTCCTAACTCAGCTCTGCCTTCTGCGAGCTCCCAAGTTCACATGGCTTTCTTGTGAATTTGATTTGCCCCCTTCCTCTTTCTTTATTGTTTCTTGCGCTTTCTCCCCTCCCTCTTTTTAGAAAGTAAATTATTTTACCCTTATTCTTGTGCTCTTGCCCTGTCCTACCCTAAAAGTCTTTCAAAAAAATTGTTTTAGTATTTTATATACAAATCTAGGAAAACTAGCAGGGTTGATGTGTGATAATGTTTAATGTGGGGTGAGATTTTTTTCTTGACCAGAGCCGCACTTGGTTGTTTTGCTTTTCTACCAACATGTGATTTGGAGCAGGGAGGGGATCCTGCTTCTGGTTTGCAGAACTAATTGTTATTTTAATATCTCCTCCAAATTCCTCCAATTTCTAAACAGTGAGCACTGGTTGGCTTGCCTGCTGGGTGTCTAGCACTGGGATAGGTATCATGGGTAATTAAAGTTGGGCTTTGTGGGATCTGGTGTTTTATTTGGAAAGACAACTTGCTTCCATGAAGCAAATTAGAGAGTTACATAATATATTTATATAATCTAGTATTAAATTGGTAGTTTACAATTCACGCTAAGTTCTGGAAGGCAGTGAGAATGGTGTAGTCAGAAGTAGATTGTTTGAATGACCAATCAAGTTCCTCTTATGTATGGATGTAGCTCTGTGCTAGGTACGTTAGGCTCTCATGACCCTTTTATTTTATCACAGAATTTATACAACTTAGAGTATTTAAGCTGTCAATTAAAAAAAAAAGTACAATGGTGGGTTTGGTGGGGAGCAGAGAATAATATTCCAGGCAAGGGTTGAGATTGCATGGGGTAGCAGTGGATAAGTAACCAATTGAGAGACTTGGGTATTGATTGTCCTTCCATTGCCCAATCAGAGGATATAGATTTAGTCATTGTTGGTCGCTGGACCTCAGTTTCTCATCTGAAAATGAAGGGCTTAGTCTATATCCTCTTTGAAAGCAGTGCTACAATTCTAGCAATTCTTTTTTTTTTTTTTTTTTTTGAGACGGAATCTTGCTCTGTTGCTCAGGCTGGAGTGCAGTGGCATGGTCTCACCCCACTGCAACCTCCACTTCCCAGGTTCAAGCGATTCTCCTGCCTCAGCCTCCCAAGTAGCTGGGACTACAGGCACGTGCCACCACACCCGGCTAATCTTTGTAATTTTAGTAGAGACGGGGTTTTGCCATGTTGGCTAGGCTGGTCTCAAACTCCTGACATTGTGATCCACCCGACTCGGCCTCCCAAAGTGCTGGGATTACAGGCATGAGCGACCGCACCCAGCCTAGTGATTCCTTTTAGAGTTTGTTCCCCTGAGAATCCCCCCACAGTCAGAAGGGGACAGTGGTGGCAGGTGGAAACTGCTCCTTTTCTTCCACTGTTGTTCTTCTCTTTCAGAGCACACTTGCAATACACAGATGTGATGTTTATTTGCAAAAGGATTCTTTGAACTTCATCAAAACAATTTAATTGGCCACAAAACTGGATCTCCCTATTGATAGGTCTTTAGTCAATATTTTTACTCTCTATGCTTCAGATTCTGGTATCTGATATAAATCTGAGACTTACGCCACAGTGTTGGCCTAATTCGTCTTCTAGATAATGCTATGGAAGACTAGTTCTTCAGGATATTAATAGATACCCATTGGGAGATGAGAAAGGGAGATTTTTCCTGGTAAGTTTGGGAAATGTTGAGTCAAACAAATTCTACTGGTCGTTCTTCTAGGGCTTTGCACAATGTTTGAGGTACTAGCGTGCACTGCAAATACTTAGATACAGTATTCAGCATGTCCCAAACTTTTGTGAAGGCAGAACTCTTTTTTTTTTTTTTTCCCCAAGGATCACCTTACAGGGAGATATATTGGTGATGGCTGAAGTGCATTTTGATTTCATGCTAATGGAGCCAAGTCATGAAATTCAATCACGAAGTGGTTGGACTGGGATAGATGTGAGAAAACCATCTGAAATATTTGCAGAATATCATTCAGATTAGACTAGGAATGTTTAGAGCCATTATTCTTCAATGCTGCAAAGCTTTGAACAAAATTTCCCTCATATTTTGCATCTGGTTTTAGTCAGTACACACTTGGCATTAGATGCTATATGATTTTGTAGGGCAGCTATATTTAAAGATTGCCAGTACCACTTAGCTCAGATGGGAGAAGCTAAAGTTTCCTTGTATATGAAGCAATTAGTCTCACACAGGTTCTCCTCGTTGTCTTTATCCCGATGCATGCTTTCTTCAGCTACATCCCCGGACATAGGGAATGAAGTCAAAAGAAACCTCTGGGGGAGACCTGTGGGGTGAATATAGTTGGGTAAATGGTGGTTTAGGGGCTGAGAAGCAATTTTGCCACTTAAATCAAAAAATTGGAAAACCAAGTGGTAAATGCAGTCCTTGATTTCTTTCTTTCTTCCTATCTATCTCTACTTTCCATTCTCCTTTGTACACATAGCTCAGAGGAATGATTGTCAATAAACAAGAGGATTGGCTTCTCTATGATATTCAAGAGTGGATGACTAAGATGCATACATGTATTCCACCGGAAGTTTCCCAGGCCTTTTTGCCCGGCCTTGACTCTTACTGAACCACATGTAGAGTCACCACATTTTAAGGGCCTTGAGAAACCTTTTTTCAGTCAAGTATAGTTTCTTATTTTGTGAGGAAAAAGAGACTTCACAATGGTAGGGTGGCTTGTCCTGGGAGCATATTATCTACTTAATGCTGGGCTCAGAGCCCAGTTCTCTTGACATCCAGCTTCACCCCCATTCAGCTTTTGGTTATACCAGATTTTCTCATGAAATTTCCATGGGCTTTTAACATACTTCCAGAAATTTACCAAACCTTCCTGAATTTTATACATAATTGCCCTAGCACTCTAAAGGCTTATCTATACCACGTTTTATGTGAGATACAGCTCCACTAAAATAAAAAAGAAAATTAAGATGGAGAAAGACATTATGTCAAATATTACCTCTTTCAAAATGTCATGATAGAAATGTAATACAATGTAAATAGTTGTGTCCATTTATTTTACATATATTGAGGCTTACATGTATAAATTTAATTCAAAGTTGATTGAATGCGTGGATTTAAAATAACTCATAGTTGCCTATTTTTTTCTAAATATGTCTCATGTCCTATATTTAACCTTTGCTTATTGACCATCTATTATATAGAAGTTGCTTTATGCAAAATTATAAATGTTATTTGTTAAAAAATTTAAAAGCAGTCTGGATTAGTTGCATTAAACTTTGAATATGGCTTTGAAGAACAACTTTCAAGCCCAAGTAATTTTATGAGAAATCATTTCTAAATGAGCCAGCATATTGAAAAAACAGATAAAAATGGTCTAATGGCCTTTTTAATATAGTTTCATAGTTACAACCATGCTCACTTTATTCCTAAGATGCCTTAGTCTATATTTTTATTTTTGATGACTGAGACACTTGAAATCTATTTTCTATGTTGATAATTATGAAATAGTTAAAAAGGACTTTAAGATGACATTTTCAGCTCATTATTTACAGTGTGTTCAGGAGGTACATGTGTCTGTAACTTGAAAATAGGAACCACAGAAGTGTGATGAATTTCTAATTTTTATATGAATCAATGACAGAATTCACACCTGGCTGCGGTCACGTGAGTTTTATGAGGGAAATGAATATTTATGGATATTTAGATAGTGCTGTATTCCTTTCCTGCTGATTGCTGATCGCTGGGATGGCTCCCTGATACCCTGAACTAAATAAAGCCTTCTACCTTATACAACTTTTACTGGCTTTCTCTTTTCTAAAGCCACAACTTTTTAGTTTGAGATTCAAGCACACCACCTTGACTCCAACCTTTCTTTTCAACATCCTCAACCAACATTCATTTTAATTTATATTCTGTTCCATTGACTTGTTAGCTGCTTCTTGTACCTGTGGTAATTTTTCTCCCTGTCTTGCTGGTGCCATTGCTCCCCATGGGATCCCTTTCCCGCCTTTCTGTGCCCATATCCCTCTGCCCTTTAAGATCCTGTAAAATACCACCTTTTTCTCTGAAATCTTCCCATATGACTCCAGGTATAGAATATTTTCTCTTCTGTCTAAATTCTTATGTTGCCTTATTTCTACCATACTGTGTTCCTTATACCTTTCCATCTTTAATTATCCTGATTTAAGGGCATTCCCTCTTCCTTGAAGGCAGGATCCAGGATAAATTCAGCTTAATCTTTTGTGATGCCCAGCACAGAGCTTTGCACATCTGAGGCATTAGTGAAAATTTGTTGAATGACACTATTTCCCCTTTCATTCATTCATTCAAACAAATGCTCCCTAATAGCAACTGTTGTAGTTGACAATGCTTGAAAGTGTCAGTACTAGACAGATTGTGGTCCAGGTTTTGCTAATGCATGTATAGGTAGGTAGTTTATATTTAGATATAATTGTTGTGTAATAAGTATGCACACAAATGTCTTAATGTAAATCTATTGGTGATGGTGAAGATTGAGTAGTAATAGAAGTAACACGTGTTGACTGATTGACACAAGTGATGCCTTTCCCTACACTTGTTACAGGAATTGTGTCAATTAATCCTTGTAATAAACTATCAGATAACAAGTCCCATCCTACTCTCTCCCTCTTTCCCCAATAAGGAAACTGAAGGTCATAGAGGTTGAGTGACTTTACAAAGTTCCCACAGCTGATTATTGACAAAGCTTGGATTTGAATCAAAGTCTACCTGACTCCATAGCCGTCTCTTAACTGTCTAATATGAATGTAATAAAACTTATTTATCCAGAGATGTGTTATAATAATCTCAACTCTCTAAAATTCAGCATGAAACCAGAAGCAAGCTAAAAAAGTAAATAAAATAAAAAGCTTTGGGTTAATAAGAACAATACTTCTTAACAAACTATGTTATCTGTTTTCCTAGGTCACAGCAAATTAGAAGGCCCAAACTAGAGGCAGATCATGTGTGGAGGCAGGCTATTGGATACAGGCTAAGTGACAGCTGATGGCCTGATGTCTAGGGAAGAAATGGAAAACCTAAAAAGCAGACACAGAACTATATTACTATGCAGCTCATTAATGACGGTGGCCCTGAGTAATCAAAAAAGAGATGGCAATTATATTTAGTATATTCTGTTTAAAACAGCAAGATATGTATAATGCAACCTTGAAAGACTTTCAGCAGAAGCAGTTGTACAGCCACATTATTAAAAGGGGTTTGGCTTCAGTTTTTTGTAGTGCTTACTTTTATTACAACTCTGAGTTCCATTACTGGTTGTATGTGCTAGTATAAATGTATACCATATCTAGATATGACCAACACCACAAAAAATGTTAGAATGAGTCTCTGTATCGTAAAGCTTTGACATCTTTTTTGTTTTTAAGCTTGGAGAGACTCTACAAGTCTTTTGGTGAAAGGTGAATTTATTCCCTGACTACTTAATCTATCAGTCTTTTGGCTTTTATATTTTTCTTTACTAATTCCATAGGCAAAGATTCTGCCTTGTGAATTGCCAATGTTGATAATAAGCATTCATCCCCTTCCATAAATGCATTCTGATTTCCTTTTCCTTTTATATTTTAATTTTCAAACAAACAAGCAAGGAACATAGGACACTGAGCCAGGCCTGAGTAGGGAATGATGTTCCTTCTTGACTGAATTTAGAAAAACAAGCCTTGAGAAAGAGCTCATTGTGTAGCCTCAAACCACAGGGGCTGGCGTTGCTGGTGTCTGATGCTCTCCTTCTGGAATACCCTGGGCCTCAGGAACTCACCCTTGCTTTTCCAGCTCCCAGATGGTCAGGATGGGATCCAGTCTTTAATGGGGCCCAACTGGCACAAGATCTACATCCTGGGAAGAGAGCTGGAGAAAGTTTATTTAAAAAATAAATTACAAAATAAATAAATAAATAACCCACAAAACCAGAGGTAGTGGAAGCATAATGTATTTACTTCAGTCTTTTTTCTCCCAAATCTGTTATTTTGAAAGATGATCTTGTTGCCATTTTGTTTTGTACAATTAACTGCATTGATTTCAGGACCTGGTTACATTCCTGGTCAGAAGAACTGGGCAGTATATTTCTGTGAATGCTTAATGACGATACCAGGAAGTTTGTGGTGGCAAAGTAAGAAGTTTTTTTGTTGTTGTTGTTTGGGAATTTTTTAGTAAAAAGAATTCAGAATGGAGTGGTGTTGATTATTTTCTTTTTGTAGATTCATAAGAAACTTTAGTGAATCTTTATCTTAATTATTAATGGTGGCTAATGGCATCACAATATTTATTCATTCAATGTTCAACAAGTATTTATTGAGTGCCTACTAGTTCCAGGGCCTTGTTAAACACTGGGAACATAGCAAAAACAAAGAAGGCCAAGATCATATCCTTATGGGGCTGATATTCTACTTAGGGAGACACGGACAATGAATAGGAAAGCACATCTACATCTCTCTACCATCCACCTGAGTCTATGTCGATATCTATGTTGAGAGAAATTTCAGTGATAGGTAACAAGACTGACTACTCAAAAGCTAGATTTTAAGTCCCCCATTTAACTCAATTCCTGAGACTTTAATTTCAAAAGTCTCCTTTGACATTCATACATAAAGTTTATCATCTTTAAGGATTCACGTGACTCAGCATAATTTGGTAAACATCGGTTTAAAGTTATTTTCTTGAAAGGACAAAAGGAAACCAGAATGTTTGTGAAACAGTAAATGCCTCCTCTGGCTTTTTCTCACGTTCCCTGAGAAATCATACACTGCTTTTGAGACAGCAATTCTTGGGAATGAAAGAATCTGTGTTATGAAACCCAGAGAACTCTGATTAGGGAACAAACCAAAACACACCAAGGAACTCAGAAGAAGAGCTGGCATCCCCTGATTTATGTGGTAGCCACTTCAGGGAAATAGAGATATAATATGGAGGTTCAGCCAGCACAGTCGCCAAGAATATATGCTTTTCATATTTCAGCTTCCTTTAGGAACTCCTGAAAATAATATATTTTAAATGCCGTGTCTAACTCCAAAAAGATGCATGTTTCAGAGTGGTGGAGGGAAAACAAGTTTGCCTGTTTGGTCCCTAACACCTTGGTATCTCTTTTAAAATCCATAGTTTGATTTGGTTCTAGAGCTTTAATTATGCTTTTATGTTACAGTTTTCTTATTTAAGTGTCTGCTTCATGTCTATCACTCAGTACCCCCTGCCTATCTCAAAAGAGATGGATATTATTATCCTAACTGAGGAGAAGGGAGAATGCTGTGAGAATTATTAATACATAAATTAAAAATTAATCTGGAAAGTGCTTTAGGGTCCCCAGAGAAGCTCTACTCAAACATAAAGCATATATAATATTATTATCAGCACCTCCACAGAGAAGATAGGAGCTGGTGCAATATAAGATTAGTAAACTGAGGCACAGAGGGTGTCAATGAGTGAATGGGCTAGCATGACCCTTCAATGGGTAACATCTAAAAACCACCTTGCCAGTGCCCACTTTAGGCTTTTTCTAGCCACAAATGCTCATTATTTTTCCAGAGAAGAAACATTTCCTTCCTTTTATCCCTTCTCGTTGAGTCTTTGCTTGTTTTGGACTTTTTTTCTTTACTTTTAAGTGTTGAAGGTGATTAAGGTTAAAATATTAGCTCCTAAACCTAGTAATGAGAAATCACTGGTGTGCTTTCTAGTAACCCCAGTTATTTTTTGGCTTTGTGGCTTGGAACTTCAAATTGCATTATTTTACCTACTCCTATTGGTTGGAAAACATGGATAAAGACTTATCTTGGAATTGCTTTTTTGTTTTCCTGGGGAATCATTCTCAGCTTGCCTTTCACCAGTGAGGAAAGTTGTTTTGAGTAGCCCCTATGTTCCCAGTTCATTTCAAGGTATGGGAAAAGCTGAGGATACAATCCACGCTTTCAAAGGCAGAGGTCAGATGCAAAGTACATGTACCAGGAATTATGGAAAAACAATAAACAGTCATATGAAGAGACAGTCATGGCTGTATAATGATGGTCATTAGTCAGGCCGACTGGCCACTTCCAGTTGGTTTCTTGATCATATTTCTTAACTTTCCTGAAACTTATTTTTCTCATCTATGAACCAGCTAATAATCATACCTACCCCATAATACTACAGGATGTAAATCACTGAAAGAGTTTAACATAGCACTTGACACATGGGAAAAAGACAACAAAAGGTCATTATAGTTGAAGTCATTATCAGGGTCATTACCATCATCAATTTAGTGAGAACTAGAACAATACAGATAATAAAAGCTGTGGAATTCTACAACATGCTTCTACTCATGTTTTTAAACACTAGGTACTCTCATTTACCTACCATGTGGGCCATACTTTTGATATGATGGGAGGCTGTCTAAAACCCATGTAGAAGCTTGTCCTCTTCCCTGCCTCTCTTCTGGGCTTCCAGACTTTGCAGGCTGCCTCTTTGGAGTTCTACGTGCACAGCTGCATGATCTACCATGCATTCTCTCTCCTGATTTCAGCTCTTCTGTCAAGGAGAGGCCCCATTCAACCACCTTCATGTCTGGCTCCATCTCTGTCATGGCCACAGCAGCTTTACTTTGTACCCAGAGGCCTCAGTGGGCATATCTCACCTGGCTAACCCCCACAGGATTCTTCAGGTTCTGTGGTCTGAGTCTGGAGAAGAGAAAATGCTCACACAGGCAGCTTAGAGGGAGCAGAAGTGTTGCTGCTGGCAGGTCCCTGGCATGCTGACAGCCTCACCTGGAGGCCTGCAGAGATTATGTGTGTTTCATCTTAATGCCACATGGAAAAATTCTTTTTTCTGAATATAGTATTAATGCATTTTTATTGTTGAGCAATTGGAGAATTCAGAAAGGCATACAGAAGAAAGTAAAATTGCCCATACCTCTACCATCTAGAGGTAACTTCCATTAACATTTTGATGTTTTTCCTTTCTTCTGTGCAAATACACATCTAATTCTTATATAATCACATGTAATACATATTGCTCCAAACTGATGTTATTCTACTTTTTAAATAACATTTTTCTCATAATAAAAATAATGGCTTTATATGTACAAATAGGTTTATTCCATAATTATTTACATGATCCAGTGCAAGTTTGGGGAATTTACACACACAGAAATACATACACATAGGAGGAAGAGGCAGACAGAGAAGACAAATCACATCGAATGTTATCACTCCAGAAATAAACACTCTTACCATTTAGCAAAGATCTTTTGTGGCATACTTTTTAAGTATTAATTTTTAAACTTTTTTTATTTCATTTTATCATTTCTCACTGGAGTTACACACATTTAGACATCCTTTACTTTTTTACCACTTACATGATATACAAGCTCATGCTCATATTGAGATCTGAGTGCTGAGCTAGTCAGATAACTAATATTAAAAGCAACTTAGGTAGAAAACGAGAGTTGAGTATTATCAGGTTAAGAACAGTAGACTCACCTGGACTCATGGATAATGATTAAGATACCCAGTGGAGTCAATGATTTAGTAGAATTCTGGCCTAATTTATGTAAATATTTATTCCAGAAATATTTTGAAAATATTCTGTATGTAAATCATTAACTACTTAATTTGTTTTTTATTTTATTTTATTTTATTATTTTTTCTGAGATAGTCTTGCTCTGTTGCCCAGGCTGGACAGCAGTGGCACAATCACGACTCACTGCAACCTCGACTTCCTGGGCTCAAGCAATCCTCCCACTTCAGCCTCCCAAGTAGCTGGGACTACAGGCGCATGCTGCCATGCCTGGCTAATTAAAATTTTTTTTTGTAGAGGCAGGTTCTCACTTTGTTTCTCAGGCTGGTCTCAAATTCCTAGGCTCAAGTGATCCTCGTGCCTCGGCCTCCCAAAGTGTTGAGATTACAGATATGAGCCACCACACCAGGCCAAGTTAACTACTTTAGAGGTTGCAAATGTGAATTAGACTGTGTTCCTGATCTCAGGAAATATCTAATGAGAGAAAGATGTGTAGGACAGTATTTATGGCACAAAGCAAAATAGGCTGCTAAGTATTATAGTATCAATATCATAATAGTATAAATTCCTCAAAAATGCAGCAACTTTCACCCTTAGGATCAGGTAAAACTTACTGGAAGAGGGAGCGTATGATTGGGGTCTTTAAGAACAAGTAGAATGTCAGTAGAAGAATGTTTAGGAAAGAATGGCATGGAGAAAGCAAAACTGTGGGGCAAGGGGATGGCGTTTTCATGTATCCACATGCCCTTTACTCCATAATGTGGTAAAGCAAAGTGGGAAGTGTGCCTAGGAAGGGAAATTGGCCATCAGGCCTTGGTGAACCCTAAATATTATTCTGTTAAGGAGTTTGAACTATGTAATAGGCAAAGGGGGCAGCTGAGGGTTTGGTTTGAGGCAGGGCATAATATGATGAGATTGTATTTGAAGAAGATAATTAAGGTGGAAAAAGTAGAAGTAGAGGGAGACCATTTAGAAGGCAATTTTTCCTACTATTGTAATAGTGTAAGAAACAGTGACAGTCTGAACAGGAGAAAGAGAAGACACAGAGAAGAGCCAGTGGGGCCCAGTTTGGGGCAGAATCAATATGACTTAAGAAAAATAAAGGAAGAAAAAGAAATAATGGTAACCTCAAGTTTTCTGTTTTGGGTAATTCAAAGGCTAACATTCCTTTAACTGAGACAGGAGACACAGGAACAAGAAATATATTTAGAGGTAGTAAGATGATAAATTTAGCTTGGGTTATGTTGAGATTGAGATGGCAAGAAGACTTATTTGGGGAGATTCTGTTACTCTGTTGCTAATAAAAGTTTGATGCTTGGCCAAAGAGATCAAGTCTACAGGTGTAGATTTGGAAATCAGTTTAGCTGAGGTGGCTGAGCTAATGGGTGAAATCAAGAAGTGCTAGGCAAATAGATAAAAAAAAAGAGGACAAAACTTGTGAAATTTCTACAATTAACAAGTTGACAGAAAAGAGCAAGTGAAAACCAAAATAATCAGGAATCAATGAATAAGAGAAGATCTCTGGAAAATACTTCTTTACAGGTATAAGAGATTGGTTTTCATCCAAGTGTTTCAAATAAATTAACTTGCCTGACCATCAACTTTTCTCATCTGAAGTACATAAACCACAAACATGATTTTAAAAAATTAGTGAACATGAAAGTGCTTTGGTAAACCATCAGACACTTTGCAAGTCTTACGTCTTATGATTATTGTCACATAAGAAAATGGAGAGTTCCAAGGAAGGGAAAGTAGTGTCAGATGCTACAGAGTTTCAAAAGAATATTTATTTCTAGCCCAAATTGTTTGGCTTGTAATTTAAGGAAGTTAAGTCAAAGAATGAATCTGTTCTCTAATCACTTAGAACAGTATTTACCAAAGTAATGGGGCATAGACCCTTGGTAGTACAAGAGACATTTTTAGATTTGACACAGACATGAATTAGAACTGAATCACACTGTGAGAAAGTTAGTCTCCTTTTGGTTTCTCTTTTAATCAATCCTTTTGTTTCTCTTTTAATCTTTGTTTTATTCCATAATTATGATTTTTATTAAAGGGATAAAGTCTCAGGGCAAAGAAGTCTTTAACATTTAACACTAGCTAATCACCCTTTTCAATAAATTCCTTCAGGTTGTCAACAATAGCTAGCTAGAATTTATATTAACTTCAAGATTACTATCTACAATACCTTCTTATTTTGCAGTTGATACCAGTTTTCCAATTATGGTAGTGACATAAAGTTTTCTTTTCAAATAAGTTTTTTAAATAAAAAGATAATCACTTTTAAATTATTAAGTATGTAATTATATAGGTGGTATATAGATATGACAAAACTAAGAAAGTGATATTCCAATGATGAAAGTTTGAAAAATTTAGACTAGCCCTCCCTCCTTCTGTTGCTTTGAGTGGCTGCCTTGGGTTCAACCAGGCTGGAACAATGTGTGAAATTTGTTTTGTGATTTGTGGGTCTGGAGTTCTACACCCTAGATCTAGACCCTGTCCCTCCTCTAGGGTGTTGGGTCAATTTTCGGAGCCACCAGACATTTCTAGATTTTTGTGTCCTTAACTGTCAAAATAAGAAGATTAGCTTTAAACTATCACTAACATTCCTTCCAGCAATAAATTCTGCAGTTCTTTGAGTGATTAGTAAATAAGCCTGTGCTTTCAAATTGATCAAAGTTAGCTAAAATGTTTTTCCTCCATAAGCATCAATATCATGTGTCAATGCTAGAGATTCTTCCCAGACTAAGATTCACAGCTAGGAAAACATCAACAAATTTATTCTCTAATTATGATTCAGATCCTACCTCATCTGTGAAGGATTGTTGTTTAGAAGGAATCTCTGCTTTAGTTAGGGCAATTAATTAAAATTGAAAATGAAATTGTAAATGAAAATTTGTTTGCATTTCCTGAGCCTAATGCTTTATGCTAAAGCCTCACTCTCAGTCTGTAGTTTTATTGCAGTCATATCTAATCAATTTATAAAGCCCATGAATTTTATTCCTTGGTATAGCAACTCATACATATTAAGTCCCTATACTTAAAAAGAATCTTCATCCATCTATTTACTAATATCTTTCCATCTTTTAAAATTTATTTCCCCTGAGAACAAGGAGAGCAGGTGAAGTGTTTTCTAACTGGCTGAAAGTTCTTATCAGTATTATTGTGAGTTAATGGTACTCTGTATCCCAAGTACGTGTTAAAATTAGAAGCATACCTTCTATTTGAAATATAACAACATGGAACATCCTTCACCACCAAAAGCATGGCAAAGGACCAGGCAATAAATGAAAAATGGAGACAGCACAGGTGCAGAAAACACACACACAAAGTCTTTGGATCAGAAAAAAACTGAGTTTGTTACTACCTTTAAAAAGTTTCTATATGAACAATTTTTTCTCTATGAATACAAAGGAAGTGTTTGTCCCGTGATTTTTTTGAACTGCATCAGCGTTGCCTTTTGCTCTAACTTGCTGTGACAAGGGTAGAGTTGCTTATGCAAGCAACTTAATTTTAAGATTCTGTTTTCTCACCTGAAAAAAAAGGATAAAAATACAGTCATTGTTCTGACCAAATTGTTGTTTGTATGTAAAATATCCACCAATGTGGTAGATACCTCCTGGGTACTCTACAAGTTTTAGTTCCCAACATTGCAGTAACAGTGTCTCAACAATTAACATGCTCTTGATTTGGGGAAGGTCATCTTTTACTGCCCTTCAGAGCCTCTTTCTTCTTATTCTCTCTACATTATTAAACTCGATTTCCTGATTTCCACGCTCACAGATTACAAGAGCAAATTAGAAGGTGCTAAGAACAACAGGAAAAAAAAGACAAAGAAGCAGAATAAAAGAGAAGTAATTTCAAAATCTTAGAAAACTGGAGCCATTTAGTACAGGGATAAATAGCTCTTCATACCTCAACAGTCATTTAGGGCTTTTTTTATATTACAGCAAGATATAATACAGGGTATTCTAAATGATGATCTTTATTTACCAAGGGTAAGTTAAATTATACACACTTTGCTTATTTTAAAAGCATACAATGCATTTTGGAAGAATTAACAATATGAATAGAACTTTTTTTTATAATTTTAACTTTTATTTTAGATTTAGGGGGTAAAAGTGCAGGTTTGTAACATGGGTATATTGATGTTGAGGTTTGGGATACGAATGACCCTGCTAACCAGGTAGTGAGCAATGTACAGATAGTTTTTCAATCTTTGTTCCTTTCCTTCCTCCCCAATCTAGGAGTACCCAATGTCTATAGCTGCCACGTTTATGTCCATGAGTATGCCCTGCTTAGCTCCTACTTATAAGTGAGAACATGCGGTATTTGGTTTTCTGTTCCTGTGCAGAATAAAATTTTAAGAAACTTTTTTTTGTGTTTTGCTGGGTGAAACCTTAGCCTTTGAAAACACTAAGCCATGGAGATGAACTCGGTCTTCATGGGTTCCACATAAGCACGGTCTTACTGAAATATCTTTTGTGCATCTTCAGCAAATAAGCCAAGGCTGTATATATTCTATGGAGGAGGATAAGGCATTTGTAATTGCTAAGTTAGAATGGTTTTTATGCAGATATGACTTTTTCTTTGTTTCAAGAAGGAACATTTGATATAAATTACTTGTGGGCTTTAGCAATAACAACTTTTTCAAATTATTTTCCCTAGGACTTGGTGTTAGAACAGTTTATCCAGTCAGGGACCCATTGGCTATATCCAGCCTCTCATGGTGTTATCTGTGATTCTCTGGGCAAAACACTTGAACTGGGCCTGCTTTGCACATTGAAATAAGAGCCCTTTCTAAGTTATCCCCATGAGAACAGCACAAGCATGTTAGTTTAAACTCGTGTATACTATATAAATTATCCACTGTATGCAGTGGACTCAATACCACAAATATTGAGCTAACTGCATCTGAAAGGAGTCAAAGAGTAGACAATTGCAGAATCCCATAGAAAGAGAACATGTAGAATCCAGCACCATCAGAGGTCAACCAGTCAAATACCAGGGCTGGATTTTTCAAAGAACCAGATAATGCCAGTTTTATGGCCATTAATAACATTTTAGTTATGTAAACAAAGATAAGAGTAATACAAAATAAATTCTGCTTCATGGTGTAATCTGATTGCCAACAGAGTTCAGAAATGAACTTTCTCATTGTGCACGTGGCATTGCATAATGGACCAGTGATCATTCCGCAGCCTCCCCAGCCTTCCCTTTCCCTTTCCCTTTTATGGAGAGTCCTTAGTTCTGCCAGATCCCTAAGCTATTCTAGGGAGGCAGATTCTTTGCTTTCCCCTGTAAAGCTCTTTGATTGTGCCTCTGGTAGTTAATACACCAAATGGTCTTCAGGGGTACTTCATACGTGCACTCTGCAGCTAATCACAGTGCCTTGGCCTGCTGTTTCCCTACCTCTGTGTTTTCCACATGTTGACGGGCTCAGTTCAAACACCAGGCCCATCAACTTCTGGAGAGGCATGGCAAAGCTCGGCTCTGATTTGGGTGTCTGCTTCAGAGATTTTCCAAAGGATATCCTGTAGTAGATAAATCATTTCATTAGGCCAGGTTCCCTGTTCAAACCAGGAAGCAGAGGGCCTGGCATGTAGGAAAACCCACATAATGTTGTTATGGCTGTACTCAGAGCATTTGTAAATATTGTTGTCAGTGTCTTTCATGCAGGTTCCATCAAGATTGGATTTAAACATAGACACGTTAATTATGTGTTTTAAAGCTTTGTTTATGGAGAGCTGTTAGGAAGACTGTGAAGTTTTAAATATTGCAATGACAATTTTTCCCCCCAAATGTCTCCTCCAGTTGATCACTCCTCATGCCATCCGTGTGCAGACCCCTCCTCGACACATCCCTGGTGTTGTGGAAGTCACACTGTCCTACAAATCTAAGCAGTTCTGCAAAGGAACACCAGGCAGATTCATTTACACAGGTAAGAACCA
The DNA here is from genome assembly GCF_006542625.1 of Nomascus leucogenys. Classification (NCBI taxonomy): domain Eukaryota; kingdom Metazoa; phylum Chordata; class Mammalia; order Primates; family Hylobatidae; genus Nomascus; species Nomascus leucogenys. The sequence goes on from NC_044382.1 coordinate 19,995,822, forward strand.
CTGCACATGGTGAGCACAGAACTGCCTTGGTCTTGTGGGGTCTTTCCCCTTATCTTGTCTGTATAAAAGCATCTGTTTTATTTTAAAATCTAGTTAAAGCCTGCTTTCTTTTTTCATTTTACCATATGTATGACCAAACATGGTGCTTTTATTATTGTATTAAGAATTCATCTAGGTGTCCATGTTGAATGGCAGGTTCTGTTGAAATAACTGGTTGGATACCTAAAGATGCCACATGAAAAATAAGAGAAGGGGAAAGAGGTGTAGCTAATCCTGAGTTTCTGGATGTTAAGCCACCTTGTTAGGGTTTGTTTGCTTTATGGAGTAGGTTTGTGCTTTCATGAACAGTACGTCTTTCGTCTAGCCTGTTCACTGCACTTGTATTACATACAATTGGTAGTTTTCATATTTAATTCTGGGTTGGTGCCTTCTTTCCGAGTATGCTGCATTTTTGTCCTCCCAAAACAGCCTTGGCACATGGCTCTGCCTTGCGGCAAGAAGCTAGGGTTTCAGAGTGAATGTGAATTCCCTCCCATCAGACAGAGAGAACCAGGCAGCATCTCTGTGGAATGACATCAAGTAAAAAGGCTGAGTGCCCAATGTGTACGCTAAGAGATCCCTAGATTGTGAAGTGCAAACCAAACACCCAGGGATCTTTTACAATTCACATTCTGCTACAGTAGGTCTAGGTAGAACCTGAGATCCTGTTTCTTAAGAGCTCCCAGGTGAGGCTAATGCTGCTGGTCAAAGAACCACAGGTGGAGTGAGGTTCTGGGCCCTCTGCTTAGTGTCAGTCATCCTTGGATAGTGGTAGCTGTCTCCACGAACCGGTCCCAGGTTTCCTTTTCCATTCAGTAAAAGACCACAAGGCCAGACTAAGTACACGGCGGAAGTTGCTTTCACACAAAGAGATAACAGAGCAGTGAAGGGATAACAGTTAACAAATCATAATTATAACCATACAATTAAGTGGGTGAATTTTATTTTTCTGTGACATTTTACTTCAGAGCATCTTTCCCTTGTATTTCAATATTAGGAGTAAAACCAAACATACTTCTTAGTCACCCAGTTTCTCTCTCTCTCTCTCGAAATTATAAAAACAATTAATGCATCCTGACCCTTGGAAATGCCTCCCAGCCCTTTAAACAAAATGCAGGTTTGGTGCCTGCCTGACGATTAGTTTTAGTTAATTGAAAATTATAGGATTGACCCAAGAGGAAAATTTTGTTTGCACTCCAATCACTTTTACAAATTAAGGAAAATTACCACAATTTTGTTTAGCTAAGGTTTCACACTGAGTTCAAGAAATTAGCTCAGCCATCCCAACAAAGTCAGCACTTTGTTAGTGAGCACTTGAAAAAATAATAGTCTATCTGGAGTTTTGTGGTGTATACAAACGAAGCATAGAGAAAGCTATGATGCTTTATAGAAGTAGGCCAAGTGTTTTTAATTAGGCTCATTGGTTCAGCGCAAGTTTTGAAGAACAATCAAACTAGCAGATTAGCTGTTTCTTTTAAAGCTAGGATTTCTTGCCATTCATTTTTCCCATGAGAACTTCCACATAGCAGTGTGTGTGTGTGTGTCTGTGTGTGTGTCTGTGTGTGTGTGTGTGTTTTACAAGTCTCATTATGGGGCTGCAGGAAAAGGACCAATTGAAACTTCTGATACTGTAACATTCCCCAGCATCATTCCAATGGATGGGAGTTTTTCACAGTGTTCCCCACTGAACTCGGTGTTCTGGAACATATTTCAAAACCACAGAGGCCAAATGTTTTCTCTGAGAAGTTTGGACTCTGTTTTTGGCCGAAAACATTAGGCCTCGCTGGCTGCTTATTTACTCAGCTATTAAGAACAAGAAAAGGAGAAGAAAAAGAAGAAAATGCTTGTGTGGTGGGAGGTACAGGAGGCAATCAGGCATGGTTTCCGCTTTGGTGACAACGTCCCTGCCCATTAATGGTTACATTTTGTGGTCAGGTCTCATTTAGAAGAAATTATTTTTAATCAGTCTTCAACAAAATATCCCCTAGAGCCACCTGGCCATAAAAGTTAGAAAAAAAAAATCACCCTCATTAAATTACTTAAGTTCTCAAAAGAAAAGGGCTAGGTATCCATCAATATTTGGAGTTTTTTTAAACACTAAAAAAAAAAAATTGCCGTCAGTTTAAGAAATCACATCTTAGAAAATCTATATCACACTAGAATTAAGAAAAAAGTGTTGGATTTTCAAGTCTAGAAAAGTAGTTAAGGATAAGAGCAATAAGTTGGCGCATATGCACGTGTGTACATCTGTGGGAAATTTAAGGTATGAAAAAATGCTTCTGGTGATCTGGCCTCAAACTGTGGGCACCAGGCAAGAAGCCTTGTTTTTTTTTTTTTTTAAGTATTCTAGGAGAGAGTTCTAACCTCTCCCCATATTGGAAAAATAAAAATCTGAAGAAATTGGCACAGTGATTTCCCCTCTGGTATAGTTACTTGGCTGTTAACAGTTATTGTGACATCACATCATTTCTGATGAAAGGGAATCTGTGTTCACTGGTGACCTACACACAGACCTTTTGATCATTAGCATTAAATGCCTCTACCATGCGTTGCTTGTTCATGGCTGGGGCTACTGGCCTCTGTGATTTACTCAGTTTACCTCTGCTGTCACCACTTAATAGTAAGGGTATAGAGGTGGCTCATAAAACCTCTCTGTTCTTTGTATCCAAACAACTGCTCAGATCATTGCAAATGTACAGCATGCCTCCTTTGTCCACCCACAGAAGTTCACACTTCATTTTCTTTAACATCCATAGTATTTCAAGATGTGAGCCTTGGTTTTCTGGATTGGGTGAGCTAACCCTCTTCTTTGTTAGTGAAATATCACTTGGAATTTTTCCCTTGAAAAATATTATTGAGCTGAAAAGTAACACCCCAAACTAAGGCCTTATTGCTGTTTTTAAAGTATGCAAGAGAGAGTTGGCATTTGTAGATGTAAATGTCTCTAAAAGTCCATAGCATTAACAAGAAGAAAAAAGGCAAGAACAACATGGCTTAATCTATACTAATAAAGGCAGACCTTTTGGGGAGGGAAGAATCTGACCAAGCACAGATTGCCTGCAAGCTGGCTCCACTTGTGAAGATGGTAAGCAAGCATACATCTCTCCCTCATTGGTTCTTCAGACCAGAGACACACGAGGAATCCACGGCTGCTAATGTGCCATGCCCTTGTGTTTGTCCAATCAGAGGCACAGACTCTGGAAAGTGAATCCTGACTGGATTAGAAGCAGAAAAGCTCAATAGCACTTTCTAGATCTTACTTTATTGTGTCCAGTTATTGTTATGTAAATGTAGGGCAAGGCCGACTTTAATTTTCAATAAATGTTTTCTAAGAGAAGGCAACAAAAACACTATCTAATCACATGATTGATTTCAAATCCCTATTATTGTTTCTGGTCAGTCCAGTGGGAATTAAATCCACTATAACCTCACTGCCATGTAAGGGCTCTCCCTAATACCTTTATTATTCTCACAGCTTGTTTTCTTGCAGGTGTTACATCTTTAAGTGACTTGGATCTTTTAGAATCATGATCTCTCCTGCTAAGCCCTAAGTAGCCTTGGAAGCTAATAAAAGACTCTTAGGCACCTTCAGCTGCTTCCTCAAAGTTTTTGTAGTTGGTTTTCCTGATAAGAAGTGGCCAATTCCAAATGCATGTTTTGCCTTCATTCTAGTTGTATTTTCTGTAAGAATTTTCATATATTCTCAGGGAATATATGACTGAAAGAATGGGACACCAGGACAAGGTTTGAGCAGCCTAGGGGTACCCTGAGAGCTGTACACCACCTGACCCCCCAAAAGTTGGTGAAAACGGTGATGAATGATTATCTAACAACTCAGATGTCTGGTTAGGTCACTTATCAGATCTTTACTACCACTAACTTTTCCAATTCCAAACATTTTTCACTCAATTTCCTGTTCCTGTGGAAGGACTAACCCACATTCCTGTGTATTAGCCTGTGAACTAACTTCGAAATGAGAATTCTTCGTGGAAATACTTCCTGTTTGTACCTTGTGCCCAAAATAACTCCACATCCCTTGCCAATGCATAACACATTGCTTTGCACATAGGAGGGGCTATTTTGTCTGCATATGCTCTGTGGAACTTGACAGCTTTCACTATGACTTTTAAGTTTTCCATTTTTTCTCCCTATCCCTCTTATTTTCTTCTTGCTCTCTCATCTCCCCTATCTCCCTTTTGCCTTCCTCCCTCTTTTCTTTACTCCCCTCATCCTTTCCTCCCTCCCTCCTAAGGGGATAGTACCTTGCATACTGATTGACTGCTTAGGTTCAAGATGATGGATATAGATTGAATTCTCAGATCTACCATTTACTAGAGAGGTTATCCTTGGGACATCATATGATGCCTCTAAACCACCGTCACCTTATCTTTATAAGGAAATAATAATAATACCTTGCTGGGGTTGTTTTTAGGATCAGGGAAACATATGTAAAGTTTTAGGATCACGGAACTGTATTTAGCATGAGGCTAGATACTAGTAGTTTCCATTAATAAATGGTGGCCATTATGATTCATTCCTTTGTTTCTGAGTCCCTACCAGGAATAACTATTTTCCACGGATTGTTTATCATCCTCGTCATCTTCCTAGAAATCTAAGAAATGTCTTTTGGGATTATTAGTAACACAACTGTAGGCATCAGTTTAAAGAAACAAGTAACACCTGTCAACCCCAAATAAAAGGAGCAAAGTGTAAATAAAGTAGCAAGATAAAGAAATGCATAAGTGTAAATGTAATAATTTGCTTAAAACAAATATTTTCGCAGGAATGCATCACACAGCTAATATTTTAATCAGATACTCCTGATTTGTAAAGTTCTCTGGTGTTAACTTTTTTAGGGAACAACACATGCTTGTTCTCTTATTTCCATCTCAGCCCCTCCTCTGGAGGTCCTCGCAACAGGAGTACAGCCTATCACCAACTCTCTTCAAAAGTATTTAGGTTATAATCAGCTTCAACTCCAGCTTCAAGAGTTTTCACCAGAAAGCTCTGTTTCTCATTCTTGGAAACCTCCTCCACAAAATGAAGGCTGCCACCTTGGGCTTGAACAAAGTCATCGGTTTTAGGGAGGAAGTGGAGTTTGCACCTAATGGATCTCCTGCACTTTAGCCTTTCTTACACGAATTCTTTGTCACAGCATGCTTCTGAAAAGCCACTTTCATGTCATTACCCTGCGGAGAAACCTTCCCTCTTTGCTCACTGTATGTAAGATGTAGCCCAAGTCCCAATGTTTGGCTCACTGTGCTCTGGGGCTAGGGCTTATGATGCTCCAGTCAAACCAGTTTCCTTGCTGTGCCTCCAGCTCGCTTTAGCTACTTTGGACATGGTGATTCACCTGAAGGATCCAGTTCAAACTCTTACCTCTCTGAAGTGTTCTCTGACCACTGTGGTATAGTGGACAGAGCCCTGGGCTGATAGCAGTGAGGCTTGCGTTGTATGCCAGCCTTGCCACTCACTAGCTATGGGACAAGTTGCTTACGTGCTCCGGACTCCGGTCTCTTCATTGTGCAATGAGTCAGTTGGAATGACTTTGGTGCTCCCTGTAACTCATCTGGATTGACTGAGAGAGTCTCTGTCCTTGAATCTCTTTTGTCCCATGTGCTAAAACCATCTCATTCATCATTCACTTCCTTTTGTCCTTAGCTCTCTTGTTCTGTTCATAGGTAGACAAATCATAAAAAGTCCACAAGCTTCATGAAGAAAGAGAAACTCTTCCTCAATCTTATTTTATATACTATGTTGAAGCGATTTGGCTCAGCATTTTACTTGTAATAAGTGCTAATAATTGACATATTGCTCAGGATCAATGGGTCTTCATTGATTTTTGTCCTCTGGATAACATGGAATGTAAATAAGAGCTGTTAATTAAGAATCTGTCCCTTTCTACTTGAAGTTTTACATGCATGAACATAGTTTAAAAAAATGAGATTTGGCTTATATTATAAATTTCATTTTCTTATCTGTAAAATGGAGCTAGTTTAATAGTACCTTCACCTAAGGAGTAAAAGGGTTAATGTATTTGATTCAATCCTGAGAGTACCTGGTCCAGTACGAGTGCTCCCCAAAAGTAAGTGAGAAAAGCAGATAGTGGGTATATATATTTTTGAAAATCCAAAGAATTTGTCATCAGTGTTTGATGTTATGTATGTGTCAGCTTGGATTGTGAGTAAAGACATTGTTTCTTTCTAGGCATTAGAATAGGAATAAAAATACCTGTGTTCTGTTCTGATTTTACTACTTGCTTTTGTTACTTCATTCATTCACCTCACAAATGTTTGTGGATTGCCTGTCCTATTCTAGGCAATGTTCTAAACCAGTTCTAGGCCAAGTCCTAAAACAGTGTTAAGCAAAACCAGACACAATCCCTGTTTTCTTTATTCTAAAGACTAAGAGGGAAAATGGGTGTTCATAAGTTTACTATTTCAAACCTGGTACGTGTCCAGAAAGAAACAGTGCTCTTGATCAGCACATAATAAAGGAGCCCTGACCCATCAGAGATATTTCTCTACAGGAAAAATTGCACGAGCTGAAGTTTGAAGGATGACAAAGAGCTAACCCAACAACCAGTGAAGGGTGGGGGTAGCATGGGGTTAGGGAATGAGCCTTCCAGCAGAGGGAGCAAATGAGAAGGCCCTGGGTGGGAGGAAACACGGTACCCTGGATGGCTGTAAGAATTGCAGTGAGGCTGGAAAATCAAGAGGGAGGAGGAGAACTGTGAGAGAGAAGCCTGTGAGAAGCAGGCAGGGACAAGGGTATGCAAAACTTTATAAGCCATGGGGAGGAGTTTGGTTGTTATCTTAAGAATAATGGACAGTTTTGAAGTGTCTGAAATGACAGGTGGATGTGACCAGGTTTACATTTTGAGAACAAACTAACTCTGGCTTCAAGAAGCATAAGAGACCAGAATGTATCTTGGACGGCCTCTTAGGAGGTCATTGCAGTAGTCTGGGAAAGAGATTTGGTGACGTTGATTCGGGTGGTAATCAATCAGTGGAGATGGAATGGAGTGAGAGGAATCAAGAGGAATTTAAGAGGAAAAATGGAAAGGACTTGATGGGTTAGATGTGGGGATGAGGGAGACAGAGGAGTTAAAGCTGCTAGATTTTTGTCTTCCTCAACTTAAGGGATGGTAGGGCCATCACTTTTCTGTGCATCCCAAGGATCTTGTGAGTATCAATGAAAAAATGGCCATGAAAATATTTTGCATAGCGTAATATTCTATACATATGTTAACTGTTATAAAGACAAGCCTACGCAAACTCAGAAAGAATTGGAGAAAGGAAGGCAAGAATGTGTTTTCTTTTTTTGTCAGATTGTTTTCACTTAGGATTCAGCCGAAAGAGGGCTGGGTAATGAATACTTGACTAGCAGCTCTGCCTTAGCAGTGTCCTAATTGGAATAGACCCAACAAGAAAGAAAAATTCACAGGCTGCTCCTGTCCACATGTCTTAAATATTACTCCAAATGAACCATTTACACACACAGAAAAGAATTCAAGGCAGAGGGAGTGTTTATTCTTTTTGCTTTTGTGATACTAAGGGTAGGTCCCAAGCCTCTCCTTTTTTTTTTTCCCCACAAAATATGATTTTTTCCTGATCAGATGTATGCTGATGTGATCAGTGATTCTGAATCTGCTGGCATTTGTGCAGTTAAATACTGTTGGCGTCATAATGAGAACAACAACAACAAAAGTCACTGAAAGTAACCATTGTACTTCCGTGACAGCTATAAAATCAGAGCCATTTCTGCAAAGAATAAAGCTGATCTGAAGGAAGCATATTATTTTGCATATTTTACGTATATACTTTCCAAGAAATATGACCTTTATTTCCTATTTGGAGTGGAGTGTAATCAGGACTTGAGTAGCTAGTATAACAGGATCATTAAAAGGGATATTTTCACTGACATTAGAGGTCTAAATGGCCACGAGGCCTTATATACAACCTTGGCTTTTTCCTGTCTACTCAGAGTTAATAAGTGATAAGGCCAGGAGAGAGATAAATCACAGAAATCCCTGTCCAAAGAAAACATATTGACTACAGCCAAGCAAATAACAGACCATAACCAATGGTCCCATTCATCATTCATGTAATAAGGATATAAAGTATTTCCTACCAATGAAACCGTACAGTAGGAAAAGGCAGATAAGCTGGCCCAATCTAAGGCATGAGATTTGGTTATTAAGGAACATGAACTATTTGTCACATGGCTTTAATCTTAAGATGTGTTGCCATTTCTAAACTATAAATTTCTGGTAAGGGATTAGAAAGCTATTAACAATAAAGGTAGGAACTGAGCTGTATATGTATTCTTGCCAATGTAATGTAACACTGTAAAGTTTTGAACCTCTAATCTTTTTAGTATGATATTACATGATTTGGTTTGCAAAGCCAATAAACTATTTGGAAGTATTCAAGTTTATTTTTTTTAAACCGAGCATCATGATAAATTAACCCTTCAGCTTTTGACTGTATATCCTGAAATTTTCTCAAATATTGTGGAATAGGAGGAGGAAGTGGAACTCTAAATTTCTTTTCCTCTTTTCCTAAGATGTATTCCAAATGTTTGATGGAGGATTATTCATTTTACTTATCTGTGTTTGCAGTGATGTAGATGCCAGTCCTGTTCATTGTTAAAGTTAACGAAGACATGTAGGACCCGCTAGGGCATTCACTTTTGTTTTTCATTCTTTATTGTAAAGTTATGCATGTTGATTTCAGATCATTTAGGAAGCACCAATAAAACATAATTAAAATAATATTGAAATTGCTTACATTCCTACCAGTTTCTTGTAACATAAACACTCAATAAATGTGAGCTATTAATATTGTTTAATGATATATATTTTGCAGTATTTTTCCTATGCATATATCTGACTTATTACCATAATACTTATATCTTACATCATATTATTTCTTTTTTCATTTGAAAATACATAAATATCAGGGAGTTATGAATTTAAAACAATTTTTAGTCATTGATAATCATCTTATGCCCCAGCAGAACCTTATACTGAGATATATCATTATCTTCATGTTAAAGCATAGCCCCCTGGAATTTGGTTTCTCCTCTCTTTTTCTTTCTGAAAAACCCACAGCACAGGGTCAATAAGTCCTACACCTGGATTATTTGGGGTCAGGATCTGAAATTTATCAGCCATCCCCAACTGAGTGGGTGTGTGTTGCTCCAAGGGCCCAGTGTCCTGAGAGCTTGGGAGCAGCTCCCAAAAGCATTTAGCTGTATAGTGTGGCACTGCTTCTGTTTTCAAGCTGAACAACCTCCAAGGTAAATGAATTCCATAATCATGCTCCCCTGCTTCCCGGGACCCACCACGTGCTGCGCTTTTTATAAGTTAAAATGAAACTCATCTAAAACCCTCACGATATCTGAAATGTAATCAAATCCAAAATTGTAACAAAAAGTACGTCAATGTAGGTCCTTCTCTGATCCTCCGTAGGCCAGCAGCATTTCTTGCTAGAGCTTTGAGCTCCTCCTTTGTCTCCCGGCTCTTCTGGTTTTCCACTTCAGTGGGCTTTTGACATCTGTTGACTTTTCTCCTGTTGTTCTCTCCTATTCCACACCTTTTTTTTTTCACACTAACTCTATCTTTTCTCTCAGTCTTCTTGTTCTCTACAATTACTAAATGTAAAGCAATCCCCACCCCCACCCCCCCGGCGCCACCCCTGAGAATCTGTGTAAGACAACCTCTATTATTAGCCTATTTTTAACACCAAAAAACTCAGGTGAAGTGACTTCCTGGGTTATGTAGTAAGTGGAGGAGCCAGAACTTGGACCCTGGTGAAGGGTACCAGAGCCTGCACTGAGTAAGCCTCCTGGCATGCTACTTTACCTTGTTAATTTATGGAATTGCCTGATTCCCTGAAATGAGGTTGTTGGTGATGGGAGAGTGGCGGGTATTTCTAGGACACGTGAGTTCTGACAGGAACTGGAGCCTTAAATATTTTAACCAAATTATATAATTGTGAACATAATGCATACTTATATGGAAGATTTTTAAAATACAAAAAAGTATGAAATAATGATTATCCATTATTCCATCCCTCAGGGATAATCACTTAATGTTTTTGAGTACTTACTTCTAATATAGAAACCATATAGAAGGAAGAGACAGATAAGCTCTCACAATCTAAGGCATGAGATTTGGTTATTAAGGGACATGAACTATTTATCACATGGCTTTAATCTTTAAGATGTGTTGCCATTTCTAAATTATAAATTTCTGGTAAGGGATGAGAAAGCTATTAACAATAAAGGTAGGAACTGAGCTGTATATGTATTCTTGCCAATGTAATGCAACACTGTAAAGTTTTGAACCTCTAATCTTTTTAGTATGATATAACATGATTTGGTTTTCAAAGCCAATAAACTATTTGGAAGTATTCAAGGGTATACAAGAAGGTACTAAAAAATACTCCTATATTTTTATCAGCGAGTCACAATAGGTTTATATAGTTTTGCATCCTGCTTTGTTGTTTATATTATACACTACACATTTCCTCTGTTAGTTCAAATTCTCCCTGAATGCATTTGGTGGGTGTATAATAGTCCGTCTGATGGCTGCATCATAATTTGCTTCATCATTCCTCTATCATTGGACAGCCATATCTTGTCTTTTTTTCAGAATTTTTAACATCAGCTATGCCAGAATATAGTGTGATTCTAAATATATGGTGTTCTCCCTTTTTTCTAGTGAAGTTTTGAGCTTCCAGGGCGAGTTAACCATATACATATTTATAGATACCAATACATTATCAAATGTCTACTTACAATATTTCACATATAAATTTTGTTACTTGTACCTATCTAATATCACATACATAATTTATAACATTTACAAATACAACTTCTGCATTTTGGGTTTCCACCATTAATCAAACTTTTTCTAGTCATTTTTTCATCAGTTTTTTTTTTAAATCAAAGCCAGAGCCATTTTTCTCCCATTATAGTCTCTTCTAAGTTGTTTGTGATACACCTCTTTTTAAATTTATGCATGGTGCTTTCACTGGAAGTTTTTTTTCTAAGCCGTAAGTAACCATTAGCAATATTTTAAAAACCAGTATTTGAAAGGCTTGTTTTGAGGAATATTTGTAATGATAAGAGGTCAATCTCCTTAAAAAGCTACTAAATTTGTATTAACTTTCTAATCCTTTTTGTCTTGACTGACTTCTGCACCTCTGTAAGCATTACTAAACCACCATTGATTATGATTATTTCATGCCCCTACCAATTTAAAGTAACATAATTGAGAAAGTATCTTGCTTTAAAAATACTCAAATATTTAATGAGAGAACATTTTTGGAGGGCAGGGGATCTGCCCATATATAGTTCAGCACACTGATATTTCTTTCCCATTGCTGGGTCCTCAGCCCTGTGCAATCCTTGGTATGAGTTGAATTATCTGTACCACAAGTCAGATATTTTTGACTTGAATAAAGTAGGCTCACCCTTTTACGTGGACGTCATATTATTCAAGGTACTGAAAGTGCAGGTGGAAACCATCCCATTAATATCAGGCCTGAGTTTTTCTGCAGTATCTCTCAATGATGAGAGGTAGACAGAAACTGGCACTCCCTAAATCATGAGCAGAAACAACAACAGAAGAGCAGACTTCCCCTCATACCCACTGCTGTTCAACCTGGCACGTGTAATTGTTCATCTTTTTCCTGTTAACATCAACTGTGGTTAACTTCTTTACATCACGGGTGGAAGGCCTGACTTGCTAGGCGTAGCCACCTGGGATCAGCCTCGGTGGTTAGCTGCAGGAAGCACCAACTCCCAGTCAATACGGAGTTAATTTAGATCTTTGTTTAATGCCAAAAATATATTCACATTTAAATATCTGCACAAAATATGGCCTTCCCAGTCATTCTATACACGTTCATCATTTCCTTTGAGTTTTAATTGATTTTTAAAATAGTCAATGAGGCCAGGATGACTCTTTGAGCTTGTAGGGAGGTTTAGATGAAGGAGTGTCTCTGAACAATCTGTTTTCAGCAAGCTTGTAATTCTCGTGATTCTCTACTTTTTTAAGACTAGAAAAATGAAACATTTGCACTGGTTAGCTCAGAAGACACAGGAGGGTTATCTAAAGGTTTAGAAATTTTCCTTAATAAAATTACTAGCATCAAAGCAAAAAAAATTGTTGTGACTTACTGGAATGTTCTATATTGGGGGTCAAAGTACAGGCCTGATTACTGATACTATGTGTCTCTTCTTCATCTTAGTGTTTGTAGAAACAAGTAAATTTACTTAAATGCATTTTTATAGTTGACAAAGCCTTTCTCATTCATCAATTCCTTTTTGTTCTTTATGAGGAAAGACAGGTATTTTTAGCCCCATTTTCAGGTATAAAAATGAGGTGTAGAAAGAAGTGAAGTGATTAATTTATGGTCATTTAAGCCATCTAGTGATGGGTCTGATATCAGATCTGTATTCCTCCAACTAGTTGATTATACCTTTCAATATCTTAGATTTTTATACCTACCAAATGGACTTATCCCAGTTTTATTCCACTTTTTAGTTTTCTATAAACATAATTCACTAGTTAGACTGGGGGCTTCTAGAACCTCAAGCTGCCTCCCCAGCATTGACACTTTGAGTACATGTAGTTCTTTTATTTTATTGACAGTACTATCACCAGCTGATACAATCTGAATTATTTCTTTGCTTCCTTGTGTGTAGCCTGTGTCTCTCACTAGAATATAAGCTTCCTGAAGGCCGTGTCCTTGTCTTTCTCAACCAGTGTATTCACAGTGCCCAGCATGGAGTGAGACGCAATAAATATTAATCAAATCAATGAATTAAAAAATGTGTGAAGGAATGACGGACAAATGTGACCTTAAATATATGGGATGTGAGTCTTCAAGATAATCTAGTTGTCCAAGTTGTTGATGTCTTTATAGATGGTGAAAACAAGGCTTACAGAGTTTTAAAGACTTGGCTAAAGTCCCTCAGTTAGTGGTAGATATTTACACCAGATTCCTTTTCTTCCACCTATCAGCCAAGAGCTTGTCTCCACACTACGTATATTTTCCTTAGCCTCACCTAGTTACAAAGAAACTGTATGACTATAGATCTCTAGAATCATGACAGATCCCAGTTTGAGTCCTGGCCCAAATTCTTGCTAGTTTCTTAACCACTCTGAGACTCCATTTTCTCATCTGCAAAATGGGAATGAGAATATATCACAGGACTGCTGTGAGGATTTGATAAGGTCATGCATATAAAAAGCTTAGTACAGTGCATGGCATATAGTAAGTGCCTGATTAATGGTGGATCTTATCAAAAGAGCATCCAAGAGAACAGTTGCCTGTAATTTTGAGTTTTACAGATGGAAAGGTCCTCAGAGATAGCCTGGACCAATCCTAACATTTTGTAGAGGAGTCAGCTGAGGCTCAGATAAGGGAAGGGTCTTTCCCAAACTAACACAGGATGAATTTGCTTACAAAACCAGAGCAGATCACATATAAATGGATTTACTAATTACTTTGTGAATAGATTCCCAAGTATGCAAATATATAAAAACATAAAATTTTTGAATGTATATGAAAATCAACAAACATCACCATGGTCATTTGATAAACTCTCTTTAATTCTCTAATTTCATGAATCTTTCAGTAAACTCTCAAGGAAAGGGTGAGGTGGTATAGATGCTTAATTCCTCGGACCTTCCAATATGTGATATGTTTACAAAAGGGTGTCATGGACATCATTATTCTGATTTGTTTACATGCTTTTCTGTCTGTTGACAAAAAAGAAGGGGGTTTTCTTGACCTCTGAGTAAATCAAAGCCCCGCAGAAAAGCCAAGTGCCATTTTCACCATGGGTGAACTGGAGTTACGCAATTTAAGGACATGTCCTTTATCTCATCTTCTTGTGGGAGCCCAGTGTAAGAGCAGGGCATGTCAGACACCAGCACATTGTTGGAAGACCTCATTGGAACTGATGGATCATATTCCCTGGGTCCATTTGGGGAGGGACTTAGTGGGGTCCACCCAAATATACTGTCCCCTGCTGCACTCTTGTAATCTAATGCCCAGTGAAGACTTTTGGTGAAATTCCCTCTTGGCCACAAAATGTCTGTGGACCCTCCTTTGTGCCTCAGTCCCCTGGTGGTCCTTGAGGAGATAAGATGTAAAAGCCTTTATTCAGTGATCTTCTGCTTAGTGGGTTTAGAGGCAAATCATCAAGGGCCAATGAGAGAGAAATACTTGCAAGATGATGGTCATCAGGGATAAGATTAAAACCTGCCTGAGAAGAGATCTGTGCTGTGTGCCTGGCCCAGTGAAGTTAGTTACTGTTTGTTTGATGCCCGACAGGCAGGTTGACTGGCTGACGATGAATGAGTCCAGAAAGTGTTGTTAGGATTATACTGCAGTTAGAGGTGAGGAGGGTATCTATCATTCAATTTTTCCATGGCATATCCGAATTCATAAAAAAATTAGCCAGGCGCGGTGGCTCACCCTTGTTAATCCCAGCACTTTGGGAGGCTGAGGCGGGCTGATCACAAGGTCAGGAGATCGAGACCATCCTGGCTAACACGGCGAAACCCCGTCTCTACTAAAAATACAAAAAAGCCGAGCGCGGTGGCGGGCGCCTGTAGTCCCAGCTACTGGGGAGGCTGAGGTAGGAGAATGGTGTGAACCCAGGAGGCGGAGCTTGCAGTGAGCCGAGATTGTGCCACTGCACTCCAGCCTGGGCGACAGAGCAAGACTCCGTCTCCAAAAAAAAAAAAAAAAAAAAAAATCAAGATTGTATTATATAAGGGATTTCTGTTCTAAACCTTATTTGGGGCTTGTGTTAGGATTCAAAGAAAAGATTTTGTTTTCAGGCCTTCCTAAAAAGGCACTGAATTATTAGTTAAAAGCCAAAAAGGGCCAGTTGTCCATTGATGCTACAGGTAATGAGTAGAGTAAAAAGTAAAATATATCTATTCCCCCTTTCCAACTGCAGCTAATTAAGGGTAGCTCATTTAAAAGCAGACCTAATTTAATCTCTAATATAAGTGTTCAATTAAAGTTGTTCCCACTGCTTTCTTCTCAGAAGGCTGCTTTACACATTTATATATGATGCATTTATGGTATGAATCCTTCTAAGGATCCAGGTGGTAATAGAAAAGTGCTTTCAGGACTTCATAATTGCCCAAATTAAATAATATGTATGTAAATGGGGATTGGGGTATAAATTGTGCACTGCAATGCTATAAGGAATTGAGCCCCTATATTCTGCTATCTTTGCTATCTTTCAGCCAACCAGAATAAAGTACTCCCCATTTTATTCTATACTACTTAGAATAGTTTATTGCATTATTAAGTACATGTTACAAGAAGCACATTGTTGTTTAAGACTCATTGATTTAAGTAGAACTATTCTTATAAAGTTCCATAGGCTTTTACATAAAAAGAGAAGAGCCCATATAAAATTATAAAACCTTAATGTAATAAAACAGCCTATAATATAATATTCTCCCATTTTCTAAAGAAATCACCAAAAATTTTTAATGAGTTTATTAGAACTACTGTTTGTGAATCCTGGGATGTCATGTCTAATTAGGCTTAATGGATTTAAGTATTTCTTTAATGAAATCTCTAGCTTAACTCACCAGGATTATATTCCTTGTCCTCCTGCCCTTAAAATGATTTTACTTTATTTTTATTTTGGGTGGCATTAAAAAGAAATGAAAGACTATGATTCTGCCTCATTCTCAGATGGATATAGTGAAAAATACAGTGCTTATTATGAAGTTAATGTGAATTACTATGTAATTACCACTGGCTGCACTGTAGTGATTATTTAGTTACCACTGAGCATTCTCTGCCAAATAACACACATTATTTCATAGGAAGCATAGAATTAACTCAAGTCATCCCGGAACTCGGGGAGAGAGTATATTCCTGATCTCTTTCGTTGAGTGTGGGCGCTGCTAATGTTAACATCTAAATAATCAAGCTTGGAGCAAACCGACAGCAGAACAGGATATGAGTTTACATGATTTGATTTGCTGATGTTTTAAACACCTAGCAGGAGACAGCTATAGAAGCCAATTAAATCTCTCCAAGGTGCATAGAGTTATCTCCTTTGTGAGAAACAATTTAAGGGAATTGCATTGGCCCTTTAACTGAGGGGAGAAAAAGCATTAGGAATGAAATTTCAGATGCAAAGTGCTGATCAATCCTGCCTCCTTTTGTGTTTTTCAGCTTTGTGCTGTTTGGGCTGTTGCTATTTTAAAGGATTTGCACTTTTATTTTGCAAGCACAGGGTTATGTTAAACTTTTCTTTGGCTATCGATTATGACGTGCTTTAAACAAGGCATTGTGTCTAAAAGAGTAAAACAAAAACAAAAACAAAAAACATGTCAGTACATTCTGTCCCTTTCAGATACTGCATCTTATTTAGTGTACCGGAATTCCCAGTTTAAAGTAATCACAAAATTTATGGAGAAACGGATAAAAAAGGTTGTAAAATATCGATTTGAGGAAAATAATAACACAACTCATCGATAATAAGAAGAAAAATGAAGCAATAATTCAGGGGGTATCGAGCGGCTTGCTGCTGGGAGTATTGATCCAGTCCTTTACAGTATAAGATCGCACCTGAGATTGCTCTGAAAGAAAGAACAGCATTCCTTCGCTCATTATTTCTTAGATACTATCGCCTTGTTACATGGGTCCTGCAGAGTTGGAATAGTTGTGGCTGGGAGAGTGGGACCTGCAATAATAATAATAAATAAATAAATAGCTCAGAAATCTATATTGCCTTAAAGCCACCATGCCTGGTCTTAATAACACATTGGCTCTGGTTTTATAAGTTCTTCATTGCCTTATAGTAGCTAATGACAATTCCTATGTTGTGTGGTTCATTTAGGGGCCGAACAGATCTTCATCTTACATAATGGGTTCTCATGTTTGGAAGGAATTCCTGTCTTGACTGTTGTATTTCTTGTTAAGTCACTAAATTGAAAACAATACATTTATGCCACGTTGGGCCATGGAAAATGTTGGCTTTTGCTTTAATGGGGCATTGTTTTACATTTTAAGACAATTTTTGGACTCAGCAGGACTATGATGGTTCCTGAGCAAAATCTTTAAATAAATTTGGCCTGAAACTTTGAAATTCAAGTTCATAAGTCATGAATTTCTGATTTGTGATAACTGTGAATTTATTAATTCACCTATAATTTCCAAAGTCTTAAAGGACAAATCTACTTGGCAATGTACTATCATCACAGTGAGGCCTTAAAATGGCAGACTGTATTTCATTCCTGAAGAATTCTAGGTTCTTTTCAGACTTTAAGATGATCTTACAAGTAGTATTGAAGAAACATGAATATTTTGCTCTCACATTATTGTTTTTTTGGAGGGGAGGGTGCAATAATATTCAAATTCCAATTTAATTAAAACATTTTGAATAGCTATTATGTTCCAGGCATTTTCTATGTTCTGTGACCCAGAAAGGTAAGGTTCTTGCCCCCAAGACACCTGTATTCCAATGAGAGAAGGAAGGCAATACACAAGGAGGCAGAGAATATAACAATCAGATTGGCAAAAGTGTTAAGAAAGAAATAGGATGATCTGGTACAGTGCAATGAGGGGAGCTAGAGGACTTATTTAGACAGCCATGTGTACCTTAGAATTTGTACAGTATACAAATGGATAGCACTGTAAGCCCTCACAGCATCACCCAGGTACACTTGTTTTTATTTCCAAGCATCTGTGGATTTTCCCTAGTGCTCACGCGATGCTATCATTTGCCCAGAAGATTCACTCTCCCTATCCCATCCCCCAGCCACTCTGTGATCATTATCTAGAAATATGAGCCGTATCAGCTGACTATGTTCTCAGCAGATCAAGCTTCATGAAATTTCAATAAGCATTGATTCATGTCATTGTAGCAGATCCTTGAAATTGTTGTTTCTGTAATATCTGTCTCTCCTTTTCTGACTCTAAAAGAAAAAAATAGGTCCATGGAACAAGAGGCTTATGCGTGGTGTCAATAAAGGTGAATAGAGGGGGAAGGATGGAGAAGCAGAAAGAATAAGACATCTAACTATCAAGACTAACTCCCAAAATAGCTTTCAATAAACTGCAAAGCACACCCCTCCTTCTTTATCCACATAGTAAGATTGAAAGTCATCACTGAGTCTTAAACTGTGAATATTGAAATTGTAAGATGTATGGTACATTTAGTGGAGACGTTGGTGAAGTGCACAAGTCATTTTAACTTTGTCTTTTAATTTTCAAGATTTATTGGTTCCAAGGGAAGAGAATATTTATAAGCGTTTTAGGTATTCACAAAACAAGTAGTTGCCAAACAGTGCAAAGAATGAAAAGAAATCATCATTATGAAGCTGGATGATTCAGGAAATGTGGTGATAAATATGGGAGTGACAACATATTATCTCAGCCTTTTCTAGCTCCACATTTTTGAGTCATGATTATCAAGTGTATCACTTCAGGGAGTATGCTAAGTCAGTTTGGAGCTAGAGGAATTTTAGTTTTAAAAGAATAACCACGCCATGTTTGGGAAGTACAAATACAATAAATTATGTCAAGTCATCTCAGTTTGAATAAATATATATTGTATAATTTGCTTCTGTCTTTTAATTTCTCATAATGAAAAGAAAATGGCAAGCAACATGAAAGCAATTAATTGCAACAATGATTACTTAGCTTCTTAGTGCCTGAATTAAAAAGAACATTAAGATTACTTTTCTAATAGCTCATATGTTTTTTTTAAAAAAGTCATTGATGTTTTATAAAGGGCAGGTGCATTTGAATTGTCCTAAAATACTAGTTTTTCCCTCGTGGGCAAACAGATTGTCAAAAATAAACTGTTGGCCATTCTGCTGGTTGTGTCATAGTGTAGTCTCAAATTCAGGAAGATAAATGTCATATCCTAGCTAATCTATTGTAATCCTTCTCTGTTGTGTGCTTCTTTTGAGACAGGCTGATTATTGAAATACAAACTTGTGACTGTCACTGTGATTTTCTTATGTGTATAAGTCCTCTCTCATCAGCCCAGAGCTTTGTATTCAGCAGTACCCAGTAGATGTTGAGTAAATGAATGGATCAAGAGTCAAGACCTTGCCCTCTGGCCATAGAGAGATTACATTATCATTTAAACCTCTATTTTCTCACCTCAATAATGGAGAAAATAAATAAGCGTATCTTCTTCACTAGTTTGTTGTGACAATTGAAATAATACGAGTAAAGTACTTGGCACATTATAAATGGTGCACATGAAGAACTCAAAAAATGATAGTTATTATTAAAGACTTTAAGTAGTTCTCAATCTGTGATTATCTCAGAGTTTACTTCCATTTGGTTTACAAGTGTATTTCCAGTGCCTCATACTATGCCTGGTCTAGAAGATGCTCAAAAAGTGCTTGCTGAATGAACAAAGCCCCCAATTCTTATTAATAAATAACAACAGCTACTGCTGCTAACACTCACAAAGCACTTACTCTACCACACACTGTTTTAAGCACTCAACATATTTTTAGACATCTAATCTTAAAAACAACACTACAAGACAGGTACTATTATTATCGCCGTATTACAAATGAAGAAACTGAGTCAAAGAGGTGTTCAGCATTTGCTCAAGGTTATGCAACTAGAAAGTGGTAAAGGCAGGACTTTTACGCAGGCAGACTGGCTTCAGAGTCCAGGCTCTTGTGTGTATAACATGATCTTCAGTATTTAGGCACAAAGGTAATGGAAATGTTGCACTGTGCCCCATTTATTCATTCAACAAATATCTATTAATCATCCTCAGTATGTTAGTTACTGGAGATACCACGTACATAATGTGCAAAGATGTGCATAATCCCTGTCCTCATAGAAATTATAGTCTAACAAGTCTGATTTCCTCAAGTTTCAATTTGTTCCATACTTTCCTCAGTGACTCTTGTAATGAGAGACAGTTAAAGTCTGACTTGATGCAGTAGAATGGAGGCTATAAACATTTGCAGGAAGGAGAGTGCAGGGGTAAGCCTACAAGGGAGACAGTTAGGGTGGTATTGTACTGATCATTATGGGTTACCTAGCAGACAGCCCACCTTCCCTTTAGGATGTATGCATGTAGCATGACTTTTGAAGCCCTGGATGCCACTGAAGCCCTTTTCTCCTCTCAAATTTTGTAAGCAGATGTGTGATCTTGCCATCTGTACCACCACACTGACATCTAGGTCCAAACTGAGCAAAGCATTGCTCCAATTTAGCCACAAGGAGGCAAGCTCCTGGCTCAGCCTGGGAAGGGTGATGGGGTATTTGGAATGAGCCCACTTTTTTTTCTTTTCTTTTTTTTTTTTTTTTTCAGCATAAGGGTCAGAAGTCATGTTTTTTTACAAAGAGGCTCCACTAACTTTGTCTTTTATGTTCAGTGCCTCAACTTCAAGGTTACAGGAATTAGTGCCCATGTGTCCACATTTTAAATCTGTGGTAGAATGTCCTAAATCCATAGGCACACAAAAACCGTGGCACATGCATAAATTTCACACTGCTCTGCTTGTCTCTCCAGTTTGAATTTGCCTTCTTCATTATTTAGTTAATTCATTTGTTCATTCTTTCATTCATTCATCATCTATTTCTTTTTTTTTTTTTTTTTTTGTTGAGACGGAGTCTGCCCTGTCGCCCAGGCTGGAGTGCAGTGGCGCAATCTCGGCTCACTGCAAGCTCCGCCTCCCGGGTTCACGCCATTCTCCTGCCTCAGCCTCTCCGAGTAGCTGGGACTACAGGCGCCCGCCACCACGCCTGGCTAATTTTTTTTTTTTTTTTGTATTTTTAGTAGAGACGGGGTTTCACCGTGGTCTCACCGTGGTCTCGATCTCCTGACCTCGTGATCCGCCCGCCTCGGCCTCCCAAAGTGCTGGGATTACAAGCGTGAGCCACTGCGCCTGGCTCATTCATCTATTTCTTTATTAAACGTTTACTGGGGAATTAAAAAAAAAAGGCAGCTGCAAGGATAGAGTTTGCATGTTAGGCACCGCAAGCACAATGACTGGCAGAGAGTTAAAGTCCTGTAATGGTTGTCAGATAAGTGGATTGATGAAGGAATAAAAAAGGAATTCGAAAACCATGATATTTATACTTCAAGAGGTTATTTTTAATCAGGAATGGATTCAAGTAAAATATTCTAAGTAATTTTTGAAGAATGAGTAAGTTACTCAATTTAAAAAAATAAAGGGGGCAAAAGAAAAAATAAAATTTGTCCCAACAGAGTTCAGTGATTTTACAAAACAAATCCATTGATCTAGACTCTCCCAATTTTGTCTGCCTTTTCCTGTGACCACGGGTCAAGATGACTGATTACCCAGGGAAAGGCGCTATAGACTATCTCATAAACATAAAACAAAACAAAACAAAAAACTCACACTTGGTCAGAAGGCAGCCCAAACGCTTCATCTCCAGAGGCTGGGAAAGTTGATCTGTGGTTGAGATTTGGCCAGAGGGAAAGAGCCTGCCAGAATGAGAGCCTGGAATCTGGGGGGCTCAACCAAGATGCCAGTAGAACTCACCTCAAGAGCCCAACACATTCAGCAAGTTAGCAGCCAGGGCCAACTACAGAACTTACTAAGGTTTGCTGCTGAGCTCTTTAAGCTGCTAAAGTACCACTGACATTTTGGCCAAGTTAGGAAATTTTTTTTTTTTCTTTTTGAGGCAGAGTCTGGTTCTGTCCCCCAGGCTGGAGTGCAGTGGCACCATCTCGGCTCACTGCAAGCTCCACCTCCTGGGTTCACGCCATTCTCCTGCCTCAGCCTCCCGAGTAGCTGGGACTACAGGTGCCCGCCACCATGCCCTGCTAATTTTTTTGTATTTTTAGTAGAGACAGGGTTTCACTATGTTGGCCAGGATGGTCTCGAACTCCTGACCTCGTGATCCGCCCACCTTGGCCTGCCAAAGTGCTAGGATTACAGGCTTGAGCCACTGTGCCCGGCCCAAGTTAGGAAATTTTAGAAAGAGAGCCTTAAAAACAAAAATATCTGATTTCACACGTGCCTTTTTTCAATAGAAAACTTCCAGATGTCTTTATCTACACTATTTCATTCAGAATCATAGGTGATCTTTCACCAAACTATGTTTTGAATATTTGGGCACTAGTTTTTGCTTCTACAGATAGGCCCTGACCCAAACTCCCTCAAACATAGAGGTTCTCCCCAAATCCTCTCATGGCAACAACCATTTTCCATGAAGCCCCTCTCCCTCCAAGGGCATTGTACCAAGGCCCTTGCAGGCCTCAGCCTTTGTTTTCTTTTTTAAAATTCTGTGGGAGTTCCAAGTCCATCAAATATCTCAAAATGCCTTCCCAATCCCTGTCTTTCTTTCCACTTTTAGGCCTTCAGCTAGTTAATCCCAATAAAGATTTAGGAGCTTGAAAGTAAAATGAACTTCCTAAAGTAGAAGTCTATTGGTCTCTTGAATTTCATTCTCTGCCTTTTATTGAATGTCAGCTATGTGCAAAGTGTGGTACAAAGCACTAAGATAAAATAGGAGACAGGTGCAGAGCAAGGATGAACAGGAGGCAGGCTGTGCTGGCATATGATGCAAATCAAAGTGACAAAATGCTCTGGTAGAAATCTGGGTAAATGGCTAGGGAGAAGACAGCCCAGCCTGGGAGTCCAGGGAACTAGAGAAGTGGGGAGGGGATATGGCCAGGGGGCTCAGGGTAGGAAAGATTACTTTAAATGCGTGTTTTCTACTTTTTCCCTAATTACTGAGCTCCATCTTCTTAAAAATGTGCAATGGGCAGTCTTTATATGTGAAAAAAAACAAACATTAGTTTATAAGAAATTATAAGAAAAACTCTACACCATCATTATCTATCCCCTTTTAATTTTACTTCTCAGCCATAATATGTTCTACAATAGTCCAGGACCTTACACAAATGATTTCTCAAACTCATTGTTGGCATTGTCCCTCTCTGTCCTCTTAATTCCTTCTCTCCCTGACCTCTCATGAGAGATTTCAGGTTACTTAGGGTATTTTCATTTTCTTTATCATGCTATGGAAAATCCTGAGCACTCGCTTGAATTCAATTTTGAGTAAGAAAAATTCCTTGCAATTGTAATTGTTGGCATTGAATTGAGTGGAGTTTCCAATATTCATCTATTGTCATCTAAACACTTTTGTTTAGAGCAAAATAAGGTGCTTGTTACAATGAGTCAAATATTTGGGGGTCTTTATCAGGTCAGGATGATGTTTTTGATCTGGCCAAAATGTAGTATTTGCTAATACTTTTTCTAACTAGAAAAAAAATCCAATCTGATATCATAGATTTGGAATCAAGGCTGGTGAGTGGCATAGGTTGAGGAGGCTCTTTTGGAAAAGTTATTGAAAGAATAAATAAATGAATGAATGAAGAATACTCCAGCCTGGATTTAAGAGTAAACCATATCACTTGCTTCCTTTTCAAGATGGCCTCGTGTGGATTCTTAGATTATTGAAGCTTTGGAGCATTTTGCTAGGAAATCCTTTCCTTCTATTGCAACATTGTGGCGATCAGGCTGCACTGTCAGTTGAGCACTGGGGACTGAGATGTGTGTGAATGCTGTGGTCAGTCAGGTCTGAGCTCAATGAAAAGTCATTGCCTGAGGGTTGCGTAACTTGATTGCTACAGGTAGGGAATGGCCTTTCACCAACACCAAAGATTTATTGACTTTTGGGTGGAAAAAGTCAGCTTTTATATTTCAAGAGAGTAAATCATCTCTTGTTAATTGTGAAGCCTTCAAAGGCTATTTAGGATGGTGAACTTCTGCTAGAGCTTCATGCAGTAATATGTAAAATATGTAGTTGACCAGAAGTTTACAGTTTTGACTAATAGAAGTATTAGTCAATGAGTAATACTTCAAGTTTGCCAAGTCCCAGCTTATAACTGGACCTTCATAAGCCAGCCTCATGTTCTAACAGTAGAAGCACCCTAGACTTGCAACTTTAAACCTTAGTTAGAAAAAAAATTGGCAAATACTGTATTTTGGCCAGAAAAGAAAGTCTAGGGCTACAACATTTTACCAGGGACTCATGTTAACATTTGGTCTACAACAACTTTGTTTATAGGATACTCATGCAGGTAAGCTTTGTGGTCGTCACAATATTTCTGAAAGTAAACATTTTTGGAAGTAGAAATTTGAGAAAGCTATGGTGGTGCTATTAAGTAACACAGGCCATGGAGAATTTGATCAATGAAGATCAACAACTTTGATGAAATAGTTTTTACCTGAATAATGAATAATTTATTTTGCCTAACAGTCTACATTGCTAAAAAGGTGAAAGCAGTGGTCAATTTAAAGAAGAAAAGTGCATTCACTCAAAAGTTTTTGGCAGAAAGGAGAAAAAATATCTGGTTTATTGATTTCCTTATTTGCTTTCCAGCTGGTGGTTTTGGTGTGGTCGAGACACTTCATGGGGTTCCTGCCTTTAGTTATGCTAGTTGTAGCAGACCACTACCTTGAATCAAGAAAGCATGTTGGTCTAACTCGAAGATTATAGCCAGAACCCATCTGAGGGCTAGAATTTCTTTCCACTAAAAGTTCCGTTATAAATTCTTGTGTTTTGTCGTGTTTCTAGGTATATGTTTAAATGGTTTCAAAATTGATTGCTTTTAATAGTTCTTTTGTTGTTGCTGACAGTTGAGACAGTAAGATGGAGATACACACAGGCTTTTCTTATTAACAGATTTCCTGTTATACATGTATTAAGATTGTCGGCTTCTACTCCTGTTTCCTTTCCTTCTTTCTTTCTCTCTCTCTCTCTTTTTTTTTTTAATTTAGCTTGCTTCATCAGAGGGAGAAAGACTAGCTCAATTGTATTATCCTGTTAGATTGCATAAATCATGTTTAGATAAAAAAAATTACTTTCTGCTTTCTTACTACAGTTCATGATTTCCATTTCGTAAGGCATCTTTTCTAAATTTTGTGCTTTATTATTTTTGCGGTGTTGAGCGAGCGAAAACAAACTCTAGTTCATAATTCACTTTAAAGAACATACCCTTTCTTTCTATTTTCTTGTTAAAACCAAATTGTGTGCAATTTGTAGGAAATTGAAACCACATTTTTCACTTAACTTTCCAAAATTAAAATTTATGGGGAAAAAGAAGCAATAAAACAGTTACAATCTGGTCATCTATAATTATCTGTGTGGTGTGAGCAGTTCCACATTTGAAAAAAGTGACACGGATAACTTATCAAGATTTTACAACCGTGGGACATTTCACTTCTTATTTGCTGCATTGGAGCCAAGATCTCTACAAAATGCTGAAAGTTACACTGTCAGTTTGAAAGTTACATGTGCGAAGAGGAGCTTTGAAATGTATAGAAAACAATGGACAGTATCTAAAAACAGTTGTTTTCCTCCCTCACTCAGTAATGAAATGTATTACAGTAAAAATTTGCCATTGTAGACTGTTCTTATTTCCAGTATTGTTCTTGATTTCAGTTACTTTAACATTCTCTTGTCACGCTCTACTGGGTAGGAGAAAACCACAGAACTAGCGAGATGAACCATCTGTTTATTGGTGCTGCCATTGCTGTCTTGGTATCTCTACTTCTAAAGCTTTCTGCATCTTTATAGATTTCCTAAGAAATGGATCCTTGAAGATATTCAAGTCCTAAGCTGTGCTTTTTTTTTTAAATAAATACTTTTTCCCCTTTTAATTTTGCCATCTAATTGTTTCTAAGTTATAATAGTAAAAAGTTTTAGATTCTAAGAAATTTGATACTTCAATCCTAGTTCTTAATAGAGGGAAAGTTCATTTAACAATGGCTCCTTTGTGGAAATATACTCATATTTAGACAACTTGATGCAGCTGTGGTGAAGTCATTCATTTGTGTTTTCATTCAGTAAACATTTATTGAGTATCTATTTAGTTTCACATCTTCTGTTAGAATCTAAATATAGAGTGGGGAACAAAACACTACAAATAGTACTGCACATAGTAATTATTCCCTTGAACCTTAGCATCATCAACATCATTCTGGATAAAAATGTATGGATGGACAGATCTTTGGCAGTACAAAAAAAAAGATCTAAAACCACTACAATCCTGAGTCTCATCTTAAGCTCAACTGAAATTGTACCCTTGCCTCAGCAACTTACAAATGTTCAAATGTTTTATAAATATTTTGGCCATGTCCATTTCTTTATTGGTAAGTTGATTCTGATCAATATTATCAGAGTTTTAAAAATGTTTTCATTTAATGGATAAGTACTTATTGTATAACACAGTCTTCTAAGTGTTTTACAAATATTTAGCCCACTGAATCCCTGAACATCTCTATAGGGAAGGTATTTGACTGTCCTGATTGAACAGGTAAGGAAACTGAGACATAGATTAAGCCATTTGCCAGAGTTACTCAAGTGGAGGAACCTAGCCAGACCATCTGACTCCAGAATTCATCCTCTTAACTGCTCCACTGTACTCTTTCCTCAGTACTTTGATATTTCTATAACTACGTATGTCTTTTAAAAGTGTGATGATCCCTGAGTGTATGATGCTTGGACATATCTGGTAGGATTCTGCAGACAGCTTACTCTGCCTGTAAGTGGGGAGGTTCCAAAGAGGCATCAGTAAAGGAGTCCCTGGCATGTGATGGCCCTCAGGTCATTATGAGCCAGGGGCAAACGAAACATGTGTCCTACCTTCCATTCATTCTAAGTGGTTTATTCGCCCATCTCTCTAATACTTGCTTAGATATAAAAATAATATGTGCTAATTTAGAAAATTTAGAGAAAAACAGGATAGAATTTCAGGAGTTAAAATCATCCGATACCCGTCACCCAGAGGTAACCACTAAAAACATTTTTGTATATTTCTTTCATATTTTTCTATACATAACAAATATATATGAACATTTTCTTCATATTTGTGGTCATACTGTATACGTGTTTATACACACACAGTTTTATATCCTGTTTTTTTCACATAGCCTAATAAGCATTTTCCCACGCATTAAAATTTCTTCATAAACATAATGTTAAAAGGCTGATCATCTCCCACAGTGTGGATTTACTATATTTATTTATCCATTCACTATTGCTAGAAATTTAAGTTGTTTTATTTATACTCATACAATGATACAATCTTTGCTCTTTTCTCTAACTTTGATGCTTTAAAAACCATAGTAATTTGTGGTAACTAAATGTTCTATCCCTTTATGAAGATTTTTTTAAATGCCCTAAATGATTTTTTTTTTGCGAGTGGTAGATTTTTTAAAAAACTTTTGAAATAATTTTTTCATATAATGCTTTTATTATTTGCACTATAAAATGATGCTATAAAATATAGAGTAGAAATAAAATATGCCCAAGTGTACACATGAACTCACGATTAGTCTAGGAAATTATATCTAGCCATAAAGTGAGAATATTAAAGCTGTTGTATCTATATTAATACAATCAGCCATACTTTTTAATGATAAGTATTTAATCTATCAGTGTCCTCTCTCTTTTTTATCACCCAGTTGCAAACTAGATTCATTTTGGATAATTACCTTTGGTACTAAATGTATATTATCTGCCCAGTTAGGAAATAGATCTGAGGGAATTCATAAATCAATAGTAATAAAGTAAACAGAGAAATGGAATCTATTTCCTCTCTTACCATTTGTTTGAACCCACGCTACTAAAGACAGGGACCCTGTCTAATGGATGTCGGACAGAGGACCACAAGTAAACCCCATTGGGAACAGCTTTCCTTTAAGAATTGATCTGATATTTCAGGAAATATCTTATTGTTTGAATATTATAATGGTAGGTGCTTAATGACAACTACGATGCTTTGACTTCTGCTGTTTACGGAATTGATTTCAGTTTCTCTTTCAATGTTTTTGTATCTATTACTGGGTGCACCTCCTTTCTCTCCAACCTCTTTCTAGCCTTCATAAAACAATTTTTGACAGAGCATTAATGTTAGATTTACCAGTGTTATGCTAACCACAATCTCATTGTCCAAAGGGAGATAAAAATCCAGTGTCCCATACTGTTGACTACAAAAGAGGCTCTCTGTAGTTTCAACGTTGAAAAGATAATTCAATACTCAGAATGGGACCTGTACCTCTACTTCAGCACAAACATGGGAGAGTTAGTTTACCTTGCCCAGACCTCCAAATTGTCTAGCAGGCTAATGAAACTCTGAGAAAAGTCATGCCCAGCCTCCCTTGTTGATATGCTAAATCCCACAGCCAAGAAAATATTCCTGCCATGTAAAAGAAACTCATCACTGCTATTATTCAGTGTATATTCACCTCCCTCATGTAATATAAAAGTATTACCTGTTTTCCCCAAATCCTAAACTCTATAGGAGCTTATTGACTTATGTCACAACTAATGGCATTGCTAGGAGGTATACTAGAGCCCACTTTCACAGTTTTCTACCAAGTGTTGACTTCACCGTAGCATGGTTGATCCTAGACTCAAGTGACCTGATTTGGTGGTGCCTTCCACACCAAAGTTTCAAGGCCAGGAATGTAGTGAGTTAGGAATCTCTTTCTGTGTTTACAGGTTTATAGTCACTGTTGGTTTTAGAATCTTGGCCAAGGGGAAGACTATTAGATTCTGAGTTTATTTCCAAAGCAAAAGCAGGAAATCTAAAGAGATGGCATTGCATATTTTGGGAGGTGGATCTTCTTCGTGGTTTCCAATATTTTAATGACAATTAGAAAATTGTTTTTGATAGGACCCAAGTAGTTCCAAATTCAGAAAGAACTTAAATATGCTTCTATCTTTCACAAAGTCCAATTGTAAATGATGTCTTTATTAGCAGAGATACATACTCTTGCACCCTTGTGACTTTAAGAGGCCACATACTAGGGAAGAGGTATGTGCTTCCTCAAGGAGCTCGCTTCTCCTGGCATAGAAGGGCAGTCAATCTAGGCCCTCTTCCACAGGGAATTGCCATGCTGTGGGCCACAACTTGACAAGATTGCTTTAGGGACACACCTCAAACTCCTGCTTAGGTTTTTCTGCTCTGGAGAGACAAAGTGGAACTTTCAAACAGGCCAAATATTTCAAGAGAGAAATCTGCAATTAGTTTTCTTCCTCCCTCCTTTGATCATTATACCATCCTTTTACATCTGCCAGGCTCTATTTGCAAGCCTCGTCTTCCCTCAGTAGGCACATTTGAAGCCTGCTTAACTGGTATTCAGAGGGCAGAATGGCATTATTTGTGATTCCTTTGCCACTGACTCGGAGCAGTGATGGGAGGACGTCAATTTTGCAAGGGCAGCATTATTTGACACTCTTGCTGCTCAGCCCCAGAACGCTCGTTTGGTTGTGAAGATGAGCACTTAATATGCTGCCTTCTTTTCTCTCCTGTCCCTTCCATATTCCTGCTGAATCTCACATTCCTGTAAGCACAGCCCTGAGAATGCCAGCCTTCAGACAAGCCAGAAAGAAGACACCCTGTGAAAATGGGGCATTAATGGTTTGTGAATCCGAAGATAGTTAACTGATATGTGCATTCAATTAAGATTAGTTTTTCAGTTAAAAGACTCCCCAGGAAGAGCGGCTTTATTCTCATTTCTGGGGTATGAGCAGTTAATGAAGAAGGCATACCAGAATTCCACCCGTGTTATCCGGAGCTACCTCTGGATTCCATAACCATTTTCAACTTACTTGATGAGGGGAAACTTGCCAGTTGAGATTAAACAAGCTGGACAATGGTCATGGAGAAGCATGTGTCATTTCCCATCTTTTTTGTGGGTGACATCACCACCACACACCTCACAGAAACTGGTCTTGTATTTAAGTGTGATCCATTCTGGCAACTTTCCCTTTTAAAATGTATGTCTTAACCAAGTGAAGTCTTTATGTAGCATATGTGGATATGCATTTATATTTTTCAAGTCTAAGACAGATATTTTTACTGTAGGCATCTTTTACTATTTGTTTTCTCCTGTGTTGCCCTGAAGGGAAAGATAACACCATTGCTTCCAATGTATTAGCTAAATGCTTCCACAGGGGCAGTCCATCACAGAGAAGCCAGTTAACAATAGTGACAGCCTGCCCTGGTTCAGCTCTTACTGCTGTGCAACTGGGGCAAGATCCGTCACCCCTCTGTCGTCCTAAGGGTCTTTCTCCTGTAAAATGGTGATGATAACAGTACAAGACTTCACAGAGACAGCAAAGAGTTGGTGATTTGTAAGATAGTGCTTAGCACAGTCGCTGGCACATGGTCATTGTGCATCAATTACTGTGAACTACTATTCTTATCTCATTTCCATTACAAGAATGTAGGTAAAGTCACAGCATGTTGTTTTTAGTCTTGGAGGTTTTTGCAAAACAGCCTTTAAAGGACAGCTTGGGAATGGCTTTAAAACATGTGGATGCTTTGTAGACATGGTCCATGATACTTTCATGGTCCTGGGAACGTTTGTTGTCTTCCTTTTAGTTGGTGTTTGTTTTACAAAATGGCAGGTCCATTTGGCTTTGAAATGGCCAGCAGTAATAGGAATTGGATCATGTATGTGAAGATGTCATCTGAATGACAGATTTGATGTTGTCTTTTTCCATAGGTGCAATTCAATCACATTTCATTTCTTTGCCTACCAATCCTTCACCCAAGACTAGCAGCCACTGTTTTCTCATCTGTGAAACAGGAATACCTACCTTTTGGGGTGTCCAAAGGAAAATAACAAGTTCACAAAAGTGAAATGCTCAGAACCGCTTCTCAACAAATGATCCTATTTAAGTCAGGCTTACAAGGAGGAATGAGGCAGAGGACCTGGGGTTGGTTTGGTTCCAACATTTGAGTTTTAGTTGTGATTCAGCTGTTGACTAGCTGTTGATCTTACACTGGTCACTTAGGCTTTCCAAGCCTGGTTGTGTTTGCTGAAGGAAGATTTTTGCAGTAATAAAGTTCTGAGGTTGATTGAGGAGATGTGCATTTGCCCCTCTCTACCTGACCACATCAAGATCACACTGTTAAATCTAGAGTTAGAAGGGAGACTTAGAAGAATGTATTTGTATCTAAAAGTTGTTTTGGTAGCTTTTGAAAAATGCAATCCAATATATGATTTTGTCCTTAAAGGGTCACAATACCTATTGTCCCAATATAATCACAAAAATTTTCCATTTGAGAATAGGTCAGCAGTTTATCAAGCCAATCTCTGCTCCTGTAGATATGTCCCAGCCCTCTGAAAAAGCCAGCAACAATATCTCACATATTGGTCTCAGGCAAAGTGAATTCCACCGATGGAGCTAAATATGTATTTTTATTTCCTCTAAATTCACCAGGCTTCAATAGGAGCAGGAAGATTATAGAGAGAGTATAGAAGGAAGGTCACTTTGTTTTTCCTTGTTGGTTTTATGCGGGTCCATTCCACCCATAAATATAGAAAGAAATGCAAGATTCAGTTTGGGGAACTTCAGTCTCTTAATTCCAGTTAGAAGGAAAAAGAGGTCCGGAGGAATCTTAGCAACAACAAGGGCTTCTGGTAACACTAGATGACATTTCTAAAGGCCTTTGCCCACTTGGAAAAATAGTTTATGTGGCCACTGGGCCTACTTTTGGGGACGCCTCTGAACTTAAAACAGATCCAGTCTCTAAGCTTAAAATTCTTTCATCCTCCCTACCCAAAATAGCCAGTTAGCCCTCCAGAAAGCTTGTACCGATTTCTAACCAATCATCCGGGTATAAGGGTTCTCATTATCTCTATTAAAGTTTCTGTCATTAAGAATTTACCCAATTGTCACTTTTATTAGTAAAAGCTAACCTACTTTTGCTTCATCTTGTGCTGTGACAAATGCTATGCTCTAACAGCATCCTGTCATAAAGTTTTCTAATGATGCATGTACCTTAGGAGAACCATTTGCAGCTCTCAGACAAGCTAAACAGAAATATTAACCATGAGTCTTCCTCCAAGCTGGAAATAACCCAAAGCAGTAGTAATAAAAACTTAATCATGAAACATGGACTATGCTATCCTATCCTTAAAAGTTCAGGCCATAACTTTGGCTAAGCCTCTCTTTCACTCCCTACACTCACCCACATTATTCCATGGGAATTAGGAAAGCCTCTTTAGCAGTTGGGATGGCACGTCAAAGAAAGAATCAAAGCCTGAAGGTGGAGGCTGATTGGTTTCTTCTGCTTAGGTTAGTGGATTACCAGGGTGTTTGCTTATAGATCAACAGCAACAGCCAACATTATTTTCACTTTCTCCTAGACAGTGTGGTCCATATTCCAATTAGAACCCCCACCCTCCCTCTTTATCCTCCACATTTAGACAACAAATTATATCCACATGGCAATTTCTTTCTAATGCAGTTACCAGACCCCTTTGTTTGGAGCCTAAATTCAAATGAGATTATGAAGGCCTTTGGATCAGTAATGTAGCAACTGGTCCAGTCTCTTCAGCTCTTGAGAATTGATGTAGGCACTAATGAGATAAATTCACTAAAACGCTTTTACACGGAGACATGGTAAAGATACACGACACAAAGAGTCTTCTGTGTACCTGGCTTAGGTGGGTGGGTTCAAACCTTTTCCTTGCTGAAGGTCAGAACCAGTGTCAAATTTACAGAAAACCCACTTATGATGCTTGGTGTTCCCTTTGGTTTTTATCGTCACAGTAGGTATTACCGGACCAAGAAGTAATTACACCATTATTTTTTATGTGGTGCTTTATTACTTGCTTTTCAAAATTGGTTTCCACCATCTCACAAGCTAATAGCAACAAATATGTGATTGTAATGTTCACTCTGTCAGGAGACCTGGGGTTATTGCGGAAGTGGCCACATACCCATTGCCCACACAATAACTGTTACTCCAAAACAAGTGAACTGCTTAACTAAACATCTATTGATTGTAAGACGCTGGGGACCAATATTAAGACCACCAACATCCAAAGGGGAAGATTAAATTCTAGTTATTATACACTGTATTTTGTCAATATTTTGTGGTGAGGAGACAGATCACAAGTCCAAATCTAGGGTAGATTAGAAGAAGTAGAACTTCGTTGGGTACCTTAACTCATTAACTTAGTTCCATCTACTTCTTAAAAGACAGGCATTAAGAGTGTGAGCAGAAAACATCAAGAACCATGGAAATCCCCTCATCTTCACTCCTCCAAATATACCAACAGGAATTAACCAAATCTAAAAGTCAACTCAAGGTTTATCGTCATAGTTGTTTCCGGTGAATGTCACAGCTTTTGTCTTGAGGCACCTGAAGTTCTACAGTTTTCTTTAGGACTGGGGACTGATCTGGGACTGAGTGTCTTCCACGCTTTCTTGTATGGCTGTTATGATAAGCTAAGCTACAATTGGGCAAACAAGTTTGCCAACCTCACTTACTCATTTAGGTTCATATCTTTTTACTGGGAGTTATAGAGTGAGACTGAAGAAAACCAGAACTTTAGGGTTAAAGCATCCACAAGTTGTCTAAAACTGTGTGTGCCATTTATGCTAATGATCTTAGTATAACATTTACAACTTCCTAATATACTAATTTACAAATTTGCTTACATTTACAACCTCTCCTCAGACCTCTCCTGGTTGGTTACTTGACTGCACTAGATGGTGTTGATAACACCTTATGTTTTGAGTTCCTCGTTTCAGTGATACTATTCTCTCCTGGTATTCTTTCTACCTTTTTGACCTGCATTTGTCCTGTTTTGTCTCTCAATCTCTCTCTAACCATTCCTTACCTGCTTGTGTTCCCCATAGTGTCTGTCCTGGGTTCTTTTTTCACATGTGGTTTTTGCTGTTACCTATATATTGGTGTTCCTGATAGAATTAACTCCATCACTGAACTTTTTTCCTGAGCTTCTGTTCTTTTTTTTTTTTTTGGACAGTGTCTCACTTTATCGCCCAGGCTGGAGTGCTCACTGCAACCTCCACCTCCCAGATTCAAGCAATTCTCCTGCCTCAGCCTCCCAAGTAGCTGGGACCACAAGTATGCACTACCACACCTGGCTGATTTTTGTATTTTTAGTAGAGATGGGGTTTCACCATGTTAGCCAGGCTGGTCTTGAACTCCTGGCCTCAAGTGATCCACCCGCCTTAGCCTCCCAAAGGCATTGCAGGCATGAGCCACCATGCCGAGTCTGAGCTTGTCTACTAGATATTTTTACCTAGATGTTCTTCTGGCACCTAAATTCCAGCATGTCTGAAATTGAACTCATGATTTTTTTTCCTCCTGTATATAGTTTTCTTTCTGCTAAATGGCCACTGTTTCCACTCAGTCAGATAAATTAGAAATGTCAGCCATCCCCCATTCTTCGTATCCCCTTACATCTGGCATATTACTGAATTCATGTAGATTTTATTCTAAAATATCTCTGAAATCTACTTTTTCCTCCATGACCGCCCCATCATTAGTTGGTCTTTTATTTTCCATTTGGATTATTACAATAATGCTGCCTTTAAGAGCCAGCCTTCATTTTACTTCTATGGCTCTTTAAAATGTTGATCACATCGTGTTACTCCTACGATCTGGAAAATCTTAAATGACTCTTTGCTGTCTACCTGCTCTTAGCAAGGCACCAAGGCCAATACTGTTACTTATGGTTAACTTTTAACACCTCACTCTCAACATGTTAAGCTGTACTCTCCCCAAACTGGAACATCCAACCCTACTTGAGCACATCTTTTGTATAACTCTTTCCCTTTGCTCTTTCTGTTCCCATTGCCTGGAATGCTTTTCCTGTCCTTTTCCGTAGAAAAGTCCTATTTATCTTTCCATACCCAAGTCAGATATTTGAGCTAAGTATTTCCCTGACTCTACTACAGAGAATTTTTTCCTCCTTTTGTGCAGTGTACATTAATAATGCTACAGTTTTGTATACTTTTGGGTAGCCAATTACAGGTCTGTCTCCCCACTGGACCATGTTCTTCTCAAGGGTATGGCACAGTGCCGAGAAGAGTTTTTCAAATGGAGTCATTTCCAGCTGGGGACTCACAGGGCGCTGGACTTGTGTGCTGTACTTTTTTCTTTTCATATTCTTAAGCATGGGGCCTTGTATACAGCAACCCTACAATTTTATTTAATTAATTAAACAGTATAAAACACCCCAAGTCTGGAAATGAATCCCATCTTAATTAGGTGTCTCCTACTTATTTTTTTCTCCTTTGTTCACAGAACTTACATTGTTTTAAAATGGTTGTGTCCTACTCCAGATGGAGCTCATTTTCAGGGTAATATTTGAGAACCAGAGGTGGTAGAATTCTTTGAACTGTAATTCCAAGTTAGCGTAAAGGAGAGGGGGAAGGTTGAGTCCCAGGGACAAGTGTAACACACCCACTGTTCTAGAACCCTCATCTTCCTGCCTTGTATTTGACACACTGTTTTAGAATTCTGTTTGTGTCTTTCTGCCCCTCTAGACTCTGGAGTTCCTTGAGAGTGGGGAATATGTAAATATGTCTAATTAGTCCTGTATTCATTGCACCTGCCCCTGTTCTTAGCACATGGCCTATATTCTATTAATAGTAATAACAACTGCCTGTTGGGTGTTTATGTGCTAATCACTATACAAATAATAGCACATTAAATCTTCACTTCACAGTTGAGGAAGACTTTAAAGAATGTAAGTGACTTTTCCAAAAGGAACATATATCTGGTCAATGATGTAGACTGGCTGCAATCTAGCTGAGTCTTACTCCAAGACAGCTGAGACAAAGGGAAGAAGAGTGTGTTATTAGGAAAATGGAAGTCAAATGGGTTCTGGAGTGTTTTCTTGGAATATAAATTGAGACAAACGAAAGGACTAAAACAGATTGTAGATAGAAGGATACATGAAGAGCAAAAACAGTATCACAAAAGTCCTGGAAGCCAAAATTATTAGAGATCTGCTCTGAAGAGCCCTTGGTTGGCCTAACTTGCTGCTCTAATGAACAGGTTCAGAGTAGGGCTCTGGAGGCAGACTGCCTGGGTTTGAATCCCAGCCCCTACATTCATTAGCTCGGTGGATTTAGGCAAAGTCTTAACTCTTCAAGCCTCCGTTTTCTTCTGTGTCTAATGGGAATAATGATAGTACCTCCTCGTAGAGTTGTTGTGAAGGATAGGTTAATCAATATAAAGTGCTTGGCATACAGTAAGGCCTTAGGAAGTGTGAGCTGCTGTTGCTGCTGTTGTAATTATTAAAAGAAGACAAGATACACATGAATGAATGTAATTCATTGTGGCACTTAGCATTTAATTAATATTATGCTTCTGAGTGAATCCATGTTTTCTAAACTTATCGACCAAGGTGTCCCTACAAACTTAATGGGATGCTATGAGATATTTTAAACTTGAGGGAAACAGTACATCAGATACTGTATAAACTACCAGTTTAAGGTAGTTCAAAGCTCAATGTTACATTATACTGCTTTTTTTTTTTTTTTTTTTTTTTTTAAGACAGGGTCTTGCTCTGTCACCCAGGCTGGAGTGCAGTAGTGAAATCATGGCTCACTGTGGCTTCAAACTCCCCAGCTCAAGCTGTTCTCCCACTTCAGCCTCCCGAGTAGCTGGAACCACAGTCATATACCACCATGCTTGGCTAATTTTTTAATCTTTTGTAGAGACGAGGTCTCACTATATTGACCAGGCTGGTTTCAAACTCCTGGGCTGCAGCTGTCCTTCTGCCTCAGCCTCCCAGTGTGCTAGGATTACAGGTGTGAGCCACTGTGCCCAGCCTTACAGTGCATTCTTTTGATGGTGTCATACCTTTGCAAAGCTGGTTTTCAGCATTTACTGTGGTTAAAAAAAAAAAAGTGCCATGTGAAAACCAATATGGAATCAAAAATGAGGGTGGCTGTGTTTATAGTCTGATTCTGAGTTGTGCAAAGTTGTGTGGTGCCCACCAGGAACACACGTTTCACTAGTAAATTGTGATTATTTTAAAATGAAATAAAATGTTATATTTTTCTGTCCATTTCTTTATATTGTTTTTGTCAAATATGTATGTCCCACTAAGTTGCTAGAACATAAAGTTTAAGCTGTTTGCATCTGAGTAGTTAATAAACAGAATTGTTGGGCATTGCTTTTGGCTTAGGGATGCTTTGAAGGGATTGCTGAGATACTCAGGGTACTGTGAACAGAGAAAGTTTGAGGAGCTCTGAAGTAGACAATAAATACATAAGCAAAATGTGTGTTAAAAGTGTTCTAGCATGTAATAGAGGGAGGAGACTTCTTAGGATCAAGATGCTCAGCAAAAATAATCATTTAGGTTAGGTCAATATTGAAGAAGGCTGACTTCATTTGTTTTTAAATCAAGATGCTATTTAAGTTGGAGCTTTGGCTGATAAAAACTTCCAGGCTTATCTGCAAGGCCATTGTAGCTCGCTGCATGGCATACTTGTTATAAGTTCTCTGTAATTCCATTAAAATGTTACCAAATAATCACTTAATCTTCTAATATCTTCCAGTTACAAGTACTTTCCTGTCTTATTAGTGGAATTAGTGGATGATTTGGAGCCACTTTTTTATCACCATTCTTGGGATTTGTTTTTTCCTTTCCAGTCTGACCGTCTGCAGAGCTCTGTTAATAACTTCATTACAACTCTTCTGAAACCTGTCCACTGGTTTGGAGGAAACGACTCTGTGAACAGTGGGAGTCATTTTCTGAGTTGTCTCATAAAACCATGATATTAACAATCACAAGTAGGACTTCAGCTCAGAACTCCGCGTTTGGTTAGCACAAGGCTCAGGGAAGGGTTTCTTTGCCTTGGAGCCTAACTCGGTGCTGTCCCCTGCTGAGAGCCATAAGTCGCTGGTAGGCTTGTTCTATAAGAGTAATAAGTATTGTTGTTTAGCAATTGTGTTGAAATTCAGCTCCACTATGTCTGACAGTATTTATCTAAAATACTTTCCCTGGTGCGTGTTCAAGTTCCAGTAAACCGTGTCTTATTGTGCGACCTTTTCATTTTCCAGTGAAAAGGGATCAGCTCGTCAGATAAAAGCTACAAGCCAGAGTACAGGAAAAATGCGTGCTCAGAAAATCCAAGCATGATTGAAAACAAGATGTGTTAAATCAATGCGGTTTATCGCCTGCCTATTCCCGGCAATTGCTGTTCTAAGCTCATTCTGAACACACACGGGATGATAAAAGTATAGTGTCACAGCACTTGCTGGGGTGGGGAGGTAAGAAAACATGTTTATCAGACAGGCTCGGTGATTTTCCCCCCTCGATAACAGCTAATGTCAAAACTCTTTGGGAGGAAATCTGAAGAACAATTATAGAAGTAATATTACTCTTGTTATATCAGAAACTGTGCCAGTAGGGAAGAGAATTATGGACGTATCCCTACATGTTAAGACAGAATATGTTGGTCTCCAATATTTAAATGCCATCATCCATTACACAGTGGAAATTATTCTTCTCATCTCATTTAAAGGAGCAAATTTGGCTTTGAAACCTAATCATAAATGATCCAAATTAAGAAAACACCCAAAATGAAAAAGCTTGAAAGGCCAAAAAAAAAACTGTGTACATTCAACTTCTGTTTGCTCGAGGGATTTAATTTTAGTTTTAAAGTTGGATCAAATTTGGGAATCTAAATTAAGGCTCCTGGAAGGCCATGCTGTTCAGAGCACATCATACACAGTAAAAGGGGCAGGTTTTCTCATCAGCTGTAGTACACTTAGAGAGCAATACAGTTTTTCCTAATTATTGGAGGTTCACCTACTTCCCATTTTAGACAGAGTGTAGCCCTCCAGGGCAAGAAAGGGGTCTGTTCATGAAGAGATGCTCCACTTCTGCCAGTAACTTCTCACCACACATCTAGAAAATGCCAACCGGTTGTAGTATAAATTGGTTTAATGTATCTCAGAGACAGCATTTGTGTCTCTTTCTTTCTAAAGTCAAATCAGCATTTGAGAGCTCCTTGTAGGCTTAGGCCTATAAGAAGGACTTGATGTGACAGAAAACAGTTTCTTGAGCATTTGGGGGCAAATTTAAAATACTAGGGTGGCCTCCCCGAAAGTTTGTGTTAGTTGACATGGTGAGCCTTACATAATAAAAATCAGGCCACCAAATGGCTTGTTCATGTGTAAAATGTCAGGAGCCTAGGCACAGAGATTCCTGTTAGTGCTGGGATTTTGTTTCACAGATATTTAGTAAAAACAAAAACAAAAAACAGCAGTTTAATTGATTTGGTATCAGGACTTGTTAATGTGCTGCAAATTGAGGTTCATCAATATTAACATAAAATAGTCATCTTGGAATAATAAAGGACTGCAAAAATATAAACAATGAGGCTTCTGTGCTAATTTATGCAACCAACTTTTTCTGTGCCTCAGTCTCCCACCTTTGAATTAGGAGTACTTTTTAACATTTACGTCAAGGGCATATTGTAGGAACCAAGGAGATAATTTCTAGAAAGCACTTTGTTATTACTGGATAAAGAGTCTTATATGACCTCAGGGTATGTTTAAAATGGCAACTCCACAAGGAATCATTGTGACTATTACACCTACAATCTTCAGAGGTCCTTATAACTTAGAGAATAATTGAGTTCAAGATGCAAAATCTTAAAAATTAGTTTTCTTTTGCAGATGCCTTTGAAAGTCACCTGTCAAAATGTAAATTGGCATAAATTTTATGAAGGATAGTTAGGAAATATGTATACTGAAAGACTTGAAATGTGCATGTTCTTTTATCCTGAGAAGTGCTCATTATAAATGCTTCTTAAGTCAGTGAAAATTTTGGGAAAAAAAACCCTACATTGCAGTTAGTAGAGGATTTGTTACATAAATTATGTCTATCTGTATAATACGGTAAGCTACAAACATCAAAAAGAGATAGGTATAAGCCTGTATATAATCTATATTTTTATAAAATAGTATTGTGAAAATGTTTGAAAGCATACATACTAAAATATCAATCATGCTTCTACATGAATGGGGATCTTATGGGGTTTCCCACCTTCAAACTTTTTTTTATATAATAATTATGTTAACATTACTTTTAGATTTAGAAAAACAGTAAGGTGATTTCATTTTGAAAAACAAAAGCAAGTCTCTTAATTCTTTGTTCCTCTTCTTGATTGCTTTTACTTCTCCAAGAATTGTTAATTTCTAAACATAGGCAAGTTCTTTGCATTCCAAGCTACAGTCCTGAGGATCTTCCCTCATCAGTCTTCCTCCGAGTGCCCCTGCTTTGTTTCATCCTCCTAGGCTCTTTGCTTTTCAGTTGACCTTCTGTCTTCAGCCTTTGCTTTGCATGTTGCCCTGGCTGCACTCTTTGTAAAAAGGACGTAGCCACTCACGGCACCTAATACCTCTGATTGTGCTTGTGGTAGAGTGAGGCATTGCTTCCTTTGCTTGACTTTTGAATCTCAAAGTTGTTGTCACACATCTAGAGACCTGAAGACTACAAATGAGACATCAGGGTGGCCAGGCACGGTGGCTCACGCTTGTAATCCCAGCACTTTGGGAGGCCGAGGCGGGCGGATCACGAGGTCAGGAGATCGAGACCATCCTGGCTAACACGGTGAAACCCCGTCTCTATTAAAAATACAAAAAAATTAGCCGGGCGTGGTGGTGGGCCCCTGTAGTCTCAGCTCCTCGGGAGGCTGAGGCAGGAGAATGGCATGAACCCGGGAGGCGGAGTTAGCAGCGAGCCGAGATCGCGCCACTCCACTCCAGCCTGGGCGGCGGAGCGAGACTCCATCTCAAAAAAAAAAAAAAAAAAAAAAAAAAAAGACACCAGGGCGTGTTCAAAGGCAGTTTGGAAATTTTCCTCTGGCTTCTCTATTGGTTAATTCTGCCTATGTTGGCTTCGTCTTGACACCCTTCTTGTTGCAGAAAGTTACAGCTTTCTGTGGTTCCAGGAGTCCTCCCCTGAAGCCATCCTGAGCCTCACTCTCTCCGAGGCGGGGGCACCAGGCTGTAAAAGCATTTCACGGGAAAGCAGGAGCTCCACTTGCAAGGAATTTGGTGTTAGGTTTCTTAGGAAGTGTATCGCTCCCACGGAAGAGGTGACCTGGTGTGCCGTTTGTGCATCAAACATCTAGGCAGGTAATGAAATATCCAAAAGGCTGGAAATGCAACAAATTTCCTTGTGAACAATATTTCTGGCCTTGTTTAGGTTTCTGGTTGATTTTTCGGTTTATATATTTTAAACTCAGTCTTAAAGATAGATTCGTGAAGATAACTTGCTGTTTTATTGTTTACCTCTGCTTGTTAATTTAGTGACTGAGGGAAAAATGGGGCCATTATGGAACAAAAAGGCTCTGCCTAACACATATGTAATAACTCTCATGCCCAGAATGGATCTGCCTTGGAGGGAAATGCTCTGCTGTTACTCCTTTAGTTCAAATATAGAGTAGTCACCAGGGAAGCTTGGAGACCCAGGTGCTAGTTTTATCATTGACTCTGCTATGAGGTTTTATTTATTACTTGGCGTGGAGTCTAGATATTCGTTTGGACATTAAATGGCAATAGAATATTAATATTGCCTTCCTAATATCTGCATTTCTTTTTATTTCCAGTCAAAATGACATCATGTCACACAACCATTAAAAAAAGGAAATTAAAACCCCAGAAATATGTGAAAGCACGGCAGTGAGTCGCTGAGCTATAAAAGCAGGGAACTCTGTGAGCCAATGTTGGAATGGCACCCAAAGCACTTTTCCCCTGGTGTTTCTGAACAGAACTCTGCAGCCTCTCATTCCCATTGTTTCCAGGAATAAGTATTCAAGAAGTTAAGGGGGATGGAGGAGTGACTTCTTTAAAAGGAAACTCCAAAAAGAGAAAAATCAGTTTTCATAACTGAGAATGCATCTGGCTTGACTATATGATTTTAATTTGCAAATAAACCCCCTTACAGAGAATTTCCTTTATTTGATGTGTTTGCGAAGTGGATTTCTTTAAGAAAGAAAAAGAGACTATAGGCATGAAAATGCCACATATACATTTGGCTAGAATTCACTCATTATTAAGAGTTTTCAATTGAATTTTAGAAGCTTGTGATTAGTATGAGTGCATAAAAACTAGTTGTGTTATCTCAATTTTCTTTGCATATAGCATTTCATGCTGTATGCTGCATAATTAGAGATTATAGCTTTGTAGAACCAGAGCTGTTCTGTCTTGACCACCACCTGGGCTGAAGCCCATTAAGAGAAAGGCTGAGAGACCGGTTGCTGGTTTCCTTTAGGGGAGTCTGAGATGATGAGATCCGGAAGGAACCTGAAGCCCTCTATAAGCAGTCCCAACATAAAGCCAGAATAAAACGGTTTGATTTTTTTAACCATTTCATAAACTTTATTTTCAAAAGTAGTAATGTTGATACAGTTCAAACGGCATCCTGGTGCATACAACAGATAAATCCCACCAATATCCATTCCCCAATATCACATCATAGCTGTGGGTGAGGGGATCCTTCTCAAATCTCAGCTGAGACATTTGCCCTGCAAGCTTGATCTCCTGTTTGGGAGTATTTGATCTTGCTTTTTATACATTACAGGAACGCTTCAGATGTACCCCTCCATAAGCTGTACACAACTCCACGAAGTCCTACTATGCTGGTTCAGTAAATATCTTTCTACCAGTAAAAGAGTTTGAAGGGGTCGGTGGAAGACAGCTTGAATTCAATTGCTGTGGCCTCTCAATACCCTGATTGTTCTTTAAATTAATGTATCCCCATTAAGTGTATTGTGACCCTAGACTTTGTCAGAAAGAGGAGCAGAGGTGGTGACTATGAGGACCTGGCTGTGAGAGGCTGAGGTGCTGAGCTGCATCCCAGCTCTGCAAGTAGAGGGTTTCATCTCTCTTTCAGGGTTGGATTATGTGTACCTTTCAGAAAGTTTGTTTTTAAGGGCTTATGGTGTTGTGACACTAAACAGTTCATTCCTATGAATGCCACCCCCTCTCCTTGAGCATATGGTAAGCACTAAAAATGATTACTGAATAAATGGATAATTTAATGTCTTTCGGAATTTTTAAAATGCATACATTGGCCCCATTTTATTCTCATGGTATAAACATTGAGGCTTTTCTATTTGGGATAATGGATTCTTCTAAACCTAACTGGTTTAGGGTGACGCCCTCTCAAACCCTTTTCAGAGTACGTGGACTGGGTATTTGGAAGCAGGGCCACACAAGCTGTTCTCATCATTCCATTCCTCTTGCAGTTTACAGCTTCATCTGTTTTTCTTTTTTCAATCTAAGATGCTCATGCTTCTTTATTTGTGGTTAATTGTGTCCAATTAAGTTTTTTTTTTCTTGCTCTACCAGATTCTCGGAATTGTCCCAAGTTTGAGGGGAAAAAAAAATTGGTTAGTCCCATTTCTTCTGGTGCCTCCTGAGCCCTGCGCTTGAGTACAATGAGGTCACTTTGTTGAAGGATTAACTTTATATTACATTCTTGCAGAGTAGATGTATGTCCCTAAGGTATGACTACCCCCACTGATGAAATAAATATACCATTCTTTATGATTCCTCCCTGTTACCCTCTCTGTTGATTTTCAGAGAGTTTATGAATAGTCACATATTTATACAACTGGCCAAAAGTATACTACTTATTTTTCTTATGGTCTGTAATAACCTATGCAAGGTTATTAAAG
This sequence comes from Nomascus leucogenys, assembly GCF_006542625.1. Taxonomy (NCBI): domain Eukaryota; kingdom Metazoa; phylum Chordata; class Mammalia; order Primates; family Hylobatidae; genus Nomascus; species Nomascus leucogenys. Next base: position 20,039,372 of record NC_044382.1, read on the forward strand.
GGTATACAGACCCCTCTTAAAGCATAGTTTCTTATGTCATTTACTTTATACAAGCAGGTCAAATTCCATCTCAGCAACAATCTCTTGCTCTTAACCTTTTTCTCTGATTATAAAAGTAATATATGTTCATTGTGGAAAATTTAGAAAATTCACAGCAAAAAGAACAGAAAGAAAAGCACTTTAAGACCCGCTACTTAGAAACAACTACTATTTGGCAGTTTATACACAGACATATTTTCTTTATTCGATATATGTTTGTTTAAAAAAAGCAACTATATTGTACACATGCTCCTGTAATCTACTTTTTAACCAAGCAATATATCAGTAAATATTTTTTCCTATGACATTGCTTTTGAGGATGGCATCATATTCTATTCCATGAGGGTGCCTTAAGTTAACCATCCCCCACTTCCCAGATATTTAATATATTTTTTTGTAGGGGCAGTTAAAATAACAATCTTTGTCAGATTGCTCCCCCACACTCAGTAATTGGTTTAATTTTTTTCTCTGGTCAATGCAATCAGATAAATCATCAAGTTCCTTTGGATTTAGGACAATGAGCTTTGTCTAGCATCTTTAATGTTAGCTTTGTCTGCAGCACTGGACAATTCCATTGTAATATTCAATACCTGTATTGAGGGCAGGTTAACTTGTTTAAAACTATGAACAGACAGCAAATCATAAAGGCATGGGACATAAGTTAAAAGCCCTTGCCTTACTATTTAAATATTTCCTCTCTCATAGTACATGTCCATGGAGTAAATCCTTATTTTTCTTTGAATAATGAGTTTAATATGTCTAATTCAATTACTCTGTGACAGCAGAATGACTTCTCCTCAGCTCTTTAGCTATTAGTTCCATATGATATTTGAATTGGTTCTTTTAATTGCTGATATTGTCGGTCATTCCTCTGTGAGCTGGCCATATAGCCGGAGAAACATCTCTCTCCCCGCCATACATCAGACAGTCATTCAATTAACAATCATGAATTTCTAGACAGAATAGGAATTCATTATGCTAATGATTGAAGAGGTGGGGCAACAATTCAAATTTTATTGGTATCTTAGACTGAAAAGTAAAACCAAGAATTAGAATTTTCAGGATGCTGAATTATGTTTTCAGATATTAAAATGATGCATTTAATTGTCTAAAGCTACTATTTATGGTTAAACATTTTTGTTGGCAATTAGCATTATGGGTGGGGGTGGATATTATAAATAACTTAAACCTTGGTGCTCATTCCTGTCTCTCTCATGCATTTCTTGATTAAATACCGTGGATTTTACGATTAACAGCTTCCCTGCCTAAAGAATTCTATGTCATTTTCTCTACAAGTCTAATTTGAAAAAAGAATTATTCTCAAGGGTTTAGAAAGTAATTCATAAAATGGAAGGAATAATAAATATTGTGCCTTAACTCATATACTAGTATAGATAGAAAGATTTGGTACACCTGGGTGTAATTTTAGTTAATTTCCACAAGAGACAGGTTGAAAGTTTACTGTTTGGAAATGGGGAGAGGGTTGACTAAATCTCATATTTGCAAAAATGATTACATTATCTTAAATGAAAATGCCACTCTATTAATGACTTCAATAAGCATTGCATTTGGGGAAAAAAATCTTTCTAATAAAAAGTTACCTAAAGTTCACTCTAACTTAAAATATACAAGTGAAGAAAATGTACTTACTCTGATTTATGTGTCTTTTGGAGGTGTAATTATTGGCTTTTTACTCACCTATGTAAAACAATGTACTTTTGTAAATGGATTTCTGGCCACTTTATGCAGCCTTTTTTTTCCTTTTTTTTTCCTTACATAAAAAGTAAGCACTGTCAATCAAGGAATTTTAAGGTTTATTTCCTCTTTAGAAATGATTGATAGCCTTTTAGATTTACAAGTTGACAAGTTAAAGGGTTCTATTGGTATAATTATGTACTAAATTCACAGTCTTTCAATTTAAATGTCCTTTTAAAACCACAAGATTATCATACCTGTATTTTGAAAAGTGGGCCAGTCAGTTTGGGTTGGTATACAAATTGCTTCCATTAGCCTTGGGACCTATTTGAATTTAATACAGTTTTTTAAAGTTAGTACTAGTATGAATCTTACTTTTAAAATTTAGGTTAATGGAAATGCATTTTAAGTAAAGCGTGTGGCAACTTGTTTTTTAATGTATAGCTAAATGTCAGAACTACACAGACTGTCTTTTTTATTCAGCATGTGAGAAAATACATGGTCGAACACTTTGATTACACTAAAAAAGAAAAGAAATTAAAAAAAAACACCCACCTACCCCTTACTTAGAGAATATAGGGATGTGGAGGCTATGGATAGGAGCTGGAGCTGCCATGTTTTCCATCTCCGCTGTTTCATATGAGACAGCCTGAAGATATTTCACATACCGGGGAGAAATTTTGAAAATGATAGACCAGAGTCCACTTAATATTGTGTTTAATTTAAGGATGCTTTGAAGAGTGTGTAGTCAACGTGCACACAGCAAGGTCCTTTGTCTCCAAATGTTATTCCAGGTTTGCTCTTCTTTTGGTGTTTTCAAGGATTATTCTTGGAGATTTGGCTGCTCTAAGCTAGTACTTCACAGACGTTGGTCCCAAATAGTATCAATATTGGTGAAAGGATCTATCATTTCAGATGTGAGCGTTTTGAATCAGGGCATTTTCAATACCCATCCCTTTGTAGACTCTCTCAAGGGTGGCACTGGCTTTCCATACCTCAACGATTCACTTCTACTCACTCTCCTCTGCTCTCACCAATCTCTTACATGCTTAATTGTGCTGAGATATTGTATCAGCTGAGGTCCGCTAGGGACTTTGCAGTTAAGCAGATACTTTTAATTCTCCTGCTGTTGACAGTGTATAGATAACACCAGGCAAGCCCTTGAGTGTTTTTACCTGAGCAACTGAATTAGAGTGGATACTAAAAACCTCACATCAAATACCATTTTACTTTCTATTTATGATCACGTAAGGAGTGTAGAATTTGGCCAAAGGAACACTGTCCAAGACCTACTCCTAATGTTCTTTTGGGCAGGTCACTCCCCACCGTGGTATAAAGCAGATGGTGGAAAGTTCAGCAAAGAGATCATTCACACAATCATCTTGTGATCCAATTCAAAAGTATCAATTAAACTTTGGACTTCCCGGTTATTTCCACACCATTAGTGTTGCAAGCCACGTTCTGCTTTATTTCTTGAAAATGTACTAATTGTGTGACTTCTTTATTGCAGCGCTCAACGAACCCACCATCGATTATGGTTTCCAGAGGTTACAGAAGGTCATTCCTCGGCACCCTGGTGACCCCGAGCGTTTGCCAAAGGTGAGGATACTGCCTTTTTGTAATTTCTGAAAATTTGGACTTGAGTGATTTGCAGAAAACTCTGCTGCTGATAAAAATTAGTTCACAGGTAAACAACTCATATTTTTGTGTTTTGTATGTTTGGTGCTATAAGGTAAGCAATAATAAAAGTAGCAAGCACTTATGTGCCAGGCAATACTGTGCTTACTTTTATATCTGTTATGCCATTTTATCCTCTCAACAATGCTCTGATGTTGGTACTATTACCATTCCTATTTTAGAGGAGAAAATAAGCAAAGAGAGATTAAATAATAATTTGCCCAAGGTCACATAGCATGTAAATTGCTAAATCAAGATTTGAACCTATGCAGCATGGCCCTAGAGTCTGGGCTACTTAATCGCTACATCTTACCAATTCTCAAAAGAAAAAGCAGCACCAAGTTTCTGTCTACAAGTATCCGTACTTAGTCCTGGCAAGAGGAGAATAGTTAGGGCTCAAAATGTATTGGTAGATCTTGAGATTGGGCAAAGACAACCTCTCTTCTCCTAAGGCATTCTACCTAGTTGGGAAAATAGGCACAAATACGAGAGAAATTAAACAAAAATTCAAGACAGAGTCATATATGTCACCAAATACATCATTAATTGCCAGTGCAGAAAGAAGGAAACTGACCTTTATTGACTATTGCGTACCTGTTGTGAATGTTTGGGATATCCCCATCCCACCTGAAGAACTTGGGCTTTATGTGGGAGAGAGTCCCAAACACAACTAATCATAACCAAAAATACTAGCTCATTAAAGAAAAGTGCAACCAACATTCTGTGAGGACTCAGAAGAGAGGGCAGTTAAATGTGAAGGAAGTTCAAAGTACAGAATTTGTTGAGCTTGCATTCACTATTTACTGACAGCAAAAACTTCATTTACTACACAAGTGAAAACTATTAACATTAAATTGAATTAGTAGTTTGAAGGACTCTTTCTTGCCACAGTAAGTCTAGAGATAGGCCATTTCTAGGTTTATGTATCCTTGTAAAACACTTGTGAAAATGAAGTTGCCATCCTTCTTAGCTCGTTGAAGCTCCTTGGGGGATCAGTTCATCATCAAATCCTACCTGTGTGCTGGCTGCTTTTGTAGGCAGGGCCATCTGTCAGAACTGGCCCTGTCTGGGAGAGATCCACCCCTCAGGCCACTACACAGATATGAGGTCCATGGGGAGGAGGGGTGCTAACTGCTCCGAGAGAGGAAGGACTGTGATGAGCAAGGGCCTTTGTCCTGCATCTTGACTTTGGGGGAAAAACACCTTCAGTTTTCAGAGATGATGCCTTCAGTTTCAACCTTCAATTTCCAAGAACAACCTCTCTTCCACTGAAGTGCTGTCCTTCCCTTTCCTTTTCCACCCCAATCTATTCTTGGTAAGCAATTAAATCATCTACAGGTTATTTAATATTATTTAGTAGATTAAATAATCTAACTATAATAATAAACAGCAGTCTCCACCCATGGCGTAGATGGTCTGTGGAGAGATTTACCATTAGGTTCCTCTGTCTAGCAAGAACATGGTCCCATGCATTTCCTATGGGACAACTGGTAATTTTATAGCACGATGATATAAATGATGTGGGTCTGACTAATGGTAGGTGCCTTAGCTGTCTTCGTGCTAGAACAAAGGCAGGGGTACAATGCCAGATTCTTCCCATTGTTCCCAGTGAGGAACATTTGGGCACTGTATTCACTTTATATTTAGCACTTGCTTTACCATTTGATCTCTAGAGTTCACTGGAGGTATTGAGGAGAGTCAGGTTGGACAAGGTGGAATTCAGACATTGGCCACTTGCTAGCTCTGCAACCTAGGTCAAAATTGTTTACCTCTCTGTGCCTCAATGTCCTCATCCGTTAAATGGGGATGGTGCTATGTTGTACCTTTTCGAGTTTTATTACAATGACTTATTTAGCAGCCAACAAAAGGTATCTATGATGATTTGCCAGTTGAGTGAGAATGGGACCCTTGCTTCTGAGAGCTCTTCCACCCAATCTCTGCAGAGCAGGAAATCCTAATCCTGGTGAGCAGTTGAACATGTGATTTCTCTTCTGTGCCTCAGTTTCTTCATTGATAAAATGGGGATAATTAATCATGCTAACTCACAGGGGATCATGTAAGGATAAAGAGAGGTCATCTCATGGGTGCCCTTGGCATAGCATCTGGCCCATAGTTGCCACTTTGAAAATACTTATCGCACAGTGGCTCATGCTGGTAATCCCAGCAATTTGGGAAGCAGAGGTGGGAGAATTGCTTAAGGCCAGGAATTCGATACTAGCCTGGGCACCGTCACAAGACCTCATCTCTACAAACTAAAAAAAAAAGTTAGCCAGACATGGTGGTGTGTGCATGTAGTCCCAGCTACTTGGGAGGCTGAGGTGTAAGGACTGCTTAAGCCTAGGAGGTCAAGGCTGCAGTGAGACATACCCACCATTGCACTCCAGCCTGGGTGACAGAGCCAGAAGACCCTGTCTCAGAGAAAAATAGAAGACAAATCTGGTTTAATGGTTGAGGTCTACGGAAACCAGACAGTCCTTTTTCTTATTAGAAAGGAGAGAAATGGGAATCTAGGGTTGAGTTTTATGTACTTACTTTTGAAAACACTTTTATGGTTGCATGTTACGTTCAGAAATGTTGAACAAATAGCATAGGCACGTGTCACTTTGTCCCTGATGGTAAAATTCCCAACCCTCTTTTCCTGGGTTTGGAAAGAGTAATCAAGGACACAATGGATTTGTGTGTTAAGGAAACACTCCGCGGCTTGCATCTAGCCACTTGATCGTGCAAGGCCTGGCTGGAGCCCACCCCAGGAAGCTCTCAGTGTGACTCAGAGCCGAGTGGCTGTCCTCTCGGCTTTGAATGTTAAAGTGGAGCGAGAGTTCAAGGGCAGGGTCAGGAAGTGGCGGATGGAGCCAGCACAAGGTATTCCTGTGGACTTGGGAGATTTATACTCCTGCTGTCCATTGTTAGGGGGATAAAAATGGGCTGCGCCTTTCTTAGGATCATGGTCAGTGTTTGTCAAACAGGAGTGTTTCAGTGAGCTATGGACCACACACTTTAAAAAACAAACTCCTCTTTATTAAACCCATGTGTTTGTGAATAGACAAAGCTAGATTCATACAACCACCCACATATTCTGTCAAAAGAAACTGCTCCAAAGACCAAGCAGACAGCTTTCCATAATAATATGCCTTTGTATACAGGCATGTGCTTTTTCAAAAAAACTTGGACGTGCTTTGTTTTATTGGAGTCCCTCCTGCGAGAGAGGCTGGGGCAGCAGACATCTTTACCATTTACCAAGTAGGAAAACGGGAGCAAGCAGAATCCTGCTCTGTAAATTATTTTGTCCCTGAAAGTCACCATCAGTGATAGTTGCTGTACACACAAATTTAAAATACTGTGATTATGCTAACCCCAGATGTTTTTTGGTTTCCTTTTTCATATACACAGGGAGAAAAGGGCAGGCTAAGGTTTTTAAATCACAGCATTCTGTTCTGTTTCATACAGTTTCGCCTTTCTCTCTGGATCCTGGCAGGAAGGGGAGGAACATGTGACCAACTTTGGGGTCAAGGTTGACTTTTCTTATAATTTAGAGGTGGAGGGGATGGGGAACATGGTCGATCAGAAATTCTGAGATGCTGATGGCCACAGTGATGCAATCCAGACACATTGAGCAAGGAGTGCTCTCTGTATTCAAGGTCAGAAATGTCTCCGCCCCCTTGCAGTTTGTTAGTTGCCTTCATGAGTGGTCAGTAAGCCTTAGCCCTAAGGCAGTGACAGCGCGCCCTGAGCTTAGCTGGCGTCAGGCAGGTCAACTGTGAATCCTAGGAAGCAAGGAATGTTTACTTCATGCCTACTGTGAGCCCAGCACTGCATTATTAAGGTTTTCGAAGAGCATAGAGGCCAAGAGAGTGGGCTCTCAAGTCAAACGCGATCCCCTACTTGGTGCACATGACCTAACCTCCCAAGCTTCAGGTTTCTCCTCTGTAAAGCAGCTGCGTCACAGCATTGTTGTCAGGTGTTAATGAGATAATTTATGCCAAGAGGCATCCCTGGCATCTAGTGAGACTCCAGTAAATGGGGGCCACTAATCCCTGCACCATGGGTGTTCCCCATTTTACAGTTGAGAAGTTAGAGTCCCCAGAGGTCTGAGTGACTTGCTAGGACGTCACAGCTAGCAAGTGGGAAAACTACGATTCAAACTCAGGCCCTCAGGGTCAGTAGCCTCACTGTCTTCACTATGTTGAGTGAGTTCCCACTTCTCCTGCCTTGAGGTGTCTCCTCTGCAGACACCTGGCCCCCATCCTTACGTAGATTCTCACCAGCTTTCTCTGGTTTCCCTACTGAGAAGGTTTGGCCTGGGGACCTTCTCAGGGCCAATGTGTCTTTTCTGCAAGAGCCAGCCCCTCTTTTAGAGAAAATAAAGCAGTTTGGGAAAAGTAACAAAGGCTGCATTTGTGTATTTTGCTTTATGGAGCTGAAAATATCTGGTAAATTGATCCAGTGGGAGTAATAAATACACATTACTTTATCTTGTTCTTCATGTCCTATACCCCTGAGCCTTGATAGAACACCACCACTTAATAGACTTAAAAAAGAGTAATTACACTCATTGGTTGTGTGATTTTTCAGCCCTCCCAGCCCTGCCTGACCTTCTAATTTAGATCACCATGTCTAACTAATGCATTTATATTCATCTTTTATGAAGCATGTATAGTACAGAATTGACTTCAGAGCCTTTTTCAAGCTGTCCTCCTAGGTCCCCAGTCTAATTAGTAGTAAGGAGAATGGGGGCTATCCACCTCTATACGTTTGTATGTGTAGATAACAGGTAGACATGGCTCAAAGCATTTTCTATCCTTTATGAAACATAAAAAAGTATTTATTGCATTTTTACTTTAAAGCTTTTATACATTCGAGCATTATTTACAGCTAAACATGCAGGCAAAAGATGCGACTGTTTTTAAAATGATTACTGTTAATGTTTCTGCTTGTCAGAAGTGCTTAAATTTTCCTGCACTTTGTCTAAAAACTTAGTACTGTTGCCTTTTAAGAACAACACGTTTAAAAGATCTTGCAAGTCAGATTTGCAAACACTGCTGACAGTTTGTGATGAATGAGATTGCAAAATTTGCAAGATGTTTGTCATTTCACACAGCCGACATATTAAGGAACAGATTAAGAAACGTGAAACCCCTATGGAAAACAACCATCCCAAACAAACCTCCGCCAAACCTTGAACCCAGAGAGCACACCAGAATCTCTCACCCGGGTTTTCTCTCCCAACTTCCCACTCAGCCAGTGGAACCCAATTGTTCTCAGTGCATTTTCTCTCACCATATGGTCTCCTCATTACCATACACTAAGAGTCCATATGGGAAACTTGTGAAATGAACTGTATTCATTTTAACTGCCAGATGAGCAGCCTTTTGCTTTGCAAGCTTAGCTTAAGTCATCTGCTGTCTTCATGTTGTTATGGCAACACAGCACCAATAAAAAATTCTAATCTACTGTAAGTGATCACAGTATTTTAAGTGCTTGCCTATAACTGCCCTCAAAGGGGAAGAGAGAGGAGGGTTCTATTTGTCCAAGGAGCAAAAAGTTGTTCATTCCAGCAGGTGTCAGTAAAGAAGTCAGTGATGTGGGGATTGAAGTACCAGTGTGGCTGGCTGTGCAGTAGCTTGGGATTATAAGGGAGGTGAACACCAGTGGGGTGGATGGTGGGAAGGAGGGGTTGTGGACCCTTTTGGTGGGTCTCCAAAAGCACATTGAATGTCAAGCCCCATAGTGTCTCTGGCAGACATGTTACTCTGGTGGTGCTGTGTGGCCAGCCTGCCATGAAGGAACTCAAGGCTTCCTTGGAAATACAGAGGTGGCAAATCCTCACAGTAGCTTCCTCCTTCACTGGCATTCGAAAATCTCAGTCTCTATGAGGCAGCTCTCCCTGTACATGTGAATTAGTCATTTCAAACACCAGGCTAATTAAGAGTACCTTAAAGTAATGGAAGTAGGCAGCAACATCCTTAAATATAAATCATTTTCACCTCTGCGGGCCACATGATATGTTGCATCTCTGTCGCTCTATCTGTATTGAAAGTGAATGTTTATAGTCTCAGTTCATCAGTTCACATTAGCCTCATGCTGAATATTTAAACACAGAACAATTTGAACACACCATGAAGGAAGACAGTGACTGCACTTTCATTTGGAACAGCAAGGGCTCATCTAATAATAATTTAGTAAATCAGCCATTTAGTGGCTCAGTTGTGCACTGCATTGTGCCAAATATTATTCACTTCAACTGTACACTTGCAAAATTGAAATTCAGACTCCAGTCACAGGCACTGTTTTTGCTCAGTGGAGAGACGAGACCTAAAATCACCCTCCCTAAAGAGCGTTCGTGTTTAGTGATTTATCATAAATACAGAGCTGGGGCAAAATAAAACTGGAGTTGGCTGTATACAATGTATTCTAATTATGCTTTTATTGTTTTAGTCTTTATGCAAAGACTATCAGTAATTCAAAACCTGCAGTTGCATCAGTGAAAATACAAATAAGAAATCTTTGCATAACCACATTGCCTCCTAGCAGAAAGGGAGATGACTAAGGGTTTCAGAAAAGGATAAAGAAAAACTTAACATCTTCATATTCCACACTGACACTAGCATCTCTCTTGCTCTTGCTATTTCTCTTTCTCGTGTATTTACTTTTTTAATTTCAGGAAACTCAATTAACATTATATCCTGAAATGAAAGTGACCCTCCTCAGACAAAAACACAGAAACAAATGGCAAATCTTATGGTATACTCAGATCTTAGAAAAAACATGCCTGAGTTTGATTCCAGGAAACATTTTGTCTCTGCATTCTCTTGTCAAAAGAGACAAGCTATGGAATGCTGTCCATTTCCCCCACCCTCTCCTGTATCTACCAGAAAACTTACAGGCAGGTTCCATTTCCCCATTTGATAATATGCTCAGTTTAGGGGCTTGGTATCCACTACTACTTATATTTCTTTTTATCCAGGGAGTTTAGCCTGGATCTGTGTACCCCTAAAATTGCATTTAGAATTCCTGTGTGTGTGTGCGTGCATGTGTGCATTATGAATATGCACACACAAATGCCTGCACATGTAATTTATCTGGGGAAAGAAGTTGTAGCTTCACTAAAAAGGCCGATGGCCTCCATGAAAGTTGTAATTCTCACCTCTTTAAGTTATTTATCTTTAGCTGACTTATTTTGCCGGAAATTCTTCTGCTTGTCATTATTGTTTCCTTCCCATTTTAGAGATGAGGAAACTGAGGTTTATACAGGACAAGTAACCTTCTCAAGCTTATGCAGCTAGTAAGTGGAGGTTTCCTAACTTCCCATACTTCCTAACCAGTAGTCCATTTAGGGTCTTTTATAGAGTTTTGAAAATAGGATTACATCTCAAACATAGCACTCAAGGCACGCAATACACATTGACTTTAAGAATGCATGTATTTTGCCAGAGTTCCTTGGAAAAAAATGGGGATTATTAATAATATTGCTGGTTATTGCCTGATAAGCACTAACTAAATATGATCTACTAAACCAGGTGTTGGTATTAACTCTGTTTTACAGATGAGGACACAGAGGCATGTGTTTACACTGCTAATACATAGCAGAACATGGATTTGAGCCAAGTCTATTGGACTCCAGATCCAGAGCCTATATCCCCTAAGCAGTGCCTCCCAGAATTAAGAAATTTTAAGAAAAAAAGCCAATTTACAAAATCAATCTTAAAACCCTTCCAGCCTGGTTAGGGAAGGAGGCAAGTGGTGGCCTGGACCTGAGGTTAGCTCACAAAGGGCTGAGCTAGGTGGAAGCGGCAGGAAGAATTCACATGTAAATGCAAACAAACTCTAGGTACCATGCTTTCCCTCTTTAGCTGCAGAGTCATTGTGGGAGGGACTTGCAGTAACCGTTATCCAATAGCTCAGTGCTGGAACTCTTTCGAGTTCCTTTTTAGCACTGAGTTCTTGATGGGGAGGATTAAGTGTAACTTATTTCATATCACACCCTGCGTACAGGGGCATTGAACATAATTACTCATTAGTTCAAGGGTAGGTGACAGGAGAACCAAGGGACGAACTCATTTCTACCTCCAGCCACCCAACATCTTCCCCTTAAAGACTGAAGCCCTTAGGAACAGAGACGCTCGGAGGTCTTAAGTCTTGCTCACCATTTTCAGCCCTCAGTAACACTTCAGTGGAGCATTAGAGTAATAAGTGCCAAGCCCCAACGGTCTTGAAGCAGTGGATTTTAATTGCAGTTATACTCAGGACCATCTGTAAAGCCTTGAGAATTACCATTTACAGATATTGTTTGTCTGGAGATACATATAATAACCGATGATGTTCATGCTCAACAGTTTAAGAAGCAAAAGCAAATTATATTTTTGAGTCCCTTATATATCTATATAGTATGGGAACGTGTCACTCAAGTTTCCCTATAGCATACGTCCAAAAATATAAATATGCATGTGCATTTGTATACACACACCAAACATACAAACACATCCACGTATGTGTAAATGACAAATACATCTCTTTGTTTACTGAGCAGTCCCTCTACTTTTAAGCTCGGTATTTATTCAGCCTTGGCCGAGGGAAAGAAGCCACAGCCAAAAGACAAAGAGAAACAGAAGTAGTTAATTTTTGGCTTTTTGTGTTTTCTAAAAGCTCAGGCCTTGGCGACTTAAAGGTGACTTAAAAGATTTTCAAGGGTAATTTTGACTCTAGGCCATTTTTGTTTCATGTGCTGACTTTACAACCTACCCCTGAAAAAGGAACCTCTGTCCAGAGCTTTCTCTTTAAGCAGACACTTTTATCCTGATCAGAAAGTCGATTTCCAAGGCACTCAGCAGGACCTAACCCACAGCGTTGGTCTTAAACCAGTACAATGAATTGGAATAAGAAGATCCCGCCAGAGGTTACCAAGTTCAGCTCTGTACCTCCAAGCAGGTCATAGTCACAAGGGTGCAGACACCATTTTTCACTGTATTTGTGGCGGGAAGCACCCCAGGCTCCCATTCACCAATTACCATGACACCATTTAGAAGAAAATGCCAGGAGACCAAATAAAAAAAAAAAAGGGAGGGGAAAGCCATTGTCATAACTCTTCTCAGAAATACCTGGTTTCACAATTTATACTTAACTGCTGACACTTGAAAAGTCGAACATTTTGGTAAAATGAATCAAGCTGTAATGTTTCTTTTATGAGATCCCCTTGCAGGAAAGGGAAGCTTGGCACCTCATGGAGCCCAAGCTTAGTTATCCATCATAGTAAAGTCAGCTGTCCTAGCCAGCTTCTCAGAGGTCACGCGATGGAACCAACAGCTCTTACAACTATATTATTGCTTACGGGACAGTAATTGAGGTACCAGATAAAAATTACCTGGTCTAATAGGCAGCGAACAATTTTCACTCAATAAAATTATGAGCCAAATCATTCATTTCATAACACTCTGGCTAATTTATTTGTTGACCTTTTAATATCCATAGCTCTTCAGTGGTATTAACTGCAACTCAGACAAAATCTCTTGTTCATTTCACTTTCATTGATTTTTTTTTCCATTGAGGCAATAACAGTTGCTTGAAAACAGCCTTTTTCTTTCCACTGTAAAAGTCAATCACGTAAGTTAGTATGTCTTACGTTGATATAGCTGCGTTAGCTTACAACCTAGTTTAATTTCATATGATTCAGAGTCTCCTACACCATGTTTTTAACAAAGGCAAGGCTTCCTGGTTTACCTCCAACCACGCTGCATGCTGGTTCATAATAATATGTTTGAGAAGTAAGAGGGCTGTCATCTAATCTGAACATAAAATCAACTTTAAAATTAGAGGAGGTTCAGAAGAGGTCTTCCCGCTGCATTTTCTTTAGACTAGAATGCTTTTGGTGCCTTGGCCTCTGGTATTAATAGCAGTAGACGCTTTCAAAATATTTAATTCTTTTGTTCTGGAAATGTCTAGAGATTTTTACTGTGGTTTGAATTTCATTTTTTAAAAAGACTGGGCAAAAAGTATGCGCTAGAATGTTCTGTAGGGCAGTCGAAGCTTCAGCTGAATCTTCTTATATACTAAAATACTATGAAGTCTTTAGAATGCGGAGTTATAAAATATAATTGTTATACATTTGGCATTTTATGCCTCCCTGGAAATAACTACTTGCTACCTATACCTCATTTATGTTCCTCCTTTCCATTTCAATTTACTCTAAAGTGGTCCTTAGCTATAATGAGAATGCCCCTTTCAACAGAAACATGTTTAATTATATCCATGCTACATGTAAGTGACTCCTCTCAGTCATAGGGCTTCTCAGTAAAGAGTGTGTAAAGTGTGACACTAAAGGCTTCTAATGATCTGCAGTAAGCTCTATTTCAAGAAGTTTATATTACAAGAAAAAATGAAAAATTTGAGGAATGTCTCAGAGGATGGGAAACTAAACGGTGCCCAAGTGTTATTTTGGTTTGTTTTACTCTTTCCCTCACTGCCCTCATTATACTGATTTTTTAGAATGCAAAGTCTACCATTGTGGAATTTTCCATTTGGCTGAATAAACACAAAGGAAGTTGGGATATAAAACTACTCTGCAAAGAAATACATCTCAGGACAACTAGTATTTATTGCATTGTACATCCAGCTCTGCAGGAAATGGGCTGCAAGAAACTTCCAATCAATTTCTCAGCATTTGGCCTTTCCAATCAGTAATGTCACCCAGGCTTTCAGAAGCCAGTGGGGAAAGATCCAGGACTTAAAGTCTGGGAGCTGAATGCACACATCAAAATCTGGGTCCTGCAGCAAACCCTATATGAAGGAAGGCAATGAAATCAATGCTGATTTCATCGATACATACTTATCATCTCTACATCAAGAGTGATTTTCTCATTTCACTTCATTGTATGTTGCTGATATTTGGCCACTACATTTTGAATCCCCTGATAAAGCAAAGTAGATTGGTGATAAATGGGTATCAGGGAAATGTGCAGCGACAGAGAAGTATTGTGCTTCTTTCTCAGAAATCACCCAACTCAACTTGACTTTGATTATTGATGCTTGTAGTTTTGTTTTTTTTTTCTGTTTCCATCTACATCCCTGAAAACATTATTTCCTATTTGCGTAAGCATAAAGCCAAGCACAGATTATCCTCTCAAATTACTGAAGCATCCCCGGGCTTTAATTTTACGGGTGGAGTTCCCAGAGTCTCAAAATCTAATGCTGAAACATGAAAATTAATGTTGTGTTCGTGTATGGGTATCTATCGGCTTTATGAGTTGACCTACACGTGCTATGAACAAAAGAAAGTTCAGACTATCTTCCCTGCTCATCTGGGGTTGAGTTTCCCAAAACATTGAACTGGGTTTATAAATGGGCCCAGTATTGGCCAGTTAGACAACTTTTCCCTTCACTCTAGGAGGCTAGATGTGGCCAGTGAACTTGAGCTTATTAGCTATAGATTTCAGGTCAAAGGCTAAAGAGAAGACTCCCACAGACGGTGAATAATCCTAAGATTTTTAACTCATAAAATAGGAGATGAGTTAACTATGTCTGCATATTTGTCATGATATGCGTGGTTCCCAATGTGTCTTTCTATGAATATGCAAATACCTAACTATTTCCAAGGGCCTAAGAGTACAGCTAATAAAAGGCTGAGGACCATAAGGACCAACCTCATGTTGCTAGCAGCCTATAACTTGAGATAATGTCTGTACTAGGCATGATTCATTGTATTAATCATGAAATTAAAATGTAAGTCCAAGCCACCAGGAATGAAAGAGCAAATTCATAAAAAAGTGACATAAAAAAACAGTGATCAAAACTTGACCTTTGGGAATTTATATATTGGATTTAAAATCTGTAGCTAAATGGAACACCAAATTTAAGTCTTCTACTTTTATAAACCATGCCAAATATGACTTTGTCATTTCATTATACAAATTAAGTGTGTACTTTTAAAAATCAGTAACTGTATCTTAGAATAACACATCAACATGAATTTCTCAAGACTTGTGGTTTGCTAAACATTATGGTAGGAGCTTAGAGAAGGAGATTAAGAACCTATCACTGGCCTCAAAAAGTCTGCAGTCTAGCTATGGAGAATGAAGACTAACACACTTCAGATCAGAGCAGAATGACCTCTCAGTATGTACTTCTGTGCTGTGCTGGGTGACACAGATGTTCAGCACTCTTTTTCAGAGGAAACAGAGATATTAGGAGCTGGGGTTATCAGTGAAGGCAGAATTATTTCTGATAGAACAGTGTGATTTTCAAGAGCCAGGCTCTGATGTCTAACAGGCCTGGGGTTGAATCCATGCTCAGCCACTAGTCAGAGGTGGAAACTTTGGGAAAGTTAGCTGACCTCTCTGAGTGTCAGTTTCCTCATCTGCCAGATGGTAATAGAAAGAATACCTTACGAGGCTTTCTATGAAGGTTGAATGAGTTCTTGTTCCACTTTGCACATGTACCCTAAAACTTAAAGTATAATAATAATAAAAAAAAAATTCAAAAAAAAAAGAGAGTGATCTCCTTCATTACCATACTATCACGATCCCCTTCAGTAGAGGCTTCAGAGGATGGAGAGAGGCATTGTCAATGGGCACAGATTGAAGCCAGCATTCCCCCCCAAAAAAGGGGAAGGCAAAAGGAGTGAAGATATGGAGATAGAAAGGAGCCAAATGTTTTACTTCTAGGCTGGGGAGGACAAGCAGAGAGAGCAGTTCTTCAAATACATAGGGAGAGATGACTGGATAAAGATGGTAGGACCAAATGATGGCGACAATCTTTTGTGACTCTCATCAAACTTTGTAGGTCGGTGCTGGGAAGATAATGTGCCCTGAAAGTTGCTGGAGAATAAGATCCACATATGATGACAGACAAGGGCAACAAGAAGCTCAAACAATATTTGCTAATTGATTGGGTTGCAAAGTAGAAAGTAAAGCTGAATCTTCCCTTTATATTTGTAGCCCATTCAGCATTTTTTATTATAAAGCTTCCAAAATATAAGTAAAACCCATGCCAGCTCCATTTGAACCGTTTCTTGGAACCCATTCCTCCTTCGGTCTCCCAAACATTTCTGTAGACTCTAAATAGAGGAAGAATAATGTATTCACATTTTTCTCCATAGACCCCCGCTCACATAACCATCAACCTATGGTCATAGCAAGACAGGTGAAGCCACATTTTGATAGTGAGATGAAATCAATCAGTGAAAAGTAGTTGTTTTTAAGGAGTAAAGCTTTTTTGTATCTTTAAGAGAGAAGAAATCCAAGGCCATGAACAGAAAAATTGTCTGACTCAGGATGTAGATTGGAGAACAAGCATTACATCTACAAGGAGACTCTGGGGCTTTTCGATATTTAGGATACTAGTATTTGTCTTTTTAATTCTCAAAAGGGAGTTTTTTAAAAAAAATCCAAGGATAGGATTAATTATCTTGGAATTGTCTAATATCCACTCTTATGTTTGAAACTGCAAGCAGGGAGACGTTTTAAACATTATGAAAAGAAGAGAAAATCTCCCCTGACAAATAGATGCCTTGAAACATTAGATATTAGTACTAGTCAAGTGCTCTTTCTTTTCAGAAATATTAAAATTGCATATTAAAATGAAAGATCCTTAGACTGAGCTCCTGCCTAATGCCACAAAAAAAATAAGAATTTAAGAACAATTTTAGAGACAAAAGATTATATGAAACATCCAGCTCTTCCCCTTATGGGAAATTTCTTTTTTTAACATCCAAGGCTCAATCATTTCCTAATGTGAAATTACAGATTTTGCAAATTACCATATAAAACTGCAAAAAAATTACACTTGTGACCACAGAAGAGATGGCATACACTATCAATTTGATTTTAAAAGGCATACATCTTTTATACTACCTGTCATTTTTATAATGCCTTTTATAAATTTAATCAATACATTTTAACATTCTATATACTTTAAGTGCAATATACAATAAATATTCAAGTTTCATCTTAAACATGCTTTAGCCTTTAAATTGTTAAAACTGCAGTGCCCTTTCAATCTACTTACATAATGTCATAAAATATACATTTCAAGGTAAATGAAGTCAGCTACTTCAATTTAGTCCCTCAAACTGGTAGTAAATGAGAGGTTAACACTATGGTGCCAAACCCATTATTGAGTAAATTTAGCACCTTGGACAGCTCTGTAAAATCTTTATTGCTTTCCTGACCTGCTCGTCATGTTCTGTCTGTGTGTTCAGTGGCTCTCAGCTCTGATTGAAAGGCAATATATTAGATCCCCAACACAAACACGCTTGGGGGCTAGTTCACTGGGAGCGTAATGACATGGAGGTGAGAGCAATTTTCTGGTCACTGAAATCCAAGCACCTTGCAGGTCCATTGCACTAACTCACAGAGGACCCAGAAATTTCCTTTCTCCTTCGCATTTGCAGAAATAACTAATAGAAGCCGAATCACATGGGCAAAGCTGAACCAAGTCTTTCTTAAATCCTTACAAGTTGATACTACAGTGAAGGATTTTTTTAATGGGTAAGATATTATTTAAGGGTGTCCCTTCCAGGACAAGAAATCCAGATTCACACTCCTCAAATCCAAGACTGCTGGCCTGAAGTGACGCTGTGCTGATGACCTACCTATGGCAATACTCAATGGGAAAACATGCCCCAGCATGGTGGATCAAAGAAGGCAGCATCATGGATCAAAGAAGGATGCTCCTTTAGGAAACAAGATCCTCGTGTTTTATTCTCAAAGGATTAAATGGGGATGGGAGCTCTGGATATCGATATAAAGGGAAAAAAAAAGTAGATTATGTCATTGAAAAACTCTATCACCAAGGATATGTAATATATACTGATAGATGGTATGTTTTCAGACTTATGAAAACTTCGAAGATCTTGGAGTTTAATTTTGAACTTCCCTCCTCCCTGCTTCTGTGAAATTAATTAAAATAAGGTACACTGCTCTAAGTCCCCAATTATAGTGTTACAAGAGCGAAGTTCACAAGTGCAGTTTCTTTCTGTGCCTCATCATGCTTGTGACAAACAGGAGACTTGCTATTTTCCCCCCTAAAATGGAAAGAAAGGAAAATACCTTCTCTGCCAAGCCCCAACACTGGCATAAATATTTATTTGGAGAAATAAATGAACATAGGCCTAGAGAAGTCAAATCTTAGTAAATAAACTCACTTGATCCTGTTTTTTGTTTTCATCTTTCCTAAGAGCCAAATAAAGCCAAGAGGTTTTAGTGAAGGCAACACAGGCTGAATTTGATCTGGGGATAGGGTTTAGTGTGCCCATACCATAGTAAATTATTAACCGCTGTGGTCAGACACTAAGGCAAACAAAAAGTGTTATATTAGCTTGTAGCTTACATTAAAAAATAAATGATTTCAGATGTATTGGTTCAAATCCCTTTGATTATATAATGTTCTTTACTCCCTACATGAAAAATAACTAAACTGTTTTATAAAGGGGGTCTATCAGCTTAAGGCAAGCATAAATGTTTATTGAGAACTGAAAACCCCTCTATCTTATTTTTGAATTTAGGACATTAGATATGTCATAAGTAGTTACTGTAGTATGACAACTACTTTATCTTATATTATAGAGAATTTAAAATTGAAAAATGCTAATATGTATCTAAAAGCTTGTCATTTCAAGAGTTGTTCAAGGATTTTTGAAGAGGCTATGGTGACAGCAAAATGAATGCGATTATCTCCCTATTTTCTGATCAGCGACTGCAGTCTGTGAAAATTGAACAGCACTGCTTCTCCATGTAGAAATCTATTGTATAAAATATTTAAAGTTACACTTCTGTTTGAAACTTTGCCCACAGCCAAAAATGGTAAACATATCTTCCTGCAAATCACCTCTGATGATCATACCACACCATTAGGTTTGGTTCTCTGACAAGCCCCTACCTTTTATATGCATTAAGCTTAACTTTGCTTTTCTTTTCACATTCTAGTGGAAATGAATCTGAAGAAAATTAGGGAAAAATGAAGAGAGTGATTTCTTTCAGTTAGAACCAAAAATATTAGCACCACACTCACTTTTGTGGAGTACTCCCTATTATTAGAACCAAGCATGCAGGCTAAATATGGAAGTCCACCTAAGTAAAAAGAGGGAGATATTTTTTCTTCAACTGGAATGAGTAGCCGAGCATATATCTAGGATGAGAATGAATGAGCAAATGGGGGAAATCACAAACAATACTGAAATAGCAAATAATTGCTATAAAAGAAATAGATATTGCCAGTAATGAAAATTGGTGCAGAGGGGACTTCTGATGACAGTAGAGTCCTTTCATAAGAGTTTTTGACAAACAGTGCATTGCCTCAGTATGTGGGTTTCCTACATCACCCTCTTATATTATGGCTCTGTCATCCAAGAGAGATAAACAAAAGAAGTTTAATACTACATGCTTCTGGTAGCTGAAGATTGATTGGAAATCCCTTGAAAATGACCTGTCTGATAAGGTCATTGTTCCTGGAATAAGCAATTAAGTGCAAAATAAACACATCTTAGGGATTCATACCACGCATTGAATGACATCGATTGTAGTAATCTAGTAAATGACCTAGGAATTGTATTCAGCAATAAACATATGAGTGCTTTATCATGCCTATGGCAGACTATTGAGTGATGCATTTTATCTTGCAGTACCAATGATGCTCACCTTTTGACTCAATTAAGTGTGTATGTGAACAGGGATAAATTGGTGATTTAACGCCGTTCTGGGGTTCCCCAAGCTACGGCCTTTATAGCAGTGCCTTGGCAAAGTATGGCCAGAGGGACTGGAATGTGATCATGTCAAAAGATAACGACAACCTGCCTTCACTCAAAGGATTGTATCTGCTTTTCTCTTGACAGGAAGTAATACTCAAAAGGGCTGCGGATCTGGTAGAAGCACTGTATGGGATGCCACACAACAACCAGGTGAGCGCTGTGGGTTTCTAGCCTGTGTGGACTGCCACATGCAATTAAAGATGTCAGATTCCGCATCGTAATGAGAAAGCACAAACACTATAAAAGCCATGTGCATGAGTTAAGAGTATAAGTAATTCAGATATAACATGTTGCAAGATGATTCAATCCTCTCTCTTGTAAACCTTTTATTGCCCTTTCCAATGAATCGTTTTCCATATGAGAAAAGGTACTCCATTTGAAACTAATCTTTAGTGGGAACATACTTCATAATTGAAGAGGAGAGTTACTGGTGCTTTATTTTATTTCTCTCAGGCTTTCAAGCAAATTTAGGAAGAGAAAGAGGGTTTAATTTTTTCTCCAAAAAGTATAACAAGGCCTGAATAGTATTGTCTGCTTCTGTTTCATAGAACTCCACGTATAAGATTCACATAGCTTAGGAAACTGAGTCTGACAAACCATTCACTCCTTTTTCGTGTAACCTGAGTCAATGTCTGAGGGACACAGTCCTATTAATACTCAGGAATGCAGGTAGTCATGTACAGCCTTCCCTTAACATCAACAGGGGAGATGAATTGCAGCCTCTCTTCCTCTCCCCCTGGGTAACCTCAGACTTCCTACATGTTATTGGGAAGGATGGAAAACCCCATGGTGCTGTCCTGTATGGACTGTAGGGTAGTATGAAGGCATAGTTAAGATAATGGACTTTCAAAGTTAGACAAACAGGCTTATGAATCTCAGCTCTGTTCTTAAATAGGTGAGTGTCCTTAGATGAGGTTTTGACTTTCTGAGCCTCAGTTTCCCCATTTGGGATACGGGCATGATGATGATGAGACTAATATAACAGGTTTGTCATGAGGGTCACAGAAGTTAATGCAGCTGACCACTGAAAACCCTGAGCACAGTGCCTGGCACTGAAAAAATGGTATTATTGGGAATATGATTGGGGGCAGCTAAAGGGGATATTCCTTTGACTTTTCAGGAAATCATTCTGAAGAGAGCGGCTGACATTGCCGAGGCCCTGTACAGTGTTCCCCGCAACCACAACCAACTCCCGGCCCTTGCTAACACCTCGGTCCATGCGGGGATGATGGGCGTGAATTCGTTCAGTGGACAATTGGCCGTGAATGTCTCCGAGGCATCACAAGCCACGAATCAGGGTCAGAAGCTTGCTTTTCTCTTCCCTCCCCTTTTCCCTCTCCCTCCCCAACCTTAAGCACCCCATCTCCTCATTTATTGGTCATGAACAATTTTTACATTAAAAACTTATTTTCATCCCAAAAGGAAGATTCTTAGTTTGTGTGTATAAGATATTATTGTACAATGTTGGTCCTAGCTATCATTCTGGTAATCTAATATAGAGGGCTAGAAAGGATGCATGCATTTAGCCATCTCTCTACATTTGACTTTTCACCATAAACCATGAATGACAGATTGCGAAGAGGGATGGAATTAAAGTTTTGAGGGCCCAAAGCACATCATTCTTGCCCAGGGAATAGGAACCTGTTAACTCCAGGGTACATCTCTTAGATCGGGATTTATTTCTGCTCTAAAATGATAATTTATAGGCCCAGCATTGCCATTTCTCACGGCCCTGCTAAGTATTTATGATCTCCTAAGAAATGTGTCTTTTGCTCGCTTCCCATTTTAATCACAGAGCTAGCACCACCAACCCACGCACATGAATCACCCACTCCCTTCCCTCTGGGTTGCGGCGACGGGGCCAGAAACAGAGACCTTCCTTTCCCCGAGTCTTCCAGGATTACCACCATCTGAATGCCACCCTCACCTCCGGTTTTGCCCCCACCCCTCAGGTTTCACCCGCAACTCAAGCAGCGTATCACCACACGGGTACGTGCCGAGCACCACTCCCCAGCAGACCAACTATAACTCCGTCACCACGAGCATGAACGGATACGGCTCTGCCGCCATGTCCAATTTGGGCGGCTCCCCCACCTTCCTCAACGGCTCAGCTGCCAACTCCCCCTATGCCAGTAAGTAGAGATGTGTGTCCTGCATTCCTGCACGTTTTGCTAGAAGAACTTGGCATCATGCCATGTGGCCCAGTGGGCAGGGCTTCTCGGTCCAAGGGCCCCTATCTTTGTCTCCTGCAAGGCACTCCCCTGGGTGATGGTGCTAAAGGCACCATTATCTCCAGCAGGAATCTCCGCTCTCCAGTGCTCACCTTCCTTCCTACCAAGTCTCCCTAACAGTCAGAATGTTGCTACCGTCCAAAGCGGCTGTATGAAGTCGCTTCAGGAACCCATGCTCGGAGTTAGATGAAGATGAGTTGACTCCCGCTTCTCCCAGTTACTAACTCCCACCTCTACCAGTTACCACCAGCTACTCGGGAAACTGAGGCAGGAGGTTTGCTTGAGCCCAGGAGTTCAAGGTTACAGTGAGCCATGATTGTGCCACTGCACTCCATTGCCTGGGTGACAGAGCAAGACTCCGTCTCAAAGAAAAAAAAAAAGCAATCAAAAAAACCCCATAAACAATGAGGACACCATATTTGTCATCTACTTAATCCCAAAACGTATATTAGTTTTGTCTTGTTTCATCTGATTATTTTAGCTACATAAAAGGAAGCAAGTTCATTTCCTCTCCAAGCCTCAATTTTCTCATCTGTAAAATTGGGAAGGAACTAGCACCCACCCCATCCAGTGTTGTGAGACATAGAGAAGATAATGCATACAGTGAGCTTGTCCTGATGGCAGACACATGGAGGCGCATTTAGTAAATCTAATAATCATAGTGATGCAAAGATAATAACGTGGTGGTGATGGTATGACATAGTAACAATAGTCTAAAACTTAACTTCTCTCCCTTCATAATTATTCATAAAGCACTCATGTTGAAAAATTCCGATGGAATAAAAAAATAAGACATTCCACTGGTGAACACACATATGACTCCTTTACTTTTTAATGCTTGGATTTTTCCCCTTTGTGTTTGGTGTATATTTAAAACAACAACAAATCAAAACACACTTTTTTCCAGAAATCTGGCAAGATTTAAAAAAAGAAAAAGAAAACCACATACACATACAAAAAATGTTCTTTGGTGCCTTGTCTCTGCCTTAAAGAAGTTTGCCTACAAAAAAATTTTGGTACATTTATATTGCTTCTAAAGAACCTCAGAGAACCGGCCTCCTTATCTATAAAATGTCATAACCCATGTCCTCACAATCTCTTGATCTCGCTCTGACTTTGAAGTTCATCTTGGACATTGCGAGTGACTCTTCTGATGTGTAAAATGTGGCCAAACTCTTAGATATTTGTAGAAGGGTAGATAGATGTGCCATTAAATAAAAGAATATTCATGATTTCTTAAGGAGTCTTGGCTAAAAATACTACAAATGATGCCCTCTCTCATAGTGAAAGTATGGATTGTTCTAGTTCTTTGAAAGAGGAAAGATCATTCTTGCCCTGTAAGAGAAGTTATTTCTGAAAATGTACTTAGAGACTTTTACTTTCTGGGTGAATTTTTCTGCTCAAGGTCCACAAAATTACACATTTCTACTTAGTTTGGAATCAGCAGTTTGTTGAACATTTACAACTCCCCAAATAATCTGCATATATTATGTCTGTCTACTCACAAGTCAATGTTTAGGATCAGTTTCACATTAGATTTTGATTTATCAAAAGATTGTTTCTCACAGAGATCTATAATTTCAGTGTTCTCCCATTTATTCAATCAGAAAATGTTTCGATCATGACCTGAAAATTAAAAGGTGGCATTCTTAATTAAATCAATAAACTAATTGCTATATGGTAACAATTCAATTTTGGGGCTTGGAATGCTCTCCTCCCCAAGCCTGTGCAGACACTCAGCCGCTTCAGCCTGAGATTGCATCTGTCAGACTGTGAAACTTTGAACATTTAATTTCCATTAATTGATTTTCTCAGTGCTCACAAATATAGTATTAAATTCTCAAATAGGCTCTCAGATGGGACGGTTTTATTTGCACAAATGCAAATAAAACAATAAACACAAAGCCCAGTTGATTTGAATTTTTGCCTCTGTAATACTTAATTATTCATAAAGCACTCATGTTGAAAAATTCCGATGGAATAAAAAAAAATAACACATTCCACTGGTGAACACACTTTCTGGTGTGGTGGCTGATAACTAATAATGTTATAACAAATGGAGCTGCTTGACTATATTTTACCCCTACCTCTGTTAACTGGCCCCCCACCCCAAAACTCCCCACCTCTAAATACACATAATGATCGCATTTGCCAATGAGATTAATTGCCTTCCTCAGTGAACCAGCAGGATTTCAAGTCTACGAATATTTAAAAATCAAACCTCCAGTGCAGGAGTTTTGCAATTTAAATGGGTGTTATTACTGAGCGTATTTTCACATTTACAAATCCTAAGAGATGTATAAAAATGCTGGCCTCATTAAAAGAAAAAGTACAGTTTAGAAAATGTTTGTGAAAACTCTGAGGATGGCGGCTCTGCATTCGGCCCCATAAAGCACTCAGTGCGTGTGGATTGGGTAGTGCCTTGGACTGATTAGAAGGGGTCATTTTCCCCTGATGGCAATTGTTGCCTATGACCAATTGGATTCCCACTTTCCAAAGGATAAGGCCACCCAAACAGCTCCTTGGACTCTGGTGGGCTCATGGGAACGAGGCTTTTCCCCCTGGAGATCTGTTTCCTTTGCAGGGTAGCTTAGCAGAAAGAGCTCGGAATTTGGGCGTGATTCCTTGCTTCAGCGCATTCTAGCTACGGCCCTTCGAAAGTAGCCTAGTGGCTAGCCCGAGTCCCAGCTTGCTTCACTTCCTCGGTTGTTAAAAAAAAAAAAAAAATGTGATAGGCCCCGACTTAAGGTTGCATTGCCCATGACAAGATGAAAAAGACGTGAAGATTCTTGTGAATGGTAAAACAATATCTGATGTTTTATTAAGTTGTGTGAAAAAATAATAAAATAGAAGAAATATCTAGGATACATACTTTCCTGTAGGAAATGGAGGAAATAGAAAGCGAGTGTGTGAAAATATTAGTCTTGACTTAGCGTATGTGAAATCTCTGTCTTCTAAAGTAACTGAGAGATTATTAGCCTGGAACAAAAGATGAGAGGCCAGGCCAAGAGGATCATGGTCGGTAGAGAATGTACATCTACCGAGCTCTTTCATATCCCCAAGCTGCTAGGTTTTCTCTGAGTTGCCAGAGTTTTCCCATCATTGGTTATCTGCATCCCTACTACTACCAAACTGTGAGTATTTATGTAAGGCTCTGATCCTACTGCTTATTAATTCCCAAACATTCATGTATATCCCATGGCAGATATAAAGAATTTGGAACTTGCAGAGTTCCACATTTTTCACAAATGCTGCATGTGGCAGTCTGGTGGCCATCCTCTCAAGCTGGCTTCTTCCTGTTCCCCCTACCCCAGCCCCTTTCCTAGAACCTTGGTTTAGGCTCTACCTGGGATGCATCCCCTGACACCTCTTCTATGAAGTCTTCTCTGATTTCCCTTCAATGCCTACACTGAGATGGCTATGTTCACCTTTGTCACTGTTTTGTGCCACTCTCTCCCTCATAAGAGGGTGTTGAACTTTTGTTTCCTGGCCTGGAGTACTCTGAGGATGGTGGCTCTGTGTTCTGCCCCATAAAGGCACTCGGTGCATTTGGATTGGTGAGTGCCTTGGGCTGATGACCAGGGGTCATTTTCCCTTAATGGCAATTGCTGCTGATGACCCCAGTGCCTAGCACACTGCCTGGCACACAGTGGCCCCACAATAAACACATAAAAGATCCCCAGTAATGAAAGGTAGCACGTGCTAAGTTCTGTATAGTGAAAGTGGATGAGAGCCTGCGAATTCAGGGAAGGTTTGTGCTGGAAGCATCGTCTGAGCAGAGCAGAGCAAGGTGGCTGGGTGAGGGATAGATCTGAGCTTCTTTGCTTCAGGATGCCATGAGAGGCACTGATTTCTCCTTTCTCATTGCCCCTCTCAGTAGTGCCATCCAGCCCCACCATGGCCTCCTCCACAAGCCTCCCCTCCAACTGCAGCAGCTCCTCGGGCATCTTCTCCTTCTCACCAGCCAACATGGTCTCAGCCGTGAAACAGAAGAGTGCTTTCGCACCAGTCGTCAGACCCCAGACCTCCCCACCTCCCACCTGCACCAGCACCAACGGGAACAGCCTGCAAGGTAAGCCCCAGGCCCCACCTGCCAATCCAGATTCAATGCCCTGACTTCACCCTTCCAGGGCCTGAAGCAGATGCATCACCATTGCTGGAGGGGATCAGCCTTGGGCCCTGCCTGATTCTCTCTGCCCTCATCTCTTCTGTTCCTTTGTATTTGCTCTCCTCAGCCCTGGCCCTTGGCCCTTGGCCATACTCATCTCTCCTCTGCTGGAGGTGCTCAAGAAGTCCTCTTTCCAACTTCAGCAATTCTTCTCAGGCCTGGGATTTGCTTGGGAATACTGTTTCTACTGACTAACAGCATCATTTCTCTTTTCTCCTCTTTCATTCCCTGTGGTCGCCATTGTCAGATCAGTCTTTTGTGGACTCTAGCAAGTTCTCCAGTGCAGGGTCTCTCCCGGGACTGGCCTTCTCCTGAAGTAGGTCACTCAACCTTCCCTTCCTGTTGCCTGTGTCAGAGTGAACGTGTGCGGGGCTGATAACAGGGAGGGGGTGAGCCATAACTTGATCAGAGCCCTGAGGTTAGATCATCATAGACCAAAGACCAAAGACTGCCTACTGGGATTAAGAAACCCCAGAACACCACTAGAGTATTCTGATTCATACTAAAATCGTTCAATCGCTTTCTCACCATTGCATGTGGAAAATAAAATAGTTGCTAAGAGTTGAGATGACCTTTTCATTAAGAATAAAAGGTTACCCACCTTTTAAAACTGAGCACATCATTTCTTACATTTTTCTTATGAGCTCAGCACTGGGTTGTGTGTCATATGTTGAGACCTGCACAGCCTCATTCATTGCCCCCAGCAGGATTGTGTGGTAGGTACTCGTATCTCCTACTTGACAGATGAGAAAACTAAAGGTTAGAGAGGTTATGAAATTGCCTGACTTTTAACAGCTGATACATGGCAGAAGCTGGCTTCAAACTCAGACTCAAATATTCATCTCCTAAATACTTTATTACTCAGAGGTGCTAAAAGAGACATAGCCAGGGTTCCTAAGGCAGCTGGTAGGGAGGTAAGATTAATAAACTAGTCAACCACCATTTATTGAGCACTGAACACTGTACCTGGAGCTGTCCTATGCATGCAGCAGATTTTATACCATTTAATCCTCACATCTTCCTAAAGTATGAGGGCCATTATGGTCTTCATTGTGCAAATGATAAAATGGAAGCTTAAAGAGGGTAAATACCTGACCACAGACATAGTCAGTTAAATGCTGGAGATGAATGTAAGCCCCATCAGAGTCTGTGCCCTTAAGCCCAGCTATACAAAGTTTCCCACAGTGTCTTCCCTTGGTGGCTGGCACCTCACTGACGGAGGTCAGCCTGGAACTGAGGGAGGGGTGAGGAAGGCAGTGCACATGTCTGGGATGTCTCAGCCCTGTTTCTTATGTACAAGTACATACATATTTATACTTGTCTACACATACTGTTTGCTGGATGCTTTACATTCTGATGAGCATATAGTGATTCTCCTGAAGACCGTATGATGTTAGCACTAGTCCCATTGTAGAGATGGGAAACTTGAGGCTCAATTTGATACAGGTCACATGGCTAGTAAATAGTACAGCTAAACTGGAACTCAAGCCATGTGACCCCAGAGCCTGAGCATCCGATCACATTGTGTTTCTGCCTCCAGAAGGACTCTTCAAAATACTCCTCAGCCCTGCTTGCAAATCTGCCCAGCACAGCCAGACTCATTGCCCCACAGAGCACGCCGCTCTTCCCCACTCTAACATACAGTGGCAAATCCATCTTCTTAGAGGAAAGAGGAAAAAAAGCGTGCCTGTGCAACTACATTTCAGGCAATATTACTCATGATAGAAAATGCCCACCTCCACAAAGTAGAGCCACTCATTCCTGCAAATCTCATTCTCTTTCAGCTAAAAATAATGCTTTGTCACCCTCAGTACACCTCCAGCTGGCAAACTAGGGATATAAAGCTTGAGCGAACATAACTTATAATAGGTTTAAGTAATGATCATACATATGGAAAGCAGAAATTTACCATTCTTGAGCTGCCAATCTCAGCCCTTGCTAAACATAGATTTGACATCAGAAACAAGATATGATGGGCTTTATAATCAGCAGTTGAGGGGAAGCACTGGAGAAGAAAAGGCCCCCGCTGTTGGAAGGTCAGTGGCTATATCACAGGCCAACAGTGACAGAAGTGGGCAGCTCCCAGGAGGCCCAATGTCTTCTCATGCCCTATGGTCCTAGGAAGGAGCAGGAAGTGGTTGGAAACAGGGGCTGGGCCCAGATCTTATGACTTCCTGGGTTTCGGGAGATCTGGTTATCACCTGAAAGCCAGGATCTGGATGAGGGTATGTGCGTGTTTAAGTAATGATGAAATGGCTTCAGGACAGGGATATATACAAAGTTTGTGCATTTGTCCTCCCAGGGATTTTCTAACTCAATTCCTACCCACTTACAGATCCCAAAAGTACGGAGACTGTCCCCATTTCTCTGAATAACCGCTGAGTCTATGCCTCTCTGTCACCTTTCCTAACACAGGGCCACAGTGTGGGAGGTTTGAGGTCTGACTCAGGGACACACCTTGTGCTGGATTCACTGTTGTGGACGACACTGCCCTTTCCTTCTGATTGAACAAATGTCAAGGAGACTTTTTTGGATTTTCCCCTATCCCATGCCCTGACTATTGAGCATGATGAAACAACTATAAAAAGAATGGACTGGGCGCGGTGGCTCACACCTGTAGTCTCAGCACTTTGGGAGGCCGAGGCGGGTGAATCACCTGAGGTCAGGTCTTTGAGACCAGCCTGGCCCACATGGCAAAACTTCGTCTCTACTAAAAATACAAAAATTAGCCGGGCCTGGCGGTGCAGCCTGTATGTTCCAGCTACTAGGGTGACTGAGGGAGGAGAATCATTTGAACCTGGGAGACAGGTTGCAGTGAGCTGAGATTGTGCCACTGCACTCCAGAGCAAGACTATGTCAAAAAGAAAGACAGAAAGAGAGAAAATGGTTTTTGTTTTGCTCATACTGTCATATACCAAATATCCCCACTTTTGAGTTGTCAGTGATGGACATACGAATGGAGAAATTAAAGTCAAATTAATGTAAACATCTCACTTTAAGCTCTTCTTTCTGCCCACTGCACCCCCAGGTGCTGTGCTGGCAGGTGGGGCCCACACTCTGGGACTTGCCTCTTTACCCTCTGCACACAATCTCCAGCAGGGCAAAGAGGACCCAGCCTTAGGTGGGCACCAGTTTTTCAGGGCACTCTTGCTTGAGCCACAGAAGTTTTCCCTGAGAAAGGTGACATTCAGAGAATTACTTCATCTTTAACTTTCCAAACTATTTCTACCATAAAAAAAAAAAAATGGATGTAGGCAGGTTATGGAATTGGTGTAAGGATCCCTGAAGTGTTTTATTCCACCTTTTTCCTTTTCAATGTTACAGTAGCACCTACTTCATTGGGACCCACCTCGTTCAGAATTGTGATCATTAAGACAGGTTAAGTGACTAGGAAGACTTGGTTAAGCAAATTGCCCAGGGAAACGAGATTAGAGGTGCCACACTTAGGCCATTTAAGTGTTTTCAAGGCCTATTTACCTCCAACTACCACTCTGTTAACTAACTGTACATGGTTCTGTTTTTTAAAGCCGACTCCTGAAAGACCTCTTCCCCAGCAGCGCTCCCTTAGTCTCCTCTGGTTACTACACGTATGTTTATTCCCCAAGAACTAAGCATGGCCATGTCACATGGTGGTGATGATGGCGAACACAGCCACTGACTAGGAGGGCTTATTCCCAGCCTGGCTTCCAACCACCCTTAAGGTAGCTTGTCTATTGTCCCTGTTATACAGAGGCGGAAACTGAGACTGAAGCTAAGTCGGCTTGTCCCCATTTACACAACTAGCAAACAAGGGAGCCTGGGCTTTAAGCCCAGACAGATTGACTGGACTATGTTAAGGCCCTATGCTATATTACATTTCTATATTCAAGTCACTAGGTTAGGCCCATGAGGGCTACAAAATCCTGCCCTCAAAATCTTCCCCTGTATTAGGGGAGACATGACACCAAAGTAAATAAGGAAGATCTGTCTGGGAGAGGCTGGGCACTCAGCTGTGGAAGTACAGAGGAAGGAAAGATGAAGGAGAATTAAGAACAAGCTCAAGGAGGAACAAGTGGGATTCAGGCCCAGGGAGATGGGGGCAAGGGGCGCTTTCAGCAGAAAGACTGAGGACAACCTTAGCCAAGAAACAGAGGCAGACATGTCCTGGATAACATGTGGTGACCAGTAGGATTCACAGATTCTATCATGATTCCAGCTGGCTTTCTCTCTCAGGTAGATAAAATGTTTGAAAAAGTTACCATATATCTGAGGGTTTTTTTTTTTTTTTTTTTGAAAAAGCAACTCTAGTCTCAACTTCCAGAGCCTCACAAAATGTCCTGTTAAAAAATAAAAATATGGTAGTCAAAAAAATTTAGAATGTGGTGCTTCCTGGATCACTATCTTGGAGATCCACAATTAAAGTCTCTGGGGCATCCTGCAGTTAAATAAAAATGACT
Organism: Nomascus leucogenys; assembly: GCF_006542625.1. Taxonomy (NCBI): domain Eukaryota; kingdom Metazoa; phylum Chordata; class Mammalia; order Primates; family Hylobatidae; genus Nomascus; species Nomascus leucogenys. Next base: position 20,070,353 of record NC_044382.1, read on the forward strand.
ATTTCATTTAGTTTGGCAAACTTGTTCGCCTACAGAGTCCTTTTCTGCATGTTAAGAACATTTAACGTCATAAGAAAAACTTTGGAAAAGGCAACTATATTTTGGATATAAAGAGAAAAATGCAGAGATACCTCTTTCTACTCTTATGCAGGTGAAGTAATTGATAAATCCTGGTCTCAGATACTTAAGTGTGTCTGTTTTCCAGAGCCAAAGACTTGAGTCACCAACTATGCTCAGTCTTTGTCCATGGAGATGTCCTCTCCCTTCTCCTGAAGCTTATGCTGCTTAGAGCTTGGGTTTCAGGCAATTTAGGCCTCAGAGGACTTCATTATTCAAGACAGAGGCATCCCCAAGAAGGCTGTTACATGCCATTGGAACCCCCGCTGATGTAGTGATTCCAAACCTTAGCCATGTCCTGGACAGTCTATGCATGAAAAATTAAAAACAAAAAGGCCAGAATAATTTCACAAAAATAGCATCCATATACTGATGTTTTTCTTTTCCACCTTGCTGAAGCTCAGGCTGGCTCTTCTCAACCCTAGATATCATGCAGCCCAGGACCAAATCCTATGGAATTGTCATTTTTTCCATGCACATATTCAGTTGGTGCAAGATTTACCCACTCACTTAACCCCTGTTCCTGATTAGCTCATAATTTTTTTTTTTTTTTTTTTTTTTTTTTTTTTTTTAGGAGTCTCCCTCTGTAGCCCAGGCTGGAGTGCAGTGGTGCGATCTTAGCTCACTGCAAGCTCCGCCTCCCAGGTTCATGCCATTCTCCAGCCTCAGCCTCCCGAGTGATTAGCTCATAATTCTTACACATGTAAGAATTGGTGGTTTGGGGAAGACCACATTCCACCCTCTCACTCCAAACCCTCCCAGCTCTGCAGAACTTTGTTTTGTCTTTGTTTTTATCAGAAATATGGAAACGGTAATGAAAAATGCATTGCCTCTCAAAGCAATAGTTTTCTGAGCTTCCGTCAGAGAACATGATCATCCAGCTGCTGGGGAAAATGGCAGAGCCACCATGGTCTTGTGATGTCTCGGCACGTGGTGCTGAGAGGGTGGTATCCTCATGGGAATCTTTATGCACTCCACTTGGGCAAGTTAGCATGCCAATGGCATTTCTGGAACATTCCAAGCTCCAGACACCCATCCCTCTCACCCACATAATGAATCTTCAGATTGCAGCACAGATATAAGAAAAACAACTCCTAAAACTCAAGATCTTCAGGCAGTTGTGCAGTGGAGTTTCTCTATTAAAAGGGCCTCTTTGGAGGTATCTAGGCTCAGAGGCCACGGGCAGGGATCTTTTCCCATAATTTACTCAACAGCAAGGGTTCTGCCCTTGGAGTTTAGGAAGTCATGATTGGGATTTAGAGAACAGTAATGCTTTGATGTCACATGCAAAATTCTGGGTGCAGGCAACATGGGCCTTAGAATGTTCCAGAAATGCTGTGGCATGCTGTCTTGCCCAAGTGGGGTACATGAAGATTCACCATGAGGATACTCAGCACTGTGTGCCAAGACATCACAACCTCTTTTGAAGAGAGGTTCCATAGCTCCCATTAGACTCTCAGAGAAGGCTGTGGGCTAATGAAGGCGAGGTAGGAAAGTAGGAGTGGGCCAAACCCACCCCCTAGACCCATATATTTGTTTTTAATTTCAATTTTGTGCTATCATGTATAAACTTGGCTATTTCATTTAAAAAAAAAAAAAACAAAATCTACATCTCCAGCTTCTCTTGAAATATTTGAGAAGATCAGTGGCTGTGAGCAGGCATTCCTGCCCAGTGGCATTTGGTGGGAGCTGAGTCATTGCCCAGGCATGCCCTTGGCACCATCACCTCCATCCTCACCCACCCAGGGGATTCGCTCACTCCTGTTTGCAGCCTGGGCTCTTGGGGTGCTGGAGTTTGTAGCCCCAATGGTCCAAAGTAAAAAGCACTGTTAGCTATGAACTGGCACATCAGTTAGCTTTGCTTTAGAACTTTTAATGTGGCCCTAAGTGGAGGCTTAATCTAGTTGATCTAACACACTATTTGGGTACCAAAAGACTGCTTAGATTTTTTTTTCTTTTTTTAAATTCTGGCCATTCAAATGGGATGTTTTCACAGCCCAGCTGATAAATGTTGGCTGGACCCACCAACCAAATTAGCTTTTTCCTTTGCTTTGAATCATATTGATACTGCCTGAGTTGTGTGACTATATTATAGGGAACTTCTCTTTAATGCCAGGCACACAGAATAGATTTTGGTGGAAAGCAAAAGTAGACTTGCACCTTTTGCCACAGGCTTAAAACTCCCGCTGTCTTTAATAAAGGTGCCTGGACCCACCTCCAGCCCGGATGAAAAGATCCTTCGGGAGGCAGAGCCATGCTGGGCTGTCACACAGCAAAGAACCCCCTGCACCTCCTTGCCTTTGGAGCGATAGCATCTTGAATTCTCGAGTTAAGGCTTGGATTGAAATACTGAGCTCCTGGTTTCAGTCAAACCTAGGGCTCACTTGAATCTTAGGGGGACTGCATTTCCAACTGATCCCAAGTCTTTGGGGGTTTAAGTTGGTCTGCATTTGGCAAAAGACAACTTCCTGTTTCTAAGAAAAAAAGGCTTATGAGGGCTTATGGAAAGGACTCCAGGAGCTTTTGGGCTGCAAAAAGGCTCTTGCAAAACAACATTTGGATGATTTACGTGTAAATGAATCAGAAACATGTGGATTGAATTTCCTTGTGAATACAGATGGGTTTAAAAATTAACGGAAAAAGTGTTTGGCAAAATACTTTTTGGGTTTCGTTTTAATTGAATCTAAAATGCCAGGGGTGGGGGTGGGGAAGCGGGAGGAACGTGGGGGTCTTGGGGCTAAGAGCCCAGGGTGTCCACTTGCAGGATTTGTGGTACTGGGGTTCGCTTTTTGTTTTTAAAGGCACATTCTTCCAGAATAGTAAACGAATAGTAAACGAAGAGGGCCACTTCCTAGACGCAGTCATCACTGACAAGAACATTAATTTACATTTAGATTTGCCATAAAAAGAAAGCAATGACTCTCTCTGCCTGACAAGACACTCAACTGTCATTGGGAGCCAAAGACGGCTGCCCCTTGCTTGTAATGTCAGCATCTCTTTCACCTTGACATGTTTCAAAGTTGTCACCCTGTTTTAATTTTCTTAGTTATCCTTTTATTCTTCCCAGCAATCACACAAAGTGTGCCACATGGGATGGTGCCTATTTGACATAAGAGCAAATACAACTCAGAGAAGTTAAGCAATTAACACAAGGTCGCACAGCTAGTTTAGTAGCAGAAGTGATGGGTTAAAAATCTCAGCAGCTAACCTCTATCAGGTCCTCACTGGGAGCTGAACCCAGGCTAAGCACTTTGCATATGTCATTTTATTCACCTCTCCAATAACCCTAAGTGTTGCTGTGATTGTAGCTACAGAAGCTGAGCTTCACAGCAGAAAAGCCAGAGGTGGGACTCAGGCCTATCTGATTCTGTGTTCTCTAAATACCACTATCTGCGACCTCCTAGCTTTGAACGCTTTCAACAATTTTTGGTTACCTTAAACAGCCTTCTTTTTTTCCCAGGATCTCACTCCAGCTTTCCCAGGCTACAGTTTTCTAGGAAATATGGTCAGATCATTCCCGAAACGTTGAGTGAAGCCGTGATATGGAAGACATGCTGCAGTTTCATGCAAACCTGTCTTCTCCTCCCAGCTATGCTTTCTCCCAACTTTATGTTCCCAGTGAACAAGGCCTGCTGTAGCTGGCATTTCCTTCTCCTAGCTTAAGGACCTAAGCAAAGGCACTCACGATTCCTGCTCTGTGGCTTAGTTTTTGTGCTAATACAGAGGATAGGGAGAGCCATGTTTTTGTAGAAATTGCTTGCAGTTCGGATGGACCCCTTCTTTATATTTTGGATTGAAGTGGAGGGAAAAAAGAGTGACAAAGTGAAAATTCTCACTATTTTGCAAGGTTCGAAGCTGCAACTTCCCCAGTGGTATTCAAACTATGCAACTTTCCAGTTATGCCTTAAAATTGAAATCAGATTTGGAGGGATGTTTAGGATATTTTATTCTGTTAAAGACACATACCCATGCTGATTTATTATAATTTTTAATAAAGCACATGTATATTTTATAATGAAAACTCATTCCAGAGAAGATGAGAGCAAATTTGTGGTTAATATTCAAACAAGATAGTTGTGTGTGGGTGGTTTTTTTTTTTAATCTTTATTATTTTTCTCAGTGAGAAGTTTGGACGCAAAAAAACCATTGACTTCTGTCTTCTCTTTCATAGCGATATCTGGCATGATTGTTCCTCCTATGTGAAAGAATTGCCTTGAAGAATTGTATTAATGAAGAGGTTGGATTCTGCTACAGAGAGTAATCTGATACAAGTCCCAGAGTGGAACTTTTAACTCAGGCCTTTTTAAGAGGAATCACAATAACTGCAGATTTTTAAACAAACAAAATCACCGACCTTGCAAATACTGAAATTTGGAAGAGGGATCTGCAAGTGCAGGGTGTTGGTTAAAGTTGTACCTCCCAAGTATTTGGGGGATATATTTATTCTGTATTGACAAAAGCAAATCCACTTTTTCTTTTTCTTTTTTTTTTAAGCTTAATTCTGCAATCATTTGTCTTTTATAAACCGTAAAGCTCTATACAAGGGACACTATAAATAAGACTCCATGTTTTAATTTATGATGTTTTTAAAGCTGTGTAAAGGAAGAATGAAGTGGTGATATTTACAAAAAAGTAAAAAAAAAAGAAAAGAAAAAAGAAAAAAAAAAAGCTTGTATGGGACAGAATAGGAATGCCAGTTAGATTTTTTAGAAGAACTAAGGGTCGGCTTTTGCGCCTTAAAGCATATCAAATGGTAGTTAGCTCAGACAGTGCATTTTCAATATCTAACTTAACATGCCACCCCTTAGCAGTGCAAGCTTATTTATCTCTTTTGTATTGTTGTCTTAAGTAACTGTGTAAATAAATGCAGCCTGGAAAGTTAAAACGCGATGTAAGTGATCACATTTTTCCCTCTACTCGAAAATCCAGTGCCTCTAGACAGATTGTTAAAACTGCATATTTAAATCTGATCTCATTCTCTCCTTTTACTTAAGTCAGTTTCTTCTGAAGCCGATGGCCTCTCGAGAGCTTGGTGGCACACATACTGTGTGAGAATCTCCTTTGAGACTTCATGGAACAGGGTCCAGGCACAGAATTCCACACTCTGCCCTCCAGTTAACAAGCCAAAACCTCACGTACGCTCCCCCATTTGCAAGTTTAAAGTTTACTCATCCTAAATGCTGACTTCATACCTATCTTCCAAAAGTTGATAAGAGCAACGTGGCAGGTATTTTCGATTTTCCCATTCAAGATACTGCCTCTACCAGTCGACCCTTACCATTTGTAACATAATAGATTAAAACAACAGGTTAAGTGCTTTGGAATTAAGAGTTAAAGGGAACCCGGGGTGGGGAAAGGAAAAGAAGGTTGAGACCTCCAAAACATAGTTTTCTGTTCTATGGGAATTTTTGCTCTCATTATCTGGGAAGTGTTCTTAAAAATAAGAATTAAAAGCAAAGATGCAGCAAAGCTCTGAGGATGCATTTGCCTGATATTTTTTTCTTTGCTCTTGTGTTTTTGTATGTAGTTATAAATACTGTAGATTTTTTTTGTGATTTTTTGCCAAAGTTCTTGTTCTATTTATACATTTTAATGTCTTAAGACATTTTTTCAATATCACAAAAAGATTTTACTGCATATTTTGCAAAGAAAAAAAGCTCACTACCTTTAGCTTGCACATACTTGCAAAGTTAATTAAAAGGCTTTTTGTTTTAAAGGGGATTTTGTAAAATATCCATATAAATAATGTATTTATCTTTCGAATTTGTACATTGCTTTTCCCTTCTTCCTCTTCCTCCCACCCCCAATTTATTTTATTGTGTATGTTTGCTATGTGAAAAGTGCGTATTTGTTTGGTCACCTACACTTGTATTAGCTGTTTCAATGTGATTTTTAAACATTTCATTTATAGTTATTTTTAGTATTGTTATAAACCATGCTTCAGTTTTTTTAATTTCCACCCAAAAGTCATTGTCTATTTTTGTATTATTTGTAAGTTAAGAAGTTTTTTCCAATATATGGCAAAAAAAATAGTAGCATATTATTCTTGTAGTATTTAGTTCAGTAGATTAAAAAAAAATGTATCCTTTGCTTTGGAAGCTTACAAAACAACCCTAATGCTGTTTTACTCTATTAATATGCATGGAATCTCTCCCTTTGGAGTGACGCATTTTGTGCATTAAATTCTAGGGAGAAACTTCATAGAAATCAATGAACATACTTTCTTTCTTAAGTCTGCTTGTATATTTTCTCTGTCTTTCACATAAATATAAACCAGCAGATTGGATGCCTTAACAATGCAAATCATATTCATTTCACTTGTACATTGTAACTGTGCACCAGAACTGTCAGTCATCACTAACATTCTAAGAAAAAAGAAAAAGAAAAAAAGAAAAAAAAAAAGAAATCGAAAAGCACAAAAGAACTGTTTTGTTACCTTAAGACAATGTAACTTTTTCTAGTAGAGCAAGAAATCATTTACAACAATGCTGCAACTGTGCATGCCCCCATATGGATTTTGCAATGGTTTTCACTAGACTGTCAAGAGTGCGATTTTTATGGGTTGGGGTGGGTGGGGGAGGGGAGTTGTGGGAGGGTAAGGGAGGGAGGAAAGCTGTTTTTCATGGTGAGAAATAATAATGATGACTAATAATAATAAAAAAACTGGAAAATGTAAGCAAGGTGGACGCATTGCTTCTCGGTACTCAGAAAGGTTATCTGAATTTGCGTGGTAAGCGCTGGCCTGAAGATGTACACAAGTTAAAGCCATATTTTGTCTGGTGAGCCCCTTAACTGTTTCTGAAGGAATGAACGGTGAGCCGGGAAGGTGCCCGGCTTAGACCTTGACAACAGACGCTACCCATTTGTCAGCCATGTGCAGTGGTTAGAACTCTTCTTGAAAGTCCAAAGAGCCTTTAAAATGTGTATAATTTGTGTTTCGTTGCTTCCATTTCTATTGATTAGATGAAAAGACATTCTGGCCCTCTGATCCTCTTTCTTCTCCACAAAAGTTTTACAAATAAAAGATGTTCCCCTAAATACAGAATATGGCTTTAAGAAGAAAATGAAATGAAGAATTAAATTAAGAGTTCAGTGTTGGGGCAAAAATAGAGCTTCTGGATGACTGGATTGCATAACATTGCCCTGGCCTCACATTGTACTAGGATGCAGCTTAAATGAAGTCATCTCTAAATCTACTAACCTTTCACCTTCTTATCAAAACTTTTTCAATAGACACACACTGTACAGTTCAATTGTTAGAGAACCTAACTACTGTAGAGATTGTTATAATTTTTTTTTTTTTGCAAAAATTCAAGCTGTAAAAACTTTTCAACTTTCACAATATTTAATTAAAGTTACTTCCTGTCTGTGATGGCATCTCCTAGTTGTGTATTCATTTCTCTATTTCAGATGAGCCAAAGTCCAACATAATGTAAAAGGTCTGTGTTTGCAATGACTCAGATCAGTCTTGATACCCAGTGAAAAGGAATTGGGGTAGTGCTGGGACACCCTCTTTCTAATGTAGGTCCTTGGGGATTTGCTAATCTGGGATGCAAATTGAACACACGCAGCGTACTGCTGCCCTCTGCCGGCGATAGCTGGACGTGCACATGCCCACACTGGTCCACAGAGGAGCCAAGAGCCCCCAACAACTTCAGCAGCCAAAGCCCTGAGATCCTCCTGCGTGATTGAATTGTGAATCCAGGAAGTGGCCATTCTAGAACCCCTATCCCTCGTGCTACAAGTCTGAACCAACCTTTTTTCACACACAGCTGCTAATTAATCCCAGCGAGCCTTCTGGTAAACTAATTATGTGCCCTGGCTCATTGAGGAGGAGGTAGGTGTGAACTGAGCCTTCTGTGATCAATATTTTTTAACCCCACATGAATAAGATACTTTTCCTGTTGGACAGGAGTGAAACATTCCACAAATACCAGATAGGTACCTACTCATGTAAAATTGCTTCACTTTAAATTCCATCATAATCATGAGTCTTTCTAAATGCACACTCAATGATTTTCCTACTTTTACAGTTATTAAACATGATGAGGTTAATGATACTTGTAAAATGCCTCAAAAACTCAGCAAATAGGCTGTAGACCAACAGAAACTTGATGGCCAGAGATGATAGGATGGCTGCAACACAGTCACATGTGGTGGGCACTGTTTCAGCTTTGGAATATAGCCCGATTTGAGTAATGAAAGAGTGTGATATATAAGTTAGAGAAGCTGCCATCCTTTTTAAAGAAACAGAACTCTTGCTGAAAAGTGTGGCCATTCAATATATGTTTCTTTTGAATTCTGTGTTTGATATAGTTTCCTGTATTAGATGCAGAAGATAAAGATTGAACAAGAGGCCCCTCTCCTCAGGATGCACACCATCTCAGAAAAGACACACTTATATTCAAATTATGCTAGAATGGTTGGCCAGGCTGAGACAGGTGTGCCATAATGCTCCACAGAGCACAGCTGACGTCCGCACCTCTGATACGCTGGCCTCTACGATCTTTAAGGGCTACCTCTTGAAAGTTCTCATTCACTCAATCATTCATTTATTCATTCATGCCTGTAAACTTTGTGCGTTTCCTATGCCTCTGGTACTAGGTGAGACATGGTGGATACATCGGTGGGCCATGGTGACGTTATACCCACTTGGAGCTCATCCTTGAGTGGGGCAAATGAACGTTAAGCAACCACTCAAGTGCCTGTAACAAACTAATCATGGTAATGAAGAAAATGTCTAGAATGCTCTGAAAGTACATTGCAGCAGGATCTGATTTAACCTGAAGTGCTGGGAAAGGCTCCAGAGAAAGTAACATTTGAGCTGAGGTATAAAAGCTCAGCAGGAGCTAACCAGGTGGGCCTGGCCCCTTAGGCAGAGGAAAGGAGGGAGGTGTAAGAACACTGAGCTTTGGAGCACATAAGGTACATTTAGGAACAGAAAATCTATGTGAGTGGAGTGTGCAGATGTGCACAATGAGACTGTGGGGCTTGGGAGTTCAATTCAGAACATGTCCTGAGCACTTACCACGTGCCTGGTACTGTACTAGCTGCCAGGTACACTAAGCAAATGGGCCATAGTTCCTGCCTGTAGGGCCTATGGCGAGGCTCATAAACTCACAGCCCCATATTTGTTCATAGGGGCTATGCTGGTTAAAAAGTCAGGGGGTGGGCCAGGCATGGTGGCTCACGCCTGTAATCCCAGCACTTAGGGAGGCCGAGGAGGGCAGATCACGAGGTCAGGAGATTGAGACCATCTTGGCTAACATGGTGAAACGTCATCTCTACTAAAAATACAAAAAAAATTAGCTGGGTGTGGTGGTGGGCACCTGTAGTCCCAGCTACTGGGGAGGCTGAGGCAGGAGAATGGAGTGAACTGGAAGGAGGAGCTTGCAGTGAGCCGAGATTGTGCCACTGCATTCCAGCAGTGAGTGAGACTCCATCTCAAAAAAAACAAACAAAAACAAAAAACAAAAATTGAGGGGGTAAACTAGGGATAAAAACAACCAGACAGGGAGTGGGAGGACTGGGGCCACTGGCAAGTGCATGCTCTGTCCAAAGTGAGAATCCCACTTGCTGCAGGCAACTGCTCCCATGTGAGAATGTGGACCCAGTGTTGCCCATCTTTCATTTCTCAAGAATGCCAGATATGTTACTAGATTATTTAAAAATTTGGCATAAAACTTTCATTTTTTTAAAATGTTGGCAACTTATCTAAAAACAGTGTTTTAAAAACACTGTCTTGGCCAAACAAAGTCCAGAATCCCCTAGAGTGTCAGTTTGAGACTTCTGACCAAAAGATAAGTTATGAACGGTGATGTTCACACAGCCTGATTTGAAAGTCATAATGATATGTTCTTTCCGTGGAGATCAAGGAAGACTGCAAAGAAGAGGATACTCCAGTGGTGTTCTATAGGATAAGAGTTCTCCAAACACATAAGGGAAAGTAGGTAATGGAAGGCACTGGTCAATGCCCTGGCAGCTGACTTTATGAGAAAAAAAACATTATTACCATAAATCCAAATAAGAATATGGAAAATTGGAATCATGTGCTTGTGAAAAAAAAATCCCGTCTTCTGCAGTAGCCGTATCCAATGCACAAGTATATGTCAGCTTTTAAAAACAACAACTGTTTGCCTTGCAGAAAGACCCTTATGAATGAATCCGTTTTTAAGTACACTTTCAGGGAAGTGGACTCTTTCCAACACACTATGCTCAAAGCCACAGCTGCCCTAGCATGCTCCAAAATCATCTTATCATCAAGAATTTTGCTCCTGAGATTATCTCCTCCCTCTCCAGCACCATCACATTCTCTTTCCTCAATGTTACATTCAGACCAGCTTACAAATGTGATCTCATTGAGGAAAAAGTCATTTGACCTCACTTTGCTTGTAAGCTAGCCACAGTCCTCCTGCTCCTGTTACCAGCAAATCTCAAAAGAGTTGTCTATGTCTGCTATCTTCTCTTCTTCATTTATACTTTTTCATTATTTATATTACAATATATGTTCATTGTAATGATGAAGAGTGGAGAGTCTTCCACGTTGTCAACAAGGGATCTCAATTTATATTTTAGAAGTATCATCTTGGTTGCTACAATAAGAACAAATTGGAGGGAGACAGAGGGAAAATAGAGGACATTAGGAGGCCATTGCAGTCATCCAAGCAAGGAATGAACAGCTTGGACTAGGAGAAGAAAAAGGAGGAAAATAGACAGGATTAAAAAATATTTAGGCAATAGAACCATCAGGATTTGGTGACTGATTCAATGTTGGGATTAAGGGAGATGAAAAGGTCAAGATAAAGCTCAGTTTTGTGACTGCTGGTAAAGAAATGGTTGATGTCTCTGTTTGGGCTGTTTCCTCGCTCTAGAGCGCAATAAAGAAGTCCCTTCCTCGATTTGCCTTTGCTTCCCTTCCCTCTTCCAAATATGATCCTCTTCTCCAGAGGCTTCTGTATTTACATTAGGAATGAAATTCAGTTTCCGGAGCTGGAAACACTTTGTTACTTTTTTTTTTTTTTTTTTTTAACTTAAGCATCAAGCAGTTTTATATCTTCTCTCTGGAGAGTTATGCTACAGTGGGACTGATTTTTATCTACTTAGCATGCATTTTTCCCACTGATTGTAGAATTTTCACATTCTATATTAAGAACAAACGTTCTGGGCCCTGGCGTTAACCACAGGCCTGATGGTTGGCCTTCTGTAGGAAATATCCTGCACTGGGAATTATCTTATAAGGAAAATTTAGTACTCCACAAAGACGCTGATGAAATGTCAACACAAAGGAAGGAGACCCATTGAGGGCAGTTCATTCAATAACACTGATATGGATGGGATTCTGCCAGGAAAGCAAGGAGAAATGAATGAGAAACAGGCATTACCCATGGCCTTCTCTGAAGCATTTATTTACACAATATCTCTGTACTGAACATCTTTGTGTCAACTGCTGTGCTGCTAAGGGCTGGGAATATGATTTATGTCTTAAATAGACCTATTTCCTTCATTGTTTACTGTCTAAGGAGGACAGAGACATGACTCAAACAATCACACAAACATATAATAACATACTGTGATAAAATGCTCTGTAACCCTAATATATCTGAGTGAGCATGTGGCTCTATCTCTGCATAAAGTCGAGCCTAGCTCAACAGCCAAAATTAATTAAAGGGGAACCAAATTCCTTATTTAGACCCATCAAAAGCTATTAAAATAATCTAAATATAAAGCCCACAGCAATATCTAGTAAAGTGATCTTTCTTCTATTATCTTTTCCCTCACTTCTCATCTTATTCAGATACTACTTTCTCCAATCCATCTGACCAAAAACCCCCTGCTCTATTCTAAGTTTCCATGATTTTTCTTTCTGCCTTCTCCCTCTTCGCCCATCTCTCTTATTGTTTTACTTTTTACTGTAGGGGCAGAGAGAAGGCTTCTCTTCCACTCTCTCTGAAGTTTCATTGAAATGACTCACCATAGACAGATAAATATAGGAGAAAAAGGCATACAAACTTATTTACTTGCACAAGGACCCTGGAGCCCCGCAAATATGAGACTCAAAGAAGGGCCAGATGGCTATAGCTTAAATACCGTCTTCACAGGGGAGAGGGAAACGAAAGACTATAGGTAATCTTACAAGGATAGTACATATTTTTTAGGAAAAATGAATAGACTGGGGAGGCAGACATTATCTTGTAACTGATTGTCTTATAAAACTGCAATTTACAGGAAGGTGAGGGGCAAAACTGCATTGTGAACAAAGGTTGTCTTACTGTGCAGATAAGGTCTCCCAGGTAATCTCTCTGAGCTGCTCTCAGAAGAGGAGATAAAGTTCTGCCTGAGCATGGTGATGACTTTTAGCCTCTTCTCTTCTCTGGTTGTTAATCTTTCCTGGTTATTTAATGAGATTCCTAGGGAGGTGGGTCTTAAGACAATTGCATTTCTTTCAGAAAGAAGTTTCCTTAGTCAGATAAGAAAATTCTAGAGAAAATCCCTCCCTGTGCTTGTAGGGGATGTGGGGTGGGAGGGGAACAAACAGATAAGGTTAGTAAGTTTTGGCTTCTGAGGCAGCTTCTAAGGCCTTCCAAGTTTTAAAAATCCTGCTTAGCATGCCAAAGCACCATACTTTGGGGGATCGCTCTCTATGCTCCAACATTAGCAAGTCTCTTTTCCAGCAAGAACATCTTTCCTCTTTAGCAGAGCAGGGGAAAAAAAGGAGATATGGTGCTGGTTGACTGTGATTCCTTTTGGCAGGCTGTGGGAGGGAGAGTCCATAAATGTTCCCTTGTTGATACTCAGGAGGCAGAGGTGGGAGGATCACTTGAGCCCAGGAGTTTGAGGCTGCAGTGACCTATGATCATGCCACTGCATTCCAGCCTGGGCAACAGAATGATATCCTGTCTCTAAAAATAAATAATACTAACAATCCCGGATCTGTTCTACTTTGAGGGGCAAGCATAGGGAACCATGAGCACATACAGCAAATAAATTGATTTGGTTATGTTTGAGAGAAGACCTGGAGAAGGTGAGGCAAGTCAGCAAGGAAGAGTTGGGAGTGAAGAGGAAAAATATTCCAGATAGAGACGACAGGTCACGGCACAGTGGCGGAACAGAAAGAAGGCTAGAGGGTTGGTACCACCTATTTTCCCCTGGGGAATTCTTCTCCTCGGTTCATCTCCTTCTTCCTTCTCTCATTTCTTCTTTCTCTGCTTTCAATCATGACTTCCTTCACCTTTCTCACTGCATCATGGCTGAAGAGTATTATGCTCACTGGTAGCTCTTAAAGAAGAGCCAGCATCCTAGTTCTTCCAATGGCCCTCTCCTTCCATTTCTCCCCATGCCTACCTGACCCATAAATCTACTGCATGGAATTTTAGAGACATAGTCATCTTCTCTTCAACCCTTTAGACAGCCATAATCAGAGGTTGGGGCTCCCAATGTGCTTCTTTAGAATCCAAAGGAAAACATTCCTACCCCCAGTCACATGCCCTACAAACCACTACCGCTCAAAGTGCCCAACTGAAAAGGGCAACAATGAGCCTCCTATTTTTCACAAGCACAGAATATTATTATAGAACATTTTTGTGTCCAGTACAATGCCAATTTACTTTATCAAACTTAAGGAGCCCAGAAGAAGAGAGTAAAAATAAGCAGGAAATCAATACTAATGGCAATTGGCATCCCTTGTTGAGGGCTTACTTTTATGTATTATTATTCATGTTAATTTATTTTTTGAGACAGGGTCTTACTCTGTCTCCCAGGCTGAAGTGGCAATGATGCAATCATGTCTCACTTCAGCCTCAACCTCTCAGATTCAATCAATCCTCCCACCTTAGCTCCCCAAGTAGCTGGGATTGTAGACATGCACCACCACATCTGGGCAATTTTTTTTTTTTAAATTTTTGTGGAGACGCAGTGTCACTATATTGCCAGGCTAGTCTCAAACTCCTGGGCTCAAATGATCTTCCCACCTCAGCTTCCCAAAGTGCTGGGATTACAGACATGAGCCACCACACCCAGCTGGGGGCCTAATTTTAGATGAGCTGATATACTATTAGCTATAGAAACAAGTTTGTTAACTTCTCACAGTAGCCATGTGATATGGGAGCAATTATCTCCTGCTGAAATAGAATTGCTCACCAACGCCGTATAAGAACAAAGGATCCCCAATGGAACTTGAAGGCCGTTTATTTAATGCCTATAAACACAGTAGTTAGTATATCTACGGAATGCACTGCTTCAATAATTCGTATCTATGGAAATGACTTAAATCACTCAAATTCTATAACCCTCAGTTACTCATCTTATTGTTTTAAGTGACAATAGGGGTATTTATGTTAAAAGCTGTCTAAGAAGATGATGTTAAATAAGTCACATATGGACTGATTCAGTGCCCAGGACGTATTAGCCACTCTGTCAATATCAGATATTGTTATTCCGTTCCACAATTCCAAGTTGTATGTGTGTGTACCATAACACATTTAACTGATCTCAAACCAATAGACATTAGGTTGTCTCTTATTTCTTGATACTGCACTCATTATGATGGACTCCTTGATTTAAAAAAATAAAACTCCTGCAAATTCCTGCTGCTTCTTGAAAGCTAACTGTATACAGTATCCCCAGCATTCACAGTGCCACCCTGAAGATTAGATTAGACTCCTCCTTTAACATGGGAGACTTGCCCACTTGTTTCCATATGGATCCAAAAGATGATCTGTGGCTGACTCTTGTCATAAGCACAAGCAAAACAACAGTTCTCCTTCAAATCATTTATTTGTATTATATTTCTGTATTATATAGTACCAGGGAAGGCACCAGGGAACTCCAGACAAAGTAAATAAATAAATAAAATAATCAGTCTGAATATTGTCATGTGCCAAAAGGAAGCAGATTCCAGGCAATAAATCTGCAGGGCAAAGGCTTAGCACTGCTGTTGGGGAAGAGGATAAAGATGAGAGGTGGGTAATGTAGGGGCACAGGGAAGGAGAAAAAAAGAAATATTTCCTATGCACCAACATCACTTAGTAGTAAGATCCTACTAAGCCCCTTCAGAGTTAAAAAATATAAATGTAACAGGTTTCAGCGAAATGAGATTAGGTGTAATTTAGATATGATGAATTCATTTACAAGTTGGACTGCTAGGAGTCACCATTTTCATTCAGAATGAGAAATCTCGTGAAATAACTTACTTATCCAGATAGTTAGGTGGTTACTATCTGCCAGTTGCTGACCTTGAAGCTGGTGTGAGAGCCATTGGATGTAGACAATAACCCAGTATAAAACCAAAAGCAAATTAGTAAGTTCACATGTAATTACACATTGGGAAGAGTCCTGTGAGAGAAGCTGGCAAGATATTGGACATCTCATCTTACTGATGCTGGGATTGGCCATGGACTTTCTATAGCCTGGGGGAACAGGTGGTAAGATACTGACAAAGGTCTTAGATGTGACTGTGAAGTCTGTCCTGGTTCTTACACTCCAGAGATCGGCCACGAGAAGGGGTTCCCCATGGAAACTGTTGAAACTCCAACCTGAGTTCTGAAATGTCCACACATAAAACAGGTATGAGCACAGTGACATCCTGGAGCTAAGCTCGGGTGCCCCTCAACTGGGAGCAATCACCCAGCCATGCCTGCAATATCAGCCGTTCCTCAGACCTACTGCCCTGCAAATTTGCAAGCTTGAGAATTAACACTTGCTGTTAATTCTTGAGCTTTGAGGTGACTTGTTGCATACCATGATTGTGGCAATAGCTGACTGAGACTGAAATAGAAACCTAGAAGTAGGCATGGTTGTTAAGAAAAACATGAAAAGATGTTTTCAAACTCAGTGGTGAGTGTTGAGGAAACAACAATAGTAGTTTAGTAGTTTAGAAAAATTGTGACCTGTGTCATGCAATGGTGAAACATTTAGTAAAAGTAGTACCTGTGATCATCTGGAAAGGAAGACATGTACCTGTTGAACTTAGAAACGGAATATTGAAAGCCTGAACTGGCTGTAGGTAGCCACAGTTGATAAGGTACTACATGAAAGAGATGAGCTCAGAAAAGAGCTGTCCAGTTTACAAATACAGTTGAGAGAGTCGACAGAGAACTCAGAAAATCTGGGACATACTACACTGGAAAATGATACTGTTTCTCATCTCCAGAATTTTCATCCAGTGAAATATCCTCAAAGAAAATACAGCCCGAGGGCAAAGACCAAAACAAGGACACAGCCTTTCAGATATAGCCTAGGAGCATATTCCAAATAAAAAGTGTGGCCATCACACCCTTTGTTAAGACCTCCGAAAGGATTGAAGTTGAACGTAGTCGATTCTTCCAAATGGACAAAGGGGATCCTAGAAAGATCACGTAGAAGCCTGAGGTACCTAAATTAAAATTTTATTTCACTTAAGGGTAACATAAAAAAAGAACGGGTCCCTAGAGGGCAGAGCCAAGACCTGTGGAAAACAATTGTGTAAGGATCCACTTCAAGGAAGCAGAATTAGGGTGAAGCATGTAGTTCCCCACTCCACTGATGTCGGGCTAGCCACGTGACTTGCTTGGACCAATGGAATGAAAATGGATATACCGTGAATGGAAGCCATGTGGCTTGCTCAGTATGGCTTTGGTCTGGCAGCATTATTGTGGTAATAGCTGACATACTGATTCTTGCTCTCAGACAGAATTTGGACCATCCGAACATAATTGACTCTGAACACCCAATTAAAACAACCCCTTTCGTGTCACCTTCTCTAACATCACCATTTTCTATATAGCCCTTTTCCCTCTCTGGAATTATCTCATGTGCATATTTGCTTATTTGCAGGCATTCTTATTTATTGCCATATCTGAGCACCTAGAACTGTTTCTTGCACGTATTAATACTGAATAGTATTTCTATGAATACTGCTTCCTTTGATTTCCCTCTCAAGGATTCTATAATTTTTGTAAGCATAGGTTTGTACTGGGGATATTATGAAGACGTTTGGTTTTCACCTTCAGTAGTGCCTCAAAACACTGATTATAATTTGTGTAAAGCGCATCTTGACCTGGGATGGTTACAACTCATTGGGAAACCTATATGTAGTCTAATTAATTATATCTGAATAAGATCAGCAAGTGGAACCATCTCTGAGTAACTCAGAGTAACTGAGTAACTCTAAATAACCAAGTAATCCAGGAGACAGAAAATACTTTCTGCCTGAGTTATGAGGAGCAGGAGTACTAGAGTGTTATTTCCAGTATACCTATCTTAAATGTTTTCATTGTTGATAAGGCTGTCTATATCAGGCAAAATAAAAATTATTGTAAATAATCATGAAAGTACGACACAATAAACCTCAGCTATAAGGAACAAAACCCAAAAAATGCCAAGGTTTAGTTCTCAGGAGCCCTCATTGTCCCTCTATATTTGTTCTCAACATGAAGCTCTCTCAAGATTGGATTGATTCTTTTCTTCACTCAACAGGTATTATGGCAAATGCTGGGAAAACCATGGCGAGCAAAGCCAGAGGTGGTTTTTGCCCTCAAGGAACTTTCCACCTAGTGAAAGAGCCAAATATTGATCAGATATTTATGTAACTAAATACAGTATATTAAGGTGTTTTGAGGGCTAGTTTGGAGGACAGGAAACCAAGAGAGCATCGAGTTAGAGACTGACCCTGCTTGGGCAATCAAGGATGTTTTTCCCGGAGAAAATGGAGTTCAAGCTGAGATCTGAAGGATGAGTTAGGCAAGAAAAACACTAATGGGAGATTGAATATCATACGCAAAGGACCTGAAAAAGATCAGTGTGGGTGGAGCAAGGGAAAGAGAGGTGAAAGATAAAGCTAGACACGCAGCAAGGCCCAGACTATGCAGAGCCTTGTGTAAGCCAGTCAGGAGTTTGAGTTTTATCTAGACAGTAAAAGTACCAGCTTCCAAGAGACTCAGGCAGGCATTGTTGACAAATATCGAGGGCAATTGGATGGCAGTTCTCAAACAACACCCCTCCGCTGGTGAATGCCTCTGGACTGAAACACAGCAGAGTTGTTTGCCTCCTCTTGCCCAGAATGCCATGTGTCAACTTGTAAGAGTTGGTTCACCTTTACCTTTCCATGAAGCCCGCTATGGTGTAAACAATACTCATCAGACCTCGTAAGGCTTGATATTTATTTTATTTCAACTATCACTCTTTTTTATCAAGTGTAGTTTCACACACAGCAGGTAAACCTTAATGGTTTAAGGAATAAATAGAAAATTGACAGGCTCACACCCATTAGCTAATGGATTACTAAGCAAAAGGGACTGCCTTCCACCCCAGTGCACTTAGCCCAGGGTTGCTAGGAATGTTAAAGACGACTAGCTAACACTTCATCTTCACTCCATGGGCCCAGGGGAAGGGAACTCAAACTCAAATATGGCTCCTTTGATAGACAGGTCAATGAATGTGGCTATCATTATGTAATCACATATCTTAGCATTTATTTATTATCGACTGCACAACACATTCTAGAAATGTATTGGAGACATTTGACCTGCCAAGTTGGAACGTTTGTTGGCTACAGCCTGCAGACAGAAGGACCCTGATGGGAGAATCACTCAGCCACCTTGCTTTTACCGCATTGGTGTCCCAATCATTCATGGGAACATATGTAAGAAAAATCAGCCTATTTTAAATACATCTCCCTGGAAGTAAAGGTGCCTGACATTCTGTTATCTGGAATGCTCCTCACCTTTGTAAATTAGCCACCCCACATGTTGTGCCGAGACCTCCTTTCCACAGTCTTTAATCAGTTGTTTCAGATATATGTGTCTCATCAGCATCTGAGCAATGCAATCACTGTTTTAGCCTGAATCTCATGATTTTATTGGGCTATTAAGAGCTTGATTTGTGGGCAGTGGGAACAGCAAGAGAACCCATGCCATTGATCACATTATCCAGGAGGTATCCAGCAGAACGGAGAAACCAGCAACCCACACAGAATGGTGGGAATGTAAATTAGTTCAATCACTGTGGAGAACAGTTTGGAGGTTCTTCAAAAATCTAAAAATTGAGCTCCCATATGATCCCAGCAATCCCCCTACTGGGCATATACTCAAAAGAAAGGAAATCAGCATATTGAAGAGATATCTGTACTCTAATGATGGTGTTGGGGAGAGCTGGCACATGCTTGGCCTCAGAACGCCAGGCCATGCAGCAACCCAAGCAGTGACTGTGGCCTGTGCCATCACCTTCTGACACCTTAGCTTGGTCCCTCTGGGGGTGGAGAGGAAGGGGATGAAAATTGCCTGCTTCCAAATGGAGTTTTTCCCCATGTTAAACTGAAAAATGCGTTCACAGGTAAAGGAACCACAAAACATAGTAAAAGGATCACAATGCTATTTCCTACGAGGCTGTCACTCAGAAAAATCAGCAGCTAATGAACCACCTCTTCTGCGATGCTCTAAGCCAACACTAAAGAGTTATAGACTCTTAGAAGATAAAGGTATAAGCTTAGAGATTATTTTTCGAATGCCCTCACTTACAGGATGAAAAGGCAGACTCAGGGAGGGGAAGCATCTTGCCTATCATCATGCAGCAAGAGCAGAGCTTGCACTAGCCTCAGCATCCCCATTCCCAGCACAAGAGTTGACTGTTTCTCCCTCTCTGTACTTCTCTAGTTTCTGGGTCAGTGAAAATAAAGATCTGTAAAGGCAATTTTTAAAGTTGAGAAGTGGAATAGAAAGGCAAATATCCTCTTCTCATTGAGTGGTACTCCTACAATAATAGCAAAGAAATATTAGCATATGTCATTTTAAGAAAGCTCATGTAATTCCTCATTTGTGAAGTCAACTTAGTGGTTCACGTAGTAATATATGTATGGAATTTCCTGGAGGGACTGGGAGAAAATAACCAGCAAACAGTCAAACCTAGGCTCCTTCTTTTTAGCATTCTGCCCATCTGATGAAATGAGATGTCCTGGAGGAATTTGGAAGCTGGGAAATACCTCCATCTCAGCAAACACAAATGGTGATGCATTTGCTAACTGCCCTTTGCATCTCTTCTTGTTCTGTTCTCCATTACCAGTAAGTGTGGTCTCCCTAAATCATGAATAAGATTATGTAATGCTCCATCTCCTTCAATAGCTTCCCATAATACTTAGAATGAAGCACCTGCCGCTTCTCATAGCCGCAAAGCCTTACATGATCAGAGCCCTGCTTATCTCTCCAAGCATATCTTTTACCCCTCTCCCACCTGCTCATGTCCCCTCTGTATGCCCTGCTCTTTCCCACTTCAGGACCTTTGCACATGCTCTTCCCTCTGTCTGGAAGGGTCTATTCTTTTTCTTTGTATGTCTGGTAACTTCTCTGCCAGGACTTGTCTCACATGTCAGTTTCTCAAATGAACAATCCCTGAATCTCCCAAACAAGGAATCCTTTCCTGATCCAGGTATTCTCTACCCTAAGCCCTGTGTTTCTTTCTTCTAGTACTTATCTCTAGCTCTGATAATTTTATTTTTCTGTTTACTTCTTTACTTGTACTTCCCACTAGAATTGAGTTACTGATAAAGGCAGAAACAATGTCTGTACTGTTCACAGTTATATCCTCAAAGCATAGTACAGTGCCTGGTATAACACAGACATTTAGGAAGTATTTGGGGGGGGAATAGTGATGCTGATGATTAGTACTTTCATACTAAACAGTTCCTTTTAACAGTCTTTGAGATCATTTACATGGCCAGTTATAGTCTGTAAATTAGTACTGTGATTAAAAACATGAGCTTTGGGCTGGGCACAGTGGCTCACACCTGTAATCCCAGCACTCTGAGAGGCCGAGATGGGTGGATCACTTGAGGCCAGGAGTTCAAGACCAGCCTGGTCAATACTGTAAGACCCCGTCTCTACTAAAAATACAAAAAAAAAAAAATCAGACAGGTGTGGTGGTGAATGCCTGTAATCTCAGTTACATGGGAAGCTGAGGCAGGAGTATCACTTGAACCTGGGAGATGGAGGTTGCAGTGAGTCAAGATCACGCCACTGCACTC
Organism: Nomascus leucogenys; assembly: GCF_006542625.1. Lineage (NCBI taxonomy): Eukaryota > Metazoa > Chordata > Mammalia > Primates > Hylobatidae > Nomascus > Nomascus leucogenys. The sequence goes on from NC_044382.1 coordinate 20,091,459, forward strand.
CAGCCTTGGTGATGGAGTGAGATTCTATCTCAAACAAACAAACAAACAAACAAAAACCATGAGCTTTGGAATCAGACACAGTTCTGCTCTCACGTGATGGCTCAGTGGCCTTATGCAAATTAAAGGACTTCTGTAAGCTTCTGGATCCTATGTGTGAGCACATACTCTAGGAGTAGAGAAGAGCAGGGACTGTGATTATTACGTTACACAGAGGAATTGAGACTTACCACTTGCCCAGTGGATCAAAAGCTATAATTTCATTTCCCAGGACTAGCTGGTACAGCAAGGTGATTGGCAGGGTTTTCCCAGAGGCTGCACCTCTAATGCAAAGGCAGTGGCAAGGGCTGCTATGGAGGTCACAATGCCAGATAGGGCCTCCAGAGCTTTCAGGGGATATTCTGAGGCTCTGTCAAGCTGGCAACTTCCTTTTCTTTTCTTTTCCTTTTAAGTGATCTAGGGAGAGTTTTTTCTGAGCGAGTCTTTGGTCATTTAGAGAGAGAAACTTAATTCTCTAGTCTGTCTTCTATGCCACTTCCTATCTGATTTCTTTTAGTCTCTCCAGTCCACAGATTGACAACATAATAATAAGGTCAAGAAGAAGAGGAAGAAGTTCTCATTTCCCTGATATCATTCTGACCTTCTTTGATGTACCTCTCCCTTTCAATAATGCAAACTATACATTGTATTTTCCTTTTTACTGTGGCCTCTAGGGAGCTTGGGAGAAAGTCTGAAGTTCAACCACAAAATTTGACCAAATAGCATCCCCTCTTCAATGTCAATTCTCATAATTCCAAACTTCATTTTATTTATCTTCCTACACGTATTAATATGCTATACTGGGAACTGTCTTATATTTTAAAAATATATTGGATATAAGCTATAGAAAAATTAACTTAACAGGTAGGGCACAGTGGCTCATGCCTGTAATCCCAGCACTTTGGGAGGCCAAGGTGGGCAGATCAGGAGGTCAAGAGATCGAGACCATCCTGGCCAACATTGTGAAACCCCTTCTCTACTAAAAATACAAAAATTAGCTGGGTGTGGTGGTGCGTGCCTGTAGTCCCAGCTACTCACGAGGCTGAGGCAAGAGAATCTCTTGAACCTGGGAGGCAGAGGTTGCAGTGAGCTGAGATCATGCCACTGCACTCCAGCCTGGTGACAGAGCAAGACTGCATCTCAATAATAATAAAATAATAATAATAATAATAATAAACTTAAAGAAAAAATGTATCTACTGTTTCTCCTCTCAATTGTTCTGCTCCCCCAGTGAGATGACCGGAAGAATTTCTCTCTCTGCCATCTTTTAATTTTGGCCGTAAACTATCACTTCGGTCCATTCTACTTCATTTTCAGAGCAGTAATGTTACAGACTTCTTATAAGAAGAAACGTGCTAGTGGCAGTGCATGGAAATACAAGCTGAATGCTAAAGTCAAAGAGACAAGTAAAGGAAACACAATATTTACTAGGTGCTAGGTGTTTTGCACACATTAGTTCATCTACACTTTCTAACAACACTAAAGCCGTTCACACATGAGGGCCCGGAAGCTTAGAAAAGTTCTTTAATTTGTCTAAGGCCACTGAGCTGTTAGGTGAGAGCAGAACTGGGTCTGATTCCAAAGCTCGTGTTTTTAATCACAGTGCTAATTCACAGACTATAACTGCCCGTGTACATGATCTAAAAGACTGTTAAAAGGAATTGCTTAGTAAAAAAAATATTAATTGCCAGCATTAACTATGTACACTGTTCTCATTGGCTGTTTTAGAAAAGTTATTTAAACAGTCTCTAGGCAAAAGAAAAGTTAAGTAAGCTGGGATTTTGCAACTAATCCAAAAAAGCATGGATGGTTGGTTCAATGGTATCTGTACATGCTTTTTCTTCCAGATTTTCTCTTCTGCAAAACATTTCCCACAGTGGTCCATGTCACATATCTTAAAAATGGCTGCAAGAGGATGCAAAGTTGAGAAAAAAGGAGTTCCTTTCAGGCTTGTGTGTCCTTAGGGGAACAAAGAGGATTGTGGGCAATAACAAAATGCTTGGGAAAGGAATCAGGATGAGAACAAGGAGGCTTAGGAAGAGCTGGGCTTCCTATGGAAGTCAGATCTTCTGGACTTGAGGAGGAGAGAGTGGAGAAGAAGTGGTGAGGCAGGAACACCAAGGGTCCCAGAGAAGGGCTCTGTTCTCTGCTTCCTGGGGCAGAGCCTTGGAGTGCCCCAAGGCCAGCAGGGAATGAGGAAAGATCATGCATACAGACAGCCAGGAGATCCATATCCAAGGAGAAACCTGGTCACAGAATAGCACTCCTGCCCTCAGGTGGTACAGAAGCAGACAAGTCAATTGCCAGGGCTGGAGGGATAAGATGGAATCAGAAACGTCTCAGCAGTAGCCAGCATGGATTGCAACTAAGGATCGCCAGGCCACATCCGGCTCAGGAAAGGTTGTCTGGAGAATCAGAGAGCTGATCTTCCAAAGGTCTGGGAACCATGTGGATTGTCTGGAATTAAAGCTCACCCTTGGGGAAAAGGAATTGGAAACCAACTCATTCTGACAGAGATTAGGTTTCTGCCTCATCAGTGGGGATCAGTCTTGAAACCAAAACTGAGCTTAGAGAAAGGGAAAGCTCAGCTTCTTGCACCTCTGAGAATGTGGTCTTAAAGCTGCACCTGCTTTGCTCATTTCCACAGGGCTCCTGATGATTCACTACGTGCAGGCTCAGCTCCCAAATACAGTCTCTGAGCTGCATTAGCCACTGGGTGGGGAGTGAAAAACAGCCTCATTCCACATCCTCATGGTTCTGTACGGGAACAGTCTTCATATAAATATACACAAGAAACTCCAGTCTTCAGACATCTGAGCTTTTTAGCCCACATAATCATAACCCCTCCGAGAGCAGGGATGTCTCTATCAGTGTGTGGGTACACAGCTGCTCCTTCCAAAAGCGAATCCTCTCCATCCAATTTAGACTGAGTTTCAAGTTGATTTTGGAGAAAATGTATACAGTTTACAGGTTTAAAGCCTTTTCTTCATCCCAGAGGACAAGCAGGCTAGGGGAAAGGAATGGGGGACTGCTAACATTACAGAGAAGAAAGGAAAGTAAGGCATCCCCAGGAGACAGGGAAGAATGAGGCCAGAGATGCAAAGAGGGCAGATGACAATTGTCAGATGAGTTTCATCACTCGGCTTTGCCTCTACCTGCTCACAACTTCTCTGAAAAATTGTCCTTTGGGGCCCAAACTTTCCTTGTTTTGTCTCAGCCCAAAGGTGAGTTGGTAGGAAGTTTGAGCAGAATTGTTTCAGGCATCTTGGAGTTACGCATGCAGGCAATGAAATGACATTGTTTCCGCTTTCAAAATAAATAGGAGTTTTTGGTCACAGAGAGCTCAGGAACAAGAACTAAAGAATGGTTGAACCTTTAGACTCTGGGAGTCCCACATCCCTGGTAGCAAACAAACCTCAGAGACTGGGAGAAGAGAGAACATGTAGGAGTCTGTGGACAGAAGGAGAGGTAAAATAGATTCTGTTAACCAAGTTAACTTATTTCAGTTTAATTGTATCATTACTGAGGGATGGAAACCACAGGCCATGTCTTACCCTTTTTACTCTTCTTTTCAACCACTGAAAAGAACAAAATTCTCTTTGCCAGGCTTGTGGTTCTTAATAATTTTCCAGATTACCCTCCAATTCCAAATGGACAAAGCTCTGTGCTTTTTTTTTTTCTCCCCTTCGCCTTCCTTTGGAGATGAGGGGGTATTTTTAACCCAGCACCTTTAAACACAAACACACTAATAAAAATCTCTGAATCCAGACAGACAACATTTGTTAAAAAATATGCAGAAAAACAATTCGTACATACTATGAAGAGGCTGAGGAGTTAGGGTCAAGGCACATTTTCTGGGCAAGATTATACCTCTGGTATTTTTAAAATCAGTAAATACCTCATAGGTCCAATGTGGCAAGATTTGGTGTGGGTTATGTAGCTGCAGTGATCCCTTTTCTAGTCTCAAAGTATTCCTTATGGAGGTAGCAAATATGTAATATGAGAAAAGGCTATATAATTCCTATTTCCCACTCCATGCCCATGTGGCACTGCCACTGACTTCAAAACACGCCTTATCCTTGTACCTGCCGCCCTGCAGATAATGTATAAAATAGCAGAGAGACAGGCACATGTGCATGCTGAGCAGTGTGCTTTAAACATCTCAATATATTACCTGGCATGCGGGGTGCATCCCGACTGCTCTGCGGATGCTTCCCTCCCACCCTCCTGCCTTTGATATGCAAGGAGCTAGGGCCAAATCAGCCACTCCATCATTTCCATTATAAGCATCTTTGGGGATGAGTGCTGTGGCAGTGAGGTGCCAGGGCCCCAAATTGGACCCCACCATGAAGCTCTCAAAGCTGAGCAATTTTGCAGAATTTAATGGGCGTTGGGGGACGATTTTACAGACTGATTTCCAGGAGCACAAATATTCAAATTGCTCAGCCCCTATTTGAAGGCACATCTGAAGGTGCACCTTACAACCTGTGTGGAGCAGGCTCTTTTGAATCTTGTCCTTGAAACAAAAAAAGGGGGGAAAAAAAGAAAGAAAGAAATGCAGTGCCCCCTGGGACTTTACCGGCAGAGACTCTAAGTGCAGCGTGACTGTAAAGGCCTGCCAGGAGTCCTTGGGGCAGGAGGGAGGAAGTGGATGAGAGAGACCGGAGATGAGAAGGGCCTTCAACAGCCATTGGGGAGGCGGTGGCGGGGGAGAAGAAAGGGAGACACGCACTAAAAACAACAGAAACACAGGTGGAAACGGCCTTGTGGGAAATCAGCCTGTCAACAAACAAAGCTGGAGGCTGGAAACCACTGCCTCACCAGCCCAGCTCCTGGGCAAGGAGATTGTTCTGTAAATAAATTAGCGGTGGCTTTGACTGCTTGGAAATTAATACTGACACCATGAAAGCAGCAAATGGCTCCCTTTTATCAGGAGCAGAAGCACTACACTTTGCAAACAGATCTTCTTTGCCTTTCCCTGTTTTATTTTGCTTTGTTTTCTCGAGGAAAGTAAATTAGAGCCACTTACATCAGCAGCTCAGGTTAAAGGAAGGGGAAGAAGAGAGAGAGAGAAAAAAATAGTTTCATTTCATGTACCAGTGGCTTAGAACTTCATTTAAAGCTAATCACGCCTCCCACTTCCTGCGAGCCATTTCTGACAGCAGCATAGCCTAGAATGCACATTGAGAGACCCAGGCACAGTGAGCTTTGCTGGAGTTGCATCCAAAGAGTGGGGAAAGGGTCTCCAGGTTTCTGTCAATGGTTGAGAAAGGGTAGTTTCTAGAAAGAGTCAAGTCAGCTAAGATCTAACTTTTAAGAGCTGCCCAGTGTGGGCTTCTTCCAGAGGATCTCAGGTATTTCCTTAAACATGTACTCTTCTTCCAGAAAGATGACTGCATTTTTTTTTTTACCTTCAGAAAATAGGAGTACCTCCAAATTTATCAGGTAAAATAACTACCTTTATGAATGTGACCCAATAAGGCAAAGCAAAAGCCCTGAAACTGTAATCATGTTTATACTATTGTGAAAAATCAGAAAATCTGCCTTTTCACTCCATTTCTATCTTAATCATTGCCATTCCCCCAAACAAAATGGACCAGTGATTTTAAAGAATCAGATACCTTTAGAAAAATTGCATATTGCAAATCTCTATCACTCAATATCCTACTAGTAGAAACTCTCTCTTGATAATTTCTGTACATCTGTGGTAAACTCAAAATTTATGGAGGCAAAAAGGACTTTGAAGCCTCATAAACTCTTGAAGCATGTTCTGGACTATAAAAGGTGCAGTTATTTAATCTAATTTTACCGGAAATTACATGTTGTCTCTGCGTTGGAAGAGTGATAATCCATAGGTAATAGTTATGGTGACTCTGAAATAGCCAGAATCCTAGATTAGTGAGCATGACTCCAGTACCACCAGACATCAGAGGCTTTATTGCATATTAATTCTTTAGCTGGTGTTGAGACAAGCTTACTGGGACTCCTTCGTTACTTTGTTACAGTTGCAAACTCCCATGTAGACAAAGTCAAAAGAAAACTCAGCCTTGCACACCCAGCAATAAAGGATTGTAATGGACACAAAGCACCACAACAAGCTGTTTCATTATGAAGTGAATTAAAGGAGCTACAACTCGCTGCAGGGATCCCTCAAACTGTCAAGAACTGAGAAACACCTGGGAAGCAGCTGATGCTAGAATGGACACAAGGAAAGCACAGGAAAGAAACTAGAACTGTGTCAAGGACTTTGGGTACATGAGTGGCAAGCCACAGAGTAAACACGGAGTGACCCATGTTGTGGCTGTCCCCTCCAATCTCACATTGCAGTGCTCTTACCAGGAAGGGCCTTGTTTTCATATGAAGGCACTAGGATGTGTGTTCTGGGATAGAGACACAGAGGCTGGAAAAATCTCTGGGAAGTTCTTCATGGGAAAAAAAACCCAATTTGCTAAATGAGCAATTTGGAATAACCAATTTGTCAAATTATAAAGTTTACAGAATTCATATTGCATGAGATGATTTCTACAGTCTTTGAGGATTTGTTTTTTCAAAGTTTTAGTTTCAACAATTAGGGAAAGTCCTAAATGCCAATGTGAAATTGGCATGCATATATACTCACCATTTGGAAATCAAGGCCATGAAAATTTTAAAAATAGATGCAAATTAGCATAGATCTGCACATAAAAGGCATATGTATCATTTTGTACATGAATAGTTGAGATTTTTGAAGTTTGGATACTCCACAAAATACAGATTTAATCAAGCTACCTTGACAAATTATCAAACTAAGAGATGTTGGAAACTCAGTGAACTACACACAAAAGTTTTGGAAGAGAATCCCGCCCTAATATTTATAAAACCTAGACTAACAACATACACACTGCCTTTAATTTAGAATAGAAAATGAGTTTTCTTCTGAAAATTCAGAGGCCCCAAGGAACAGGACAGCCTAGACTACACTGACCTTTGGCTGGCTTTGCCAAACGCCTGTGGCTCTCGTAAACCTGGGCTAAGGTATTTGACTGGCAGTTTTTAGTGACTTGATAACTGGTCAGACTGGTCATTGAGTAAATCTTTTGAAAAATTGACCTAGACCCTGCTCAGTGGACATGTAATGCATCTGTGTACCATGCTGAACACAGTTGACTGCATAAGGTAAAGGTAACCAGTAACAGCTCATTTAAAGGTGTGCAAGCAAGAAAATGAGGCTGAGCTTTAGAAGCCAGTCTCACTATGAAGTTTCACACCATCTAAGCAAAGAATAGAAGCATTCCAAAGCTGTACTAAATTTAAAAGAAAAAGATGCACATTTGGATACAATTTATACAACATAAAATGTTAGTGGATCAGATAATACATGATATTTATTTATGATATAAAAACAAATTTATGCACAGATGATTACGCAGGCTGCTTGACCTTCTTAACCTTTTTGCTAAAAACACAAAATTAAGAAATAGTCTTAACTCATCCATAAAAGCAAAGGGCTATTCTCCCTTTTCTTCATATTCTTTGACAAGCCTGGAGAGTCTAGGCTACTTTTCCCTCCCTAACATGTCCATATTTCTAACTATTCAAGAACATAATGAAGACTACCAGTTGCCCTTACGGTAACCATGTGCAAATTGGAAAATTACACCTCTTCTTTCAAGATATTTTATTTCCATAGATCAGAAAATGACTATAACACATTGATTTGGTTTGGAGTGGATACTTTACTGCCACCTGCAGAAAAGTTGTCATAATTTAACCAATCTATGACATCTATTATGTGAACTGTCTTCACTTAGGACATACTTGTGCAGTATGCAATCTGCACAATATGGTGGCATTGTACCAAGGGGAAGAATATGAATGGGACACAAAGATACAGAGATTAGTTGTCATGGGGGAGAAGACTATATACAACTGGCCTGAGGTCAGAGGAGGGGCTCCAGGTTAAGAGGACATGGATTAACTATAATACTATAAGTGCATTCCTAAGGACTGCCTGTAGCCTACGGTGGAGCTCAGACCTGCCCCATTTTCTTTCATTCCTATTCTGGAATACCTTTCTTCTGATTTCCTAATTCTACTAATATTTCATTGTCCATTTTGACTTCAATTCTTCATGATTTAAGCCAGATATTTCTGCCCTCAAGTGACCATCTCCCATTCTGAGCTATTCAAAATATTTATTGTACATAAGATACACAATGCCATGATTGCAGTGGACTGCTGGTGATATGGAAGTGGCTGGCAAGGGAAGAATGTGGTCTCTTCAGATAATACAGAAGCAGGGAAGGGAAGTGCTGGGTAGAAAAGGGCATGGTCCCTGGCTAGGGTTCCATCCCAAAGGACCTACGTGAGGACAGGCATTTCCTGCCTAAATATTGCATTTCCCAAGACCACCTTGGCCTGCCACACCCCCACCCTGTGCCTATAAAAACCTGACACCCTAGCAGGCAGACACACAAGTGGCTGGACATCGTGAGGAACAAACACATAGGTGGAAGAAGACGCAAGTGGTTGGTAGTCCAGAGGGGCACACTGGCAGAAGAGCACACCAACAGGCATTGTCACACCAGCAGGTCATCGACAGGCAGGACAAAGTGGAGTTTGGCCCAGGCCATCAGGGGAGAGCCGGGGCTGGCGAGCAGTCCAACTCCAAGGGAAGACCATCTCCCTTCTGGCTCTCCCATTGGCTGAGAGCTACTTCCACTAATAAAACCTTGCACTCATTCTCCAAGCCCACATGTGATCCGATTCTTCCAGAACACCAAGGCAAGAACCCAGGATACAGAAAGCCCTATGTCTTTGCGACAAGGTAGAGGGCCTAATGGAGCTGACTAACACAAGCCGTCTACAGACAGCAAACCAAAAGAGCCCACTGGGGCTTCGGGAGCTGTAAACATCCACCCCTAGACACTGCTGTGGGATTGGAGCCCCATAGCCTGGCCATCTGTATGCTCCCCTAGAGTTTCCAGCAGCGGGGCACTGAAGAAGCAAGCCACACTCTCATCACATGCCCTGCAAGTGGGACAAGGGAACTTTTCCCGTTTCAACAGCATTCATGTATTTTACATTCTGGTTTAACCACTTGCTAGTTTTCCAAAATGTCCAATTCAGAAGTACTGGCCATTTGACCAAGGCAGAAACTTTGAGCTGGCGATCAGTAGGGCTCCTGTGAATGAATATTTTACCTGATCAATGAGCTGAACCTTCTCATCAGCATTCACATTTCAACTCAGTGTTGTTGTTTTCATCCCATGCATTTTGTGATAAAATTGTACATACTGGAGGATCAAGTGGTCTCTGAACTTGTCCCTTTTGAGTGTCAACAGCCTACTCTGTATTCAATTTTGTTGTTAACAATATACTATCTTATGTATCAAGCATTTGTTTGTGTTAGTCTTACCTTCCCCTGAGGACAGGAATCATGTCTTACATATTTTTGTCTTTTTTCCAACACCTGTCTCAACTCAGAGCATATGAGCACCTATCCAATATTCTAAGCACCTCCTACCATAATATGAGATTAATAACTTCATATTTGTGGCAGACATCATAACTGATTTTGTTACTCCATTTGACCATGACTTACAAGTGAAACAAAGAAGAACTGGATTTCTCCAGAGTGCTCCAATTTACTGTTAGATCTAATCGTATAGGTAGTGAGGTTTAAAGATCCCATAAATTCTTTCCCACTAGAGTATGACCTCATCATTTTGTACTTCTAGATGAATTCCAGGAGAATTTAGTAGCAGCCAAACAGGCAGTTTTGTGGTAAGAAGCTATGAGGTTATGAATCAGGGGACTCAATGTTTGCTCCACTGATAGCCTGCATGATGTCCTCTGGTGAATCCTGAAAGGGCAGCTCCTAGCCCTTCCAGAAGAAGGAGAGATAAGAATGGAAAGATTAAATCACGGGAATGTTGACATTGGTTATATAGCTTCAAAAATGCACCCTCCAATTTGTATTTGGTGGATTATTAGTCTCAGGAGATTGTCAGACCTGCCTCACTTTCCCATTGCTGTGGGAAACAGAGTCACCTGTCTGGAGGATAACAATGTGTGCTTGACATAATAAAGGCTTAATGTGTGTCATCCAGTCTTTTCCAAATATAACTGAATGAGAAACCCCAACTTCTTTTTGGTAATACTCATTAGCATCCTCCAGAACTAGTGCTCTATGTAATGTGCTTGGAGAATGATGCTTTGAAAGACAAGAAAAAGGGGGAAAGAAGCCAGATAATTTGAAGACAGCTAGTGAAAAGTGCTAATGCATTTAATTATTAGTGATAAGAAATGTATGTGCTAATTTCTCTAATGATGTGCTATATATTAAACATAATATAAACCCATATAATATGTTTATATGTAGTTGGCTGAGAAGGATGTCCAATACATAGGGTATAACCTGCAAATAAATAATTAGGCAACTTGAAGATAAGAATAACTTAAGCCTAATGAACAGCACCTAAATATTTCTTAGACTTCAAATGATAGGAATCAAATGTTTTCAGGGAAAACACATCACTGACACATCTAGTAAAGCTTCCAGTTGGTCAACTGCTTTTCTCTTTTGTAATATAACCAGGATACCCCAATCAATCCCCATTATTGAGCAGAAGGCAACCCATAACATCAGGCAAATTACTAGGAAAGGCAAACATTTTAAGGATTTGCCTCAAATCTCAAGTTCAGATGTACAACATATACATATATGACATAATTTATAAGACTGTGGATGTTTGATGTATGGGAGAGTTAACAAAGGGATCTGCAGAAAAGGGATAATGGGAATGATTGAAAAGTCTAAAGTGTAAAGTCTTGGCTCCTTTAGAGTTGTTGAATAATTGTATTGACAGCAATTTCCAAAAAATATTGGAGCAAGAGACAAAGTTTTAAGCCAACTTCTTTCTACACGGGAAAGTCCTCAAGATGGTATATTTAGGAATCTGTATTTTCCAGCCCTCACCATGATATGCTTAGAAATCTGTATTTTCCAGAATCTGGGATAAATTTACCTGTTCACCAAGTGAGAAAAAAGAAAACCTTTGACTGAAAGACAAGGAGTTAGGTGAGTCTAGAGATAAAACAAACAGATTAAATCTATTCCACTGAAACACAGATATATAATTTCTCTCCAGAGAATACCAAAGACTGACAAAATAAACAAAGAAATAACATGTTTCTTAACTTGTGAAATGTGACAGTCAATGGCAGATGGCAAAACAAAATGAATGCAAGAAAACAGTGTTACAAGTTTTCCAATGTTAGTAGCTAAGGAGGAAGTAGAAGGCATGACTCTCCTCTTTAAAAAGAAGCTCTTAAAAATAAGTCCCTTTCTAAAATTCATTTATAGGAGAGCTCTTATTTTTGACCATAGGCAGCATTCTTTTGTTGGGAGATGGGGAAGCAAGACTGCCCAAGTCAGCTATTCAGAATTTTCTAGAGTATCTGTTTTGCTTGCACACATCTTCCTCATTCTGGGAACAGAAACTGACAACAGAAACATCATCACTTCCACTCTCAGTCCTTGTCAAGGACATGTGACACAGACCTGCCCATGGGTAACGTTCCCCTTTTCTCTAGCCATTGTGATTACTTCGGGGAGATGGATGGGGAAACTACTGGGCATTTCCCAGAGCGAGCAGGAGAGAGGTGCTGTTACTTCCTGGCAAGACGGCTAAACTAGAAAGCTACAATCCTGGAGCAGCTGGTAACCACCTTTGCTACCATGTAGTGAGGTTTTCTCTGAAAGAAAAGCTAAGAGCAAAGAAAACAGGGATTAAAAACTACAGAGATAGGTTCCTGGCATTATTTGAACACATGAGTTTGACCATGATGAACTTTTCATCTACAGCAGTTAATACAACTTCTTTTATGCTCATCCAGTATGAGGTCTCCCCTCTTCCTCTTCCCCCTCTTCCTCTTCTCCATTACCAACCTAGCAATAAAGAAGCCAAGCCTAGAACAGTGGTTATGTTGATTGATATGAGGAAAGGGCTGGTGACCACGGTTCATAAGCAACAAATTAAAAAGCTTTGCACATAATAATCACTTTTAAGGCTACACTCAAACAAACATATTCCTAAGTCCAATGAATGTTTGATGGGCAACATATTAATTATATTACAAAGTAATTCATTATAAATTCAGTTTGTATACTTTGTTCTAAGTACTTCACAGATATATGTGTATATATATGGACATCATATACCTGATCTCACATAATAACAATAGCTACAAATAAAACTCAATCACCATATCAGTATGCCTATCTAAGTGCAAACTCAAGGAGGGCAGGATGAAACACACCTTCCTTAGCACTGTATTCCCAACATCCAGCACCATACTTGGCACATGGCTGATATTCCACTTGTGAAGGAAATGAATAACAGGACTTCTTATATTTACTTTTGGCATGTTCAAATTTAGCTACACTCAGATCCAACCAATGTTGTCAATCATTTACTATTCCTCAAACAGGAAAACAGAGATCAGTTGAAACAGTTTGATGCATATCTTGGAAGACAAAGAGTTAACATTCTAAACAGATAAAGACTTTAAAGGGACTAAGAAGGGTGTAAGCAACTTAGAATGCTGATAAGCAAAATTTTGTTTCAAGTATGTTGAATAAAATATTAAATCTTCATAGAGACCCACTTCTTTGAATTTAAGGATTTGCTAAAATCTTGTATTAAAACTTTTGTTCCTTGGTACTTGAAAAAAGCAAATGCTTTTTATGGTACACTCATCTTAGAAGGTATTATTCAATAAATGAAGAAAAACGGTTAATGAAAAATAAAAAGAATCTTATTTTACATACCAAGTTAAATTCTAGACATAACAATTTAAATGAAAAAAAAAACCACAAGAAAATATAGTTAAATAAATGATTTACGGGAAAATTGTGATAGATTTGACTGTATCCTCAAAATGGTATGAAGAAACCAACAAGCAAACAACAAACCAGGAAATCATATCTGAAATAAAAAATGGACAAAGAGTTGATATTCTAAATGTATATAAGGCATATGAACATCAAATTCACAAAAGAAGAAATATAAATGGCTAATGTACATATGAAAACAATGTTTAACTCTTACAGTAATAAAAAACACAAAATAAATATATAATGTATTTGTCCCAGTCAAATGGAAAATATGAACAAGAATCATAATCTCCAATCTTGGCAAGGGTAATGGGTCCTTCCATCAAATTTGATGGCAGTACAGTTTTGGTACAATTTTATTTTTGGAGGATGATTTTTAAAAGCTTACAATTGCATTTTTCCTGACCAGCAATTCCACTCCTAGGTTTAAAAAAAGTAGAGATGAGTACCATGATTCATATTATAACAATTCACAGAAAAGGTCAAATTAGAGCCAAACTTCATGCCCAACAATAGAAGTTTAGTTAAGTAAATTATATTCACAAGATTAAATTGTTCCAACACAAGTAATAGAGCATTGTATACGGACATGGGAAGATAGTCACAGTATACTGCTAAGAAAGAATCAGATTAAGTGGAGACTACAGGGCAATACAACTTTGTAGAAAAAATATGTGTATTCAAATATATATAAATATTGAATAAAAGAGCATAGTGTAAAATACTGACCATAATAATTTTGAGTTAACAGCTTAGGGGGAATACATAGTTTCTTTGCCTTTTTTATATTTAAAGATTTTGAATGAAGTATGTATATATAACTTATATACAGAAAAGCACACATATCATATGTGTACAGCATGATGCATTTTCAGAAATTAATCAAATCTATGTAACCAGCACTCAGGTCAAGAAACAGAATTATCAGCACCCCAGAATTTCTCTTTTTCCTCCTTCCAGACAAATTCTTCCAAGAGCTGTCACTACTATGATTTCTGAAAGTATAGAATGCTTTGCTTGTTTTTAATATATTTAATAAATAATGTCATATAGTATATATTTTGGGCGCCTAGCTTCTTTTATGTAACATTGTGTTTATAAGATATATCCAATATATTATGTTTAGCTATCATTTATTCTCACTGTTGTATTGTGTAAACATACCACAATTTCTCACTGCTGTATTGTATAAATATACCACAATTTATTTATGCATTTTAACGTTGATTGAGATTTGTGTAGTTCTGTTTGGGGCTACAGTAAATACTGTAGTTATAAATATTATAGAACCCTTCTTTGTGAATATATGTACTCATATTTGTTGGTTATATAGGTAGGAATGGAATTGCTGTGCCATAAACCATGTGGACGTTCAGCTTTAATGTACACTGGAAATAGTTCTCTTAAGTGGTTATAACAATGTACTTTTCTACCATCTGCCTAAGAGAGTTCCAGTTGCTCTATATCTCTATCAACACTTGATCTTCTCTATTGTTTTCATTTTAGCTCTTCTAGTTAATGTGTAGTGGTATTACAATGTGATTGTAATTTGCATTTCTCTGTGACTAGTATGCATTAATTTGTAATTAAAATAATGAACTATTTTGCATGTTAAAAGCTATCCCTGTATTCCCTTATCTAGAAACATTGACCTATCAATTGACAGTAGTGCATTGTAAAATACAATTTAGAAGGGCAATATGCTTTGTTTTAAAGAAAAAGATTAGCTTGATAGGATTTGGTTGGAATTCTCTGAAACTTAGCAGAGTAGGATCCTCAGCAAATTACATAGCTTCCTGGAGTCTGTTTCTCATTCTCAAACCACTTCCTAGGGAATTACTATAGGAATGACTTATGCAAAGCACAGAGTGGACACTCAATATGTATTAGGTTCCTCACACCCATGATTTGCTAAATACCATTATATTTTGCAATCTTGTGAAATTGTGGATCATGAAGAGGAAAACCTCTTAGAAGTATTTATCATAGTCAACTAGGCCTTTTTTTGAATATGTCTCTTAACTTCTATTTCTCTGTATTTTCCTAGTTTTCATTCAACTTCACTGGCTTCCTCTACTTGACACTCTAAATGTTAGCATCCTTTGGTCCAGGGTTTTCTTTTGTCCTCTATCAATCTCCTCCATAGTGATCACATCCGTTTTAAATTCTTTAAGTACCATCTAAGTTATGGTGACTGCAAAAATTCTGTCTCTGATTTTAGACGTTTGTAAAAACTACCTGTTTAGTATGTCCACTTGGATATCTCATAGACATTTAAAAAGTAACATGTCCTACACAGGAAGGGGAACATCACACACCGGGACCTGTCGTGGGGAGGGGGGAGGGATAGCATTAGGAGATATACCTAATGTAAATGATGAGTTAATGGGTGCAGCACACCAACATGGCACATGTATACACATGTAACAAACCTGCATGTTGTGCACATGTACCCTAGAACTTAAAGTATAATAATAATAATAAATTTTAAAAAAAGCTATTTACTCCACTAAATTGAAACTATTTGAATCACTGAAGCAGAGAATTATTACAGATTAAGACTTTTTGCTTATTTAAAATTACAATAGTTTGTTTTGTTTGTTATTGAGTTGTAGGAGTTCTTTGTATATTTTGGATTCAAGTCCTCTGTCAGACATATGTTTCATAAATATTACCTCCAGTCTATGGCTTGTCTATTAATTTTCTTTTAACGTGTCTTTTAATAAACAGAAGTTTTAAATTAAAAAAAAAAGTAACATGTCCTAAGAAATTAAAATGCATGGCCCCCTCCCCCTGCCAATTGGCTCCTCAGTCATCCCAATCACAGCAAATGGCATTATGAGTCTCTGAAATGCTCAAGCTGAAACCAAAGTCATTGTTGATTTCTCCATTTATTTTCTAATCCACTCCAATTTATCACCAGTATCTACTGTCTCTTAGAAACTAAATCTTGGATCAGCCCAACCTTTTTGTATTTCACTGGCACAGTTCCAATTCAAGTCACCATCACCTCTTGCGTGGACTACCAAAAAAGCCTCCAAAGTGGTCTTCCTGCTGCTACATTGTATGCTTACCCAGCCACCCTGACACCACCTTTAATTTATTCTCCACCAGTGATCATAGTAAACATTTAAAAATACAAATCACATCATAACATTCTGCATAATAAAGTCTTCAGGGAATTCCTATTGCTCTCAATATAACACCCTCTCCTGTTATTAACTCCTCTCGTCTCTCTTTTATTTTCTTCATAGAATTTATCCCCATGTGTCTTTGTTGAGTGCACAGACTGAGAAACTAAAGTAATTGACTTATTTTGGAGGAAGTGGATCTGTGGTCATGTAGAAAACCATGCTTACTAGATATACAATCATGTCATCTGCAAACAGGGACAATTTGACTTCCTCTTTTCCTACTTGAACCCCATTGTCTCAGCCCAAAATCTCCTTAAGCTGATTAGCAACTTCAGCAAAGTCTCAGGATACAAAATCAATGTACAAAAATCACAAGCATTCTTGTACACCAATCACAGACAAACAGAGAGCCAAATCATGAGTGAACTCCCATTCACAATTGCTTCAAAGAGAATAACATACTTAGGTATCCAACTTACAAGGGATGTGAAGGACCTCTTCAAGGAGAACTACAAACCACTGCTCAATGAAATAAAAGAGGATACAAACAAATGGAAGAACATTCCATGCTCATGGGTTGGAAGAATCAATATCATGAAAATGGCCATACTGCCCAAGGTAATTTATAGATTCAATGCCATCCCCATCAAGCTACCAATGACTTTCTTCACAGAATTGGAAAAAACTACTTTCAAGTTCATATGGAACCAAAAAAGAGCCCGCATCGCCAAGTCAATCCTAAGCCAAAAGAACAAAGCTGGAGGCATCATGCTACCTGACTTCAAACTATACTACAAGGCTACAGTAATCAAAACAGCATGGTACTGGTACCACAACAGAGACATAGATCAATGGAACAGAACAGAGCCCTCAGAAATGATGCCACATATCTACAACTATCTGATCTTTGACAAACCTGACAAAAACAAGAAATGGGGAAAGGATTCCCTATTTAATAAATGGTGCTGGGAAAACCGGCTAGCCATATGTAGAAAGCTGAAACTGGATCCCTTCCTTATACCTTATACAAAAATTAATTCAAGATGGATTAAAGACTTTAATGTTAGACCTAAAACCATAAAAACCCTAGAAGAAAGCCTAGGCAATACCATTCAGGACATAGGCATGGGCAAGGACTTCATGTCTAAAACACCAAAAGCAATGGCAACAAAAGCCAAAATTGACAAATGGGATCTAATTAAACTAAAGAGCTTCTGCACAGCAAAAGAAACTACCATCAGAGTGAACGGGCAACCTACAGAATGGGAGAAAATTTTTGCAACCTACTCATCTGACAAAGGGCTAATATCCAGAATCTACAATGAACTCAAACAAATTTACAAGAAAAAAACAAACAACCCCATCAAAAAGTGGGTGAAGGACATGAACAGACACTGCTCAAAAGAAGACATTTATGCAGCCAAAAAACATATGAAAAAATGCTCATCATCACTGGCCATCAGAGAAATGCAAATCAAAACCACAGTGAGATACCATCTCACACCAGTTAGAATGGCCATCATTAAAAAGTCAGGAAACAACAGGTGCTGGAGAGGATGTGGAGAAATAGGAACACTTTCACACTGTTGGTGGAAGTGTAAACTAGTTCAACCATTGTGGAAGTCGGTGTGGCGATTCCTCAGGGATCTAGAACTAGAAATACCATTTGACCCAGCCATCCCATTACTGGGTATATACCCAAAGGACTATAAATCATGCTGCCATAAAGACACATGCACACGTATGTTTGTTGTGGCACTATTCACAATAGCGAAGACTTGGAACCAACCCAAATGTCCAACAACGATAGACTGGATTAAGAAAATGTGGCACATATACACCATGGAATACTATGCAGCCACAAAAAATGATGAGTTCATGTCCTTTGTAGGGACATGGATGAAACTGGAAAACATCATTCTCAGTAAACTTTCGCAAGGACAAAAAACCGAACACCGCATGTTCTCACTCATAGGTGGGAACTGAACAATGAGAACTCATGGACACAGGAAGGGGAACATCACACTCCGGGGACTGTTGTGGGTTGGGGGGAGGGGGGAGGGACAGGATTAGAAGACATACCTAATGCTAAATGACGAGTTAATGGGTGCAGCAAACCAACACAGCACAGATACATATGTAACAAACCTGCACATTGTGCACATGTACCCTAAAACCTAAAGTATAAAAAAAAAAGAAAAAAAGAAAACCATGCTTACTATGTGAGAGTCTCTAAGCCATAATGAAATCCCTTATTCCAGATATCCTAAAAAGAACGAAGACTGAAGACTCTTGGGAAGAATATAACCTTAGGTGAGGAGAGTCTGACTAAGTTGCTAAATTCAAATCAAATGCTTTTTATACATTTTTTGAGATGATTATGGTTTCTTCTCCTTTATTTCTGTAATTGTGGCTAACTATTCAGAATGTTTTTGAAATGTTAAATCAATCTTCCATTCCTGTAATAAACCTTGCTTTATTATGATATATTCCTCATTTTATATATTGTTGGATTCTATTTGCTGATATGTGTTATTTTTCTGTCTGTATTTATGATATAATCTTTAATTTTCTTTCCTTATAATACTCTTGTAAGGCTTTAATATCAGGGTTATGCTAGCCTTACAAAATAAGGTTGAAAATATTCCTTTATTTTCCCCAAAATAAATAAAATCCTTCTTTATTTTCCCAAAAATTTTGTATAAGATTTATCACTTGCTAGAATACACCAGGTAAACCCTCTGGACCAACAGGTGTTTTTTGCTGTTACTTTGCTTTTGGTTGAGAGACATGAATTCAATATCTTTTAAAGACATAGGGCTATTCCAATTGCCTGTTTCCTCTGGTGTCTTTATTATTTGTATATTTCTAAGAAGTTGTCCATTTACTCTAAATCATTAAATTTACTGGTATACAATAATTTTTCAAATTATTATTTTAATGCCTACATAACCTGTAGTGATGTCTCCTCTTTCATTTGTGGTTTTGGCAATTTGTGTTATTTTATGATCAGTCTTTCTAGGGTTTTATAAATTTCAATAATCTTTTCAAGCAATCAACTTTTGGCTTTTTAAAATTTTCTATAGTACTTGTTTACTATTTCATTGATTTCTGGTTTTATCATTAATATTTACTTCCTTCTATATACATGGATTTAATTTGCTCTTTAGCTTATTAGGATAGAAATTTAGAACATTTGTCTCAAATATATTTTTTTCTAAATGTAAATATCTAAATTTATAAATTTCCTTATAAATATATAACATATTTATGTACGTATATTACATGTTATGTAATTATACGTATGTTATATATGTATAATTTTATGTGTAATTACACATGCACACACAACTATTAGCAGACCCTCATATCTTCCTCTCTCTTTACCCCTGGCAACTACTAATATACTTTCTGTCTATGAACTTGACTATTCTGAACATTTTATATAAATGAAATGGTACAATATGCAGCCTTTTATATCTGAATTATTTTACTTAGCATAAGTAAAATTAAAGATTCATCCATGTATAAGTATTTTGTTTCTTTTTATGACTGAATATTCCACTGTGTGGATATGCCAAATTTTGCTAATCTACTTATCAGTTGATGGATTTTTGCATTATTTCTATTTTTGACTATTATAAATAATGCTGCTGTGAACATTAGTGTACCAGTTTTTGTGTGGACATGTTTTCAATTCTCTTGGGTATAAATCTAGGAGTGAAATTGCTATGTCATGCAGTAATTCTATGTTTACTTTTTTTTGAGAACTGCCAAATTGTTTTCCAACTCTGCACCATTTAACATTCCCACCATCAATGTGTGACAGTTCCAATTTCTCTGTATCTTCAATAATACTTACTATTGTCTTTTTTATCATAGTCATCCTAGTGGGATCGAGGCGGTATCTCATTTTTGTTATTTTACTGTGGTTTGGTTTTGATCACATTTTTTGGTTTCGATTTGCATTTCCCCAATGGCTAATGATATTGAATATCTTTTTATGTGCTTATTGGCAATTTGTATATATTCTTTTCTGTTGTTGTTGGAGACAGGATCTCACCGTGTTGCCTGGGCTAGGGTGCAGTGGTGCAATCATAGCTCACTGCAACCTTGACCTTCCAGGTTCAAGTGATCCTCCCACTTCAGCCTCCTGAATAGCTGTGACTACAGAAATGCACCACCACACCCAGTGCTAATTTTTGTATTTTTTGTAGAGATAGGGTTTTGCCACCTTGCCCAGGCTGGTCTTGAACGCTTGAGCTCAAGAGATCTGCCTGCCTCAGGCTCCCAAAATGCTGGGACTACAGGCATGAGCCACTGCGCCTGGCTGATTTGTATACATTCTTTGAAGAAATGTCTATGCAGATTCTTTGCCTAATTTTAGTCTTTTTATTATTGAGTTGCAAAAGCTTTTTCAATATTGTGAATAGTAGGCAATTATCAGATACAGGATTTGCAAATATTTTCTCCAGTTCTGTGAGTTGTCTTAAAATTCTTGATAGTTTCCTTTGAAGTACAGATAATCTCTGACTTATGATGGTTTGATTACAATTTTTTTTACTTTACAGTAGATTTATCAAGATGTAATCCCTTTGTAAGTTAAGGAGAATCTGAACATATGATGGCTCAACTTACAATTTTTCAATTTTACAGTGGGTTTATTGAAGCATTAAAGGCATTTTTGATTTGAGATATATTCAATTTATGACAGTCTTATCAGGATATAATCTCATTATAAGTCAAGAAGCATCTGTACAGAAGTTTTAAATTTTGACGAGGTCCAATTTAGCTATTGCTTTCTTTTGTTACTTGTGTTTTAAGTGTCATATATGAGGCACCATTGCCTAATCTATGGTCAAAAAGATTTATACCTTTGTTTTCTTCTAAGAGTTTTGTACTTTTAATGCTTACTTTTAGGTCTATGATCTGCTATGAGTAATTTTTGAATATAGTGTAAGGTAGGAATCCATATTTATTATTTTGTATATGAATGATTATATCTCAGGACATATCCATTTATTGAAAAGACTATTATTTCCCCATTAAATTGTTTTGTTATCCATGTCAAAAATCAATTGACCATGAATGTGAGGATTAATTTCTGTATTTGAAGTTTCATTCCACTGTTCTACATGTCTATCCTTAAACTGGTACTATGTCATCTCAGTAACTGTTGATTTGTAGTGAGGTTTGAAATTGGGAAATGTGAATCCTCCAACTTTTTTCTTTTTCAGGATAGTTTTGACTATTCTGGATTATTTGCATTTCCACATGAATTTTAGATCAGCTTGTCAATTTTTGCAAAGTAGCTGAGATTTTAATAATGATTGTACTGAACTGATCAATTTATGTGCTATTGCTATCTTAAAAATAGTCGCTTTTCCAAAGCGTGAACATATATTTCCATCTGTTTAGATCTTTAACTTCTTTTAACAATGTTTAATAGTTTTCAGCACATAAGACTTGTTCCTCTTATATTAAATGTATGCCTAAGTATTTTTTTATGCTACTGTAAATGTTTTCTTAATTTTATTTTCAGACTATTGTCAGTGAATAGAAATAGTTGATTTTTGTGTATTAATCTTGTATCATTGCAATGTTGCTGAACTTATTTAATAGCTATCCTCCTCATTTACTCCTAACTAAAGCTCATTTACATTTTAGCTATAAACTAATATACATTCAATGTATTTTTTGATAAGATTTATGTCTGAAGGGGATATCACCACCGATCCCACAGAAATACAATCTACCATCGGAGAATACTACAAACACCTCTATGCAAATAAACTAGAAAATCTAGAAGAAATGGATAAATTCCTCGACAAATACACCCTCCCAAGACTAAATCAGGAAGAAGTTGAATCTCTGAATAGACCAATAACAGGTTCTGAAATTGTGGCAATAATCAATAGCTTACCAACCAAAAAGAGTCCAGGACCTGATGGATTCACAGCCGAATTCTACCAGAGGTACAAGGAGGAACTGGTACCATTCCTTCTGAAACTATTCCAATCGATAGAAAAAGAGGGAATCCTCCCTAACACATTTTATGAAGCCAGCATCGTCCTGATACCAAAGCCTGGCAGAGACATAACCAAAAAAGAGAATTTCAGACCAATATCCTTGATGAACATAGATGCAAAAATCCTCAATAAAATACTGGCAAACCGAATCCAGCAGCACATCAAAAAGCTTATCCACAATAATCAAGTGGGCTTCATCCCTGGGATGCAAGGCTGGTTCAACATACGCAAATCAATAAATGTAATCCAGCATATAAACAGAACCAAAGACAAAAACCACATGATTATCTCAATAGATGCAGAAAAGGCCTTTGACAAAATTCAACAACCCTTCATGCTAAAAACTCTCAATAAATTAGGTATTGATGGGATGTATCTCAAAATAATAAGAGCTATATACGACAAACCCACAGCCAATATCATACTGAATGGGCAAAAACTGGAAGCATTCCCTCTGAAAACTGGCACAAGACAGGGATGCCCTCTCTCACCACTCCTATTCAACATAGTGCTGGAAGTTCTGGCCAGAGCAATCAGGCAGGAGAAGGAAATAAAGGGCATGCAATTAGGAAAAGTGGAAGTCAAATTGTCCCTGTTTGCAGATGACATGATTGTATATCTAGAAAATCCCATTGTCTCAGCCCAAAATCTCCTTAAGCTGATTAGCAACTGCAGCAAAGTCTGGGATACAAAATCAATGTACTAAAATCACAAGCATTCTTGTACACCAATCACAGACAGAGAGCCAAATCATGAGTGAACTCCCATTCACAATTGTTTCAAAGAGAATAAAATACCTAGTAATCCAACTTACAAGGGAAGTGAAGGACCTCTTCAAGGAGAACTACAAACCACTGCTCAATGAAATAAAAGAGGATACAAACAAATGGAAGAACATTCCATGCTCATGGGTTGGAAGAATCAATATCATGAAAATGGCCATACTGCCCAAGGTAATTTATAGATTCAATGCCATCCCCATCAAGCTACCAATGACTTTCTTCAAAGAATTGGAAAAAACTACTTTCAAGTTCATATGGAACCAAAAAAGAGCCCGCATCGCCAAGTCAATCCTAAGCCAAAAGAACAAAGCTGGAGGCATCACGCTACCTGACTTTAAACTATACTACAAGGCTACAGTAACCAAAACAGCATGGTACTGGTACCACAGCAGAGACATAGATCAATGGAACAGAACAGAGCCCTCAGAAATGATGCCACATATCTACAACTATCTGATCTTTGACAAACCTGACAAAAACAAGAAATGGGGAAAGGATTCCCTATTTAATAAATGGTGCTGGGAAAACTGGCTAGCCATATGTAGAAAGCTGAAACTGGATCCCTTCCTTACACCTTATACAAAAATTAATTCAAGATGGATTAAAGACTTAAATGTTAGACCTAAAACCATTAAAATCCTACAAGAAAACCTAGGCAATACCATTCAGGACATAGGCGTGGGCAAGGACTTCATGTCTAAAACACCAAAAGCAATGGCAACAAAAGCCAAAATCGACAAATGGGATCTAATTAAACTAAAGAGCTTCTGCACAGCAAAACAAACTACCATCAGAGTGAACAGGCAACCTACAGAATGGGAGAAAATTTTTGCAACCTACTCATCTGACAAAGGGCTAATATCCAGAATCTACAATGAACTCAAACAAATTTACAAGAAAAAAACAAACAATCCCATCAAAAAGTGGGCAGAGGACATGAACAGACACTTCTCAAAAGAAGACATTTATGCAGCCAAAAAACACAAGAAGAAATGCTCATCATCACTGGCCATCAGAGAAATGCAAATCAAAACCACAGTGAGATACCATCTCACACCAGTTAGAATGGCCATCATTAAAAAAGCAGGAAACAACAGGTGCTGGAGAGGATGTGGAGAAATAGGAACACTTTTACACTGTTGGTGAGACTGTAAACTAGTTCAACCATTGTGGAAGTCAGTGTGGCGATTCCTCAGGGATCTAGAACTAGAAATACCATTTGACCCAGCCATCCCATTACTGGGTATATACCCAAAGGACTATAAATCATGCTGCCATAAAGACACATGCACACGTATGTTTGTTGTGGCACTATTCACAATAGCGAAGACTTGGAACCAACCCAAATGTCCAACAATGATAGACTGGATTAAGAAAATGTGGCACATATACACCATGGAATACTATGCAGCCATAAAAAATGATGAGTTCGTGTCCTTTGTAGGGACATGGATGAAACTGGAAAACATCATTCTCAGTAAACTTTTGCAAGGACAAAAAACCAAACACCACATGTTCTCACTCATAGGTGGGAATTGAACAATGAGAACTCATGGACACAGGAAGGGGAACATCACACTCCAGGGACTGTTGTGGGGTGGGGGGAGGGGGGAGGGACAGCATTAGGAGATATACCTAATGCTAAATGACGAGTTAATGGGTGCAGGAAATCAACATGGCACATGGATACATATGTAACAAACCTGCACATTGTGCACATGTACCCTAAAACCTAAAGTATAATAAAAAAAAAAAGAATCTACTTGTAAAACTTAAAAAAAAAAAAAGATTTATGTCTGAAATTTTACTGTTTGCTTTCTATATGCTTTTTTGGGTTATTCCATTCCTCAGTTATTGCCTTTTTTGTGTTAAAAAGATATTTTCTTATTCATCTTTTAAATTCCTTTGTTGTTTACTATTTTTAAAGTTATTTTCTTAGTAGTTGCTCTGGGATTTACAGTTAACATCTTAACTGGTAACAGTCTAGTTTTAATAGCAACTTATTTCAATGTTACATAAAAACTTTGCTCTTATATAGCTGCTGCACTACTCCTTTATGCATTTACTGTTATATAAATTTTATGTTTATATATTATGTATCTGTAAATATAAATTTTTAGCTATGCTTGATGGAGTTGTCTTTTAAGTCATATAGAAGAAAAAAGGAGTTACAAAAATATACTTATATTTTCTTTTATATTTACTTGTGTAATTATCTTTGCCAGTGAACTTTATTTCTTCATATGGATAAAGGTTACTGTCTAATGTTCTTTTATTTTAGCCTGAAGTAAAGTAATGTCTGCTAGTGATGAATTGTACTAGATTTTGTTTACCTTGGAATGTCTTTATTTTTCCTTCAATTTTGAAAGAAGTTTTGCTGGATATATAATTCTTAGTTGACATTTCTTTTCTTTCACCACTTTGAATACATCATCCCACTGTCTTCTGACCTCCAAAGTTTCCGACAAGAAAGCTATTATTAATCTTACTGAGAATTCTTTGTACAAGTCATATCTATCTTGTTGCTTTTAAGATTCTCTCATTGTCTTGGGCTTTCTACAGTTTGATTATGGTGTCTTAGTCTTGGTGTAGATCTCTTTGAGTTTATCCTGCATGAGTCTGCTGAGCCACTTGGATGTATACATTAATATTTGTCATCCAAATTGAGAAGATTTTGACCATTATTTCTTTAAATATTTCTTCTGCTCCCTCTATTTCTGGGATTCCCATTATGTACTTGCTGGTATACTAGATGGTATCCCTCAGGCTTCTGACACTTTGCTTATTTTTTCTTATTATTTTTTCTTTCTGTTCTTCAGACTAGATAATCTGAGTTGATCTGTGTTCAAATTTCCCAATTCTTTCTTTCACCTGCTCAAATCAGTGGTTGAGCCCTCTAGTAAAATTTTCATTTTGATTATTGTGTTTTTCAACTCTAGAATTTATATTGTGTTTTTACTATAATTTTTCTTTACTGATGCTATTTGGCAAGACATTGTTTTCATACTTTTCTTTAGTTATTTAGATGTGGTTTTCTTTCTTAAATATATTTGAAATAGCTGATTTAAAGTCTGTCTAAGGTCGGGCATGTCGGCTCATGACTGTAATCTCAGCATTTTGGGAGGCTGAGGTGGTAGTAGGATTGCTTGAGCCTGGGAGTTTGAGACCATTCTGGGCAACATGACAAGATCCCATCTCTGTAAATAGTTCAAAAATTAGCTCAGCATGGTGGCATGCATCTGTGGTCCCAGCTACTTAGGGGCATGAGGTGGGAGGATCACTTGAGCCCAGGAGGTGAGGCTGAAGTGAGCTATGATCATGCCACTGCATTCCAGCCTGGGTGACAGAGCAAGACCCTATTACCAAAAAAAAAAAAAAAAAAAAAAAGAAAATTCTTGTCTAATAAGTGTAACATCTGGGCTTTTTTTTTAAAGAGACAATTTATATATATTGATTCCCTTTTTCCTATGAATGGACCATACTCTCTGATTTCTTTGCATGTCTCATAGTTTTTGGTTGAAAAGTAAACATTTTAAGTAATACAATGTAACAACTCCGGAAATCATATTCTTTCACCTGCTTAGTGTTTATTGTTTATTTAAATGACTTTTCTGAACTAATTCTGTGAAATCTGTATTCTTTATTGTACATGAACACTGAAGTCTCTGCTCAGGTAGCCTGGTGATAAGCTAACAATTAGACAGATTTTCTTAAATAGAGAAAGGTAACTCTGTATGTGTTCAGCATGCCTTCAACACTCAGCCAGCAGTTGACAACTCTGCCTTAGTTTTCACTTTCTACTTGCACAGAACCTCAAAGTCAGTCTGAGATTAGAAATTATAGTCTTCTTAGATCTTTCCTGAACACATACAAAGCCCTATGCATGCATATAGGCTTTCAGATTCCCAGGAATATGTCAGATCTTTTGAAAGCTCTTATGGACATCTCGTTATCTAGATCTTCCTTTTAAGCTTTTCAGTTAGCCTATTGTTTGCCCCAACTTTATTCAACTCTTCAGGCAGTCATGATGTTAATCAGTTGCCTCTATTTGTTTTTGACAAATGTCCCCCAGGTAAAAGACTTTTTGCATGGCCAAGCACCCAATCAGGTTAAACAAAGACAGACTTCCAAGTGGGATCTTCCATAGAATCACCAGATAGAGCAAATAATAATAATTCTCTGGGAATGAGGCTTTGAGAGAGCTACAACCCTATTATTCTTCCTTCAGTGACTGCCAGCCCATTGTGGGCTGTTTGTTTTCAAGGCTACCACAGAGCTGGGTAGATGGGTGGGATATGGGAGTAGGGCAGCCTAAAGTGCCACAAAGCTCATTGTTCTTACTGAGATGCAGTCTTTTTTTTTTTTTTTTAAGAGCTCTTTGGATTCCTGTAAGCCTTTGGTTAATTTCTACCTTTCTAAAAAATTGATGCTGACAAGTTTTGCCCGTTTTTCCATTACTTTTGTGGAGGAAAAAGTCTTGGAAGCCTTTACCTTACCATTTTGACCAATGCCATTCAATATGTCTTTTTAAACTTAATTCCTCTTCACAATCCTATGAAGCAATATAGTAATTAGTTGAGTTTACAAATTATGAAGCTAAGACTTAGGAGATTAAGTAATCTGCATCGCGTACAGTTAGTAAATTGAATGGCTGGGGTTCAAACTCTTGTTTATTGAACTTAACAGCCTGAATCAAACATGACACTCACTAGCAAAGGAAGGTGACAGCAAACAAACGTTTCAAACTTTTGCCTTCTTCCCCAGGGATCTGGCACTTCAGGCAGTATAGTAAGGTTTAAAGAGTCACTGGCATTAATTTAAATATAAAAAAGAGATTATATTACCACTTCTCTTCTTAAAGCCCAGAAATCCAAAGATTCTGCCTACAGAAATAACATGTTCTGAGACCCTGAAAAATTAGTGTCATATAAGAGACAGTATACTAGAAAATAATATCTTATGGCACTCAGAAAAATGCCAAAAAGTCCTAAACTACCATGTCCTTCCTAGGGGAGCTTCCTTCACAGCAGGAAGGGCCCCCTGCTGTGTGAGCTGAATTCCATGAGTAAGCCTTTTTAGCTTACAAGACTGTCAAATAAGTGTTTGTGCCATTCACTCTCTTCCAACTCCATGATTGTATAAAAACAATAGCCAGGACTATACCAATTTGAGAAAGAATATCCTTTCTTGAGTGCTCAATCCCCAGAAGGATTGTTTTGTTACTTTTGTCACTACAGTCTGTGGACACACGGAGCTCCATTTTTCAAGTGAGCAATGAAAAAACGACTAACAAGTGGTCCCAGATTCCCTCATATGAAAACAATAACACACTCTGTAACTTGGAGGTCTGGAGGTTTATGTTGGCACTAATTGGAATGCTAATGCGCAATGAGTCTGGTCTCTCCTCTCAAACACTAACAAACACAAGTCATTTCCTACTGATTGGTTTCAACCTAACAACCATTTTCTTGAGCCCAAAAGAAAATTTTATTTTAGATTATTTAGATTATGTTGATTACTCACTTATGAGCCATACGTAAGTTTGGTCAATGAAGAACAGATTGCTACAACTTGTTTTCTGAAGAAACTCCTCCACCCACTTACCACCACCACCACCCAGGATTCATACTCAAACAAGAATGACATCATGTGAAAAGGAATCTAGAGCTTCCCTAAATACTTCATAAGCTTTGGGGTATCAGAGACCCTTTTGAGCATATGATGAGAGCTACGGGCTCTTGTGAAATGGTCCTACTGATAAAACTGTATTTTTATCTTGGGGCTTCTGATCTCTCTAAAAGCTCACACATTACTGAGGACCTTTCTATGGTGGGTCTTTGATCTAGTGCGACTAAAGTCTTGGCCATCTCACACAGTACATCTCGCTGAGTGACTGGAACTCTCCACCTACCAATTTCTAATTCTGCTTTGGCTCCAGAATTTGGCATGTAAAGATGAACCTGGAATATCATTTCTGGAAGACCGTCATCAATCATGGAAGCAGATTCCTTTGGAGAGTGTAAAGTATAATGGACCAAACTGTGGCTCCAGCAATGTCATGGAATCACATTGATTCTTAGATATATGTGTGATTGCTATTCTCAAAGAGTTTTTAAAAAATAGATAAATAAAATATTAATACAGGAATTAGGAAACAGGAAAAAAGAAAAGCAACTTGCAGGTCATTTTAAATGTGAGTAAAATAAAGTTATGACAGCAATATTTTTAGTTTTTACTTTTTTGCACTGCCAAATATAGAAATACAAGGATTGCTTACAAGTATAGTTATCTTCTTTAACTGTCTTCAGTTCAATAGGCACTGTTAATATCATTTGAGGAGCAGACCATGTGATCATGGTCTTAAAGGTCCTTTAAGAGCTTACAGTCTCATAAGAAGCCAACTGGTAACCTTATATAGTACTAGGTTTGGTCTCGGTAATAGTAATACACAATAGGGCTCTGGCAGCACAGACAAAGGTGCATGGTTCATCTGGGCAGAGTGTGAGTGAGGAAGGTGGTAGGAGAGGAGTCAGGGGAAGCCCTTGGGAAGATATGAAGGCTCCGACTATAGAAGGAAGAATAGCATTCAAGCATTCTAAGGATAAAGAACAGGATTTCCAAAGGCACAAAGCAATAAGGTATGTAAGGGTCACTGCGAGTTATGCAGTTTGAATGGGGTTTGATACGTAACTAGGGAGACAGGGTTAGAATGGGACTGAAGAGGTTATCAGGGTGGCTGGACCACAGGTGATCTTATTTGCCTATCTGGGAAATATGCCTTTTCAAGAAGCTGTGGGAAACTGTGTGTACTGGGTAGTGATTTGAGCAGGCTGTGTTTTGGATGGTAAACACATCCAAACACCCCTGGCTACAGCAAGGGGGACATATTTAAGGCAGAAGTAGAAGCAGAAGGGTGAGAAGTGCTAAAGGCCTGCACTGGGGAAATGTTTTTTAGGGCAGAGAGAAAAAGACTACCTCAGGGAAATTTTCTGAGAAAGAATTGCTAGGACTTTGTGGTTGGCCAGATGTTGCAATGAGGGAGATGGTGGAGAAAGGATGGACAAATGTGGAACTTGAACTAAGAGATACTACATGGGATAAGGAACACTTGGTATAGTACGGAGAAGATGCATCATTGAGTTTGAGATGCAGATAGGGACACCTTGTAAATATCAGAATGAATCTAAGGATAACGGTTAAAATTGTGTGAGTGAAAGATCTCTCAATGGAAATATGTAGGAAATTAGAGTTCTTGATATTTTGGAGTCATATACTTTTTTTTTTTACAACGAATAAAATTTAAAAATTTAATTCATACTTAGCAAATGCTATAAATTTTTTGTAATATAATAGATATGAGACTGTTTTAAAGGGTCATCTTATTCCAACCTTTAATTAAACAAAAAGCAAAATCTAAATAAGTAAAAATGGCATCTCAACATAGTGGTATAGGGTTCAAAACATTCTAGTTGGAAATGGAACCATACTTCCCACTCTAGAAAAAACTATTTCATTGGAGTCATATACTTCTCAAAGAATATGAAGTAAAAGATTGACTTGCACCCCAGGGAAGTACCCATGGGCATGCACACATTTGATTTTACTTATAACTTTAGTGGGTCATAGAGCTGGATTCACATCTTCCATGAAAAGCAAGAGTAGCATCCTATGACTGGAGGTAGGGTGTGCTGGATTCAAGTTTCTGGCTCATGTATCAATCAAGTTAGAAGGACTTGGGAAGGCCATCTGATCTTGGGATACGGAAAATAAATGAGTAACGTTTAGTGATCACGAGTACTCCCTTGGTTATGAGGCTCTAGAGAATACAGAATCACTGATCTCAAAAGCTGCCTCTCCTTTCTTCTCCCTCATAAGTCTAATTTTTCTGCCTCCCTTCTCACACCCCTGCCTCTCTGACAGAGGCACAATGACAAACTCATTTTCCAAATGTGAGTAGTGATCAGATGCTATTTGAGTTCTTGTCCAACATATGGTTGTATAGAATAATTTTTCAGAGGAATTTTTATACTCAATATTTCTGCTACTTCTATAACCTGCCCATAAATTTTAGATCTTGCTGGGGAGTGGGGAGGGGCTGAGTAATGGAAGAAATGATAGATATGCCTAAGATCACAAAGGAATTCAAGGAGATCATTCTGGTCACTGGCTGGTTCATTTTCTAGCTACAAGACCATAGTACTTTAATGCAAAGATCCATGAAAACATGTCAAAACAGAACTAAAAGTGAATTAAGTATAATTTTCTATTATTCTTATTGAAATTTTGTTAAGTAATAAACAGCCTCATTATTAGTATGACAATTTGTGGCTTCAAGATAAAAGAGGAAGAGAGAGATCAAGAAATAGATGTTTCTTGGAATTTATCATTAACAAAGCTTGACCTTTACTTATTTTGTTATTTTTGTTCGCTTCTCCATCTCTTTAGAAAGGTACAGGTGTTTTTGATATATATTAATGTCCCTAAAAGATCCACAGGGACAAAGAAGAAACTAAATTTATTGAACACCTACTGTAGACCAAGAATAGTGCTACATAAATGTTCTTTAATAGTCAAAGGAAATTTAGAAGTATTATCATCCACATTTTAAAGATGATAAAAGATAAGTGAGTTTGGGGGGATAAAAAAGAGAGAGGAATGTATAATTGTCATTGTGACCAAAACAGCCACAATAACACAATGACAACTAGTCATTATATATTGAACACTTGTCTTATGCAAGCTCGGCATTAAGTGCTCAACAATCATTGGCACACTTAACTCTCATTACCCCCATCTTATGACACAAATTTTTACTACTCACTGTAGAAATGAGAAAAACAATTCTCAAAGGACTTGTCCACAGTCACATGGCTTTCTGGTGCTAGACCTGAGATTCAGAGAATAAAGGGTCACTGATGCACATGTGTACATTTGTGTGGTGTGGGGTGGGTGGCCATAGTCCCCATGCGTTCTCAAACCCACCTCTAAATTGAAAGATGAACAGCATCGTAAATCATGAAAACCATCCAGGATGTCTCTTCTAACTATTGCTGCCTGTCCTTTTAGCACAAATTTTCATTTTATTGGCATTCCATAGACTCAAATGTACTCTTGAATTGGATGCTGTTATTTTCAGTCAGTAGAGATAGTGTGGGTGAAGCTATCAAAGCATTCTCATTCCAAAGGCTCCCAGACACATAGCCAACACATGGGAGATGAACCACCAGAAATGGGAGGCATGTGAGAATTTGGAGAGAAAACCTATACTCTCAGAATCAAAAGGACTGCTGTCTTAAACTGGGCAAAGCAGACTATGTTTCTTTCCTTCTATCAGACTTTCAGTGGCTCCCTATTGCCCAAGGGAACAAAGGTCAGTGTTTTGTTAATGTGTTAACAAAACACATTAGTCCTTTGGTATTTGACCCACTGTCTATTTGAGACTCACCACCTTCTCTTCCCTATCTCCCTCTTCCCATGCATGGGTCATCTTTTTATACAAAGTGGCTGGGAAGTCTCTGAACATGACCTCAACTTTGAAGGCCTTTGCACATACTGTTCCCTCTGCCTGGAATGCACACTTGCATAGCTCACCTGGAGACAGCTGGCTGCCTTCTCCTTTGTGCTACCATAGCATTTTGTTGTGCTATTTCTAGAGCACATTTTCTTCTGCCTGATAGTTCTCTGTGTGTCTTTTATTCTTACCTAAAGCTGTAAGTCTGGCACATTGCCTGGCATACAGTAGAAGTTTAGCAGATTTTGAGTGAATAAATGCATGCAAAACCATATTGAGTTAAGTAGGGACTTGTGACAGGCTGTCCATAGACCACAGTGTAAAGTAGAACAATTCTGAGATCAGCTTCTATAATCTCCATCTTAATTGCACAAGAGGGACTGAAAATAGTTAGCATTTGTGTATTCATCCTACATACATTTATAAAGTGCCTTCTCTGTTGGGTGTTGTTCAAGGAGTCTTACAGCGGTGAATAACATAGATTTAGCTTAAGTTCTCATTTAGCTTATATTTTGATTGGAGAAAAAGTCAGACAAATCAACAAAACAAGACTCTCTCCAGTTAAAATAAGTTCTATGAAGAAACTGAAGCAGAGTAGAGCGCAATAAAACATGATGCTATGAACTGAATTGTGTACACCCCAAATTCACATGTTGAAGCCCTAACCCACAATGTGATGGCATTTGGACATGGGGCCTTTGGGAGGTAATGAGATTTACATGAGGTCATGAGGGTGGGGCCCTTACCATGGGACTAGTGACCTTATAAGAAAAGACAGAGCTTGCTTTCTCTCTCCATCATTTGAAGATACTGTCATGGCCATTTGCAAAGAAGGAAAAGAAAGGGTTCTCACCAGAACCTGACTATGCTGGCATCCTGATCTGAGGCTTTCAGCCTCCTGATCTGTGAGAAAACACATTTCTGTTGTTTAAGCTATCCAGTCTGTGACATTTTGTTGTGGTAGCCTGAAATGACAAAAACACGTGGGCCTGCTATTTTAGATTGGATGGTGTGGAAGGGACTATCTGAAAGGCTGATATTTGAGCTAAGACCCAAATGTTGAGAAAAAGGCAGTCAAGTGAAGATCTGGGATGAAGGAATAAGTTTTTGAGTAAAAGGGGTGTGTAAGGAAGGCTTGCCGTTTGTAAAATTACGGCACAATCAAAACTGGGCATCAATTTCTCTCTCCTCCCTTTCTCTCCCACCAGTGTCCACCAGTAATGCTTCATGCCCAGGAACCTAGTGTTTTTAACCAGTACCTCTGTCCCTTTGGGACCATCTACATGGTCC
Source organism: Nomascus leucogenys (assembly GCF_006542625.1). Classification (NCBI taxonomy): domain Eukaryota; kingdom Metazoa; phylum Chordata; class Mammalia; order Primates; family Hylobatidae; genus Nomascus; species Nomascus leucogenys. The sequence continues at coordinate 20,125,121 of NC_044382.1, forward strand.
TATCCTTCTCCCAAAGCCATCTGGGCTTGGGATTTTCTTAGTTTCTTTCTTCATCAAAACTTGCTTTTCCTGTGTCCCATTTCCTCCACAACTGATACCTGCTAATATATCTAAGGGATGTGAGTTATTCTCCCCAGATAACGTCGGCATTGCACAGGGACATACCAGAGGCAACTTGATTCCAGATGAATGGCAGCAATGATGGGAATTCAAGAATCATGGTGGCCGCTGAGCGGGTATTTTGAAGCAAACAAGTCTCTCTTACGGCTCTCAAAGAATCCAGCATAGGTGGTTATATTTCCCCTGTCTGGGATGGCTTCTCCAGTGTAGAGAAGTTACTGACTGCCTGGAATATACTTCAAATTGACACACTTGAGAAGAATAAAAGATCTCTATTTCAATTCTAAAACACTACTGAAAATGGAGCTAGGTTGTAATTTAGGGCAAATATTGACAATATCTCCAAAAGATTTTATCCCAGTACACTTATATAAGCCCTAGGTTGAATAATTCCTTGTTAAAGGATTTTAGATTAGAATCTGAGTTTTAAATGCTGAACCACAAAGGAGCTGTTGAAACCTCCATAAGCAGCTAAAATCTAGTTCTCACTTCACAAGAAATTTGGCCAAGGAAGATATTAAATAGAGTGGTGTCACTAGTCAGAGTTGATGAAATGCGAGCACAGAGATGGTACCTATCAAGAGGGAAATTAGAATAAATGAATATTAAAATATTTAAATCTATAATAATGTGTTCAAAACACAATTCTGAAGAACGTTATCACTGGAAGTGAGAAACCAGTGCTAAGTCACTTACATTCTTTTCTAAGCAAGCTCCTTCCCTCCATTTCAACTCATTAGGATAATGTTAGCTTCAAGTGTAATGGTGTAATTTTAACTGTACTGTACACAAATTACTCTGGTTCTTGCGCTGACAAGCTTTAGCAATAATCCCCCTTGGTAGAGCTTTAGCAATTGCTACAATGCTAGAAAAACAAAAAAGAATGGGGCATTTAGAAATAAGAAATATATAGTTAGGAAAACCAGTAGGTTATTATTTACCAAGGGCAGAGAAGAACGCTCTGCTTCTAAGTTCACTGGGTTTAGTGACTGCCTTCCTTAAAGCTTAAAAAAAGTAAAGGAGATTTTGCCATTTCTGAAATGCCTTGGACACTACAATACCTCACACAGTACAATGTCATGAGAAACAGCATCATCCTATAGATCTTTGATTTTTGCTAGTTAATCATCTAAAGGATAGACTTCTGATACTAACCTATATATACACACACCTATAAACACATGCTTGTTTGAGTGCTAAAGGTCAAATTTCTGCCACATAGTATAAAGCAAATATATATTTTTAATGTTCAATGGCTACTATCCAGTACTCTTCGTTAGAAAAATGGAGAAGGTAGTAACTTCCTCACAGATGTCTATGAGGATTAAATTAAGTAATGAATGTCAAGCACTTAATACAGTGCTTGCCATGCAGTGAGGACTTAATATTATAGAAGACAGCAGCCATTATTATTGCTATTATTTGCTGGAAGGTGAATACAATGATTCTGTTATTTCTGTTATTTGAATGAGAATCCAGAACTCTAAAGCACTTCCACGTACATTACTACATTTGAACCTTAAAACCTTAAAACTTGTGATGGGTCGACAAGAACACTCATTCTTCCAGATGGGAAAGGTGGTACTCCAGAAGAATAAGCTACTTGCTCAAGGTGTTGTAGCTAGAATTATAGCCTGGATTGTCTAAATCCTAGTGACCCACATAGCCTCTCTTTATTGCTCCTCTCAGTAACCTGGACTTGCAACTATCCATTCATTTATTCAATATGTATTTATTAAGAGCTTACCTTATATCAGATACTGCTTCTTACACAGAGGCCTCAGCAGAGAACAAGACAGTGAGCTTATTTTCCTGTGGGAGTTTTGGACTAGATGGTTGAGACAGTACAATTAATGTGATAAGAAATCTAGTGTTATGGGCTGAATTGTGGCCCCCTCCCACTCCATTCATATATTGGGGCCCTAATCCCCAGTAATGTAGAATGTGACTGTATTTGGAGATACATTGGGGTAGGCTTTAATCCAATCTGACTGATGTCCTTATAAGAGGAAATTTGGACACAGGACACCAGGGGCAAGAGTGCAGAAAAAAGAGCATGTGAAGACAAAGCGAGAAGGCAGCCATCTGCACTCCAGGAAAGAGAAACTTCGGAAGAAACCTTCATCTTACACTTCCAGCCTCCAGCACAGTGAGAAAACACATTTCTGTTATTTAAGCTGCCTGGTCTGGTATTTCGTTATGCTCATCCTAGCAGACAAATCCATCTCATAAAAGAAGTTAATAAATAGTGTGGAAAACAGGTGAGGAAGTAAGCACTAAGGATGATCAGGAGTGTTGTGGGGGCGCGTTGCAATATTCAACAGGGGGGTTGGCATAGGTTTCAATGGCAAGAGAAAATTTGAGCAAAGACTTGAAGACAGTAAAGGAATTTGCTATGAAGACCCTTGGAGAAGGGCTTCCCAGTAGAGGGGACAGTTAGTACAAAGGTCCTGAGGTGGGAGTGTGCAGACATGGTAAGGAACCACTGTGGAGAAGAGTGTGGCTGGAGTAGAACGAGCAGGGGTGTGTAGGGGAAGTCAGAGAGGCAAAGCAAAGGGAGGGCCAGGTCAGGAAAGCCTTGCAGGCCACTGAAAGAGCTTTGATTTCTTCTCTGCATGAAATGAAGAACTGTTGCTGGGTTCTGAACGAAGTGACGCGACCCGACATATTTTAAAAGAATCACTTTGGCTTCTGTGTTAAGAATAGACATAGGCTGTTACAGTAATTCAGGCAAGAGATGACAGCAAGTTCAAACTAGAGTACTAGGCATGGAAGTGGTGATAAATGGTTAGATTCTGGATCTGCTGTGAAGGTGAAGCCAACAGGATTTCTTGATGGGTTGGACAATGGGAGATGAGAGAAAGAGTAACGTCAAGGATGACTCCCAGGTTTTTGGCCTGAGCAAAGGAGAGGACATCATTGCAACCATCTAAGATGGAGAAAGCCACAGGTAGAAGTGATTTGAAGAGGAGGATCAACAATTTAATTTTAGATGTATTGAGTTTAGAATATCAGACATTCAAATGGAGATGTCAGGTAAGCAGCCTCATGTTGGTGTCTGATATTGGGAAGAGAGCACTGTGCACTGCACCAGGGATATAAGAGACTAAGCCTGATTGGAGACAGGATGAAAACAAAGACTGAGCCCTGGGGAACCCATCAGAAAGAAGTCAGGGAGAAGTAGGAGAATCAGCAAAAGAGACTGAGAAGGAACACTGGTGTCTCCTGTTTCCGAGAAGCTGAGTGAAGAGATTGTTTTTAGGATGAAAGGTTTGATCAACTGTGTCAGATACTGCCAATAAGTCAACGAAGATGGGTACTAAGAATTGACCTTTGGATTTAGCATGGAAGTCACTGGTGACCCAGAAAAAGAAATGTCTGTGGGCTTGTAAGGGAGATAGCTTGACTGGGGTTGGTTTGTGAGAGGGAAAAGAAAGGAATTAAGGACAGTGAAGACAAGTAACTCTTCGGCCTTGTGTGGTGGCTCACACCTGTAATCCCAGCACTTTGGGAGGCTGAGATGGGCGGATCACGAGGTCAGGAGATAGAGACCATCCTGGTTAACATGGTGAAACCCCATCTCTACTAAAAGTACAAAAACAACAACAACAAAAAATTAGCCGGGCGTGATGGCAGGCGCCTGTAGTCCCAGCTACTCAGGAGGCTGAAGCAGGAGAATGGCGTGAGCCCAGGAGGCAGAGATTGCAGTGACCCAAGATCGTGCCACTGCACTCCAGCCTGGGTGACAGAGCAAGACTCCGTCTCAAAAAAAAAAAAAAAAAAAGTAATTCTTCAAGGACCCTTGATGTGAAGAGGAGCAAGAAAATGAGACAGTATTGGTGGGAAAGTTAAGTGAAGATTCAACATTTTCTGGAAAAATGTCTTTCCTTATAGGAAAATGGGAGAAATAACAGAATGTTTGTATTTCCATCAGAATAATCCAGTAGAGAGGGGAAATTGATACAGAGGAAGAGGAGAGAATAGCTGGGGTTATCTGAGGAGGGAGTGGGGATGGCATCTCATGGTCCTGATAGGCTTTCAGTAGAAAGGAGGGCAGTTAGTCCATGCACCTGTGTAGCTGGGTTGAGGTAGGGCTGGGGGCTTCTGCTTGTTTCTATTTTTCTCAGTGAAGGATGAAGAAGCAGGGTCAACAGCTGAGAGTGAAGCTGGAGAAGGGATGTTGAGGGTTGGAACTAGAGAAGGTATGATATAGTAATATATTTGTTTGCATAGCAAAGTACCACAAACTGGGTGGCTTAAATGAAATTTATTGTCTCACAGTTTTGGAATCTAGAAGTCTGATATCAAGAGGTTAGCAGTACTGGTTCCTTCTAGGAGCTGTGAGGAAGAATCTTTTCCAGACCTCTCCCCCAGTTGCTAGTGGCTTGCTGGCAACCTTTGGTGCTCCTTGGCTTGTAGAAGCATCACCTCTGTCTGTCTTCACCTTCACATGGTGTTCTTGGTGTGTGTGTCTTTGTATCTGAATTTCCCCTTTTTATAAGGACACCAGCTATCATAGATTAAGGCTCACCCTACTGACCTTAATTTAATTAATTACAACTGCGAGGACCCTATTCCCAAATAAGGTCATATTCTGAGATATTGGGGTTAAGGACTTCAACATATGGATTTTGGTGGGAGACACAGTTCAAACCTATCACAAGTGGCTACAGAGAGCAGAATAGTCTAGAAGTTTAGTGTGTTTGCCTGGAAGCACCAAGAGCCATGTGACATTTGTGGTCATAATTCCAAAGTCAGTCCATTCAGCACGAGAGACCATTTTCTCCACCAACATTCAGTTGAATGGTGCGGGTATAAAGGAGAAAGAAAATTGGATTTAACCAAGGTTGTGGTTTTACGTGATAACTGCAGTAAGGGATTCAAGGATATATATCATTAAGTGATTATTATAATTTACCAAAGAATTGAAGTGAGGTAGGGAGGAAAGATGGGATTTAAGTTGTTAAGGGACAGAGAAAAGTTTAATTTAGGATCAATGGATTGGAGCTCCTGGTGAGGGTGAAGATGATTGAAGTTGGGGCACTTGGGGAAGTTAGAATATCAGGAGATAAGCAGAAAGGGAGGTGCACAAAACTGAAATAAAATGGTATTTGATTTTTGCTGATTATGAGGTCCAAGGTATGGCAAGGGAGTGAGTGGCTGAGCTGGGGAAGTGGACAAGGTCGTTGGAGGAGAAGAGGTGACATTATTGAGAAGCTAGTGTCTTAGAAGGAACATCTATGTACCCATTGAAATTATAAAGTTTTCATTAATTCGTTCGTTCATTCATTCATTCAGTTATACATCTGTCAGCCATGAAGTAGAATAGAACCCTGTTAAGAACAAGGATCATGAAACCCAACAGGAGAGCCACTGCTAAGCCCAGCTGTCCCTAGCTGAGCTTAGAAGATGGTCTTAGGCTGGCCTATTGCTGGGTAATTATGGGAGTAGAAAAAGAAAGACAACTTCTGTGACGCTAACTTTGAAACTCCTTTGAAACCCAAATAAACAATTAACCCAGAGGAAAATAAAAACTTCATATTCTAAATATCCTTCACTGCTTGTTTTAGAAATTATTGTTATTTGGCCTCGTCAGTAGCTTACACCCATTGTGTTGATATGTGTGTTTCCTGGGGATTCTACACACTCCAAGATCTGAAGAGTAAGCAAAAATAGTGCTTCTGCTTGAAACCTTCACAGTTTATAGCCACATTTACATAACATTAAATAAGTCAACAAAGGCATCATTAGCTCCCATTAAAATATGAGCAAAGAAATTTAAATGAACAAGACAGGCTAATTGGTAAGTAATGTTGTGTATCAAAAATTATGACAGTAAGATACCCCAGTTAATGAGAAGCCCTACAATCATGTTTACTACATATTTAAAAATTAAATGAAGGTGAATAAAAGTTAACAGAAAAGATTTTCCCCTTCATGGATGCTATTATATCTGTTTTTCAAAGTTAAAACTGCTAAGGGCAATTTTAGCCATTTACCTTGACAAAAGAGCTCTTTACAATTTATATAATTTTACCATTTTGGTTCTCCTTGGGTCATAAACAGGGAAGCCATGGACAGAGTAGTGGGAAAGGGCAGCAGTCTTGATTTATACCCAGGAGGAGGTCTTAGTTTTCTCTCGGGCCTTGGTCATTAGAGGAACTCTTTCCTCCCTTAAACTACAGAGGCTATGGGCCCAATCCTGAGCAAAGTGTGCCCTTCAAGTCAGCTGTAGGAAACGATGTGTTCAACCACTTCATGTGTTCAACCACTCCACTTCATGTCTGAATGACAGTGGCTCCTAGTGCTGTCTGCTTGAAGGATCACCTGGGGTGAAACTCTAAAAATGCTGATGTGTAGGCCCCACTACAGAACAATTAAATCAGAATCTCAGTGGGGGTCCATTCATCTGTATTTTAGAAAAGCTTCCCCATTGATTCTAAAGTACAGCCAAGGTTGAAAACCACTGCCCTAGTGCTCTTTCTACCATTGACTGAGTGACCACTATATACTAGGCTGTCTGCTAGGAACATATGCAGGCTAGTTTATACTTCATTTGATATGATTGTAGTTTCAGACAGCTGAGGCATTAGTAGCAAATATTTGGGAGGAGAGGAAAAAAAAAAAAGGAGGTCTTCCTGGCATCCCTTAGGGGATTCAGAGTATCTGCAAGTCAAGCCAAGATCTAACCATGTGATGTTGGCATGTTGTGAGCAGTGAATGTGGGATAGAAGCTGTCTTGGTGTCCCAGGCAACACAGCGTCCAATGTACTCTGTGTGTGTGTGCACACGTGTGTGCATGTGTGTTGAGAGAAGATGTGGTTTTAACACTTTGTTTAGCTCAAGACACTAACTTTCTTTGAAAGTAGAGGACTTCCTTTATATATTTCTCCTGGTCAGCACAACTCTGCAATAATAGCTAAGACAGCTGACCCTTCCCGAGGGTCAAGCTGAGAAAGGCCCAAGAGAAACCACTCTATAGGTTGTATTAATTGCCTACTCCTTAACCCCAAATCCAGCTGCCTAAGTCCTTAGAGCCTCCATTTTTGGGTTTGTCTATGAGGAAAATTTTTAGAAAGCCAATGTTATGGGAATCAAGGCTTTTAGATGCTAATGCCAAGAGGAAATTGCTCTTGCTTCTGAACTCTGAAAAGAAGTTAATTTAATAAACCATAAAGAGGTTTTTTTTTTTAACTTGTATTTTAGGTTCAGGGGTACATGTGCAGGTTTGTTACATAGGTAAACTCATGTCACAGGGGTTTGTTGTACAGATTATTTCATTGCCCAGTTACTAAACCTAGTACCCAGTAGTTATTTTTTCTGTTCGTCTTCTTACCACCCTCCACCCTCAGGTAGGCCCCAGTGTCTATCGTTTCCCTCTATGTGTCTCATTGTTTAGCTCACACTTATAAGTGAGAACATGCAGTATTTAGTTTTCTGTTCCTGCATTAGTTTGCTTAGGATAATGGCCTCCAGCTCCATCCATGTTTCTGCAAAGGACATGATCTTGTTATTTTTATGGCTGTTTAGTGTTCCATGGTGTATATGTACCAACTTTTCTTTATCCAATCTACCATTGATGGGCATTTAGGTTGATTCCATGTCTTTGCTATTGTAAATAGTGTTGCAATGAACACTCACATACGTCTTTAAGATAGAATGATTTATATTCCTTTAGGTATATTCCCAGTAATGGGATTGCTGGTTTGAATGTTAGTTCTGTTTTCAGCTCTTTGAGGAATCACCGCCTTGCCCTCCACAATGGTTGAACTAATTTACACCCCCATCAACAGTGCATAAGTGCTCCCTTTTCTCCATCACCTCTCCCCATCTGTTACTTTTTGACTTTTTATTAATAGCCATTCTGGCTGATATGAGATGGTCTCATTGTAGTTTTGATTTGCATTTCTCTAATGATCAAGTGATAGATATTTTTTTCGTTAAGATTGTTGGCTGCATCTATATCTTCTTTTGAAAAGTGTCTGTTCAAGTCCTATGTCCACTTTTTAATAGCTTTTTTTTTGTTTTTTTTTTGTAAATTTAAGTTCCTTGTAGTTCTGGATATTAGACTGTTGGCAGATGCATAGTTTGCAAATGTTTTCTCCCATTCTGTAGGTTGTCTGTTTACTCTGATAGTTTCTTTTGCTATGCAGAAGCTCTTTAATTAGATTCCACTTGTCAATTTTTGTTTTTTGTTGGAGTGCTCTTGGTGTCCTTGTCATAAAATCTTCACCCTTTCCTATGTCCAGGATGATATTGCCTAGGATGTCTCCCTGGGTTTTTATAGATTTGGGTTTTACATTAAGGTCTTTAATCCATCTTGAGTTGATTTTTTTAGACGGTATAGGGAAGGGGTCCTGCTTCAATATTCTGCATATGGCTAGCCAGTTATCCTGGCACCATTTATTGAACAGGGAGTCCTTTCTCCATTGCTTGCATTCATTAGCTTTGTCAAAGATTAGATGTTTGTAGGTGAGCTGCCTTATTTCTGGGCTCTCTATTCTGTTCCATTAATCTATGTGCCTGTTTTTGTACCGGTACCATCCTGTGTGGGTTACTATAGCCCTGTAGTACCGTTAACAATGCATCCAACTGGAAGTAAAAAGAAACATTCTGTATTACAGTGCTAGGGTTATCTGCTTTATCCCCTCCATGTGGAAAATGACTCATGGGCTATAGCAACTGTAGAGCCTTATGTATGAAAACCCATAAATGACAAGTTTTTATTCTGTGGCCTCTGTTTTAGAGTTCCCTACCTAAAAATTTGTCTGAATTTGACTTTTTCCAAAATGATTTCCTATCCTTGAAATGGTCTTCACCCTAGATCTAATACATCTCTCTCACTTCCTTTAAACTGCTCTAGAAACCCCAAATCCTTATAGACTTGATTTATTCATTGGGTCATTCAGAGGATATTGATGGAAATGCACTCTATGCTACATACTGGACCAGGTGCTGGGAATGTAGTAGTGAACAGAACAGTCATGGTCCTTGCTCTTAAGAAACTTGTATTCTACCAGGAAAGAAGATATTATACAGGCAAGTTAACAATTATTTTCTTCCAATTTTGATAATGCTTATGTGGAAGTCATCCAAGAAATGTTGCAAGTATATAACAGAAGAACTTGAGCCAGTCTTTGGGGTCTGGTGGAGCTGAGGTAAAGAGCTCCCTGAAGAAGTGTTAACTCAGATAGGAAAGACCGCAAGCATGCATCTAACATAGCTGAGTGAAGAGGAAAAGTGAGAGTACTTACAGCAGAGCCAACAGCCAGTACAAAGGCCCTGAGGCAGAAAAGAAGAAAGCAATTTCCATGAATTGAAAACCAGGAGGAAGGGTATGACTGGAGTGAAATAAGCCACACTATGAAAGACAGATGAGAGGTAGAAAGGGCCACATGCCAGACTGACGGCCATAGTAAGAAGCATATATTGTAATTACACTGGGAACTTTTTGAAGGTATTCTTGTAAGCAAGTGGTTGACATAATCAGATATGCATTAAAAAATTCACTTTGGCTGAACATAGAAGTAAAACTGGAAAGAACTAGTGGCATTATCTGGGAGGACTACTTTGGAGATGATTGAATTTACCTATTGGTGTGGATGAAGACCTGGGCTGGAGTGGGGGCTGTGGAGCTGAGAGGATGTGTCTGAGATTAATATAGGCTGATTCCCTGCTGCAGGTTCTTGTTTACAATGCCCAGTCGACAATGAGATTCCCAATCACCTACTCAGAAAGTAGATTCAGGCCTTACCAATAAATAAATACAAATTGGCATGCCTGGGAATTGTATATATGGCCTGAAAGACTAACAAAAAGAGATTCTTTTACGTTAGCCAGCTGTACTTCAGAATAATACACAGACCTCTGTGAATCATTTCATGGTTTATTAAACAAAATTCTGTTTGCAATTGGCAAGTTAGGAAAATAAATGTCCATGTTTGTTTTCACTTTCTATTTCCTTGGTTTGTTTAGAGACGCACAGCCCCAATCTCAGGGCTGTCCTTGGAGACCCATTAAGCAGACCTGCATCCCCACTTTGGAATGTCCCAGGGAAATCAGTGGCAGATTTCCATTCACTCCTACGAGAACAAAAGGGAATTCTTGATGTTGTTCCCATCAGCAGAGAGGGTGTATGGGCTGCCTGCCAGGGCTAGCAGGTTACCAGCCTCTTCTGTGTTACTGTTCTAGATTCTAACCCCTTGGACCATCTGCCCTTCTGAAACTGGGAGAATGCTGTGCATAATCTACTTGCAGAAGAGCTTTCCCTTTTCTAAGAAATGATACTCTACCACTATTAACTAAGCATGTCATTTGGGGTGTATGTGTATGTGTGTGTATTTTGGGGGAAGGTTTATTTGGCTTAATTTGACTTGAGTGCCTGGTTTAGGGGTGGGGCAGGGAACTTGAACATGCCTCAGAATCCCTTGGAGGACTTGTTAAAATACAGAGTGCTGGGCCTCATCTCCAGAGTTTCTAAGTCAGATCTGGGGTTGGGCCGGAGAATTTGCACTTCTAACAAGTTCCCAGATGATGCTGAAGCTGTTGGTCTGGGGACCAAGTTTTCAGAACCACTGGTCTATGTGATGCAGCCCACAGGTCTGTTGTATTCAGTGAACAAACTATTATCAAGTGCCTCTTGTGTGCCTGGCCCTGTACCTGCATCTAGGTCCTTGAATATCCAGTTTCTTCAGCTTGGAGTTCTCTTCGAGCCTTCCCTGCCCTGCAAGGCTTAGTTTATCTGGTCCCTGAGGCATCACCCATGCTTTCTCTACCCCATGTTTATCTATTACCTTGCGTGGCAAATGCCCTCCCTTGAGAATAGGGTCTTCCTCATTCTTCTTGGTGCAAGAGTTGGCACATAGTAAGGGTTAAGTTAAATAAAATCAGTGCTTGGTAAATAAATGAATGACGGGTTCAGGATAGATCTCTGACCTGGGACACCTTGGCAGCGTCTAGGATATTCACCTGGAACTGAATCATATTTCTATGGACATCATCATTTATTAGGGCTTCTAATATGTGCTCTACTTTATAGTAGGTAGGCTTTCTCTCTTATGGGCTAAGATTTTTACATCCAATTATACCAAAGAAAATAGTCAAATATAAAATTACAATATAAGGATAACCTTTTCTGTTGATGGACATATCTAAAGTCACTAAGCATTGTAGGCTTCTGGAAGAAAAGGTCATCATTGCTCTGCACATATCAGGTGAATCTCTGATCTGATATGTTCATGGACTTATTGAATTCAGTTATTCATTCAAATTCTTATTTAAAATGCCAGTGTGTTAGGCTAGGCACAGGAGAATCTTAAAGTTGCCAGGAGACTTAGAGTTTCTTTACTGTAACCATTTTCCAGATACTAGAATCCTCTCAAAACTTTTCCAGCCCAGATGGCCAACAACTACTTAAACACTTCTAGTAAAGAAGACTTGCTAACTCCAATGGTAGCCAATCTTTGAATCACTGCTGATAACCTTTCTTATATACAGATCTCTCTCCTTGAAGTTTCTTCTATAGAACTTATTTTGCCCTCCTTCAGTAATAGAGCATGTTTAATTTCTCTTCCCCAGGGCAGCCTCATTAGATAAGGGAGGTGGGTATGACACAGTGGGGCTGAGCACGGACACAGAAGCTGGATGCCCCAGCTTCAAATCCTATTTCCCAAATATGTCAGTTACTTAACCTTCTATGATCCAGTTTCTCATCTCTAAAATGGGGACAATATGCCTTAAATAATTGTTGTGAGAATTAACAAATTTATCGCACGCAATGAAATTAGAACAGGGTCTGGCATATAATGACCAGTAATTAATATTAATTGTTGTTACTTTTATTACTCTTCTTTGCAAAAAGGTATCTTCTCTTCTCAATGTCCAACTAAGCATCCTTGTGTCAGCCAATCATGACATCACCCAGCACTGGCTGTTCTCATCTCCTTGAACTTTTCCAGAGCACACCTCCAGTGTATTAGATCCTTGTTATCATGGTGTTCAGAACAGAGCCTAACACTAGGGGCTGTTTGTCCCGCACAGGATAGAAACGGATTATCATCCCTTTTGTTTTCAATTCAGTTTGGTAGTAAGAGGAGTAATAATAAAAATATATTAAGTGCCTATTCTATGCAGATATTATGCTAGACTCTTTAAATACATCATTTCTCATTCTTTAAACAGTTGAGTGAGACAGGTAAAGGTGCTTGCACAGGAGATCACAAAGGGATAGAGGATCCAGGATTCAAACAGATCTGCAGGCATCAGAGGGGACCTGCTTGTCATCCTCCATGCTGTTGCATTATACCCAGTGAATGTCCAAGAAATGACAGGGTCCCTGATCTAGCAGTCAGGGCACAGATGTAAAATAAGTCACAAGTCTTGCAGCACTGTGTGGGAAGAGTGGTCAGATTACAGCCTTATTTATTCACCATTGCAATAGCTATTCTCTCTGTGATCTTTTGCCCTGTTTCTTGAGTTAGGCAAAGAAAATCCTCTTGGGCAGAATATAATAAAGCCCTGAAACCATTTGGAGGACCAAGCCTGTTGCATTGCAAACATCACGATGAGATAGTTGGTATCAAAAGAATGTAGTACATTGGGTGCTACTTCCTCCTACCATCCAGTTATTAATGGGTCATGCAATAACTATTTTTCCCGTTACCAAATAGTTTGTAACAGTAACAGTAACTGCTGATCAGCACTGAATGTCATCTGCAAGGACTGTTGGGTAGATGAGCAGCAGCTGACATGCATTGGGCACTTGGTTCATGCCAGGCTGCCTGCCGAATGCTACACACTCATTCCCTCCTATGTCATGATAGCCCAGCAAGTGAGCCATCAGAGTTATTGTCTTTCCTGAATGAGGAAGCTGCGATTAGGCCAGGCATGTGGCTTGTCTCATACGTACATATATACGGGAGGCTAGGGTTTGAATTCCAAGCTGTTTGAACCCCTTTGTTGCCACAATTCTGTCTAGGAGCTGTTTCTACATATGTCTCATTTTCCTCTGACTAATGTCCAGGAGTGCCTTTCCTTCACACATACATACATACCACTGCCACCACCACAATGAGGCCAGCTGGAAGCTGGTGGGGCTCTGTGGGGGCTACGGAGGATGGCGGGTGTTCCTGTGGGGAGCACACAGCCACCACCCCATCAGCCACAGAAAATTCTTAAGGAAAGGCTCAGCTCTCCCAAAACGGAAGGAGGTAAATACTAGTAAACACAATTCCATATCCACAGGAGGTGTGTGCTTTTACAAAGCATGGTCATGCATGTTAAATTATTACATTCCTACAGCTAGGGCCTCAGCTAGATTTGACTTTGGAACCCCCGTTTTTATTTTCTTCCCTTCTTTGATATCTTACTTTTTAAACTTTTCATTTAAAATAAAAATTTATGGAAATAAAGCTTGAGCATTGTAGGAAAAAAGGGGGAATATAGATAAGCAGGCCGGGCGCGGTGGCTCACGCCTGTAATCCCAGCACTTTGGGAGGCCGAGGCAGGCGGATCATGAGGTCAGGAGATCGAGACCACGGTGAAACCCCGTCTCTACTAAAAATACAAAAAATTAGCCGGGCGTAGTGGCGAGCGCCTGTAGTCCCAGCTACTCGGGAGGCTGAGGCAGGAGAATGGCGTGAACCCGGGAGGCGGAGCTTGCAGTGAGCCGAGATTGTGCCACTGCGCTCCAGCCTGGGCGACAGAGCGAGATTCCGTCTCAAAAAAAAAAGAAATATAGATAAGCAAAGATAAAAAATGCAAAGCTGTCCAAATCCTCCTTCCAAGGCAACCTCTATTAACATGTTTATTTTTTCCTAGACACATTTTTTCCCCCAAATACACACATACTTTTTTTTTTAAAGAAAGTAATATCATACATATGAATTCATGACCTGTTTTTATTTCCTCCACAATATATTATGCATGTGTTTCCATGTTAGTATTTGTGGTGCTCTCTAGAACCATTTTTAATGGCCCATTCTATCTCACTATTTTAATATCTTAAAGTTAGACAAACAAACCCTATTCTTTTTTTGCTCTCTCTCTAAAGCTATTTAGTAGAATGATGGGCCAGTTAAACGAAAACAAATAGCAAACATTTTTCTTCCCAATAGCCTTAGCCAGAACCTTAAATCTCCCTTCCTACCCCCACCCCTCACTGCCCAAATTCCACCTGGACACAAGACTGCCTAGAGAATGAGGTAGCTCTACCTGGGGTGTACCATCAATTCAGAGAAGCATCTTAAACTCAATCCAAGCCCGGAAATCACAAAGGGTTTCCTATTGCCTTCTTTGGGACAAAGACAAAGGAGGGGCTAATGTTACCTGTATTCTGACCAGTCTGATAAGGGCAAGGTCTACAATCTTAACTAATCCCCCCAAGCCTTTGTAGTGGGCAATGAGAGGATCCCTCACGCTGACTCAGATTCTCCACAGAAGAGAAAATGCACACAGCCATTGATGGAAGAGCTTTCCCAAGCTCTCCCCTTACCAGCCATTGTCACAGTTAAAACTAGATAACTCTCTGTGTGTGTACATCCAGGCCTCCCTTGCTGCCCTAGGATAACATTTGTCATTAAAACAAAAAATGCCTACTTTGGAGGTTTATCATTCGCTGCCAGATCAGATGAAGTTTTTTCTTTAAAAAAGAAAAAAAGACGACAATAAGAAACTGAAGGGGAAAAAGAGGTGGGGAGAGAAGAGATCAAGGGGGTTAAGCATATATGAGGAATTACAGGGATGAGTTAGTTATGGATATTTGCTTGGTGGTATGTTGTGGCTTCCATTTCTATGCATCACATTAATTTGTCCCCATCCTTCTTTGCATGGGTGAGAGAATTTCCAAGCAAAGCACCCTCTGCATTTGAATCCATGCCAACTGTCAAAGGTACACAACAGGACTGCTAAAAGCAAGAGAGGGGCTGATGGAATCTTAATAGCTCTGGGAACTCATTCACTCCTTCCTCTCCTTGGAGCCCCATTAATTGTACAGTTGGTAACATCAAATGATTTTGAATCCCTTTTCTACAACTGCTATTTTAGCTCCTTTCCCATCTTTAAACTATATTTCCCGTGGTAATTATTACATTTCTTTTATTTCCAATGTCAGCTTATTTAAAAAAAAAATCAGACAGCACAGCTAAAGGAGCCAAAATAGAACAATTTGTCATATTAAGCAAATATTTATTTGCATAATTGTCACTCTCATTTCTATATTAGCACAGCAGCAAAACTAACAATATTCAATTCAGAAGGGCAAGACATGGTATGCAAGACCTTGTGTCTCACTGGGGAATAGCCAGGGGACTAAACGACAACAGACCTCACCTTCTAAGGCCCATGTCCAATTCCAAGTTAGGAATTTTCCCTACTATACCATTGCCCCTGACCTGATTACCTCAGGGAATATCTTAACGTTTTATAGATAAAATTTAATCTGATATTATATTTAAAATATATTGCATAAAGTTAAAAAATGAACTGCAAGCCAGAATATGAGAACTTTCATTTTCCAGGAAAACGGGTCTGCAAAAATAGCCCCAATTTATTGATCTTTTAGCCTCAATTTGTCGATCTCTCAATGATCTCTCCCAATTCCTAACACAAAGTAGATCAACAATCTCTTCTGATTCCTAACACAAAGCAGGTAAATCCAAAGAATTTTGCATTTGTTTAGGAAAATTCTTATTTGTGAGCCTTGTTTCTACACAGAATTATGCAGAAGGTAGGCCTGCCCTAGGTTCCTTGAAATATGAGTGAAGAAAGACCATCTCAGAAAATGTTTTAAATTTATGTATATTAATTTATATGAAGTTAAATGACCTTTGTAGTTAAAATTTAGAAAACATTTATTATATGTCAACTCAATGTGTTGCTATTGATAATATAATAGGTGGTGATTTTTATTTCCATATAGAAAAAACTGTCAAGATCACTTTATGCTAGTGGGCATATGAAAAAAATCATACTGTTTAAACTGGCAACTAGTATTTTCTTAACTAGAGAATCTATAGCTTTCTGGTCTAGTTTCCTGGTCATTTATGAAAACATATCCAAGATCTGAAATAACCCTGGGACTGTGTCTTTTCAAGAATCAAGCATACAACTATGTAATTTGAAGGCTTTAGGTATTTATAACACAGGCTGTGCAGTCAGATCAGTGGGGAAATCCCAGCTCTGTCACTAAGAGCTGTGTAACTCTGGGCAAGTAACCTGACCTCTGAGAGCATAGCTGTCTGCACCTGTAAAAGAGAGATCAGAAAAATGTCTATCACACATAACCCTACGGAGACAAGTTATATGAAGGCAAGGTGCCCAGCACATAGTAAGTGTCAGTCAATAGTATTCATCATTAATGTGTGTGCTAATTTGCAAAAAGACTCCCTTCTCAGCTCAGTGTTTGGGAAAGCCACACCATAAATGAGAAATCCAGGGACTGGAGTGGGGAAAGGAAGTGCTGGATGGAGGGTGGGAGGGGTTGGCAATGGATGCAGAAATCCATTTTAATTGCGATTTGAAACTAGAATCTTGACCTCCTAAAGTGGCAGCTTGATCTTTTGTCATCAGAGCCTCTATTAATCAGAGTGGGACTTGAAAGTAAGGTAGTTTCTTTCAAATTATCCACTAGCACACCATGGGGATCTTTTTCTCCTCCTCTGGAATCTTCTGGTAAGATTATAGAGTTTATGGTCCCCATAATGCACATGTACAGTATCTATTTCATTTAATTCACTATTAACACTTCCAGTTTCACTGACTGCAACACAGCTGGATAAAAAGAATTGAAATCAACCATCTATGGTAGACTTGGAATGTAGCTATTAGCAGTTTTATTTGCAAACCCACCCTGCTCTCACCTATCTTGCGTAATGCTGTAAATTCCATTCAATACCCAATTATTAAATACAGCTTTATGCCAAGCACAGTCACTATGTTTTCCCCAGCAAACACATTTCTTACACTGGTTTTGCTACACCCCAGTGTCACCCAGAGGTGTGAGAGATTTTTGTAAAAAGCCAACCAAGTAAACAAGTTTTGTAAAATTTCTGTATCTGTAAGGCAAAATTTAAATGTTACATTTGTATAACTTGAGAAAGTGAAATGGTTATTTTTTCTAGTCTTGAGTTTTATGGTGCTATAACTTTCTGTTACCAGCAGAGGTGTTTTGGCAGTTGGCATCTGTGTAAGAGAGATCCATATAGCTAGCTCCAAATCAGGGAGTGAACCATTTTAGAGCCTTACGTGGACAGGAAACGGAAAACCATCCATCCTCGAGGCATCTACGCTTACCATGTTTCTCTTTCTGGGAACACACCTCTTATATTCTTTTCTCTGTGCCACTGATCACTTGTCAGGGCAGATTGGCTTTCTCTGCTACTCTCTCAGCTCACAATTGGCTGAAAAAGGCCACCTCATTCTCATCTCAATGTAACCTTTCATTAAGATGCCTGCCATTGTCTGATTCCAGGTGATGGGTCTCTTAGTTCAGATTTTCAAGAGAAAGAACTGAATGCGTCATCATCTAGTCTTTGGCCTACCTCCCCCTAAGTCCTGAGTCTACCCCTGTTCTAACCAGTTGTAAGGGAAGAAGGGTAATATGGTACAAAACTGGTGGGCTAGACCTACCTTTTACAAATGTGTTTGTCACAATGAAGCCACTCAATCAAATTTCTCACTTCCTCTCTCAATAGAGAGGGTACCCAAACTTGTGATGTAGCCCTTCAAACTAAGAGATTCCCTACCTTTTCAAAATTAAATAACCTGAAGTTTCTCCAAAATAACCTGTGTTTCAAATGCATTTAAAATTCTCTCATCTTTTCCCATTTTGATTCATCCTAAAGTCATTTAAACAGGTATCTCCTATTGGTTTCTTCAGGCTGTTCACCTGTGTCAGAATATACATATAATGAAATTATATCAATAGTCATACTGAGAAAAATATTTTAATCCATATGTTTGGAAATTCACACTTGAATCTAGTTTCATTTTATACATGCTAAAATTTTGGACAAGCTAACAAACAGAGCTTATATAACTGTTTAACTACTCATGCAGAATAAAAATTGCCAACATACATAATATCCCATTGTTTCACACTACTTCTGAAAATTGTTCCAGAAATATTTTCAGGACTCTCCCTCTGAGATGGGGCCAAAAACGTCTTGTACATCCTTCAATGTATAGCTAAGTGCCTAGGGCTATATCAAGCTCATTGTTCATTAGGACAAAGCCTTTCACTCTCATAACTTTCTCCTTCCCTGTGCAGGAGGGAGAAACAGGGCGGGTGTTGGGTGGGGGGTAGAATGGAGTGGGACACAAGGCCCGTTTTGAAATGTATGAGAGTTGGATACTCCCAAAATTCCAACAAGATTACACACACACACAAATCTCATCTGGTAAATATTACATTCTGTTTTTCTCTTTGCTTTAGTTTTTATACAACTTGACAGTTTGTGGTATCGTGCCACATTTCAGAGCTAAGGTTTACAAACATCTGGCTCATGGGCAGCATTCCATTCCCCATGGCCCCCAGTGTCTCTGGGATAAAGTGTTTGCAACATACCAACCGAGGTGGAAAACAAGAATTTTCCTAGAGAACAATGGGGCTAAGCAAGGCATTAGGGTTCATGAGATTCCTCTGAAGGAGTCTGGGCTTTGTACAATTAATCCACTTGTTGCCACCCAGATGGCCCATGGAGAGGTAGGAATCCTTGGACCTCCCCTGCTGAGTGGCAAGTTGATTGGATCGCATTAAATCCTTGGAGACATAAAAATTTACCCAGTAAAGCATCATAACAAAAAAGTAATACAAATTCGACAGTCACTTCAATGGAATATTTTAAATCTCTATTCCACTCTGGGTTCTGTTTATGAAAAATAAAATCTTTTTCCTTTCTTGTACTTTTCATGAAGGAAAAGATAATGTAATCATTCATATTAGTTAAAGCATGTGGAATAACATCTAGCGCTTAGTAAGAGCTGTTTAAGTTTTTGCTTTCATTATTATTATTATTTCTATATTGCTTGTCAGTTCATACATAGGAAAGTTACTTTTAAATAGTCAGGTTTAGGTGTTTAATTACCATAATTGATATGCCATCTCTCTCTCTCTTTGTTATCTTTTCTTCTCTTCTGGTTTAAATGCTGTGATAGGACATTAATATTGTCCGAGGCAAGAAACTGTAGTGTTATTTTAACTCTTTTTAAATGAATATGCTTCCCAACAACTTAGAAAGCACCCAAGTTGTTCCTGAGAAACAAATACTTGTTTTCAATATAACAGAAGACATCCCGAATGGGTTGTCATATTTCCCTGGAGAGAATATCTCACCAAGTCTCCAGAACTTTTGAGAATATTAACTTGAGGATGGGGCCTGAGCAGAGGGCCATAGATTCTCAGGAAGGTCCATTTAGTTCTTGCAATCATGTACAAACGTGTGTGTGTCTGCGTGTGTGTGTGTGTATACACATTTTCCTAAGGGAAGGGCCAATAGCTTCCATCAGCTCTTTAAAACTAGTCATAAAACGGAAAAGGCTAATAACTATTTACATCAGGGAAATAAAGGAAGCCAGAATAGCAAAGAATTCTCCATGGAGTTATGGAAGAAGCAGAGTCTTTGTTTGTCCAGGCATGCCCTTCTCTCACCTCAGTATCACCTTTCATCCTTCTCCAGACACCAAGTATGGTAAGTGCAATATTTCTCCATTTCCCTGTGAAAAATGAATCTCAGATTTCTAATTAACTCTGAAAGGGTACACACAGACTACAGAAGTCTTCTTTATAAAGGCAGAAATCTTTGACTAAGGAGGAAAAACAAGGGAACTTGACTTTCAGACTCTCATCTGATGAGTTGTTCAGGCTTGTATGGTTTCTGTGTACAACCAACCTGTCCTAGATTCACTACAGAGAGTTGAAACGTTGTCTTTCTCAAGGCAGATTCAGTTGCGATCGCAGAGCCCTCATTTAAGTCATCTACAAATAGCTCTTCAGCATCAACTTTGTGCCATATGGTACGGGTGGCCATGAGGGGAGAAGAATAAGGCAGCCCTGACCAGCAAGAATCTAGCAACCTGGATAGAACAACATAAGTTGGTACCTTCATACAACGGGAGAGAAATACATGTTTATTGAGCATGAGAGTCTGAGAGATCTAATTATGGTACAGAGCCTGGTGCTAGACACACTGATGGTGCAGAGAAAGAGGTCAGAAGCCTGGGCTTCATAGTAAGGCAGAAAGGGGGTCAAATTCTCACTCTACTACTTGAGGAAAGAGGAACCTCTTCACCAAAGCCTGATAATCAGAAGTGGACATGACTGGAATGCTTTGCTTATAAGACAGTTGTCAGGATAAAATAGGAAAACATGTACAATTAGAGCATGGTATGGTGTCTGATAGACAGAAGGAACCCAACAAATTTTAATTATCACAAATTGTCTCACTGAATCCTCATAACAGCTGTATGTGACAGGTAATAACTCTCATTTTGCAGATGGGGAGACTCTTATTAGGATACTCTTATTAGGAGGTGGGAAGAACACGACTGCAGCCACTGGCCTATAAGTGACAGAGTTGGTCTCTTTTCACTACACAGGAAGTTTCTCTAATGTAGTTTACATACTGATCTCACAGGAGGTTAACTTGGATGGTACACAGGAATAATAGTTATGTACTGACTATAATATATACAGAGAAACATAACTACTACCAGTCTCATTTTTCATGTTTAGAATGAAGCTGAGTATGAGAAATTATGTTGATTTAAAAATATTAAACCTGTAGTCATACAGATGAGACATTGAAGTGGCTAAAGTTATCAATGTGACTTATAGAAGCAGAGGAAGATAGAACTATCTACTCACTAATGTAGAGCAGGAAAAATATCAAAGGAATGAATACAGTGTTGAGGTTCAGACCTAAGGCCTGGAATGTGTGTGTATGTATGTGTATATTTCTATGTGTATATATATTTAAATTCTAGTCATCCTAGAATTTCAATATAACTTGCTAATGTATTCTTGCTAGAGCTGTTAGAGATTGGATTATAGCATTTGCCTGTGATTCAAGAAGCTACTTTCTTCCAGAGAACGTTGGCACTCTACCTGACCCAACCAATATCCCTAGTGAGGAAACTGCTGTTAATGATCTTGATGACCAGAAGGTTATTAAAGGCGGCAGATGCCAGTGGACATTTGAGGGACACAAGGTAGAGACCATAAGGAAAGAAAATGAATAGTAAACTCTATCTTAATCACAATATTTTCCTTAATAAATCCATCAGACCTAAGTAGCACCTGGTACCAATTTCAATGCTGTGACACATTACCCATAGATGATGTTTCTGTTGCTTTTTTATAAAACATTTTTTCCTTCTTCCAGTATTTTATCATTCAGCCCTAAGCTCTGCTGCTGGAGAAACAGAAAAGTAATAGAGCCGTTGATTTTCCCCATCTTATTTGCCTTTCTTTCTTATTACTCCCAAAGGGAGCTATTTATACTTTTGAAAGAGGGATGAGAGGGGAGGTCCTTATAGAGAAACTCACTTAAGCCAATGATGAGACTAGGCAAACAATGTCATAGAGATCTCATAAAGTAGAAGGAGGATGAGTTTGAGCACCAGGTTGTAATAGGTTCAAATCTTATCTCTACACTCCCGGTTGTGTCACCTTGAATAAGTCATTTAATTGTTCTGAGCTTGAATTTCTTCATTTAAAAAATAAGGATATCATGAAATACCCCAGCGTTGTCATGAAGACTAAATAAGCATGAAGTAGGTAAAGAAGCTAATATATAATAGTGCTCAACAAGATTTAAGCTATTAACCTTTCCTGCTGTTGTCATTTCAGTGTTTCGTTTCAGTTGTTATTCTGTCTCCACTTCCTGGTAGTAAACAGGAAGATTCTAATCTAATTCCAAATGTTTTCTTCCAGCATCAGGCACTCTGGCAAAGACCCATTTTCCAAACCCCTGTCTTTGAAAGTTTCCTATCTTAAAACTGTCAACACAGGCATGTGCAACGTTAGCCAAGGTCTGCCTTTGTGCAAAAGCAAAGTCTCTGCCACATCCAGGGAGATGAGCTTTTCCACTGAAGGTGCCAAAGGGCTGTGTACCATCCCATAAAACTCATTCATCCTTGGAAAGTCATGGCCAACATACTTACTTGGACCACTTTTTATTTTATGAGAATGAAATTTATCATTGATTTCAGCAATTCTCTTTTCTTCCTGAACACATACTGTATTTATCTTTTGGCTCCTCAGCATCACCAGGAGTTTCCATTCATCTAGGAAATAATTTCTGAACATTTTAATATCAGTTTGTAGTCTCTCCCTCCCAATAGGAGATCTGAGAATTTTAGAGTCTAATAGAGAGTTTATGAAAATTAACTACTCCATCACCTTGGGTAAAAGGCAGAGATGGTATTCCAAGGGCAGGAGATACCAGGTAACATGAAAAAGGAGCTAAACTATTGATCTCCATCTCTACCCATACCATCATAATCCAAGCTACCTTCATCTTTGGCTTCCATTGTTGAATGGCCACTTAAGCAGGGCCATCTGATACCTATTTTCTGATACCTTGCTAATCCATTTTCTAAGGTGCTGGCAGAATACTTCCTTAAGACACAAATCCAACACTAGGACCCTACCTGTTTAAAATCTTTCAGTGAATTCTCACTCCCAAATTGATAATGGCTAAAAGCTTCAACATGGCTTGAAAGACAGTTCATAGCTCTTCTCCATTCTTCCCCAGCCTACCACTCCCTGCCTGTACCCATGCAACCTCAGCAAATGTATTTCCCTCTCCCTGGGACGCTCTTCTGCCCTGTTGCCTAGCTAATGCTCATAGATTAAGTAGTGCACAGGGCTGATGCCCAAATTCAGGACCGCTTCTTTTGTGATTATGCCCTCACATTCCCTTCTTGCATTCCTTTCCCATATAGCATGTTGTATATGTCTCTGTTTGTAATTACTGTATACAATCATTAGTGTAATTATTGTGTTGATCTCTCTTGTTAGACTCTAAGCAAGAGCTTTAACAATTTGCTCATCATTGTATCTCCAGGACCAGGAATATGGGAATAATACTAGCAACAGCCATTACTAACCAATTCTAATGGAAAAACTGAAGCATACAGAGGTTAAGCGTGCTACCGTAAAGTTTCACTGTTAATAAATGAGATATCTGGGTCTTCAATCCAGGTAATTTGGCTTTCTGAGTCTGTGCTTTTAACTAATTACACCAATGTACTTCTCAAGCAGTAGCAGTTGCTCAAGTCATAGCAAATACCTGATAAGTATTTGTTAATTCAATAATGAGTAATGAATAGGCTATTGCCGAAATGGCCCACCGGGAGGCTCAAGACTCTAGAATTTGTTCAGGATTTAAGAGAAAGTCACTGAAATGGCAAATCCGATGGGGGCATAAGATGGGCATTATCTGGCAAACCTATGTGGTAGTGAATACCAAAGAAGCATCCCTCCCATGAGCTGTGTTTGTTATACTGGAAGCTGCCACATCTATCTTGCTGTTTGGAAATGCTGGCGGAAAACATTCCTGTACCTGACTAAGCAAGAACAAGTTTAAATATAGATGAGGGCTCTCAACCTGCTGCTGTTGAGGCTATAACAGGTGACGGTATAAATTTTTTTTTTCTGTAGGTAAGCACGTTACAAATCCTTTGAAAGTTGAGCCTGAACCATGACTACTCTTGAGTGTTTATCCCCAAGAGCTTTTAACGTGATGCTGGGGACCACTGTCATTTACTGAAGGATTTGTCTATTTGCTATGAATGTCAAGAGACTGAGAACTTGTCTATTTACCATGAATGTCAAGAGACTGACATTCATAAAGATGAACAAATACCTTTTACCTACAGAGGCTGTGCCTTCAAGGAGGTCATTTGGGGCTGATGGCAAGTGAAGAGCATAGAAGTAGTTCTAGGGGGATTCTTTTGTCCCCAAAGAACAAGGGAAATGGCAAAGGAGGGATTTTGCTGACCTCCTCAAAGGATTTAACATTTGGAGAGTTACTTGCTCAACACTTAGTCAACAATATGAACAGGGAACATTTACACAGACCAGACCAGAGCACATGTCAGTGGGAGGGATAAACATGGAGAAGATGTGTCCCTGTCCTTGGAGAGGTGATGCTTTAGTTTGGAAGGTCAAACACTCAAATAACACTGCACCAATGTTTCCAAAACAACTAACACACCAGGGCAAATGAAGAGCATGCAAACTAAATGGCACAGTGTAAACAGGAGAGGCGCCAAATTTCACTGGGACCAGTTTTGACATTTACTGGCCACTGTGTGTACAATGTTAAAGACTAGAGGTAGAAAAACATGATTTTTCCATTCCTCGAGGAGCTTAAAAATGGAATGTGGAGGCAGACATGGAATCCCAGATGTGGTCACTGCCAAGACAAAGGTAACCCAGGTGCTAGGAATCCAGAAGGAGACCAGTCAGGCAGGGCTTCCCAGAGCTGAATGTTAGAGCATAAGAAAGGTGTCAGTGGTGGTCGAGGGGTGGTAGGAGGAATGCAAAGCTGAGAATACATGTTCCAAGTCACACAGGTCATCACTGGTAATGCTAAAATGTGAACCTGATCTTTCTGGCTCTAAATCCCTTATAATTTCCACTGTAACAGGTTGTATCCCAAGTCAGGAAAGATAGATGATTTGCCATATGTAGATACTATGTTTTAGGCTTGGCTTCTATCCTTTAACTCTACTAATCTTGACTATTATTTACATAAGAACTTAAATAATTGACCCAATATGGAAACTTTAAGTGGTTTACTGTTTTCTGCTGAAGTCTAAAATGTGGCCTAAAGCAAGGACTCAATAAATATTTGATGAATAAGCTGAATGAGCAAAAGAACGAATGTATACCTCCATGAATAGATGATGAGACTGTAGAGAAAGACAGGAGTAGAAGCATGAAGGACATGGAAGAGCTAAGTCTAAAACAGAGTTTTGAGGGAAGGAGGGTCATGAAATGGAAAATAAAGATCAAGAAGAGCAAATAGAAATGCAAGGAGGGAAAAACAATTAGGTTAGGCATGTTACTCTCATAGCTTCAGTCAATGAAAGCTGTAATATCAGTACCAGCCCAGTGTGGTTTACTGAACATTTACTGTGTGCCAGGTCTCATATTTTTTTTTGTACATATGGCTAATCCTTATTACAGACCTGCAGGTCGGGTAGTATTTTTCCATTGGATAGTTGATGAAACAGTATAAGAAAGGTTTGTAACCTGGCATAGAAAAATTGGTGATTGGATTAAAATACAGATCACTTGATCTAAAGACCGTTGTTATTTTCAATATATTCCCTTCCAATGAGCTACTAATTCTAAGCATCAGCCACATGCAGTACATACAACCTTGTTCTAAGTTTACAATATAGGGGTCCTCCTAGGCCTCGAATCTAGATTGTAATGTATGAAAAAGTAGGTAGTTTCAAGGAGGAAACTATTTCTGGAAAATTAATGCATTGGCTTTGATTATAACATTCAAAGTTGCAGAAATTCAATTATTCACTCACTCTTCATTATTTATTTAGTATCAGTTCATTTTCTAAGTGTAAGAGTTACCAGTCAGACCAAGTCTCTGCCTTCAGAAACATTAGCTTTTAGATGAGGATTAGCAGAGAAGCAAACAGATAATATAAATAAAAATTTTAGATTATGATAAGCCTATAAAGAGAATGAAGGCAAGCCACAAGGTAGCCCTTGACTGTGGGGTGGAAGAGCTACTAAAGGTGACCTAGGGAGATCCTCTTCCCTGAGCAGTGGCTTGAGGGTGAGATGATCCAGGAGTGAGCGTATCTGGAGTATCTTTGGTTCTCAAGAGGAGAACAGGTACAAAAACCCTGAGAAGAGAGTAAGCACCACGAGTTTAATCAACAGAAGTCCCCAGTGTGATTTGATCCTAGTAGATGAGAACAGTTGGAACAGGAGTTGAGAGCTGTGGACAAGTAGTCAGGGGACAAAACAGATGTGACATTGTAGACCACAGTAAGGACTGCATTTTGTCTGAATAGGAATTCATTAGATTTGTACACAAGGAAGAGAATTTCCTAACTTCTTAATGTACCACAGATTTTAGGTACCACAGAAGGAGACCAGTGAATGGCTATTAGCTGCATCCAGGTGCAAGGTGTTAATGGCATGGACTAAAGTGGGAGAAGTAGAGATAGTGAAAAATTGGTAAAATATTGAAATATATTTTAAATGTACAGTTGATGGGACTTGCTGATGGAGTGGCTGTAGGGTCAGAAAAAAAAAGAGGAATCAAGGATGACTCCTGAGATTTTGACCCAAGCAACTACAAGAATTAAATCCCACTTCTTGAGATGGAGAAATAGGTTGCGTATGAGGGGGAAATGAGTTCTACGTAATTCATATTTATGAGGTGATGCATATTAAATACATAAGGATGTCATATAAACAGTAGGACTCAGCAATGTGAGGCTCAGAGGGCAAGTCAGAGCTGGAGATGATAATGAAGACATCATCACCATATTGAGATTTAAAGCTTCGGGTTCAGAGGAGATCACCAAGGGAGTGTGCAAATAAAAGGAAGAGGAGTAAAAATGAGGCCTTGGGACATATGAATGGAGGCCCAGTTTTGAAGGAAAGACTAGCATAGGTAAAAGGAAGATGAGGGGTGTGTGAGGTATGGAAACCTGGGGAAGAAAGTGTTTCAAGAAGGAGGCAGTGGTAAACTGGTATGAAATATGACTAAGAGGCCAAATAAAATGAGAAAGGAGAATTCACCATGGTATACAGCCCCAGGTTTCTGTGTAGGTATTTAGATTGTGCCCTGCACAAGAATCCCTGGCTGAACGGGTGAGGGAAGGCTGAAATCTAGCCCCTGCATCTGTTTGCCAATACTCTGCACTCCTTCCTGCCTCAGGCACTTCATACCTGCTGTTTGCTCTACCTGGGACAGCCTGCCATCATTTTCCCCTTTCCACCAGCCCTCTCCTCTTAACCTAATCAATCTTTTCTCCTTTAAGCCTCAGCTTAAACAACTTTGCTTCCACCTGGAACCTTTCCTGAGTGCCGAAACTTCTGTATTTTTCATTAAGTAACAACACAAGTGTAATTACATCTCTTACTGGATGCTTAATCTTTCCTAATCTTTTTCCCCTGGTACTATATTAGTTCTGGGAATGCATGACTATGTCTTCCTTGTTCACCTCATGATCCCCGGAGCCCAGCATGGTACCTGACACATCAGAGACCCTCAATACCTCTTTGTTAAATGAGTGAATACATGAATGAATGAATGAATGAATGAAGCCTTGTTCAAGTCTTTGTTTCCTTTAGAACTAAATTTTGAACATAGAATCTTGCTTCAGCCTCAGTTAGACTAATGTGCTTATTAGCAACTTTCTACTGAGTTCTGAAGACTCTTCTCCCAAAGCCTCTCAGTTTGCCTCTAGGGCAGCTGGGTCTATTGCCTCTTTGGTAAGATGATGATCTAGATTGCAGCAGGGGACACCATCTACTTCTGTGTTTCTAAATCATCTATGCTAATGTTAAGACTCTTCAGTTGGGTTTTTATGTTGCCCAGCAACCCTGCCATGCACATGATGTGGGAGTCCTGATCACCAGAACCAAGTTTTGGTTTCCTGTTAATAGCTCAATAAATCCAAGGTGAAGGAGGTGACGGTTGGTCGTATGAGACAGTGGATCTCAGCCTTTTTTCTTCTATTACGCTCATGATATTCACACTAATAACATGTTCCCAAAGGTTAGCCATATTTTGATCCCCCCAAAAGTCTTCACCCCACAAAATAAAAGAGTACCAGGAAATATAAGCATTTAAATAGGCACAATTCAAAAGCAGATCAGTAAAGGTCATAAATATAGTAAGCTGAGGATTAGTAAAATTCATCCTAAGCTAGAAGCAGATCTATCCTTTTCTTTCCTATTCAAGAAAATATTGGATTGCAGGTGAAGGACAATGCTAGAAATCTCATAATAGCCTTGAATTGGCTATAATAAACATAAGAATGTCTATAATAAACACACAAAATTTTGGTTTCATCATAATAAAAACAAGTAGGTCTTTATGTTTCATCATAAGATCCCTATTTTGACAATTATCTTAATTATATTTTTCACAAATTTTAATTTTTAACGATGTCAAATGTTGTGGTAGGAAGCACTTTTGAGAAGGAATTATGAGTTCTGGCTTTAATACTTAAATAAAGGGAAACAATGGCTCCTTATGTCCTTAAGTAGTGCCATGGTACTTGCTAAGTTTTTCAATAGAATTTCACAGGTGGGTTTTGCATGATGATACTAGTTTAGTGGCTAAGGAACACATCGGGAAGACCAAGAGCACCTCTTCCTTTGATGCTCTAGAGAGTGATTCTCAAAGTGTGATCTCCTGACTAGCAGCAATAGCATCACTTTGGAACACACTGGACATACAAATGATCAAACTTCACTCCAGATGTACTGAATCAGAAACTCTGGGGTGGGATCCAGCAATCTATATTTTAACAAGGCCTCCAAGTAATTTTGGTGCACTCTACAGTTTGAGAAACACTAATCTAGAAGAGCAGCATATTTGTTCACTAAGAAGAGAATAAATATAAGACATTAAAATATGGAATCAATTTAAAAAAAAGTATGACCCATGATTTTCCTTCCACCAAGACACTACAGAAAATGTAGCTATCACAGCAGAAATGCCAATCAAGGGTGGGAGGGGGAAGTGGGTTACAAGATTCTTCTTCTAAAACCAAAAGGTACAATTTCTCCAAATACAAGACTGAAACAAATTAAAAGTCAAACAATAAAATATGAAATATAATAAGGGAAAGTTGGCTTCTACACATGCGGTAACTAAATCTATTCAAAACAAAAACATTGGTAATTGGCAGCTGGCACGAAGTCATCAGGACATGCCTGCTGAGAGATTCCCACCAGTGTCCTAGTTAAAAATTACATATAATATGCCCATATATAAGCTTGTTATTGAGAAGTGTGAGAACATCAAGTAGTGCATGCTTCTCGAATCCTCCAAGAAAGTTGGGCAGATATGAAGAGCTGAAATTATTTCCCAAGAGATTAGGGTATAGGGAGAAATCCTAGTCTTAATCCCCACTTCATCTCTCCCACACGACAGCTGGCAGCACAGGCTGAAGACAGATCCCTGAACTGGGCTATGGGAGCATCCAAAGGGAATGAGAGACTTGATACCACTTGACTCCTGGGCTGGGGCCTATGGAAGGGAAAGGCAGCAGGCAGTTCACAGACTAACATAGAAGAAGATACCTCTGTGGTTGGAAAGATACGTTAAGATGACTCGTACCCTATCAGAAAAGTGCATCACCATAAATAAACCAATTGACTATCTGAAAAACTCTCAAGGAAGGGGTGGTTAATGGGGCTAATCTAAAGATGGAGAAATAATAATATCTCTTATGGCAATCGTTTTCAATATAGTGGTTCACTGGGATGAACTGAGAAGCAAATACATGGCCATTCACCAGAGCTTGCAATCTTTGATCTAAGCAAGCATGATCATACAAAATCCATATGGTAAAATATAGAAAATCTTTGGAAAGTACTACGGTGCAACTAAGAATACAAGAAACCATTATTTTCATTTATTTGAATATTGAAGCCAGGACTATACCATTCATTCCCAGCAGTATTTTTTACTACACTATTTGTTATTCCTAAAAGTTAAAGTTCTTGACAAATATAATAGAGCAGCTGTCAATATAGAGATTTTTCTTATTCAGGAAAAAAAACCTTTTTTCTATGCTGATGAAACCAAGATTTTTGATGGATTGGTGGGATTCAACGTAAACAAGTTTATGAGCTGCCCATATGAACTATCTTGAATGAATATGATTTGCCTAAATTTTTCTACTATTATCAGAAAAGAGGAAATACGGTGAATGCAATTTTTCAGGGGCCAAAAATATGATATAAACTTTAAGACTTTTCCATATTTGATTAAATAATGAGTCATGTTATTATGGACTTGTTGAAAAAAGTATTTTGAAGTGTGTATGTAGAATTCTACTTTCTTTTAAAATCTCTCAAGGATCTCCTGGATAAATACTTTTCATGATATATTTTCTTATTTATGCACATGACTTTAGTAATTCTAGATTTTTGTTTCTGGTGACTCAGTTTTTGTTCTATAGTTTTATGAATATGTCTATACAAAGGAGATTAAATTGCCTCACCATACAATGTAACCAATCACTCTCACAAACTCTTTCATAAAATAGCGCCTTGAAGTCAGATTAGGAACTAATCCCCCCTTTCAAGGTTAGTCTCAAAGAAAGCAATCAATTGGCTGTAGACACAAAGAAGTACTTCCATTCCCCCAAACATAATTCATTTTGACTCTATAATCGGCCCTGGGATTTCTGACTATGATGACTTGTGACTTAACTGTGTTAAGGTTGGTAAAAGAAAATTATCTGGATTGGATGGCAAATTAAACCATTCTAAGTCAATAGCATTTTAGTCTCAATGACTTTGTTAGATTATAATACAGTCAAAAACAGAGCTTTAGGGGAATGAGATAAAGATCTGGTAAGTTTTGTTTTTGTTTGTTTTGTTTGAGACGGGGTTCATTTAAAGCTGGAATGCAATGGTATGATCATAGTTCACTGCAGCCTTGAACTCCTGGGCTCAAGCAATCCTTCCACCTCAATCTCCTAAGTAGTTAGGATTACAGGTACACACCACAACACCTGGGTAGTTTTTCTTTTTTTATTTTTTGTAGAGACAGGGTCTCCCTGTGTTGCCCAGGCTGGTCTCAAACTCTAGCCTTTAGTGATCCTCCTGCCTCTCTCTCAAAGTATTGGGTTTATAGGACTGAGCCACTGCACCTGGCCTCTGGTAAATTTGGATGAAAGGAAACCAAAAGGAAAAGGTTTGGGACATGGGGTGGGGATCCCACTGGAGCAATATCTACATGGATGAAATCCATGAAGGACCCAGGAAGCTAGAATTTGGAGCCATCATATTCTTGAAAAGAACACTGAGTGGAGAATTGAGGAGTTTGTTTACCCAACCACTTTGCAAAATACTAGGGTTCATTCTGTTGTGCATTTGCTCATCACACACATTCATTCCACAAACACTAATGGAGCATGACTGTAGACAAAATACCATTTCAGACAGTGGAAGAAGAGAAGAAAACTCAGTTTCCTAACTTAAAATCCAGAATAATACCAACTAGACTAAGTTGCCTCTTTGTCCAGGAAAGTTTATGCCACAAATCAAAATAAAGGCAGGTCTTTAGGAGAACCTCATTGCTATCAGAGATGCTCTAAACTTGTAGGAGCCTATCAATTAAGTGTTTAGCACTCAGGTGTTGGTTTATTTTGGATCTTGGGCTTGATGTGATGATTTATTCTTGAGAAAACTTGTTTTGGGATTCCAGCTGTTGGGATCAAATCCACAGGGATAAGGGAAGTCAACTTCCTTCCTCACTTTCTCTGATTGAAGACAGTTTTGTGAACGTGGTGGGGGGCAGGGGTGGTGGGGATCATGATGGCTTGCAAACTCAGCATCAGCCTCCATTGCTTTTCATGTTTGTTGCTCAGAAAACTGAGATTCAGATTACCATGGTTTGAGAATTGAAATCCTGACAAGAACAATTAAATTCTGGATTTATATTCCTAGCAATTTCATCTTGTCATTTGTGGTTTTCTTCAAATTACAAAACAATTAAATGAAGAATTTGGCAAAGAAATTGAACCAGATGCAAGTTTCTTGTCCCCCCCCCAACCCCCTATTTCCTTTTAATGGCAGCAAAAAGAATGTAATTTAAGTCTTCCCAGCTCTTCAGCTGTGGAACAGCTGAGCAGGCATCTTGAAGGAGAAAGTGTCTCTTTCACTAAACAGTGTGATGGAGTGTTTTATCTGCAATGTTGAAGAGGAAAGCCCTTGAAGTACCGAATTCCCTAAGAGAGATGAAACACACACATACTCCAACCACAGCATTTATTATCCTGACATTGCAATTTAGTAAACGAAAGATACAAAAAGTGTCATTCTGGCCTACCTTTTTGTAGATACACATATGAGAGAGTTCCTTGAAAATGTAATGAAGCCAAAAGCTTATTCGAAGACACAAATTAAGCCCTGATATCTGAACTGGTCTAATAAATGCCAAATTATGTTGTCAGCCATTTAGATGAATGCTCAGAATTTTTAGGTTCTTCTGCAGATAGGTGATGCATAAGATCAAATACATTTTATGTACCTTTCATACTCCGTATATGTTTCATCAGAATGGTAAAACACTTATTTTTTCAGATTTATCACCTGCATACACTCATTATACCTCTTAAAAATCCTTCAGTTTGTAGAACTAGCAGGGCATTTGACAAACAGGCCCAAAATGCTCTTGCAGAGCCTCAAAGGATGAACTCCATGCCATCTGGGAGCAGAACATCTCCAACCAGGTATTCAAGAGCAGACAACTCAACAGACAGTATACATCATCCAAAGAAAGTTTGCAGAAAGTTTGGCTGTGCAGTTCCAAAAATTAAACCCAAAGTGTTGCATTACATTTTACTCTGAAAGAAGTGCAAGAGCCTCTGAATAATGATTTCTTATGCTGAAAAAGAACTTTTCCATTTTTCCTGACCCATGACTTGATATCAGACAAAAAGTGTATCAGGTGAAGGAAATGCTATTTGCCTGAGTGGTTCCATTTTTGTCACCATCCATCTTCCCCTACCTTACTGCCAAACACACATGTGGACTTAGAATAAAAAAAAAATTTCCTTTCTGAGTGTTTCCTCCCCTTCTAAGGAATATGCCAAGATGAGGAAAGCAGTGTTTGGCATTAGTGGGCTCCATTAATACTGTCTATGAAACGTACCAGTCATGGGATCTAGGAAAAGTTTTTATCTCTGTACCAAAAAATTTTCATCTTAACAAAGAAAAATATCATTACTTCCATAATAGAGTTATTGTGAGATAATATATGGAACATCCTAATGAAGCAGTTCTCAGATGCCTGAATGCTATCATTGTTGATACGAGTTCATGCTAGCTGCAGTCCACCACCTCCGATGACTTAGTATTTGCTTTCTCTTCTCTGTGCTCACAAGATTTAACATCAATACTTTTGATCACCATTTATATATTCCCTGGAGTTTGAATTACTTTTTTTCTATTTATAGTTTGTTTTCCTTTCCCAGACCAAATGACCCTTATTTTTTAAAAACATAAATTTTTTTCTTTTCTACAATACCTGCTTAGATTAAAATTTTAACAAATTTAGATAAGTAAATAAAAATTACCTACAGTCTCATCTCTACATAACATTTGGGTGTATGTCCTTCCGTGTTTTGTTTAATTACAATGTATGACTATTTTACCTTTAGTAGCTATGATGGTTATAGTAAAAATACACTCAGATAGGGATCAGAAAAAGTCTAAGGTGAAACATTTAGAAGGGGAGACACATCAGCTAGGACATCGATGCAGTGGTCCTGAGTATCTACAGGCAAACATAGATGCTTCCTAAAAAGTTAGGAGAAAAGAGCATCAAAAGACAAGTGTCACTGTGTCACCTGGTGTCTGCCATTATTGGAGTCACAGAAACAGATGTGACCTTGTAGAAGGAGGGTTCTTTCATTGGGATATGAGGGAAACAACCAAGTACAGTGACTGTCATCCCTTATAACCAAGGCAGTATTTGCAATGGTTAAACTGGATATGTTTTTCTTGGCATGGCCAAGCTAAGCTTTTGTCATTCACTGAGCAGACGTCCACCAAATTAGAAACATTGGGACAGGCAATTTCTGTGATGTTTTGGTTTCAACAGTACTGATCTGTAATTATTTCTACAAACAAAAAGAAAGTGTTTGACAGAGACATTTAAAGACCTAAAACAACTTTCTTATAGGAAACACATGTGTCTTCTCCAATTTAAAACACACTATTATGCTAATAAGAGGACACTCAGCAAGTGGAATTTGCTAGTGATTTGTTGGGGGCTGGGGTAGTGATCAGAAGGTAAGAACCAACTGACTTTTGTTAGCTGTTTTGAACAGAGGCCAACAGAGCAAAGTCCAACAAATATGTCCTTAGAATGACCCTGTTATACACACAGGGGAAGTATCTGTGTTTTTCATGGGACTGTACAAAGCTCTTTAGAAAACACAATGAAAATGAATTTCTGGTTTGTATTAGTGCCTTCTCACCTCGTCCCTGAGTTGAAATATACAGCTCTTTTTTTCTTTTAAGTTCTGTGATACATTTGCAGGACGTGCAGGTTTGTCACATAGGTAAATGTGTGCCATGGTGGTTTCTTGCACCTATCAATCAAATATACAGCTCTTTAGACTTGAAGTCAAATAGATTTGTATACAAGTATGGTGTGCCTTCTGTGACTTCAATGTGCAACTTAGTGTAAGAACAGCAATGCCAGCTCTTTCTCAAAAAGCGAAGTCTGTGTTGTCTCTAATTTTACTGCCACCTTCAACATCCACCACAATCTCACCAATAAAAAGAAAGAAATTACAAGTCCATACTAATGGCCATTGTACTTGGAGATACAGCAACTTGTATTTGGAAACGGGCGATCGATAAAGCATAGTAGCCATCAGAAGGAAGCTTTCACAATGAAACACGTTTAGTGATTAGCAGCGCTAAGTTTGAGAAAAACAATGAATTCCGTAATGTTTCATTCCACCTCTAAATGACTGCACACTTCAGGAGTGGTTTTGTTCGTGTACAGGTAAGTAGCCCACAATGCAAAGAGGAAAGTGCAGTGAAGAAACTTTTGCCAAAGTCATGCTTTCTTGATTTATTTTTTTAATAAAAATTGAGAAGAATACTGCCAAGATTTCTTCCATCTATCATTAACTTGTATCATTTCCTATCACCATCATTAGTCTTAGGACTCTACCTCCAAAGCTTATTTGACTCTATTCCAAGCTCTTTTTGCTCCAGGTCTTGCTGTTTTTTTCATGGCTAAAGTCCCCAAGATCATCGGGCACCTAGAACTGGGTTGTTTTTTAAATATGTGTTTGGTTTTCTTTTTGTTTATTACAGGAAATATTCCCTGTTCCCAATAGCTTTGCCTTTGTGAGTTTACAGAAAATGTTCGAGTTCCATTTCTGCAAGCATCGTCCCCATGTGACTCCCTGAACACATCATAGCCCTGCATTAAAATGTAAATGGCATCAGGAAGGGACATCACTTTAACCTCTTATCAATTATCTGCCTCAGTATGAGTCAGGTTATCTGCCTATATCTAGAAAAATTAATCACTCCCTGCTGTGACAGTCCTCATATATTCCAGTTTTCCGAAGCACTTTCTAATTTCATATAATTTTACCCTTCTCAAAAGGGTGACTTATTAAACTTTTACCTACTTATGACTATTTGTATACATTAATATTTTATATAAATTAAAATGTTGACCAAAAAAAATCATGGGTCAAAGCATGTGTCCTGCTTTTTCCTTCTAGAAGTACAGTACGTGCCTGGGGAGTTTGCATGTTCTAGTTTTAGCAGTCACTGGGCTGTGCCATAGTGCTTTGCACACATGGCCAAACTACCTCCGTGGGCAATGCCTACTCAAGGGCAAAGACCTTAGCTGGTGCTCAATAAATGCTTACTGAGTGATTAGCAAAGATCCTAAGTGGACTAATACATTTGGATTTAAAAAATAAACACAACAATGTGTCCACTGGTCTGGGGAAGTGTGACCTAACAGAATTACTGAAGAGAATATGGTCCCAATCAGTAGGAGACACCAGGAGACTTCAAGAGCAGTGGTTCTCAACCAAGAACGATCTTGCCCCGCACTGGCCCTTTGGTAATGTCTGGAGACATATTTTGGTTTTCATGACTGAGGTTGTACTACTGGTATCTAGTGGGTAAAGGCCGGGATGCTGCTGAATATCCTGTATTCAGGATATTCAGACCCCCACAATAACAAATTATTTAGCCCCAATTCTCAACAGTGCCAAGGTTGAGAAACCCTTCTCTAGAGCACTGAGTAGGTAGATTAGGTAGGAGGGGTAGAGGCAGAGCTGAAACAAGAAAATAAAATAACATGTGCTGTGCAACCTGGGTTCTGGCCTAGATATTTTGCATAGATCATCTCCTTTAATCCTGGCAACAAATCCTGTGGTTGATATTATTATTACCCTATCTTATGAATGAAGAAGCCAAGGTTAAGTAACTGACTCAAGGTCACACAGCTGGGAAATGGTAGAGGTGGTATTTTTGAACTCAGGATCTTTTAAACCCTCCCTTAACCACCTCCACGAACCTTGCCTCTAATGGAGATTTTTTTTTTAAGATTCTAATTTCCAATTAACAAAATTAAAGCATCATGTAATAGCATGTTAAAATATAATAAGAGTGAAACTCATAAACAAGTATCATGATGAGAAAAGACAAACAGAATTATAAAAGGATTCCTGAAATGAAAATCACACATAGGTACGCAATGACCAAAGCTGGCCTTCAAAGTTGGCTTTGACTTCCTAAGTGGACAAAGTGAAAAAGAAATTGTAATCAGTTACACAATGCACATTATTCATGAAATGAAAAGCCCACCAATTGCTCAGGTCTAGCTAATGTTTGCCAGCTCAGAGGACTGAGAGAAATTTCTCATAGTCCTCATAAGTAAGCCACTATCTGTATCATCAAGAATATCTCTATTCATGTCCTTGGCCAACTTTTTAATGTTTTTTTTCTTGTGAATTTGTTTTTATCTTGTGAATTTGCTCAAGTTCTTTATAAATGCTGGAGATTAGACCTTTGTTAGATGCATAGTTTACGAATATTTTCTCCTATTCTGTAGGTTGTCTGTTTACTCTGTTGATAGTTTCTTTCTCTATCAAGAAACTCTTGAGTTTAATTAGATCCCATTTGTCAATTTATGCACTTTTTTTTTCTTTTTTTTGAGATGAAGTCTTGCTCTGTCACCCAGGCTGGAGTGCCATGGCACCATCTCAGCTCACTGCAACCTCCACCTCTCGGGTTCATGCGATTCTCCTGCCTCAGCCTCCCGAGTTGCTGGGACTATAGGCACATGCCACCACACCCGGCTAAATTTTGTATTTTTAGTATAGATGGGGTTTCGCCATGTTGGCCAGGCTGGTCTCGAACTCCTGACCTTAGAATCCACCCACCTCAGCCTCCCAAAGTGATGAGATTACAGAATTTATACACTTTTCTAAAGAAGACATATATGCCACCAACAAGCATATGAAAAAAAGCTAAATATCACTGGTCATTAGAGAAATGCAAATCAAAACCACAATGAGATACCATCTCACAGTCAGAATGGCTATTATTAAAAAGTTAAAAAAAAACAGATGCTGGTGAGGTTGTGGAGAAAAGCGAACACTTTATACTGTTGATGGGAGTGTCAGTTCAACCATTGTGGAAAGATATGGCAAGTCCTCAAAAACATAAAAAATGGCTTCTCATGGTGTGTCTTTAGAACTCAGTTTACACTTGATGAGGACATAAGATATTTAAAGACATAAAACTATCATTCAAACCCAGCAATTCCATTACTGGGTAGACACCCAGGGGATTAGAAATCATTCTAGCATAAAGACACATGAACATGAATGTTCATTGCAACACTATTCACAATAGCAAATAATGGAATCAACTTAACTGCCCGTCGATAACGGATTGGATAAAGAAAACGTGGTACATATACATCATGGAGTATTATGCAGCCATAAAAAAGAACATGTCCTTTGCAGAAACATGGATGGAGCTGGAGGCCATTATCCTAAGCAAATTAATTCAGGAACAGAAAACCAAATGCTGCATGTTCTCATTATAAGTGGGAGCTAAATGATGAGAACTCATGAACACAAAGAAGAGGACAACAGACACCAGGGTCTACTTGAGAGTGGAGGGTGGGAGGAGGAAGAGGAGCAGAAAAGATAACTATTGGGTACTAGGCTTAGTGCCTCAGTGACAAAATAATATGTACAAAAAACCCATGTGACATGAGTTTACCTATATAACGAACCTGCACATGTACCCCCAAACCTAAAAGTTAAAAAAAGAATATTTCTACAATGATTAAAAAGTGTTTTGCTTTGCCATTTCTCTCAGCATCCCTCTGTTCAATAATACAAAACAGTTTATTAGAAGGGATGGGTTGGACATGACCAAAAGAGAGCTAAGGTACAAACCACGATCTGACTACGTTTAAGTACCGAAACCAAGAGGATGGAAAGCTGCAACACCACGAGTCAGCCCTCTAGGGACGTGGCTCCTCATGATGCCTCTGTAGTACTCGTTTCCACACTTAAAACGAGATGGTTAGTAAGTATTTATCTTGTAGGGCAATGGCTCATAATGTTTTAATTCATTCAAGAAGAATTGGATCATTACTCAGTTGGCCATTGGGCTGGGGTCTGCACCTCATTCACAGAGATAAATGTGGCAGATGGGATCCTTGTTGCCACAGAGCTATAGCCTGATGAAAGACAGAGAGATTCACCTACATATACAACCCCGAATCACACTTTCAACAGATATTTATAGAGCACCTACAATGGGTAGGTGTAATGCAGTGGCTATCTATCATTTTGTTAAAACTGATCACATTAAACAATCCTCTTTTTATTCTTGCATTGAGGAACTCAGCGAAATAGCCAAGTGACTAAGTGGAGAAGGTTCAAATAAGGAGACCTGCAATGGCTCCACCTATTCTTATAAAGATCTTGCATTTTTAGTTGAGAGAGCGACATTCCTATAGCAGTCAGACTGAGTAATGCTGATGGTGTGTAGTGCCTAATCTCTACTGCTGGACCCCTGGGCACTTGGATCCATCTATTCATCCATCTAACACCAGGATACAAAAGTCATTCAGGTTGGTCCAGATAAAAGCAATACCAAACTTCTACAATGAAGGATCAGGTAGCCATGATATTCCTTTGACTATTCAGTATTGAATCTATCAATCCCACAACTCCAATTTGCTCAGTCAATACTACTAATTGTGTCAGCTTCTCAGCTCTGGCAGAAGGTTGTCTCTACCCCCCTAATCACTGGAACATAATAGAGATTCATTTCCCTTCTGAAAGGAAGCTCTACCAAGAGAAAAGGGAAAGAATATGTTTTGTTATCTCTGGACTAAAATTATTGTATTTCTCTAAAAGCAATAATCTTTACCATTACAATGGCACGAGCAGGGCACCACACCACATACTGTTGTTTTTCATTTTTTTTTTTTTTTTGAGACAGAGTCTCACTCTATTGCCCAGGCTGGAGTGCAGTGGTGCGATCTCGGCTCACTGCAAGCTTCGCCTCCTGGGTTCATGCCATTCTCCTGCCTCAGCCTCCCCAGTAGCTGGGACTACAGGTGCCCGCCAATATGCCCGGCTAATTTTTTGTATTTTTAGTACAGACGGGGTTTCACCATGCTAGCCAGGATGGTCTCGAGATCCTGACCTCATGATCTGCCCGCCTTGGCCTCCCAAAGTGCTGGGATTACAAGCGTGAGCCATAGTGTTTGTTTTAATCGGTGTACTTTGTCAATTCCATCCCAGATTGGATTCATTCTTCTCCAGAAACCTTACCAAATTGAGTCTGATTTTTCCTATGAAATGACATTTGGCTGCACAAACATGCTCGACTGTATTAAAGGATAGCATGATGAACATCAGCATTTCAGTGATATGAACCCAGCTCAGATGAAAAACATCAGAAACCTTCATACTCCCTACACTTTTCCCCCCAAAGAGTTCAAAAGATCTAATTCTTTCCCACTTAGGTTCAGTCCATTCCCAGATCTGAGCCGAGAAAGGAGAATGCAAGAGTTTATTTTAAATTATATTTGGCTTAAAAAACCCACTGTGTTTCCAATTCTGAAAACAAACAAAAGTGTAGTTATCTGAAAATACAGAGAAAAGGCTGTGCTCTTTAAATCATGCTACAATCTGTAGGGTTTGTGTTTTTTGTTTTTCGTTTTGTTGTTGTTGTTACCATGAACAGTACCTAACACACTGTTAGACAAGATAAGTTATCCAGATAGCCTACTCGACTCTGAGGGAATTTCTATTCTATAAAACCAAATATTGGTGTGTATCTAACTGATGTTCAAACAAAGTACAAAGAGTTTCAGATTTAAGATATTTAAAGACATAAAATGATCCTGTTAAGGGTATATATAGTTAATATGCTAGAAGATTCATGAGTTTTATTGATAACCTGTATTTTCAAAACTAAACATAAAGTTAGATCTTGTCCTTTGATCAATGGCTAGTTAATAATAATGAATTTCTAGTTTTTACAGTATATTCAAACTGCAGAGTTTCCATTTTAGCACCTAGAAAAAAGTTTTACTAACACTTTCGAGAAACAATATTTTTGATAAAAGCAGGCAAGACTTTAATTAAAAAGAAAACTTGAAAAACGGAAAAAGTAAAAAATTGGACAGTTAAAATGAATATTCTTATTGTACTACTATGAACAAATTCTAGTTATAAGATTAATTATGGGAATGATATGACAGTTGATGCCTATGATACGAGATTACCTAGGTCATGTTTTGTGTTTTTTTTTTTAAGAGACATAAAATGAATAAAGGTAGCTTTTACTAATTACCTTTCACTCAATCAAGAAAAGATTCATGGGAAGGAAAATAGGATGTTAGACTATGTTCATTCATATCCACCTACTTTAAAAACTAAAGGCAGTGGCTCACGCCTGTAATCCCAGCACTTTGGGAGGCCGAGGCGGGCAGATCACGAGGTCAGGAGATGGAGACCATCCTGGCTAACACGTCTCCACTAAAAACACAAGAAAATTAGCTGGACGTGGTGGCGGGCACCTGTAGACCCAGCTACTGGGGAGGCTGAGGCAGGAGAATGGCATGAACCCAGGAGGTGGAGCTTGCAGTGAGTCGAGATCGCACCACTGCATTCCAGCCTGGGCAACTAAGTAAGACTCAGTCTCAAAAATATAATAATAAATAAAAATAAAAACATGAAAGGAATTAAACTAAGTGTTTCGTTTTGGCTGTATTGAGTCAATTGTACTACTGCACTCTCTATCAGGTATTGAGAGCTTTCTCCTGAGTTATGCCTTCCAGAACAAGACCAGCGAAGAATTGCTCTTTGAGAAAGAAATCTGGTGCTTCTTCCCCATTGCTTTTCTTTAAACTTTGACATTGAAGTAACATGTAGAAATGCTTCTCATTTTAATAAGGGCATATTTTTAATTGTATGAAAAGCACCAGAATAGTACCTAAAAATAGAAGATCCCTAAAATGCTAGGGTCTTTACCGTGTCAAATGACAGTTGTTTATGACATCAATTTATTTACTTTGCAATTACATAAAAATAGCAATAACATGGCAAGTGAGATGATGCGATTGATTAACATGCTGAATTATTCATTCGATTTCAGCTGTTAACGTCACATGAGACATCTTCCAATGTACAGTGCCTAAATTATCATGAATCTTTTTGCCACGACCACTCAAACCTCTCTGATGCTTTCTGTATCCATTTATGCATACTGCCTGGAATTCCTGGTATCTCCTTAACTAAGTCCAAAGTGATTCTATACGTTAAGGGCTAAAGAGTGGGGCTCCAGCAATCGGTCTCCAGGAAGTGACATTCTGTTCTGAGAAAGGTCAGTTAGAAAGCTGACCTGACCACACAAGCATGCTATTTTCCAGATTCACTGTGTAATCATACTCATAGCACCAACATCTCAGCAAGGAAAAATGGCCCTTCTGTAGGGTGGTTATTTTCAACAGCTGAAATATGGGTTCTGACATGACCATGGTTGCTGGAATGGTCTCCACCATGGACCAGACTAAACCTGGTACCTTCTCACAAATGCACTGTGTGAGATTAAAGGGTACTTATTTATGGGAGACTTCTCTCATTATCTCGAATAAGTTAGGGTCCCTGCTGTGTAATCTCACAGCATCTGTACTTCTCTGCACAGCGTATTCCATGATACTTACTTTGAGTATTGTTACTGGCGTAAGATCATTTGTCCCCTAGACTAAGTGCCTCCATACCTCTATTTCCCAGTCTCTTTGCCTAATTAGTGGCACATAAAAGACATTTGATAAAAATATGCTAACTAAATAGATAAAAACCATTCCCACCACTCAGCTACAGCTCTCTCAGACACTAAAATTCTCTTCATAGATGAAAAGGTGTTTGTTAACTTTTAAACAAATATTCTTGTAGTACATTAAATAAAACATCATCCATATCATCTTGTCATGTTCTAAATTTCTCATACCTTTCTGTTTTGGCAAAAATACAAAAATTAACTTAGATTTCACTCAAGGAAGAAACCACCATTTCCTAAAGAAACCTTCTCATTAGAATACGGTCCTTTTGTCTTTGTTTCAACTAGCTGAATTTGCAATACATTAATAGTTTGAGAAAAAAAAAGGCATGTTTTCATTATTTAAAACCATGCTTGGCATTTGGGTGTAAAACAAGAGATAAAATAGGTGATCATGATTTCATGATGACTTTGTAACTATTACTATGGCACTGAAGATAAACTCATAGGCACAAGTTTTTCTTCCTAAATAGATAGAACATTTTTTTTAAAAACAAGTTTGTAGCCTAATTATTGCTGGTTTTGCAGATATTGTAATTCCTAAATAGATATGATTATAACATTTGATCATGATTTGATCATGATTTAATGATTTCCTATTTTACACCCAGATGCTAAGTATGATTGTTTTGGGGTGGTAAGATGATGGGCGGTTAAAATTCATATTTTCTAAATGAACATAAATATAGAAATTTCTTACTTTTAGAAGCAGAGAAAAAAATTAACTGTCAAAAGATGTATTTCAAAACAAAGGAATTAGAATATTAGCAAAGCCAGCAATCATTAGGCTATGAACTTGGTAAAATAAAGTTATAATCATATCTATCTAGGAAGAAGAGCCTTTGTGAGTTTCTCTTCAGTGCCATAGTAATAGTATTAGTTACAAAGTCGAAAATTCAGATGTCAGTGAATTCCTATCATTAGTTTTAATAGTGAATTTTCATATTTTTGTTCATCTACTGCCTTCTCCAGAACATCAGGGATCTGGCACATAGTAGTCACTCAATAAATATTTGCTGAAATACTACAGGGGTGAACACACTTCCTCAGAAAAGCTGAGTTTGGAGAGGTTAAATTAGTCTTGATTTTCTACAGTGTATTGGGCAGACATATGACATCAGAGCATCGCTGTCAGATACAGCAAACTCTTATTCCCTCGGCCTG
This sequence comes from Nomascus leucogenys, assembly GCF_006542625.1. Taxonomy (NCBI): domain Eukaryota; kingdom Metazoa; phylum Chordata; class Mammalia; order Primates; family Hylobatidae; genus Nomascus; species Nomascus leucogenys. Next base: position 20,168,505 of record NC_044382.1, read on the forward strand.
TCCCACCTTTACTCCTAGCCAAGCATTGGACCTCAGACACAGGGCAAAATGAAGAAGAGTCTTGCCAAGTGCTGAGAGAAGCCTGCTTTGCCTGGACGCCAATGCCTGGGGTTTGGCGTGCTAAGGCATCTGTTGTGGTCGTGGATTTGAGTTGAGTGATTCCTGCTGAAAACACTGTGAATAATTCTAACAATGTCACTGCATGCTGTTGCCCTTGTCTTTCTTCTCTCTGGGTCATGTTTCCAGCCACAGATGATTAGTAATAAACACTAATCAGTAAACTGGTCAGAAAACAATGCCAAAGCTAAGGTCTGCCAAATGTGCACTAATCGGATACTGGGTTCTGATTTTAATTAGGCCTGGACGTTTGTTTTTACGTTAGTATGGGGGAAGAAGGTGGGGGATTAAATAAAAAGAAAAGCAACAGCAGGGAACTGATCTTCTGGCAGATTAAGCATCATCAATCTTTCTCGTTTTCTATAGTTATAAAATAAGTCTTAAAAAGTTTGTGCCACGTTATTTTTTCCATATGTAGGTATGTGATAGAGGATGGATCTCCCAGAAGGCTCAAATTGTTGTCTTGCTTGCTCATGCTTGGTGGCTTTCCTCATGCTTGGTCGGTTTCTTGATTATACATCTATATATCTATACATATATATAACACTTCCAGTCTAAAAAATACACGTGCATCTAATGGAGAACTGTCTCAGACACATCCTCCATCTTCCACAGGCATCAGGGGGAGAAAGTTAGTTAATACAGCAAGTGGGAAAGACTGCAATGCTTATGCTTAGTCACATCTAAATATCATTTTATAGGAAGACCATCAAAATGAGAAGCTCTAGCTCTTTGGTTTTGAATCCTACAGGATTCTAATAAGAATATTTCTTACTTCCACTTACTCTCTTACTTTGTAACCTTTGTCCACAAAACATACTACATATAAACTTGATCTATATTTTGGCCATATTTTATCATAAGACACATCAAAGCTTCTAAGATCCAAATTTATATTTTTCCTCCTTGCATTACCATAGAGATTGTTGTTCATTCTTAATGAGTCATATTCCTGGGACAGCATCTAGCACATAGTAAGTGTTCTATTATTATTTCAGGCTGGGTGAGCGGAGAAGCAATCAGGGAAGAAAGTATAGAAATGACAAGAGCAAATGCAAGAAAATAAACATCGTGAATAAGAAAGAGAAGTATCCTAGAAGGTCACACCAGAGAACAATGAGAAATGGGGTTTGATAGGTAGCAGAAGGACATAGTGAAAAAAGCTTAGACGATTTGGTAGGGCAATATAAATGCAACTTAACGCTTTGGTTCTTAATCAGAAAGTGGGATTATAGGATTATAGGATTTTGAATAAGAGAGTGAGGCTAATCAATGCCTTCCGGTCAAAGACCACCAGGAACACACTGGTTGTTGAACAAGTTGGGTGTATTACTTCAGGCAGAGCGGGAGAACATGCACCTAGAGAGCCATGGGGTGTCTCAGTAGGAAGGTGTTAGAAAGGGTTCCTTATAGAATTTGGGCTTCATTTGATTGAGTTTGGAGTTGAAAGAAAAGGGGTTTACTCTGAATTGGGTGCTGTCAGAACGTGAGCATAACTCTAAAATTGACTATCTGAATGAACTTTAGAAAGAGAGAAGATTAGAGTGAAGCTAAAGCTGTAATAGGTGAAGAAGCTGCAGTCACTCATACTAACTGGGGTGGGAGGTGCTTGATATTTTTGTAGTTTGAACAGTGACCTGTTCTGCTTAGAAATAATATTTTTCTGCTTAGAAATAATAATGAAGTGGTCTTGGCTTTTGTCTCACTTCAGCATGGTCAGAGTGACATTACCTGATGATGTTTGATAAGATTATGTCCAACAGGACGACACCAGGGCCTAGCTTTGAATTCCAAATCAGCTACTAACACCACCAAGTTCTAGTTGTACATATCAGGCCAGTGCCCAGATGTCAGACACAGCTTTTCTCTTTCTTACTGCGCAGGGGAGCAGTACTTTAGGAAGATTCATTGTTGTATAATATGAACTGAGCAGAAGAGACACTCAAAGGTAGGAAGACCATGAGCTGGTCATTGCAGTGGAGGCGGGCTGTGCTATCCATGCATCACTGCATGGAACCTCAAAACAACTCCACAAGGTAGGAGCCATTATCCCTCTTTTATAGATGGAGACCCAAGGCTCAGAAAAGCTAAACAAATAGCCCTACATCATAGCTAGTTAGTGGAGAAGAGGTTTAACCCAGACCTGCCTGGCTGCATCATAACAATGACTCTAAAGGAATTCTTGAAACCAGAGGCTTTGGAGAAGATGTGGTTAACCCTGCGTGCACACTAGAGTGGCTTGATGAACTTTCCAAAGCGTGCCAGGTTTTATCCTCAGAGATCTTGATTTAAGTGGTCAGCCTGGGGACTGGGTATTGGTATGTGTTAAATACACTTCGGGTGATTCTAATGTGCAACAGATTTGAGGATTAGAACAGTAAGAGAAAGGATAAACTCTTTCTGGAGTTAACAATAGCAATCGCTAAGTTGGTTAACTCTCCAAAGCGGTGTTGGGGAAAGATCATGCTATTTTGCAATTTGATGGATTCTCGTGTGAAAAAGACTAAAAAACAAGAACACAAATGTGTGATCTCTTTTCCTCAAGAAACCACTCTAGCATTCAATATCCCCAATCTCCCTGAGCATCATGGCAGCCAAGAATAGCTATGGGGACAAACACAGACTTCCTTAATTTTGTTAAATGGTGAAACAAATGAGCCGCCTCTAAGAGCTTGAATTTTTGTAAAGGAATGTGTTCAGACACAATGGGTCTTTTCTCTTCCTCCTATTCTCTGTGCCAAAACAGAGAGGTATTAGGTAGTTTACTTAATCCTTCTCTCCAAGTAACTAGGGATAAAAATGCACTGGGGATCTGAATTTCATCCTTAAGTGGTTTAGGAGGGTAGCAGAACTCCAATAATCAGTAGGAAAACTTCTGGGGGAATGAAACATAATTATAACAAAATAAAGTGAAAGTGGCAATAGCTTTGTTAAATTGTTGAAGCTGCCCTCCAAAATAGATGTTTTTCAGTTGGAAGAATGGCACAGTTTGACAGCCACTAAAGAAGTATACCAAAAAAGTTCACACAAGCTGCCAAACAACAAAAGCCATCAAATATCAGAGAAGCTTGAAAAGTTGGGTTAACCTTTAAACAGCAGGTGTGTCTCACTCACAAGTAAAGACAGGATGCAAGCACAGGGTGTGGGGGGGGGTGATTATAACTGGGGAGGCCAACGCTGGGTGAGGAGGAACTAAAAAGGGTCACGTCCCCATTCAGGTGATATGTATGTCTTTTTGAAAAGGAAAAACAGCTTTCCATGGATATTGCCTGCCTGTTACTTAATGTCTCTGAGCTTTGGTTTCCTTATAGGTAGAATAAGATGGCCTGTTGTAACTCTTGGAAGCCATATAGGATTGATGATGCCGATCTTGTCAGCAGAGCTGCAAAGATGCTCTCACGGGGCCAAATATCTGAGACTAGATTGGGTGTTCTTTATAAAGCACTGAGGAAAAATAATGTTGAATGAAAGTATTTTCATTATTCATTAATTCACAAAAATTAGTTGGTCAGTTTGTGGTTACTTATCACTAAGAGTTTAAAAGAATATTGATTCATCAATATAGGGTGGAGTGGGAAGATACCCATGCAGTTCCTCTTTTCTTTCTCACGATATAATCTTCATGATGGGAGTTCATGGTCACAGAAAAACATCTGGGCAGATTATTCCCCAAAGTGGCACTTTTTATGGCCAGTTTAGAAGCTAAGGTAATGTAATAAGTTCTAAGGAGTAGTAAGTCAGGCCATGGCAACCGAGATTTAGATTTGGGTCTTTGTTGGTCACTTCATACAGGTGACCCTTGAGCAACATTGGTTTGGATTGCACAGTCTACTTACATGTGGATTTTCTTCCTCCTCTGCCACCTCTGAGACAGCAAGACCAACCCCCTCTCATCCTCATCCTCCTCTGCCTACTCAATGTGAAGATGAAGAGGACGAAGACCTTTATGATGATCCACTTCCACTTAATGAACAGTAAATGTATTTTTTCTTCCTTATGGTTTTCTCAGTGTCTTTTCTCTAGCTTACTTTATTATAAGAATATAACACATCATACACATAACATCCAAATATTCATTAGTCGACTGTTTATCAGTAAGACTCCCGGTCAGCAGTAGGCTATTAATAGTTAAGTTTTGGGGGAGTCAACAGTTATACATGGATTTTTGACCACATTGGGGCCAGCACCCCTAACTCCTGCATTGTTCATGGGTCATCTATAATCGTAGTGTTGTTGTGGCAAACAGTGTGGCAATTACTCAAAGCCCTAAAAACAGAACTTCCATTCAACCCAGCAATCCTATTACTGGGTATATACCCAAAGGAACATAAATTGTTCTATCATGAAGACACATGCATGTGTATGTTCATTGTAGAACTATTCACAATAGCAAAGACATGGAATCAACCTAAATGCCCATCAATGGTAGACTGGATACAGAAAATGTGGAACATATGCACATGGAATACTATGCAGCCATAAAAAAGAACAATATCATATCCTTTGCAGGAACATGGATGGAGCTGGGGGCCACTATCCTTAGCAAACTAACAAGGAATGGAAAACCATATACCACATGTTTTCACTTATAAGTGGGAGCTGAATGATGAGAATACATAGACACTAGAGGAGAACACCACACACTGGGGCCTATTAAAGGGTGGAGGGTGGGAGGAAGGAGAGAATCAGGAAAAATAACTAATGGGTACTAGGCTTAATACCTGGATGATGAAATGTGTACAACAAACCCCCATGACACAACTTGACCTATATAACAAGGCTGCACTTGTATCCCTGAACTTAAAATAAAAGTCAAAATAAATGTAATATTGCAGGGAACTGAAATAACATCAGGAACCCTCAGTTGCCCCATCTGTAAAATGTAGATAGTAACACTTACCTCATGCTATGTTCTCTTTCTAAACTGTGAGTAAAGACCATGTTTTGTTTTGTTTTTTTTCTCATCATGGTAGGACCTCAATATGGTCTCTGAATAAAGGAATGACAGGCTACAGGGATATAATAAGGTAATATCTTGCACATAGCTCTTCATACATAACAGTACTGGGTATTAATATTGACCATGGAGATCTGTGTTGGTAACTCCTAACCATGAACTTCTGAGATGGATATGTATGCCAGGCTTCAGTCATCACTGGGTCACATCTCTACCCCTGACCATTTGTGATTGGCTTGGAGAGGGGTCAATTACCCAATCAGGGCAATTACCCAAAGAGACTTTGGCTAGGAATCCTGGAAAGAGACCATTATCTTTTCCCTCTGAAAAGTGAATCAGAGAGAATGTAGAATCTGGGACTGCTGCCACAGTTCTGTGAGTATGTGGAGCCTGACGAGGGAGACAACACCAAGGGACAGGTCACTGGGAAATGAAGAGAGAGAAACAGATCCCAGCGATATCATTTGAGCCCTGGATCAAGCAGTAGGTAAAATCATATCTACCTTGGTCTATCCTATTGTATAAGCTTTACTGAAAGCTTCTTACTTGTTTTACTGCTTATAGAAATTTATGTCAGTTGCAACATTATTGTCATCATCATAAATAAAGTAACAAAAACAAGGATCAAATATGTCTGCTGTATAACAACTTAATGTTTTTAATTTTGCATGGACAAATATGAGGAAGACCTTAACTTCAAAGTTTTTCCACTTAAGACAGAACACAATTACTTCCTTCTTGAGTGATTCATATTGGTTCTTTCCTGATGTCCCAGGAAGTGGGGATCTGGCTAACACAGATGTTTAGAAAAGGAAACACATATAGTATTCTTTTCTTTTAAATCCCATACAACATCCTGCCTCCCTGGCAGAAATAGTTGAGCTACTCTTTCACCTGGCTGTGACTGTTTTGAAAACATCATTATAATTTTCTCCTTTCCAATTGATCTGTGTGGGACCACCTCCTCAAATCACAAGCAAATTGCTCCTGAAAGTAACATCTGGGCCCACAATTAAATTAATTCACACATCAGATACTGCCCATTACTGGACACTAGACACATGATCTGATTTGAGAGTTAATCAACCACTACCCGAGAAATGAAGTTTAAAACATCCAGAAGATAGACAACTTGAAGTTTTTCTTCATTGTACTTGAGTTTGAGTACAGATAATGCTCTATCATCTGGGAACTTGGGAACAATTTTCATGGTCTCCATCAGCATCTCCAAAAGTATGCTAGAAACTTGCTTTGAAAATTCATTTGCAATCAATTGTATTATACAACAAGCAATGATGCAAACTGTAAAATCATTCAACAATGATTCAATGAGCACTTTTTTAAAAAAATCATCATATATTAGGCACATCAGAAGGGCAAGGAAAATACAAAGATGAGTGAAATGTGGTTTCTGCCTTCAAGGAGCTTATAGTCTAGGACAGTAAAATTCAGTGTTGAGACTGCCAGTTGAACCACAGGGTGTGCACACAAAGATTTCTGATAAGCACAGTCATTTCACTTAATCCTCACAATTCTCTGAGCTAGATTGTATTATTTTCCTAATTTTCAGATGGGAAATACAAGATTCTTCAAAGTTAAATAGCTTTGCCTGAGTTCACATAGCTGGTAAGTGGCAGAACAGGACTTCCCCAGGCCTAGGTCTTGTTCAATATACTATACTCATTGGGCCAGAGGATGGAATACTCTTTTTTTTTTTTTTTTTTTTTTTTTTTTTTTTGAGACGGAGTCTCGCTCTGTCGCCCAGGCTGGAGTGCAGTGGCACAATCTCGGCTCACTGTAAGCTCCGCCTCCCGGGTTCACGCCATTCTCCTGTCTCAGCCTCTCCGAGTAGCTGGGACTACAGGCGCCCACCACCACGCCCGGCTAATTTTTTGTATTTTTAGTAGAGACGGGGTTTCACCGTGGTTTCGATCTCCTGACCTCGTGATCCGCCCGCCTCGGCCTCCCAAAGTGCTGGGATTACAAGCGTGAGCCACCGCGCCCGGCCGAGGATGGAATACTCTTATCAGATACTGTATTTCTCAATCTTTGAAAATCTCTCTCAACTTTCGTCATTCAACTTTCAGTGCCATAGGCATATGTAGGGACAATAATTGAGCTCTGCCCTAAAAAGCATATTGAAATACATGAGAGTGACTTTTGTCCTAGGAGTCTTTGATCTCACTTTTAATTTTTAAAGAGTAAATCACTCACCAGTGCTGTACTTGTGCTTAGTAACACATTATTTGTGACACCGTTTGCAAGCGTGTGTCATGACCCATGGTCAAGAGCTACTGGTCCAAATGGAAGACTGAAGAGCATTCTAGGAAAATCAAGCTGCCTCTTGCAAGTCCCACCACCTCCATCCAGCGGCCTGCTTTGGGGGCCCTGCCCCTTGCTGACTAGACTCATGCTTTGCTACTGGTAGTGAAAAGGAATTGGTATACCAAGTCCTCTTTGAAGGTGTGGTGGGAAAGAGGGAGCTGGAAATCGAATTCTAAGAGATGGAATAGTTTTTCCAAAGGGACAAATGCTAGCAAAAAAGAAAAAAGAAGGCAACAGGGAATCCCATTCAGAATACTGCAAGGCCTTAGACTTCATGGATGCTCCATGGGCCATTGTGGTCATGGCTCTCTCCTTAACTTCTCCACAGGAAAACCTATCTTTTGTAGAATCACTGTCCTATTAAAATAAGGCATGTTTGGGAAAGGAGAGGGAATACAAGTTAAACCACATGTACCCTCACTGGCCCATTATATTTTAAGGCTACACTTTAGTAGGACACAAATAGGAGTAGAAGCCCTCTCAACTCCCTCTTTTCTGCTTCACTTCGCATTACTCCAGGGGTTTCATTATTTTAGGAGTTTAATGTTCGTCCATTTAACTTGAGAAGTCTGGGTAACCTGCTCAGCATAATGCTTTTATAATTTTGGTCACAAAGTGATATGACAATGAAAAGCCAGACATGTTTCATTTTCCTAAGATTGTGATCTCCCCAAAAATAGTTTTGTTAATATCAGAGGGAAGAGTTGCAAATAGATTCACCCTGGCAGTTACCCTTCTGTAGGCAGTCAGCTTGAGCTATTAGGAGTCTGACGTGACCAACCCATTGTACACAAGCACAAATGACCAAAAGATGAAGAGACCTACATCTTAAATATGAAGACACAGGAAATTATTTTCCCATGTCCTGTTTAAAGCTTTGAAATTCTATGAAAACTAGGCAATATATATTTAATCAACATTCGTCTATTGACTGTTCGTAGAATGATGCCAGGCACTCAGGGGTAATTCAGAAGAAATGGAAAGCATAGTTCATTTCCTCAAAGAATGTTTAATCGGAGAGAAGAGACATGGAGACAGTATTCATTAGGCAGCTAAGTTTCAAAGCAAGCTGTTTATAGTTAAGTAGGAATTAGGCAATAGAGACTCATCAGAAAAGGGAGATACTCACTTGGGCTATAGTGAGGAGGAAAGCGCCTGTCTGGAAGGTAAGCTACGCAGGTTTGGAAAGAAACAAAGGCAAGAGAAGAACTCATCTTCCAGAGGAGGACTATTACTGAAAGAGGCAAGTCAGGAACGAACTTTTATAGCAGTGTCATATCATTAATTAATTCTTTTCAAAGTACTCATTACTATCCTCTTACCTGTCCAACAGGTCCGGGGGACATTGGGGGAAGTGGAGAAGAGCCATTTGGTCCATTTTACAGAAATGGCTAATACGTAAAATGGTTTTTGCAGAGTCCCATACCAAATTAAACTGAGCCTCACTAACTTGCTATTTCCTCCTAAGCCACTAGCTTAAACAAAAAAAATAGAAGGAATTGACCTCTTTTTACTCCTCTGGTCAGGACACGTGCTGCGAGTTGGTAAGTGCCAAAAATTGAAGATGTTATATGTAACAACACATCATAATGAGCACTTCTAATTATTATCTTTGTGTAAAGATGAGAAAATTGAGGCTTACCGAGGTTGAGTCACTTGCCCAAGGTGGTGAAACAGGAGCTCAAACTCAGAGTTGTTCAGTTCTGAAGTCCAGGCTCTTAACCACTCTCTGTCAGGCTCTCCTAATAAGATCTCAGGGTTAGCAATATCAGCATCACCTGGGAATGCAAAGAACCAGACCCACCCCACCCTCACAGAATCGGAAACTCCAGGGGTGGAGCCCAGCTCTCTATGGTTCAAAAAGCCCTCCAGGTGATTCTAATGCAAGCTCAGGTTGGAGAACTGCTTACAGTCACTTCTCTGGCTATTACGCTTAAACGGAGGCTTAGTGTAAGCAGGGGATGCAAGAAAGATAAATGTCTTAGACTCGACACCATGAGAGGAACAAAGCTTTTGGATATCTCTGAACCACTGATGACTCTGCATGGGCCAACCTGTCTAAACACAATTTATGTATGAAGACACAGGCTGGACACAGGGACCAACTCCCAGGAGCATCCACTCCAGGGGGATGGCTGCCAAGCAGAGGTCATAATTCCAGCTCCACATCACCAGCACTGTGACCTTGCACAAGTCCTGTAGCCTTTCCACATCCAAACGTCCTCATCTGCTCCTAGAGGCTGCTGGGTTATGTGATTTGTATCATCTTTTCCTGCTCTAAAACCTCTAGTCCCTCAGGCAATCCTCTCAGGGCCAAGGCAAAATGAGTTGCTAGATGGAGTGGCAGACTAAGAATCTGGGAAGACAAGATAACTCTGAAGGCTTCAAGGATTCAAGAATGAAGGAGGTGGAGGCTGAAGCTAGGAAGGGTTCAGACAGGAAGAGAGCAGAAGAGGGAAGGCAGTGCATCCAGGTGTGGAAGAACAGGGGCAGGGCTAAGGCGAGCCAGGTGTGCTGTGAGATCAGTCTGAGCAGATGAAAGCAGTGCTTGACAATTAGAGAAACAAGCAAAATTCTCAAAAAGAGAGTTTCACCTGGACCATGAAGTGTTTCTATTCAGTAGAGCCATTGAATGCACTGATTATTGTTTTTCTTTTAACCTAGCACAGTTATTGTCAACCAACGGCAATTATACCCCTCAGCAGACATTTGGCAATGTCTGGAGATGTCTTTAGTTTTCACTACTGGTTGGGAGGGTTTTGGAGTTGCTACTGGCCTCTAGTGAGTAGAGAGACCAGGGATGCTAGGATACTGCTAAGCATTCTACAGTTCACAAGACATCCCTATTCCCCCAAAAATTAAATGGCCCAAATGTCAAGAGTGTATAGGCTGAAAAGCATTGACCTAGCAGATAACCCCATGCCGGAACATCTAATAACCAGTTTAGAAGCAGCACATAATGATGACTATGCTATGTAGGGTTCTAAGTACTTTAAGGGCCTGTTTTCACAGCAACCCTCTGTCCTTCTGTTGCTTTTTTTTTAAAGGTAGATTTTATGATTTTTTTAGAGCAACTTTAGGTTCACAGAAAAACTGAGCAAATGTGCAGAGGTTCCTCATAAAACCCTGGTTCCCACATACTCACAGCCTCTCCCACTATCTGTGCCTACTTTTCGTAGCTTCTTTTTACTGGTAAGAAACTGGGGTATAAAGACGCCCAGAAACTTAGCTAGCAAGATGTGGCACTCAAATGTGGACTCGAGTCTGAAGAATTTGAAAGTGACCGCTCCTGTGTGCTACCCCGTTCTTTCTATGGCTCTGTTACCTTCCCTGTTGGGTTAATATGTCAGCCCTGCTGTAAGCACAAGGGGCAGAAAGGAGCAAGCCAGGCCTGCTTCTGAAAATGCAGGGCCCTTTAATTTAGACCCTTCATCTACTTCAGACTCTCACTGTTATTTTACTGGATGAATTGAGGAGCTAAGGCATTGGACACAAATAGATTTCAAAAAGACATCTGCTCGATAAAAGTCTACGTGAAATTATTGTTTGCTAGGCATTTAAATGCCTTTGTGGCCTTTCCTCATTTTTTTCCAGGGGAGTCTGGGGTATCAGCTGATAGGAGAGGTGAACCATGAAAAATGCTGGGTTCCAGTCAAAGTAATTCCATTAGGGGCAGAAATGACTCGCTGAAACATGAGGAAGGGAAATCATTTGCAGCATACCAACAGCTGGGCCCAAATGACATCACTCACCAAAATCAAAGCAAATGAGCTAATCAGATATGCATAAAAGCCCTTTTTGTTTGCTTGCTTAGAAAGTAACAATTTACTTTCAAGCTAGAGGTGAAAAAAATAACTCTCTGAATATTTTGACCCTGATATTTTGCTTTTTAAAATTGTTTTCAATTATTAGAGCAGACATGAAAATAAAATGTCTGAAATGTTCTGAGTTCACTGCATATTAGGAGGAATTACCACAGGAATGTTATTTTCACAGGTTCCTGCTAAACATTTGATGGCCCCCAGCCTCACATCCTCATCAAAGGGACCAAAGTTATCCATTGGTTTTTATCCATCACATCCCTTCACATTTTGACCTTCCTTTCTGTTTCCTAGCAAGTTCACCCAGCCTGTGGTTGAGTAAATGCATATTAAATTAAGGGCTGAAGGCTGTGGGTAAAAGTAGAATTAAATAATGTTAAGTGAAAAAAGCCAAAGGCAGAGAATTCAGTGTTACCCACCTGGTAAGGCAAAGCAGGAAGATCCCACCATTCCACAAGGATGGAGGCTGGAGATGGTGCCAGGGAGGCGCTGGGTTTTGGGACACTGGTACAGGCAGCAAGAGCACCCAAGGAACTGAGGTTTTTAGGTTCTAGTAAAAACTGTCTTCTGCTTCTCCTGGTCTCTTACCCCAGAGATGAACTGAGCAGGCAAAGCAGGATTTTAGTGTTGCATTTGGAGATGCAGCTCAGTCTTCACTGAGGAGTTAGCTGGGGACACTCAGAGGGAAGGGTGTCAGGGCTCACTCTCTCAGGTGATAGTATGTTATGAGAAGTATTAGTGCTTTAGGCCAGGTGCGGTGGCTCATGCCTGTAATCCCCAGCACTTTGGGAGGCTGAGGCGGGTGAATCACGAGGTCAGGAGATCGAGACCATCCTCGATAACATGGTGAAACCCCGTCTCTACTAAAAATACAAAAGTTTTTTTTTGTATTTTTATTTGTACAGGCGTGGTGGTGGGTGCCTGTAGTCCCAGCTATTCTGGAGGCCAGGGCAAGAGAATGGCGTGAACCCAGGAGGCGGAGCTTGCAGTGAGCCGAGATCGCGCCACTGCACTCCAGCCTGGGTGCCGTCTCAAAAAAAAGGAAGTATTAGTGTTTCAAGCTGTAGAGTGGGTATGGCCTGGGGAAGGAGGCTCAGAAAGCAGTGTCCAGTAACTCATAAAGCATGGTTTTCCACTGAAGTCATCCAGAAGCCAGCTGCCATTCCAGGTACCAGAATCCCCAGTGGTAACCATGTTATTGTTATTACTATTATGGTGAGAATACTTAACATGAGATCTACTCTCTGAACACTATTTTAAGTGCACAGCATAGTATTGTTAACTATAGGGACAATGTTGTACAGCAGATCTCTAGAAGGTATTCATCTTGCATAACTGGAACGTTATACCCATTGAACAGCAACTCTACGTTGTCCTCTCCTCCAGCCCCTGGCAACCACCATTCTTCTCTCTGTTCTTATGAATTTGACTATTTCAGATACCTCATATAAGTGGAATCATGCAGTATTTGTCCTTCTGAGACTTGCTGCTATGGTTTGAATGTGTCCTCTCCAAAATTCTTTTTGAAACTTAATCCCTGTTAAGAGATAAGCCCTTTTGGGAAGTGACTAAGTCTTGACAGCTCTGGCCTTATATTAATAAAAGGGCTGGAGGGAACTAGACTAGGCCTTTTTTGCCCTTCCACTTTCTGCCATGTGTGGACACAATATCCAAGGTGCCATCTTGAAGCAGAGGGCAGCCTTCACCAGACACGAGTTGCCAGGGCATTGTTCTTGGACTTCACAGCCTCCAGAACTGTGAGAAATAAATTTCTATTGTGTATAACCTACCTTGTCTGTGGTAGTTTATTAGAGCAGCACAAAAATGAACAAAGACACTGGCTTTTTTCACTTTAGGGTGGCCACTTTTAATGGGGCCTGAGTGTACACCCTAAGATGCCAGGCCCCAAGAGGCAGAAGTGCTTGTGTCTGCCCTACAGGCGCAGGGTGCAGGGGCCGGGGCTGGAGCTAGGCTGGAAGAGGTACAGGCCTTCCCTGCACTCGCTTACTTGAGGCCTCTGTGTAAGCCATTCCTAGGGAAAGGGACATTTTATATGTACCTTATCACAAAATAAACTTATAGTTCCTATTTTTCTCTCCATTAAGAATGTTCCCTTTATTTTTCTGAGGAATAAAGAAAAAATATTTTTCATAAAATAAGTCTCTGAAAGTATCTTTAAAAATGTCTTTCTCTACAACTCAGCAACAAGAAGAATAAATAACCTAACTAAAAAATGGGCAAAGGACTTAAATAGACATTTCTCCAAAGATTTATGAATGACCAATAAGCACAAAAAAAGCTAAACATCATTAATCATTTGAGAAATGCAAATCAAAACTATAATGAGATATTAACTCACATCCTTTAGGGTACTACTATCAAAAAAACTCCAGATAATAACAAGTGTTGACAAAGATGCAGAGAAATTGGCCCCTTGTGTTCTGTTAGCAGAATTGCAAAATGGTGCAGCTGCTGTGGAAAACAGTATGGTAGGTCCTCAAAAATTAAAAGTAGAGCTACCATATGATCCAGCAATTCCACTTCTGGGTATATACCCAAAATAATTGATATGAGGGTCTTGAACAGATATTTACATACTCATCTTTGTAACAGCACTACTCACAATAGCTAAAACACAGAAGCAACCCAAGTGTACAATGACAGAAGAATGGATAAACAAAATGTGGTATAGACATACAACAAAATATTACGCAGCCTTAGGAGGAAAGAAATTCTGATGCATGCTACAACATGGATGCACCTTGAGGATATCATGCTAAGTGAAATAAGTCAGTCACAAAAACCCAATATTGTATGAGTATACTTACATAAGGTACCTAGAGTAGACACACTGATAAAGACAGAAAGTAGAATGGTGTTTCCTTCAGTGGCTGGGGGAAGGGGCACGGGGTGCTATTGTTTAATGGATAGACAGTCTCAGTTTTCCAAGATGAAAAGTTCTAAAGGTGGATGGTTGTGAGGCCTGCACAATAATGGGAATGACTTAATACCACTGAACTGTATATATAAAAATGGCTAAGATAGCACATTATATGTTACATGTATTTTATTTTATTGTATTTTTTATTTTTTATTTTTTTGAGATGGAGTCTCGCTCTGTTGCCCAGGCTGGAGTGCAGTGGCATGATCTTGGCTCACTGCAAACTCCGCCTCCCGGGTTCATGCCATTCTCCTGCCTCAGCTTCCCATGTAGCTGGGACTACAGGCACTCGTCACCATGCCTGGCTAATTTTTTGTACTTTTGGTAGAGACGGGGTTTCACCATGTTAGCCAGGATGGTCTCGATCTCCTGACCTCGTGATCCGCCTGCCTCAGCCTCCCAAAGTGCTGGGATTACAGGCACGAACCACCACGCCTGGCCTGTTACATGTATTTTAGAACACTTAATAGAATTGTCTTTCTCATGAGATCTGACTTTGGAGGTAACCACTACCTATGTGATTTGGAAAAGATTAACAGCAGCATTTTTACAATTAATTGAGTGTTGATTACCTATTAAGAGCTATACACACATCTCATTTAACCCTCACTACAACTCCCATAAGCTTTATTGTTCCATTATTTCATAGGAGGAAACTGAGGTACAGAAAGTGTGAATGTCTTTTCCATAATCAGATAGGTATTAAGTGGCAGAGGGTTGGAATCCAGAAGTGGCTCTGAAGTTCACACATCTATCATGCTGCCTCATGTAGTTGCCATCCATTAAGCCTCCAGCAGTTACATGGATGACATTTCTAGAAAGAGGCAGAGCCAGAATGCAAACTCAGGTTTGTCTGACTCTAAAACTCCATCCTTGGTCCACTACATACTGCTGAACTGATTTTATTTATTGTGAAGACAAACTTATATCTTGTTCAATGACTCTCATCTTGACTGAGGCATTTTCCCATTTGATACTATAGGAGATAACACTGATTGAACTCTTCATGTGTGCCAGGCACTGTTCTAAGAACTTTGCATAGATTAACTGATTTAATACTCACAACAACCCCAAGAGGCAGATTCCATCACTGTCCCCATATTAGAGATGGGAAATCTGATGCACAGAGAGATGAAGTAAGCGTGCCCATGGACAAAAAGCTAGTGGTTGGCTGGGCAAGGTTACAAAGCCAGGCAGGCAGTGTCTAAAAAGGTCATGCTCTGTAAACACCCAGCTACACTGTGTAATTAGAATTCACCCTGAGGATTTGGCAGAAAGTCTACACCAACAAACTTTGATTAAATAAAATATTTAGTGATGGAATGTGATGATATTCTAGAAGGTATTGTCTTTTAGAAGCAGAAAATCCTATCTGCTATTGATTTAGTTGGATTTTTTTGCAGACATTTCGGCAGAACTTATTTGTATTTCTTTTAAAAAGTTGTTACATCATCAGGCTGCTGTGTTCAATGGCTTCTAGAAGCCATTTGACCCTTTCATGGTAAAAGTTGGATGATGACAAAAGATGCTACGCTATGTGAAACAACTGGATTTCAGGGCAGTTTTGAGGTTCTCTTTAGAATCCAGCATATTTTGACTTCAGATGAGGCCCTTGATGAAATGGAGCTTGAAATGTGACACCTGCTAAAAAGGCAAACTGAGGCACAATAAATTTTGAAAGAGTTGAGTTGTGCAAACAGTGATTCATGAATCTGGTAGTTCCAAATTAGAAGTGGCTTGGAAGCTCCACCAGAGGAACACGAGAGGGAGGTTTTTATAGGATAAACTTGGAAGTAAAGCAAAGCAAATATTTGATTGGTTATAGTCATATGGCTGCCTTATTTGGTCTCTCTTGCTGGAAGACCCCTAGTTATATAACGATAAGTGTTTTGGCTGCTCCTGATTGGTTGAGCTTAAGTTCTATTTTTCTTTAATATAGGCATTTATAAGAAAAATAGCTCAAGTTAAGTTTTGCTCATGCTGCAAATCAAGGAGGGTTAAACTCACTGATGAGGCCTACCTGGCTTGGTCTGCTCAGGGATTCTTCAGGCCTGGTCTCCTTTTTAATTTACTTTCACATGCCTCCTGGGACCAGGAACTGGACTGGCAACCTCCCAGAGTTGGTGTAACTGGAGAAGGAGGTGGTTGAGGCACTTCAAAAGCCTCAAAGCACTGTGTGTCACTGACTCAACTCACCTAGTGCTCTCACCTGGATCCTTGCACCTGGCATCTGCAGGGGAGGCAAAGTCATCTTTACCCATCACACTCAGTGGATACCCTTTTGTTTAGTGCATCCAATGATCTACAGCAATTCTTATACATGCTAGAGTTGAGTAATGATTGCTCTAGGTTAAAGAAATGAACAAAAGTCTATATACACTGACGACTGGGTGTTCAAACATTCTGCCCTTAAGGGAACCATCAAATCTTTGGCGAAGGTGGAGGGTGAATGGAGATTTCTGGTGTTCTTGTTTGCCTAAAGGGTTCAAAGTGGTTCCATTTCGTTTTAAAGCTCAGCACATATAACCTTAATATATGTTAATGGAGATGTTTGTGACTGTGAGTTGAACACATATGATTGTGGTGGGTGCATGAGATGGGGAGGAGGATGTGGGCTTAGGTTGTAAAGTCAGCTCAATAAATTAAAGGTTTTAATCCCATCTGCTTAGACAAACCTGCTGAGGGCTTCAGGCAAGGGGCTCAGTGAAGGTCAAATATATATAGTTCAGCAAGCAAAAACTAACCTGAAAGCAACATGAGTTCCCTCCTTGCATTTCTCCAAGTGAAGGACTAGCACAGTGGTGAAGATTGGCATTAGACCCAGAATGCCTGGGCATAAATCCTGGTTGTGCCACTTACTAGCTGGATCACTTTAAAAAAGTTACTTAATGTGGGTAAAGTAGGATTACTTTAAGATAGAACTACCTCACACAATTGTTGGGAGGATTGAAATGAAGGGAAATACAAGACAGGTGCTTAGAATAGTGCCTGGTACATGGTAAATCCTAAATAAGTTTTAACTCAAGAGCTGTAAAATCACATTTTCTCTCATTCTCTGCAAGCTGCTCAACATTTCTCTTAAGAATTACCCAAATTTCTTCCACTAGCCCTTTACCTCTTCCTCCTCTTGTTGCTTCTGGATCTTCAAAAGCCAAAAGCACCATAGTAAAGGGAAGTTACCAGGAAGAAACTAACTAGAACTCTTGAATTGAGTGGAAAGATGTCTAGGAAAAGGTACACTTCCTTTTCATGCACATATAAGGCATTGTTGTCATCTCATTATCTTTACCATTATTGGAAGCAACACACTCCAAATAGCGATTAAGAATAAAATTATATAGCATTCTATTATAAAGACACACGCAAACGTATGTTTATTGCAGTACTTTTCACAATAGCAAAGACTTGGAACGAACTCAAATGCCCATCAATGATAGACTGGATAAAGAAAATGTGGCACATATACATCACGGAATACTATGCAGCCATAAGAAGGATGAGTTCATGTCCTTTGCAGGGGCATGGATGAAGCTGGAAACCATCATCCTCAGCAAACTAACACAGGAACAGAAAACCAAACACCACATGTCCTCACTCATAAGTGGGAGTCGAATAATGAGAACACATGGACACAGGGAGGGGAACATCGCACACCAGGGCCTGTTGGGGGGTGGGGGACTAGGGGAGTGATAGCATTAGGAAGAATACCTAATGTCAATGACAGGTTGATGTGTGCAGCAAACCACCATGGCATGTGTATACCTATGTAACAAACCTGCATATTCTGCACATGTATCTCAGAACTTAAAGTATATATATATATATATTATATATATATATATATATAAAAGGAACTTCCAAGTCAATGCCCTCTGAGTTTGAATCTTTGCTTCGCTGAGACCACAGGAAGGTTTCAAAGTCAACAGAATCTGTTTCTTTTTCTATAAGGTGTGGTTGATAATACTGATCTTATCGGGTTATTGTGAAGCTTAAAGCTGGCAGTATCGTAATGTGCTGGCATACAGTAAGTGCTCAGGAATTGGGAGTCATTGTTACTATATTTCACTCCTTCTACAAAAATAAGAGGCAGGATGGGAGGCAAACATCAAGGTGGAAACCATCCAGCACTACTTCAGGCTAATACTAATAGAAATGCTGCTTTGGGGTTTGTTCTTAATATTGTAGCCCCCAGGACTTTCATCTTTAGCCTACTGGTCCTTGCTGCTTTACCCAGAATCAAGAAAATCTGTCTCTGCAGAGTTCACCTTTTCCAGAAGCTGAGTAAGAAAGAGAAAAACAAAGCCTAGTTTCCCAGGTTGCTATTCTCTCAAGATAAGAAAAGCCACTTGGAAGGTACCATGAACAGAGGACGGGGAATGAGATGGAGGCCCAAAAGTTTAGTAGAGGAAGGTGCGGGTCCCCAGGCCCCTAGAAGCCGGCTGTCTTCCAGGTCTAATTGCAGCACATTCCTGAGATCTGTCGTCACCAAGCCATGATGCAAACGCCTCAGCATTGTGGGTGGAGAGGAATTAGAATATCTATGAAAGTCACACAAAAACATATGCTGACCCCTTCAGACCTGTGATCATATTCTAAGTGGAGCCAAACTAAATGAAATCAAGGTCTCTGTCCAGCGTTTGAGAGCCAGTGAAAATAGGAACTCAGTGTTTCTCTAAATACACAGAGTGTATTACCTTAGTCATAAAATTGGGGACTTTCAAATCTAATTTGTTCAGCCCTAGTGCTGTTGAAGGCTGGGCAGGGTTCCAAAGGAAATCACCTCCACGCAAACAGAGATTAGCAGCTCTCCACTGGAGACATATGGGAATGATTCCCTATAATCTCCAGTAATTGTGGCTGCATTACATTCAAATCCTGTTTTCAATTTTCTTAAACTTCTAGACTGATTGTGTTATTAAATCATGCTGGCTGATGTGTTTAATAAGGACCTATTAAATGTTTATAAAATTAGGGAAATAAATATGGGCTTTTAGTCAGATCGCCCAATGGATCTGGTAACCTATTGTTAAAATAACAGCCCTGCTGTTAAAACTGCTTCTCCTGACTGCATTGGCTGGTACTCACTTTAAAACATTATCCCAACATTCATGCAGAGCTGTTTATTCTAACACTCCATTCACTAAAGAATTTGAGCCCCGCCCCCATCCCTAGGCTCCACTCCACAAAAAAAGAAATACATTCAAAGAAGACTAACTAACTGTAAGATATAGTGTCTTGGCTGTCAAGAAATGTCACCTCTGCTTCCAAAGAAGTAGTGATACAAACAATTTTGAGAGAAGACCCAGAGGGACCAGTTTTGTTGTTGTTGTTATTGTTGAAACCTTCACCTGGCTTAATTTCAGCACAGAAATTGCATTTAAGTTCTCCAAGGCCTTCAGTCAGAAGGTATGATCGGCCTTTAGAGAGGGAAGGAAAACTTGGCTAGAATTTATACAGCAGGGACAGAGAATGAATACAATCTATGCTTCAGACAGATGGGCTTACTTAGGAATTATTTTATCCATTGAATCTTGGTGATCATGGCTGGCTTGAGAAGTTTAGAAGTTCTCTATGACATGGCTCAGACTAGTGCAGTACCATTGGCTTCACTGGCATTTGAAAGCAAAGACTAGAAATGTCTGCAGAATGGATCCAGGCATGGAGGCCTATGCTCTCTTAAGAGGGAAGAATGGAGTATGGACCAAGTTAGGGGGCTTGCCTTTAGCTTTATATTCTGTAGCCACTCGACATGGGAGAGGCATTTCCCTGTCCAAGAAACCTCCTTTTCCTTATCTCTAAAATGGAGATATTGACAGTATCGACCTCTTGTGTAGATTAAATAGGACGTAGTGTCCGGCACACAGGAGGGGCTCTAGTGTTGTTGCTCAAAAAACGAGAAGTGGAGAAGTAGAGGCTATGGTCCAAATCAGTGATCTCTTTTGAAGTGCTAAAAATAACTATGAAGCGATGTTAATAATAAATATTAATACAATATTAGCTGTCTGAGCATGCTCCTGAGTGCAGCATTAAACCCAGTACCGCATGATTCTGTCCAAAGCAATTCCCTAATACAGACACAAAACCATAACTTCAATCCTCCCTGCCAAAACACTCTAAGCCACCTGGCCTTAAACCACAGTTTCCTACACCCTCGACCACAGCTCAAATAATTCTATTATCTTCAGGGCAAATGCAAACCCCACTTTCTTGGATGGATTAACCTTTGAGTTTCCCCTAAGGAAAGAGAGGGCAATTAAACAATCTTTCTGGTACTTAAAAAAAAAAAAAAGGCCAACAAACCACATCATTATCTTGGTATAAACACACCTCCTTAAAATATTTTATTTCTAACAAGTGTGTACTGAGTTCCCCAACTTGCCTACTGCCTCCACCTCCATTCCAGAATATGGTAAAATGATTGGGGGGCTGGCCTGGTTCACATTAGAGACTCTGCAAGGTTGGGGGAGAATTGGATATAAGGTTAATATTTGGCAGAACCTTGTAAATGACCTGATTGTTATTTTATATTGGCTAGAGCCTCCAAATCACTGCGTCTTGCCAGAAAGACCCGAGTCTGGCCAGGTAGTTACACACAACAGTGTCATAAGCCTGCTCCATGGAGGGACACACTTACTCTGTGTGTGTTTGTGTGTGTGTGTGTGTTTTCTGTATTTGCACAGGCCCCCACTGTTCTGCTTATGCCCAGCCAAAATACAGCAGAAACCCAGCACAGCAATTATTTTTACGAATTTTGTTTTGGTCTGCCCTCAGGGGAACTTCTCCCAGTTTAATTGTCTGGGGGGATTGTTTCCTTGTGGGATTTTATTTCAAAACATTCCTGTTAAAATTTCTTTCTGAGGGGAAAGGAAAGAGAGGATGATTTTTTTTTTAATCTACTTAAACACACAAACCTACAATCACATAAAAATTCACCAAACTATGTATTCTGAAATTAATAGAGGTGTTTTGTGATGCATAGATTTTTAAATTATTTGTCTAAAGATATGTTTAGAATTGATTATATTAAAGCTGTATAAATCTTGAATTCCCTTCCCCTACTTCCATGCCTTGGAAATGAATTCAAGCAAACCAACTGAATTTTAAGTTAAGACAAACAGGGGGAGAGATCATTCATCTCCAGTTATACATGAAATAGCTTATAATAGTGGATGCTGAGTTCATGAAGTATATGTTCAACCCCCTTTGATATAAATTCCATCATCAGCTCACAAAGAAATTGTATTTATGCATAAGACAGTGCTCTCTAACATGAACTCCTATAAATTATGAGAACAGAAAATCCAAATTTATAAGATGCCATTTCTGGATTTATTTTTAATGCTCTCTCCCGCATATTACCAAATAAATGCCACATTAGCAGAGCATGAAAGGCTTTTTACTGGCATAAGCTACGACTCTGAAATTCACAGCACAGACTGGGCTGGGTTTAGGTGCAAATGAACGAGCAAACAGAAAGTATGGGAGGGATCCCGTGCTTGGGGGTGCTTAGGAGGTCCAAAGGCCTGTTGTTTCCTGTAGTGTAGATAAGCTGGTCATTTTTCTTGGAAGGAAGGCACATTTCCTGATTCGTTAACAATATTAAACATAGGTGATTATTGGCATTTCCTAAGAAATATTTGTTTTCCCTTCCAAACTCCACACGTAGGATAAGACTTAATCCTCCTCTCTATCTTCTACTAATTCATTCAGCAGTTCATGTGTCTGTTCATTCGTTCATTTATTCATCAAATGTTATTGACCGCTTCAAGTGTGTCAATCATTCAGCTATGGAACTGAGGATATGGAATCTAGAAGGAAGATAATACAGGGTAGTAGTTAGAACACAAGCTGTCAAGTCATTCTGCCTAAGTTATACATGAAGAAATAATAATAGTATTAATAATATTGCTTACTTGGTGCCAGCCAGTATTCTAGGTTTTATATTATTACATGAGTTAACTCATATAATATTCCTACATACCTATGAGGTTAGATGCTATAATTTATTATTTTAACTATGAGAAACTTGGTTTAAAATGATCTGATAGTAAGGATAGAGCTGGCATTTGAACCTATGGTTTCAAGGTCAGCAGATTGAGTCACTGTGTTGAAAAATGTAGGTGTTCCTAAATCAATCTATCAGTCAATCATCAATCCCCCAGCTCTGCCTTTCTCTGACTGTGTGACCTTGGGTAAGTTAGTTAACCACTCAGTGCTTTAATGTTCTTATCTATAAATGGAGATAATAATAGTACCTGCCTCATATCATAGTGGTGACAATTAAGGGAAAACTTATACATGTGCAGCACTTAGAACAGTGCCTGGCACAGGTATGTGCTCAGTGCTCACTCTTAATAGTAATTATCATCATTATGTGACAAATCTCCTTTCTTGTTACATACAATGGATGCATTAAGACATCAGGGCTTGGCAAGATGGAAGAATAGATGGCTCCACTGATTGTCCCCACCATAAGGACACCAATTTAACAACTATTTACACAGAAAAAAGCTTCTTAACAACCAAAAATCAGACGAGTCCTCACAGTACCTGGTGTTAACTTTGTATTGCTGAAAGAGGCACTGAAGAAGAAAAATAGTCTGGCATCTCTGATGCCACCCCTCCCCAACCCCCAGCAGCAGCTGTGTGGTGCTGAGAGTGTCTCTGGGTGCTGGGGGAGGGAGAGCAGAGAAACTGTGAGGCATTGAACTCAGTGCTGTCCTGTTAGAGCAGAAAGGAAAATTGGACCAAACTTAGCTGACGCTTGCCCATGAAGGAAGCATTTGAACCAGCCCTAGCCAGTTGGGTGGGAATCACTGATCCCAGAGGCCAGAAGCTTGAGTGCCTGCAGACCTCCCCACTGATGGCTATAGTGCTCTGAGGTGCTAAGTAAACTTGAAAGGCAGTCTAGGCCATAAGAACTGCAACTCTTAGGTGAATCCTAGTGCTAAACTGGGCCCAGAGAGAGTGGACTGGGGAGAACTCAACATACTGAGACAAAAACTGGGGTGGCTAAGGGAATGCTGGCCTCACCCCTCCCCTAACCCCAAGCTGCACAGCTTTCAGGTCCGAAAGAGATGCCTTCCTTCTGCTTGAGGAGGGGAGAGGAAAGAGTGGAGGGGCTTTGTCTTTCTTCGTGAATACCAGCTCAGCCACGGCAGGATAGGGCACCAGTCAGAGTTGGGAGGCCCCTGTTTCAGGCCCTAGTTCCCAGGCAACATTTCTAGACACACTCTGGGCCAGAAGGGAATTCGCTGCCTTGAAGGAAAGGACTCAGTCCTGGGAGAATTCATCACCTACTAACTAAAGAGCCCTTGGGCCCTGAATAACCAGCAGCAATACCCAGCTACTACATCAAGGGCCTTGGGTGAGCCTCTGAGAGTTGCTGGATTCAGGAACCAGTACAGCCGCAAGAGAGTAGAACACCAAGCAGGCTCTTGGGGTCCCTGATTCCAGGGCTTGACTTGTGGATGGCATTTCTGGACCTGCTCTGGGCCAGAGAGGAGCCCAAACTTGAAGGGTGAGTCCCAGGCCAGGCAGCACTCTCTACAAGCTGACTTAAGAGCTCTGAGACATTAAGAGAACATCCTAGGTAGTCTTACCATATTCCCCATGGCCTGTGGTGGTGGCTACAGGGTGAGGCTCCTCTGCCTTTGGAAAGGGGAGGAAAGACTGAGAATGACTGTGTCTTGTGGTTTGAGTGCCAGCCAAGTCACAGTACAATAGAACACCAAGTGGATGTCTAAGGTTTTTGACTCCAGTATCTCACTCTTGGATGGTACTTCTAGACCCACCAGGGCCTAGGGAAACTTGCCGTTCTGAAGGGAAGAAGAACACAGGCTTGACTGGCTTTGTGACCTGCTGATTATAGAACACCAGGGTCTTGAGCGAACATAAGCGGTACCCAGGGAGTGGTTACAGCAGGCCTTGGGTGAGACTCAGTGCTGTTCTGGCTTTAGCTCTGACACAGTGCAGTCATAGTGGAAGTGGCCACAGGGATGCTTGTGTCACTCCACCCCCAGCTTTAGGTGGCTCAGAAGAGAAAGAGAGAGAGACAGAGAGAGAGAGAGAGGGAGAGAGAGAGAATGAGACTCTATTTGTTTGGGAGAAAGTAAGAGAAGAGAACAAGCGTCTCTACCTGGTAATCCAGAGAATTCTTCTAGACCTTGTCCAAGACCACCACCAGTCTGCAAGAACCACAGTGTTACTGGTCTGGGGGTATTCCCTAAACCAGATACAGTTTAGTTTATAACACCCAAGTACTTTCAAATATCCGGAAAGCTTTCCCAAGAAGGATGGGTACAAACAAGCTCAGACAGTGAAGTCTACAATAAACACCTAATTCTTTAATGCCTAGACACCAAAGAACATCTACTAGCATCAACACGATGCAGGAAAACATAACCTCACCAAATGAACTAAATAAGCCATCAGGAACCAATCCTGGAGAAACAGAGACATGTGACCTTTCAGACAGAGAATTCAAAGTAGCTGTGTTAATTTCAGAAAGCACAGAGAAGAAATTCAGAATTCTATCAGGTAAATTTAACAAAGAGATTGAAATAATTAAAAAGAATCAAGCAGGAATTCTAGAGCTGAAAAATGCAGTTGGTATACTGAAGAATGCATCAGAGCTCTTTAATAGCAGAATGGATCAAGCAGCAGAAAGAATTAGTAAGCTTGAAGACAGGCTATTTGAAAATACAGAGAAAGAGGAGAAAAAAGATAAGGAATTTTGAAAAAAGAAACATGCCTACAGGATCTAGAAAAATAGCTAAAAAGGGCAGATCAAAGAGTCATTGGCCTTAAAGAGGAGGTAGAGAAAGAAATAAGGATGGAAAGTTCATTCAAAGGGAAAAATAACAAGGAACTTCCCAAATCTAGGAAAAAGATATCAATATTCGAGAACAAGAAGGTTATAGAACACCAAGCAGATTTAACCTAAAGAAGACTACCTCAATGCATTTAATAATCAAATTTCCAAAGGTCAAGGATAAAGAAAGGATCCTAAAAACAGCATGAGAAAAGAAACAAATAACATACAGTGAAGCTCCAAAATGTTCTACTTGGAAGTCTACTTGGTGTCTGGCAACAGACTTTTCAGTGGAAACCTTACAGATCAGGAGAGAGTGGCATGACATATTTAAAGTGTTGAAGGAAAAAAAAATCTTTTACTCTAGAATAGTATATCTGGTGAAAATATCCTTCAAACATGAAGAAGAAATAATGATATTCCCAGACAAACAAAAGCCGAGGGATTTCATCAACACCAGACCTGTCTTACAAGAAATGCTAAAGGGAGTACTTCGATCAGAAAGAAAGGGATGTTAATGAGCAAAAAGTAATCGCCTGAAGGTACAAAAGTCACTGGTAATAGTAAGTACACAGAAAAACACAGAATATCAAAACACCAACTGTGATGTCTAAACTACTCTTATCCTAAGTAGAAAGACTAAATGATGAATCAATAAAAAATAGCTACAATTTTGTAGACAAAAGACAGTACAAAAAGATATAAATAGAAACAACAGAAAGTTAAAAAGCAGGGGGACAAAGTTAAGGCATAGATTTCTGCTTCTTCTTCTTATTATTTTTTTTTTTTTTGAGACGGAGTCTCGCTCTGTCATCCAGGCTGGAGTGCAGTGGTGCGATCTTGGCTCACTGCAACCTCCGCCTCCCAGGTTCAAGCAATTCTCCCACCCCAGCCTCCCAAGTAGCTGGGATTACAGGTGTGCACCACCACGCCCAGCTAATTTTTTGTATTTTTAGTAGAAACGGGGTTTCACCATTTTAGCCAGAATGCTCTCGATCTCCTGACCTCATGATCCGCCAGCCCCAGCCTCCCAAAGTGCTGGGATTACAGGCATGAGCCACTGTGCCCAGCCAACTTTTTGTTATTAATAGTTTTCTTTTTGCTTGTTCATTTATGCAAACAGTGTTAAGTTGTTATCAGAGTAAATAATGGGTTATAAAATAGTATTTCTGTTAAGATTGTTTTTTGTTAAGATTGTTTTTGTATCTCAAAAAATTTGAAATAATATCAAGCATCTTCTCTGATCACAATAGAATAAAACTAGAAATTAATAATGAGGAATTTTGGAAACTATACAAATACATGGAAATTAAACAATATGCTCTTGAATGACCAGTGGGTTAATGAAGAAATGAAGAAAGAAATTGAAAAATTTCTTGAAACAAATGATAATGGAAACACAACATATCAAAACCTATGAGATACAGCAAAAGCAGTATTAAGAGGGAAATTTATAGCTATCAGTGCCTACATCAAAAAAGAGAAAAAACTTCAAATAAACAATCTAACAATGCATCTTAAAAAACTAGAAAAGCAAGAGTAAAACGAATCCAAAGGAAGTAGAAGAAAAGAAGTAATAAATATCAGATCAGAAATAAATGAAATTGAAATGAAGAAAACAATACAAAAGATCAATGAAATAGAAGGTTTTTTTTAAGTTAAACAAAATTGACTAACCTTTAGCGTGACTGAGACAAAAGGAGAGAACATCCAAATAAATACAACTAGAAATGAAAAAGGGGCCATTACGACTGACGCTGCAGAAATTCAAAGGATCATTAGTGGCTACTATGAACAACAATATGCCAATAAGTTGGAAAATCTGTAAGAAATGAACAAATTTCTAGACACATACAACCTACCAAGATTGAACCAGGAAGAAGTCCAAAACATAAACAGACCAGTAACAAGTAACACGATCAAAGCTGTAATAAGTTTCCCAGTAAAGAAAAGCCCAGGACCTGATGGCTTCACTGCCGTATTCTACCAAATATTTAAAGAGAAACTAATTCCAATTTTACTCAAACTATTTCGAAAAATAGAGGAGAAAATTCTTCCAAACTCATTCAACAAGGGTAATAATACCCCAATACCAAAACCAAAGACACATGAAGAAAATAAAACTACAGGCTACAATATTCTGTATTATGTATACTATACTACAATATTCATCTCTGATGAATAGTGATGCAAAAATTCTCAACAAAATACTAGTAAACTGAATTCAGCAATACATTAGAAACATCATTCATCATGATCAAGTGGGGTTTATCCCTGGGATGCAAGGATGGTTCAACATAAGCAAATTAATCAATAAACTATATTATATCAACAGAATGAAGGATAAAACTATATGATCATTTCAACTGATGCTGAAAAACTATTTGATAAAATTCAACATTCCTTCATGATAAAAATCCTCAAAAAAACTGAGTATAAAAAGAATAGACCTCAACATCACAAAAAGATCATCATGTAGGCACATAGTTATTATCAGGTTATTGCAAGGCAAGACAAAGGAAAGAATCTTAAGAGCTGTGAGGCAAAAATATCACATAAACTATAAAGGAAAACCTATCAGATTAACAGCAGATTTCTCAGGAGAAACCCTAAAGGTAGAAGGGATTGTGTCCTATTTTTAGCCTCCTTAAACAAAACAATTATCAGCCAGGAATTTTGTATCCAGCAAAACTAAGCTTCATAAATGAAGGAAAGATACAGTCTTTTCCAGAAAAATAAATGCTGAGAAAATTCACCATTACCAAGCCAGCACTATAAGAACTGCTCAAAAGAGCTCTAAATCTTGAAACAAATCCTCAAAATACGCCAAAATAGAACCTCCTTAGGCATAAATTTCACAGGGCCTATATAACAATAACACAATGAAAAAGGCATAAAGTAGTCAGGCAACAAATAGTAAGATGAATAGAATAGTACCTCCCATCTTGATACTGACATTGAATGTAAGTGGCCTAAATGCTCCACTGAAAAGATAACAGAATGGCAGAATGGATAAGAGTTCACCAATCAAGTTTCTGCTGTCATCAGGAGACTCACCTGACACAAAAGGACTCAAATAAAGTTAAGGTAAAGGGGTGGAAAAATATATTTCATGCAAATGGACACCAAAAGCAAGCAGGAGTAGCTATTCTTATATCAGACAAAACAAAACAACAGCATTTAAAAAAGACAAAAAGGGACATTATATAATGATAAAAGGACTAGTCCAACAGGAAAATATCACAATCCTAAATATATATGCACCTAACACTGGAGCTTCAGAATTTATAAAACAATTACTACTAGACCTAACAGCTCTAGACAAGTCACGAAGACAGAAAGTCAACAAAGAAACAATGGACTTAAACTATACCCTGCAACAAATGACTTGACAGATATTTACAGAACATTCTATACAATAAGTGCAGAATATACATTCTATTCATCAGCACATGGAACATTTTCCAAGGTAGACAATATGATAGGCCACAAAACAAGTCTCAGTACACTTAAGACAATTGAACTTATATCAAGTACTCTCTCAGAGTGGAATAAAATGAAATCAACTCTAGAAGGAACCCTCAAAACCATGTAAATATGTGGAAATTAAATAACCTGCTCCTGAATGATTATTGGGTCAAAAATGAAATCAAGATGGAAATTTTAAAAATTATTTGAATTGGATGATAATAGCGACACAACCTATCAAAACGTCTGGGATACAGCAAAAGTGAGGCTAACAGGAAAGTTCATAGTACGAAATGTCCACTTTGAAAAGTCTGAAAGAGCATAAATAGACAATCTAAGGTCACACCTCATGGAATTGGAGAAACAAGAACAATCCAAACACAAACCCCAGCAGAAAAAAAGAACAAAGATAAGAGCAGAACTAAATGAAATGGAAACAACAACAACAAATACAAAAGATAATGAAACAGAAACCTGGTTCTTTGAAAAGATAAATAAAATTGATAGACCTTTAGCAAGATTAACTAAGAAAAGAAGAGAGAAGATCCAAATAAGCTCAATTAGAAACAAAATGGGAGATACCACAACTGATACCACAGAAATACAAAAGATTATTCAAGGCCACTATGAACACTTATGCACATAAACTAAAAAACCTAGAGGAGATGGACAAATTCTTGGAAATATACAACCCTCCTAGATTAAACCAGGAAGATATAGAATCTCTGAACAGGCCAATAAGAAGCAGCAAGATTGAAATGGTAATTTAAACATTCCATGCAAATGGACACCAAAAGCAAGCAGGAGTACCTATTCTTATATCAGACAAAAAAAACAACAGCATTTAAAAAAGACAAAAGGGGACATTATATAATGATAAAAGGACTAGTCCAACAGGAAAATATCACAATCCTAAATATATATGTGAGTCCAGGACCAGATGGACTCACAGCTGAATTCTATCACACATTCAAAGAGGAATTGGTACCAATCCTCTTGACACTATTCCAAAAGACAAAGAAAGAGGGAATCTTACCTAAATCATTCTATAAAGCCAGTATCACCCTAATACCAAAACCAGGGAAAGGCATAAAAAAAAATACAGACCAATATTCCTAATGAACATAGATGCAAAAATCCTCAGGAAAATACTAGTGAACCCAATCCAACAGCATATCAAAAAGATAATCTACCATGATCAATTGGGTTCCATACCAGAGATGCAAGGATGGTTTAATATCAATAAGTGGTTTAAGTTAATAAATGTGATACAACACATAAATAGGATTGAAAACAAAAACCACATGATTATCTCAATAGAAGCAGAAAATACATTTGATAAAATTCAGCATCACTTTATGATTAAAACTCTCAGCAAAATTGGCATAAAAGGGACATACCTTAAGGTAATAAAAGCCATTTACAGGAAACCCACAGCCAACATTGTACTGAATGGGGAAAAGTTGAAAGCATTTCCCCTGGGAACTGGAACAAGACAAGGATGCCCACTTTCACCACTTCTATTCCACATAGTACTGGAAGTCCTAGCCAGGGCAATCAGACAAGAGAAAGAAATAAAGAGCATCCAAATTGGTAAAGAGGAAGTCAAACTGTCACAGTTTGCTGATGATATGATCATATATCTAGAAAACCCTAAAGACTCATCCAAAAAGCTCCTAGAACTGGTAAATGAATTCAGCAAAGTTTCAGGTTACAAAATTAATGCACACAAATCAATAGCTCTGCTATACACCAACAGCAACCAAGCTGAGAATCAAATCAAGAACTCAACCCCTTTCACAATAGCTGCAAAAAATAAAATAAAATTCTTAGTATATCTAACCAAGGAGGTGAAAGACCTGTACAAGGAAAAAAACTACAAAACACTGCTGAAAGAAATCATAGATGACACAAACAAATGGAAACACATCCTATGCTCATGGACGGGTAGAATCAATATTGTGAAAATGACCATACTGCCAGGGGTGGTTTCAAGATGGCCGAATAGGAACAGCTCCAGCCTACAGCTCCCAGCATAAGCAACGCAGAAGATGGGTGATGTCTGCATTTCCAACTAAGCAAAGGGCACACCAGGAGATTATATCCCATGCCTGGCTCAGAGGGTCCCATGCCCACAGAGCCTCACTCATTGCTAGCACAGCAGTCTGAGATCGATCTGCAAGGTAGCAGCGAGGCTGGGGGAGGGGTGCCCACCATTGCTAAGGCTTGAGTAGGGAAACAAAGCAGCTGGGAAGCTCCAACTGAGGGGAGCCCACCACAGCTCAAGGAGGCCTGCCTGCCTCTGTAGACTCCACCTCTGGGGGCAGGACATAGCCAAACAAAAGGCAGCAGAAACCTCTGCAGACTTAAATGTCCCTGTCTGACAGCTTTGAAGAGAGTAGTGGTTTTCCCAGCACGGAGTTTGAGATCTGACAATGGACAGACTGCCTCCTCAAGTGGGTCCCTGACACCCGAGTAGCCAAACTGGGAGCCAAACTACTCAGCCATAAAAGGAAATGAAATAATGGCATTTGCAGCAACCTGGATGGAATTGGAGACTTATTCTAAGTGAAGTAATGGAAATTGGAATGGAAATTTCCAAACATTTGAGAACAAATGTTCTCACTCATTTGTGGGAGCTAAGCTGTGAGGATACAAAGGCATAAGAATGACATATTGGACTTTGGGGACTTGGGAGAAAGGGTGGGGGTGACAACGGATAAAAGACTACACATTAGGTACAGTGTACACTGCTGTGGTGATGGGTACACCAAAATCTCAGATATCACCACTAAAGAACTTATTCATGTAACCAAACACCACCTGTTCCCCCAAAATCTATTGAAATATAATAATTAAAAGTAAGAAAAAAACATAACAAAATCAGTAGCATTTCTATATGTCAACAGTGAACAATGTGGAAAAGAAATGTAAAAAGTAATAACATTTACAATAGCCACAAATAAAATTAAATATCTAGGAATTAACCAAAGAAGTGAAAGTGTGCTATAATGAAAACTATGAAACACTGACGAAAGAAATTAAAGAGTACACCAAAAAAATAATAAAAAAAGTTATGTTCATGGATTGGAAGAATCAGTATTGTTAAGATATATATACTACCCAAAGCAATCTACAGATTCAGTGCAATCCCTATCAAAATACCAATGACATTCCTCGCAGAAATAGAAAAAAATTATCCTAAAATTTATATGGAACCACAAAAGACCCGGAATAGCCAAAGCTATCCTAGGCAAAAATAACAAAAGTGAAGAAATCACACTACCTGACTTCAAATTACATAGAGAGCTATAGTGATCAAAACAGCATGGTACTGACATAAAAACAGACACACATATCAATGGAACAGAACAGAGAACCCAGAAACAAATAAACGCACCTACAGTGACTTCATTTTTGACAAAGATACTAGGAATATACAGTGGGAAAAAAGATAGTCTTTTCAATAAATGGTGCTGGCAAAACCAGATATCCATATGTAGAAGAATGAAGCTATACTCCTGCTTTTCACCATATACAAAAATCAAATCAAAATTGATTAAAGACTTTAAGAACTCAAACTATGCAACTACTACAAAAAAAAAAACATTGGGGAAAATCTCCAGGACACTGGTCTGGGCAAAAATTTCTTAAACTATATCCGACAAGCATAGGCAACAAAAGCAAAAATGGACAAATGGGATGACTTGAAGTTAAAAAGATATTGCACAGCAAAGGAAACAATCAACAAAAAGCAAAGAGACAACTCACAGAATGAGAGAAAACATTTGAAAACTATCCCTCTGATAAGAGATTAATAACCAGAATATATAAAGAGCTCAGATAACCCTATAGGAAAAAGTCTAGTAATCCAGTCAAAAAATGGGCAAAAGATTTAAATAGACATTTCTCAAAAGAAAACATACAAATGGCAAATATGCATATGAAAAGGTGCTCAACATCTTTGATCATCAGAGGAAGGCAAATCTAAACTACAATGAGATATCACCTCACCCCAGTTAAATGGCTCATATCCAAAACAGGTAATAACAAATGCTGACGAGGATTGCTGTTGGTGGCAATGTAAATTAGTACAACCACTATGGAGAACAGTTTGGAGGTTCCTCAAGACAGTAAAACTAGAGCTACCATATGATCCATCAATCCTACTGCAGTAGGATTCAGTAATTTAGTATAGTAATTTAGCATACTAATTTAGAGCTAATTCCATCAGCTCTCCAAAGCTTCAGTATCCTGCTTAGTATACCAAATTCTTTAGTATACTAAATTAGTATACCAAATTCTTTAGTATACTAAATTAGTATACCAAATTCTTTAGTATACTAAATTAGTATACCAAATTCTTTAGTATACTAAATTAGTATACCAAATTCTTTAGAAAGAAAATTAGAATACTGAAGAGGTATCTGCGCTCCCATGTTTGTTGCAACACTGTTTACAATAGCCAAGATTTGGAAACAACCCAAGTGTCCATCAACAGATGAATGGATGAAGAAATGTGGTACATATACACAATGGAGTACTATTCAGCCATAAAAAAGAATGAGATCCTGTCATTTGCAACAACATAGATTAAACTGGAGGTCATTATGTTAAGTGAAATAAGCCAGGCATAGGAAGACAAACATCACATTTTGGGGCTCTAAAAATCTAACAATTGAACTCATGGATATAGAGAATAGAAGGATGGTTACCACAGGCTGGGAATGGTAGTGGGGGAGTGGGGAAGTGGAGGAGGGGATGGTTTACAGGGTAAAAAAAATAGAAAGATAGATATTTGATAGCACAATAGAGTGACTATAGTCAATAATAATTGTACACTTAAAAACAAGTAAAAGAGTGTGACTAGATTGTTTGTAACACAAAGGATAATGCTTGAGGGGATGGATACCCCATTCTCCATGGTGTCATTATTTCACGTTGCGTGCCTGTATCAAAATATCTCATGTACCCCATAAATAGATACATCTACTATGTATCTGCAAAAGTTAAAAGTAAAACAAATTAAAAAGACATCAGAGTTTCATTCTCTTCACAGAATGTTGGTTTGGGAAGGAGCAGCTCAGACAAACACAGTGTTCACCTAGCAGAGATATCAAGAAGGTCTTAGGTCATGAAGGTCAGCTATTAATGGTTCAAGCCAAACCACCAGAACAATCTAGTGAAACATCACTTCCATCACTCTGTAGTTCAAGGTAAGTTTGGGGACTGGAAGGACAGTATTCAGTGCAGCTCTCCAAAGCTTCAGTCCACAACCCAAGTCCCCACATGCAGTTCAACTTCCCACCCCACGTCCTCCCCCAATTATTAGTCTCTTTACAGGAAAGACCTGAGACAGTGTCTCAGATCTTCAGGCTTTTGAGTATTTTCTCTTTTATAAAAAAACTCAAAGGCCATAAGGGCAGGATGCCAAAATATCAAATTGTACAAAAACACTCAACTGGCAACTATTCAATAATAGCTCATTATGTCCATAGAGTGGTTGACAACTCCCTTTCAGTCTCTATCTTCAGAAATCAGCTACTGTCTGTTTAACGTCCTATCTTTTGTCTCAGGCAATGTTCTTGAGGGCAAGCAACAGAAACTGAATTGGGCTGACTTATGCCAAGAAAGAATTTATCAAAAGGATAGAATAAGATACCAGAGAAAACCAAGTTCAGAAACTATTATCCTGAGGCCAGGCATGATGGCTCATGCCTGTAATCGCAGCACTTTGAAAAGTCGAGGCGTGTGGATCACTTGAGGTCAGGAGTTCAAGATGAGCTTGGCCAACATGGTGAAACCCTGTCTCTACTAAAAATACAAAAACTAGCAGGGCGTGGTGGTGTGTGCCTTCAGTCCCAGCTATTTGGGAGGCTGAGGCAGGAGAATGACTTGAACCCGGGAAGTGGAGGTTGCAGTGAGCCAAGATCGAGCCACTGCACTCCAGCCTGGGCAATAAAGACTCGGTCTAAAAAAAAAAACCAAAAACCAAAAACCAAACCAAAACAAAACAAACTAAAACTACATAACTATTATCCTGGAAAAAGACCCCATTCTGCCACAAAATGGTGTCCACAAAATAGCGTTTGCTCTGGATGTGAGGCACTTAATGCTGGAACTTGTTTATCCCTGAATCAGGCTGTCTTGGGGGTACCACCATTTTCCTTTTTTTCCCCCCTTGGAAACTACATCTTGCTGTCCAAGTATCACTGCCAAATAACTATCCACAGGCCCTGCTTGATGGAACCCTACCTTCGGATGCAAAGCCAGGAGTGGATACACATGATTGGCAGAGCCTATGCCCATGCCTTTACTGTCAGTGGAATCTTGAAAGCAAGTGTCTGGCATTTTTAGATTCGATAGAAGGAGGTTGTATAATATTTTTCAGCTCAGGCTGCCATAACAAAATATCATAGTCTGTATGGCTTAAACAACAGACATTTATTCCTCACAGGTCTGGAAGCTGGGAAGTCCAAGATAAGTAAGGGCCTTGTCCCTTCTCCTAGCTTCCAGGTGGCTGTCTTCTCCATGTGTTCTTCCATGGCAAAGAGACGGATGGAGAAAAAGAGAGAGAGAGTGTGTGTGTGTGTGTGTGTGTGTTCTGGTCTCTCCTCTTCTTCTTATAAGGATACCAGTGCTATTATGGGGGCCCCCACCCTCATGACCTCATCTAAACCCGAGCACCTCCTAAAAACACCACCTCCAAATACCATAATACTGGGGGCTAGCACTTCAATATACATTTGAGGGAGGATGCAAACATTCAATTCATAATAGAAGTGGACTGTGACTGCCTTGAAATCTCAGAGCTGGAGGATCCCAAAATAACAACAAAAGGGTTTAGGTGTTAACAGCCAAAAATAATGACGAAAGCACGTAACATATTTTCAGTTAGACCAGTGATTCTCTGGGAATGATTTTGCTTATCCCTACTCAGGGATATTCACAAGGTCTAGAGACATTTTTGGTTGTCATAACTGGAAGATGTGTTAGTAGCGTCTAGTGAGTAGATGCCAGGGATGCCACTAAACATTCTACAATGCACAGGACAGCCCACAACAACAAAGGATTAAATGGCCGCAAATATTAGTCATGCCATGATGGAGAGACCCTGAGTTAGACTAAAAGCTCCATGTGGGTGAAAACCCTCTCTGGCTTTTCTCACCTTTATGTCCTGACAAACATCAAAGCATGGACTCCACATGTTCAATAGATAAACAAAAGAGGTGGTGGATTAATATATTTTTGACTTCCCACTAGTTTTAACAGAAAAGGGACCAAGAAATTCTTATTTCTTTTTGCTTGGCTTCTTCCTGGCCACCATGTCTTCTAACATGTGGCTATCCATGCAGCAGACACCTGATACATACTTATCAAATCAATAAATTCAAGGCAAAATCCAGAGTCTAAGTAATGCCTACAAAACCCTAAATAATTTGGCTTTTTGTTCACTCTTCAGCCTCCTTTCCATCCATTTTACCCCTTGCTCACTCTGTTCCAGCCTCACTGGCTTCCTTGTTGTCCTTCCTGCATGTCATCCATGCTCATGTTCCCTCTTCCTGGAATGTTCTCTGCACACTCCACTCTGCAGATAGCCATAGGCTCATTCTCTAGGCCCCTGCCCAGGTCTTTACTAAAATGACCTTTTTGCAATTAGACTTACGGTGATGACCCTTGGTAAAGAAACACCTACCACCCCACCCTTGGCATTCCTGATATCTTTACACTGCTCTTTTATTCCCCACATTCCTGATCACTTATTATAGAATTTACTAATATGTTGTTTTTACTGTTTATTATCTGTCTTCCTCCACTAGAGTGATGTTTTCATTTATCTTATTTATGATGTATATCAAGTACTTAGAGTGGTGCTGACATATAGAGGTGATCAATAAATGTTTCTTGAATGAATAAATAACTGAATCAACCCCCAAACATGGGATGGGCTGAAAATACAAATTGTTTCCCTAAAAGACTTCCTAAAATTCACAGAATGACAGACCCATTGTGGTGCAACAGATGCACAGGACGTCTGGATGTTTGGCAACGTTGGGGGCCAATGCTGGAAGCAAAGCACTGACCTGCCAAATACATCCTCTTGAGGCTTCTTGTGTACCAGACAGGACCCCAGGGCTTCCAAAAATAGCCTCTATTTCTCACAAGTCTATGAAGGAAATATTGGAGTTCAGAGTTTACAAATGAGGAAACTGGGACTCAGGGAGATTAAGTGGCCTTCCCTAGGGGCAATAGAGCTGGAAAGTAATGGAGCTGAAGAAGTGAGCTGGATTTTTCTGATTCCACAACTCATGACCCTGAATCCTACTTCCAAGGGCATTGAGCCTAGCGTGGTGGGGCAGTTCTCTTGGTGTTAGACCTCTGGAGCCTGTACCAAGTGACTATGGAGAGGTGAAGAATGTCCAGATTAACAGGCAAAAAAGGAGGCAAAATCATAGACACCAAACAGGAGACCTCTCCAAACCACCACTTAATTTTCTGACTGCTTAATAGTAATACAATACTGTATTGTGCACATTCAACAATTTCATATTAGCCATCTGATTGGCACCTCGCTACAACCCAATGCATTATTCAGACGAGAAGATTTGTGTCTATCTTCCAGGTAAAGAAATAGAGGTGTGGAATGATATAGTGACTTGTACCCATATGCCTAGGATTGGAATTTAGTGTTCTTTCTGCTATTCTACCTTGCTGCTCAATATCAATTGGAAAAAGAGCCATTTTCGTAAACAAAAAGTATATCTAGGTGTGTACTTGCATGTGCATACATGCATGCATGCATATAAACATACGTGTGTTTGTGTGTATACATGTTTGTATGAATATGTCTTTGTGTGTGCACACAAATGTATACATGCATGTGTGTTTGTGTGTGTGTGTGTGCACGCAGATGTGTGCATACAAGACCCAGACGCTAACCTCAAAAGCAACACCCTGTTTGTTGACTACTTCAGCTGTTAGGTTCTCTACATGCTCCAGATACATTTGGAATTCAAGAAGAGATGGGTGGGTGCTAAGAAACACCCTGAATGAGATGTGAGTCAAGACATCTGGTTTCTAGACCTGCCCTTTTCACTTTCCTCATTTACCTAGACAGGAGTTTGGCCATGTGATTTCTGAAATTGACAGATTCTCTGACCCTGACCTCAGCCTCAGTGTCTCTGCAAGCTGTTCTCTCCTCACACTAGTTTGTTCTCTTTGATCAGTTAATTCCTTATGTCCTGGTTTGAACCCTACTTCCACAAGAAGGTTATTGTCTCTTATAGAGTCCTCTGATTTCCTTTTATGGCATTTAGCATAGCAGTTTAAAAACATCCTTTTATGGCCGGGTGCGGTGGCTCACGCCTGTAATCTCAGCACTTTGGGAGGTCAGGGCAGGTGGATCATGAGGTCAGGAGATCGAGACCATCCTGGCTAACACAGTGAAACCCCGTCTCTACTAAAAATACAAAAAAAAAAAAAAAAAATTAGCCCGGTGTGGTGGTCCGTGCCTATAGTTCCAGCTACTCAGGAGGCTGAGGCAGGAGAATGGCGTGAACCCCAGAGGCGGAGCTTGTGGTGAACCGAGATTGCACCACTGCACTCCAGCCTGGGCCACAGAGCAACACTCCATCTCAAAACAAACAAACAAACAAACAAACAAAAACATCCTTTTATTTCTGTGTTATCTGATCAAAGTCTATCTCCCCTGGTAGGCTGAGGCTTCCACAAGAATGGGAGTCTTGTGACTTCTCCTCACTGCCCTATGCCCAGGGCTGAGCCCTGAATCGTCTTCAGAGCTCCATCATTCTGTGTTGAGTGAATGAATGCAGGACAGGACCTGGATTTGAGCTCAGTTTCCACCGGTAAGAACTTGCGTGAGAAGTAACATCATCTAAAGATCAGTAAACCAGCAAGTGCTTTCTCTCTGTAGCAACATTTTAAGATTAACCATATTTATGACATTTTGGCTTTTGACTAGCTATTCCAATGCTTGTAGTAGATTAAAATATACATATATATTTCAGTATGCTTTAAATATATATGTAATCTTTTATACATATATTTTGATAAGCTTTACATAATATTTTACATATAATATTATATAAAGCTTACCAATATACATGCCAGTAAGCTTTTTGCGAATCTGTGACATAAATATCAGATCCCCCAAATTCTTCATTCCACCATGGCCTTGTTTTTCTTCCTTATACCTGTACTGTATAAGATGT
This sequence comes from Nomascus leucogenys, assembly GCF_006542625.1. Classification (NCBI taxonomy): domain Eukaryota; kingdom Metazoa; phylum Chordata; class Mammalia; order Primates; family Hylobatidae; genus Nomascus; species Nomascus leucogenys. The sequence goes on from NC_044382.1 coordinate 20,207,179, forward strand.
GTCCAAAAGCTCTTGGAATTATTTTGAAAATTAGAAATACTTATCCAAATGAATTGAGTGTAGCTTTACAATGTTTCTTGGGAGTGTCTATTTGCGGAGCCACTTTAGCTAACCGCACAGGAAACTTCATCTCATGACCTATGATTTCACCCTGATTTAAACCAAAATGTTCTACCCAGCTTGCTTACTTTCTTTCTTCCTCACACTTGATGCCAAATGACTTTTGATCCATTTCAGAAGTTAAATTCACACTGCAAGGATGAAAACTGACTGCAATCAAAGCTGTTCAAAATATTCTTGAGACTCGAATGATCTAGCAATGGCAGTCTCACTGGGTTACATCCACAACCTCTCAGGGTGACCACTTTGAACATGGTAGCATTTATATGATTTGTTTTTAAGATAGTCAAATTGCTTGTAGAGTCATAACTCACAATTTCTTGAAGTGAGATCATTAAGATAAAAACTGTTTTTACATAACTGTTCTTATAACATTTAATTTAAACCTTTGATATTATGGGTGGGAAATGAATCAGTAAAAAATGCTATTTATCGATATATCTGTTTAGCCCAGTAGGCTGTAATGTCAGAAGGGTAGAGATCATGTCTCTCATAATGACTGTTTTGTCCCCCAAAACAAGCATAGTTGCCTAGAGGCAATACAATATAGTGGCAATACATTCCAGTTTGCTCAAAATGGTCTCCATTTACTCTGGAGTGTTCTGGGGTAATTTTTTTTTTTTTTTTTTCCAGACGGATTCTTGCTCTGTCGCCCAGGCTGGAGTGCAGAGGCGCAATCTCAGCTCACTGCAAGCTCCGCCTCCTGGGTTCACGCCATTCTCCTGCCTCAGCATCCAGAGTAGCTGGGACTACAGGCGCCCGCCACCACGCCCGGCTAATTTTTTTTTTTTTTTTTGAGACGGAGTCTCACTCTGTCGCCCAGGCTGGAGTGCAGTGGTGCGATCTCAGCTCACTGCAAGCTCTGCCTCCCAGGTTCACGCCATTCTCCTGCCTCAGCCTCCTGAGTAGCTGGGACTACAGGCACCCGCCACCACACCCGGCTAATTTTTTTGTATTTTTAGTGGAGACGGGGTTTCACCGTGTTAGCCAGGATGGTCTCCATCTCCTGACCTCGTGATCCACCCGCCTCGGCCTCCCAAAGTGCTGGGATTACAGTCGTAAGCCACCGCACCCGCCCTGGTGTAATTTTTAATAGCACATCCATTTACTCTTGAAAATGTCCCAGTTTGGGAGATGAATTATATAGCAGTAAGCATTTTTGACTGTATCATGGGTGAAATAATGGATGAATGACTAACCAATGGTTCACATATCCATCACATATCTGAGATATGAGATGAGCTGATCAACTGACTCTCTGAAAACAAAAAGCCCTTGTCTGTAGTGTGCTGATTTGTGTGGTGTAAAAACTCTCACTGTGACTGATTTCAGGCTACCAATTTTATATCAGTGAAGTAGGGGTGAGGAAGGGTTGTGTGAGCCGGTACAAGCTGGCTCCACCAGACCACTGTCCCACATTTGTGAGACACCAAAATAAAAATGGGCATCTGGTTTGTTCCAGGGATGACAGTAAACAAAGTTTAACAACTGATATGACATGGGTACCAGTCCATCAGAATGGATGCTGATCTAATCACCGCAGACATAAACTGTGAACAACCAAGTCAGCCAACTACAGCATCATGGCTCTAGCTGCATGGGGATGAAGCCACCACCTTGATCTTTGGTAAGTGAGAGATCCTGTCCTGTGCTCTCACTTACTAAACTTACTGACTTAGTTTGTCAAAGGTGGGGCAAGGACCATAGCAATCTGACTTCCAGGTCCTCATAGCGATCTTTTGGTGTTTCCTGGAATTTTAAACAGGAGTAGTCCTCCCCTGTGTGTGGTGTACTCTCTGAAGGTTGTGAGTGGATCACAGAGCATCATAGATCCATGCTGGGAACTCCTGCTGGTCTGCCCTACTGGAGGACATTCCACAGTTTCTCTGTTTCCTTGATGTGAAATTGAACTGTAAAGGAGTTAGACAACATAAGCTAAAAGTATTCTCAACCTCTCTTTGATTTTGGTAGAAAAAAAGCTTTTTTTTTTAAGATAAAATAAAATATACTCCCGGGCCATCATATCACTGTTCTTAGAAGATGTGGGCCAACTTTCAACTCCATCAAGAAATAGGTAATTCGTCTAGTAGACGAACATATTAGTTAAAGGAAAATGAGGGCAAATCAAAACCCTTCCTTGGCATCTTGAAGGGTTGTTGGAGTGAAGCTGTGTGAAGCTGCTACTTTGATGCTGGAATGCATCCATTTTCTCTGCAGAGAACAAAGACTCAGCAGGCAACATTCCTGAAGGTTGTCAGACTCCTTAGATAGTTGATTCCTGGAAGTCAGTGTCGGACATGCCTAGTAGACAGGAGGAGGGAAATGGTGGTATCACCCGTTTAGAGAGGATCTAGTATATGACTGGAACTGACTGTCACCTACATTGTATGATTTGAAGGCATTGAGAACTCCCACATTCCACATCAGGGTCAACTTCATGAGTGTGCGACCTTTGCAGGTGCACAGTGCTCTGTGGTTGGAAGGGCCTTACGCTTTATTTAGTGCTCAGCTGTTGCCATCTTGAAATTCTCAATAACTTTTAAACAAGGGGCCCAGAATTTTTATTTTGTACCAGGTCCCACAAATTGGCTTATGTCTTTCAAAAGGGTCACTAAAAGAGCTGAGGTTATAATTTTTCAAATTGTTCATCGTGGAGACCTAGAATTGCCATCAAAACACACTATGAGTTACTATATTAGTCTGTTTTCACACTGCTATAAAGAGCTACCTGAGACTGCATAATTTATGAAGAAAAGAGGTTTAATTGACTCACAATTCAGTGTGTCTGAGGAGGCCTCAGGAAACTTGGAATTATGGCTGAAGGTGAAGTGAAAGCAAGGCACATCTTCCCTTGGTAGAGCAGGAGAGAGCGAGCAAGGGAGGATCTGCCATGCAATTTTAAACCATCGGATCACGTGAGAACTCGCTCACTATCATAAGAATGACATGGGGGAAACCACCTCCATGATCCAATCACCTCCCCCCAGGTCCCTCCCCCAACACATGGGAATTGCAATTTGACATGAGATTTGGGTGGGGACGCAGAGCCAAACCTTATCTGCCACTAAGAGATGAAGAAGTATGTATTAGGTTAATCAGGAGGAATCATTGGTTTCCTTACCTGTCAGCAAGGATACATCTATGTGAACAATTGACATAACTGATCAGAAGGCATAGTCAAGAGGAAGTAACTGGGGCACAGGAGAAGTGGCACAGCCCATAAAAGGTGATGAGAATAACGAGTGGCTTCTGGTGAAAGCCCAAAATATACAACACAGAAGCAAAGACAAGCTTTCCAAACTGGCAAATGTTATTTCCACATGGCTGCCCATGATTCCCTGAATTTGCTTCCATCTCCTCTTTTTCTTCTTTTCTCCATCCCTTGACTCTTTTATATGAGCATTCAACCAACCTTTATGGTAGACAATGAAAAATGTAATAAGAAGGATACTGAAAATGTACTCTCAGAGTTCAGAAGAGGAAGACATCCCTCCTAGGTGGCAGGAAGATGCATTTGTAGGAGTTGGCATTATAGCTGGTCTTTGGGAGATGAGAGTGACTTGGAGACAAGGTGAAGGAAAGGTTTCTAAGGAGAGAGGACAGTGGAAACAAAGGCACGAACCAAGAAAACCTGGGAGTGATCATCAAGAACAGTGCCTCGCTTTGTTCTGCTGGAGCCCAGGTTCAGGAGGAGGAGCAGTGGGAGGCAGAGCTTTCATTTCTCCCTCTATTGATTATCTTCCTAAACATTTCAGATGAACAGAAGCCACAGTTTAGAGAAAGAGGTGTTTAACCAAGTAACTGTTCCTGAGCGACTAGTCTTACTTTTCCTTGTGCTGTGACATATCATAATTCCCAATTTGGAGAATGCATCATTCAGGACAGGCTCAGTCATATTGTACTAATAAACAACCCACACATTTCAGTGCCTTGAAAATGTTAACAAACATTGGCTGGGCGCAGTGGCTCACACCTGTAATCCTAACACTTAGGGAGGCCAAGGTGGGTGGATCACGAGGTCAGGAGATTGAGACCATCCTGGCTAACACGGTGAAACCTCATCTCTACTAAAAATACAAAAAATTAGCCGGACATGGTGGTGGGCGCCTGTAGTCCCAGCTACTCTGGAGGCTGAGGCAGGAGAATGGCGTGAACCTGGGAGGCGGAGCTTGAAGTGAGCCGAGATGGCACCACTGCACTCCAGCCTGGGCAACAGAGCGAGACTGTCTCAAAAAAAAAAAAAAAAAAGGAAAGAAAATGTTAACAAAGGTTTTAGTCTCATTCATGCTATGTGAGCACTGCAGATCCTCTGGGGACCCTGCTCTACTCCAAGCTGTCCTTGGCCAGGGATTCAGGCTGAAGAAGCCCTTACGGCCTGGAGCTTTGCCTGTTTCCCTGGGAGGTGGAAAGAACAAGAGCAAATCATACATTGGCTCTTAATGGCTTTTGCCCAAAGGGGACCCCGGTCACTTCCACTCACATCTCATTGGCTGATGCAAATCTTATGATCACATCCAACTTCAAGGAGCCAGGAAAGATGCAGTCTTACTGTGTACCTAACAGAAAAGATGCTAGAAATATTTGATGAATGGCACTCGTGAAGACTATGGAGAATCTGAAGGTAATTTTTTCCAAGATATCCAAATAACTGCCTCAGTCTATGTACACTATGACTGGATGAGTAGTTTTTTGCAGTTTCATATTTTGGTGCTTTGGCAATTTAAGTTGATTATGGAATTTATTTACATATTTCATTGAGAGTCTTTAGAGAAATTTACTTTAAAAACTTCTTACTGTTAAAAAAATTCACCTGGGTGCTGTAGGCATTCTCATCCTTCCCACTCTCCTTTATTTTTTGCCACTCTGCACTGATGTCTATTGTTTGAACTACAGGATCAAGTATTACTTATGCATTACCCTAAGATTTTCTCTAGTTCAGGGATGCATCACCACTTTCTCCACCTTTGGCATGACAGACATTATGAATCAATCACGGTCCTTTTTTTCTCCACTGATCCCAATTTGAACCCTTCTCATTAGAGTGTTCCAGCTATCCACTGCCACTTGATCAGAGTCTTAAAATGAGATAAAACCAATTTATCATCTTATAACAGGAAAGAAATGCTGTTTAAAACCCAGACTGCTTCCTAAAAGTCAATAACATATTAATAGGAAGGCCTTTATTCTTTCACATATTGATTGATTTATGTATTCCTTCCTTGAGTTAACAAGTACTTATTGAGCACCTACTATGTGCCCAGATACTGTTCTGGGCACTGGGAATGCTGATGGGCATGACAAGCATGGCCCCTTACCCCATAGAACTCATATTCTGATACTGGTAAGCATGTCAATGAGTTTGTGTACGCAAGTTTGGGAGCAAGAGACAGAAGTGAACTGTACTGCAAGACAGAGGAAAGAAAATTCATATGGGAGAAACCCGATTTGGAAAGTCCAGAGGAGGAGCTGAGAGCCTGAACATTCCACAGGGAAATTCAAGAGAAAAAGAAATAGTTCCAGCATTTCCATCCTCATTCACCCTAAAGGTCAAATAAATCGATCAATACTTACTTTTATATTTGCTAAGGTTTGATTGTATATCTTTCATTGAGGTCACTATTTTTATAGATTCATTCATTCATTCATTCATTTGCTTGTTTCTTTATTTAGTTAATTATTTTCTGAGCACTTACTAGGTGTCAGATAATAGACAGTTCCCTAGGAGTTTAAATACAAATCAGAAGAAATTCTACCTTAAAGGAGTTCCAATGTTGAAATTTAGGGGACTGGGCAGGAACAGGGGGGCAATTGAGGAGCAAGTAATTACTTGGTAAAGCAGGAATAGAGGTGATGGTGCCACAGAGGAAGGAGTGATCACCTTTGGTTGCACAGAAAAGGCTCTGCAGAGGGTGGAGGAAAGTGAGGGGAATCTTCCGTGAGGAAGAGAAGGCCAAGGGTATTTTAAGCAGAGGGAAGGGTATAGTAGAGCACAGAATGGCAGACTGGAGTGAATCTGGAGAGTTCAACAGGGATCAGCAGCTTTGGAATGTTGAGGCAAGACATGAGGTAGGGAAGATCTATAGATTTAAGCCAGGGGAGTCAATGAAGTTCCTAGGATGAGGTGAGCAGTAGGAGTAGGAGGAACATTTAGGAGCTCAAGATTCTCCTCAAACCACTGAGATCACAGCCCCCAGATGCCACCTGTTTCATCTGCACATAGAACTTCCCTGATACTAATTGTGCACTTGCCTTCCTTGCTCTGCTCTTGGACTTGAGCCCTCCCCATGCTCTACAGCCCTTTGTGAGAAATGCAACAGAACATGACTGTTGCAAGAGTGTGTATACCCATTCAAAAAAGAATCATAACTGCTTGAAGGGTAATCTCTCAGCTGGTGGTATGAAAAGTTTCATCTTTAAACCTGAGCCAACAGACCACAGCACTGGAACACCTGTGTCCTCAAGACTATTTTTGGCTGGAAGTCCAGAGTTGCAAGCATGTAGAACTTCACCTTTTGATCACAGTGAGGAGTTGGGCTTGACTCTGAACAGTGCTATCTTCAAGTCTTTTATAGAGTCATCATGCAGTGGATGCTGAAGGCTGTATTTGTACACTTCTCTTTGTTTGCAAGTACAGAGAACCCCCTTGAACTAACTCAGGCCACAATGGGAGTTTATTGTAGGGATGCTGTTTGTAGCATGTGCCTATTTCACTTCCTTTTCTCTTTGGGGACTGACTTTTCTTGTTTGTAGTTTCATGGATGTGATGAAGCAATACAGCATGCTCTCTACACCCTTTTCTCTTCCTTGGCATGCAAGAAGACTTAATTTCCTTGCTCCTCTTACAGTTATGTTTGAGCTATCTAATTTAATTCTGGTCAACAGAATGCGCATGAAAGTGACATAAAGCATGACCCTGAAAAACATCCCCTGTGACCCTCTCTTCCCTTGCTGTGACAAGCTGGTGGTCATGTGTTCATGTGGCATTCCTACAAGCACGAATGTGAAGTACACTTTTACAGTGTTAAGCCACTGATATTTGAAGTTTGTGCTACCTGTCACAATAGACAAGCCCCAAATCTCAGGAAAACTTGGTCTTTTCCAGCTAGTAGAATTTCGTTTCCTTTACTCAAGAGACCAGACCCACTGAGACCTTAATCTCATTTCTACTTTCCTAGAGGAGGGACTCTGATTGGTCTTCCATTAACTGAAGCCAGAACAGAGGTCAAATGGCAAAAACATGGTTTCTCCCACAGGAAGCACATGAATCAAGGGGGTGGGAGAATCAGTTCTTAGAAAATGGAGGATATAGGCTACATAGGGTGGGCCTGACAAACAACTGGACAGATATTTCTGCTTAGAATCTTCCCAATATACTTCCAGGGAGCAGTGGGAGAGAGACCTACATTGAGCATCTTTCTAAAGGCCCAAGGCCCTGCTCGGCCACGGCTGGCCTCTGTAGCTTTCCGGTTGGCCTGAGATGCAAGCTGAGTTCAGAAGGACCACTCCTTTCAGAAGGTCTTTCACCCCATCCCAGGATCTCTGTCGTGGTTGCCAAGGAGGCTTCCAGCTGTGAAGGGACTCAGACCATGAAGTTCCAAACTAGGACTCAGACCATGAAGCTGTAACTCATTTTTCATAAGCCACTGAGCAGCTGTTAGATGTTAATGAATTTGACTCAGTACCACCCAGGAGCAAGATTTTGTGGACAAAAAATGAAAAGCCTCCAAGCTTATGACATAGCTGGTCACACCCTCTGGTCCTGTTAAAGAAGACTCATCTTCTGAGGGAGAACAAAGCCTTGCCGCCAAGTATCCTGGGCCACTAGAGCAGATGCAGCCCGTCTAGGCCTCCCCACTGCTGTTTCCCTAAAGACCTCCTACCTGTGGGGCTGTGATGTTCTGTAAAGGCAAATAAGTGTTTCTGGCACACCCTCCATTGACAGCTGTCTACAGAGGCAGACAGGTCTGATTTGCATATGGTGTATTTACATGTGGAAGAATCCTCCAAACCTTTTAAGTCCTCTGGATGTAAATGCCAGCCACAGGGAGCATGAGGGGAGTCAGTGGTAGCTCAACATAAATATGGATATTTTTTACAAGAGGGTGGAAGAGCTGGCTGGCAAGACTAGTGAAGTTCTTTGATAAATCTACAGACATTCCAGGAAGAGCAGGGTGGAACAGTTTGGAACATGGAGCCTTGTTTAAGGGAGCCAATAGAACCTTCTCTTGAAGGACAAAAACCAGATGGTCATACAACACAGGGTGTCTGCTGGAAACCTGTGGGGACTGAATGGTTGACAATGACCTTGTTATTTCTATTTCCAAAATATATCTTTTTTTTTTTTTTTTTTTTTTTTTTTTGAGATGGAGTTTCACTCTTGTCGCCCAGGCTGGAGTACAATGGCACAATCTGGGCTCACTGCAACCTCCACCTCCCAGGTTCAAGCTATTCTCCTGCCTCAGCCTCCTGAGTAGCTGGGATTACAGGCGCCCGCCACCACATCCGACTAATTTTTATATTTTTAGTAGAAACGCAGTTTCACCATGTTGGCCAGGCTGGTCTCAAACTCCTGACCTTAGGTGATCCATCTGCCTCGGCCTCCCAAAGTGCTGGAATTACCTTCAATGCATCTAGTCTCCATGTCTATTGCCAACCCTTTTGGCCCTCCTGCGCTACTGCAAGAAGCTCCTGACTGTCTCCCTATTTTCACTCTTGCCTACTTCCAGTCCATTCTCATGAGCAGCCCAGGTAATCTGCTTAAAATTGGAGCATGAGTCACCCTCAGCTCATGCTCTCCTAAGACTTAGAATAAAACAGGTTCCTTAGTGTGGTCATGAAGTAGCTTCCCTGGCCCTTGGTTTCCTCTCTATCCCCATTTAGTTCTGCTCTCTCCTACTCACTGCCCTCTGATCTCCTCTGTCTCCCCTCCAGTTACCAGCAGCTTTCCCTCTGCCAGGCTACAGTGCCTGCCGTTCATCTCGCAATGGACTCCTCTTTCCTCACTTTTCTCCTTTGGCTTGCCTCTTCGGAGAAGCCTTCCCTGACCACCCCAATTCAGCAAAGTCCCTTTACCCCCTTATTCTCCCTCACCACGCCCTGCTTGTTTTCTTCATAACTCTTACCCTGCCCATAGTCACAAATCCATGCAACTCTTTCCTTGTTATCACTTGAACCTCCTGCTAGACTGTAAACACCACCAGGCATGGCCATGGCTGTTTCCTTTGCAGAATGGATGGCCCAGTGCCCGGCACAAAAATAATTGTTGATTAAATTAATCATTTAGCCTCCAAGGAGAGTGTCTACGAATATAGGATTTGGATTCACATGGACCTGAGTTTAGCTCCTACCTCTGCCCCTTGCCAGCACAGAGACCTCCAGCCAGTGGCCTCCCCTCTGAGCCTCTATTTTCTTCCTTATCATAGGGATAAGAATGGCACTTCCCTTTTGAATTTGGTGGGAGGATGACACAATGCAGGAGAAAATTGTCAGCTGGTGCTTGGGATGTAGCAAGTGCTCAAAAAAATGTTAGCTGCTCTTACTATTAACAATATTAATTGTAATCTTATTGTTATTATTTAGCTCCATCTAGACATGACCCCAATCTTCACTGGAGAAGAGTGAACAGGGCTTTCAGATGCGGTACGTGTGTATTGTGGGTTTGTTTTGTTTTGTTTTTATCATGGTGGCACATACCCTGAGCCTTCTGTTCTATTCCTTTTACACCAGACAGCATTTTACCGCAAAGAACGGCTGCTGTTTCTCTAACGACAGCCGCACACTTAATGCTTCAATTTCCACATTTTATTTTATATGTAATTTAAAGCCCATGGTGCCTTAATTGTAAAATAGGCCTTATTAAAATAATAGCTTGAAAACCAGTGGGCTCCCTGTGCCGAGCAATGAGGGTTTTTAGTTTAACGGCTGTTTACTGGGATTTAAAAAGAGACACAACCCAAATAAAGCTGTAAAGACATTTCCACCGTGAGTGATGGGCCGAGGACCAGCTGATAATTAAGCTCCCCCATCCCCACACAATTTTTTTTATTTTGGTGCTGTCTGGAGCTTTCCTTAGAAATCCAAAACACACCCTTTGCTGCTTTTATGATTGATGAGGCAGTGAGGATACTTCAGTACGAGTAAGCAACGTGGTGCTTTGATTAATGATGCTGGTGGGACTCCCAGAAGACCAAAGAGAATAACACTGTTATCAGGAAAGCAGCTGAAGCTGCTGAGAGGGACAGTGACGCCCAGGACTGTGGAGACTGTGGAGCCATCCATGGGTAGGGTCTTTCATTCATCTCTAACCCAGCATCTCCTCCTGGAAGTCCAGAAGCCAGTGAAGAGGGGACTGAAGGGTATGCTTTTCCGTTGAATTCACAAAACTGGCACTGGGCACAGTTCGGTTCCCTGGAAATCTCAAAGGATGAAACACACACAAGCTGATAGGAGTCTTAGGCTCTATCACAGTCATGATGAGTTTTTTTCAATATGATTGTTCTTAGGCAGAAACAGTCAGATGAAGAGATTCTATAGTATAAGAAAAATAACAGTTTCTATCCACCAAGCACATGGACTTACATTGAATCCTTATAATACCCGTGAAGTAGATGTTAGTATTATTCGTCTTGGTTTTTGGCCAAGGACACCTAAACTCATAAGAACTTTGTGCATTACAGGTCACACAGCACTTGAGCTGTGGAGCCAGGACTCAAATTGAAGATGGTTCTAATGTCTAAGCCTATGCTCTCAGCCCCTTAGTAACTCTGGGCTTCCAAGAAGAGAGCTATGGAGCTTGTGGGAAGATATCCAACCAGGCTTCAGACACATGGATTTTAGATTTTGCCTCACCTTGCCTAACCTGGGATGAGCTGTGTCTCAATGTCTTGTCTTGGTGTCCCTAAATATGAAAATCCGGTATGCCCCGCCTGCCTCACAAAGCTCTCATAAGGATCAAATATATTAACATTTACAAATGCTCTTTGCAAGGTAAGAACCCCAATGGACTATTTGTTCCAGCAAAACTGTCAAGTGAAGCTATATGGAAAAACATTTATAAAGCAAATTAACACTGAAGGAGCCAAGCAAATTAAGATTCCTAGTTCCAGAGGAACCCAATATCATTTCTAACACCTAGATGAGTAACTTTGGGTAAGTCTCATGATCTCTATGAATCCCAATTTTCTGGCCTTCAAAATCAAGTAATACCAATCTCTTGGCATTGTTTTGAGAATTCCATGATATTATGCCCACAGAACAGCTTAAACGCTGCCTGGCATGTGTGTCCTCTGAATGTTCACTACTGTTACCATTTCTTTCTTTTATTTCCCTCTGAGCCACTCCTCATTACCATTTGGGCAGAACTGTGCCTGCCTTTCCCATTGTCTCTCTGGACCTTTGCAGCATTATAGACTGAAAAACGAAATATGAGTCAAAGAGTGCCCTGAGGCTCAAACACTGTGGTTTTGAAAGTCAATACGCCTGTCGATAACAAGACTCACTGCCTCTCCAGGGACCGCCCACAGTGGTGTTGCTGAGTTTTGCAAGCCCTGCACAGAGAAGCTTCGTGGTGGTGGAAGTGCTGTCCAAAAGAGGGGCTGTCTTACTGTCAGGCCAGAGCATCTGCGGCCTCCACAGCAAATGCGGATTTGAGCACGAGGCAAGCCAGACAGCCCCTGCCTACTCCTACACTGATGCAGTGGCTGGAAATGCCTCCTCTCAACTTTTACAGTGTTTTTACATCTTGCATGCTGGACAGTGAGTGGACCTACTGGACCAAAACTGCAAAGAAGAGAACACAAAATAGCTGCGACTTTCCCATAATGGTTTTCCCATAATGTAAAACCAAACAGGCCTGGTTTTGAATCATGGCTCTGCCATTTCCAAATTCTGTGATCATAGGCAAGTCCCTTAACTTCTCAACTTTTCCTTCTATAAGATAGCAGCTTAACCAGCTACTTGGGAGGCTGAGGCAGGAGGATCGCTTGAACCCGGGAGGCAAAGGTTGCAGTGTGCCAAGATTGCACCGCTGCACTCCAGCAAGCAGCCTGGGCAACCGAGCAGAGCAAGACTCTGTCTTAAAAAAAAAAAAAAAAAAAAGCAGAAGGCAGCTCTGATGCTGGGAATGCCTAGGTTCAAATTCAGGCTCTGGTACATCCTTTATATTCTCATATTCTCAGATAATTTACTCTCTTCTTTACCTGTAAAATGAAAGTGAGAATGAAATGAAATTTTAAAAATATATGAAGTTTTTCAAGTAGTAGCAAGCACTAAATAAATGTTAGCTGCTGTGTGTGGCAGGATGGGTTCCATGTAATCCTCCAGTGAAAAATAAACCTTGGCATCTCAGTGGATTAGCACCATAAACATTTATTTCTCACTCATGCAGGTGGAGAAATTTCTTCTATTTCAGGAGACTCGGGGATCTGGGATCTTTTCTTCTTCTGACATCACTATGTAAATCAACCCACAGCGGTTGGTTCCAGTTCATCACAGCAGAGAAAGAGATGGGGAAGGGAGTACCATGGCTCTTTTCGCTCTTGACAATCCTGTTCATAGTCCATCAGCCACAGCAAGTTCGAGAATCCAAAGCCTACTGCACAGGAAACGGCCTTTACGGTAAATTAGCCTAACTGCCCAAATCACACTGCTGTAAAGCATTACATGGCAATGTGCATGGCGTGCTTACACTGTGGCTGGCACATGGTTAGTGCCTGCTGTCTCCTGTGAGAGTTACTACTTTTGATTCAGTGCCCGTCTGACATGATTCAATGCAATTCTGACTTGGATCAAACCACTGGTTGTTCCACACCACAGACTGTGGTGGGTCCCAGGTTCTCTTAGTAGTTACGTTTGTCCTTCACCTTTATCAACCTTTCCCTACCTTTCTGTGCCCCATTTTCCTTTTCCAGTGCCTTCAGGTGGATCCATAACTCATTGATGCTCCATTCTCTGGTGTTCCATCAAATGCCTGTTTCAAGGTTACATGATCATTTTTGATGTTCAAGTACTACTTTCATAGTATCTAGTGTGATGCTGCACTGATTCATTCAGGAAGCCTTAACCCGGTGCCTGCTTTGTGCCAGGACTGGAACCAGGCATTCACACTCATCGTCACCCTGGAGGCCAGCCAGTCTTATTGGCCTTAATTTTGGATATCAAGTGGAAGCTCAGAGAGATTAAGAGACTGCCTCAAGTCACACAGCCTGGAAGAGGTGAGGCTGACTCAACACAGGGTGTCTCCCCATCCAGAGGCGTTTCCATTCTCCTTGGGAGGCCTCTGCAGTTGACTTCTGTCTGTTCTCTGGAAGTCATTACACGTTTCGGCCTTTTCTAAGCCTTATTTATGCCTTTTTCCTTCAAAGGCTTAAACCTGAAAATTGATCGATTCAAGCTAAATCCTTGCAGAAGACAATGGCTTAACCTGTTATTTCTGTCTGGGATTTTTATGGCTAAAGAGGCACTGTCTCAGCCCAGGGTCTGCTGACTGCTATGGTGGGTGTCAAGCATTCAGCGAGGCATGGTAGATGCCATTTGGAGGCAGGGGTAGATATTCGGAAGTGTCCCCAAATCATAGCACATAAGTAACAGATTTCTATTACAATAAAAAGGCTGACGTTTCCAGCCTCAGTGTCAGTGTCCAAAAAGTGAAGATTCAAATTGAGTTGACACCCAGAAAAAGCATCACATGGATTCCCTCACACAAAAATTATTTTGTATCCTTTGTAGCTACCATTTACTGAATGCAGATTTCTATGCCAGGTATTCTAGAAATAATTGGAGTCTTTAATCCTTACAACCAGCATGTGATGTCCAGACTATTTATCTCCATTTTCCCAAGCAAGTGAGCACACTGAGGCTCAGAGAGGTTAAACTGACTGGTTCAAGCTACACAGCAAATGTCAGAGTTTGAATTTGACCTAATTCCAAAATTCATCACTTTCTGTACTATCATAGAACAACAGGATACTATGAAAGAGAACTGACGTTAAAAGTATCCAAGAGGTGGGATGCTTTCTCAGGGAGTTTTTCATAGGCCTAGCATATCAATATGGCACCTCAGAGGCTGATGGAGAGACAGGGATGGCTAAAGCTAGCCAGGCAGGATTCTAGGGTCCCAATCTTCTTCTACCGGAGAAACTACTTCTGTACTAGATTTGCACATAAATATTTTGTTTTAAAAATGTATTCTACTACATAACACAGAGAAAAAGAAGGTTAGAAATAAAAGAGAGAGAGAGAAATAAAAACTATAGTTTTACTATCATGGCCTCAATTTTATGAACTAGACATAAGGCCCAGGGGGTGAACAGATTTGTCTGATCATACGAAGAGTTATAGGTGACAGACTGTGGTTTGGAGCAGGGCTTGGCAAACCTTTTCTGTAAAAGGCAAGATAGTAAATATTTTAGGCTTTGTGGACCTTGCAGGCTCTGTCACAACTACTCAACTCTGCCATTGTGGTAAGGAAACAGCCACAGATGATATGTAAAAAAAGAAACATGGTTGTATTCCAATAACTTTTATTTATAAAACAGGTTGAAGGTTGGATTTGACCCATGGGTGATGATTTGTGGAACTCTAGTTTAGAACAAAGGATCCTTGATTCTTTATTTAGCAGTTTTTCTACAAAAGCAAAGTGGCCTCCTTAATACACATGAATATTAAAGCCCTGTTATTTTCTTAATGTTAAGGGAAAATGAAAGATCAAAGTTGGAAAGCCAAGAGGGTTTTATTAAACAAAGCACAGGTAAACAAGAAAGTAGGCATTAGACATGTTACTGTGGTTGGGGCCATAGCTCCTGGGATGAAAGATGAAGGGGAGGCATAAATAAGTGACTTGAAGAAAGGGCCTTGCCCTGATGAATGAAGATATTGATATGCCTTGAACTAAGGTGTGTCACTAAAATTCAACCCTCTGCACTAAGAACTAAAATAAATTCATATATTTTGGAACTAATTAGGCATGATGGTTACACAACATTGTGAAAGTACTAAATGCTACTGAATTGTACACTTTAAAGGCATTAATTTAATGTTATATGAATTTCACCTTAATAAAAAATTAAAAATTTATATTAATGACTAAATTAAGCAATAAAGTGGAAAATGAAATGGCAAGATTCTATGTCAGCGATCTTTCATCTTGCATCTTGCTTCAGGTCCTGGAACTTCTGAAGGTTCCATTGGGTGGTTGAGCGAGTTGTCTTCACTGCCTGCTGGGAGCATGGTATGATTTTTTTCATGCTTTGGCTCATCAAAACCCACATGGGCTGATTCTTGATTCCTAGATTTTTTTGGGCCCCAGTTTCCTTACCAGTAAAATGTATGTCATTGTTTGTACCATTGAGGATTGATGTGATCACTAAATGAGATTCTGATATAAACACTGTCTTAGTCACCTTAAGCTGCTATAACAAAATACCATAGACTGGGTGGTTTAAGCAGCATTTATTTCTCACAGTTCTAGGGGCTGGAAAGTTCAAGATAAAGCTGCTGTCAGATTTGGTTCCTGGTGAGAGTCTGCTTTCTGGCTGTGGATACCTGCATTCCAGCTGTGTGCTCAAATGGTCTTTCTTCAGGGCATGCACATCGGGGAGAGAGAACTCTGTCTTCCTCTTCCTATAAAAGCACTGATCCTTGCATGAAAGTCCCACCATAATGACTTAATGTTAACTGTCTTACTTCCCAAAGGCTCCACCTCCAAGTACAATGATGTTGGGGGTTAGGTCTTTAATATATAAATTTGGCAGGGGACATAAACTTTCAGCCCATACAAACAGTTAACATCTAGGAAGTGTTCATAAATGTAGCCTTTACTCTCTTTATTTCTGAGAAGCCTAAGGCGTTTATTCCTTTGCTTACTCATTCATCACTTACTTAGCTTCTGTTATGTTCCAGGCAGCATAACTATGCTCATTTTTTATTACTGTAAAACAGACTACCCTCAAAATTTAGTAACTTACAACAGACACTTATTATCCCACAATTCCTATGGGTCATGAATTCAAGGAATTAGCTGGATGGTTTTGGCTTAGGATCCCTAATGAGGTTGCCATTAATTTGTGGACTCTGGCTACAGTCATCTGAAGGCTTGACTGGGGCTGATGGACCCACTTCCAAGATGGTTCATTCACATGGCTATTGGCAAAAGGCCTTAGCTTCTTGCCAAGTGGGCCTCTCTATATATACAGTGTCCATATGAATTAACCACTGGTTTCCCCCAGAGCAAGGAGAGAGAGAGAGAGAGAGAACCAGAGAGAGAGAGAGAGAGAGAACCAGAGAGAGAGAGAGAGAGAGAGAGAGAACCTAGTCCCCAAGTATCCTGTTGTATTTTTCCATCACTGAGACAAGTTGGCACCCAGGGGAAGGTATACATAAAAGCATGAATGCCAGGAGGTGGAATCCTTGGAGGGCATTTTGAAGACTGGCTGCCACAGTGCCTTAGTAAGAGTTTTGGGGATATAGCCATGAGCTGAAGGGCCATCTAACTTACAGTCTAAGAGGAGAGACAGACATATATAAAATCATTATGTACCTAAATACATAACAACCAACTAGGCTAAGACAATGAAGGAAAAGGTACAGTATGTTATGAGAGACATTTAACAGGAGACCTTAGGAGGAAGTGGAAGGGACAGGGATGCGGTTGTGAGGAAGTTACATTTCAGTTGAAACTCAAAGGGTGGGTGGTAGTTAACATTAGTTAAAATTATGGTGGTTGCCTCAACATGTTAAACACAGTTTCCTTATCACCTAGCAGTTCTATCCATGGGTATAAACCCAAGATAAATGAACGCAAACATCCTCACAAAAGCTTGTACGTGAATGCCCATAGTGGCATTGTTCATAATAATCAAAAAATGAAAGTAACTCAAATATCCATCAACTTGTGAATGGATAAACTAAAGTGGTATATCCATATAATAGGATATTACTTGATGACTGGGAACAAAACACTGATCCACGGCACAACATGAATGAACCTTGAAAACATTATAAGTAGAAGAAGTCATATGCAAAATATGACATATTGGATAATGCTATTTGTTTGAATGTCTGCAATAGGAGACAGAAGAAAGATGGAAAGTAGATTGATGATTTCCTAGGGTTGAGGGAAAATGGAAAGTGAAAGCTTATAGGTAAAGGGGTTTCTTTTAAGGGTGATAAAAATGTTTTGAAATAGATGTAATGATGCTTGCACCACTCTGTGAGTATGCCTGAAACCACTGAATAGTCCACTTTATGAATTGTGTGTATGTGAATTTTTTCTTAATAATGAGGTTATAAAAGAGGATGGCTGGAAAAGCTTTGCAGCAGAAGGAACAACTTGAAGTGGAAGAGAATATGGTGTGCATGAGAAATGGAAAGAAAGTCAATGTGTCTGCAGCACAGAGTAGAGGAGAGCAGTAGTGTTAGATGAGGTGGAAACCAGACCCTGCAGGCTTTAGTGACCCAATCGAGGAAGCTGCCCTTAATCGTGAGGGCTATGAGAAGCCACTGAAGGCTTTTAAGCATGAATTTGACTGATCATATTTGAGGTTTTCAAATTTAATATTATACATGCCCTATAAAATAAAGCTAATATTTATATCATGAGGTGATTAATGGAGCAGGCAGAATGGTGAAAATTGTATTTTTTATCATTTTCCCTGGAGGAGTGCAGACACTGGAATTTTGAGATTGTGCTTGAACCCTTCATGGTTAGGAGCAGCATACTTGGTTCACGTGCTTTTCATCCACCCTCTGGTGTCCTACATGGCTTCATATTGCTCAATGAGGGGACAGGCTAGACGTGGCCACCCTCAGGTGCTGGCCCCATGTTCTCATGTTGCACAGTTTTTGGGATTCTGGGCTTCACCGAGCTCTTTATCCTTGTCCAGATGGCAGAATGGAGGAAATATCTGGTAAAATGTTAATTCCACCTCATTTAATGCAGCTTACATAGGTGTGGTGTAGTCGAGGCCTCTACAGGAAAAGCTGATTTCAAGTTCTGGCACAAGGATTAGCTGATTCACAAAAGATGTGAGTCTCCGTTTCTTCCCTGCACATCTGTCCTGTCTGCTTTTAATTTGGAAGCACCAGTTTTAATTTAGCGGCAGGACTGTAAACTCCATTTCTGTGAATACAGAATGACATACTTTGTGGAATGGGGGCCTCTGGCCAAGATCTGACTCCTAAGTAATTGATGGCTAGTGACTAGCTGAGAAATGCTCAAATGCAAACACTTCCCATGGCAAAAACCCTGTCGTATCAGCTGGATTACAAACGAGCCTTGCTGGGCTGCTGCCCACTGAAATATAGGCCATGTCTTTAACCACAGTCTCCGAAGCCTGAAGGGAGCCTCCAGTTCATTCTAAACATCAATGATCTTTCCAGTCCACAGGTTTTCTTTGTCCTCAGACTTTGTCTGGAGCCTGTGGCCCAATGCACAGATTTCTTCATATTTGGAAGCCAACCATACCAGGAAGGAGGCTTCAGCATTAAGGGTTGTTTTGTTCTGGTGAAAAGGACACTCTTTTCATCACATTTAAAAACCAATTTTTTAAAATCTCACTCATATCCAATATTTTGTGTGTGTGTGAGAGAGAAAACACAGGCCTAAAGTTACATCACCCTTGTGGTTTGAGAAATCTTTTTCACAATATGTAGACT
This sequence comes from Nomascus leucogenys, assembly GCF_006542625.1. Taxonomy (NCBI): domain Eukaryota; kingdom Metazoa; phylum Chordata; class Mammalia; order Primates; family Hylobatidae; genus Nomascus; species Nomascus leucogenys. Next base: position 20,225,950 of record NC_044382.1, read on the forward strand.
GTTTTTGGGGCTGGGATTTTTGGAGAAGGGGGGAAAAAGAGTGGGGCAAGAAGGACAGAGATATGAGACAGAAAACTAAGTCTTCCTCCAAACAAGAAAGAATGGATAAGCAAAGGGAATAAAATGGACAAAACTTCCATGAGTCTGACATCTTCTAGATACAGAGATAGCCAACACAAAATCCCGTGATGCCTTTTAAAAAATTAATAAATTTAATTTAAGTCCGCCTGTCTTACATCACCATTGAATCCCTATCACCTATCATGGGGCCTAGCATATGGTAAGTTTTGATACGTATTTTTTAATATATGAATGAGGAAATAAATAATTATTGCATGCTTACCGTATGCCCAGCACTGCTGTACTCAAAGGGCATGGGAAACATAACTAATGCCACGGGGAAACTTATGGGGAGTCCAGTGTAGAATAATGGTGGGAGGCACAGAGCACGGAATTAGCTAGTCCTGGATCTGGGTTTGAGCTCTGCCTCTACCACTTACCAGCTGTGTGGCCTGGGGGAAAATTATTTAAGCTAATTGTTAGTTTCCTTTCATTGGAATGTGGACAATAATAGGACCTATTTCATGTGGTTGTTGGGAGGATTACTTGTGGTAAAGGTGTAAGGTGCTTGTGCCTAGAACATGGGAAATACTCAGTAATGGTAACTATTATATAATTTGGAAATGGTACATGGCCGCCTTATGCAATAGTTCTTGCTGTCTCTCCAAAATGTCCTTGAACTCCCACCTTCGTTTTATATACAACTGCTTGCCAATTCCTTTCTCAAGACATCGTGAGGCCAACATTATTCACTCCTGTTGGTCTTGCTTAAGTGTGCAGAGTCCTTTTGTCTTGGAACTAATGCGGATTTTGTAAAAAATCATTTCCCATGGAGGACAGTGGCACTCGGCTCCAGTACTAACAAGAGAACATCCCAGGCCGGGCGCGGTGGCTCACGCCTGTAATCCCAGCACTTCAGGAGGCCAAGGCAGGCGGATCACGAGGTCAGGAGATCGAGACCATCCTGGCTAACACGGTGAAACCCCGTCTCTACTAAAAATACAAAAAAATTAGCCGGGCGAGGTGGCGGGCACCTGTAGTCCCAGCTACACGGGAGGCTGAGGCAGGAGAATGGCGTGAACCCCGGGGGGCGGAGCCTGCAGTGAGCCGAGATTGCGCCACTGCACTCCAGCCTGGGTGAAAGAGCGAGAATCCTTCTCAAAAAAAAAAAAAAAAAAAAAAAAAAAGAAGATCCCAGATGGTTTGCAAAGTATTTTAGTTTTTGCCAAACATGTTTTCCGCTAATTTGAAATTCCCTGTGTGTTTTTAAGTGAAATGTAATCCATGTGTTCCTGGTCAAGTAACTACTGGGGAAGGAAGTAGGAAAGAATCAGGGAGAATCCCAACATCAGCTCTTAAGAGAGATGGCAGCATCTGAGGTGTGTGTGCTGCATGTGTTCTAAGGGACCTCTGTACAAGGAAGAGAGGGCATGAGCCCTCCTGATTCTCCTCTCCAACCCAGGGGTCAACCACTCACCCAACCACTCCATGCTTATTGGGCCCTCACTCACTCCGCACTGTAGTGGGCACCGCTTGTATTGAAGAGGTCAGTGTGATCCCTGTCCTGAATCAAGTAGATTAGAAGTCAGCAAACTTTCTCTGTAAAGGCTCAGATAGTAAATATTTTTGGCTGTGTGGGATTGGTGGTCTCTGTTGCAGTTAGTCAACTCTGCCGTTGTAACACAAAAGCACCCACAGACGATACATAACAAAAGAACAGGGTTGTGTTCAGTGATGATATCTATTATTATATCATTTGGAAATGGCACGTGGCCGCCTTATGGAACAGTTTTCGCCATGAGTCTACCCAAAATATCCTGGAACTACCACCTTTGTTTCACGTACAATTGCTTGCCAAGTTCTTTCTTAAGCCATACTGAGGCCAACATTTTGCCCCAACTGAGCAAATTAGGTCTGTGGGAGCAAATTTGGCCTGTGGGCAATAGTTTTCAGATTCCTGGATTGGATTATACCTGGAAAGATCACAACACCTCAGATAAAGACTCAAGAGTAGATAACTCAGTGCTCATCAATGAAGAGGCTGGCACTGCCTCAACATAATAGGGATTCAGAAGCAGGAGATATCAAGGGCCTGCAGTTGTACCTTTCAGGAAGAAGTGGATTCAAATCCCAGTCCCATTATTTACTGGCTACGTGACTTAAGAAAAATTAGTAAATCTCTACAATGTTCAGCTTGCTTATCTTTAAATTGGACATAATAGCATAATTAATCTTATGTAGTATCATAATAGCATTATTAATAAACGTTAGTAATTAACATTATTTAATCTCTGGATTAAATGAGACAATGTATATAAGGGTTCCATGCAATGTCCAGCATCCAGTATGAGAGCTGATATTCACAGTGAAAAAAGCATAGACTTTGGGGTTGGTGGTCCTGTGTTTGAGGCCTGCTCTGCAACTTAATCATCTGGACCTTTACAGGACTGACCCCTGGTCAATATTGCAAATATTTTTGGGTTTTGCAAGCCACAAACAGTCTCTCTCACACTAAAAGAAATGTACAACCCTTTAAAAATGTAAAAATCATTCTGTCATTTATTAGCTTATAAGCTGTACAAAACCAGGCTGTGGGCTGCATTTGGCCTGAGGGCTGTAGTTTGCTGACCTCTGTTCTAGACTGCCACTCTACGGAACAGAAAGAAAGTGTAAACCACACACTGAGGCACATATGTAATTTAAAATGGTCTAGTAGCCACATTAGACAAAGTAAAACAAAAACATAAAAAAGATAAAATTAATTTTAATAGTATATTTGTTTAATCTGACATATTTAAAATATCATTTGAATAAGTAATCATTAACATTTGCTAATAAACTATTTTGCATTTTTTTCCTTTTTGCACTAAGTCTTTGAACACCTGTTTGTATTAACACGCACAGCACATGTCAGGAGCTCAAAGCCACAGGCAGCCCTAGACCTCAAAAATTCTTTGCAAAATTAGCATAACCTTAGAACTTACATTTTAGAGTCTTTGGGATTTAAAGTTTGGAAGGTACTGAGCACACTACCTGGCACAGAATAATCTGTTAGTGCTAGCTAATTAGCTGATCGCTGCTAAGAAGGCTCAGTGTGAATTATAATGATGATAATGATTATCTGGGGAAACAATCGGTATCTCCTTCTCTCTTCTGAAAAAAAAAAAAAAATCTCAGTCCTGGTAATCAGAGGCCTTTTCCAAGACCCCACAGCTTCCTTTATCATTTTTCTCTGGGGCCCAAGAAGATTCTGGTTGCTCCTCAGAAATCACAGTTTTTCTAAGACCCAGGATACAGGTGAGCAGCCTGGCAATTTAACATGGAATTTAAGGAATCATCCACAGCCCACAGCCCCTCTGGGACACTATGAGGGTCAGTACTGCCTCCTCTCTTTTGACTGCTTCATTCCCAGGTCAGTGTTCCGGGAGAGACTCCTTACTTTGTGGAATGCATGTGTGTCTCTCTGTGTGTGTGTGTGTGTGTGTGTGTGTGTGTGTGTGTGTGTGTGTGTGCATGTAAGTATGTGTATTTCCCTTCTACCCTGTGCCATTTCTCCTTTGGTCCTTTGATTCCATTTCCCTATTTAGATGCCCTGCCAGCATTCCCTGCGGCTTTTTAGGAGGAGTAGATGTATAGGTTTTCAAGGAGAGGGCTTTTGAGAAGCTTAGGAAGTCTCCCATTTGAGCCAGAGACTTGGGGTTGCCTTGCCTCCCAGTCCCCTGAAAAGCTGGGCTTTGCTGGCCAGCCTCATCTGACCCAATCTTTTGTATTGTCCAAAGCAGGGCAGTCCAGCTTGTGCCTCTCCTGTTAGGATGTAGGGCTGACTCTTAGTGGAAAAGTACTGATTGTTATATACCAAACAGTTGCCTAGGTTTCAGCAGAAAGCCAAATCAGATGGACTGGGAGAATGTACCTAGACTGAAAAGAGCAAAATTTCCTTCTGGGTGAGGTTGTCTAGTGTAACTCCCTTGAAGCGTTGGTTTTCATATTGAACAACTCTAGGTCAGGGGTCGAATGACATCACTGACTCATGAAACCCATTCCTCTGCAACAAGTCCCTCATCCAGCATTTTATAGAACAAAGTCTTTGGAGCTAAATCCTTGCTTTGCAACTTATCAACTGTGTGACCCTGGACTACTTAACTGCTCTGAGCCTCAGTTTCCTCATCTTTAAACAGGGAGAGCCATATACTCTTGGATTGTGGGTAGGACTCAATTAGTGCTATTAATTATGGGAAAGATTTAATTCGCTCAGGATACAAAATCAATGTGCAAAAATCACAAGCACTCCTATACACCAATAATAGACCAACAGAGAGCCAAATCATAAGTGAACTCCCATTCACAATTGCTACAAAGAGAATAAAATACCTAGGAATACAACTTACAAGGGATGTGAAGGACCTCTTCAAGGAGAACTACAAACCACTGCTCAAGGAAATAAGAGAGGATGCAAACAAATTGAAAAAACATTCCACGCTTGTGGATAGGAAGAATCAATACTATGGAACCAAAAAAGAGTCTGTATAGCCAAGACAATCCTAAGCAAAAGGAACAAAGCTGGAGGAATCATGCTACCTGAATTCAAACTATACTTCAAGGCTACAGTACCCAAAACAGCAAGGTAGTGGTACCAAAACAGATATATAGACCAATGGAACAGAACAGAGACCTCAGAAATAATGACATACATCTATAACCAACTGATCTTTGACAAACTAGACAAAAATAAGCAATGGGGAAAGGATTCCCTGTTTAATAAGTGGTGTTGGGAAAACTAGCTAGCCATAGGCAGAAAACTGAAACTGGACCCCTTCCTTACACCTTATACAAAAATTAACTCAAGATAGATTAAAGAAGTAAATGTAAGACCTGAAACCATAAAAACCCTAGAAGAAAACCTAGGCAATACCATTCAGGACATAAGCATGGGCAAAGACTTCGTGACTAAAACACCAAAAGCAATGGCAACAAAAGCCAAAATTGACAAATGGGATCTAATTAAACTAAAGGGCTTCTGCACAGCAAAAGAAACCATCATCAGAGTGCACAGGCAACCTACAGAATGGGAAAAAAAATTTGCAATCTATCCATCTGACAAAGGGCTAATATCCAGAATTTACAAAGAACTTAAACAACTTTATAAGAAAAAACCAAAAACCCCATCAAAAAGTGGGCAAAAGATATGAACAGACACTTTGTCATATAAAAGAAGACATTTATGCAGCCAACAAACATATGAAAAAAATCTCATCATCACTGGTCATTAGAGAAATGCAAATCAAAATCACAATGAGATACTATCTCATGCCAGCTAGAATGGCAATCATTAAAAAGTCAGGAAACAACAGGTGCTGGAGAGAATGTGGAGAAATAGGAACACTTTTACACTGTTGGTGGGAGTGTAAATTAGTTCAACCATTGTGGAAGACAGTGTGGCGATTCCTCAAGGATCTAGAACCAGGAATACCATTTGACCTGGCAATCCCATTACTGGGTATTTACCCAAATGATTATAAATCATTCTGCTATAAAGACACATGCACACGTATGTTTATTGCAGTACTGTTCACAATAGCAAAGACTTGAAACCAACCCAAATGCCCATCAATGATAGACCGGATAAAGAAAATGTGGCACATATATACCATGGAATACTATGCAGCCATAAAAAAGATGAGTTCATATCCTTTTCAGGACATGGATGAAGCTGGAAACAATCATTCTCAGCAGACTAACACAGGAACAGAAAACCAAACATCGCATGTTCTCTCTCTCAAGTGGGAGCTGAACAATAAGAACACATGGACACAGAGAGGGGAACATCAAACATCAGAGCCTGTCAGGGAGTGCGGGGGCTAGGGGAGGGATAGCATTAGGAGGAATACCTAATGTAGATGATGGGTTGATGGGTGCAGTGAACCACCATGGCATGTGTATACCTATGTAACAAACTGGTATGTTGTTCACATATATCCCAGAACTTAAAGTATAATAAAAATAAAGAAAGAATGTTGTGCAAAGAACATGGGGCTAGGAGTTAAAGATTAAACAGCCCTGCTTTCAGTGAACCAGGCTTATTTCATTTTTCCAGGTCATGTGAATATGAATAGTTCCAGTCTCCAAGAATGGAAGAAATAGGGAAGGTGTATCATTAAGCTGACTAAAAAAATAGAAAAGTGTTGTTCGTTTATTTACTCAATTAGTTCATTTGACACAAATTTATTTGAAACCTGGCATACTAGACATAAAAATATAATATCAGCCCTCAGTGACCAGGCTATAGGACAGGTTTGGGTTTTTGTTTGTTGCAAGACATTCCCAACACTCTTTTAAAAATCAGACCATGAAAACGTTCCTTGTCCTGTTTAGGTGAAAAACATAATAGTAACTCAAATCCTGGCTTTCCATAAAGAGTGCCCTGAAGTATACATGGGAATAATTAAAGCCAAAACATTAAAAATAATAAAAAAGATGGTTGTGTGAGTGTTGTAACTGGGCACTGACACCATATGACATAATTGGCGCTCGCCTCCCAGCCTCATCTGAATCCAGCATTCTAAAGCCCTTTCGTAACAGTAATGAACATCTGCTCCAAAGAAGAGCCCTACACCCAGGCAAGAAGAATCGTGCAGAAGGGCGTGTTTTCCTTAAAGTGCAGTAATATGTTATTAAAGTGTCAAATACCTACATTTGCGACAATAATTATATAAACACAGGCTCAAAGACTGCAGGGAAAAAGATATACCAATTAAAAAAAAAAAAAAACCATAGGAGAGGCAGCATTTGATGTTGAGATGAGGCTTAGTTAACTTTTCCAGGGTTGGAGTTGAACATATTTAAAAGGAATGAAGATGATCCTACTGGCTTTTATTATGATTATGATTATTTCTTCTCTTTCTTAAAGACTTCCTCACTTCAAGCAAGAATTATTTATTAACAAGTGGAAATCATTACTTTGTGATTTTATTCAGCACAACATTATATGGAAAAAAATAGGCTCACAAGCTGCCTGAATGTCATCATGTAATTTCCTCACTTTTTCTAAATTGAGCTCATCCATAAATTTTCAGAAACAGTATTTTAAAAACCTACCAACAAATTTTCCATGCTTCTTGTTCCAACCCAACTCTTTGAAAATATTTTTCTACTCCATTCCCCACTGAGAGAGAGAGAGAGAGAGAGAAAGAGGAAGAGACAGAGAGAGAGGGAGAAGAGAAACATGGGTGAGAAAATGCTGTGATCACAGGGGATTAGCTTGCCCACAACTTCTTCAAAATTGTAATTGTTCACAAATTCACGTGGTCCCTAGAGAACAGAACAAGATGAATTTCATCCACATGTTGAAGTCCATTCTGCCCAAGGTTGATATATTGCATGTGTGTGTCCCTTTCCAAGGTTAATGACACAAACTGGACTCTTGGGGAGGAGATTATCTCTTTAGCTCAGTCAATGCTGTCAATTTTTAATGTTTGAAAAGTTTAGAAGATTTAAGTGGGATTCCAGTGCCTAAATTCTCCCAGCGCATGGGTTTATCAGTGAAAGTTAAAATGGCAGCTGAAAGTTCCAATTTCCTTCCTTCATTTCTAATGTTTCTTTGTAAGAACTGTTTAAGGGTGGTGAGGGATGAAACGAAGCAACATAAAAAAAGGATTAACTATCTTGGAAACAAACATATTAGGTCTCGCCTATGTGTTCCACGTGTGCTCCCGTTTCAAACATATTCACATCACATTCACAAATTTTGTCAAATTCACATATCACTTGAGTATTATTTATTTAACATTTTCTTTAAAATGGCTCTTTTTTCACATAGATAAATTTGCACAGAAATGAAACTTTATATAACTGCTATTAATGGGAAGGCATTACCATTGGTCATTAAGGAGTTTACCACAAAAACACATGAGCAGGCTGGGCACGGTGGTTCATGCCTGTAACCCCAGAGTTTTGGGAGGCTGAGGCGGGAGGATTGCTTGAGCCAGGAGTTCAAGACCAGCCTGGGCAACACAGTAAGATCCTGTGTCTACAAAAATTAAGAAATTAGCCAAGTGTGATGGTGTGTGCCTGTAAGTCCCAGCTACTCAAAGGTGGCTGAAGTGGGAGGATTGCTTGAGCTCCTGGGAGGCCGAGGCTGCCGTGAGCCATGATTGTGCCACTGCACTCCAGCCTAGGCAACAAAGGGAGACCCTGTGGGGAGAAAAAAACAAAACAAAACAACAACAACAACAACAAAAACACCTAAAAACAAAAATCATGAAAACATGAGCAACGAAAACTAAACTGTGATATTACAATCTAGTTAAATACATGTTCTTGTTCAAGGCTCCATGCCTGAGGTTGAGGTCTGCTCTCTCTTTACGGTAAGGAAGTTTAGCAAGTGTTGAGGTGGTGAGGACATGTTGGCACCACAGGAAGACTTGCTCTTTGAAGACATCAGAAAGGGTGATTGAGAATTGAAAAAGGAATAACTTTCTTACTACATAGTTTAATACCATTTAATGTTCATTTCCAAAAGCAAACCCCTGGACACTGACAGGTGTCTCTCATCACACCAGCAATGCATCCCACAATTTAAGAAGGTTTGCTAGCAGTCTCATGCTTTATAATGTCTTCTTAGACTTTGCAAAGTGCCACCACATATGGTGTTCTATTTGGTCCTCATGGTAACTTGGCAATGTAGATAGGACCATAATTATTACTTTTATTCTACTGGAACTGAAAGTGCAAAGCTACATATTTTAAGCGCACACAGGAAGTCAGTGGCAAAGCTCTCTCTGAAACTTATAATTATTTTTCACTAAAAAAATACATTTCAAAGTTTATTGATACATTCTCCATTGCATCTTAGATGTTTTCCTTTTTAAAAAAATTCTTTTTCCTTCAAATGAGAGGAAGATATTTAAAAACAAAATTCAGTTTTTTATGATTCAGCAGATACACAATCTGCTGTATTCGTTAATGCAGAGATTGTGATGACCCTCCAAATTTTTCTCATATCAGCATTTACAAAGAAATGGGAATAGAAAAATGAGCAGCTATTAATCAATTTGAGGCAGCACCATTTACGCCTTTGAACTCCTCTTTGAATCCAGTGGTTTTCCAAAGCAACTTTTATAAATGGTGGCATTTCTAATCTATGCAGCATAGAATGCTAGCCCATACCACTGAGAGAGGAGGAAACCTGTGAGTCTTTGGCAGACAGTATTTATTATGGGACAATCATCTGGTTGCAGAGTAGGATTTTACGAAATTCCCTGAGGTCTCTAAGCTTTGATTCACACTGCATCCCTGCTGCAATAGCATTTCAGCCATTTGGAGCCTGTTTGGTTTTATTTACTGGGATGAGTACTGAACAAACTAATCGATCACCAATCTAATTTGGTTACCTTATATTACTGAAATAATTCTGCCAAACAAAATAACCAGTCCTAGTTATGATGATGGTAGAATTGGAGTGCCTACGGAGCAGAGGAGATGAACCATTAACTTGATCAGCTGTATAAACAAAGTTTCTGAGCAGTGGAAAATGTTAGCCAATATCCAAGGCAAGGGAAGGACTTTAGATGAAAAATCAGAGAGGCTGCTAATAGAATATAACATGTCCTCAGATCCAGAGAGAAAAAGACAGAAAGTTCCTTCCCACAGTTAGTTTAGGGATCAGTTGAAGAGTTGGAGTTTGATGTGGCATCCGCCTGAAAAACAATGGAAGGCATGCTTCAGAGTAAGGCGCTTTCTCATCTGCTTGCCCTGCTTCTGAAATTGTGTGGATTCTGACTCTGAGTCACCATGTTAGAAAGGTCTGTTGTTCATTTCTGGAGTGGTATCAGATTCAGCAAGGAAAGTAAAGAATGTAATAAATATGTAATAAACATCTTTATGAGTCCTGTTATTCTAGATATATCCAGAAATTGTGAGGTTTGAAATAGTTCCTGATGAAGTTATTCACATTGTATACATTCATCTAATTTGGCTGGAAAAATTCTACAAATCTTAATGATTCTACGAAAGGCTATGTACAATTTTGGAATAGGTTTTAATACTATTAAAATACCAGGTTCACTTGACAACACACATTTAGCTTGTATGTGTGTTACCATATGTATTTTAAATAAATTACTTACAGACAAGACTGAAAGCTTTTTGAAGACAGGGGCTCTGTCTCCCTCTTCTTTGTGTCACCAAGATCTCACACAGTACTGTTACATGATATTTATTTAATGAATTTGTAATTGATGAATAATATGGCAGATATCATATTGATTGAGAAATCTTTTCTCAGCCCTCTTGTCCAAAGCACCAAATTAAGAGAGAGACTACATGTAAAATACTGGACTCACAGTAGCTGTGAACGTTTACCTGACAGGGAAGTTGGTATGGTCACTTCCAAATGATGTCCATGCATTAGCCCAGCACCACAGGACTCAGTCTCTGCATTGCATTATTTATTTTTTTAAAAAAAAACCTTATATTCTGTAGTTAAATTGTAATTTTTATTTATTTATTCATGTATTTATTTATTTAGTTAGTTAGTTATTTTGAGACCAAGTCTCACTCTGTCACCCAGGCTGGAGTGCAGTGCCATCTCAGCTCACTGCAACCTCTACCTCCCTGGTTCAAGCGATTCTCATGCCTCAGCCTCCTGAGTAGCTGGGATTATGGGCAACTTCCACCAAGCCTGACTAATTTTTGTATTTTTAGTAGAGATGGGATTTCACCATGTTGGCCAGGCTGGTCTCACACTCCTGAACTCAAGTGATCCTCCTGCCTCGGCCTCCCAAAGTTCTAAGATTACAGACATGAGCCACTGTGTCTGGCCTTAAATTATAATTTTAAGTACTTCTATTATTTCATCAGACTTGTCTTAATGTACCACAAAACATCTAAGAATATTTTTAAATTAAAAAATTAAAAACATCTCTGACCATCAGCAGTATGTTCCATGTATATGGCAGCGATTCCTCCAGATAGCTCTCCCTTCTCTTCTTCTAAGCATTTTCACTGATACATAGTCAATACAGCTTTTCTATCTCCTACCCACTCTGGCTTTCTATTACATAGTTTAAATTAACTCCTCCTTTAATTTTACTAACTAGATTCTCAACAACAAAAAAGATTCTAGAAGCTAACTTAGCAAGAAATGTCTTTTTCCTGCTCAGAAAAAGTGGAGAAGAGGCAACATGGTGTGTTCTCATGCATAAATAATTTTGTTATTGGGATACAAGTAAATATGGCTAATTGCATCCTAGGGATTTCTATAACCCAAAACAACATCTACGGCTTCATGAAGTTCCAACAAGTCATGACAGGAACACATGTGCATATAATAAGTCACCAAGTCACAACTTCCTGTTTTGATGTAGGAAGAAGCAGAGATGAAGGGCCAGCAGAGATGAAGGAGAAAGACCTAGTGAACATCCGTGGAAATGGGGGGCTGCCTCTGCACCACATAACCCTTCCTGAATCTGCCAAAAAAGCTTGCATCATTGAGAATTGAGACTTGAATAGAGATGCTTTTGGCAGATGCTTTCTTATGCTGTTTATCTCATCCTACATTTGAACTTTTAGCACATTCAATGAGTGCTGGCTCATTCCCTAGCACTAAAAAAAAACAAAAAACCGAAATTAGTAGCACTATGGCTGTAAGAGATTTAAACATCATTACTCTTCATTTTAATTTTTTTAGCTTAAAATAACCATTTGTGATACTATCTTGGAGACTGATGAAACAAAGAAAACCACAACATTAGTTTGGCTTCCCCTGACTCTCATTTTCCATTGACAATAAACCTGGGTGCAACCAAAGCCTGCTGTGATTCCAGCTTGGTATTTACTCTGGCTGGGTGATGATGATGCCAAGCTCTCTTGAATCAGTTCTTTAAAGAACAGTGGTGATTTTCCCCCCTGATAACATTTGGCAATATCCAGGAACATTTTTAGTTGTTACAATAGGAGGGCAATGTTACTGGCATCCAGTGAGTAGAAGCCAAAGATGCTGCTAAACATCTTGCAACACAGAGGACAGTTTCTCATAACAAGGTGTCAATGGTGACCATAGGTCAAGAAACCCTGCTTTAAAAATATCTTATTTGGGGCCGGGTGCGGTGGCTCACACCTGTAATCCCAGCACTTTGGGAGGCCGAGGCGGGTGGATCACGAGGTCAGGAGATCGAGACCATCCTGGCTAACACGGTGAAACCCCATCTCTACTAAGAAACAAAAAATTAGCCAGGCGTGGTGGCAGGCGCCTGTAGTCCCAGCTACTCAGGAGGCTGAGGCAGGAGAATGGCGTGACCCTGGGAGGCAGAGCTTGCAGTGAGCAGAGATGGCACCACTGCACTCTAGCCTGGGCGACAGAGTGAAACTCTATCTTGAACAACAACAACAAAAAATCTTATTTGGTAGAATCATGCATGTATTCTCTGGACCCTCAGTGCAGTTGTAAATGCTTTATGAGCTGAAATAGCTTGTGTTATCAGCTAATACAGAGGGATCCCCTCTAAAAAGGAGTTGCTTCTTGAAGTTTGCCAATCAATCAACATTTCTTTTGTCTGCTATTAGTGCCTGAAATATCCATCAGCGATCTCTCCATTCATATATGAAACCCTTTATAAAATTCCTATTGGTCATTCATTTATTTACACACAATGCATTTATTAAGTGCCAACTATGTGTTGGTCAGTGCTATCTGGGAGTGCTACAACCTATCTTAGCATGAGCTCATTGGCCTATCCACCTCCTGTTTGCCCAGTATACTTATTAATCATTGTCAAATCAAAAAGTCTCTGCAGTTAAACAACTTAGAGCATCCTATGTAGAGTTGCACATATGAGATGCAGCTGGATTGCAAATGCATGCATATAACATGGCATATCTACCCTTTAAGTTCATACTATCATTAGACCTAGGCGACAAGAATCCTGCTCTGGGCCCTGAGCTATAGAGGGTGCCCTCCTGGACCTTGTCCACAGAGCCATGAAAGTGTGCCCATCTGCAGCCTATGCCACATTACCATCTAGGCCACACTGTGGATACCAGGAACACTAGAATTTTCTTCCCAAATGACTGAGCCCACCTTCAGAGCCTGAATAGGCCTGTTTCCTTAGTCTGTTCTCTTGAGGGGAACATATACACAAGCATCTGCATCACAAGGCCTGAGCCAGGGCAGCTGTTGGGGCAATGGACTTAAACTAGGTTATAAGTGGTATACATGAAGCCCCTCAAAATGTGGAACAAATTGGGTGAGTGAAGAGAAGGTAATGGGGACTGGGGACCAGGGGCTGTGAGTCAACTTTCTTTGCTTTCTCATGATCTGATGCAAATTCCAGGGAGTCCAAGAATTCTAACTTAGAAGGTAGACTTATAGGATGTTATGAAGGCAATAACAGGAGAATTTTACTTAGTAGCTAGCTGGAATTATTACTTAAATATTTGGACATACAGCACATGAGTCTCCATTTTTACACTTGCACCAAGTCGGGGTTAGACTTGATTTGAAGGAGCTGGGGAAGCACTGTTTCTTTTCTCTGTGCAGAACACCTCAGGATTCAGGGTACACCATCCCAGGTAAAATCACACAAACTGCTCTGGAAAATTCAGTTTCAGCTGCTTTCCATAAATATTTCTTCCATGAATATTTCTAATTGTGGGGAGGACTGTGTTTTACGTAGCCCCAATTATAAGTCAGCCTATCTTTTTTTTTAATTTTTTTTTTTTGAGATGGAGTCTTGCTCTGTGGCCCAGGCTAGAGTGCAGTGGCGCGATCTCGGCTCACTGCAACCTCTGCCTCCTGGGTTCAAGTGATTCTGCTGCCTCAGCCACCCGAGTAGCTGGGATTACAGGCATGCGCCACCACATCCGGCTAATTTTTGTATGTTTAGTAGAGATGCGGTTTCACCATGTTGGTCAGGCTGATCTTGGACTCCTGACCTTGTGATCCACCCGCCTCAGCCTCCCAAAGTGCTGGTATTACAGGCGTGAGCCACCATGCCCGGCTAGCCCATCTTAAACTCACTGGCATTTCTGTGTGATGGGGCAATAGGTGAACCAATGGAAAATTATGTTTCCATAATTAGTTTCCTGTGTCAGAGCTAACAGAAGGAAGGAGGCCAGGAAAAAGTTTGTACCTGACATAGGAATAGCAAGAGGAGAGAAGCCTAGAAAAAAGAAAGATGCTCCTTTGGGGAGAAGGTGCTCTGAAAAGCCAGGGGCAGAACTGACCACCTAATGAAAGGGGGAGGAACTAGAGGGAAGGCCTTGGGTAGAGATGGGCACTAAAATAAAATAAAATATAAATAAAAAAATATTTTTCCCTCCCCTTTGGCTCACTGTTTCAGGGGGCTGCAAAAGGAGTTAGACCACTGAACTTCTTGTTCTATTTAGGAACAATGTTGACATTGGGCAATTTCTTAATCTGAAGAATGGGGTCTTCCTCCTCGCCCCGGTTCTATCCTGAGGTGCTGAAAAAAGAGAAGAACTGAAAAGGATGCTATGCTTGCACCCTGTGTGGGAAAAACCTATAGGATGCTTTTCATTTCTTACCTCTGAGGAGGAGGCACTGACTTAGTTCTGAGGAGAGGATTCTACACTGCAGTTCCCACAGACAGACTCTGTCCTGTCTTATACAGTTAGAGGGTCCAGACCAGAGAGCCAAGACAAGAGGTGGGAGTGAGGGCCCCTGTTTAAAATGAACAAGAGCCTAGTTTCAAGTTACAGGGGGACCTCTTCTCTAAGAACAAGCCCAGCCCGGAAGGCTTGTGGTTTCTGGTGACTACTGCAATAGTCTCTGAATTAGGGACACTGAGTAGCTTGCTCCCACGTAGCTCCCACCTCCAGTTGAAGTCCTGGGAGCCAACTCCACAGCCGGGCCAAAGGCAAGGCTTGGCTGCCTGTGTGATTAATTGCCTTTTGTTTCTTCCCGATGGGAGAGGACCCACTGACAGCCGCAGAAGTAGGAGAGGAGGGGAGAGGCCTCCACAGGGAGGTTTCTCTGCCACTCTCAAGTCCAGGGTGTGACTGGGAAAGGCACAAGCTCAAAAAAAGGTATCTGTGCTTAAGCTCAAAAAAAGGTATCTTTCCAAGAGAAAATTACACAGCTCAGAAAGTTAGTCATTAATGTAATGGTCTGAATCTACAATGAGAAAAAGATTGAAGCTGACATGATTTTTATCTTTGATATTATAGCTTGTGAAGTTGAGAAGTAATTACGTATGTTAATATTACATCCATTCGATATTCAGTGAATTTTTTTTACGACTCTTTCTTAATTAATCTTTCCTCTTCCCCCTCTCAGCTCACAGTGCAGGCAAACAGTCACATTCTAGAATCAGGGGTGATTCTAGAAGAACACAGTGAGGAATCAGAAAAATTTGGGCTTGGATTCAGACTGGTGCTTAACTTTAGACATTTAGTGAATAAACAATAAAAATTGTAACTAGCACTTGCTGAAAATGTGGTGTAGTACTAGGGAGTATGTGAAGGTTTCACACACGTTTTCTCATTGACTCCTCATGAAACTCTATTGGGTATGAACTATTCTTATGTCCATTTTAGAGATGAGGAAACTGAGGCTCTCAGTGTAGATGCTGAGTGCCACAGGCTAGCTTGCTTGAACACAGCAGCCTGGCCTCTGAGAACACTGCTGGCTTTCACCTCTGTACTTTGGGAGCTTTGGGGGAAGATGGGGATGGAGTGCATGAGTGAGAGTGGAAATAACAATTTTTATTGCTTCACAAATCATACCACTTTCTTCATCAGCCACCTTATATTTTAACAGTCTAGGTCTACTGCATATCTCCGGCTTCTTGTTCTCTACCTATAAACCCCCAAGGACCAGGTAACTGAAAGCATCAGAAAAGCAATAACAAATCTCTCTCTGCTCTTCCCTCCTCAGCAGAATCCAGCAGTCCCGGAGTGCTGGAGAGAATTACAAAAGCAAGGAAGCCGCAGCAGCAGCCACAGCCCTTCAGCTTAAAACACAGACACCCTAGAGAGATGCCAAGTGCAAATCACAAAGAGCTGGGGCACCGTCCTCACCTTTCAATTCCCCAGCACCCCTGGGCTCCAAGATGCAGGTTGCAGAATCCTTGCATTGATGTGGTCTTTGAGTGGCTGCCATATGATATTTGGTAATAACAATAGAGTAATGAAGATGGAATAAAATTCCATCTATATGGAATTCTCAGTATAGGGTCCAGAGTGGGTTAATATCATCAACACTATCACCATCTTTGTTATTGGGTTTTGAGGCTGATGAGGATTTAGATAAATAAAGAGAAGGAAGAAGAGCTTTCAGAGAAAAGGAGCAAAGTAAATGAAGATTTATAAGTATTTGCTGTGGAATAGCTAGAGTCATTGATTAATTCACTAATTTAATTAATTTATCCTTTCATTCAACAAATATTTATTGAGCATCTACTATACTCCAGACTCTGTGCCAAGCACTGAACAGGGGATTTACATGAGACTCCCACCTTCAAAGAGTTTACAATCTCATGAAAAACAGAGATTAAATAAATTCAGTGGACAAAGTAATATATGATTATAAATGTGATTTCTATGTGCTATGAGGAAAAACAACGTGGTTTATGAGAGAAAATAACAAAGGAGCAACTTATAATGGGAAGGCACTTGGGTAGGTCAAGGACAGCATCCCTGAACAGGGCGTTGAAACCCAGATGGTGAGCCAGAGTCAGTGAGGCAATCAACTGGAGAAGAGTATTTAAGGCTTAGGGAACAGCCTGTGCAAAGCTTCTGGGTCAGGAAGGTGGAGAGGAGAGAGACTGGAGGGTGGGGAGGAAAGAGTCAGACAACGGAGGAAGGGAAGCAAGCCTCAATTTACCCTCAGCAGGCTCAGAGACAGCCCAGCCCTCTCTCCACTTTTCTAATTTCTCCCTCTTTTGGGGTTTAGCTTCGCACCCTGGCCACAGACCAGGGTCAGGCACCATGGCTCTGTGCATCTAGTCTTCCCTCTCCTCCAGACAACAAGCACCTAAAGGGGCTTGTGGTCTTTTTCACATACTTAGAAGACCAGACAGGACACAAACTCCTTATGAAAGATGCTGATTTCTTGAGTGATTTCGAATGTATCATTGCAAACTGCAAAAAGCGCTATGCAAAGGGGGCTCCATCAGGTTTCTCCAGACCCATTTCTAGTTCTCATGACTTGGCTTGGCACTGGAGAATGTTGATCTGCTTTGGGTATTGATCTTTAATTGTGGGAACTGACTGCCTCCCTGACTTCTTGCCATGGCTAATGAGCAGTAAGCAAACTCTTCTACGTGCATAAGGGAGCCAAATAGTTAAAGAACTGCTTTGATGAATTCTCAAGCATTCATATAAAGATAATAGCCACTTTCCACATTATCTCTTTGTAAATCTGAATTTTCTTACAAACAATCTGGAGACAATTTTTCTCTTCCTCTCTCATTTTTAAAAAACACTTAAAAGGATTATAAAATGCCCAAACCCTTACTATCAGTTAGTAGAAGGTCAGAGGCTTGAGTGACATAGTCTCTTGAGAATAGACAAGAAAGAAAGACTTGGAATAAATGACAGAGTGGCAGAGGGTACCTGCTGTGCTTTGGAAGAGGTAGGTGTGGAGTACCTCAGTGGGGTGACCCTGCAGGGTATGGGGAACCTCCAAGGCCCCAACAGCAACAAAACCACAACCTCTAACCTTGGACCATTTAAACACATCTTTATTACTTCTTTTTTTTTTTTAATTGCACAAGTAATCCCTGAATACACTCTTATTTTAAAAGACAATCTGCGAGGCCCATGCATGTAAACCCAGCACTTTGGGAGGCTAAGGCAGGAGGATTGCTTGAGCCCAGGAATATGAGACCAGCCTGGTAGCACAGCAAGATACCATCTCTACAAAAAATTAAACAAAAAGAAAATTAGCCAGAGGTGATGGTGTGCACTTGTGGTCCTAGCGACTAGGGAGACTGAGGCGGAAGTATCACTTGAGCTGAGGAGTTCAAGACTCCTCTTGAGCTATGATTGCACCACTGTGCTCCAGCCTGAGTGACAGAGCAAGATTCTGTCTCAAAAATAAAAAAAATAAAATAAATAAAGGAAAAAAAAAGACAGTCCAGGAGTAGCTAGAGTAAAACATGAAATTATCTTCCTTTCTATGCTACTCCCATTATTCCCACTTCTCACTCCAAGATAACTTGGAGTGCCACTAACTTGGTCAGTGTTTTTTCATGCATTTCCATACCTACATATATAGATATATATGCATATCATAGATAAAAACTTACCTTCTCAGTTAATATATCTTGGTGCCTGTACATCCAAGTCACATGTGTTATAATAGCTGCATAGAACAGAGGTGATACCACAGTGCTGAGTGGAGTCTGAGACAGTAGGGGTAGAGACAAGCGCAGAACCAGGGAAAAGGGGCAGGGCTTCGCCAGTAAGTGATAAAAATGTGTATTTATTTCCATCTGTATTAGCCCAACCTGTGTTAGAATAATGATAGCTCCATATTATTCAGCAAACCAATGAAAAAAAGTGCCAAGAGCTTTGCATCCACTATTCCTTAAATATTTAAAACAACTGTACAAAGTAGGGGTTATTATCATTCCCATTTTATGGATGATAAAATCCAGGCTCATTCAGACATGAAGGCACTTGCTGGAGGTCAGGCAGCTAGTAAGTGATGGGGAATAAGTCTCAGGTAAGTCTTCCTCACTCCAATGTTCATGCTCTTCACCACTGTTTATCCCTTTTCTACAAGCATATCCGGGACACAGGGGCTTTCTTAAAAACATGACTCTTCATTTTGGTCCCCAAAGACTATTTCAAACAAGTGAACCATGTTCTTCCAAAGCCACCAACCTGCCTGGCTTATTTCCTTGCCGGCTTGGCCCACAGTCCTTTGCATTCTGTGAACACCAGGATTCACACAGCCATCCTTATGGCCCTGCATCCCTGGTGACTCCACCGGGAGATGCCCGGCCAGTGAGAAAGCACTGGGCCACCTGCTTCATGGCTGGGAAAGGTGAGTTGAGATGAGGAGGTAACAGGCCCGTCAAATGCAGTTATTGGAAACTACACTCATTAGAATACTGTAATTGGTTCCCGCAGGGCATTGGAGGTTAGCGCACAGAGGAGACAGAGAGGAGGGGCTGACGGGGAGTGCGCTGTATGGATTTTGTTTTCTCTCTTAGCTTTTCTCCTCTGGGGAGGAAGCGTTAACCAGCCTGGGCTCACAGTGTGGCTGGTGAAGACAGCGTGAGTAGATGGTAGAGCCAGAGTCTTCATCACTCCTCTCCGCTTCCCTCTTTGCGCTCTCGTTCTCTCCTCTACCCAGGGGCCTCATCCCACTGCTTTGTCAGAAAACAAACAAACAAACAAAAAGCTATCAATTAGCAAATTTGAAGAAAGGTCTTAGAATTTGATATGGCACCAGTCACACTGAAGGTGGCAAATATGATTTTTCAAATAACTTAATGCAAAGGGCAAGGTTTAACCGAAAGTTATACAATTCTAATTGTATAACTGCACGCACAAGCAAAATTGCAAATCACCATCCAGATAACAGGTACCACTTTTTGCTGTCCACACATAAAGCTGGGCATTGCCATCAGGGCATTAATTGTGCGCTAGAGTGTTTCTTATTCTTAGGGCGAAAGAAGGAGTGGGGTAACTCTCCAGCCCTCTGGGTTGGATTCTTTTTCTGAACAGCCATTCCATTCATAGGGCAACACAAAATATACTCTCCTGATACCAAATTCAGCATTCCCAGTATGATCTACCCTGTCTTTTTGGCTTTTCTGAAAAATTTGGTGGAGGGGATTATACATTTTATACTCAGAAGTCAGGAACTTTCTGAGGAGCTGGAACTGTTGTAGATGTTGATCTGGATGTGGCTCCATGGTTTTATGGACAGTACATTTTGTCAAGCCACACATTTAAGATTAGTGCACGTTGCACTTTATGTATCTCTCAATTTAAAAAAGTTAAAAAAAATACTTGTCAATTGCCTAAAATGCTGGCTTTTAGAATTTTATCCTTTAATCAGTATTTTCCTGAAACTCTATTTGCTGATACGACGTGGCCCTCCTTTCCACCGAGCCAAATCCTGCGCTTTATGGAGGGCCAGGTGAAGATGAGCTTTTATTTTTATTTTTATTTATTTTTATTTTTATTATTTTTTTTTGAGACGGAGTCTCACTCTGTCGCCCAGGCTGGAGTGCAGTGGTGCAATCTCGGCTCATTGCAAGCTCCGCCTCCCGGGTTCACGCCATTCTCCTGCCTCAGCCTCTCCGAGTAGCTGGGACTACAGGCGCCCGCCACCACGCCTGGCTAATTTTTTTTTTTTTTTTTTGTATTTTTAGTAGAGACGGGGTTTCACTGTGGTTTCGATCTCCTGACCTCGTGATCCGCCCGCCTTGGCCTCCCAAAGTGCTGGGGTTACAAGCGTGAGCCACCGCGCCCGGCCGTGAAGATGAGCTTTTAAAAGAAAACTCACCTTGACTGCCCCAAACACATTGCTCACTA
This sequence comes from Nomascus leucogenys, assembly GCF_006542625.1. Taxonomy (NCBI): domain Eukaryota; kingdom Metazoa; phylum Chordata; class Mammalia; order Primates; family Hylobatidae; genus Nomascus; species Nomascus leucogenys. Next base: position 20,246,521 of record NC_044382.1, read on the forward strand.
AATCACTTGCTGAAGCTGCTGTCAAAAGCAGAGACAAGTCCAGGGTGACAGTACCTGAGACTTATACAATTTGGGGAATCCTTTATAAGACAAAGGATACAAAATTATGAATGCAAAATTAAGGTACAAGATGGAGACTGAAAATTTCAGACCCCTTTCCCTCACTGTGATCTCTCGAAGCAGTTTAACAGCAATGTTGATTAAAAAGTGCATTCTGTTTGTGACTTGGCTTCTTCTCCCAAACACCTCCAGAATGCACAGGAGACAGGCAAGTGAGAGGGGCTCACTGAACCTTCATCCCTCTTTGGTAAATCTGTCTCAGGTCAGCATATACATGTCAGCATTTCATTTCAGCCTAGCTTGAGCTGAAACTTCTCTATTTCATGCACATGGCCAGCTACCCCGGGTGGATGGTAAAATCCTGCAGTGCAAAACCACCTCTTCACATTGCCTTCAACTCTCTTCCAGTGCTTGCCAGTGTCTTTTATAGGAACAGCTTTCCAGACTGTTGAGAAAATGTTTTGGGGGAGGAAAAGGGACTCTCAAAGACAGGTGGTAGTGATAATGGGGAATGATAAGTCATTAGCTGGATTAAATGAATTCTTTCCGTGTTCCCATTATCCAGATAGTCGTTTCACTAAATTGTGCCAAACATCTTTTAAAAATTGGTTTGACTGAAAATTAACCCCAGGCCAAATGGAAAGTAAGAGAGAGTCTGGCACGGCTCAGACAGGTATAGTCAGTTCCCTAGGCTGACTTGCCTTCTGCTTGACATGAAGGAATCTACAGAGAAGAGGGAAGAAAAGAGGAAATAATAGAGAGGGAAGAGAAGGAGAAAAGGTAGAAAGAATAAGGAATAAAGGAAGGGTCTTACAAAAACAAAAAAGTAGGAGATTAATGAAAAAAGAATACTTAATAAAGCTCTCTTGAGCTCACGCTGTCTTTTTTTTTTTTCTCTTTTTTTTGAGGCTGCTGTATTAAATTAAAGTCATACATAGGTTTCAAAGAAAATCACATTTCTGCAGTCTGGTGAGCCCACCTGACAATGCACGCTAACAGAATTGTAAATGTAAAGGGTAATGCTTGTCAGTGCCTGACAGTTCTAAATGGCCTTTTAGTTCAGTACGCAGAGCTGTCATAAAAAAACATAAAAATGCATATGCAGACAGCTGAAACTGCTATGCACATCATTATCTGCAAATGGTATAAGTATCCTGAACAAAAGGCCTTCCAGTTTAAGGACATGCATAAGACATTTCTCTGCCTCCAGCTTTAAAACAAAGTGCTGTCAAGAAAACAAGATTCCCAGTGCCAGAACTGAGGTTTTTCTGTCAATCAGAGAGGTGCTACATTTGTACATATTTTTCTGACCCTGCATATGAGAAGAGCATTCTTAACAGATGTGTATTTAACTTCTGGCAGCTACATCTGTTTCTTCTGCATTTTTTTTCTTATTTCTTTATCATTGTTCTAACAGACCTCTGCAGAGGGGTGTCTTATTGTGTACTTTTCATCTCACCCTGTCTTTGACTTTTTCCTCCCCTCTCCTCTCTCCTCTTTCTTTTAAAGCATTTTGTCCTTCTATTTTTTTTCTTTGTAGTTCCAGAAGGCCAGAGCAGCCCAAGTTTGGTCCTGTGGTGATCAAATTGGTAGAGATGTTTGTCATTCCTTCACTAAGCAGTGATACTGTCTGCCCTTTAAAATTGAAAGTTCCTTGAGGGCAAAGACAATTTTTATAATGCGAAAGTTCTGAAACCAAGTGCACATTGGAATCACATGAAGAATGTGTAACATTCCCATTTCCTGGAGTCCTCAGAATGAGCCTCTGAATCAGTCTCTAGGGTTCCAGGGCATTTGTATTTTTTAACAAACATCCCAGTGGTTATCATGTTTTCATTCATTCAAGCATGCATTGAAAAGCATTTATCGGGCATCTACTCTCTGGCAGTCACTGTTCTAAGCACCAAGGATATAGACGTGAACAAAAGCATAAGCTCGCCAACCTCCAACAGATTGCATTTTATTGAGTGAAGCCAATAAGCACCTAAACAAATATAAATATATGATTGTTACAGAGAGTGACAAATATCTGAAAAAAAAAAATCAGGGTAATAGAGCAGAGAATGGTGTAGCCGAGAGTTGAGAGTCCCCATGTGGAGGTCAGGAAGGACTTCACTGGGGAGCTCACAGTTGATATGAGCCCTGAGTGATGAGAAACCAGTCATGAGTTGATCTGCAAAGATCATTATTTCACTTTATTCTCTCAACAGAGTAGAAGTTATTATCATGCACTTTTGTGGGTTTTTTTTTTTTTTTTTTTTTGAGACAGAGTCTCACTCTGTCACCCAGGCTAGAGTGCAGTGGCACTATCTGAGCTCTCTGCAACCTCCACCTCCCAGGCTCAGGTGATTCTCCTGCCTCAGCCTCCCGAGTAACTGGGATTACAGGAGTGAGCCACTGCGCCTGGCCTATTATCATGAATTTTTGAATAATGAAAGTGATGCATAGAGGAATTAATGACTTGCCCCAAATTATACAGCTAGTAAACAGCCAAATTGAGATTCATACCCCTGTGCTCAACGAGATGCAGGAGAATCAGCTACTTCAAGCTTCACTTCTATTTCCACACCTATCCACATCCTGTCCAAACTTTAGGATCAACCTGAAGTATACTCTTTTCCTTCCATCATCTAAAGTGCATCCAACAGTGCATCAATACAATTCTCAATCCATATGTGAAGATCATATTCCAATACAGATATTGTATGGGACATTCTACAACAATTTCCCTAACTAGCTCAATTGGAACTTCATTACTTCAGAGTACTTGGGATTTGGACCACAAAAACTGATTTCCATTCATGTTGCATATGTGGAAAATTCTAAAGAAGACTAAGCTTCTTGGGCCACAGGCCATATTTCACAACTCCACAATTTCTGATCCATTGAGAACATTTTTCATTCTCTTCCACAAGTTTTCAAGTCTTGGTTTGAAGGCTTAAAGCCTCCAGATGAGTTGCAAAGAGATATAACAACCTTTAATGATGATTTTTCCCCAGTGATCAATGACCACTCCATTGTTGGAGATAAACTGGAGCATAGACTTGGAAGACAATAGAGCCAACTGGCTGAAAATGTGAGGCCTGGAATTGGGGAGATGAATGTTTCTTCCATCTGTGATAATGGACAAACAAAACTTTGGTTCACTCAACTGAAAAATGGTGATAATAAGACTTACATGAAAGAGTTCTTGTGAAGTTAGATGAGATAAAGCCTGTATGGTGCTTAGTACAGTATCTGACATACAGTAGGCCCTCACTAAATGTTATCCATTGTTATTATTATAATGATTATTTCCATTGCACTGTTAGGATGAGACACTGCCATGTGACAAATGGGACCAATCACCAGAGCTCTAAACATGACTATTTTGCCTTACCTTGAAAGAAATAGAAAGTGCACCCCTCCCACACCCAACATGCCCAGTTACCCTTTGGGACCTGCTGTAAGGAAGCCATCATTTTTCATACTATGCTTTCCTACTGCCTTTTCTTCCAATAGAACTTACGTCCTCTAGCTGCTATAAAAAATAATGCTCTCCTACTCCACCTCCTGGGGCTCCACTCTTGCTAAGAGCAATTGCTTTTTATTGAATGTGCGATTTTGTTGCTATGGAAAATATATTGTGATTAATGAGACCCTGTGACCAAGGTTACTTGGGACAGGCTTGGATCGGTTAGCATAATGTCCTTACTTTTCACAGTGCCAAAGTCAGCTGCAGCAAGAACTGCATTATCAACTCCATTAGTAACTCTTGGACAGGACGTAGTTGATAAAAGGGACAACTTTGTTACGCAGAATTGTAAAGAGACTTAGAAATGAGTTTGTTTAAGAGGTCTAATGTGATTAAATACATAGAACACTTAATTTTTAATTGAAAAAAAGGAGGAGAAATTAACAACAGAAATAGTAATTTATAAAATTTGTCATGCAAGTGGAATGGGCTTGTATGTGAAATTTGCAGTTATGACTGTGCAAAATATCCAAATTACACATTTAATTTAAAATGTGTATATATGAAGTGTGTGTGTGTGTGTGTGTGTGTGTGTGTATAACTTTTAGAGTTGAAAAAAATTTCAGAGGTCCAGAACAATTTTTCTTGCGGGGAGAAATCTATCCTATGGCATTCCCACAGCTGATCTGAATTAACTACCTCACATGAGAGCCTCACTACCTTCAGAGGTCGCTCTAATGGGAAAAGTTCTACATTTTTGTCTGACATCTAAATCTGCCTCTTGGTTACTTTCACCCTGGCCTTTTTAGAACAATGAAGAACAAGATGATTCCATTTGTTCAGAAAAATGTTAAAGTTGAAAAGAGACTTAGGGATCTCATTACTGAGCTTCTCATTCTTCAATTAAGAAAATGGAGTACTTCTTTTTCTACAGGATTCCTTTCCAAGGATGTGAAGAGTTATCGTTTTCCTTATTGTATACACTGAGCTTGAGGTGGTTGTGAATTCCACATGGACAGTTTGAATTCCAAGCTAGAACTCAGGAGAGAGGTTTCAGACAGAGCCATACATTCAGTGGCCGTTGATATTTTTCTTGGTAGCTCAACTCATGGAAATAAAGGAAATGATATAAGACGAGAATATAAGGTGAGAAAACATAAAGGCAAGATGAAATCCGGAGGTTCTCCCCCCCCTTTTTTTTGAGAGGGAGTCTTGCTCTGTCGCTCAGGCTGGAGTGCAGTGGCGTGATCTCAGCTCACTGTAACCTCCACCTCCTAGGTTCAAGTGATTCTCCTGCCTCAGCCTCCTGAGTAGCTGGGATTACAGATGCATGCCACCAAGCACAGCTAATTTTTGTATTTTTAGTAGAGATGGGGTTTCACCATGTTGGCCAGGCTGGTCTTGAACTCCTGACCACGTGATCCGCCTGCCTCGGCCTCCCAAAGTGCTGGGATTACAAATGTGAGCCATGGCACCTGGCCTCTCCCTTTATTATATCATTGTGAAACTTAATTTTGTTACTTGCAATAGCCCCCATATGGCCTAGTCTTTTCTGTGTGGCAAAGATACTACTCCAGAAATATTGAGAAAGAATGGAAAATTCTTACTGTAAGTTTAAGTGGAGTAGTGTATAAAATGCTTCTCAGAAGTTCTAACTGTCCTGCTTTCTGACTTCTCACATTCTTTTCTGCTCTGTAATTCTTTACTGCAATGCTGCTTCCACCCCAAATATCTTTTCTCTTTTCCCAAAGTTGTGCTCCTCCTCTTAAACAGAAAGTGCCTGCTGAGAGTTCAGCTTCCAGACACATTGGGCTACCTAAGGATAGGTGGAGGAACTAAGGTCTTCATAACACCTATCCTTAACTTACTCCACACAGATGAAGGAAGACATGGGAAGTCCTGCCCCTTCCACAATCCCCCCAGACACATACTTCTTTTTATTTTCTCATTAACTGTCTTACTTCAAATTTTTAAGCACGATATCTGATAAATCTGTATAATATCCTATCATTAGTCCCCTGGGGTTTTTCTTTATCTGAAAGTTTCATAAGCACATATGCAGAGACTTGATAAAACTTTCAGTATAACCTAGTCAATGGTAGGACCAAGTGGCATGCCAATAAAGACCCTCCTCTAGGTTGACCAAGATAATTTTCCCTTGATAGTATTTTCATTTGTTTTCTGTTGTTTATAACAGAATACTTGAAACTAGATAATCAATAATGAAAATGAATGTATTACTTACAGTTATGAAGGCGAAGAAGTCCAAGGTTGAGGGGTTGGATCTGTTGAGAGCCTTCTTGCTGGTGAGGACTCTCTCTTGCTTTTTTTTTGAGACGGAGTTTTCGCTTTTGTTGTCCAGGCTGGAGTGCAATGGTGCAATCTTGGCTCACTGCAATCTCCACATTTCTGGTTCAAGTGATTCTCCTGCCTCAGCCTCCCAAGTAGCTGGGATAACAGGTATGCGCCACCATGCCCAGGTTATTTTCTGTATTTAGTAGAGATGGGGTTACACCATGTTGGTCAGGCTGGTCTCAAACTCCTGACCTCAGGTGATCGCTGGTGAGGACTCTGCAGAGCTCTGAGGTGGTGCAGAGCATCACATGGTTAAGGGGCTGAGCATGCCATTCCAGATTATTTTTCTCCTCGTATAAAGCCACCAGTCCCACTTCCATGATGATCCATTAATCCATGAACCCATGAATCCATGAATAAATTAATCCATTCATGAGGGCAAAGCTCTCATGGCCCAATCACCTCTTAAAGGCCCCACTTCGCGATACTGCCATACTGGGAATTAAATTTCAACATGAGTTTTGGAGGGAACAAATTTCCCAAAAAAGAAAAATTCTGCCCAAACTTTACTAAAATTCAGATTGACTTTGTTTATGTCTTCTTGATCTCTTGATGTGATAATACAATTTTTAAAAAAGGAATTAGTGTTCATTGTTGGTGAATCCATGTTGGCTCTTAGAAATCACCACAGTTTTTGCTCAAGCTTCAGTGCTTCTCTAGTCAGTTGCCTGTCCTAGAATTTTGGTCAAGCCAAGTTAAAATTAAGTTCCTGTCTTTTGTTGTTTAAAAAAATCATAAAACTGTTTGCTTCTAGCATTATCTCATGGATTGTATTCCTGAAACAGTCTCAAAGATTACAAACAGCTTTACTTAACAACATAATATAGGATCCATATCTACACCCACACACATGTTGTGATTCTCCCTGCTCTTCCCTTCTCTAGCAGTCAGAGGAGAAATAAATATATTTTCTCACACAGAAATCTTCAGCTCTTCTGTCATTTTCCTTTTCACCTGCTAAGTTGAAGTAGTTCCCTTCCTCTTCTTCATGCCCCAAACGTGAACCTGAAGGCAGATCTTCTTGTTTATTGAAGCATCTGCTGCTGGATATACACCACCATAAGGCAAGCCCTCATCCAGCTTGGAAATAGGAAGTATGAGATACAGAGACAAGGATTTCTGTACAGAGTCCTGAGTTCTGGTCTCAGCTGGACTATTAATGTTGTACTCAGACCTTTAGGCAATTATTAAAACATTTTCTGCTGCTGTTCGTCTAAAAATTTAAGCCAATATTGACTTTCCCAGTGAAATCACAAGATACTTGAGAAAATCAACCGAAGAAAATGCTAAGGAAAAAATGTAAAGTACTTTCTTGATGTATAAGGTTAAAAGGATTCAAACTTAGAGTTCAAGCCTTGAGCTGCGCCCACTGTCTGTCCATCATTCTCTGCCTTAATTTTAGTGCTGCTGCCTTCATTTTGCCCTCCTAACTGTTTCCAACATTAATTTTCTCCTATTCTTTTGGCCCAGAAATTCCCTAGTTACTGGTCCATCCCAACACACTGCCTTGTACATTCTCAGCAAGATGATTACTGACTAATTGGGAAAACAATCCAAACTCGTGAGGAAATGGGTCATAATGTGTTTTCTCTCTGGGCAACAAATAGCAATCCCTGGACCACCATGGAAGTTATGTTCCTGAAAATTACTGGGGTTGTCAAATCCATGCTTAGCAATGTCAAGGTCTTGTAACAAAGAGGAGATTGGAGGAAAGCGGCATTACAGATAAATGTCTTAATATATTCTTCTGAAACACAAAAAGAAAAGATTCTAGAAGGTCTCTACTTCTGGAACACGTTCATCTATGCTTAAAATACTTCCAATATCTTCTTAATAGTTCATGAAATATTTCTATCAACTTCTAAGGCAAATTCTTTCTCTAGTTTTCTACTGTGCAAAATCTAGATTTTCTAAAATTGGGGTCACATTGAAAGCCTCTCTGCTGAATCTGGCTCAATACATATATGTATTATATATAAAATATTATACATATAATACCATATTATATATACAGAATTTTTTTCTTACACTGTACTTACAATTTTTAAAATTTCAGTGTCTTTACACAGGGTTCTTTTCTTTTCTTTTTTTTTTGAGACTGAATCTTGCTCTTGTTGCCCAGGCTAGAGTGCAGTGGCGTGATCTCGGCTCACTGCAACTTCTGCCTCCTGGGTTCAAACGATTCTGCTGCCTCAGCCTCCCGAGCAGCTAGGATTACAGGCGCCCACCACTGTGTCCATCTAACTTTTGGTATTTTTTTAGTAGAGACGGGGTTTCATCATGTTGGCCAGGCTGGTCTTGAACTCCTGACCTGAGGTAATCCACCTGCCTCAGCCCCGCAAATTGCTAGGATTACAGGAGTGAGCCACCGTGCCAGGCCTACACAGGGTTCTTTTCTAATTGCCACAGTCCACACCACTCTATCTGGTTTGCCCCGATGACATTTGTACATTAACATTAAGAGCACAACTTAGGAGCTAGAAACTTTAGGGGCTGATTCCACAGGGGCATTGATTAGAAGTAAATGTTTTTTCCAGCTTTCTCATGTGCTAACACTATTATCTTGGTCTTGTTCCTTCTCTTCAAGTCTCAATTTCTTCTTTATAATAAAGGTACTATTGTATTCTCTGCCAACATTGCAAGTATGATGTGAGGGTCACATAACATAATGTACATGAATGCAATTTGCACATTGTAGAGTATACTGAAAATCTATAGTATTATAAGGTGGTAGCTCCTGGCCAGCACAAGACAACCCTCTGTCTATACGCACATATTCAGATACCTTGCATCATCTGCCAACCAAACTTTGTGAATTGAAGAAATATAGGAGAAGAAGGCAAAGGGTCATTTACCTTGGTAGTTAATGCCCTATATGGATTCTATTTATACAGGACTGTCTACAATTTTTCAGTCTAAAAATTACTCTGCACAGTTGCTTAATGGCCCTTTTATCTTCCATTTAATCACATCCAGGACTTCTCACCATTCCCCCATTAAAGTTCCCATTTGTCTCTTTGATCATTCTCCTGATCTTATTTGTATGCAGAGCTGTATATAACATATACTATGTTTCTGGGCTATCTAATAGCAATTGAGACCAAATGTACCAAACAGCCAAGTAAAAAGAAAAAAAAAAAAAGAAAAAACCCCAGAAACGTATTATTCTAACTATGTAAAACACACATGCTTGTCTATGTTTGGCCGTGAAACATATGAGCTTAGAGAGACATAGAACAATGGCACATTCATTGCTGTGTTGGAGGCATTTTCACTAGAACAGTGGCTCCCAATCTGGCTTAAGGAGCTTTAGAAAAATATACAGACACGTGGGCCCCAATACGAGAGATTCTGATGTAATTTGTCAGAGTGGTGTATAGACATTGATTTGTTTCAGAAGGTTCCCCTCCTCAAAGTGATTTTAATGAGTAACCAGTATTGAGCATACTACAATAGGAGTAAATCTTGGCGCTGGTCTTGTCTTCTATACAACTGAGCCTTGGCTTGTGTTGATCAATGGAAATTCTTTTTTTAATACAGATATTCCTCCCTGGAATTACAAGTGTTAATAATACACTCCCTCTAAAAATTCCACTGCCATGAATCAAGCTTAGAGCAATACAACCCCACTGTGTAAAGACAGAGGTTCAAGGTGACACTGTGAGTAATAGTGAACATTTGGAAGCCACCGAATGCTCGCCAACAGAGGATCAGTTTTTTAAAAAGGCACAGCCAATGCAATGAAACACTATACAGCCCTTAAAAAAAGAATAAGTGAAGTCCTGGAAGTCTACCCTGACAGAAATAATTACCCAGAATCCATTTTTAAATGAAAAAAAAAGGAGGTTGTAGGATATATATGTAAGATACATTTTTGTGATAAACTTTCTTCAAAAGAAATAACACAAATTATATAATCTCAATTCTTGATTAAACAGAAAAAATTCAAAACAAACAATAAGCCTTATAATAGTTACTCTTAAGAGTAAGATGAGATGGGAGAAAGGGGAAACTTCTACTTTTCACTTCATATTTCTTTGTAATATTTAAATGTTTATAAACAGAATATATCATGTTTATACTTTTTTAAGAGAGTGGAAACATTTGCCAGCCACACCCTCTCCCCTCACACATATTGCCTTCCAACCCAAATATTAATCTGGCTGTTTTACAACAGAAAATGATGGCCACTATACTGGCTGAATTTTTTTGCAGATCAAAAACACCCTGCATCTTTTCCATTCAGCATTCCATGAAAGTGCAACCGAGCCAAGTCCTGTGTGTGGGAAAGTGTGTCTTTGTGTGTGTGGATCTCGTTGTAGTTACAAGGGCCCCTCCCTTTGGTAACAATTTAACACCCACATGCATCCTCAGGAAGGTCAAAAGGGAACAGCAAGAGTGAAAAAACATGTTTTAGAAATGTGAACCAGCTCCCACATCCAAAATTCTTTTCCCTCGCATTAAAAAAAAAGAAAAAAAAAAGCAGAAAACCGACATCATGCATGTCTCCAGGAGTTTCTGGTGGATTTAATAAAATGAGTGGTGATGCGGTCCACAGAAAAAGTGGGAAACTGGCAGCAAACTTTTCATCGGAAATGAGGCTCTGTGCTGGGAATAATATTGTTTTACAACCTAAATGCAAAAGTCATCATGCCTAATTCTGTGTCGTTTTCATAATTCATACAGGGGTCTTGTGGCCATTTGGAAATGTTAGAGTCCTAGGGAGAGAACAATCATGGAATTTCCATATTCACGGAAAATCAACACCTCCTCAGATTATTTTAAAAAATCAAAATTCCATTCACAAAAGAGAAAGTTGGTAATTTCCTGTAATTTTATATTTGAAACTTCGATGTGAGTCTTCAGTACACTTAAGTGGCAAAGCAGAAAATCTAATAATCAGCATGTTTTAAGATGTTTCAAGTGAAAGAAATAAGTTTGGAAGGTGCATAACGATATTTAGAAATTCTTTCTGAATGTGCTATGATACAGCGCTTCTTGTTAGCCTGTTTTCACCAATCTATCTTTCTCTGAAGGAATGAGTCAGTAAAATACGATACAATCTTATGCAACGTACAGTCTAGCTTCAGAATCGTTAGGCTACATAGATTGTAATACAAGCTTTACCCTCAAATCCCTATGCAATCTCAAGCATCTTACTAAAACTTTCTGTGCCATTGTATTACAACCTCCTAAAGCATGAATAAAAATACCTGCCTATCTGATAGAACTGTGATGGTGATAAATGAGAGACCACACAATGAGGCATTTTTTAAAGTTAAGGGACTATGAAGACAGGCAGCACAGTGTAAATAGAAATGGTACTAACGAAAACTGAGCTATGTCAGGTAACTTCTGAAATCTTGTTTCTTCATCTGTGAAAGGGGATGATTAATTAACAATTAATTCAATGAATGTTGTGTCCCTAACATGTCAGGCACTATATTAGCTGCTTGGAAGGCTAATTGTTGCATTCTGCCCACTCACAGGGATGTTGTGAGCATCAATAGGGCGATACCCACAAAACACTTTGGAAAACACAAAGGGGGCCGGGCGCGGTGGCTCACGCCTGTAATCCCAGCTTTTTGGGAGGCCGAGGCGGGCGGATCACAAAGTCAGGAGGTCAAGACCAGCCTGTATAATACGGTGAAACTCCGTCTCTACTAAAAATACAAAAAATTAGCTGGGCGAGGTGGCGGACGCCTGTAGTCCCAGCTACTCTGGAGGCTGAGGCAGGAGAATGGCGTGAACCCGGGAGGCGGAACTTGCAGTGAGCCAAGATCGCGCCACTGCACTCCAGCCTGGGCGACAGAGTGAGATTTCGTCCAAAAAAAAAAAAAAAAAAAAAGAAAAGAAAACACAAAGGGTTGCACTTTCACGCAGGATTATTATGCACATTTTAAATTTTTCACTCATTAAAAAAAAAAAATTTTATGAGTCCCTGCCTTAAGGCAACAAATCAGACAAATTCTGTTCTCAGAGCTTAAAGTTTAATATGGTTGCTGAATACATGGATAGAGTTGTAAGTTTTTTAAAGTAAAGTGACGTAAGTATTATATGAGTGACAACCCAGCTTCTAGAGCAACTCTAGACATTACGCTTAATTCTGTATCCTTTTCATAATTCATACAGGAGTCTTGTGGCTACTTACAAATGTTAGTGGTTCAGGAAGGACTCCTGTAGGAGATTGGCTTGAGCTTCCCTGATGCTACTGCAGGGATGCTTGTCAACCCACCAGAACTTCATCCATTCAACAGATGTCCATTGAACACCTACTAGGTGCCAGACCCTGTGCTGTGCTCCATCATGGGATATATTCTCCAGGAAAACACACACACGTGGGTTTCATCCACATGAAATTTAAACCATCATACATTTTCTCCCAGTGTTTCTGAGTGCAGGCCTTTTGAAAAAAATCTGTATATACAAAACACTACTCCTCTAGACAGGATAGATGCAGTGATGTGCTGAAAAACCAGCTCTCTGGAAGCAGGGAGGGAGGAAGAAGCCCTGATTGGTAACATTTCTTGAGTTCCATGGTGTAAATACTCCCACTGTGGATGATTTCAAGCTACCAATTGTTTGACACCTGACTTGAAGAAATCCTGAATACTTAATTACTGGTTTTCGTAATTTGGTTTGAGCCAGCCCTAGCACACGATTGAAGATCCAAGTGTTTTAGTTTACTGTTTAGCCCAAGAAATGGCAACATAGATTCCTGATGAGTGGCCATTAAATGTCTCTTGATTCTAGTCTCAATCCTTCCTCAGGAACCTACCAAGTCCTTCCAGGATGTCCCCAAAAGTCCGCAGGGCAATAGCCAGTGTGATTCCATACTAGCTCCACACCCTGCAGTCAGAAATGCCCAAATGGGGCCGGGCATGGTGGCTCACACCTGTAATCCCAGTACTTTGGGAGGCCGAGGCGGGTGGATCACGAGGTTAGGAGATCGAGACCATCCTGGCTAACACGGTGAAACCCCGTCTCTACTAAAAAAATACAAAAAATTAGCCGGGCGTGGTGGTGGGTGCCTGTAGTCCCAGCTACTTGGGAGCCTGAGGCAGGAGAATGGCATGAACCCGGGAGGTGGAGCTTGCATTGAGCTGAGATGGTGCCACTACACTCCAGCCTAGGCAACAGAGTGAGATTCCATCTCAAAAAAAAAAGAAAAGAAATGCCCAAATGGGCTAAAGAGTGTTCTCTAGGATGATGAAATATCATCTTATGAAACAAAAGTCTTAGGACTCAAATACAAAAGTAAATAAACCAAAAAGATCTGCCCATGACTTTTTTAAATTTATGGCATAATTTCTAAGTTAAAAAAAAAGAGGCCATGTGGTTAGGAAATAATTAATGCCATAATAGGAAAGAAAAAGAACAAACAAGGTCAAAAGAGAGAGCCACCCTATCCATAAGTCCTTCACACTGTAAACAGCATTCATTGCTCAGGGCACATGCTAGTTCAAAAGAACAAACTCTCTGTATGAGCATTGGGTGGGGCCCAGAGGTCTTTATCCAAATGGAAGTGATTTGCTATTTCACCACAAATTCCAGGCACAAGTACATGCTCCATTCAACTTTACTTAACACAAAGTACAATTGACAAGTATTTGTGGAGAAGCTACCCAGGCAAGACAGTACCCTTGAGAGGTAGGGCATACATTCTCCCTTCTCCCTGAAGCTTGCAGTCTGGTTGGATTCATTTTATGTATACTGGCAAAAGGGTGGTTTGAGTGAGGAAAATTAGGTATGCCCAGACTGGTGGTTTTTAAGTGACAGGTTGAGGGAAGCCCAATAAATTCAAAACACCTCTAGGCTGTTTTTCAGGTCATTTGCTATCTGGTTTACCTATGTCCTCTCCCAATCCCTTCCTTACAGTCTCCACAACATCATAGTCAGTTCCTCAAGTAAAGCATGTTCTTTGCTCCCTAGGAAGCTTCACAAACCCTGTTCCTTCTCCTGGAACAGGCTCAGTTACATACCATTTCCCCTCCCCGTCTCCCTTGCATATGATTTTCTGAGAATCACACTTTAGATCTCACAATGATTTTGGGGGGTATTTTTTTTAAGCTCTTAGAGGGCCAGAGAACTGGGTTTGGATACTGCATGGCCACATATGGACATATCAAGGAGAAAGGCCCACCACCTATTGCCTCCATTGCCCATCAACAGCACCTCTGACACTAGGGACTGAACACTAGGAATGAAACCACAGCTATGTGAGGACAGGAGCCCCCTTTACAATGAGGATCTCCTCTCCTTACCCATAGCCGTCACCTCACAATGCTCATGGCTGCCTCCAAGTCTTGTAGAGATGTCCTAACTACAAAGGAGCCTTGGCAATGCAATTTTTAGTTTCCCAGCCTCTATGATATGGATGTTGCACCAGGAGGGCATGGAAATCGCACCGAGTGTGCTGTCTTACAGGAGCAGCTATTTGCTTCACCCAGAGCATAGAAGAGCCAGGATTTAAATTCTAAATTCCAAGCCCATGAATTGAATTGCTACTCTACCCTATACTGGAAGTTACTGGGTGGATCCAGTATTTTCCAGCCTTCTCAGGCCCACAGTTATTGAGATGTGTGGTTCTTCCAGGTTTACTAGCAGAGGAACACCTAAGCTTTAGATTTTTGGACTCCTCATAGCCTTCTTTTGTCTCCCTTGAGGATGAACATAAAACCTCTAATGAGTGGCACTTTCAAGAGGAAGGAGGTGGCCGGGCGCGGTGGCTCACACCTGTAATCCCAGCACTTTGGGAGGCCAAGGCAGGTGGATCATGAGGTTAGGAGATCGAGACCATCCTGGCTAACACGGTGAAACCCCTTCTCTACTAAAAATACAAAAAATTAGCTGGGCGTGGTGGCGGGTGCCTGTAGTCCCAGCTACTCAGGAGGCTGAGGCAGGAGAATGGCGTGAACCCGGGAGGTGGAGTTGCAGTGAGCCGAGATCGCTCCACTGCACTCCAGCCTGGGCAACAGAGTGAGACTGTCTAAAAAAAAAAAAAAAATAAATAAAAAAAAAAAAAAAAAAGAAAGAGAGAAAGGAGGTGCTTTAAGGAGGCAATAGGGCAGGATCTAAGAAAAAAGGATGATATTAAATAAAGGTCAAATATCATGACTACCATTCATTGGTTAGGCACCTGGCATGTATTAACTCTGATTCTCCTAGCAATCCTTCAAGGAAAGCAGTGTTACCACATTCTTTAGATGAGGGAGTCTTGATCTTAAGGTAAAGACACTTGATCAAGGTCACACAGTCAATACGTGATGGAGACAGAGCCAGATGGCAGGTCTTTCTGCTCGCAAGACTAGACATTCCTAGGTGAAGAAAATAACAAAAGGTATAGGTTCTAGAGTCAGACTACAAGAATTCCAACCCCAATTTATGGGCTGCATAACCTTGGTTAGCTCCTTTAAGCTTCGTGGGCCTCGATTGCCTCATATGTAAAATGGAGGTATTTGCATCTATCTGATGGGGTTATTGAGACAACCAAATGAAATAATCTTATGTCCAGCGTTTGGCCTATAATCAGTGCTAAATAAGATGTTAGCTGTGGTATTATTGCTGCTATGCTATCATCATCATTATTATTATTTCCCTGTGCTGCTGCCTCTCCGAAACACAGTATCCTAAAAGGGCAAATTCTATGTTGAATAAAAATGCTAGAGATGCTCATTTGCACAGCACATTCATGGGGCCATGAGCTCCTCACTCTTGCTGGAGTGGAGAGTTCCTGCAAAAGAGTAGTGGGTGATAAGACTACAGACAGATGTGGAGCTGCATTGCACTGAAAGCTTTGAATTCCCTGGGAGATGGGCTCAATTGGGCCCTGGCAGGGACCTGCCTCAGGGGGTGGCAGTCACAGAACTATTCCCAGCTGCTGTGCTTCTCATCCTCGCCCCAACACAAAAGGGAAGGATGAGTGACACCTCAAACAACTTTGGAGAGTCTAACAACAATTTTCAACTTCAAACAGGCCACACATAAAAGTTGAAGACTTTTGCTACAAACCCAACCACTGGGAAATCACTGCCTGGCTGACATTAATTCCCCAGCCACTATGAAGCCGTTACTGAAAATGCAACTTTTTTATTCCAAGTCCTTTAACATTTCAATCTAGGGCATTGGCAATGTGGAGCAAATCCAGGTCAGGTCCTGCTTTAATCCCCAAACTGAGTATCAGTGTTAAGTCCACAAGGAATTAAGGCTTAGAGGTGAGGGCAGGGAAAGACAAAGGGCAATAGGAAGTTATTTAGAGCCCACTAGAATTGTCTTTCTTTTTATTAGATAGATATATGATTTGGGTCGCTATTATTTTTGTTGGCACTGAGTTTTCCATTTTTAATCCCACATTACATTCATGTAGCATTTTAGAGTCTATAAATCGGATGTATGTGTCCTCTGATTTCATTTGCTTTGTAGGGATTGAACAAGTTAGGCTTCAGAATGATGAGATTAGGAAAAATAGGAACCTCCAAGATCATGCTACTTATGTTTTGGCATGAGCCATCTCAGAAGGTGTTCCCCATGGCTTCACTGCCAGGCAACGTCAGAATTTGGAACAGCTTCCACATCACCAGAGGTCTTGACTTCAAAGTGGAAATCATT
The DNA here is from genome assembly GCF_006542625.1 of Nomascus leucogenys. Lineage (NCBI taxonomy): Eukaryota > Metazoa > Chordata > Mammalia > Primates > Hylobatidae > Nomascus > Nomascus leucogenys. Next base: position 20,262,998 of record NC_044382.1, read on the forward strand.
CACTGAGTTTCTGTTAGTGCAATGGTGTGTGGCACGGGGGACTGGGGCAAAGGTACAACCCTTATTTTAGAGGAGGTTTCAGTCTCATGGAAAAATAAACAGCTCCTTAAGGAATCATAAGCAGTGGAGAACAGATGAGGTACAAGTTGGGGTAGAAATATCCATGCTCAGCGTTTCAGGGGACAGGTTGAAAGATGGTTTTAATGTTTTGGGATAAATATGGCATAAGCCTATTGTTTAAAATTTTTTCACATAGAAAAGTAAAAGAAAAAAAGTAGACTATATCTTCAGACCCCACTACTCAGAGATAAAACAATGTTAAAATCCTATTTAACATTCTTCAGATATCTCTCTGTAGCCATCTGATTTTGCAGAGCTGTATGAATGGGTATAGCTGTAGATAAACAGGTTCATATGTGAAATCACTCTACATGTGCTGATTTGTAAACCTCTTTTTTATTTTAGAATATCACATCAACAAATTTTAATATCAATAAAAATAGAATTGTCACATCATTTAAAAATACTTGAATCCTATTTCACTGTATGGATATACCATGTTTAGCCAGTACCTTCTTTTTTGTTTTTTTTTTTGAGACGGAGTCTCGCTCTGTCGCCCAGGCTGGAGTGCAGTGGCGCGATCTCGGCTCACTGCAAGCTCCGCCTCCCGGGTTCACGCCATTCTCCTGCCTCAGCCTCTCCGAGTAGAGTAGCTGGGACTACAGGCGCCCGCCACCACGCCCGGCTAATTTTTTTTTGTATTTTTAGTAGAGATGGGGTTTCACCATGGTCTCGATCTCCTGACCTCGTGATCCGCCCGCCTTGGCCTCCCAAGGTGCTGGGATTACAAGCGTGAGCCACCGCGCCCGGCCTAGCCAGTACCCTTTTGATAGTCCTTTCAGTAGTTTGCAATTCTTTGTCATTATTAGCAACGACGTGGTGTTCATCCTTCTGTGCATATCTTGTATACTTAGGTGAATGTCTCTTTAGGGTAAATTTCTAGAAATGGGATTGTTTTGGATGACTCACACTTAGGATTTGACAAAAATTGCCAAATAGCCTGATAGGCTACTTTTAAAGTTTCAGGTCCCAGACATCTGGTCATGGGGTAGTCTTTTCTGCCTTGAAGCTCACTGTTAGCTCCCTGGAACTTGCAAGAAAGGCCAAGGTAGAAAGAATGTGGAGCAGGAAACACACCTAACATGCGCCTGGTTCTACAAGGCTTTTTATGCACATCGTCTAGTGTAAGTCAAACATCATTCTCAAGAAATTGGTATCATCCTGGTCACTTGATATAAAAAAGGGGCTTGGAAGCTCAGAAGCTGGGTCAATGTCTTCTCTTTTTCTTTTTTCTTTCTTTTTTTTTTTGAGACAGAGTCTTGCTCTGTTGCCCAGGCTGGAGTGTGTAGTGGCACGATCTGGGCTCACTGCAACTCCACCTCCTGTGTTCAAGCGATTCTCCTGCCTTAACCTCCCAAGTAGCTGGGACTATAGGCATGTGCCACCATGCCAGGCGACTTTTTTTGTGTTTTTAGTAGAGACAGAGTTTCACCATTTTGGCCAGGCTGGTCTTGAACTCCTGACCTCAGGTGATCTGCTTGCCTTGGCCCCCCAAAGTGCTGGGATTACAGGATTGAGCCACTATGTCCGGCCTGAAGCTGGGTCAATTTCTTAATTTCTCAAAAAAAAAAAAAAAAAAAAAGAAGTTCAGCACTGAAACTTGGGCATTCATGGAGTTACAAGATGCCCTGGAGACCTAAAAGATGAGTAATAGAAGTAGGGTGAAGAGAACAAACTTTATTTACTTTGAATGTTTGCCCCAAACTCCAGTTTGTCCTAGCTCATTAAAAACTAGCGCTATGTATGAGTGCTGTGCCAGTCACTGCTGTCTCTGTAACTGGCAGCAGTTGCTTAGGACTCCTAAGATTGGCTCCCTATGGGGTTGGCTTTTTCATGAGCTTCGGTGTGAGAAACAGGTAAGTTTCCTGCTTCTCTAAGATCTTAATATAGGAAAAATTAGCCAGAAGCTTGTGAGGGGAAGCTAGCCAAGGTGTGTGTTTGCTGGAAATAAAATCAGTGGGCCTTCCAGGGCTGGGGAAATGGACTTGGGGGTATTTCTTCACCATCTGTCCAGTCTCCAGTGTGTCTTGATAGATGGTTTTCCCCTATAACCCATTAGTCACCTTATCCCTCTCTGTGAGCTCTGTTTTTTGAAATATGGTTATCTCATTTGAATAGCAATGAGTAAGTGCATTGGAACCTACTTGAATGCATTCTAAAAGCATTAAACTGGGAACATACAATTCAGTGACATACCAATTGCCAAACTATAGTAAAAGTTGAAGTGATTAAAACAATTCAATGGCATGAACATGCATCCAGAAAGGAAGAGAGAGAGAGTAATTTTTTCCAGTGCAGCATCAGCCCAGTGGTTGATATTTTGGAAGAACTGGGTGGAGGCCATTGCCAAGAGAAAGTGAAATAATTGATGAAGACCCAAAGGAAAATGTCCTTGATCTTGAAGTTATTACTTCATTTCATGAAATACCTTAAAAGTCAGTGAAAGACTATAAAGTCAGAAAGTCAATTGTTTTTTTTTCCCCTTGGATACAATTCCAATATGTGCATATAAACATGTCAGAGAGTTCTCTAAAAAAAAAGTATAGCTTGAGATCTAGGTCATGCTTTCAAATAGCCTTATTATACCCGTTATGAAGTGGACACTCAGGTATTTGGCTTGGAACTTTTATCTACACCCAAATGGCTGGGTGATTTATAACTTGCTATCCACATTCTCATAGCTGTTTGGTCAATGTTAAAGCCTCAAATTAGGCTTGACGTTTATCAGAAAATACACACACACACACACACACACACACACACACACACACACACACACTGAACTATCATTCAGCAAATGATGCCATAGGCTAACCACTATTTCCAAGTACCTTTGCACTGGAGCTAGATTGTAGTTATATGTTCTTCCTCCCTCCTCCCTCCCTCCCTCCCTCCCTCCTTCCCTCCTTCTCTTCCTCCCTTCCTTCCCTCCCTCTCTCCTAATGTTCTTTCCTTTCTCCCTTCCTTTCTCCCTTCCTTTCTTCTTTTCTTTCTTCCTTTCTATTTTTATTCTTCTCCCTGTCCCTCTCTCTATTCCCTCCCCTTCTGTTTCTCCTCCTTGTTCTTCTTTTTAACATTCATAGCACGGGAAATAAATGATTGACTTCTTCTTTTCTTATTCCAACTGATTTCATTCTCTTTTGTTTTGGAAATAGTGCTAAAAACCTCAGGAGGAAATGTTTTTTGTTCAGTGACTGATCTTGATACTTCCTGCTTCTTGTCAAGCCAGAAATAGCTCCTCAACAACTGCAACCAGGGAGCAGCAAGAAGTGCAAAAATGAAATAAAAATTTGTGTATTTCTCCGCACAGAAAAAAAAATCCATTGTTCATTCATAAATAAATAAATATTGATTGGGCTCCTCTGATGATAGGTCTTGTGCTCATGCTGGGGCTACAGCAACAGACAAAAAAAGAAATGATTCCTCATATCACTGAGCTCAGAGTCCAGTTGATCAATACTTACCTCGAGAAACAGTGCTGTGTACATGGTCTGTTACCCTCCCAGGTAACAGGAGGAACATTTGTTTCTCCACGTGTATCACTATGGGGTCTGGGGGAATTAATACTATCTTCAGCTGAGAGTCAAGCCCTGACTGGCTTAAATTGATTAATATAATCTCATCCCTAGAGTACAGTATAGTACAGTTGTTGTGTCAGAGATGGACACATGAACTCTGTTGGTCCAATCAGAGAGAGTATCTTTGCTTAATGATTAAAGAAGGAGAACCAACTTCTCTCTCTCTCTCTTTCTCTCTCTCTTTCTCTCTCTCTCTCTCTCTCCCCCTTTCTCTCCTCATTATCTTCCTCCTCATTCCTGCTGAATGTGAATGAGAAAGCAACAAGTCATACCGTGGCTATGAAGGAGGCCAGGCCTAAAGTGAAAATGGAAAGCAGAAAGAAATCAGGTCTTTGGTAACATAGTAAGCTGCTGTATCAAACCCTATCTAAAGCTTCTTGATGTTCAACTACTTCCTTCATCTATATACAGGTTTTACTTGCATTTCCTACCCCTTAGAGGTAAAAGAATACTGATACACACAGGGATGTATGGATTATTCAACAATTTGAGAAATACAATATTCTACTCACAAAAATGTTCCATGTAACTGAAATGATACTTTATCAAATATACTTGATTTATTTTTTATAATAATTATTCTAAATTATACACATTAGTGCCTTAAAAATTATACCAAATAAAAGATGTGAGAAGTACTCATATAATCCTAAATACTTCCTCCATGTTCCATAGTACACTGACACCTTTGCAAACTACTAATGTGGATCAGATTGTTGTCTACACGCTAAATATTTCTGAATACCATCCTTTTTTAAAAGCTGCATTTTGGAGTTTTGCAGTTATATTCTTAGCTTCCAGCTTCCACTCTGTGTGAAGATCATGATGTCAACCTGTAATAGCTATTTCTTCCATATAAATTACTGCTTCTAAATCTCTTAGAAGCTGGGAAACCATATTACTGAGTTTGTTAGAATTGTTTTTAAAACAAGAATGAATGGACACTACGTAAATGCCTTGGGGGCAGGGGGTAGGCATTAAGTCTCCTGTCTATTACATATTCTTAACCCTATTGTTGGAACTCTAAGGCTCCATGTAGAGGCCTGAGAAGCCTACACAGGAGATAAGAAGACAACAGAGCTGTTGGGTCCTGGCAACACCCCCTCCCCAATTCTGCTTCAATCAGTGCATTTCTATTTTTATCTGTTTTATATAACAGAGTTCTGAAAAAGATTTCATTTGAACTAAAGATTCAATTCTTTAAAGAAAAAAAATGCTCCCCTATACCAGTGTATACGATGGAATACTGTACTAGTTATTTTCCATAGTAGAGGTAAAGTCTTGGTTTTGGAAACTTACCTACACAGTTCCAGTGAAGAGAAATAAGAAATAAGAATTGTAGTCTCTGCCTTGTAGACAATGGCTTTAGTTTTACTAATGTTGCTTATTCAAATCTCATCTCAACAAAATGCATCTTTGCAATGTCAACAGTCCATTTTGTTCCATTAGATCTAAGGTGTTATCAAGATATAAGATGTAAGGTGTTATGTAAGGTATACCATTATTATATGTAGAACTAAGAAAGAAAAAGCATGACCAGTTAAACCATACACTGCACATATCCTTTGTGCACCACTTCACATACAACAGTTCTGTGCAGTGTTTGGCCTGCTTCTGACTGCTTCCTGCCCCAGAATTTCTCTGACGCTGCACTGCAGAATGCCTGCAGCCTTGACATTTACACACCTGCAACTTAAGGATGTGGGGAGGTCATGCTCCATGGAACAACCCACAACCAACTGTAGACAATGTCCCCACAGCAGATGATTCTAAGCCAAATTTCATAAAGCTCTCCACAGAAGGTCCTGGGTGAATTACTAGTCACACACAGTCTACGCCATTCAATAACATCACCTTGCATTACCTTTTCCCACTTCTTGTTCACTTGCCTTCTCCTGGCCCTAGAAATCCATTCTCAAATAAGCTACCCGTATGCAAACCTTTGTCTTAGGCAGGCATTGTGAATTGTAAGACATATCCCAATTTCAGAGATGCTAAATATTTTCATCTAAGAATCATGAAATATGGTAATTTATGAGAATAAAAAATTTGTTAAGTAAACAAGTTGATATCAAGGACTGTCACCCTATACTTAAATAAATAAATAGCACTGCAATTTTATTTGTAAATGGTTCTGCTTTGCTTCTCATCTACAGCCCGGGGCAGTGTTCCCACTGAGCACAATGATGACACTCTGCCCCTGTAAGCTCCTCAGGCTTCAAAGAGGGATTAGAGAGTTCACTTCACTCTCTGCAGAGAAGCAGAAAAGTCAGTGAGAGACTTTTATGATCTCCCTCCATACCCGCTCATCCTAGGTTAAATAAATGGCACCTACATCCACCCAGGTGTTCATAACAGAAACTAGAAATCATTATCAGGTTATGTAAAGTCTGCCTCCTTAGAATTTCTCAAATCTGTATAATTCACCTTATCTTCACTGCACCACATATTTCATGCCACCATTACCTTTCCCTGAGCATTCATTGCCTCTGAACTGGTCTCCTACTTCTACTTTACCCTACTCTAACCCATTTTCCATATTATTCTTTCCATCCATCCATCCATCCATCCATCCATTCGTCCATCTGTCCATCCATCCATATGTCCATCCATCCATCCATCCATCGTCCATCTGTCCATCCATCCATCTGTATGTCCATCCATCCATTATTTCGTCAAATAATTATTGAATGTTTATATGCAGGCACTGTGCCAGAGTTTGAGGAGTCAATGTTGAACAAGAAAAATATTGTCTCTGCCCTCATGAAATTTTGCAGCCAAGTATAAAATCAGGTTACATATCCATATAAATGTTCATATATAGAACATTTCAGATTATATATTTATATAAATCAACTTGACACTTTATCAAATCTACTCGATTTATTTTTGATGGTAATTATTATAAATTATATTATACACATTTGTGCCTTAAAAGTTATACCAAATAAAAGATAAGGAAAGTACTCATATAATCCTAAATACCTCCTCCATGTTACCATAGTACACTGACACTTTTGCAAACTATCGATGTGGGTTAGATTGTTGTCTACATGCTAAACATTTCTAATATTGGCCTTTATTAAAAGCTGCATTTTGGAGTTTTGCAGTTATATTCTTAGATTTCATCTTCTACTCTGTGTGAAGATCACTCTGCCAGCCTTTAATAGCTATTTCTTCCATGAAATATATTTTTATATATTTATAAATATATTTTACATATATAAGTGTTCTGATTTTTATATATATAAATTAATTTGAAATATTCCAATTTTTATATATTTATATATAAACTTGACAAATATTTCAATATTTTTATATTAAATATCTAAATATATATAAATATTTATAAATATATACATAAATATAGATAAACTTGACAAATATTTAAATATATATTCATATATAAATATATATGTGTGTGTATATATAATACATATCTATATATAGATATATATAGATATATATATAAATCTGAACATTTTATTTCCTTTCTTTAGTGATACTCAAACAACTTCCAAAATCTTAGCAGGTGAACCCTGTAAGATCTTTCACAATCTGGCCCCTCAATATCTAGTCTTGCTGCAGATCACATTGTGACACCCTCCCTCTCTCCCTCCCCCAACACACAGGCACCAGCTACAGTGGCTTTCTATCAGCTCCTGTAGCATCAAGCTCCTTCCCATCTCAGGTCACCAACTTTCTCTTCTCCACCTGAAATATTCTTCTTTCTCTTTATTTCCTGGTTATCTCTGATTCCCCTTCAGAAGGAATGCCTTCTATGAAGCCTCTACTAGGCTAAATCCCACTCTTTTAAGAGCACATCACATGCTGTGGCACTCATCAAAAGTTTAATAAAATAATACATTTTTAATTTGAGGTTTATGTTTTTTGTTAGACTGCAAACCTGTTGATGGCAGAGCCTTTCTTTATTGTATATGCAATGAGCAGCTCAGTGCCTTTCATATAGTAAATGCTCTTAAAACACTTGTTAAATGTGTTTAAGAAAGGTCTTCACGATAGCAAAGTAAAAAGAATATTGGACAATGATTCAGGAGGCCAAGGATCTATGCTTTATCCTTCTTACCCTTTGTGGCTGCACATATGCCACTTGCAAAGTAAGTGGATACCTACAGAGATCTAAACTCCCTTACAGTTTCAATTCCCACAGACATAGGATTTAACAATTTAAAGGATTAAACCTCCAAATTCGAAGTTTCCACAAATGCCGGAATTTCAAATGTGCTGGTACATCACAACACTCTCCTTAAAGTGCACTGGGCACATTTTAAGGAGTTTAAATTGAAAACATTTAATGTCCAAATATATTCTTGTTTCAATTGAGATATATAACATGTATATTATGTTATATATGCAATCTGAAATGTTCAGATGCATATATAATAGATATTATATATAAACACACATATATAATATATATATATAAAATTTGTTGAAAAATTTACCTGAGCAAATAAAAGACATGGTGTTTTTATGGTAGATTCTGAAAGGTAACTTGAAAGAAACAGTAAAAAAATTTAAGAATCATCTCTAAGTTAATATTATAGAATCCCAAAGCATTAGATTTTAAGATTTTTTATAACATTCTCTTAAGAACATTTTGAGTTAACAATTTATTGAATAATCACTATATTCTAATAAGATATTTTGTTCATTATCTATATAGTGCTGTGGTTTGCATGTGGGGGTCCCCTCCAAAATTCATGTTGATAAAGATGGCAACAATAGAAACAAGGGACTACTACATTGAGGGAGGACGGGCAGAAAGGGTTGAAAAACTGTTGGTTACTATGCTCAGTACCTGAGTGATAGGAACATTCATACCCCAAATTTCAGCATCATACAATGTACTCAGGTAACAGACCTGCACATGTAACCCCTGAATCTAAAATAAAAGTTGAAAAATTTGGGAGGCTGAGGCAGTGGATCACTTGAGCCCAAGAGTTAGCGACCAGTTTGGGCATCATGGCAAACCCCTGTCTGTACCAAAAGAGAAAGAAAAAAAAAATTAGCTGAGCATGGTAGCATGAGCCTGTAATCCCAGCTACTGGGGAGGATTGATTGAGCCCGGGAGGTCAAGGCTCCAGTGAGCTGTGATTGTGCCACTGCACTCCAGCCTGGACAACAAAGTGAAACTCTATTTCAATTTTTTAAAAGTCGAAAAAAGGTAAAATAAAAAACAAACAGAAAACCAAAATTCATGTTTAAACTAAATCCCCATTGTGGTGGTATTAAGAGCTGAGACTTTTTGGGAAATGATTAATTCATGAGGACTCTACTCTCATGAATAAATTAATGCCCTTAAAAAGAGGCTTCAGAGAAAACTCTCTCTTTTATGCCCTTCTGTCCCTTCTGCCATGTGAGAACATGGCATTTGGCCTCTTTGGAGGATGCAGCAAGAGGCTCTTACCAGGTACCAAATGCTGGTGCTTGATCTTGAACTTCCCAGCTTCCAGAACTGTAAATAACAAATTTCTGTTCTTTGTGAATTACCCAGTTTCAGGTATTTTATTATAGCATCACAAACAGACTAAGTCATATAGCCATTCCAACTTTCCTTTGTTTGTATTTTGTGATGCATCTTCATTTCATCCTTTTACTTTCAACTTAACTACCATCTTATATTCAGATTTTATCTCTTATAAATGACATATAGTTAGGTCTTTTTCAAAAAGTTAGCTTGACAATCTTACTAGGGTATGTACCTTGACTGTACTTACTGATACTCACTGGGGCTTTCTGTTTTCTAGTTATCTATTTTTTGTTTCTTTCTTTATTCCTTTTTCCTGCTTTCCTGAATTCTTTTGGATTCCTCATATGTCTTTTATTCAATACTTTGTTCTTTAATAGTGTTTCAATTATACATTCTTGTATTTTATTTTTAATAATTTCCCTAGATACGTCAGTATGCAATCCTGAATTTAACAGTCTATGTAAGACACTTATGAGTTTAATCACTTTTATTTTACTCCCTACCCTTTGTGCTATTGTTGACATATTTTTTTCACTCTTATGTGATAGACTCTACAAGACAGCACTATTACTGTTCCTTAAACAGCAGTATTTGTTTATATTTTCCTATCTATTTATCCTTTCTGGTATTCTTCATCTTTTCCTGCTTCCACCTGGGTTTATTTTCCTTCAGCCTGAAGAATTTCCTGTAAATTATTTCTTAGAATGTCTATTTGCTTGTAATAAATTATCCCATATTCTGTTTGTCCAAAAGGTCTTTATTTCACATTAATTCTTGAAAAATATTTTTACTGAGTATGGAATTATAGATTAGTAATTTTTTTCCCATAAGCACTTTAATGATGTAATTCCATTATTTTCTGGCCTTAATAATTGCTAATGAATAGTTAGTTGTTAGTCTAATTATTTCTTCTTTGAAAGTAATGTATCTTTCTCTTCTGGCTGTTTTTAAGATTTTTTTCCTTGTTCTTTGTTTTCTAACTGCTTGAATAAGATGTGCCTATTTAATTTGTTTTTTAATCTTACTAGAGATTCATTGAGCTTCTTGAATCTGTGTGTAATGGCTTTCATAAATTTTGGAAAATTCTTGACCATTATATATTTATATGTTTGTGTCTGCCTCACCATCCTTTTTCCCAGTGTAACACCAACTATAGGTATTAAACCTGTTTATTTTTTTTCATATGGCTCTTATACTCTTATCCTCCCTTTTGTTCCTTTCATTCTTTGTTCTCTTTGTGCTTTGTGGATATTATTCATTGGCCAGTCTTTGAGTTTAATAATTATGCCTTCTGTTACATCCATAGTCCTGTTTGAAAATTGTATTTGAAGTTCTAGAATGTTCATTTGATTGTCTTTATATACTACAACTCTTGGTTGAAATTCTAAAAATTTTCATCTTTTAAATCTATCTTGTCGATTTTCGCCTCTATTTTCCTTAGCATATTAACCATAGTTATTTCAAACTCCTCATTTGCAAACTTCAATATCTGGATTATCTGCTGGTCTGTTTCTACTAGATTTTTTTTCTTGATTATTGCTCACGTTTCTTTGCCTATCTTGTGTCTAGCAATTTTTATTCTATTCTGGACATTTAGAAAAAGAACTATAAGGTCTTGATATGATATTTCCTACCAATAGGGGTTCCCCTTTCCGTTTTTTAGACAGATACAGTGATAAGCAAATCCCTATAATTCTATAAGGGATTAGTTGTGTTTGGATTGGGTTGAAGTTTTAGTAAGATTTATTCCATCTTTTGTTCCTCAAATGTGACCCTCCTAGGCTTTTGACTGGGAGCTTTGAGGTCTCAATTTCTTCAACTCTAAAAGTGCTAACCATTCTAGATTTTGAATTGAGTTCTTTGGCTTCATATATTATGCAAGTTATTGGTTGTGTACACTTTGTAAAGTCCCCTCCCTCTAGTGAGATCTTTTTCTCCTAAGTCCCTAGGGTGACCAATTCATGATGGTTTTCCTGGAACTCTCTTGGTGTTAAAACCAAAAGACCCACATTCTGGGAACTCCCTAAGCCCCAGGTAAACTAATACAATCGGTCACACTATAATCACCACAAGACAGCAGGAGTTTTCACTTTTCCTTTCTTTCCCAGGCCCCAGTCTCTCACGCCTTCCTGGAATTCAGCAAGTTTCCCTTGTATTTGAGCTACTCTATTTTCCAGTTTATCATTCCAGATTTTGACTGCCAAAAAACTGCTGACTTGTTTTTGCTTTATAAAATCCCTCAATTTGGTTTAAGTTCAGTTCTTAGGCCACTCCCAGTGATACAGCTTTGATATTTGTTCCTTCCAAATTTCATGTTAAAATTTCTTCCCCAGTTTTGGAAGTGGAAACTAATGGGAAATGTCTGGGTCATGGGAAAGGATCCCTCATGAATGGCTTAGATACTGTCCATATGGTAAAGAGTGAGTTCTCATTTTATTAGTTAATATGAGATCTAGTTGTTCAAAAGAGCATGGCACCTCCTTTCTTTCTCTCTTGTTCTCTCTCTCACCATATAATGCCAGCTCCCCTGCCCCTTTCACCATGGCTGGAAGCTTCCTGCAGTCCTAACCAGAAGCAGATGCTGGTGCCATTCTTCTTTTATAGTCTGTAAAACTATGAGCCAAATAAGCCTCTTTTAATTATAAGTTACCTAGCCTCAGGTATTCCTTTATAACAGTGCAAACCAAACGAATACACCCAGAAACTGCAAATGCCTCCAGTTAAGAAAGCTGCCAGTGACCATTAGATTTTCTACAAAGAAAATCTGGAGTTTTAGTTAGTCTAGTTCTTTGTTTGTTTCTATAGCCCTTCTTTGCTTTAAAAGTTGATTTTTGTAATTTATCCTTTTTGCTTGGTTAGTGCAATGGGAATTTTGGCCTGCCATGTCTGATTAGCCAACTTTGAAGTTAAAGTCTACAGATTATGTCTCTTAATATGTAAACTTATAAGATAGGTGCCATAATTATCTCCACTTTACACAGGTATTGGGAGGTTAAATGAGTTTCACAAAATCATGTTGCTTCTAAGAGTCTATCTGGAACCCAAGACTGTCAAGCTGCAGAGCTTTTACTCCCGAAATTATATTAGTATAACTTTAAAAACTAATTATAAATAGTATAATTTTCAGGAACCAAGGCTCTGAAAACTTAATTGACTTGCCCAAGACCCTAGGGTAAGTTTGAGACATAGCCAGGATGAAACTTCAGAGCTCTTGGGCCAATGTTTCTTTCAGAGCCACGTAAGAGGACATCCAGCATGATATATACATAAAGAAACTGGTAATACTCTAGATGCAGGCATTATGCAAAGGAAAAATACTTGCAATAAATTTCATACATCATTAATGGCTACCCTGCATGTGGGGAATTTCACTAATTTATGTTGTACACACATTTTATCTAAGGGCTGATACACATAAACATAACTTCAGCAAAAAATGTGTTAAAATGTATGTTTTTAAGAAAATAATAAATAAAATATAGTCTTCAAATATGCTGGCTGCAATGCCTTTTTCTTCCCCAAGTGGAATTGCTTTTCCTCATAAAACATCACAAGGGAGGTAGAACTCTTTAAAACTGAAGCTACTAAGAATGCTGATTTCAAATGGTGGTAGGGAGAAGACGGGAAGGATCTTAAGGGTTTTCTTAAAGAATCTTATTTCTTTCAATTAGGCTGATCTGATTCTTGCCCTGTGGATCATTTTCTTCCTCCAGTAAAGGAAGTATCACCACAGAGACTGAGGAAATGACTTCCTTTGGGTGAGGATAAAGCAAGACAATATCAAAATGAGGGAGTTTGTGTAAGAACAGAATATAATCCCCTGCCTCCAACTCTCTCCCCTGTTGGTTTGCTCTGTGTTCCGCAGTGCCTGCTCTTAAGGCTTCTCTTATGGACTAAAGCACTTCATTAGTAAAGTTTTTGTTAATGTAGAGCTATTTCCTAGCATAGAAGGTGTGGTGGGCACACGAGTAAGATTTTGTTGTATAGCAGAAGTTAAGTTGGGAGGTCCTAGTGAGGAGATCCTGATGAACTAAGGAAAAGTAGTGTCACCCAGTGTAAATCTGAGACACTAAAGGACAGGAATGACATTTGGCCTCATCCCTTCCCAGCATCCATTGCCCTAGTGAGATCCTCAAGGGAAAGCTTAGCTTTGGGCCACATTTCTTTAGGACCTATGGCATGCCAAAGTCCACCTCCCTAGCAACAGTATGATAGGTATTATTTTAGGAGCTGGGAACACAGTGATAGAAATGACAGGCACGAGTATTTCCAGAAATTCCTGCACTTAGGAATAATGGAGAATATATGCTGGCTGGAAAATAAGTGTACATAAACACACAAACCAAGTACATACATCTATTATGCATCCAATCTGTGCCATGGATTTTCTTCGAATTCTCTGATATCCTCAGAGTGTACATAAAACCTTAGCAAAGAAGTGAACAGTACTTTGTATGTGTACAGCTACTAGCATCCACCCAGATCAATGTCCTCATTTCTCCAAGTAAGCCCCAAACACCTCAGCAGCTGCATTCTGGCAGCAGAGACGTGGCTGTCTATTCCCGGATGTGTGCCATTCGATCACTAAAAAGGAGAGAAAGAAAGAGAAGCAATATGGGGGGAGGAGCAAACTGCAGGGGTTAGAGAGAAGAAAGGGGATACAAGCAAGAGAGGCAGAAGAGTGTGTAATACTGGACGAACTGTTGGGCATTCGTAAGCTCTGTGACCTTTCAGAAACTTCACCAAAATTCTCATCTTCAGAGATACGCAATATACTGACTTCCTTTTGCAAGACATCTGTGAAGGTCAAGACACTCTCCAAGCTCTCCTTTCCTGCCTGCTGTCCCCAGCCTAACACTGCTCATGAGGAAGTAACCAGCAGCCATCAAAGATTGGCCTCGGCACATCCTCCTACACCACCAGGACTGCTGGGAGGTGGTGAACTGCATTTTCTTCTTTTTCTGTGGCTTCTGAGTGCAGATCTCCATTTGTGTAGAGCCGATGAATGGTAAATATCAAGTCCTTGACTTTCTTAGACCTGTGGGACTGGTGTAGAAAAAAATAAAAGTGCTCTCAATAGTTTTATGCTCCTTTCTGAAGCTGACCTCTCCTCTCTGTTTGGAGTTCCTCTGCCTGGTGTACAGAGAAATAATAAAACATGGCAGAGTACAGTCCAAGGTTAAAATGTCATACATCCACTTTGGGCTGTATTATGAAATGGTGCCATGAGACTCAAGATCAGTCTTAAGCCTCAAATCTGAGTTCCTTTCCCTTCTACTGCTGCTTAAATTTTTGCCCTAGCATTTTGTAAGTTGGCTCCATCTTCCACAGGAATATATAGAAGGTGTCAGTTTATATTGCAGGTTCCAACATCAAACTTTTTTAGTTAAAGTCCCAGCATAATAATTTACTAGGCATGTGATCATGACAAAATTACTTCCCCTGAGTAAGCCTCAGTTTTCTCATCTGCAAGTGGGAACCAATAATAATGCCTATTCATAAGGTAGCTTTAAAGGTTAAGTGGAATTTTAAAAAATCTCCTAGCACAGTGTCTAGAAACCAGTAAACACAAAAGCATGTCTGCTGCTAGTTTGATACATGCATATAAGCACATATATATCTATATCTTGGGGAGGGAGGGATTCAACAAGTTTGATCAAGAACTTGAGTAATACACATATACACACATATGCATGCATATATATATATATATTTTTTTTTGATGTTGTTGTTTTGTTTTTGTTTTTTTGAGATGGAGTCTCGCTCTGTCGCCCAGGCTGGAGTGCAGTGGCGCGATCTCGGCTCACTGCAAGCTCCACCTCCCGGGTACACGCCATTCTTCTACCTCAGCCTCCCAAGTAGCTGGGACTACAGGCGCCCGCCACCATGCCCGGCTAAATTTTTTGTATTTTTAGTAGAGACGGGGTTTCACCATGTTAGCCAGGACGGTCTTGATCTCCTGACCTCATGATCCACCTGCCTCGGCCTCTCAAAGTGCTGGGATTACAGGCATGAGCCACCACGCCCAGCCACATACATATATTTTAAACTCCAGTTGTTGACTTCATCTGCCACCCAGTGTGACATGTTTACCCTCCGGTGTCACATGATCCCGCCTCACCACTGTGCCCTAAGCCAAGCAAGGCTCTAAAGAGAGCAAAACTACTGGCATTAGGACCAAGGAAAGCCAGCTGAAATAGGAAGCAACACATTTAAGATGTTTTTCTTGTTTCTGCCTAAATCTCTGTGAGTCTTTTGCCTACTGAAGACTTCTTTTATCTAATGTGTAAGATTTGCCTCTAACTTCAGCATTTATTTTCTCTTCCAGAACATGTCATGGTGACTCCTTTAGTGAAAGAACACATTCTTTCCTGCTGATTCCCCACATACTCCCTCTCCATTCCTGCCATCCAGTCACCCACTCCTAGTACCAACCCTCCCACAAGTCTGCTCAGGTTCTGTGTTCACTCAGTCCTCAGGCAAAATGAACCCTTAAGGGCTCTTAGCTTTGCCCCACTCTGTTCCCCTCCAAGTCCCTTTCGCCTCGTCCCTTGGTGTTCTTCCCAAGGTATCCCAGGCTCCTCCCCACAGTCACATCTGTCATCAACTTTTTGGTCCCACAATTGTTCTGCCCTTTCTCAGCAAACTTGTGGCTCCTTATAAAATGAACATCCCCTAAACCCACAAGCATGCATGTCCATGTCAACACCCACGTATCCATACATACGCAGAATTTTTCTTTACATTGGACACAGAGCAACTGGGCGCAGCACACATACAACTGAGGGAAAGACTCAGGAAGTACAAATATTTTTGTTTTCATTCCATGCTGTGAGGTCAACACATAGGTGAAGCCAAATCAGAAAGTAGTGGCTTTTAACCTTTCTTTTGATCATGAGCCCTTGTAGAATATTACAAAAGTTATGAACACTCATCTTCACGAAAATGTCCCTATGCCCAGGACTTTGCACATAATTTCAGTAGAGGGGGTTGGATTTAGATCCCATATATCTTTAGGCCCCCAGGCTAGGACTTTTAAGTATAGAGAGGTGCATTGAATACTATAATAAATATGTAAGTAAGTAAAATAATACTAGTTATTGAGTGTCTACAATGTGCCCAGAACTTCACTTGCAGTTTCTCTGAAGTTCTCAATACCCTTACAAGTTAGAGATTACTGTTTCCATTTTGCAAATGAAGAAACTGGGGCTTAAAGAAATTAGAGTATTTATCTCAAAGCCATTCAGCTGGTAAAGAAAAGAGCTGGGATTTGGTCTAAATGATTGATCCTTTCCCATTTTACGTTGCCCTCTGGTCTTTGGACTCTAAACGGGCTCCAGTTCAGTACTATCAACTATTCCAGTTCATTTTATATTTAGTGGCTTTACAGTGAGGTCTCTGAACATTTATAGAGTTAATTCAAACTAAAAGCCTTGATTTAATGCCAGGAGAGTGACTAGAATTAACTGCAGATGATTCCATCCTAGCTCTAGTCATCATCTCTGACAATACCACTCAGACGCAGAATTGTATGTGGTCTCTGGAGCATTCTAGACCATGATTCCCATACACTGAACCCTCTATGTAATTTACACAGAAACATCCCTGCATCCCTTAGTTTTTTATAGACTTGTCTCAATAGAATTGGAAGGCTTTGATGCAGTGCTTAATTTTCAATGCCTATTGTCTTTTTTAAAAAGAGCACGCACAAGTGTAGCCCGACACACCTTTGAAGCTGTCATCATGTCCGCATTCTGAAATGTAATGACCACAGGATTTGCCTTCCAATTCTAACTATTTCTACTTAAGGAAGGAAATTTACACAGTGGGAAAATATGTTGCCCTTTGCTTTGTTTCCTTTCCTTCTGGGGGAGAGTTATTCATGTGTGTCTTGAATACAATAAGAAATAGCACATGCTACTATCAGGATGTTTTCAGAAACATTATTTTGAGCTTTTATTCTCATAGCTAAACTCCACTGTAATTCTCACGTGACAAGAGTAAACTATTAATAGGATTCCAACTTTTTTTTTCTAGTAGACCCTGGAGAAGTCTCCTTTGCCATGTGAGTGAAGGGCAGATCAGATCTTGACATGACACATCGATTTAGTTTCCAAAACAGTAACTTTACTAAGTAAATCATTTCAGCGCTTGATTGTTATTTATACATGCAAATCTGGTTTTCATTTGTTAGACTCGGACAAGGGGAAGCTAATAATCTCATCAAAAGCTGAATATGTTCTATCTTGGAAATGTCACAAGGTTCACAATCACATAACCTGCACTCTGCCGTGGGTGGATAAACGAACACCTCCCTAATCCATCCTACAGACAAACAGCACTGAGATAGGAGAACTCTGGGGTGTTTGCAAGGATGAGTCTCAACTCAGGCCAATAACTCCTTGGCCTTTTTCCTAGCATTATGTAATTCGTTTCCAATGGTTGTATACTGAGAGGAGGAAAGTGGAGAAAGATGAGAAAAAAATGGATAGTTAAAAATTCTGGGCAAGTAAATATTAATAGCTTCAACATAAATTACAGGAACTGGATTTGTAAATTGGGTTACTTTCATAGTAAGGAATCTGATTATATCTGAAGAGGTTCCAATTTTATAAGCAGGATGTATGGGTTCTGGGAAGATACATTTATCTCCAATATTTCCCACACTGACATGAAAGTCCACCAGTAATTCCTTGTTTTAAGCATGGTCCTATCTTTTATAATTCTCTTTTAGTGTGCAAATAACATAGGAAGCTCCATATTCCTTTGGTGGCAAGATGGGCTCTGTGTTCCCTTCATTTCCTCTGACCCTCCCTCTCTCACTTCTGGTGGGAAGGAGGTCTTCTCACATAACAATGCATCAGTTAGGCTATGTGAGAACAAGAGAGAAGTTCATGAGTTTGTTGGTGCCCCATTGTTACTCTGAAACCCTGAAGATTCAGAGAAAAAGAGCCTGGTTATTTCCACGAAGAAAGGTGCATACTTGAAATGGGACTGTTTCTAGAACAAGGAAAACTATAGTATATACCTGGGAACCTGGGAAAATGTAAAAAGGAAGGAGGGAAAGAAATTAAGAGAACATCCAGGTTCTCTTGAAAGGCAGCCCAAGACAAAGTGAGAAGGATACCTTTGTCCTTCCTGGATTTCAAACATTCATCATTGGCCTCAAGATAATATTGTATCTTTCTTATTGATGGGCCCATCCCACATGCCTGGCAGCTGTTACAGAGGGTGTTGGCAGCATTACTTATTTCATTATGTGGCTTTTCTTCCCAGCCTCACAGACTGAAGCTCAGAAAAACACTAACAAAAAGAGGCAGGGGTCATCAGGTGGGGTACGAAGGGAGCACCCATTCTTTGTCAAAATCAAACTTAGTCCAGGCCTCATTTAGAAGTTTGAGCAGATTCTCCTTTGCAGAAAAAGAAGGGTTTTTTTTGTTTGTTTGTTTTTTTCTCCTCCCAGACAAGTCCTTGGTGGGTTTATTCCAGGTTCTATGAGCAACTGTCCACTTTTAGAAAATCGACCATATCCCTTCCTGTGGAATTCCAACTCGTAGGTGTTCACAGAGCTTCACGATTTGTGAGGAGGTGGTTACACGGCCCCAGCACAAAGAGCTTTTGGGTTTTACAGGCAGCTGAAGAAGGCAGTGTAGTTTTTGTGAAAAGACCAAAGATGAGGGATGCTTGGGCACCCTCTTAGGCAATGAGAACTGGAGCATCAGAGCAGGGTCCTCTCAGCTTCCTTCACTTGGTGTTTTTTTTCCGCTTGATTTTATATTGCTACTTTGGATTTAATTTGTTCCAGTTCTAAGAGGATTATGCTTTTAGTACCATCCTTGTGATGATTAATGTGTACTAATTGTTTTACCTTTGAATCGCGACTCTTCGGAGCTGTCTAGGCAAAAATCTCCCTTTTGTAGGAGGCAGGGCTGATGAGCAAGAATCCCAGGGGGACCTCCGCTCTGCTTCAGGTTGATGTGAGGAGAGAGATTAAAGAAAGTGTGGAAAGTAGCTTTCTTTTTGATTGCGCCCCAATGGAAATCGTGTTGTCCCACACATTGTATTAACTATTCTGGTGACTTAAAAAATAGAATCAGTCTGAGCATTTAAAGGGGCCCTAATGAGAACCTTTACTGCTATGGGGCTTGCTTTTGTCACATTATAGGAAGCAGGGCTGTGATTTGTCACTAATTTTCATCTCGGTTGCCTGGCTCAGCCAAGAGGCTCTGGTAGCCTAATGAGCAATATAAATCAAATCTCTTTCTGTCCACTGATTCTCAGGTGGGTGTAGACCATGGAGACGGGGTAGACTGGAGGACAATAACAGATAACAGCAGGTAAATAACACAGCCAGAGATGTCCCCTTGCTAGGGATCAACCCAGAGATATCTTTATTCTGAGATTTTGTTCAAGCCTTATGTCTCTACAGACATTAAGTAGCAAGTAGCTTTCTGAGTTTTTAGAAGACATATTTAAATTCACTTTAAATATCTATAAGATTCCTTTCATGAACATGTCCCAAAATTGCCCCCAATGTTCTTATGAATGATCCTACTAAAGAAAAGGAAAAGAAAGGGAGAAAAAAGGAGAGAAGGGAAGAAAGACAAAGACAAGCAATAGTGCAATTTTATACGGTTCTCTTTTAACAGCATAATTACAGTTTCAGTTGTCACTCAAAAAGGTTGAATGACAGATTCTAGCCAGTTGCTTGTGAAGCTGGCAGCATGTCAGGAATTACATGGGGAACTTTGTGAAAAGCACAAGTCCCTGGGCCCCAAACCCATTCCATATTCCCTGACCTACCCACCTCCTGCCCAATATAGGCCCAGGCAGTTTTTATTTTTAGAGTCTTAGGTGATTTCTAACAGACTGTCTAAGACCAGCTATGGAGAACCAGTGGAGGGGATGGAACATCTTTAAATATATTCAGCTCAACTGGTGAAGTGCTGACATTGGCTGCCATGTGCCTGCATTTGGCTTGGTAGCAGAAAAAGAAAAGAAATAAAGTTTACATGGTCTTCCTGCATGCATTTCCTCACAACCAAGGAAAACTATTTCTACTAATTTCCCACGGAAATTCTCAACTGTGAAAGAAGTAAAGAATATCTAACATATACCTGTGGTTCTCTTAATTTAGATATTTTAAAGTGAAAAAGTCATTTACAAAACAAAAGTAGACACATTGTTGGTTTGCTAAGAAAACTGGGAGCTTGTGAACTTCGTAGGGCAAAGAATGCAGGAAAGCACACTTTGGTGGCAGATAGAGGCTGAGACTAAGGGGACCAACTTGCCCTGGTTTTCCTGGGACTTCTCCTGTTTTAAAATTGAAAACTGGGACCGTTCTGGTTTGAAACCTGGAAGTCCCACATTCTGGGAATTCCCTCAGTCCAAAGTACACCAAGACAGTTGGCTACCTACATGAGAGTGGCCATATCCATACAATCAAGAGGGTCAATTCTATTGGCACGATCAGTCAGTTCACACCAATAATTGTCTGTACAATGATTTTGCCTAGATTGGCTGGCTGTTGTTTTGATGCTGCTGATTTTGATGCTCTGATCAGTACAGAGCAAATGGTCAAATACCTCAAGAAGAACTCACTGAAGAGTGTCAGAAGCCCTGAGCCAGGGTTCTGATGTTGCCACATCTTGTGGCATGATTTCAGACATCATCCCTTGGCCTAAATTCTATCCTCTGTGATAAAATTGGTACAAACATGTTGTAAAATTAACATTGAAATTTTATAATACACATGGAAGCACACTATAAATTTTAAAGCTCTGCATGAATGATTTAAATGTACACAGATCACAAAGCCAGAACCATAGTAGAAGAAAAATTCTTTTCCTAGGAGAGACTACTGGAATGGAAGGAGCACAGTTTGTGAGTTGGCTGGATCAGGACTGCAAGCTCAACCCTTAAGCAAATAGATAGGTTTCCTTAAGCACATTCCTGGAGCTGGCATCCTTCTTAGTTTATGAAATCCTGAGTTTTATCAGGTGGTTCTGGGTCCAGCCTGAGGGAACAAATCCAACCAGGCTAAGCCAACTATGGCATCCCTACTGCTCTTTCCTAGTGACTTGTGTAGGTATGAATCATGTGACTCACAGTCTGTGAAACATAGGAGCAGTCTGCTGCTTGAGGCAGGTTTATCCTGCTCAATAAAAGAGATACTAGCCCAAGAAGAAATCCCTTTTTGCTTATCTTCCTGTCTTCCTGCTTTGGACATCATGTGTGAGGATGCAATAACAGGGGCCCCCATCTTGAACCTGGAAGAGAGACGAATGTGGAGCATCACAAAATGGAAAGATGAAAGAAGACTGGGTCCTTGAGAACATGGCTAAACATTCAGAACTGCCCACCTCGAGGGTTTATTGTTCGGTGAGAAATATTCTGATCCTTAAAGCATAGCTACTCAGAGCATCAATCACAGCATGGCATGATTCCATGAACCATTTGTTACTGGTCCACATTGAGTTAAGCACAGAAATCCTAACTGTTTATGAACTTTTCTAGCAATATGATGGAGTAATATTATGGCTATTGATTCTAAAAATTTTTTTTAAATGAATGTAAATTTTTTTGTTTCATTTTCTATGAATTCATTTTATTATAGTTTATAAAAGTATCAATCTATGATATATTGGAAATTAGAAGAAAAATTAACTGGTATTTGTTGCAGATAGTTTAAGAAGCATTGCTTAAAGCCAACATTTGGCAAACTACAAGCGAAGAGCCAAACCCAGCACAACGTCTGCTCTTATGAATAAAGTTTTATTAGAACATGGCCACATCTTTTGTTTACATATTGTCTATGGATATGTTTATGCTACAGTGCCAGAGTTAGGTTAGCTTTACAGAGACCTTACACCCACAACCCCCAATCCTGAGTCTAAAATGTTACTATCTGGCCCTTTCCAAAAAAAGTTTGCAGAGCCTTGCTTTAACAAAAAGTCAGGAAAAAACAGATGCTGGAGAGGATGTGAAGAAATAGGAACGCTTTTACACTGTTGGTGGGAGTGTAAATTAGTTCAACCATTGTGGAAGACAGCGTGGCGATTCCTCAAGGATCTAGAACTAGAAATACCATTTGAGCCAGCAATCTCATTCTGGGTATATACCCCAAGGATTATAAATCATTCTACTATAAAGACACATGCACACATATGTTTATTGTGGCACTATTCACAATAGCAAAGACTTGGAACCAACCCAAATGTCCATCAACAATAGACTGGGTAAAGAAAATGTGGCACATATACACCATGGAATACTATGCAGCCATGACAAAGGATGAGTTCATGTCCTTTGCAGGGACATGGATGAAGCTGGAAACCATCATTATCAGCAAACTAACACAGGTACAGAAAACCAAACACCGCATGTTCTCACTTGTAAGTGGGAGTTGAATAATGAAAACACATGGACACAGGGAGGGGAACATCACACACCGGGGCCTGTGGGGGGTGAGTGGCTAAGGGAGGGATAGCATTAGGAGAAATACCTAATGTAGGTGACGGGTTGATGAGTGCAGCAAACCACCATGGCACTTGTATACCTATGTAACAAACCGGCATGTTCTGCACATGTACCCCAAAACTTAAAGTATAATTTTTTAAAAAAATTCTCAGCTATATATTCTCCTACTTGCAATCGAAGTCATTATAACTTATATATTGGTAATTAACTTTTCCAGATCTTAGTATGCTCATCTATAAACTAGAATAACAATTACACTGGTTTGTTGAGAGTATTGAATGAGATAATGCATATAAGATTGTCAATAAAGCATGTGCCTTATAGTAAGCATATAACATATAAGAGATCTCTCCTTTCCTTTGCCTGCCACCACCCTTTAATTGAACAGCTACTGTGTCAAAGGCCACGAGTTTCTATTTTCAAATCATGGGACATGGTAGCTCTTTGATATTCTATTATTTCTCTCCACTGTCAGTTGGGAAAACTTCATCTTCAGCTAGGAAGTTGGACCCAGTGGCTGAGAATAATGCATTGACAATAATCAATGACCAGATTTTAGGAATAAACCACCAGGCTTTTTAATACTGCCTCGCTCAAGGTTCTGAGGACCTGACATAACAAAAAACCTTTCTAAGCAGAGAGGAAAATGGGTTGAGAGCTCCGTTTTTACTTTCTGCAATGTAATGGAGGATACTCCTTTTGTTGTCATGTGCTTTATTTTAAGACTGCATTCCTGAATTCTTATTGGTAACAGAAAACTAATGTGATTCTTTTTTTCTTTTTAGGAAAGCTAACAATGACTTCAGAAGTGTGTGTTTGTTATCAGATTTAGGGCACTTGTCACATTTTGGCCTGAAGGCAAGGCAAGGGAGGGTTTGCAAAAATATCCAAAAAAAAGTCTTCATCGCTCTTTCTCTTTTCTAATTAAAATGCAGTTCGTCTTACAGATTCCAGAGCATTTTGGATTTGTGGTTGCAAGCATGAGGTCATTGTTCTTTCCTATATGACCACAGTGAATTTTTAAAGTCTTTAGTGTTTGGTAACAACAGACAAATAACTGTGGAAACCTGAGAGCTGTGCTCAAGTTCTTTCCAGAGTTTTCCCATTATTCCTCAGCATGGGGTAAAAATGAGTCCACCTCGCTGGGCTAGTGCCAGGATCCCTGAATACCCTGCATGTGAAGCTAAAATGTAGGCTCCCCTCCAGACACAGCGGCTAACCAGGCAACATGGAGGCGAAGAGCAGACTTCTGGTGTCTCTTGGACCTGAATCTGCACACTGGTTCTGTCAACCTTGGTGGTGACATAGAGCAAGTCAGTTATTCAACCTCTCTGAATTTCATCTTCCTTATCTGTAAAAAGAGCAACCTCCTAGGCTGGTTGTCAAGATCAAATACAAAAATGGATGAAAAATGCTTAGCACAGTATAAAACTGGAGTGAATAGATTTGGCCCTCCTTTTCTTTGTTTCATCTTTCTCTCAAACTCAGCCCAAAAAACTCAGGAGGAGCCGACACCAAGTTCAGGAGGAAGTCCCTGATTTGGCTAACTGATCATTATAATCAGATGCCAGTGATTGGTTCAAAAACTCAGACTTCTGTAAAATAGCCAATCAATGCATGTTATCATTCTAGGGGAGAGTATATGACCCATGTTGGTCCAGTAAGACTGGTTCAAAGAGACATTCCTTTTCCTCCCTTGCTGGATGTGAGCAAGGAAGCAATAACTTCAGCGATAGCTAGCAGTCATCTTGTGGTCATAATGCTATCTCCTCCTGCTGCCTCCCTCTCCCAAGGTCTTTGCTGCAAAATCATCCTCCTCACCAAACTTACTCCACATCTGCATTATGGGTGGGGAGGGAGAAGCAGCAGGCAGGCTATCCTCTCGAACACTGGACAAGCACTGAGTTTCTCATTAGGCTTGGCGCAATAAAGAGAAGCCCTTGCTTTAAAACAAAACAAACAGAAACCTTAAAAGATGTTCATAAATTACCCACCATAGTAGATAAATTAGGAGATGTAAATTATTTCAAAAATGCCTACCTAAAAAAAAAAAGATAAAAACTAAAAGTGATTACTGAGAGAGTCCTGTAACTACATGTTGCAACTATGTTTATCTGTGTATATACAGACAGTAGCAGGGCAGAGAATGTAACTGCTAAAATGTGAGATGCCACTACCCAGAAAAGAGAAATCAGCACAGGAGCTGGAAAGTGTCTTAATTGGTATCCTGAACAGAGGGCACACCTGCATGTTCCTTTCCCGACAAGGAAGCAGCCCTGTCCTGCCCTAAGTCTACACACTTCCTCTCATCGCTTCCTCTGGATCAGTAGCTCTCAAATTTTAGCATGCACAGAATCATCTGGAGGGCTTATTAAAACACAGATTGCTGGACCCCACTCCCAGAGTTTCTGGCGCAGTGGTCTGTGATGGGGCCAGAGAATTAGATTCTCTAACAAGTTCCCAGGTGATACCAATGCTGTGGGTTCATTGCAGATTCAGGGTCTGAACCGGTTACGTTGTGCTTCTAGAAACTAATGCCCAGCCAGACTCTCCTCTATATTGACAGTCTTTGTTTCAAGGGCTACAGAACTCCTGCTTCATTCCTGGTGGCCAAATGCCTACAGATTCAATGACCGAGTCTTTCTTTTCGTTCCCCTAGTGCCTCAGTATCTGTCTGAGTAGCAGCTTCATAAGCCATGCCTCTGGGACCCGGGTCTTCCTTGGCTTTCACAAGCCCTCCCCAGGATGTGAATTGAGGCTTTGAATCCCAGTTCCTGCTGCCAACAACTTGACTCTGTTGATGCCAGTGACAAGTCAACTCTCTTTACAATGATAACATGGCATCAACAATCATAAGAGCTTGTCTATCTCATACTAGTTACAGGCCTCCTGTGGCTGCTGTGAGACTCCACTTGACCTCTAAGAATGGTCCCCACAATCCTATCCACCCTAGACGCTGTGACATCAGCCCTCTGTCTGCCTGGCTCTATGATGGGATTCATTCTGAGGCTACTCTCTCTGGATGGTCAGCTTATTCTCAAGGTTAACCTGGGCCAAATCCTGATCCAGATAAAGCATCACTGATATTTTTGTCCATAATAATGTTTGTCTGCAAGAAAAGTTACCTAGTTTATCAAATGTCTACTTCATTTCCAAAAAGTGAGGTTCACGTTCACTGCCATGGCAAAGGCTGGCCTTCTTTCGTTGAATGAATTAAGACTATATGCTTTGGGCCTGCATTTACTATCTAGGAAATAATTCTGTTTCCCAAAATACGGGCCACACACCATCAGTGGTTTGTGAACGTTTTAATGTGGCACACTGACTTGACATCACTTACATTGTATTGCACAGTGAGAACGTTGCTTTCATTTTAATTCTCTTTGAAACCAGTTGGTGGAGTCAGAAAAGAAAAAGGTCTTGGTTTGGGATTAGTATATCTTCCCCATTTTATCTTTTGTTAATCTCTCTTTTTTATATAATAAAGAGGAGGCCATGGGCTGAGAACTCCAGTAGACTAACAGTGACTCTCAAGTATGTGACAACATTGTCTTTTTTACCATTCTATTTATTTCTATGGTTACCTTCCATTTATGGCAGGTAGTACTGACTTTCCATTTATAGCAGTGATTTAAAGTTCCTTTTGTAAGTAAATATGTATAAGAAAGAAGATGATTTTGTTTAAAGAAGAGTATCATATCAACTAGGATATGGGTGTTAGGAAGGTGTGGCAAAAATCATTACGGTCAAAAAAGACTGAAATTTGGAAAATGTTGATGAAAGAAATGCATTGTCCTTTGTGCCAACTCACCACGAGTGGAACAAACCCTGAATAGTGTTTCTTTTTCTCTTTTGCCGGTAGTGAGAATAAACTGCAAGGAGTGATTATACATTCTATAAATATTTTCTGAGGCCTTAACCAACAAGTCACTCTCTATTGCACCTTTGAGAACAAAGTTTAGGTCCCCCACTACCTTCATTCTCAGCATGGACTGCCTGCCTCCTCACTCTCATCTGCCAATCTCTCCAAAGTGCCCCACCATCCCGCCATATTGGCCTTTCTCCAGTTCCTCAAATATTAATATATCTCTTCCCTTCTGCCTCTAGGCCTTTGCACATTCTGGCCCCTCTCTTTGGAATACCCTTCTTTCCTTCCACCTCTTCTTTTTTTCACTTGACTAAGTCAGCTATTGGTTTAAATGTTGCTTTTTTTCAGAGACAACTTGCTTGACTTTCAGGCCAGTTGAGCATCTCCCCGATGGCACCTCACTCTTCTACTCTGAAGCACTCTTCACAATTGTAATCAAGTAACCATTTAGGTGTTGATTTGTCTCATGTCTGTTTCCCCTGCGGGACTGTAAGCTTGTGAGAGCAGTGAGCTTGCCTCATGGCTGGTTCTCACTAAGTATTTTTGTAAATGACTGAATCATGACCTATGACAGCATATTATGTAGACACTAGGGCCCTAAAATAAAACTTAGGTAACTAAATGAAAAGAACAAAATGATTTTAACAATTAAGGATTGAAGTCAGGTACCTCTGACCACTAGTCATAACAAGTGGCCAAAATTATGTGTGCATTCAGTGAATCAAATCACCCAAGCACACAAAGCTGGCCCTCTACATTTATTGCTTATAAAAACAAAAGATTGAGAACATTGGTTGAAGCCAGATGTTCCGCAGGCTGGATCTCATTGTCCTAACATGACAGATTCTCATAACTGGAACTGTGTGTATTTGAGATGCTGGAACATAAGATCCAACCCAGAAAATATTTTGAAATAATGTTGTTCAATTACTTAATCCTTGTTAGGCTATTGAAGAGAAGACTCTTATATACACTATTATAAAAACATTATGCCTGAGTCTCAAGTTCTGGAATATCCAATTACAATAGCTTTTTTCCACATTTGTATTCTCTCTTTTATTTAATTGCTCTTAACATTTGGAGCAGATTTATTGTATATGACAGCGAGCAACATGAGCCTGTGTAAGAGCTGGCCATGCCATTTCCTGCTCTCCACCCACCCACGGTCTCCCTAGTATCACTCTTCCCTGCCTTCTAGCATCCTCATTAGCCCAGCCTAGGTCTTGTTCCCTGCTTGGAGTGTGGGCTGTCAGAAAAGCACTCTAGTAGAGTAAACTGCCCACCAGCAGACTCCATCTCTCCCCCTGTGAACTGACCTGAGCTTTGATTGATATCAATTTGTCACCCTATCCTAGATCAATCTATAATGTGAGGTAAACAAAATAATCTTCATTTCTAAGATGTCTCATCAAGAGTTAATAAGTAGGTAGTCGTTGAGTGTTTCCTGTCAGCATGTGTCTGTGTGTCGGTGTGTAACAGTATAGCTTGTGTGTGTGTGTGTGTGTGTGTGTGTGTGTGTGTGTCCTGCTCCATTTTGTCATGCAACAGGTACCTTCTAATTTTGGCTGAAACCATGTGGGATAAAGAAACTTGATAAATAAGTGGGATTTTCTGAGTCATCTGCAGTTCTTCTCCATACGCCATCTTGGACAGCCTGCCCAAGGTAAAGGAAGTGGAACTGAAGACATGACCCTATCGAAGACAAGTGGTGGCAACAAAGGACAGAGAGGTCTGGCTAAGATGGAGGCACACAGATTGTCAGGAGCCCAGTGCAGGTGCTCTGAAAGCATGATACAGGAGACCCAAAGCTCCAGAAATCCCTTCCCTCTTACCCATGTTGACTGGCCACATACTCAGAAGTTTTGTCCAAAATGCAAAATATTAACTAGTGATTTCAGAATTGAAACTGAAGTCTTTTTGACACCATTGTTGAGGCACTTAACCACTGCGATCCATGGCACATTTAGATATGTTCTATTCTCACTTAACAATACTGAATTTATGCAATGACTCAGGTTGGTCTGCTCCTCTACAATTGTGTGCAAACTGATTTTCTTAGAAACTTTTAAGTGTGCACTGCTGTTTTGAGAAGAAAATATTTTGATAGAGAAACTTCTGCTTTGTTTCATTTGGGGAAGAAAACAATGGAGCTATCAAATGCTGAATGGAAAAGTTTGTATAAAAAGGCAAGAGCATCTAGAATTGACTCTTTTCAAGGAAGAAGGGACATTAAGAGAAGTGTGGGCAGGGAGCTTTCCACTGGAGGCTAATGGGCAGTCCCTTTGGAACGAAGCCAGAAATGTCATCTTGTTTCTAGCCAGGGATATTGATTTCAATACTAATGGAGATTTGAACTGGACCTTGAACAGTTTACAGAAGTTCCTCTCTCTGGTCAAGAAGCCACGGGCTTCATGTTCAGGTGAGTTTGGGATGTGCTCTGTGGCTATGTAGCAAGTCCCTATACCTCTATCCTGTCATCACAGTGATTCTCAACATCTTTTCTCTCTCCTCTTCTGCACTGGGAAACATCGTCCTGTTAGAGAGAAGCGCATTTACAGCTGAAATTACCAAAGTGGCCCATTATGTTTATCAAGACAGAAAAAGAAAAAAGATTACAGTTTGTCCCAGCTGTCTGCAGAACACTCTCCTTCTATTGGAAGGGTACTGATGCATGTTGGGTTTTTTTTCCTCTCTCCCCTCTTAAAAATTAAGTGCATGTAGGAATACCCTTCAAGATGTGATTTCAGGGGAAAAAAATGATGATTAGCAGGACAAAAGGTCAGGGCATTCCAGAACATTGAGATTTCCACATAGCTGCATTTTGGGGTTGTGTTTCAAATCTCCTACCACGTGTGCTTCTATCTCACATGAAGGGTATCCGGGAGATCACTAATCCCAAGGGAAGGTTTTTCAGAGATGAATTTACACCAAACTGGAGTGGGGTTGAGGAAAGGAAAAAGGAGGCTGAATTCCACTGACAATGGTTAATTGTTGTGACTAATTCAGCTTTTGGAAGGTAGAACTCCATGGAGTGTGTGAGCTGCAACATGGTTCCTGTTTTAATTAGTGGCACCACAGGGAGAAGATGGGCTTATAATTGAGTAGTTTGCTGATCGGTCAACTTCAACCCATAATCAGACATGCTGAGAAGTGGACATTAACGGGGAGCTTTGACTAGCAGGAAGTCTGCCCCATTAGCATAGCTGGTGTCAAATCAGGTTGTTGTCTTTCTTCTCGATTCTTTCAGGAAGAAGATGCCAAACAAAATGTTTTCTAGACTAGCTCTCCCACTCTCTCTCCATCTACTACATCTCTGTTCCAGTTTTGCTTGGCAAATCTCTGCACAGGCACACTAACATGAATTGAATGATGGGCATTTCCATCTTGCAACTTTCCCTCCAAGATTTTATTGTTGGATTCTCTCTTCATCCATCACAGTATACAATCCCCTTCCATAAATGCACCTTAATTTTTGTTTTGAAAAATTCTCTCCCTCCCACTCTGTGGAATCTCGATGAGACTCTTAGTTAAGGGTTATACTCTCCGTTTTCTCCTCCCACACATCCCCATCCCCACCAAGAAAGAATTGGAGTCGTGATCCAAATTAGGCCATCTGGACTTTTTTCCCCAAAAACTTTGACTCTCGAGAAAGATGTCAGAAAAGAAAAATAGTTGACGCTAAAGTTTCTAGTAGGAAACTATGATCAGATTTTTTTTCTCTCTCTCTCTCTTGCTATCTAAACCCCTAAGCTATTGGTTTCCTCTCCATTTCTTATCCTAATTCTCAATACCTGACCAGATCCACAAGCCCTTCACTCTCCTATGTCACCTTCCTCTCTGCTTAAATTAGGCAGAATGAGTTTCTGTTGCTTGTGGTTGAGTAACCCCAAATGAGAAGGTATCCGGGAGGAAGCACCCCAATGTACAGCTTAATGTTCATTCTCCACCATCCTTTTCCTACTCCCAGTAATAAAATGTGCAGAAGGCAAGAAAATCATATTTGTGGTGTATGAGAAGATAAATTTAAAAATGAGAAGAAATGAAGCACTCTTACTAATGAGTCTGGGTTTAGGGCCTGGCGTGAGTGTCTTCATCCCAGATGTTCTCATGGGATCTGCTTGGAAGCTGCATTCCCATGGGATTCTTACTGTTCTTTGGACCATGACAGTGATTTGTCTGGCTTCTCTTCCTGCTCAGTTTTCTGTCAGGGGCCCCCGCACTCATTCATGCCCTCAACTATTTGGGGTTGACTGCTGATACATGCATAAATGTCATGCAGCATCTATGCATGTCATGCAGCATTTCCCCGCAGGAGGGGAAAAGCCACCTACCCTCCGTTTCCCGGCTGTATTTTGGGCATGGTTTGTATTAGCTAGCTTAAAGGCAGGAAGTATTGGCATGCCTTCAGATGGGTGTGTTGTACATGTGTGTATACTCTGTTGCCAAGCTACCCAGGAGCAACACATCCTCAGAGCTTCACTTGCCTGCCCAGCATATTCTCGGGGCCTCTGCCGGGGGGAAAACACCCACCTGGGCTTGGGGAGACCCTAATGTGTTTAAAATGTTGTTTCACCTAGATGTACAAATCAGGCATTTGTCCTCAGTGCTAGTCTGGGGTCAAGAAGTTCCAGCAGCCAAAAAAAGCCACAATTCCCATCTTGTAGATTACAGACTGTGTGTTCAGAATTTTAAGGAGTGAACTGAGGCTTATCCCGATCTGAGTAGGATTTATACCTTTCACCGGTTATGAACACAGAAGTGAGAAAAATATACATACACGAGGGCGTTCACCATAGTTAGATGGGGCCAGAGGAAGGAAAGCCAGCTTGGCCAATGCGCTTTCATAACCACATCAATTCAGGGCTTTCACGGGTTTGATTTTCTTTCAGCCCAATCCACTAAGGAGTTGCTCACGAGTTCTGTGGATTTTCTGCACAATTACAGATTATTGCCATGGCAACAACAGAACCATGTGACAACTTTGCTACCTCAGAGACCAGGAACAGCCACTTACGGGCAACACACATCATCTCGTAAATGGGACTCTGTGCCGTTGGCCTCACATTGTCTTAAGGCTAATCACTGCTTTTCCACAGATGTAATTTTTCCCCCACCCACTCTATTTTCATGATCTTTTAAAACAATTTGGATTTGCCCTAAAGCACTTCCATATTTGCCTGTGTTTATTTGGTCATAATAAAGGTATTATTTTGGTGGATTGGAGAAAGGAAAAAGAGGGGTAAAACTTGACGGGTGAAGGCAGATGGGATGCAATGGGCAGAGAAGAAACAATTTTGCTAGCCACGTGGTTTTCTTGCCACGATGTTACTAGAGTTGAAACCCATGACAGTTCTGAAATTCTGGGTCGGCCACACACAAGAACACACTGGGAATGAATAAAATTTGCTTTCTTACCAAATGAATTCAACTCTTTTGTCCACGTTGCAGGCACAATGAGAAATGAGGCCATTGATAATTAAGTTAGAGATGTGATTGAGAAGGGGAACCAGGTAATACTTGTTCCCTGGCAAAACAATCAATTTATTTTTCAGAAACTTATGCACATAGCCAAACCCCAGGCTCTTTCTGCCAAACATTTTCCCTTTAATTTTTTAACCTCTGGGCATTTCAAGGAAAATTGAATCCACATGTTTTCAGATTCATTTGCAAATACAGTTTGCTCAGAGCTGTTTGATGACCAGTATGCCCTTTGAGTGTTTTTATGAGCTCAAACTTATTTTCCCCCAAGCCTCTTGCTTCTGAACCAGGAAGTGGCATTTGGAGTTTGTAGCAGAATTAAGAAACAATCATTTTCTAAAGTCTTTGCCAAGTGCTCTTGCCTCTTTCTGGAACCTGGTAAAGCTAAAAAAAAGTTTTCACCCAGTGCATAAGAATAATTGAGGGTAACTTACTGTTTTTGCAACTGAAAAGCAGACCTGATATGGACACGATCCAATTCCTGGATCACATGGCTTCCCCATCTTTCTTTATTACTGATGACATTTGCATGGAAGCAGATGCTTTCTTTCCCAGGGACACGTCTCCACCTGTGATATAATTCCCTGATTGGAATAATGCTTCTGAGACAGGGTTGGAAGTTTAGATTTAACCCTCCCCACAGACAAAATTATAGAAAACACTCTTTGTTTATTATAAGTGAATCATACCTGCAAAGAAGAAGGGGCCCCTCTTACTATGGACACACGGAATTTGGGAACTGCGTGCTTATTCTTTTCTGTCTCAGCCATATGACCCAAAACGCAA
The DNA here is from genome assembly GCF_006542625.1 of Nomascus leucogenys. Classification (NCBI taxonomy): domain Eukaryota; kingdom Metazoa; phylum Chordata; class Mammalia; order Primates; family Hylobatidae; genus Nomascus; species Nomascus leucogenys. Next base: position 20,295,801 of record NC_044382.1, read on the forward strand.
TTCTAACTTCCAGAAAGCCAGGCATACGTATGGGGGATGTGTGGGGGATATATATATGTGTGTGTCTGCCTGTGTATTCTAGGTATTATTAAAAAGATACTCAGTAACAAGAAGAGCAATTGGGAAAGTTGCACAGAGCAGGAAAAATGTCTCTACGCTGGAGATTTTTCTGAGTTCAGCTCTCAAGTTTCCTTTGAGGCTGCTCTGATGAATTCCACCTGCATTCCAGGACACTTTTGTTAATGAGGAATTAGTCTGAGGAGTTCTCTGGATAAATATTTGTGAGCAAATAACATTCTTCCTGGAAGCTCACATCTATTGGTGTCTATTTTTTCTTCCTTCTTTTTTTCTCTTTACCAGACTTATGATCCCAGGGAAACTTGCACTAAATTCACATGCCCTATTTTTAACTTTCATCTGGACTTCCTTCTTTTTTTTTTCTTCAAGCATGAGAATCAAGCAAATAATGACCCTTTGTGTTGTGTCCAGTGGAAGGTCACAAGCTCAGGGAATTTACTTAAGTTCCCGGGAGAAGTCAGGCCATAAAAGATTCGTGTGCATGGACTTCAGACTGTGCCATTTTGGCTGTTGGGTCTGCTAACTACATTCACTTCCATTCTACAAACAAAAGCAACTGGTGAATGAATACAGCAATAGTTTTGCCTTTCGTAGAGAAATTGACTGTACATTCATAGCTTTGCTTCATCCATGGCCCACCCAAATCAAGAGGGCTAAGTGGGTCCCAGGCTGCTGACATTGCTTTGGTCAGCTACAGCCTATAGAAGGTGGCATTGATAGACTTAACCAGAGATTTGAGCTGTCAGATTGCTCTTTCACTGTTTGTAAACCATCGCATGTTTTTTTTTTCCCCTAGAAGATGTTCCTTAGAGTTTATTAGACAGAAGAGGAGAAGAAAGAGAGGAACAAATGTGTCTGTTGGTATCTTACTGGCAGTTACAGCAGGAGCCTCAACTCTGCTGTACTCAGGGCTCAGGTGGCCCATCCGAGTGAGTGCAGAGGACCCACGGGGATGTGCTGAACTACGAGTCACCCATCCCTTCTTATGTGGACAGCTGCTACTCAACTCAAGATGATTTTTTGCCCTATGGAATGACAGGTCTTTTTTTGTGATAAGTCATACATTTACAGTTTTAGATGAAATACTCCAATTTTAAAACCTTGGGATGCCCTCAAAACTATGACCCTGTATGATGAACTAAAGACACTAGGTATGTGCAGTGGGTTATGGCTCCTCCAGGTACTAAACAAGCTCATTAGAGCAGCCCAAATGAGTGGAGAGGCAGTCAACACAGAAGATCTCCTGGCCATTTTCAAAACTCCTCATCTCAGTGCCCAACTGTGATGCAAAGTTGTAAGTCAGAGGCAACTGTGATTGTGCTCAAGAGTGGGAGGAGCAGCATGAGGTAGGTGCTCCACGGAAGGGGCAGGAGGAGGATGTTAGCCATGACTTGCACCCTAACTCGGGTGATTCATTTGTGTACCCAGTTGATACTATCTATTGAGTACCCTCTATGTATCAGCACCATGCTAGACATTAGATATGTGGTGATGAACCAGAAAGTTATCACTGCTATCTTCATGTGTGGAACATAGACATAAGCAAATAATTACACAAATAAATGCAAAGTGTCCAGTGCAATGTGTCATCCATAGGAGAGGGGTGGGCTGTGAAAATACATCATTGGAGCACTTGCTCTGGTCAGGGTGGTTGAGAAAGACTCCCCTAAGGGAGTAAATCTGACCTATGATGGCAAGGAGGGGTAGGAGTTACCCAGGCACAGCGGGAGGGAACCACCTTTCAGGCAGAAGAAATAGCCCTTGCAAAGACCCTGTGGCAGAAGGGAACACGATAAAATGCAAGAACACACTTTCAGGGTTAGTGTGGCTGGAATGCAAAAAGGAAGAAGGAGCTGCAGAACTGGGCAGGGACAGACCCAGCAGGACCTTGTAAGCAGTGTTAAGTAGTCATGGATGACCTTGGATCCAGGCAAATTCAACTGAGCGATTTTAACCAGGGAAGTATAAGACTAGGTCCACATCTTGAAAAAAAAAAAATCATTCTGGCTGCAGAGTGGAGAAGAGCGTAATCAGAAGCAAAAGCATAGGCAGGGGGAAACATTAGAAAACAATTGCATCGGACCGGGAGAGATGATGCCAGCTCAGACTAGGGTGGTGACTAGAGTTACATAGACAGGTGAATAAATTGGAGAGCACTAGGACATACAAATGGGAGGAGAGGGAGGTGCATGTGACAGTTAATTTTCTGTGTCAACTTGGCTGGGTTACAGTACCCACTTATCTATCAAGCACTAAGCTAGGTGTTTCTGTGAAGATATTTTGAATATGCAGTTAACATCTATAGCCATTTGGCTTTAAATAAGGGAAGGTACCAGTGATGGGGTAAGTGGGCTACATCCGATCAGTTGGAGGCCTTAAGAAGCAAAAACTAAGGTCTCCCAGAGAAGAGAATATTCTGCCTCAAGCGGCCGCATTAACTCCTGCCTGAGTTTCCAGCTTGCCAGGCTGCCATGCAGCCTCTGTATGTGCCAGTCCTCACGATCGTGAGGGCCATTTCTGGTTCCACTTCTCTGGAGAACCCTGACTGATACACTACATATTAGAGACGTGCCATGACGTCTTTAAGATACTCTAGTTCCTTCAAAAAAAAAAAAAAAAGCATCAGATCCAAAGGATAGCTGGGCACAGTGGCTCACACCTGTAATCCCGGCACTTTGGGAGGCCGAGGTGGGCAGATCACAAGGTCAGGAGATCAAGACCATCCTGGCTAACATGGTGAAACCCCTTCTCTACTAAAAAATATAAAGAAAAAAATTAGCCGTGCGTGGTGGCGGGCACCTGTAGTCCCAGCTACTCGGGAGGCTGAGGCAGGAGAATGGCGTGAACCTGGGAGGCGGAGCTTGCAGTGAGCAGAGATCGTGCCACTGTACTCCAGCCTGGGCAAAAGAGTGAGACTCCGTCTCAAAAAAAAAAAAAAAAAAAAAATCCAAAGGATATCAAATCCATCCCTACAAAGAAATGTTGCAGACAGCCCATCCATTTTTTCAGTATGAATAATGGTGGGACAGGGAGATATGTCTTTAGACGAAGCACAGGAGTATGACTGAGGGAAGTAGGAAAAAATACAACTCCTTTAAATAAAAATGAAAATGACCAAATATTTCACAAAATATGAAACACTTTTCTTTGACAAATAGGTCCTTTCATTCTGATGCTTTCTGAGTCCTTAAAGAAAGGGGGAAATATTGGTAAAAGCCAGTGCATTTTCATATGCACAACCCCTGGAGCCTGAGATTGTCTGGTTTTCCCAGGTTCTCAAGTGCGGAGTTCCTACAGCTGGATCAAGGTTAAGGTCCTGGGTGAGAAAGGCTGAGGAAGCTCATGCTTACCACCAAACAAATCCACCCAGAAAGTGCAGAGGAAGTGCAATAAATCGGTGGCCTCCAGTTTCCATTACTGTGAGCCCTTTAACCCCTGAAGCCAAACAAAAAAGTAAATAAAGTCTAAGAATAGAACTGGCTTTAAAATGTTTTTAAAAAAGGAAAAGCTTTCCTTTTATCTCTGCTTTTCTTCTCCCCTACCCCTTCCCTCTGTGGTTCTGATCCAGACCTCCTCAGGAGAGAGGCAAGTTCACTGTCTACATGGGCTGGCAATGCCGGGAAAGAGTCCGTTCAGGTGGAGAATCTCATTTCTGCAGTGCTCTCGCTAAGCAGCCCTTTCAACGTGGCTGCCTGGTGACTGTTGCTCAATCATTATATTCTGGAAATGCAGCACGTCATTAAGGGAGGAGGTAGAGGGAAAGTAAAGGCAGGGGCCAGTTCAGTGTTGAAGCCATTTCCCCCAGAGAATGTCAAGGAAGAGAGGAGCAGGGAACTAGTGCATACTGCTTAGCCTGTGTTTGCTGGAATTTTTTTTCACTTTTGGATCAATAAATAGACCAGAGATCAGAGGCAGAAGACCTCACCCAGAATCTGAATCCCCTAAGATCTACACAATAAGTGGGAAAGCATGCTCAATCCCTTACAGAATATCAGGCAAGTCAATTAAAGTCTGTCTCAGTTTTTCTCTCTACCGAAAAAAAAAAAAAAAAAAGGAATGGTAATTCTCATGTATTGAGGCTACAGGAGGCAATAGAATTATAATGTTGGAAGTGACTTCAGCTCAATTATCCAAACTCCCAGCTGATGGAGAAATCCCCTCTCCCTCACCTCTGACCATTGGTCACCGGGATCCACCTTTTAACACAGCCATTGGAGCAGAGTGGAGGGAAGAAATTTAATCCAGAGCTCATCTGTTTTTCTGTTGGGCAGCTCTGGCTTTTTGCAAACTTCTTTTCTCTGTAGGGACAAGTCTTTCCTCTAAGCTCTACTGAGCAGAGGGGAAGTACTCTTGGTGGTACTTAGATCCAACATGGTTTATTATAAGAGCTGTTAATTTACTGGACATCCTCTATTATTAAAAGCCCTGCCTTCTAGTACAACTCACCATGAAATAATCCATCAGGCATAACTATATAAAGAGATATAGGTACATATATATGCTATATAAACACACATAAAATATCTTAGAAGCGAAGTGAGAGCATAAAATCAGCTAGCAGAAATGGCTCAACTTAAACAGGGCATTAAGTGGTGTTAACAAACTAGTTTTAGAAATGATCAGAAATTCCCAGTCGAATCAAAGATGGATATCAAAGACTCAGAGATACCTCAAGGCCAGCATCTCCAGAGAGGATTGGAACTGACTGGAACTGAAGCTCTATCTCTTCCCCATGCATTTGAGTGAGCACTTTAAATCTCCAAAGTTGAACTATAAAGAGAAATTAGTTTATTAATAATTCACAGACTTCAAGGAAAAAAATGTCAAAAGCATATGCTGAGGAACAAAGCTGATTTTATTTTTCCTGTTTAGAATAAAGTGTAGAGAAGTTGAAGCGCCAGGCTCAAAAATTGAATTTGGTCTTTTTTTTTTCCTTGTCTTCATGTTTTTAAAAAAGTGTTTTCTAATAAAATATATGTGAGCATTTAGTCTGATTTCCCTCTGCATACTTCAAGTTTTTCAAATCCTCTGAGGTTTGCGGAGAGTGTCAAAAGCAGAATATTTTATTCAATACTTTAGTAGTTTGAGATATTTTCATGGTGAAGTTATTAGCCAAGTATACTCAATTGGAGTTTGTGAATTCAAGGCAACATATTCAAGAATGGTGCAAAAGAAAGAAAGGTTTAAAATGTGGATTCAAAATGATTCCACCCAATTGATTAAATGATCAAGTCATTCTCCAAGGGAACCCTCTTGTAAATGTGAGAATAACAGATACATTTGTTCAGGGGTCTACGAGACTGGGATGTCTTTGAGGGCAAAAATTTTGCCTAATTTCTTTCGACATCCCAGGGCTCAGTCATGAGCTAGCTACTGAACTGTCTTGGTCTCCCCCACAGTGGCTGAAAACAGACTGGCATGAGGAAATGGATGGGAACTAGAGTAAGCACGTCTCCCCACTTCCTGAACAGGTGGGTCTTCCCTTCCCTCAGAGGAAGAGCCACGTGCCTGCAGAGGGAGGTACATGTGTGTACTCCATCCCATCCCCTTGTGCCTCCTCCACCACACTGCTTCTGCAATTGTCCCCTCTCTCTTGCAGCGTTTTCCCATCCAGGGGATCATTTTCATCATCTCTGAAAATAGCTCTCATCTTAATCAAACCCTTGACCCCAATACTCTTACACCTACAACCAATTTTCTTGGCTTCTTTTAAAACAAAAGCTATTTTTTTAAATTGTCTTGTAATTCCATCTATAGTTCCTAATATTCTTTCTCAAACCCATTCTAAACAAGTTTCAACCTCCACTACTCTACTAAAAGAAAAAATTTGTCATTCCTGAGACTATACACTTGCATTTTGATTTATTGTCTATCTTCCTTACTAAAATGTAATCTCCACAGAAAGAACTCAGCTTTGTTCACAGCGGTAACACACAGTAGGTTCTCAAAAAACATTGGTAGTATAAGTGAATGAGTAAAGAGAGATCGTGCCCTTTTATATGAAACTCTTGTGCAATCCCAGCTTTGTCCCTTAGATGGATAAACAGTGTATTAATAAATAAAACGACGCTGGAGAAACTACTCTTTGAACAGTCACTTTTTGAGAAATGACTGCTGGTGAAAGCTTCCTACTTGGAAGCAGAAATTCAGGCTTACAACCTCATCATGAAGGATAGTATGGGTATGTAGCAGGCAGTAAATACATATTGAGTTGATGTACTCACGGCATATGACAATTACCCCATAAAATGCTATAGTGTTTTTTACTAAGTAGTATAATCTGGAGCAAGGGTAATGCATCTTGGACTTGAGCCGAGTGGCTCCAAATGTACAGCAAATTGAAAGAACAGCCTCGGGCTTTGCACTTTAGGGTGATGGCAAGGCAGCTGCCAGTCCTTAGCATGGAAACACTTCTTAAGGCTATCAGATTTGTTGTTCTTTTTTGTGATAATAATTCCCAATTTTAATTCCTTATCTTTTTGCTTTAGGTCAGGGATGGCAAATGAGATACATCTCATATGTCGAATCTGTTTGAGCCCATCATCAAATATTTAATTCAACAAATATTTATCACATACTTACAAATAAAAGCACTGTTCTAGATGCAGGGGATAAAACAGTGAAGAAGACAAAAGTCCTGCCCTAACAAAGTCTGCATTCTAGTGGTTGGTGATTGCTGAAACTGGGATGAGCAGTAAAGATTCTATTATCTATCAGTAATGCTTGCAAGAGGTTTGCCATTCTGGTTATAGATTTTGTTTATAATATCCACCTAGACTTCTAAGTCAACCCATTGGTTTCTAAAAATGACTTAATCCCACTGCAGGCTCAGCCATACTCCAGCCTATAGGTCCAAACTGACCTCTAATTAGAAGGAATTTAAGAACACCTAGGTCAGTAGCGTTTCTTCAAGTCAGCGTTTGCTGCTAAGCTCAGCTAGATGTTTTACTTGGTCCCATTAGTTGTTTCCTTGCTCAATTCTTTTCTGACTAGGTCAAGTCCTTATACCCCAAAGCTTTCTATCTGTTTACCTACCTCTCAGCTCCCATCTTGGTTCTCCCATTTGTCTACTTATTCATTTATCCATGCAAGAAATATTTAGTCAGCAGCTACTATACGCCAGGCACTGTTCTACGCAAGAAGGCTGTGCTGAACAGAACAGGCGCACTCCTTGTTGTCAAGGAATTTATGTTCCAGAAGCAAGAAGAAAATATACAGGCAAATTTATAAGATAATTTCAGATACTTTGCATGACTAACAATAAGGTAATTTAGGTAGGTTTATTAGTGGAGCACAGTTTTAGGAGATGCAATTGAAGATGAAATCTGAAGGAGGAAAAAGAGTCATATGCAGGAAGTAGGACATCTAATACAGTAAGTCTGAACATTCCAAGGCAGAAACCAGCTTGGCCTGTTCCAAAATCATTATGATTAAACTAGAATGAATGAAGTGGGGGTAGTGAGAGGTGGGATGAAAAGGCAGGCAGGAGACAGAACAGGGAGGTTTCCAGAATGTGCTAAGGATGGTGTTTGCCTTTCTGTCTGGAATGTTCACTCATTTCTCACTGACAGACTTTCTAGGTGCCATGATAATCTATCTTCCAAAGTTTCTACCAATGGGACCTGGAATCAGACATATCCAGTAACAACAGTTCAGTAGTGAGACCTCTCAACGTCTCCCTCCACTTTCTTGTGAGCCTGTTTTGGAGGCTTCACTGTGCATGTTCTGATCTAGCACACTTCCAATCAGACCCTGTAGCACATTCCACAGCTCAAAGCTCCCCTTGTTCCTCACCCTTTTAGGTTCCCAGATTTCACCAGATGAAAACCATGAGCTAAGGAAAAAGCATGCCTAAGGAGGATTTGTTTCTGACAATTCCTTGAAGCACTTTGTGACAGGGCAGCCTCAGTTATAAAGTGGTTCCAAAGCATAGGCCCCCCCCAGGGTTGTGCTATAGCAAGCCTCTAATTACTCTTTCTGAGTTCTTTCAAAGACTTTGAGCCCAAGGGCATTGACTATCAAAACTTCTCAGTTTAAAGAAGCTCCTTAGCATGGACAGCTTATTCAATGATTTAGGGTTCTGTGCTAGAACCCCTGCCCCCACATTATCCTCACCACCCATCATTTGGTCTGCTCTTCTATTGTTACAGAGCCAATCCATTGGTTCTTTAAGGCTTTCCTGTTTATTACTTAGAAATAGTCTCAGAATAATCAACACTTTAAACCATTATTAATTTTACCCCAGTTTCCTCCCTCTCTGTCCAAGTTGTCTTATGAAGCTACCTATTCCATCTCTTTAATTGCTTCTCTCATCTGATCTCCTGATAGCATATTTTTTTCTGATCATTTTTAACTTATAGTTTTGCCAATGCCTGGTGCTATGTGTTCAAATATCCTTACCAAAGTACAGATGGGAAAATCTAAGTTTTTTAACTCTTTGGTGATATTTAACTGAATCCAGGTTTTCAGGGTTTAATTCCAATAGTGACATTACATTACAAGACCAAAGAGAAGAATACAAAGAAGGAAATGAAGAAATGTCCAGATAATGACAAGAATTTTGAAATGGAACTACTGTTTCTAATACCATGAATGTGCTAGAATCATACCTAGCAAACTAGATACAGATACTTTGCATCTAATATAACAGAGGTGGTTGTTTCTAGCATTTGCTTCAGTGCAAAAGGTTGAAATATCTGCCAAAACACCATACTAGACAAAATCATTGGAGGTGTGTTGAAAATAGGCTTTGCAAAGACTTTTTGTGTTGATATTCCTTGGGTGAGCATTCTGGAAAGAGAAGACCCGATGGTTATATAGAGCTCCCAAGTTGCCATCACACTAAAGAAAGAATACAAGTTTGCTAATACAGAGATGGAAAGGCTATAAGTCCCCGCCTTCCCCAGCAGCTTTTCAATAGAGCACACTTTTGAAACAATAGAATGACATGCAATTCTAACAGGAAGACGGATCTTGGTATTTTTGAATATTTCAATCAAAAGAAAAAGGCACAGAAGTAAAAGGAGATATGAAGAAAACGTGCAAAACAGGGATCTATGCAGACGATGACAAGATTATGAAGTCCTCCTCAGCAGCTAAAAGGTCAGGTATTTATGAATTTTTTATACATTAAAAATGGATACCAGCATGACCTCATTAAAGAGCTAATATTAGTAGAAAAGGATAGGTCAGTGTCAAAAGCAATGCCTGATTCCCAGTACAAGGTACCCAGCTTAATCGACTTTTGTCAACCTCAACAAAACATGAGTACAGGCTGGATACAGGCTGTCACTCCCAATTAACACAACCTTCGAGTTTGTCCTTGTTTAGTGTCAAGAAATTATAACACATCCTCAAAGAGACAGTCGTTAGACGCTAGTGTCGCATTCACACCTGTCTCATACACAAACCAATGTGACTACTTATTACTGTTGCCATCCCAGTTTTGGTCACAGTTTTTACTTTTATCTTTTATTTTCACATCATGCCAGAATGGCCACCTTTGGAAGCAAACCAAGGAAATGACTACCTTCTTTCCCTAACCAAATAGCATGACATTAGCCAGAATAAAAGAAAATGCACCAAAAACCATTGCCAGTGCTCACTGGTGATCTAGAAACATGATCTTGGCCAATGACCAACACCGGAGGCCTCTCACAGATGAGCTTGACTTCCATATAGATCTATGTTGGCTCCCCAAAACTCCACCTACTGAAAGGCTGTGTCAACCAGCAAGTGCTTACTCGGCAGTGGGACATGCACAGCACATGGCAGATGCCACCAAGACAATTGTTCATCTCCCCTACAAATATGCTCAGGCAGAAATGGTCCTAGAGTTACGCATAGAAAGAACATCAAATGCTGAGATGAAGCTTGTCTTCTGACTAGCTCCTCTTTTTATGTTATTTTTTATCTCTTTAGTGACCAGAGGTTGGATCAATTCCCAAAGTTCAGTGCCATTTTTAGAGTTTATAGGCATTCCACAGTTCTGAAGGAACAGAGTATAAAAATCTGGTAGAGTGAACCAAACTCATAAAACTGAGGCTGCAAAATGCCACTGCTGCCCCTAGTTCCTTGTGCTCTGATTCAAGCAGTTGAGGGGTTTCCAGGTCCATTAACACACATGAGTTTTTATTTTTTTACTAGAGGTCAGTGGTAAAAGTCCCTTTGGTGCTGCAGACCTGTGTGTGCAGAAATGTGAACGATAGGAAGATCTGGCTGGGCGCATCCTATTTAATTTGCACCATGCCTGGATATGTCAGGTCCTAAAGAAAGATACAGCCCAGGAGATTTGGGAACTTCCTAATGTGAATGGAGTTGGCAGCCCACACTCTTGGCTTCTACTGATTACAGCTTCAGTTTCTGACCCCCAGGAGGCCAAACCAGCAAGAGGAAAATGCATATAGCAAATGTTGAGACCTACGTCCATAATGAAAGTACCCCCCTTTCATCACATTGAATCCTGTCTTCTGGCAAAGTCTACTGCTTAGAGTTAATGCCCTCCCTCTAGCATGGAATTGAAGAAAAATATCAAAATCTCACATCAACCCAACAATAGAAGGAATTGTTTAAAACAATGTGGCTTCCATAAGATTGCCTATTGGCAACCCTTTTAAGTCATGTTTTTGGATAACATTTAATTCAATAGCGAAATACTGAAAATGCTAAGTTAGAAAATAGGATGCAAAATTGTATTTTATAATATAGTCACAGAAAAAGTGTAAAATGGTTATCTCTGTACGGTGAGATTACAGGTGATTTTAATTTTTGTTTTTTACTTTTTACATGAGATGGGATGATAATTATTAATTTGTTGGGGGGGGGTGTGTGGTAGGGGAACTCTGTCCCTTCATCTGTCCTTGCTCCCTGACAAAAGACTTCAGCTGCTCAGGCAGATTCTCTCTAGAAAATGTACTGGGAGTCACAGAAGTGGAATTATCCTCCCATGGTGGGAAAAGCAGCAGAAGCAGGAAGATTGGATTGGGCAGGGGGGTGGGGGGGCAAGTAAGGGGGTTCTGTTGAGGAGAGAAGGAAGGGAGAGGGAAGAGAGAGGGAAGAGAAGGGAAGGGGAAAGAAGGACAGGGGAGGGGAGGGGAGGGGAGAGGAGAGAGACAGAAGGAAGAGAGAGAAGAGGAGAAAAAGAAAAAGTCCCTGGAAATTTTCTCGTTCTGGAGAAGAACAAAGAGAACAAGGGATTTAAATAAGAGTTCTCAACCCGGCGCGGTGGCTCATGCCTGTAATCCCAACACTTTGGGAGGCCGAGGCAGGTGGATCACTTGTGGTTAGGCATTTGAGACCAGCCTGGCCAACATGGTGAAACCCTGTCTCTACTAAAAATACAAAAACTAGCTGGGCATGGTGGCAGGCACCTGTAGTCCCAGCTACTCGGGAGGCTGAGGCAGGAGAATCGCTTGAACCTGGGAGGCAGAGCCTGCAGTGAGCTAAGATCACACCACTGCACTCCAGCCTGGGTGACAGAATGAGAATGTCTCAATAAAATAAAATAAGAATTCTCATGTTATAAGTTCTTCAGCGTCTATCTTTGACAGAAATGTGGGTGAAGATAGTTCTGGTTGGACCACCCATGCTTTTTAAAATATGGCCCTGCTCTGTGGGAGGGGATATTATAACTTTGTAAAACTGTATGTTTTCTAAAATTTTCACAACAAATAAGTTTTATACTTATACTCAGTAAAACAAACACATAGATAAGCACATAAATAAAACTGATTCCTCTCAATAACTTTTCGGAGGAATTAATGAACGATAGCTATTCTCCCTGGCTATGGCAAGTTACCATATGCCTTTATCCTTAAACCATAAGGCAAACATAATACTTATTTTTTGAATTGACTAATTAAGTCAAGAGATATTTATTGAGTATCATCTCTGTGCTAGGCACTGTGGAGCACACTCGAGATACATAACGCATTGAGCAAGCCAGTCATAGCCCCTTGCCCTGAAGAGAGGTCAGAAGAGGCTAGAAGGTTTCTAGGACCATCTGGGCAGTGCTCCAATACAGCCCTTGAAAATGCAAAGGCCTGAATGTTCCTTGTAAAGTAAGAGACAAGGTCAAGGTACAAAATCCATTTGTAGTTAAACATCATTATGAATCAATTTTAGTCTGGAGCCAGAGGCAGTTAAAAAAATCAAAAGTTTAAGACAGTTCCCTTAAGAAAAATAAAGTTCTTGTTATTCATTATAAGGCAGTGACAGAAAGTGAAGGGTTTGTGAGGTGAACTGGGAGTGGGAAAAGAAGCTCACCCTTCTAGGCTATGTAATTTGGAGGCTATTAAAATCCACTCACCCTTTCTTTTAATGCATTTGTTACAGAGGAACAGTTGCCCAGAGTTTGTCAGTAACAGCTCAGCATATGCAGAAAATCAATCCCAAACAAAGTTCAAAGAAATCCTTTCAAAGCTCTGTGCGAAGTGACAAATGGTTGCTAATGAGCAATAGAGGCCCTCTCCTCATTTGACTAACAGGTGGAAGGATAGCTGGCTGGGGAAGGACCACCTGCTCACTCCTGGCCCAATTAAGACCTCCAACTGTTTGCAGTAACATGAGATTCACATTAATTGATTCCCCTTCTTAATTTGCCCCAGAAAAACCCAACGTGAGATGGAAACTCTGAGGAATGATCATAAAATAAACTGACATGGATTGTTTCAACATTTCCATAGCCTTCGGCTGCCAGTAACTCCTCCTCCTTTCTCTTCAACCAGGGTCTTCCTTGGATGCCTTTGAATTGTGCCCTCTACCAACTACCCTCCCACCTTGTAGACAGAGACATGGTGAATTTGTTTCACTTTCTGCCAGTGCTCACTGTCCTACCTGATGCGGGTCAGCTAGAACACTTGATCAGGGCTATATCCCCAGATATATAATCATGGCCATGAAATTCACAGTGAATTTCTCAGGTATTCTTCCACCAGATTTGGGTTGACCTTTGGGAACATCTTCTCATGTTTTTGTGTTTATAAAACTCTATCACAGATGGAATGTGTTATCATTTTTTACATCATATTTAAAGGTAAAATTAACTTTGCATTTCCATATTTTATTTCTTTATGATGGACTTTTTTGATTGTTGGAAATGACTGCTTATGTCCACTGAAAGATATGCACAAGAATATTCATAACAGCTTAATTTGTGATAACCCCAAACTGTAAACAACCCAAATGTCCATCAACAATGGAGTGGGCAAATAAACTGTAGCATATTCACACAATGAATACTACACAGCGGTGGAGAAATTACGAACTTCTGGTACTTGCATCCAGACAGGAGGGTGATTACCTGGGGGGAACTGGTCCAGAAGAGACATGAGGAAACCTTATTAAGGTGCTGGGAATTTTCTATAACTGGATCTGGTTCCTCAAGAGAAAACATATGTAAAAATTCACTGAGCTGCACCTAAGATTTGTGTACTTTACAGGATGTCAGTTGCACCTTAAAATAAAAACATAACAATCAAATAAATCTTGCTAGGTCAGTTTACTGAGGCCCGGATGGGGATGGGGGAATTTACTGAAACAGACAGTCCTGTTTGAGGATCATAAACTTGCTTCGACTGTTAAATATAGCAGGGTCCAACTACCTTTAGTAGAGTAGTAGTAGAGACAAAAACAAACTGTGGGGTTTTTGTTTTTTGTTTTTTGTTTTGTTTTGTTTTTTGAGACAGAGTCTCATTATCATCTGGGCTGGAGTGCGGTGGTGTGATCTTGGCTCACTGCAACCTCCATCTCCCAGGTTCAAGAGACTCTCATGCCTCAGCCTCCTGAGGAGCTGGGATTACAGGCACCCGCCACCACACCTGGCTAATTTTTGTATTTTTAGTAGAGATGGGATTTCACCATGTTGGCCAGGCTGGTCCTGAACTCCTGACCTCAGGTGATCCACCCGCCTTGGCCTCTCAAAGTGCTGGAGTTACAGGTGTGAGCCACCGTGCCCAGCCAAAACTGTGTGTTTTAATAGTCTTTACAGTAGAAGAGTGATGTAGAACACAGCATAAATAATTATTAATTTTTATTTCATTTCATGTGGATATGAGGACAGTTTCATCAAGATTAAAGGGCTTGTTATTGGCTAGATAATGACCCCCACCTTCAAAATTTCTTCATCCTATTTCCTGGAACCTGTGATTGTTACTTTATATACCAAAAAAAGACATTGCAGATGTGATTGAATTAAGGATCCTGTGATGGAGAGATTATCCTCTTCTATAAGGACAAGGGTCCTCATAGGATGGAGGCAGAGGAAGATTTGATTATGATAGAGGAGAAAGTGCTGTGAGCACAGACGCAGAGATTGGAAGGATGTGGCCAGGACCCAAGGAATGCCGGCAGCCTCTATAAGTGAAAGAGGCAAAGAATGAATTCTCTATTGGAGCTTCCATAAGGAACTGGCCCTGTTGACGTCTTCACTTTAGCCTCTTAAGAGTCATCTTGGCCTTCTATCCAGAATTGTAAGATAATACATTTGTGCTGTTTGAAGCCACTACGTTTGTCATAATTTGTTACAGCACAGTAGGGACTATACAGGGCTCATGATCACACAGCTGGTTTCACAATTTGCCCTAAGAGCCCCTAACTTCACTTTCAATTTTCTTCCGTCATTTTCACCACATCAGGCCACAAGACACAGAGAAGCCGCCAGAATCCAAAGGTCCAGACTCGTCACAGCAGGGCATGGGGTGAGCACGGGCAGCAGGCATGGCAGATTCCACCTGAGACATCCCTGAGCTCCCTCTGGGCCTAATCAGGACCCTCCCTGTGAGAGTCAGTAAACTATTCTCTCTTCTGAAACCTAACTTTCAAGAAATGGAAGAAGTTGCCAAAACAGCTGCCAAAATACTTTGAGTAAATGTCATTTCTAGATGGGTCTCAGAACCTCCTGGACAGGAAAGCCACATATTTTTAGTGAATTATGTGTATGGCATATAATTCAAACCCCAAAGTAAATTTCCAACTGTGGCTGGAGTTATCTGGTTTGGATACCTATGAAGATCCAATTTTCCCGTGGATTGTCAAATCTCCCAGCCACTTGATGGTGATTTGAATATATTATTCATTCATTCAGTCATTCAATATTTAGTGAGCTGTTGTGCTGTGCCAGGTAGACAGGAGGTACAGATGAATCAGAAAACCTGGGTTCCTGTCCCAAGGAAGCATTCACAGTCCACTGAGATGTTTCTAGAGACTGTGGCTGAAGGAGTGAAAAATGAAGGACTAACAATTTGAGAGCCAATGGTCCTCTAAAGCTGACCATTTCTCACTCAATATGGACTGATACTAAAAAGCCAGTGGATTGGGGGTAATGAGTTAGTCTCATGTGTTTGTAAATTGGTAATTGCCACAGGCTAAGTGCTCGATAATGTGTGATGAAGGCGGAAGTAAGGCAGGAAGGGAGGAAGGAAATGAGGGAGGGAGAGAAGGAGGAAGAAAGTGAGGGAAGGAGGGAGGGAAGGAAGAAGGAAAAAAAGTGCAGGCAGGCCAGTGCGATGGCTCATGCCTGTAATCCCAGCACTTTGGGAAGCTGATGGGGAGATTGTTTGAGCTCAGGAGTTTGAGACCAGCCTGGACAACATGGTGAAACCCGTCTTTACAAAAAATACAAAAATCAGTTGGTCGTGGTGGCTTATACCTATAGCCCCAGCTACTCAGGAGGCTGAGGCAGGAGGATTACTTGAACGCGGGAGGCAGCAGTTGCAGTGATCTGCGATCACATCAGTGCACTCCAGGTTGGGCGACAGAGCAAGACCCTGTCTCAAAATTGAAAAAAACATTTTAAAACTAAAGTGCAGGCAGATAACCAACAACAACACTACTGTTTCCTCAGTTTTCTATTTTCACTATGGTCTCCTACCAATCTCTGATCTCCTTCAGATTGAGGATCGACCAGACACCATGGCTCATGCCTATAGTCACAACACTTTGAGATGCCAAGGCGGGCAGATTACTTGAGCTCAGGAGTTCAAGACCAGCCTGGGCAACATAGCAAGAACCTATCTCTACAAAAAAAATATATATATATTAAAAAATTTGAGGATCACATTTTTATCCATCTGTATAACCCTGACACCCAGTACATACCAACAGTTAGTAAAAATAATTTTGGATCAATGAACAATCCCCAAGACACTGTGAGAGAATTCCAAAAAAGAGTAGCCATTCAACCTGGTTGACCTTCTCATAGCACCCTAGTCTAGGATGCTTTCTTTCCATCCTAGACTTTTCCCAAGCACTGCACCACCTCTGGAACTAGGGAATAAGTGAATATACAGCTACTGGCTCTTCAAATCAGCAGACAACCGTGTCCCGTGGCCAAAGCAATTGGGTGTGAAATAAAAACAGTAAATGAGGGCCAGCTTTCCCCAGATAAATAGAGCATCATTTGCCCATTTTCAATTGCCAGCATCAATATTGATGGGGAGGAGGGTCAGATTTAAAAACAACAACAAAACAAAACAACCAGAAAGGAGTGGCAGAAATCCTTTTCTTGCTGGTTCTAAAATGGAGAAAAGTCATCCCTGGTCTCGGCGGCTCCATGTGTCATTTGAAAGAATTAATCATTTCACACCAGACGGAGACCAACAGTGAAGTTCGTTGAGGGAAGTTTGGAAACCTGAGGAAAACAAGGCTTTCCAGCTGTCACTGCGCCTCCAAGTTTCTCAGAGGAGCTCTCAGCTCCTTCGTTCTGTTTCATATCTTCTCATGTGTGATTTTTCAGGCTCTTCTCTGTGAGCTGGGGACTGACTGAAGCTGCAACTTTCCCATCAGTTTTTCCTCTCAGGAGAAATTGGAAATATGTCCTCTCTCTAAGCAGCCTCAAAAATCCTTTAGATGGAAGATTAACTGTCTCTCTGCTGCTGTGTGTGCTCTGTGGACGAGTGTCATGTTCCCCTGCCCCATCATAACTCTTCTGTTCCTCATCTGTGGTGGACTAGAGGTGCCAGGGACTGGCATCTGCCTTCGTTGGCTCCCAAGAGCTGTTTTCCTGGCCAGTACCCACTCACAGTCAAGGAGTCACTGCCAGGCCCTTTAGCAACCTGGGTAATGTAAAGAGGTGTTTGGTCTTCAGGTGGTGTGGGAATCGTTCCTGCAGGTTTGCATTTTCCATCGTTAAAAACCTCGTATGAATATTGGCCAAGATATAAAGCCACAGCTGTTTCTCTTGCCCAAAGACTAGCATATCCACCTGCATTTGCCTGAAAGAGGAGCCAGAGTTGCCCTGAGTGAGCACTGAGAAGCATGAGGTTCCCTTCACAATCACCACGCTGGCTCCAACAGTCTCCCTCACTCCTATGACTTCCAGCCACCATCAGAGTGGAAGCCAATGATGACAGTCAACTTTGGCTGATCCTGCTATTTCAAATCTACTTCCTCTGATACCCACAGGCTCAGTTCCTCACTTCTGCAGGCCTCTGCTGAATTTCCCTTTATCTGAGGCCTCTCTGAGAATCCCATCTAAAACAGCACCCCTCTCATTTTCCCACCCTGTTATCCACCTTCATCTTCTTTCACAGCTCTGGGCATATTGTATATGTGTTTGTTGCCTGCTTTCTCCAACTAGAATGTGATCTCTTAGAGTCACCTTACGTCTCTTTAGGTGACTTCTGTATGTATCCCAGCACCTAGAAAACTGCTTGGCATGTAGTTGATGCTAAATGTATTTTGTTAAGTAAATGAAAGAACAAATGGTTCTGCAAGACCAAGGTTCTTCCTTCTGTGGGAAGAACCTTGAGAGACAGGTTGTCCTATACACATCAATATCAAAAAGATGGAAATATACCTGAAATGCATACAGCTTTTTAATAACCCATTTCAAACCTAGCACCCATGAACTTAGCTCCTTTTAGCTTTTCCTACAATCATTTATTGGTTTGCTAGCATGGGCAGGCATAAGCTAGGTGTGGGTATTGAACAGGACAGACACTCTCCCTGATCTCAGGGGACTGATAGCCAGGCAGGGAAGGCAGAAATTGAAACAAGTGATAGCATCTAGCCCTCTTCCAGGTTATGATGGGAGAGTACAGGGTGCTATGGGAGCACAGTGCTTCTGGAGCAAACTAGGCCTCAGGCATTAATCCTGTTTTAAGAAGTCATAAACTAACTCTTCCCTCTAAGAACTAACAAACAGTTCTCTCTGAACATGACTTAGTGCTGAATTCAGAAAAAACAATAATGTTTTATGACAGCCCTTGAGAAGTGTCCTGAGGTCAAGATTTGAAGATTAATAGTAGGCCAATTAGAGAAAAGAAAGATTAAGATGATGTTTATTGCACTCTTAACCCGTGATAAACATGTGCTAGCCTCCCTTTCTCTCTTTCCTTCTGTTTCTCATCTCATTTTCCATGTATGCCCACATTTAGATATACATGTATAAATAGGCTTCTTGAATTCTCAGAATATTCTTTTTGTGGTAGATGCTACAAGTTCCATTTTGAAAGTGAAGGAAGCAAGGCTCAGAGAGATTGTGTAACTTCCCCAAAGCTACACAGCTGATAAGTGACTGCCCTGAGATTCAAAGCCAGGTATAAATGGCTCCCCAGAGCAGGTCTTTCTAGGTTCCCCCAATTCTGTTCCATAGGCTTATTTTTATGTTGTAGATGGGTTAGGTCCCCTCATGGTGTCTCCCAGTGCCTAGTGTTAAGGGTTCGGCACACAGTGAATATTGCTTATAATCCATGGGTTCTGATACAGCGTTGGCCTTACAGAAAAGCAAGCTCTACAGCAAAGACAACCCAAATGAGGCAGGAAGGAAGCCAAACACCAGCATCCTCATGGAAATAACTGTGGCTTCTGGTCATGGGAAGGAAGGAGGGCTGATTATTGAACCATCCTGGTCACTATGCTGGGATTTCCTCTGGTGGCTGAGGTAGAGAATGAAGAAAAACAACTTATCCTCTCTTTCTTAGGCTCCATCACTGTCTTTCTGGGTGACCTGGGCAAATCATTTAATGTCACACACTTCCCTTTCTTCGTGGGTAAGCTGAGGCAGAAACAATAGTCAGCAGCCCTGCATGTGGACAAAGATTCATATAAAAGTCAAGCTCCTAAAACGAAGCAACACAGGCATGAACACAGGATTCTTTATTACTACAGGCAGAAGTTCCTGGAGGGAAATGAAAAAGGGGAGGGCCTTCACATTTTCCATGACAGGACTCAGCTGCCTTCAACCACCACTGTCAGGCAACATCATAGCCTTGATCTACTTCCCCCAAGGGAGTAATCAGAGGGCTGCACCTGCAATGTCTCTTCATCCCACCTTTGCATTTAACACGCAAAGAGCTCACCTTGGAAAACAGAAATAAATAAAATGGCAATTACAGTAATAATAAACCCAATATTTGTAAAACAACACGCAGTTTACAAAGACTTTTATATATATTGCTAATTTGAATCTCACAATAACTCTCAGTGATGGGCTATTATCTCCCCCATTCTACAGATGAAAAACTGAGAGAGCTAGGAACCTGACTTCATGGCAGAGATAGGACTAAAAACCCATGTTTCCATTCAGTGATCTTTCTATACACCAGACTAGTTAATGATGATGACACACATCACTTGTGAAACACATGGGCCCCCGAACAGCCCCAGTTGTGAAATACTCACCTTGAGAACAAAATCTTTCCTACACAGTGCTATTACTCAATTGGCTTTCATTTCCAAATGAAAGGATTGTTTTTAATTTTCATAAAAGTCCAGTACATGTATGCCAGCACATTCACTAGAGTTTCCCTCCTTGTCAGTTGGGCTTGAAACAAAGAATCATGGTATTGGTATTTTTTTTTTTTCAACAATGAAGTTAACAGAATCCACTGTCAGATCCTTGGCTCTCTTTTCATTACTTTTGGATGGAAAAGAGACATTTGAACAGGGGTAAAGAAAGGGGCTGGCCAAGCTTAGGGGCTGAAATTTGGGAACCTGTGGAATAGCCAGCCATTCACAGATACCTGCCAACACTGCATTCAAAATCACATTCGGAATTTACATGAATTGTCTGAGAAATTAACCTCTAAACCTATTCATTGCACAGGTAGTCCACTGGGTCCCCTTAAAACAGGTTATCCTACACTACTAGAATAATTTATATCTGCAGCTGTAACAGTTTCTGTATTCAGGTAGCATGCTTAGTTTTATTTGTTTGAGTATTTAGAGGATTTTCAGGAGTTTGTGGGAAGCAATCATGAGAAGTAACTCTACTCGTTTTCATCTTCAAAAGTATCATTATCTTGGGCTTATCATTCCAAACACACTGACTCTCCATAAACCATCATCCTGTTACTCAGAGCTCACAAAGCCAATACTTTAATTATGCAACAACAAACTATACTTAATGATGACCTGAGACCCAGAAAAATTCTGTCTTGATTTCTGAATCATTAAAGAACAATCCAACTGTTGTCAGTCCTGTAGGAAGTCAATGAATTGGGTCTCATCCTTTGGAATGCTCATCCATCAGAGACGTGCGTGTTTACTTTCCAGTCACCCCTACCAGGGCCAGCTTTATGGGTGTGTAACCTGAACAAGTTGCACTTAGCCCCACACTTAAAAGGCCCCCATGCCTCAAGACGGTAATGCTCTGCTGTTACTGTCATGAAAAATCTTAATTATTTTTTAACAAAGGCTCTGCATTTTCATTTGTACTGGCCTCACAAATTATGAAGCCAGACTTGATCCCAGGAATGTAAGTTCCATAAGGGCGAGATTCTTGCCTGTCTTGTTCACAATTAGTTCCTAGAATGGTGCTTTGTACTACTCTTAATAAATATTTGTTAAATCAACGAATGAATGAATGAATGAATGCACGAATACCAAAATACTCGAATAATGAGAAGCTCCCATTCTCAGGAAACAGGGAGTTGCTCTCATTTACCATTTCTGTGCCCTGAACTCTTAGTCCAAACATATCAAAGTTACGTTACAGGCCTAGATAACTGTTTAAGGAAGGAGATTTGGCAAGAAAGGGAGAAAGAGGGCCCAAGACGCCCAAGAGAGATACAGGTAAGCCTACTGAGAGACACTGCCCAAGGATGCCGAGAGCAGAGGCATGGGCTGTGCTCTGTGGTCAGTGAGCAGGGGAGCAGACTCCTGCCTTTCGATGCATCAGCAGGAATTTTCCTCAATGTAAGCCAGGCTGCAGAGAGAGTTTTTCTGATTTGCAATCTCAATACTACTCCATGTCCCCCAGGTCTTGTAGAAGAACAGCAGCCCAGCTGTAGGCTCATGCATGCCCCAGGCCTGTCAATGGGTTTCCTCGGCTCTGAATCCTCCTTTGAGCTCCAAAAGTGGAGCTAAGGATGTGGAAGCCACGCTCTTGAATTGTTCAGGTCACGTCAGTGAAGACCAAGAAATGAAAGAGAAGATGGGACCTGAGAATGCCAATTCCACTAAGAGCTTCTTGGTGGCAGTGGAGGTGATTAGGAAATGGGTGGGTACCCATTAGTACAGGTCACACAGGAAACAGGACTGAACAAAAGAGTCCAGTAGAGGGTTTTATATGGTTGAAGCCATTTTTTCATAGAATTTATTGATCACTTTCAGCCTTTGCAGATTTAATTCCCATGTTAATAGACCATCATTAATTTACTGTTTGGGGGCATCATGGTAACAAGCACATCTCTTTCCATGTAGCCATTCACACTTAACTCGAAAGAAAGGGGGATTCTGAGAAACAACCCATTTGGGTAATGGGCTGTAGTCTGTAGCCTCTATTTATCAGTTTCATTCTTTATTAAAATGACAAGTTGTGGGTAGAAAATCAAGTTATCTGAGGTCTTTGGGGAAAGTAGACAACTTGGGTCATAAGGAAAGACATACAAGAAAAGTAAAGCCAGCAAATAGTAATTCTCTGGACCACATGGAGAAAAAGCACAAAATGGGAAAGAGAGAGAAAATTTGGACCCTGCACAATGTCCAAACTTTGGTCACTGCCAAAGTTTGCAAAATATCATTTCATTTAGAAAAGCTATGATTTAATAGCAAAGGAGGACATTTTGTTGGAACGCCTAGTGTAACAAACACTTTTCTCTCCACTTAACAGCACTCTCCTGGCTTCATCTCATGGAGAAAATAATAATTGGGATGTTTTGAATTATAGCAGTAATACTAAAGGCACTCTGGGCCCACCCAAATTCCCAGTGTTGAACGTGGTGTTAGGGCTCAGTAAGAATGTAGGAATATTACAGCAAGCAACTGTTGGTTTTAGGACATGGTTCAGGGTTCAGTGCAGTCAGAGGGAGTAAACAGAGCTTTCTGTAGAGCTGCAACCCTGGCTGTGCACCTTTTGCCAGGTCAAGGCCAAGACAGGGCTCTCTCAGCTGAGAAGAGTCCCAGGGCTTTGGACCCTGAACAAGTTCCAGAGGGAAGAACGTGAGCCTGAGCATCTGGAGGTCTTGGATCTGCTCCTAGCTCTGCCACTAATGAGGCCCGTGACCTTGGGTAAAGTTTCTGTCCTCTCTGGGCCTCCCTCCTCCATCAGTACAGTCTTTGACATTTAGAGCTGCAGAAACCCTGACAAATCACCTGGGGCTATATTTCTCTAAATGTATTCATTCCCATTCTCCCTGGCTTGTCCACGTTCTTAATTTAAAAATAAACCAGTATCAGTTACAAAATTTAGGGGGCAACTATTAACTGTAAAAATGAATTTATTCAAAACAAAACCATATTGTTACATTCTAAACGATAAATGTTGCTTGCCTAGGAAGACAATAGCAACAAAAATAAAAATAATAATAGCAAATACTTACTGAGACCTTAATATGTGCCAGATACTGTTCTGAAGGCTTTACAGATAATATTTCATTTAATCGACAACAGTCTATCAACTAGCCTCTATTGTTGTCCCCATTTTGCAGATGAGAGAACTGAGGAATAGGAAAATAAACTTGGGATATTCCCTCTCTTTGTTAAAAAGGCTATTCACATGAACAGTAGCATGAATCTAAGACTTTTTTCTTTGATGCAATTAGAAGGATTAAAAGAGAATTTTTAAAAGAATGACTTTTTCATTTTCAGATTCAGTCTTATTTGATGCCACAAGTTTGCGCAGTCACCTAAAATCACCCTGGATAGGTAATGGCTATCTAGAATGATGGTAGAGGATGATCTGGTCATGGAGTAATTTGAGAGGTGGAAGGTATACTACCATAGGCTTTGTGGTGTTGAGCCCATTACTTCCTTTGCTAGTGTTGTCCTTTTATTCTCTTGTCTGTGTGAATAATTCCTACTAGCATTTCAAGCATCACCTCATCATGAACCATTTCTGACCTCCTGTCCATCTCCAGGGCCATGGGTCTCCCCCTTGCTGGTGTACCCCATTGTATCCTATACACATTGCAATTGTAAAAGTCACATTATATATAAGGACCTCTACCTTTGAGTCCAACTTTGACATAGAAAGCAAAGCCTATTCTAAGTAAGTCCACCAATCTATACAAATTTCAAACCTAATATGAAATGTGCCCTGAAAAAAAAATTGTGCAAGTATTTATAACATAAAACACTGAATACAAATGCTATACTCTAAAAGTTCTTTCTGGGAATTGCTTCATCATGGATTAGACTGAATGAGGCTTCTTAAAACAAGAATCTAATGAGCTTGGGTTGGATTTTTTTTTTTTTTGAGATGGTAGTCTTGCTCTGTTGCCCAGGCTGGAGTGCAGTGGCACGATCTTGGCTCACTGCAAGCTCCGCCTCAGCCTCCCGAGTAGCTGGGACTACAGGTGCCCGCCACCACGCCCTGCTAATTTTTTTGTATTTTTTAGTGGAGATGGGGTTTCACCCTGTTAGCCAGGATGGTCTCGATCTCCTGACCTCATGATCCGTCTGCCTTGGCCTCCCAAAGTGCTGGGATTACAGGCATGAGCCACCATGCCCAGCCTTCTTTCTTTTCCAAGTGAATTTCCCTGGAGGAAGTATAGGTGCTCTTCTTTGCTGTCATAACCGGCATGGTATTCACACTAGGGTTATCAGTCTTGGAAACTCCCTAAGTTTCAGCGTGCATTAATGCCTTTGAAAGCGTCAGGGACAAACAGCTTCTTGGTAGCATGGCCCCACACTTAGACTTCTTTGGCTAATGCTTCTGCTTCCATTTCCTCCTCTTTCTCCACATCTTCAATGTTCTCTTGCTCTCCCATTTGTACCAGAGTCTGCTGAATTGCAGGTGATCCCTGACCACTGTTGAATTGCAGGTGATCCCTGACCACTGTTGAATTGCAGGTGATCCCTGACTGTCAAAAGGATATGTCTTCCGTAGCCATCGGACTACTCAAAACACAAGCTTTGGTTGGCCCTGACGGGTATATGATACTTAGGGTAAAAAGTATCATGAAGGCAGAGCTCACAAATTAAGTCATTGTCAAGTCCAGGATCACTTGTCATTTGTTTCATATCTGTCTTCCTGACTTGATAAGAAGTTGTTTGAAAGCAAGGAGTGTGTCACATTATTTTGTGTATCCCAATGTTTCTTGAGCATTATAGACAAACAGATCAACAAAGTTACTAAAGTAATTGATTAGTAGCTCCATTAATGTAGTGTGACATTTTACCAAGTACTAACATCCATAATTGTTTAACCTCTACCTAAATATTTAGAGAGAGAAAGAGAAAGAAGCAGAAGGCTACTTAATGAGGTTTTCCAATCCATTTTGGATCAGTCTAGTCTTTAGAAAGTCTTTCTTTATATTAAATTAAAAGTCTCCCTGTGACTTCTAACAACCATTTCTACTTCCATCCTATTAAGGGGCACAGCAACAGTCGATTCCTTTTCAACAGAAAAGCTTTTGTTGTTAGAAGATAATGTTCATTTTCAGCCCTTTTTTCCTTTTAAACAGCACATCACTCATTCCCTCAACTCTTCAAATCTTATGATTCCCAGATCTCTTGCCATCCTGGTGGAAGTCAAAATAATCCAGGCTCTAGACACAATCCACAGCTTTCAAATCCAGGCTCCACACCGATCTCTGAGCCTCGGTGTCCTCATCTGTACAATATATATTATTATAATAATAATTCCTCACATCTAGCGTGGGAACTAAATCAGAGGATACACATAACATGCATGATACAGTGATAAGCATGTAATATGCACTCAAAAATGTTGGATACTAATACTCCAGGTGGCAAGTAATCAGAAGAGCCAGGCCCTGGGAAACCCACAGCTCCCTCAGAATAGAATTATTTCTACTAAAAGAACCTCATGAGTTCAGTTTTAGAGCAGCCACATCCCCTGATGGCTCATCTTGGGCTTGTGGTAAATCAAAGTCTTCGGGTCTTTTTTTATTTTTTTACATAAACTGCTGTCAAGGCTGCTCTTCTACATCTTATACTTCAAAAATCAATTTTCTGAAACTAAAAGCAGAACCATATATCATCCTTATTAGATTTTCTGCAGATAGTTTGGCCTATCATCCTAACATGTCAACATAAGTTTAAGTCTTGATTCTGTCATCTGACCTATCAGCCACCCCTGCCAACCTTGTGCCATCTCCAGATGTGATAATTATCTCTTTTCTCTTCACCGAGGTCACTGATAAAATTCTGAGCAAGTTCAAGGCCAAGGACAGAGCCCTGTGGCAGTATTAACATTCTTTGGACAGCATGCCAACACTCTCATTTTATGGATGAGAAGAAAAAGATTCAGAAGGGCTAAATGATTTGCCCATCATCATATAATACAGCAGGCTGTTTCCCAAAGTGTGTACCTAGGAACAATAATCCCTCAAGAGATTTTCCATAACAAAGCATATCCATGGCCAAATAAGTTTGGGAAACCATGCATACTGTTTCCTTCTTTGGGGATTTGCCAGTGCCCAGTAGCACACTAAAGATTTCGTGAAGTCCTACAGTCAGTAATCCATTCAACGTGTTTAGCTCAGTACTTCTCAAACATATTTGAAAACAGACTTTTATTTTCATGTAACAACTAACATGCCACAGAACCAGTGTCCGATAGTCAGTGAAGAGCAGATACCTACAAGATAGAACCAGTGCCTCTCACCTGTTCTGAGTCCTAAGATTCCCCAGGTCCAGAAGTTCTATGACTTTCAAATGAAAAATAAGATGAGAAAGAGCTTTGGAAAGGAAGAAATTTAACAAATGGAAGTGTAGTAAGATGAAGAAGACAGAGATCAAATGTCTCCAAAAGCAGAGGTAAAAAGAAGACCCTGGGGAGTGGGGTCTTCCCCAAGTGCTGCTGGTAAGACCTCCACTCCCTCCCTCCCACCCCACCCTGCACAGCCTTGCATCATGCTCTGCCTTGAGATGATCAGAACTAGCCTCATTATGTTTTCATCCCCAGTCATATCAATCATCCCAAGAAACCAGGGATTACCAGGGGCCTCAATTGCCAGTTTCTCAAGAAAGCTCCCCTGATTTAAAGTCGCAGTTCTCCCATCTGGCATCCCTATTTTCTTCCCTGCTTATTTTTTTTCTATAGCACTTACCACCATCTGACATCATAAATATTTCATTTGTTTTGTGTTTGTTTTGTCTATTGTCCACATTCCTCTGCTAGAGAATAAGCTCCATGCTGGCAGGGGTGTTTATTTTGTTCACTGCTTTATTCTCAGCACTTAGAATAGTGCATAGCTAATAGATGGTGCTCAATAAATAAGAAAATATGGCTCAGATCAAACCAGGAGGGCCTAGTTGAATTATAGCCTCTCAGAGGGCAAGGATCATGTCTTGGGTTTGCTTTGACTTATTTATGATGTGATACCATCTGCTGAGTGGGTCTTTATTACACTAGAAATGAATATTATTACTCAGATAGATATCAATATACAGAGGGAAGCTATTAGTCTCAGAAACCACATTCTCCCTCCTCGGGTGACCTCATCCGCCAGGCCTTGCATGGGCATGACTCATAAATCCACAACACCAACCCTGACCCTCATCCATGCCACAGCCCACTTTTGCTGCTGTTTGCTGGACACTTCTACCTTGCTAAGCAGCTCAAACTCAGCAGGTCCACACTTAGAAACAGTATCTTCCCCCTGCCAAAAACTAGTGAAGAAAGAAAAACCAAACAACCTTCTTCAAATCTATTTATTATTTAGGCATCTATTTATGTGGTAGCACAAAAAAATTACAAAAATTGAGAAAATCCATGCCTTTTGTTTTTTCCTGATTTCTCCTTCTTCCTTATAGGTGCTATATCTGAAATGTCCCTGCCAGCTATTTCCTCTGTCCTATTTCCACCCGATTATCAGGCTTCCATTATCTTTTGCCTGGGCCCACTGAAATACTTCTCTCCCAATCTCTCTGCTCCCTCCTTTTCAATGCCTCTAATTTTTAGTCCAGTGTTTTCAAATTGTGGACCATGCCCATTAGTGGGTTATGAAATTATTTAATGTGTTATGAACAGCTTAAAAAATGGAATAGAGTAGATAAAAATCAGACTGCATTGCAAGTAACATAAAAAATACATGTAAAAGTTTTGTTAAATGTATATGTGTATGTCCTGAGAAATTACATAAATACAAGTGACCCTTGAACAACACGAGTTTGAACTGCACAGGTCCACATATACGTAGATTTTTTCCACGTCAGCCACCTCGAGACAGCAAGACCAACCCCTTCTTTTCCTCCTCCTCCTCCTCAGCCTGCTCAATGTCAAGATGATGACGATGAAGACCTTGCTGATGATCCACTTGCACTTAATGAATCATAAATATATTTTTTCTTGTGATTGTCTTAATAACATTTTCCTTTCTATAGCTTACTTTCTTGTAAGAACACAGTACATAATACATATTGTATACAAAATATGAGTTAATTGACAGTTTATGCTATTGGTAAGGCTTCTGGTCAACAGGAAGATATTAGCAGTTAGGTTTTTAGAGGGTCAAAAGTTATACGTGGATTTTCGGCAGCTGGGGAGTTGGTTCCCCTAACCCCCCCACTGTTCAAGGCCCAACTGTATATTCGTTACAATAGCTTGAAAGTCACTGCTCAAATCTAACACAATCTAAAGTGGAGATTTAGTTATGTCACCCTCTACCTAAAACTTTCAGTGACTCCCTATTGCCCTCTGAATTAAGTCCAAACAAATTAACACACCATTCAACGGTTTCCAAACCCAGGCTACGGCCTACCTTTCTAGCTTTTTTCTAACACTCCTGTACTCATGCCAAGAATGTTCATCATACTGGAGTATTTTTTATTTCTCAAACATACCCTGAGATTCCTACCACCATAACTTTGTATATGCTGTGCTTTTTCTTGAAGTAGTGATTGTCAACCAGGGAGTGTGATTTTGCTACCTAGGGATCTTTGGCAATGTCTGGAGACATTTTGGTTTCATAGCTAGGGGATGGGGTGGGGTGCTACCAGTGTCTACTGGGTAGAAGCCAGATGCTGCCAAACATCCTACAGTGCAGAGGACTGCCACCCACCACAGAGAATTATCCACCCTAAACATCAATAGTTCTGAGGTTAACAAACCCTGCCTGGAGCAGTGGTTCTCAAATTTTGGCATGCATCTAAACCACCTGAAGGACTTCTAAAACAAAGAATGCTGAATCGTATCCCAGGATCTCTGGTTCCATAGATCTGGAGTGGGGCCCACGAACTTGCTTTTCTAACAAGTTCCTGAGTGAGGCTAGAACTGCTGTTGGGGGACTACAAAGCAATTGCCTGGAATAAATGGAGCTCTACTTAATATTTATCAGAGCTTAATGCTACCCATCCTAAGGCTCATGAGGTCAGGTCAAGTGCCACCTGCTTCTTGGAATCTTTTCTGATATCAGCTCAGCCTCCCTTAACTCCTCCAGCAGCTGGCCTCACCCTCTCCATCTCTCTTGCTTGCTTGTTCTCCCTCTCACTTGGGCTTTCCCTTCCTCACACTTCATCCAGCCCCATAGAGTAAGTGCTTCCCGGGCGGAGACTAGACCCACCCTTCGCCTATTTTTTTTTTTTTTTTTTTTTTTTGAGACAGAGTCTCCCTTTGTCTCCCAAGCTGGAGTGCAGTGGCACAATCTCGGCTCACTGCAAGCTCCGCCTCCCAGGCTCATGCCATTCTCCTGCCTCAGCCTCCCGACTAGCTGGGACTACAGGCGCTGCCACCAAGCCTGGCTAATATTTTTGTATTTTCAGTAGAGACAGAGTTTCACCTTGTTAGCCAGGATGGTCTTGATCTCCTGACCTCGTGAGGCCTCCCAAAGTGCTGGGATTACAGGCGTGAGCCACCACACCCGGCCCACCCTCTGCCTCTTTCTGCTCCAAAGCTCTTTGGGCAATTTCCCTGCCTGAGCAATTTTCATCATCCAGAACCCAACCACAGCACCTGTCTTCCCAGCCAGGTCTCTGCAAGCCTCTTTCAGTCCATTTGCCCTACACACTGGGGATTATCAAAGTATTAAGAAAAAAAAGTATTGAAGCATAATGGCATGTACTATAAGCCTTCTTCAGGCAACTAGGTGGGAAACTGAGTCACCAATAGACAAAATGAGTGAAGTGAAAACAACAACAATAAAAAGGGCAGGGGTTACCTACAGAGAAAGTGAGTGCTTTGCAACCTGATTTTTGTTCTTTACTATTTTATCCAGAATCAGCACTGTCTGTCACATTCATGCTGGGTAGTGAAAAGGGGCATGAAGAACAAAATAAAATAAAATAAAATAAAATAAGCCCAACCCTTGTCTTGGCATACCTTAAACATCCATGTGCATCATGCTTGCAATACTTGGGCTCTGAATGCGACCCTTTAGTCAATTTCCTACATTGCTGTAACTCCACTGTGAGTTATTTTCACTCAGACCACCCATGTAATGAATTTGAAACAATGCAATTTAATCACATCATGAAAACACATGACTTTGAGAAATATATATATATCATATATATATTATTAGTTTCAGGGGTGCATGTGCAGGTTTGTTATATAGGTAAGTTGCATGTTTACAGGGGTTTGGTGGCAGGAGTGCCCAATCTTTTGGCTTCCCTGGGCCACACTGGAAGAGGAAGAACTGTCTTTGGCCACACTAACACTAACGAAAACTGATGAGAAAAAAAAAAAAAAAAAAAAAAAAAAAAAAATCTTGCAAAGAAACCTCACAGTGTTTTAAGAAAATTTATGAATTCGTGTTGGGCCGCATTCAAATCTGTCCTGGGCCGCATGCAGCCTGCAGGCTGCAGGTTGGACAAGCTTGGTTCCAGGTCATTTTGTCACTAGTTAATAAGCACAATACCCAATAGGTAGTTTTTCAGTCCTTACCCTCCTCCAACCCTCCACCCTCCTAAGCCTCAGCATCTATTGTTCCTTTCTTGGAAAGCACATGATTTTTATACATTCTTTTCTCTCCAAAAGAAGTGTCCTCACCATGGGTGTTTCAAATCCTTTCTTAGCCAGAGAAATGCTGGTTACACTTTAAATTAAGTGTCATGAGCAAGGATTTAATTTAGAGCTAATAAGACAGTTATTATATGTTAAATACCATATGGTTATTAAAAACATATTTATTGAGGTTTAACAAGTATGTCAAGACAATACTCCATAAATAGCAGGAACTGTCAACAGGACGCAGTTATGGATTCTTATATCAGGCGATGTATCTTGTGCATGGATATACTTTATATTAGACCATTAAGAAATCATAAGAATCTCAAAGGGCCTCCAACTAGGAGGACTAAAGGGACAGTGAAATTGCATACTGCTCACTTACCCTTGGAGATCTAGGATCAGTTCCTGTTTGAGATGGGCATGGAAAATGAGCTTTAGGGGCTTCGTGCATCTTCATTTGTGCTCTGTGCAAATCCAAGTGTACCATTTGGCATGACTGATGAAAGCCATTTAGGGAAGCTCACTGGGATGAGGGAAAAAGAGTTTAGGAGGAGTCACTTGGAATAAATCAGAGGGAGGAGACTCTTGGGGACTGGGGCCAGGTTTCTAATACTTACTAAACTCATTTTGCTTGAAAACTTAAAAGTGTGTGTGTGTGTGTGTGTGTGTGTGTGTGTGTGTCCATGTATACATTCACGCAGTCACATAAGCATAATACCATACAGATGGCACTTAGGATAGGAGATAATCACCCCAAAGTTGTGTGTGACGACATTCCTCTTCTATGCCGTATACCAAATGTGATGTTCTCGAAACTTGCTGCTTTGGAAAAAATGGGCTGGAAGGAAGGCGCCTTCTCACCTTACCACCCAGCCTCCCCCAGTTGAAGGGGCAGGGATCTGGCAAAGCCTGTGTTTATGGCCCCGTGGGCTGACACTATGGCAATGCCCCGACCCAGTGGCACCCATTCAACAGGATGACTTCACAGGAGGGTCAGGCCAGGGGACTTCAGATGGGCCATGAGTAAGAAGACCAGCAAAAACTAATATCCTTAACAGTTAGCAAACACGTTGAAGGAAATTATTCATAAATATTTGAAGAGCAATGAGGTCCGAGTTTTGTGCAAGCCAGCTGTTGGTCTCCAGGGTTTCTCCAGTGTGTCAGCCCCCTTTTGAAGAGAGTCAAGGTTCTGCTCAGATGCCAAGCCCCAACTTCTCTCAACTGCCTTTCACACAGAAAGCGCCTGGATGCTTCAGTGTGGTTATGCAGATATGCAGCAACCAATGGGGTGGTAACCTAGAAAAGATACATATGCAGAATCTTCAGCTGTCTTTAGGTCCATGTTTGAAATTCCTTCCTCTCCTCTCTGAGATGTGCATGTGGGTGTGTGCATCTGTGTTTGTGTGAGAGAGAGGTGGGGAAGATAATATATAATTATCACGTCAGCACAATGAACAGACTCAACTGCATGAGGATAATTATGTTTTACAGTTTTGTTAAACACAAGAAAGTATTTTCTCAGGCCATTTAATTGAAACAACATCATGGGTTATACCTTCATTGTAATAAAACTCCACTGTGTGTCCAAGAGCCAGGGGATTTATTAACTTGCTCCAAGCTCTGAGAATCAGCAGGCAGGGTCAGACGCAGCTAGTGATGATGACATCATCGACTTTGGCAGCTCTTTTCAACTGGTGTTGAGTGAGGTAATGTCCCCCAAATTAAAACTGACAGCAAGATTAATGATGATAGATTCACTGACTTTTTTCATGATTTAAATTGGTGTTCTGTTTCTTCCATTCTGGAAGGCCAAGAGAGCTTCATGCCATTAGCTTGGCGTATCAGCAAAACCAGATAACAGGAGCCCGTTTCCCCTGACCTCTGCCCGGGGACAGACTGGGACTTCTGGGTTACAGGTGATTTAGAGATGGGGCCAATGGAAGACACACCCTTGTGTCTTTTGTGGAGGTTAGGGCAATAAGATATGCTGCCTTCATCAGACCAGCACATATATGTGGATTCATTATTTGGTACAAGAAAGGTTATGTGGTCAGTGGGGGGTTGCTGTGTGCAAGGAATACCTCATCAAGTCTTGCTTTACTGAGTCAGAATTTGCAATCCCTTGAACTGGAGTTGGGCTGATCTTGCCCTTTTACTTTCCACCATGAAAAGGTTTGCTGACAATATTAGAAACATAAAGAAAATTCTGAGGCAGAAGATTGTAAGATATTTAAGCTGCATGAAAAAGATTCATTTTATCAATCATCTTAGAGACTATGGTGTCTGACAAACACTATCATCTTGATTAGCTAATTATTATACCCCTACTCCACCGTAAACTTCTTCAGGGAGGGGAGTAACTGTTTTCATCTTTGTTATTCCAACAATCATCACAACAGTGTATAGCAGGCACTCAAAAACATTTGTTGAATGTATGCTTCCTAAAGCAGATCTTTTAAGGACTTCTCATAAGAAATGTAGTCTCCTAACTGGGTTTATGGAGTTACTTTCACATAATGAAAATGCTTTTCTTTGAAAACATGACTGAATTTGTCATATTTACTAGTCCATGTGGAGATGTCTCACTGGTCTGAAATAATGTGGTTTACTGGTGGGGAAAAAAAGAATTTAAACATACGAAGAAAAAACCACAATGACATATGAGTATATAATAAATAACCACACTGCAGAATGGCAGAGCTGGGGAAAGTCCTTGGCATTTTTTATTATGAGTATGATATTGTCTTCAAAACTGAAATCCGTCCATAGATTCAATGATTATCTTACAGTCATTGATAGAGTTGAATTAGAGTTGATCCTGTTGGGAGTGGGGAGGAAACATCTTTCTTGGGGGAAGGGGCTCAGGGTTCACTTGGCAGCAGGTAAGGATGCAAGAATTTCCTGGAAGTCTTTTTGGTAAGTCCTATTTATAAGTAGAAAATTTGCTAGGCTACAGAGTCAGGACATTGGAGCTAGTCCTTGTCCCACACCTAACTAGCTGAGACATTTATAGTAAGTCCCTCTCCTTCCCTGGGCCTCTGTTTCCCCACTGGTAAGGTGAGCTACTGGAGGACACAGCACAAAGGCCTTCTGCAGGCCAGTCATTCTCTGATGCTAAGAGTTTAATTGCTCTTGGGAGGGGCACACCAAGACAGATCAAGTAGACAACTCCTTATTCCAGCTATTCAAACAAAGTCAGATCCCTACCCCCTCTAAAGTTTATGGCATTGGTTGGGATAAGGGGATGGAGTTTCTTCCTCCTTGTTCTTTTGGCAATGTGAAATCCAAACATTTTGCTTGTAAGCAAGTTCCGACACTTCCCCAAGGCCCTCTCAGCTCCTCACACACACTTCTTTTGCTGCATTTTCCCATATTTGCCATATACCTCCTCTCCCACACACACTGTTCCCTTCATACCAAATACCAAATTGTGGAGGGAGAGTTTGGAAGGACTGTTAAGTTTGACTGATGGCAAGTACAGGGGATGAGATCCTACTAATGCCCCTTTTGTCTCTGCCTATGGGATTTCTTTTTGGAAAAAATGAATATATTTGACACCTTTTGGAATGTTTATCGGGTTCGTAATGGTCCCTTTCACTAGAAACTGTTCACTCTGATACACAGGGTGAGGCTGGGGCCCAGGCCGGCAACCCTAAGTGACTCCTACCCCTCTGGCCATGGCTAATCAGTACACAATGGACACCTGTGCCATGCTGGGAAGTTGGAATATTTTCATGGTTAAGAGGCTGGACTCCTGCCCACCTGCAATGCAATGGTTTTCACACATCACAGCCCTAACTTTTTTTCCTACTTCTCCTTAAGTGGGCAAGATAAAGAGAGGTGAATACAGGCAACTTAGCATCATGTGTCATGGAGAGAGGTGACACATGAAGCATGAGTGTCAGGTCAGGGAGACAGGCTTTCAGGGACCTTGGGACAGGAGGATGAAATACTGTCTCAGGACACCTGGACACTAGCTGTGCTTTCTCCACCCAACCCTGAGATGAGAATGCAGCCTTGCTGAGGAGTTTGGTTCACCAACCAGGAAAGCTCATCTTCTCTAAACAGTTCCTTGCTCCAGAGATCCTCAGCCTGGATGTGCATTAGAGTCACCTGGGAAACTTTCTAAAATGCGAAAGCCTGAGCTCCTACTCCAGAGGTTCTGATCCAAATAGTCTGGGGGAGGAAGGAGGCATTGGTGTATTTTTAAGGCTCCTCAAGTGATTTTAATATGCAGCTAGAGTTGGGAACCAATCCCTGAATTGAAACATGAGACTGTTAGCTTGAAATCGTCCATGATGCTGATATAAGCCTCGTGGTTAAAGGGTAGTGAGAAGAGGATGGAAAGGGGAGCAGAACTGGATATCCTCTCTTCCAGCAGACCCTTCCATATCCTGAGAGTGTCAGTGACAGCCAGGTTTCCTGCAGTGGACCCAGGGATCAGGGAAAAGGCACACCATAATATGTTACCTCTGCCCCTACTCTGTGCAGCCACCTCACTGAGTTTTACATCCCTGGCCTAAATCAGGAAGTGGTCTTTATGAATCCATAAGCCTATCAACATTCATTCCTCACAGAGAAATGCTAATAAGCAATTACTATGGTATGTCCAAAAATATAGGACACAGGAGCCACTGATCAGAGGCATGAACAAGGAGAGGGTGGTTGGATTTCTCTGCATGGCTCCTGACATCACAATTTTAGTTGGAGTCTTATGAAGCTAAAACTCTGCCCCAGTCTAGGTATAATGATGTGACTTGTAACCAGCAAATCTAGGGCAACTATCTAGGTTTGCCAAGGACTGTCCCGGTTTTAGCACTAAAGTTCCTTGTCACAGAAAACACCTCAGTCCTGAGGAAACTGAGAGTTGATGTTGTCAGCTCTCCAGTCCAGGCTTGTGCAGAGATGGCCACAGATAGCTCTTCTCAAAGTTAAGAAACACTTCAATGATGGAAATGACTGCCTATATGTCAACAGAACATTCTGATCATGGCTATCATGCCTCTGTCCCTAAACACCTGACAAACAAAAGGTGGTGTTAGGCTGAGGATAATAAACTTGTTTTGGAGTGGAACCATTCACAGCCAAAGAGCTCAGATAAAAGAGTCTATTCTTAAAACTATCCAACCCAACTCAAGCCATTCAGGTCTTCTCTCCAGGTGATTTGGAACTGGAATCTAGAGAGACTCTGCTTAATTTCTTCCAATGACTGGGGAATAATGACACTTTAGGGTCTGTTGGCACTTGAGTCTTGGGAAGGTGTCTGTGGAAGAGAGGAAGTCAGTCGGCAGGGAAAGAAGGAAAAAGAGGCACCCAGGCAGAAACAGAGATGGAAAGAGAAAGAAGGCTGCATGGAGTTCTGTATGGGTCTCTATTTTCTGCTTTCAGACCCTTTCTGATGCCCACCAGGACTTCCGTTCTTAGGTTTCATAAGATCTCCTCCACTCCCTTGTATCCTTTAGTTGTGAGGACAGAAAAGACAATCCAAATTTGTTTAAGCAAAAGAAAGTTTACTGTTTCATATTAGTGAACAATTTGAGGTGTATCCAGCCTCAGGTACCGCTTGATCAGGTACTGCTTGATCCGGGGCTCAAGCAACAGAACTGTTTCTCTTTCTCCACTGTTGAGCTCTAGTTCTCTAGCGGAGCTTTCTCTTGGTTCTCTGGCAGGCTCACTCCTTGCATTCAGGAGATAGCTGCCAGATACTCCCTGCACTATACCCTGTTGGGTTTATTCTCAGCAGTAAAGTGAGACAATTTTTTCAGGACTGCCAGTAAAAATCTTAGTACTTCTCAATGGCTCAAACTGACCATCCTGAGCCAATACCTGGGGCTTAGGAGAAGATGATACTGGCTAGCAGACCTGAATCACACAGCCAGACTCATGTTCAGGGAAAGCTAGCTCTGCTGAAGCCCATGGATTAAGATGGAAAGGGCTGATTTCCCAAAGGACATTGATATACAGTTTCCATATGCAAGGTAGAAAGATGCTACAGATAAAAAAATGAGAGGTGTCTTCTACTCTTAATTATTTAAATACCCCTGATTTTTCCCCTCAGCTAGATTAAATGGGTTTGGTACTTACAATAAAAAATAATTCTAATGGGAGGGTGTTCCAAGATGGCCAAATAGGAATAGCTCTGGTCTGCAGCTCCCAGCCAGATCGACGCAGAAGATGGGTGATTTCTGCATTTCCAACTGAGGTACCTGGCTCATCTCAATGGGACCAGTTGGACAGTGGGTGCAGCCCATGGAGGGTAAGCCAAAGCAGGGCAGGGTGTCGCCTCACCCAGGAAGCACAAGGGGTTGGGGAATTTCCATTTCCTAGCTAAGGGAAGCCATGACAGACTACCTGGAAAAACGGGACACTCCAGCTCAAATACTGTGCTATTCCCAAGGTCTTAGCAACTGACAGACAAGGTGATTCTCTCCCGTGCCTGACTTGACAGCTCCAGCACCCATGGAGCCTTGCTCACCACTAGCACAGCAGTCTGAGATCGATCTGTGAGACAGCAGCCTGGTTGCAGGAGGGGCATCCGCCATGGCTGAGGCTTGAGTAGGTAAACAATGTGGCCTGGAAGCTCGAACAGGGCAGAGCCCACTGCAGCTCAACAAGGCCTACTGTGTCTAGACTGCATCTCTGTGGGCAGGACATAGCTGAACAAAAGGCAGCAGACAACTTCTGTAGACTTAAACGTCCCTGTCTGACAGCTCTGAAGAGAGCAGTGGTTCTCCCAGCATGGCATTTGAGCTCTGAGAACAGACAGGCTGCCTCCTCAAGTGGGTCCCTGACCCCCGTGTGGCCTGACTGGGAGACACCTCCCAGTAGGGGCCAACAGACACCTCATATGGGCAGGTGCCCCTCTGGGACGAAGCATCCAGAGGAAGGATCAGGAAGCAATATTTGCTGTTTTGTAGCCTCTGCTGGCGACACCCAGGCAAACAGGGTCTGGAGTGGAACTCCAGTAAACCCCAACAGACCTGCAGCTGAGGGACCTGACTGTTAGAAGGAAAACTAACAGAAAGGAATATCATCAACATCAACAAAAATGACATCTACACCAAAATCCCAACTGTGGGTCACCAACATCAAAGACCAAGAGTAGAAAAAAAACACAAAGCTGGGGAGAAACCAGAGCAGAAAAGCTGAAAATTCTAAAAATCAGAGCACCTCTTCTCCTCCAAAGGATTGCAGCTCCTCACCAGCAATGGAACAAAGCTAGATGGAGAATGACTTTGACGAGTTGACAGAAGTAGGCTTCAGAAGGTCGGTAATAACAAACTTCTCCGAGCTAAAGGAGGATGTTTGAACCCATCACAAGGAAGCTAAAAACCTTGAAAAAAGATTAGATGAATGGCTAACTAGAATGAACAGTGTAGAGAAGACCTTAAATGACCTGATGGAGCTGAAAACCATGGCACAAGAACTTTGTGATGCATAGGCAAGATTCAATAGCTGATTCGATCAAGTGGAAAAAAGGGTGTCAGTGATTGAAGATCAAATGAATCAAATCAAGTAAGAAAACAAGGTCAGGGAAAAAAGAGTAAAAAGAAATGAACAAAGCCTCCAAGAAATATGGGACTATGTGAAAAGACAAAATCTACGTTTGATTGGTGTACCTGAAAGTGACGGGGAGAATGGAACCAAGTTGGAAAACATTCTGCAGGATATTATCCAGGAGAGTTTCCCCAACCTAGCAAGGCAGGCCAACATTCAAATTCAGGAAATACAGAGAACACCACAGAGATACTCCTCGAGAAGAGCAACTCCAAGACACATAATCGTCAGATTCGCCAAGGTTGAAATGAAGGAAAAAGTGTTAAGGGCAGCCAGAGAGAAAGGTCAGGTCACCCAAAAAGGGAAGCCCATCAGACTAACAGTGGATATCTCAGCAGAAACCCTACAAGTCAGAAGAGAGTGGGGGCTAATATTCAACATTCTTAAAGAAAAGAATTTTCAACCCAGAATTTCATATCCAGCCAAACTAAGCTTCATAAGTGAAGGAGAAATAAAATCCTTTACAGACAAGCAAATGCTGAGAGATTTTGTCACCACCAGGCCTGCCTTCCAAGAGCTCCTGAAGGAAGCACTAAACATGGAAAGGAACAACCGGTACCAGCCACTGCAAAAACATGCCAAATTGTAAAGACCATCAATGCTACGAAGAAACTGCATCAATTAACGGGCAAAATAACCAGCTAACACCATAATGACAGGATCAAATTCACACATAACAATATTAACCTCAAATGTAAATGGGCTAAATGCCCCAATTAAAAGACACAGACTGGCAAATTAGAGAAAGGCTCAAGACCCATCAGTATGCTGTATTTAGGAAACCCATCTCACGTGCAGAGACACACAAAGGCTCAAAATAAAGGGATGGAGGAAGATCTACCAAGCACATGGAAAGCAAAAAAAAAAAAAAAAAAAAGCAGGGGTTGCAATCTGGGCCTCTGATAAAACAGACTTTAAACCAACAAAGATCAAAAGAGACAAATAAGGGGCGGTTCCAAGATGGTCGAATAGGAACAGCTCCAGTCTACGGCTCCCAGCATGAGCGATGCAAAAGATGACTGATTTCCGCATTTCCAACTGAGGTACTGGATTCATCTCACTGGGGCTTGTCAGACAGTGGGGGCAGGACAGTAGGTGCAGCCCACCGAGCGTGAGCCAAAGCATGGTGAGGCATCGCCTCACCCAGGAAGTGCAAGGGGTCAGGGAATTCCCTTTCCTAGCCAAGGGAAGTGGTGATGGATGGCACCTGGAAAATTGGGTCACTCCTACATTAACACTGTGCTTTTCCAATGGTCTTAGCAAATGGCACACCAGGAGATTATATCCCGTGCCTGGCTTGAAGGGTCCCACGCCCACAGAGCCTCGCTCATTGCTAGCACAGCAGTCTGAGATCGATTTGCAAGGTGGCAGCGAGGCTGGGGCAGGGGCGCCCACCATTGCTGAGGCTTGAGTAGGTAAACAAAGCAGCCAGCCGGGAAGCTCGAACTGGGTGGAGCCCAACACAGCTCAAGGAGGCCTGCCTTCCTCTGTAGACTCCACCTCTGGGGGCAGGGCATAGCTGAACAAAAGGCAGTGGAAACCTCTGCAGACTTAAATGTCCCTGATTGACAGCTTTGAAGTGAGTAGTGGTTTTCCCAGCATGGAGTTTGAGATCTGAGAACAGACAGACTGCCCCCTCAAGTGGGTCCCTGAACTCTGAGTAGCCTAACTGGGAGGCATCCTCCAGTAGGGGCAGACTGACACCTCACACGGGCGGGTACCCCTCTGAGACGAAGCTTCCAGAGGAACAATTAGGCAGCAACATTTACTGTTCAGCAATATTTGCTGTTCTGCAGCCTCTGCTGCTGATACCCAGGCAAACAGGGTCTGGAGTGGACCTCCAGCAAACTCCAACAGACCTGCAGCTGAGGGTCCTGACTGTTAGAGGGAAAACTAACTAAGAGAAAGGACATCCACACCAAATCCCCATCTGTACATCACCATCATCAAAGACAAAAGGTACCTAAAACCACAAAGATGGGGAAAAAACAGAGCAGAAAAGCTGAAAATTCTAAAAATCAGAGCGCCTTTCCCCCTCCAAAGGAACACAGCTCCTCGCCAGCACCAGAACAAAGCTGGATGGAGAATGACTTTGAAAAGTTGAGAGAAGAAGGCTTCAGATGATCAAACTTCTCTAGTTAAAGGAGGAAGTTCGAACCCATCTCAAAGAAGCTAAAAACCTTGAAAAAAGATTAGACAAATGGCTAACTAGAATAACCAATGTAGTGAAGTCCTTAAATGACCTGATGGAGCTGAAAAACATGGCACGAGAACTACCTGATGAATGCACAAGCTTCAGTAGCCGATTCAAGGAACTGGAAGAAAGGGTATCAGTGATTGAAGATCAAATGCATGAAATGAAGTGAGAAGAGAAGTTTAGAGAAAAAAGAGTAAAAAGAAATGAACAAAGCCTCCAAGAAATATGGGACTATGTGAAAAGACGAAAGTCTACATCTAATTGGTGTTCCTGAAAGTGACAGGGAGAATGGAACCAAGTTGGAAAACACTCTGCAGGATATTATCCAGGAGAACTTCCCCAACCTAGCAAGGCAGGCCAACATTCAAATTCAGGAAACACAGAGAACAGCACAAAGACACTCCTTGAGAAGAGCAACTCCAAGACACATAACTGTCAGATTCACCAAAGTTGAAATGAAGGAAAAAATGTTAAGGGCAGCCACAGAGAAAGGTTGGGTCACCCACAAAGGGAAGCCCATCAGACTAAAAGTGGATCTCTCGGCAGAAACTCTACAAGCCAGAAGAGAGTGGAGGCCAATATTCAACCTTCTTAAAGAAAAGAATTTTCAACCCAGAATTTTATATCCAGCCAAACTAAGCTTCTTAACCGAAGCAGAAATAAAATCCTTTACACACAAGAAATGCTGAGAGATTTTGTCACCACCAGACCTGCCTTCCAAGAACTCCTGAAGGAAGCACTAGACATGGAAAGGAACAACCCGTACCAGCCACTGCAAAAACATGCCAAACTGTAAAGACCACAGATGCTAGGAAGAAACTGCATCAACTAATGAGCAAAATAACCAGCTAACATCATAATGACAGGATCAAATTCACATATAACAATATTAACCTTCAATGTAAATGGACTAAATGCTCCAATTAAAAGACACAGACTGGCAAACTGAATAAAGAGTCAAGAACTGTCAGTGTGCAGTGTGAAGAAACTGCATCAACTAATGAGCAAAATAACCAGCTAATATCACAATGACAGGATCAAATTCACACATAACAATATTAACCTTAAATGTAAATGGACTAAATGCTCCAGTTAAAAGACACAGACTGGCAAATTTAATAAAGAGTCAAGAACCGTCAGTGTATTCAGGAGACCCATCTCACGTGCAGAGACACACACAGGCTCAAAATAAAGGGATGGAGGAAGATCTACCAAGCAAATGGAAAACAAAAAAAGGCAGGGGTTGCAATCCTAGTCTCTGATAAAACAGACTTTAAAACAACAAAGATCAAAAGAGACAAAGAAGGCCACTACATAATGGTAAAGGGATCAATTCAACAAGAAGAGCTAACTATCCTAAACATATATGCACCCAATAAAGGAGCACCCAGATTCATAAAGCAAGTCCTTAGAGACCTACAAAGAGACTTAGACTCCCACACAATAATAATGCAAGACTTTAACACCCCACTGTCAACTTTAGACAGATCAATGACACAGAAAGTTAACAAGGATATCCAGGAATTGAAATCAGCTCTGCACCAAGTGGACCTAATAGATATCTACAGAACTCTCCACCCCAAATCAACAGAATATACATTCTTCTCAGCACCACATCACACTTATTCCAAAATTGACCACATAGTTGGAAGTAAAGCACTCCTCAGCAGATGTAAAAGAACAGAAATTATAACAAACTGTCTCTCAGACCACAGTGCAATCAAA
The DNA here is from genome assembly GCF_006542625.1 of Nomascus leucogenys. NCBI lineage: Eukaryota > Metazoa > Chordata > Mammalia > Primates > Hylobatidae > Nomascus > Nomascus leucogenys. Next base: position 20,337,653 of record NC_044382.1, read on the forward strand.
CTAGAATTCAGGATTAAGAAACTCCCTCAAAACTGCACAACTACATGGAAACTGAACAACCTGCTCCTGAATGACTACTGCATACATAACGAAATGAAGGCAGAAAAAAAAGATGCTCTTTGAAACCAATGAGAACGAAGACACAACATACCAGAATCTCTGGGACACATTTAAAGCAGTGTCTAGATGGAAATCTGTAGCACTAAATGCTGACAAGAGAAAGCAGGAAAGATCTAAAATCGACACCCTAACATCACAATTAAAAGAACTAGAGAGGCAAGAGCAAACCCATTCAAAAGGTAGCAGAAGACAAGAAATAACTAAGATCCGAGCAGAACTGAAAGAGATAGAGACATAAAAATCCCTTCAAAAAATCAATGAATCTAAGAGCTAGTTTTTTTGAAAAGATCAACAAAATTGATTGACTCCTAGCAAGACTAATAAAGAAAAAAAGAGAGAAGAATCAAACAGACTCAATAAAAAATGATAAAGGGGATATCAGCACTGATCCCACAGAAATACAAACTACCATCAGAGAATACTATAAACACTTCTACTCAAATAAACTAGAAAATCTGGAAGAAATGGATAAATTCCTGGACACATACACCCTCCCAAGACTAAACCACAAAGAAGCTGAATTGCTGAATAGACCAATAACAGGCTCTGAAATTGAGGCAATAATTAATAGCCTACCAACCAAAAAAAGTCCAGGACCAGACGGATTCACAGCCAAATTCTACCAGAGGTACAAGGAGGAGCTGGTACCATTCCTTCTGAAACTATTCCAATCAATAGAAAAAGAAGGAATCCTCCCTAACTCATTTTATGAGGCCAGCATCATCCTGATAGCAAAGCCTGGCAGAGACACAACAAAAAAAGAAATTTTAGACCAATATCCCTGCTGAACATTGATGCAAAAGTCCTCAACAAAATACTGGCAAACCAATCCAGCAGCACATCAAAAAGCTTATCCACCATGATCAAGTGGGCTTCATCCCTGGGATGCAAGGCTGGTTCAACATATGCAAATCAATAAACATAATCCAGCATATAAACAGAACCAAAGACAAAAACCACGTTTATCTCAATAGATGCAGAAAAGGCCTTTGACAAAATTCAACAACCCTTCATGCTAAAAACTCTCAATAAATTAGGTATTGATGGCACATATCTCAAAATAATAAGAGCTATTTATGACAAACCCACAGCCAATATCATACTGAATGGGCAAAAACTGGAAGCATTCCCTTTGAAAACTGACACAAGACACGGATGCCCTCTCTCACCACTCCTATTCAACATAGTGTTGGAAGTTCTCGCCAGGGCAATCAGGCAGGAGAAAGAAATAAAGGGTATTCGATTAGGAAAAGAGGAAGTCAAATTGTTCCTGTTCGCAGATGACATGATTTTATATTTAGAAAACTCCATTGTCTCAGCCTAAAATCTCCTTAAGCTGATAAGCAACTTCAGCAAAGTCTCAGGATACAAAATCAATGTGCAAAAATCACAAGCATTCTTATACACCAATAACAGACAAACAGCCAAATCATGAGTGAACTCCCATTCACAATTGCTTCAAAGAGAATAAAATACCTAGGAATCCAACTTACAAGGGATGTGAAGGACCTCTTTAAGGAGAACTACAAACCACTGCTCAATGAAATAAAAGAGGACACAAACAAATGGAAGAACATTCCATGCTCATGGATAGGAAGAATCAGTATCATGAAAATGGCCATACTGCCCAAGGTAATTTATAGATCCAATGCCATCCCCATCAAGCTACCAATGACTTTCTTCACAGAATTGGAAATAATGACTTTAAAGTTCATATGGAACCAAAAGGGCCCACATTGCCAAGACAATCCTAAGCCAAAAGAACAAAGCTGGAGGCATCATGTTACCTGACTTCAAACTATACTACAAGGCTATAGTAACCAAAGCAGCATGGTAATGGTACCAAAACAGAGATATAGATCAATGGAACAGAACAGAGGCCTCAGAAATAACACCACACATCTACAACCATTTGATCTTTGACAAACCATACAAAAACAAGAAATGGGGAAAGGATTCCCTATTTAATAAATGGTACTGGAAAAACTGGCTAGCCATATGTAGAAAGCTGAAACTGGATCCCTTCCTTACACCTTATACAAAAATTAATTCAAGATGGATTAAAGACTTAAATGTTAGACCTAAAACCATAAAAACCCTAGAAGAAAACCTAGGCAATACCATTCAGGACATAGGCATGGGCAAGGACTTCATGTCTAAAACACAAAAAGCAATGGCAACAAAAGCCAAAATTGACAAATGGGATCTAATTAAACTAAAGAGCTTCTGCATAGCCAAAGAAACTACCATCAGAGTGAGCAGGCAACCTACAGAATGGGAAAAATTTTTGCAATCTACCCATCTGACAAAGGGCTAATATCCAGAATCTACAAAGAACTCAAACAAATTTACAAGAAAAAACAAACAACCCCATCAAACAGTGGGCAATGGATATGAACAGAAACTTCTCAAAAGAAGACATTTATGCAGCCAACAAACACATGAAAAAATGCTCATCATTACTGGTCATCAGAGAAATGCAAATCAAAACCACAATGAGATACCATCTCACACCAATTAGAATGGCGATCATTAAAAAGTCAGGAAACAACAGATGCTGAAGAGGACGTGAGGAAATAGGAACACATTTACACTGTTGTTGGAAGTGTAAATTAATTCAACCACTGTGGAAGACAGTGTGGGGATCCCTCAAGGATCTAGAACTAGAAATACCATTTGACCCAGCAATCTCATTACTGGGTATATACCCAAAGGATTATAAATCATGCTACTATAAAGACACATGCACACGTATGTTTACTGCAGCACTATTCACAATAGCAAAGACTTGGAACCGACCCAAATGTCCATCAATGATAGACTGGATTAAGAAAATGTGGCACATATACACCATGGAATACTATGTAGCCATAAAAAAGGATGAGTTCATGTCCTTTGCAGGGATGAAGCTGGAAACCATCATTCTCAGCAAACGATCACAAGGACAGAGAACCAAACACCGCATGTTCTCACTCATAGGTGGGAATTGAACAATGAGATCACTTGGACACAGGGCAGGGAACATCACATACCAGGGCCTGTTGAGGGATGGGGAGCTAGGGGAGGGATAGCATTAGGAGAAATACCTAATGTAAATGACGAGTTAATGGGTGCAGCAAACCAACATGGCACACATATACCTATGTATCAAACCTGCGCATTGTGCACATGTACCCTAGAACTTAAAGTATAATAAATAATAATAATAATTCTAACGATTACAATAGTATGGCTTACAGTCACAAAATAACATTTCAGAACTCTTCTCTGCAGTTTCACATGCTCCTATCATGAGAGCAGACACCAGTCTCACAGTCATGTTGGTATTTTGTCCAAACAGAGGATAAAGCCCCATTCAGTTGCAGTAAGTTTGGGCATTTACTTGAACCTTTAAACATGGCAAAAATGACAATATTATGAAAAGACGGGTTTTTTCAAAAATTCTTTTTGAGTAAATAGAAAAGCCACATATTTGTCCAGAGTATTGATCAGCCTTCTTTAGTGCCAGCCAAAACCTAGAAGTCTGAGGCTTTTTGAGAATAACTACTTAATTTATAACAGTAATCATAATACAAAGCATTAGCAACATAGGAAAATGAATTTCTTCAATATTGCAAGCTTCAAAGGTTGTTTGTTTGCTTTGCTTTTATAAAAATCCCTAACCTGTCCTTCTGGCTGTTATCACTGGGTTTGGTCTGAGAAGAGCCAAGGAGTACTCACAAACCAATCCATAAAAATAAGAAAGCACAAAAGAGAAGTATAAATTATGTCTCTTATTCCACTTGTCAGTCTTATGACCCTCAATGCCATGACTCCCTACTGTCTATAGAAACTTGAACTTGATGTTCAACAGTCTAACTCCAAGGGCAACTTTCAGAATTTACTTCCACCCTGCACTGTCAGCATGCACACTTCTCTCAGGGACACAGATTAACTCACCAATCTGGACACCAATTCGGTGGTTCCTGGACTCTGTGCCTTTTTTTACATTGTCTGTTTCTTTTTGGTATATCATTCTCTACTTTTGTTGATAATATTCCTCCTCCACAGCCCAACTCCAGTGCTCCTCTGCCACTGAGTCCTCTTTAGACTCTCATTTGGAATTAATTCATCTCCCTACTTCTCTCCATTCAATGGTTTCCCATTGAATGGAGGAGAAAATTTTGCATCCTTTTGCCTTATGATCTGCCTGGCTATCTTCCCTATCTCATCCCAAGCCATGATGCCCCAGCCACCCTGGCTCTTCGTAATTTTCCAGGATTTCCCTAGAGTATTCCAGTCACACATCCCTTACACTCTGTATTTCCACTGCTTGGAAGGCTTTTCCCTTGGCTTTTCTGGAAACTGCCTCCTTGGCAGCTGGTAGGTCTCAGCTGAAATGTTACTTCTCCAGAGGTCCTTCCCTGACACCCAGTAGAGCTATACATCTGCCCTACTCTAGTATTGTTACTGTATACTGTTAAGATGTGTTCTCTATCTTCATACACTTTTTCTGAATGTATAATTACATATTTATTTGTTTAATTGTCTAATGTTTCTCTTTCCCACAAAAAACATAATTTTCAAGAGGTCATGAACTCAATATATCTCACTGATACAACTCTAGATCTCACATTTAACATGATGCCTCACATTGTAGAAGTTCAACAAATATTTTTTGAATGAATGAATGTATCACTTCTTCCTCTACACATTTATAACATAGTTGGATCATAAGCTGCCATATATTGCAGATGTTGACATTAGTCTTGTATCTCACGCTAGATTACAAGTTTCTTTATAGCAAAGGATCACGAATAAATGAGATAATGCTTGCAAAGCACCAGGCCCAATGCAGGTCCTCAATCAGCTTTTGCTCTCATAAGGTTGAACATCAGAGACTATGTGGAGGTGGACAGTCTTGGGTTTTCATAAAACTTCACCTATTCCCAGCTCTATAATTTTGGCCAAATTTGTTCAATTTCTCTGGGCCTATGTATTAGTCCATTCTCACATTGCTATAAAGAAATACTTGAGGCTGGGTAATTTACAAAGAAAAGAGGTATAATTCTCATGGATTCTGCAAGCTGTGCAGAAAACATAATGCTGACATCTCCTCAGCCTCTGAGGATGTCTCAGGGGACTTACTATCATGGCAGAAGGCAAAGGGGAAGTAGGCCCTCTTATATGGCAAGAGCAGGGGGGACAAAGAGAAGGGGAAGGTGCTAGACATATTTAAACAACCAGATCTTATGAGAACTCTATTATGAGAACAGCACAAAAGGGATAGTTCTAAACCATTCATGAAAGATTCACCCCCATGATCCAATCACCTCCCACCAGACCCCCTCCAACACTGGGATTACAATTCAACATGAGATTTAAGTGTGGACACAGATCCAAACCATATCAGCCTGTCTCCTCATTTGTAGATTGTTAATGATGGTACTTACTTTACTGGGTGGTTGTGAGAATAGTATTAGCTAATGCAGGTCAACTGCTCAGCACAATGTCTGGAAAGTAAATTGTGTTCAATATGGTGGCTATTACTATTACGTTATTCGTACCAAGAAACAGAAATCTGTGCAAGACATCCAGGAGCTGGTCTAGTACTGTTGGCTAGGCCTTGATGTTCCCTTTTGGAATGTAAGCAACTTCAAAGGGCATCAGCCTCAGACATGGTCACTCTGTGACCACGATGGAGCGAGACAAAGACAAGACCATTCCATAATATTGTCTGAACACAGAGAAACTTCAGCACTGTTCAAACTGCAAAAATGCTCAATCTCCCCTCCTTCCTGGCTAATGTGAATGATTGCTACTTCTTAATCAATTACAGCCTTAGAACTGTTCTGGCATTCCCTTCTTCTATATAAGACTGATTTAGATACTCAACCTCCATCTAGTCTCTCCCTCTAAATAAGATTTCTTTAGATACTGAATCATAGGATTATTCCTACTTCCTGACAGCACCAATTCAGAGGAAAACTGCTTCCTTAAACTTTCTCCCAAATCACCTAACACAAGCTGTGTCCTACAAGTCCTTTCTAATACTCTTTTACTGAGATGACTTATAGTTCCTCATGGTGTGCATTCTCTCTCACTGAAATTAGTAATAAACCCAACTTGTTCAACAACAGTATTTTCCTGGTGGTCTTTGGCTGAAAGGCATTGATCATAGTCATAAGAGTAACAATACCTATAATTTATTGAGCATTTTCCATGGCCTCTTCTAAGCAATTTACATGTGTTAATTTACTCGATTCTTCAGTCAACTTTAGAATGTAGGTAAGAAAAACTAAGCTAGGAAGAGGTTTAAAACTTCGCTGAAGTTAGACAGTTAATGAGTGATGAAGCTGGGCTACAAACCAAAGAATTTGGATCCTTACCCACCACTCCTTACTATGCCTTCCTTGGTCCTATCACCTTGCTTTGAACAAAGAGATCACTTCAAGTTTATAAAGATCTGAAGCCACCACAATGTGAAAGCCACGGGGCAGAACTCAGCCAGCATACCAGAGACTTCCTTCAACATGTATCAATGGCGATTTCCTTAACATCATTATGAAGGCTGCAAAGAAATGTACATCATAGTCCCTGACCTCAAGGAACTTATGAGCTAATTGAGGAGAGAAGACTTAAATGCACAAAAGTTTCAATAACAATACAAGCTGCAATATGAGAGACATATTAAGACAGAAGAATGCATGATTCAGTGTCAAATAAGGTGTGCAGATGGCACTGGGAGGGAGCTCGCTGTGGGCTACATCCTCAGCCCACACACTCTAACCCAACTCAAAACCACAGACAGGAAATCAGACAAGAGAGCTGCATTGTCAGGAGCAGACAGAAAGAAAAAGAATAAAACCTTAATGGAAAGAAATCTGTTAAAATTATATTTGCAGGATATGTGGCTAGATGGCTTTTAAATTTTACTTTTTGGTAATTTTTTTGTTGAGGAATTATAATCCAGTCTTTGAAAGGGAGTCATGTGGTTATGTCCAAGGGATTTGATATCAAGAACTCTCTGGGAACACACAAACAGTACAAAGTTCCCTTCTCTTCAGGCAAAGCTGAGCCCTGGCCTGACCCTATCTAGCCTCTCATCTATGGATCACTCTCAGGTTCATGTCATTGCATTCTGGTGTCATAGAAAAACGTTCATGACAACTCCAGACACAATATCACAGAAGGATTCTCAGCCATTGAGGGCCATATTAAGATAGCTTATTTCTGTAAGGAGATAACCAAGCTCTTACAGTGTCTTACAAAGATTCATGGAGTCTTCCAGCACTTTTAGACTGGAAGAGATAAAGTACCTCTCTTGAATGATTTAGTAAGTGTGTCTGAGCAAGGGCTTTGATATCAACTTGGACAGTAACATTAGGCAAGTTATGTAACCTCTTTATCTGCAAGTAGAGTTAATGACAATAACCAACTCATGGGATGATTGTAGGGTTAAATGGCATAACACTTTCCAAGGGCTAAAGGTATTCAACACATAGAGTACATTCTCAGAACATGTTAGTAATCAATATTATTGTTATTATTCTTCATATCCATATTGTCCTTAAGGACTAGGAGAAATGCAAAAGAAGCATGAGATGTGTTCCTTCTGGATACTTCCAAAGACTCTCAATTAGGGATTTACCCATCCTGATTAGGCAAGTAATTCAGTTCTATTATGTAGCTGTCATCCTATTATACACAGGTTTAGGAGGCTCAGTTGCCTAAATTTGATTCCCACCTCCACTACTTACTTGGAACTGTGGCCATTTCCTTAACCTATCTCTGACTCAGTTTATTTATAAAAGCAGTGGGATTAATAATGGCCCCTACATCTTAGGACTGTTGTGAAGAGTAAAAGAGATCATGGATACAGAACCCTGAGAAATATCCAGTACATCATTGGCTCTCAATGGGTGTTATTTTTTATCATCATCATCATCATCACTACCATCCTCATCATTAAGTATATCCTAGACTTTGCCTTTTACTTCCAGAGATTCAAGCTCAATGATCTCTGACATGTCCCAGGCAGCTGAATTTTCCAAGGCTTTAGTTTAGAACATGTGTTCTGTTGGCAAAGACAAAGCTTTCCACTCCATTCTAAAGTACTAGATGGGGATGGTGTACACTGCCAGCCACTCTTGTCTTATGACAAATGGTCCATATTTGCAGGTTTGCCAGCTGAGGTCATGGGTCTAGTTCTTGGTGAGAAGGAGGAGGAGATGGAGAGAAAGGAGAAGAAAGAGAAAGGAGAGGGAGAAAGGCATGCTACCAGTGCCTATTGGGATTGAAATGACAGTTGCATCCTGGCTGAGTGATTTGGGGCAAATTACTTCACTTCACTTTTCACATTCAGAGGCAGTGCTAGTGCCTCTTTTCTAGGGACGATTGAACTTTAAAAGAAAGAATACATCTATGAGTACAGTGCCTAGCACATATTATATTCTCAGTAAGTTGCAGCCAGGTTATCATTACAGATGTTCTCTGTCCTATAAGCAAAATAACTGATCAGAGACCACATCAAGATAGCATTATCCACCAGCTAAGAGGTCTCACATTATTCTTGTATCCTCTTTCTTTTTCTAAAAATTTAATATTGAGTTCAGACTATTGGGGAGAGCACAACTGCCTTCTGTTTCAGGTTTGAATGTGAAGACCATACAAGTGCAATGGAAAGGGTTTTGGAGAAATGTAACAGACTTGCATTCTAGTGCTGACACCATTTACTTTCACTTCTGGGTCTCAACCTCTGAAATTAATATTGGAGGTGAAGACTATACTAGATTATATGTAAAGATCCCTCCAGCCATTCTCCCCTAGGATTCTAATTCCTTAAACCAGTACTTAACAAGGAGTAACTCATGTGAGATTATTGGGTCACTTGTGAAAAAATGGGTATTCCTGGATTCCCACCTAAGTTTACAGGAAACAGAATCTTTAAGCCCCTGGTGGGAACAAGGGCTTAAGGCCAGGAACACACACACACACACACACACACACACACACACACACACACACACGCACACACAGATGGAATCTCACTCTTGTTGCCCAGGCTGGAGTGCAATGGCGCCATCTAGGCTCACCGCAACCTCTGCCTCCCCAGTTCAAGTGATTCTCCTGCCTCAGCCTCCCGAGTAACTGGGATTACAGGCATGCACCATCATGCCCGGCTAATTTTTGTATTTTTTAGTAGAGATGGGGTTTCTCCATGTTGGTCAGGCTGGTCTTGAACTCCCGACCTCAGGTGATCCACCTGCCTTGGCCTCCCAGAGTGCTGGGATACAGCCACCATGCCTGGCCCAGGAACATATATTTTAGTGACCTTCTCAGAGATACACTGCCTGAACTGCAGAGGAGACAGACTTTGAGGTAGTGATGGAAACAAGAGAAGGGAAATGGTAAATAAGAGGGAAGTCCATTCCTGCTCAGGTACACCACTGTGAATTGAACCACATGTAGAACACGCTGGGCACTTAACCCATTAATATTGCTGAAGATGCCAAGAAGAAATATTTATAGGCACTTTTTAACATAGTCTATACAAGAGGAGGTTGATTCAAACATAAATTACCTACCACATCATTCTTTAACCTCTAAATCTTTCTCTAATGACTTGAAAGGCAGCTTATTAAAGCAAAGTGCATGTTTAAGTACTAGATATACACTGGTTAGTTTACAAACATCTAGAGAAACAGAAGTTACTAAAACTGGCAGATTTGCTAATAAAAAAAACAGCAAAAAAAGAAATTTTAAGAAATTTTCAGTCTGGGCAAAATGGCTTAAATATTGTGGGATGTGATTTTCTCTCTTTATCTCAGATCTACCTTCTCCTGAGCTGGCTCCATTTTCTGGATAAATCTTCCCATGTAATAGCAAGATGGCAGCCAGGAGCCCCAAGGATACATCATATCCTGTCACAATCCCAGAGCAACTTAGGAAGACCAGGTGCCTCTATTCAGGCTGTTTTAGGATCTTGGAGTAAGCTCTCATTGGACGAGCTTGAGTCATGCTGTTGCCACTAAGCCAATCATAGTGGCCTGAGGATTGTCCTATGGTGATTGGCAGCTTATGTCACATGGCTACTCCTAGAACTGGGGCGTAGGGTTCACCACACTCAAAACACAGAGTGAGAATTCGTTTCTGTACACAAAACCAGGGTGATGTTACTAGGAAAAGTAACATATGGTGGTCAGGCAAATAAACAGATGTCCCTTGCAACATCTTAAAGTAGCAAATATATTTTAGGGGCTGAGTACACATTGTTTTTTAACTGTGTGGTAAATTATGCCTCACCCAGTATATTTTCTTATTTGCTTTTTTTTTTCTGTGTGTATGATCCTGTATGCATTTGTCACACACACACACACACACACACACACACACTGTCTTAACAGCCAGGGGAAATTAGATGACATTTAGTGATGGAAAAAATGAGCACAGTTTTGATCATTGTTTAATTTAGTAAAAGAACAGCTCCACCTAAGATTCTTCCTGCCGATTGCCAACAGTGACAAAGTAGCTGGAGATATTGCAAATGTGCTCCTGAGACCTTCTGCAGCTGTTGCAGAAGTGGGACTGAAACCAAGCTCAGGGAGGGTAATCACCAGGAAAACATTTTCTATGTCTCTTTAGAATTCCTCCAAGAGAAATCTTTGGGTTTGTTCACCTCTGAATTCCCATTACCCAACACAATGGTTAGCACATGATGGATACTCAATAAATAGTTATTGAATGAATGTATGAATTAATCAATGAATGCTTTCATTTTTAGAACAGAATTAATCAATGAATGCTTTCATTTTTAGTCAGAAACAGATTTTCAAAATTACTTACTTTGTGGAGCTATTTTATGAAACTATGGTCATTTCTAAAACATAAAAATGTTTTTGGAAATATACATTCGTTTCTGTCCCCTCTTCATCATTTACAAAGAAATAAACCCAATTTTGGTATTTAACAGAACAAAATGGCCAGGAAATGGTAGAATATTTTTATTCACAGACTGAATTGTATAGGATTTCCAGATGCTCAAAAGCCTGGCGCTATTCAATGTTTCCTACAGTGTAGGAGGGCAAAGGCAATGAAATACAAAACTCAAGAGCGAGAGTTACTTTGACTTTAATTAGTTATACATTCTATACAGAATTGGTTTAAAATTTGCCTAACAATTAAAACCTCTCAAGAAAGATATACAGAAAATAGAACTGAATTAAATTTCAGAACATTCTATCAGTTTTCAGATACAGACTATCAAGAGCTGCATCTATGTGTCTATATCAGAATTCTAGATGGAGGAAACTGAACTGAAAAAATATCAAACACCATCTCCAACGAGGGTGTATCTAATTGCATCAGAGTTGGAAAGCGTGAATCACAAAATATCTAAACTCTTCTCAAAATTATTTAATTTTGTTTTTGTTTTAAAAAGGAGGCCTAGACCATGAGCCACTAAGTTATGAAACCAAACTAAGAATGACAGGTGTCCCAGTTATTTATAGCTGTATAACAAACTACCCCAAAACTGACTGGCGTAAAGCAACCACTATTTTATTATGCTTGCAAATATCGTGGGTCAGGAATTCAGACAAGACATGGTGGAGATTACTTATCTCTGTTTCATAATGTCCAGGACCTCAGCAGGCTGGGATAATTCAGCTGAGGGTCACTAAAACAACTTCGGGCTGAAATCATCTGGAAGCTTCCTCATTCACATGTCAAGGCCTAGGCTGGCATGATGTGAAGGCTGACCTTCAGCTAGGACTGATGCCCAGAGACCCTACACATGACCTCTCTGTGTATCTTGTGCTTCCTCAAAGCATGGTGGCTTCAAGGTAATCAGACTTCTTACATGTTGACCAGGACTGGGTCATGTACCCTTGCTGAACCAATCACAGACAAGGGGAATGAGATTATTAGTAACCCAATCAGGCCCACTTCTGGGGCTGGAGATGGGGTCAAGTTTTTCAAGGTACAAGTCTTCATAGGGGAGAGGTTGATACCTGAACAAAATCAGGGTTCCTCTAAGAAAAAGGAAGGAGGAATGGATGGTGGGTGGTATCAACAGTGTCTGCTACCCTCTTCTCTGGTCTGCTGAAATGATTCCAACTGTTTTCTGTTTGCTTCATATGATGGTAATTTCCTCATTTTATTTTCCTCTAAGATCTGAGGAATGTGGCTTTCTAAGATGGTAAAACTCATCTCAGATATGAAGTAAACTATTAATCACTGGGATGAAACGTTTTGGAGAAGGTGAATACTATTTGTTTAAGAGAACCAGACAAGCCAGTGCAAATATTTCTCAAAGTTTTTTCTGTAGACAATTAATTGTGTGTGTGTGTGTGTCTGTGTGTGTGTGTGTGCAGGGGAGGAGGTAGATGAAGTGGGAGAGAAGGTTCCATTGTTTAAAAAAAAAAAGTCTAAAAATGCTGCATACTCTTTCCTGTCTTCTAGAGTCACAGTGTGAATGAACATATTTAAAGCCTGGAGAAGTCCTGCAGCAGAGCAATCTGTTGTTTAAGCCAGTGTCCCCAGCCTGTTTTAGCTTGGAGCACTTCTGAGCATATCTATTGAAACCCTGCAGAGCATGTATGCTATCACTTCTTGAGACATACTGATAATATCCTCTCTTGACTTATGACATAAGAATTTTTTTTTGAGACAGAGTCTCGCTCTGTCGCCCAGGCTGGGGTGCAGTAATGCTATCTCGGCTCACTGCAAGCTCTGTTCCCCAGGTTTACACCATTCTCCTGCCTCAGCCTCCCTAGTAGCTGGGACTACAGGTGCCCGTCACCATGCCCGGCTAATTTTTTGTATTTTTAGTAGAGATGGGGTTTTACTGTGTTAGCCAGGATGGTGTCAATCTCCTGACCTTGTGATCCTCCCACCGCAGCCTCCCAAAGTGCTGGGATTACAGGTGTGAGCCACCACACCTGGCCGTGACATAAGAATTTAATGTTCTTAAGTTAATGCACTTGTAGTTAATATGAGTATTAATTTAAGCATATCAAAAGTATTATAGTTTTAAAATCTTACCAATTAGTGTTTTTCTTGGAGTTCAATTAAATAATCTATGTCCAGAATATAAATGTGATGTGTGTAAACACACACACACACATACACACACTCATATATATATATATATATATATATATATATATATATATATATATCTGTGTATATATGGAGAACTTTGACTGAAGTCAGCACAGCAGTGGAGTGAGTCTGAGGAAGGTAAATATTTCATCTGTAAGATGGTGGGTTGTAGGTGTCTCTAGGACCATCAAGTGGAAAGTTTGAACAAATCTTTGGATATAGACATACACATCTAGAATTTCAGAGATGCCTGTTTCAGCTCAAAGGTGTGAGAAGGACTCATGAGGAGGCCAGGGTTGAGTACGTGAAGAGGTTGAGGAGGGAGGGCAGTATGTTACTCATCCAGTGAAAGTTTCGGAGGGCATAGTGGGAAGGATTAGAAAAGAAAGGTGTTTGGCCAGGTGTAAAGCATGGAACAAGAGCACATGAAAGGACAAATGACAGAAGAGCTAACATGTCTGGAAGTGGCCAAGAGCATAAGGGATGTAGGCATGCTAGGTCTAGCTCTCTGAAAGCTTTCTAAGGCAAGGAGGCAGCACATCCTCTGGTGGCAGGCAGGGAACGGAGGTGACTTGTATGGGTACAGGAAGAATTCTTAATTTTGCTGTGCCATACAACCTGCACAAATTGCTCACTAGTGAATGCAGAGAACCTTCATTGGTCCTGCATTGGTTGTCACCTTATGTATCAGTTCCTCTCCTCCCCATTCCAACAGCTTCAATTTCCCTAAAGAATCAACTCCATTCTGACCTCCAGCATTAGAAGATGTGATTATGACTAAGCCTACCTGAGCACCCCATCTGCCTGGCCGCCATGATTAGTTCAGGTTAAGCAAATAACCTGAGCTGGTCTAAGAACAATTATCTGGATTTTTCTGAGACCACTGGGACAAAAATATATTCCCATTTGTGGAGCATGTGACAAAGGAAACAGATACACCAGAAGCTGCTGGCAGCAATGTTTTGAATATGAAAAGATCCAGTTTTAGGATTAAGATGTCACAGTAGAAGGTAGACCAGAAAGACAGAGAGAAACAAACAGGAACTCTAGCGGCATGATTTGAGCTGCTGGATCAGTCCTCACCTGAAGCAAGTCCTTACTCTGGACTTTTCATGTTCATGAACCAATAAAGTACATTTATCATTTAGGTTAGATTGAGTTAAAATTTTACTAATTTCAATCAAAAATTAATTGAAGTATCATACAGAGAGATTCCAGTTTTTGGTGGAGTCAGCTGTGTACTGAGCTGATTACACAGGCTGTCAGAAAGACATTCTGGGCTGGAGGTTCTGGACATGCAGGATCCTGGGAGTGGTTGATGAGATCCCTTGTCTTGGTTTACTTTGATTATATGCCAGTCACTTGCAAAAATTTATGGTCCAAGAAGAATTCTTCAAAAACTATTTGTAGAACTGTAATTGGATATCTATTATATTGGTCAGCTGGATGATACTTTCGAAACAGTCTAATAAAGAGTGGTAAGTTCTTAAACGTCATGATTAGGTGGGGACTCAGCAGCTATAACTGATTGCTGGCATGAGTTATGCTTCCTTCCTAGAGTCATATTCCACATGACACTGATATCAAGTCACCCACATTTATATGAAGTTATTGTCTTATATGAACAGAAATTCACCATTCACTAAAGCAGCAAAATTTAACATCAAAGCTGGCATCATTACACATAATGTATTTCCTTTGTAAAGTAAAAGATGTATTCAGGGAGAACTCTAATTAGGTTGAGAAAACAGTGGGCTATGAAACATTTCTTTCAGGAAAGAGAGGGCAGCACAAGCACCAGCTCTAACTTTCAATGAATTTAATTCAATGAGCTGTTCTACTAGACAAGGGGTCACAAAATCTGGCCTATGGCCTGTCTTTGTAAATACAATTTTATTAGAACATAACCATGCCCGTTCATTTACATATGTTTATGGCTATTTCCATCCTACAACAGCTAAATTGAATAGTTAGGAAAGAGACTGAATGGCCTGCAAAGACTAAAATATTTACTACCTATCTCTTCATAGAAAAAGCTTGTGGATCCCTACTGTTATTCTGTGAATGAAGGCAGAACTATATGATTTTCATCTTTGTATATATTCTTTACTGTATATTGGATGCTCATTAGATATTAATCATTGTGCTACTGCACTTAACATTTTAAGTCCTAAACAACTCTATAGGGTTAGATCTTCTCTTGGTTCTACAGAAACCAATGAGGCAAAACAATTTTATTGAGGATACACAAGCAATAATTCCCAGCCTGGAAATCAAACCCAGATCTGCCTGTCTGACCCTGTGCTCTTAACCACTGCACATCCTACACTGTTTCTCCATCCCTTTAAACAGTTCTAGGTTCATAAAATGACTCAATACTGGATGTTGAATTGAAATGGAATCAGAATTACTACTTTAAAATATTTGTTTACCTTAGTAAATCATTTACCTACCATGGAATACCTTGCTAATTGAATTCACATAAACGGCCTGGGGAAAATTGGCAAGAGGGAAGCAGTTCTTTCCAATATGAAGGAAGAGTTTCATTGGCTCTTTTCATACAAACTATCTGCTCAGTTTTGGTCTCCAGTAGGAAGCACTGACAAATCAATGAAGTTGACCAAAAGAAAGAAAAACAGAATGATTGTTAATAGGATGATATCCTTGATTTATGAAAAAGAGAGTAGAAAAGTCCACCATCACTTAAATGGGATAACTTACTACTTTTGTGTAGCCTTTTGTGCTGGGGTGACTCAAACCAACAAAAAATGCTCTGTGGCTCAAGGCTTTACACAGGTGAAGGACCTCACTTGCTTACAATGACTGATGAACAGATGCAATGCTTTTCACCGGTTATTCCCCAGCCTCAGGATGGCTAGGTCATATGGATTGCTATACCATGGCTTGCTACTGCACCTCTCCCTTCCCACTTTTCTCATTCTGGGCTTTCTCAAATGCAGTTTTTATTTTCATTTACGTATTTTTTGAGATGCAGTTTCACTCTTGTCGCCCAGGCCATAGTCCAATGGCACGATCTCGGCTCGCTGCAACCTCCACCTTCTGGGATCAAGCAATTCTCCTGCCTCAGCCTCCCAAGTAGCTGGGATTACAAGCGCCTGCCACCACGGCTAATTTAGTGTTCTTAGTAGAGACAGGATTTCACCATGTTGGCCAGGCTGGTCTTGAAGTCCTGACCTCAGGTGATCCACCTGCCTCAGCCTCCCAAAGTGTTGGAATTACAAGTATGAGCCACCGTGCCTGGCTTCAAATGTGGTTTTTATAGATAAAACTATTGCCTCTACAGACAAAATGCAAAGATGAGATGCAATGGTAATGGAGAGGCACTACTGGATTAACATTTTATCTTTGCACTTGAGAAGACTTCCCTTCCCAAATCATATAAGCAACAAAAAGGTAGCTATTTCTATGGGAAGAATGAAACAAAGTTTTCAGTGCCAGAGACGGCTTTAGATTATAGTTTGCTTATTATTGTGGAATATTTTTTTTTTAGAAAAGTAGAAAGCTCTGGGCCGAAGGCCTCAAACACACTATGAATATTTGTAATGGAAACCCCCATTCCATGTGTACCACAGTCCCATTTCCAGAAAAAAACCTTGTCATGCCAGAAGCCAGGGTTGTTTTCTGTTATTAAGCATGCACTGGGATTATCAGAGTCTCCTTGGAGAGTCAGGGGTGCTGCTGGAAGAACATTCTGGGAAGCAGACAGGAAGACAGTTACAGAAGTATATCTGTGGGGTGTCTTGGTGCCATTGCCAGTGCTTGCATTGTCCCAGCTAACGTATGGATTCTTCATCTTTTTTTTTTTTTTATCCAAAAGCAGAAGTTAGCAATAATACTATAAAGGCTTCAGTCCTCCAAACAACACTCATTTTAGGGATTCATCTTAGAAACAATTTTCTTTCAGTTGTCATTTTTTTTCTAGACAATTGCAAATAAGCCTATCTGAGCTTTTCTCATCCATTTTGGAGAACAAAAACATTTTTTGACTAAGGCAAAAGTTGTAGAAATTATGATTCAGTTATTATTTCACTAAAATTCCCCATCTTCTGTAGGCCTCCTCCAATAAGTTCAGCCAGCCTTGATGTCTTCTTTTTCCAAATGACTCACAGCCTTTGCTTCTCATACTTTGACTTCTCAAAGTGTTGTTTTTGGATTACCTGCATCAGAAACACCTAGGTGAACACATTACAAATGCATCTCTCTGGACCTTACCTCAGTCATACTGAATCAGAATATCTGAGATGAGACTTGGGCATTTTAGCAACCTGCCATGATTCTTCTACTCACTGAAGTTTGAGAATGGTGGTTGCATTGTTTCCATTTTGACCATGAGTAATTCTCGGATGATCCCTTTATATGTCCTGTTGCAGTCACATAGGCAAGTTGTATCCTGCATAAAAGCACCTGGTCAACAGGGAGGGAGGATAAAATCAAGATGTTCACTCTGGTGCAAGACTGTGCCCACCAGAGGAAGAAGGTGCTTTTTCTAATTTGCACAAATGTCCCTTGGTTGCTCACTGGTTACCCACAAGGCTACATCTGCCTGGAAAGGTCATCTTTTCCTAATTTACACAAGGACTCTGTGTGGGCTGGCAGTGCCCTACTTGTAGGTCTAATTTGTAAAGCCCATGAGACAGTCATCGCGTGTTAAGCTTTTTGTCCTCCTTCCCATTGTACCACACACACGTAAAACTCAATATTTGTAGAATCAAATTGAAAATGCTAATAACATATTAATACTAGAGAAAGACAGTTTTATCACTCAAATAACAATAGTCTCCTCCATTTCTCTCCTCCCCTGAATTGAGCAAAATCAGCAGAATTTTCCACTGCAGACCACAAATTGAACATACAGTCTGTGTGGGGGGCAAAATGAAACTCTTCTTTTCCTTCCTAGTGGAAATAAAACTTTTTGGCAGTAATTCTTGGATTGTTTTCTTTGGAAATTGCATTCATGCGATTTTCAAGATGTTTCCCGGGCTTTGTTGAAATTTGATCCATTTAACAAGAAACACATAACTCAATTCATGTTAAAATTCTCAGGGTTACTTAAGAATAATTATGAGTTGTCCATGTGTGCTAGAAAAACAGTCCAGACTTCCTCAAGAATGGGAAGATTATTTGTCTCTCTGGGGTAATGTTTCTCCTGGTTAAGTATGCCCAGTGAAAGAGTTTGCTCAAAAAGTGACCCGAGTTTTTCCCTGCAAAGCAGCAGACAGGCTTCATGAGTTTCACTCCCAAAGCCATTTTCAGAGGTGATTTATCATGTGAACCAAGGGTCTCTATGAACTTCTATGGAAATGACAACATAACATCTCACACACCTAAAGAGAGTGAGACTTGGGCTGAATTCTGAGATGTAATGGTTGGATTTCATCTAAATCATAGTTTTCTGAGCTTACTTTCTTGGCTAGCCTTTCCTTCACTTGTACCCTTCTTTTTTTACTAAACCCTCTAAGCTACAGCTAAATCAGGTGAAGCCCCGTAAATCTCCCTTGCACTCATAGCACTCCTCTAACACAGAAATGGAATCCCCTGAGCGTTGACGGACTCACAAGCAGCAAAGATGAAATACATGGAGAAGTGGGCTTGGACCCACTCCAGCCTGCGAGTTGAAGCTCCGCTGTGGCCTAGCAAGTCAGGAAATGCTTCTTGTTCCACCAATATTGAAAAAAAAATAAAATAAAACAAAATAAAAAGGGCTGATCCCTATTCATCTCTTTCTTAGCTGAGCCTCTTCTGGTTGGTTACAGGTAACACACACCCATTAGTTAGGGATATTCATTGCAAAGATACTGGAGTGTGTCATAGAACCCAAAGTCTGCAGAAAGAATGAGAACTGGAAATCAGAGGTCATCAGTACACAGGCAGTGTTTTCTCACCACTCTTCATCTTTGCTTCTCTCACTTCATGCACTAGCTTCTTAACCCAGTTCTACATGGGGAACACAGTATTCTCTGGTTTAAATTTTCTGTTTCAAAGGTCAGCCCAGATTTGCTTTTCTTCATCCCGATTCCAAATTCCCAAGGAAGGGAGGTTGATTGACTCATTGTAGATCTGTAACCTCTTCTGGTATAGTCATCTGTGGCTAAGGATAGAGTCAAGCTGGACCAACATGAGGTCTGGGAGCTTGTCTCCATTCCCTTCTGGATGGTGGGAAGGAACATCCCTGAGAAAGCAAACTGGGCAGAAATTGAAAAGGAAACCTGTAAAATCCTAATGTCTATGATCCTATAAACAAAATAGCGCTTTAGGTTCATTTATCCCAACCACCCATTCATGGTAGGGAGAAGTTCTGCCACATACTTGACTAATAATTGATAATCCTTCAGCCCTGCTGGATTCCCCTGCATGAGGATGGAGAGTTTACACCTTATGATCCATTTAACAAGAAACACATAACTCAATTCAGGTTAAAATTCTCAGGGTTACTTAAGAATAATTATGAGTTGTCTATGTGTGCTAGAAAAACAGTCCAGACTTCCTCAAGAATGGGAAGATTATTTGTCTCTCTGGGGTAATGTTTCTCCTGGTTGAGTATGCCCAGTGAAAGAGTTTGCTCAAAAAGTGACCCTGAGTTTTTCCCTGAAAAGTAGCAGATGGGCTTCGTGAGTTTCACCCCCAAAGCCATTTCAGAGGTGATTTATCATGTGAACCAAGGTTCTCTATGAACTATGAGGTCTCGGTATTATTAACATTTCTTTCTTAGGTTATAACAAAAATTCTTGCAGCAATGCCCATCCAAAGATAGTTCTAACTATTAAAGCAGCTTGTATCTCTAACTTTGAAGTATATATATATAAAATATATATATTATAAATTACATATATTCATATATAATATATTATCTATAAATTCAAGAGCTTAAAAAGAGGTTAGCAACAGGAAAGATGGTATGAGAAAAAGAACATAGGTTCTGGTGATAGACTGCCAATTTCCAAATCACTATTCACTAGCTCTGCAACCTTCAACAAACACTTGATCCTCTATTTCTTCAATTGTAAAATGATCACAGTGTCATGAAGATGAAATACTGCAAAGTGCAAAGAACGTTCAGCTAAGTGCCTGACACAGAGTTGAAGCTTAGTATGTGCTAGCTGCCATCATTTTCCTTTAGCATTACTTACTTGTAGAAATACAACCAAATCACATATTTTCTAGGCCTTCTGTCATTCTGCCACTGATATTTCTCAGTTTGACCAGATAACTGTCCTCAAAGGACCTTGTCCATGCCAATGTGTAAGGCAATGACAGCGCCAAAATGTTTTTCAGACACAGCCTGGGACTTGTTTCTGGTGAGCAGGCTGGAGAAACATTCGCGCTTCACAGACCACCTGTCAAAGGGGCGGGTACCATTCTATTTGTTATTCAAGCATGAAGCTGAAGCCTTCTCGCTCAAGCTGTAATGATGGGAACTGAGTGGAGAGACTACTGCATGTATAGTTTACAGAATTGAAATACAGAAGTTGACATTTTTATGATTTTCATAATCTTTGTGAGTAAGTCGTGTAGCCAGAATCAAGGAACTCTGCATCTGTTCTCACCTCTTGGGATTGGTGTAAAGGTGTAGAGAGAGAAAAGAAATGGAAACAATTGGAGCTACCTGAGGGATGCATTTGCTCTTTCCTCTCCCTAAGGAGCCAAGGAGGGTTGCATAATATCAGGCTGCCCTAATGCATGGGGACAGCATTACTCCCTAGGCTGCAGGTGCCCTCAAAGCAAGAGGTACCAAGAATGTGATCAGCTAACATCTGTTTAAGAGAATTACTATTGCATTTTGGCCTTGCTGTGAATAGTGTGCCTGTGGATCTTCCTGGCAGCAAAATGGAATAGAATTGAGTGGGTATCTTGAAGCAGAGCTTCTTCCATGTTGTGGGGTCACTGATGGCTTTGGGAATCGTGCCTGGGCCACATGCACCACGTTGGTTTCCATAATGGTTGCTGGGCAGTCAGAACTTGTCAGATGTATCCCAAGATCTCACTGCTGTGCAGAGATATAATATTAAAAAAGAAAAAGGGGCTGGAGGAATGTCACATGTCCAAGCTAACCATTTACTAAACACAAGATCTATGTGAGGCATGATCTTTAAATCAGCAAACATTTACTATGCACTTGCTATGCACTCTATATGCGGCAGTGCCGTTACAAGGGAGGACAGAATATATCCAAGAGCACTAGGAGTGTAGAATATAGCCAGATTCTACCTGGGGTCAGGGAGAACTGAGAAAGTTTCTCAGAAAGTGTGATATTGATGAATGCTTTAAACAATGGTGTCAGTTTCCAAGAATATATAATCACATGAAAAATGCCCAGGGTGTAATGCTGAGTGAAACACATATATACTAAATCTTTTATAGCACAATTGAATTTGATTACACAAAGCATAAACAAAATATAAGGCAGACACTTTTTTCTATTTTATCTTCTATTTATACCTACCTGATTAATAGATGCAATTATTATCTGCATTTTGTTATATATTTAAGTAAAAAAAAAGCCACCAAAATGTTAATCTGAGTAGCTGATTATGAGTAAATTTTGTTTGCCTTTTAATAGGCTATTATAGCATTTAAGGTATGAGATAAAAATAACAAACATGTTATTTTTAAATAGACTCTTACATATATCGCCAATTAACTATATATATGGTCAATTGACAAAGGTGCCAAGACCATTAAATGAGACAAAGGATAGTCTTTTCAACAAACAGTGTTGGGAAAACTAGATATCCATATGCAAAAGAATAAAGGTAAACCCTTACCTCACACCATATACAAAAATTAACTCAAAATGCATCAAAGACCTAAACAAAAGAGTTAAAACTCTAAAACAGAAGAAAGCATACAGGAAAATAATGACATTGGATTTGGCAGGGATTTCTTGGATATGAAAACAAAAGCACAGACAACAAAAGAGAATAAATAAATTTGGCTTTATCAAAATTAAAAACATTTGTGCATGAAAGTACACTATCAAGACAATGAAAAGACTCACTCAAAATCTCACCTTCTTCCTTCTGCTACTCAGTGAAGGCCAGGAAACACATCCTGGATGCCCTGACCCAAAGCATGGGGCAGTGTTCTCACTCTCCCCACAGCTGACCTATTATTGCTAGGCCTCACTAGCCTTTCCCATGCCACTAAGGGACTGGGGATATGTGATAACTCAGTTTTAAAGCTTACCGCCCAAATTTTAGTGATGCCACTGAGTGTACAAAAGGGACGCCTGTGTTTTCCTTTCCACGTGATACAGTTACTACTCATAAAGATTGATTTTTCATTTTTTGCAACCCAGGACAAAAAAGAGTCTTGGGCCAGCAAACATTTCCCAAGCATCATCTCCGAAATGCATTTCCACTTGAAACAGTCCTTGGAACTTGGTGCTAAACTTAAGGCTCACTTATGGGGTTGTCTGAAGACCCATTTTTAAATGAATATGAGGTTTCCTGATTCTTGATTGAGCACCTACCAGGAACACGGCCTATGGGATATACACAAATAAATAACAAGGCTATTGTCCATAGGATATATATAAAGGTAGGGGTGGAAAAGATAGATATTCCCACCTAACTCAAAAGACAGAGGGAAGTCATTACCACACCAGACACACAAATAAAGCATTGCATGGAACTGCAGGGGAGGATCATTCTGTTCCAGGCCAAAAATTACAATTGATATGACCCTTAGATGAATACAGATTCAATGAAGAAAAGTGTTTCAGCTTAGGAAGCAACAGGCACAGAGGCATGAAGGGAAAAAGTTCTAGGAGTGAGGGGCTTTCTGACATGGCAAGAACTAGATTGTCTGAAGCTATGCTGCCCAATATAATAGCTAATAGGCCCACCAGGTGATTTAAATTTAAATCAACCAAAATTAAATAAAATTTAAAATTCATCTTCTCAGTTGCACTAGCCATATTTCAAACTTACATAGATTAGCCACATGTGGCTAATGGTCACTGTATTGGACAGCACCAATATAGAATATTTCTACCATCACAGAATGTTCTATCGGACAACAGTAGACTAGAGAGGAATAGGACCAAGAAGTAGTTAGAGTTGAGGCTGATTCCTTACCTAGACATTTGGTAGAAAAAGTCAACATAAATTTTAAATTTTAGGAAAGTATTTTCATATAGTATGCTATGCATTGACTATTGCTCCAGATGTGAACCAAATCACATGATTCACATATGTGATTTCTCTATCTTGTCAGCCAAGATGATTAGATTATGCTGCAGTAACAAATAGTCCCTTATCTCCATGGTTTAATACAACAAAGAATTATTTCTTGTGCTCACTACATTTCCAACATGGGTGGTCACTCAGGGACCCAGGCTAGTGAAGACATCATCTTGACAAACACTTCCTTAATTGCCAAGACAGATAAAAAAAGAAGGTTGGTGCTGAGCACCAGCAGCTAAATGCCTCAGATGGAAATGACACACATCACTTCCATTCACATTTGTTGGTCAAAGCAAATCACACAGCCACGGTCAAGGGAGTAAGAAAGTATCTCTTCATGTCACCAGAAAGACAAACTGCAACCAGAATACTTGTGTATAACCCTAAAAACTGCCACTTATGTTAATAATCAATTACCCACCAAGATGTCCAAGCAGAACAATTGACCACAGGTGTAAAAAAAATGTCAGAGCTGCAAAGATTGACAGAAACCTGACCAATGAGAGGCCTTAAACAACATCCAGGGACTGTTCTAGAATAAATACCACTTATTTGCTTCACATTTCTAGGACATCATTTATAAGAAAGAAGAATGAGAAGCCACAGCCATGACTGTGGGGCTTTCTTCCCTTCCCAGAATTGCTCCTTATGTAGCTGTGTATGCCATAGTGGCCCCAAGTTTTCTATACGAGGGGTCTAAAAGCACAAACCTAACCAAGAGGAATGGAACGAGATTTGTCTTAAGGCTGGGTTTGCTTAGCAAGATTGCTGTTTTTACTTAGAATGAATGTTTATTTGGAATGGCTTATGGTGAGGGGACTGCTGACCAATGTTATAGGAGGTAAAACACTTTCAAGCCTCCACCTTGCACTGTCACCAGTCTGTGACCATGGAAGGGAATCAAAGAAACGTGTGTTATTCTGCCTCTTCAGACCAAAAAAAAAAAAAAAAAAGGTAGCCCACTAGGGTAGCCAACCATAGTGGTTTGCCTGGGACGGAGTGATTTCCCAAATGATTTACCAGTGCTTTGGCAACTTTTTAGTTGCCTGAAAACAATCCCAGGCAAACTGAGACGGTTGGTATCCTATGGCCTAGAGAACACGCAGCTCTCAGACATATTTTATTTTGTCATTGGGTGTTATTTTTAAGTTTCAGTAAGTTAGGATCATTTAAGAATTAGGTTTCCGGCCAGGCACGGTGGCTCATGCTTTTAATCCCAGCACTTTGGGAGGCCAAGGCGGGCGGATCGCGAGGTCAGGAGATCAAGGCCATCCTGGCTAACATGGTGAAACCCCGTCTCTACTAAAAAATACAAAAAATTAGCCGGGCGTGGTGGTGGGCCCCTGTAGTCCCAGCTACTCCGGTGGCTGAGGAAGGAGAATGGCGTGAACCCAGGAGGCGGAGCTTGCAGTGAGCCGAGATCGGGCCACTGCACTCCAGCCTGGGTGACAGAGCAAGACTCCATCTCAAAAAAAAAAAAGAATTAGGTTTCCTTACCCTCCAGATACATGCCTTTTTAAACAATTCAGAAGACGTACCCACTCTGAGACCTGTATTCCCCCAGGGCAGTCATCAACCAGGGACAAGTGGTGGCAGCTGCCCCCTTTAGACACAGTTCATGTTCTTCGCATGTCTTCACAGACCTCACCTGAGCTGTTTTCACTTATTTATGTCACCTTTCTGACCTGAGGCATAAGGCTGCACATTAAAAACACCCAGATGGCCTTTACAGTTCCAGTATTTACACTGTACCCCAAAACAACCGTATAAGGATCCTAGGGGTGGAACTCTGGCATCCACATTTTTCTTAATATGGTAAAATACATATAACATAAAATTCAGCATTTTAACCATTTTGAATGTACAGTTCTGTAAATTAAATACATTCATATTGTACAACCATCACCACCATGCATCTTCAGAACTTTTTTTCATGATTCCAAATATAAACTCTGCACCCATTAAACAATAGCTCCCCATTCTTCCCTACCTCAGCCTCTGGTAACCACTGTTCTGTTTTCTGTCTATAAATTTGTCCATTCTAGGTAGCTCACATAAGTGGAATCATACAGTATTTGTCTTGTTGTGTCTAGTTTATTTCACTTAGCATAATATTTTTAATGTTCATCCATGGTATAGCATGCTTCAGTATTTTCTTCCTCTTTAATGAATAATATTCCACTGTAGGTATATACTACATTTTGTTTATCCATTCATCCTCCTATGGACATTTGAGTTATTTCTGTTTTTTGGCTGTTGTAAATAGTACTGCTATAAACATAGAGGAACATGTATCTACTAGAGTCCCGGCTTTCAATGCTTTGGGGTGTATACTTAGCAATGGAATTGCTGGGTCATGTTGTAATTATATGTTCAATAACATTTGTATTTTTAAAGCCCCCCCCAGGTGATTCTATTGTGCAGACAAGGCTGTGGACTTCTGTATTAGAACTTGTAAACTCTGAAGAATCTACACTTTCTCATTTCCATGCGTGTGTGGCAGGGAAAAAATGAACATCGTAGTTAACTCAGACACAAAATAGGAGTTTAAAAACAGTTTTGAGAATACATAGAATGTCTTTCTGCCATCTTCCTCAAGCCTCTGAAAACAATTCTCTGCAGTCCTTTATTGGATGCTTCCATCAATCTTTCAGAAGAACTACCCTCAAAGAATATTTCAAATTTCATTATATATACTGCTTTAAAATTTTAACTCAATCTGTAGAATTTTATAAAAATGCACTGGATTAGAAAATGACACAAAAATAATATCCACTGGTTTTCTTTTATAATATCATGCAACTAAAGTGACACATTTTGGAGTAGTACAGTTATTAAAATGTAGCCCTGTGCTGGTATGAATGTCACTTATATTTAAAAGGAAAGTAATTTTACATGATTTGCTCTCTTATCTTTTGTCCTAGCAATACAGAGAGATTTGTGGATTCAGTGACTTCATCAGATGGTCTTATTCCCTCTACCATACTACTTTAAATTAAGACTGGAAGCTTTTAGAATCCTTCTTCCCAGGGGAATTTATAAAATGTCGAAATGGTCACATCAGCCACTTGGGGCTGGCCTGGGAATAAAGACTTAAATTTGGCCATGGGAATAGAAGAGGAATATTTCCTTGAACTTCTTTCGCCCTCCTGGTCTTTCTCCTATGAAAACATTCCATTGTGCTGTATCATTGTCCAAACAGAAACACAAGCAGCTGAACTCAATTTATCAGGGAGCTCATTTAGGTATCATCTAGGGATAGGAAACCCACTTCAGTGACTTGAACACTGAAGGGAGGTTATGAATTCATGTAATCAGGAGGAAGAAGGGTAGGCTTCAGAGGAAGTGAGATCCAGAGATTCAATATTCCCATAGTATGCACTTTCCCTCTGTTGGATATCCTGTAGTGTTGTCTTCATCCTAAAGTGGCTGCCCAGCAGGTCCACACTCTCCCCTTATGTGACCAAAAGATCTGCTATTGTTCTGTATTTTCCCTCTTTACACCATGCTGCCCAGAGGGAGTCATGAGGGTCTCCTCTAATAAAGCTAATAACGTCCCCTCCTTGATTGGGAGGCACCAATCTCACCCATATCAGGTGACTGAGAATGGGAAGAGCGTGTTCTCCCATAGGAAACTCAGCATTCTCTTACCAAGAAAAGAGAGTAATCGATTCTGGGCAGCAAACAGCATGTGTCTATGATGCCAGGTGTGTTCTGTCCAATGCAGAGCACAGAATGACTCTTAACCTCCCTTGTTCCCAACAACGCTGTCCAATGGAACTTTTTGCAATCACAGAAATTTTCTCTATCTATGCTGTCCAGTGCAACAGCTACCTAACTATGTGTGACTGACTCTTCAGTACCTGACATCTGGCTAATGCAACCGAAGCACTTGATTTCTGAGTTGTTTTAAAAAGTAAATTTAAATAGCCACATATGGCTAGGGGCTGCCATATTGTGTAGTGCAGTTCTAGAAACTGATACTCCATTAAAGCAACAGAAGATCACATTTGTTTCTCTGGGAAGCACATAATATTTATGGCGTATAATGGAGCATATTATCAATAAGCTTTCATATCTTTTTATTGTTTATGAGGCTACTGTATCATATCTTTGTCATTCTGTATATTTGCAATTAATTATTTAGACTTAAGTACAAAATTTTACATTTATTTCAGGTTAAGTTTTCAGAGGATCCCCATCCTTAAAGATATTTCTTATCCTGAATTTTAAAAATTCATAATATTACTTGCTCTACCAATCCTATGTTGGTCTCTATCATGAAGGGAATCTATCCTGTAACAGAGATTTTTTTTAACCTGTAGATTATGAATGGCTTCTAAGAGGACGTGAAACTACTGAAGATTTTTGTGTGCTTCTACTATGCTGTTTTTGTTCCCTCCAAGAGAAAGTTAAGTTCATTAAGTTTTCAAAGATTAAAATCAGTCATCAATAATTTGCACCTTTGCACAAATTATTAAAGCATGGCAGAAATCTATGACCTGCTGTTAAAAATGGCCATCCAGGTAAACAAGTAAACACCAGTGTTTAAACTACAGGCTCTGTCTCTGGTCCCTGACTGCTGCTCACCATGTGGCAGAGCCACAAAAATCAGAAACTTACACATGTTGGTCTCTTTCTTTAAGTTTTGACTTCTTCCCCAAATTTGCTAACTGTTGTTCACGCTCTAGAGCCCTTGGGTAGTTTTTGTATTTTGTCTACAGTTTATAGTTGTTGTGTGTGAGAGTGTCCTTCTTATTACATTATGCATAACATTTATTTAATCAGATCTCTATTAATGACCATTTAGAATCTGACTTTTTTTTCCAGTCCAATCATTTCTGAAATGAACATCCTTATTTGTGCCTCTTGAGCAAGAATGCAACTAAAAATTGAGAAGTGGAGATGTAGCTTATGGAGTAAGCACATTAAGATTATAAAACATGTGGCAGAAGGTCTGGAAACCAATAATTTTATCATAAATAATACCACCATATGAATTAACTATTTGGTATAAATTAATATACATAATAGAAGTCCAACATTTATTCATTGTATCAAATGTACCAAAATGCTTTCAGACAGGGTGGCTGCCCTGTAGTTACCACCAACATGCTTTCCAAAGTGCCTGAGTGCTGCCAATGCCCTGGTATAAACAGCTAAAGGAACTTTGAATTGTTTTCCTCTGGAATATTTGAAGAAGAGGGATTTCTATCCATTTGTAGTGAACTTTACATGACTATCAAAAGCCACAATCTACAATGAACTCAAACAAATTTACAAGATAAAAACAAACAACCCCATCAAAAAGTGGGCGAAGGACATGAACAGACACTTCTCAAAAGAAGACATTTATGCAGCCAAAAAACACATGAAAAAATGCTCATCATCACTGGCCATCAGAGAAATGCAAATCAAAACCACAGTGAGATACCATCTCACACCAGTTAGAATGGCCATCATTAAAAAGTCAGGAAACAACAGGTGCTGGAGAGGATGTGGAGAAATAGGAACACTTTTATACTGTTGGTGGGACTGTAAACTAGTTCAATCATTGTGGAAGTCAGTGTGGCGATTCCTCAGGGATCTAGAACTAGAAATACCATTTGACCCAGCCATCCCATTACTGGGTATATACCCAAAGGACTATAAATCATGCTGCTATAAAGACACATGCACACGTGTTTATTGCGGCACTATTCACAATAGCAAAGACTTGGAACCAACCCAAATGTCCAACAACGATAGACCGGATTAAGAAAATGTGGCACATATACACCATGGAATACTATGCAGCCATAAAAACTGATGAGTTCATGTCCTTTGTAGGGACATGGATGAAACTGGAAAACATCATTCTCAGTAAACTATCACAAGGACAAAAAACCAAACACCGCATGTTCTCACTCATAGGTGGGAATTGAACAATGAGAACTCATGGACACAGGAAGGGGAACATCACACTCCGGGACTGTTGTGGGGTGGGGGGAGGGGGGAGGGACAGCATTAGGAGATACACCTAATGCTAAATGACGAGTTAATGGGTGCAGCAAAACAGCATGGCACATGGATACATATGTAACAAACCTGCACATTGTGCACATGTACCCTAAAACCTAAAGTATAATTAAAAAAAAAAAAAAAGCCACAGGGCCAGAGAAAGTAGAAGTAATTGGGCAATCCAAAGCACTTATTTATCCTTGATATTCTTGCTTACATCTTAAAACTGGGCTCAGGACCACAGGGACCAACCCCGCATGCTTTGCCTTGTCTCATGCTGTGAGGCCATCAGGGAAACATTGTATTTGTACAATCCCGGAGCCACAAAGTTTGCAAAAGTGCACACTGTGAGGACAGGATGATGAAAGGAAGCTCCTCTCAACTGTCCACCCCTAATGTATGCCAGCCCCACTCTGAACAAACAGCAGCCTTCCCAAAGAGCAAACGTTAAGGATTATTAAACCTTCATTTCTTAATTTCCATTTTGATTCAAAAATCGCAGGAGGCTATGATCTTACTTTATGAGTCTTTCCCTATGCAGTTGGAATTGGTGATCTGACATTTATAAGCTGGGAAATGTAGGGTTTTTCTTTATGGCATTAAATATTCTCTTTCATGATGGTGTTTCACTTTACAAATGGCAAATATATCATGATGTGACCTGCGCAGAAGTGTTTTCAAGGGAGGTTTGGGAGTTCTGAAAAATTCACCTTGCCGTGTGGCATGTTGAAAGCCCTCTGTCACGTCTGATGCACTTTATGCTGGCACCATGCACCATATTGGTGAGAGAAAGCTAACCAATACGGGGAAAGACTTGGAGTTTCCGTTTCATATTCAGCAAAATTGTTTTTCTAATGAATTCTAAGAACATAACAAAGATGCCATTGGTATCAAGCTCTTTCATATTTTTTTTTTCAGTCAGGTGTTTATGCAGGAAATACTAAGCATTCACATGTGCCAAACCTCAATCTAGACCCTGTGGGGAATACAAACATGAAATATCCTTAGACCAGCTTAGGGTAGGGTCCTAGTTGGTTTCTTGCTCAGGAGAGCTTCCAAGGTCAGGCTTTTTATGCAGTTCAATGTCGCAGTGTTGACATTTTAAGAGAAATACAGTTTGTACCTTTATGGAAAGAATATAGAGCATGTGAATGTTAAGTAAAAAATTACAACCGTGTGAATTCACAATGACGTGAAAGTTCTCACCCTGCTTTATAACTTAAAACCAGCTGAGTTCGTGTCTCCCCCTCCCCATTAGAGAGCCGACATCCAGTGAGCAATGACCCTCTTGCTTTTTATCCTCCCAGTTCATTTCATTCTTTCTCCTCCCTTATTGACGGAGTGACCCCTATGTGCCCGGCACCCTGTAAGAATAGGAAATGCACACTATGCCCCCTGGCACTCTTGCTTATGCTACCTGAGGATTCGAGGGCAGGCTTTACCTTCATGGCTCCTACAAGGTGATCATGCCTTTTCCTTCTCTTAGCAGAGTTCTAAGAATGCCCAGGACCATAAATCAACAAGTTGTCCATGGCAAACAATCTACCAGGGCTTGGGGATAGCTGGGCAGTATTTCTCTAGGGAACGAAGGCTGGCTAAATAGCCAAAGTTTATTGAAGTGCTCCATACATTGCTTAAGACTAGAATTCACAGTCAACTGCCTGGGGTGGCTTTCACTCCATCCTTCCTTCCAAGAACCACAGAGAAGAAGTAAATGAGCCACAGGAATAGGGATTTCTTCCATGCTGGAGATATTACAACCCTTCTCTCAATATAAGAGTTGGCTTGAAAAGGCAGCATTCACTATTGAGGGGATAACTCTAAAGAGGGCTTGTGGTTATAATGGTTTTATGATTATTTTGGATCTTTGTAAAGACTCCTGTGTTTGGGTAACTGATTCCACACTGGAGAGATCACACAAACATTCCTTAACATTAGTCTGTGGCTTTGTTAGACAGAATTGAAAGAGCTCTGTGTCCATTCCAGTCCCCACTCACACCCAGAATCATCTGTCATTCACATGACTGTGGATTTTTTTTTTTCAAAATTAGACTCTTAGTCTTCTGGGGTTTTTTTTTTTTTTTTTGGTTTTGTTTTTTTTTAATTACATATAAAAAAACAGTCTCCAGGAAGTCTGTGCTATGTGTTGAAAACAAAGGATACTTAAGTGAGGTTGTTGTCTTCCAAAAGCCTATAGATAAGAAGGTAACATTTGCTAGTTTAAGTGCAAACATACATACACATACATATATTTGTATAAAAACAAACAAGTTGGAAAAGTATCTGCCCCTTTTATCTATCATTAATCAATGGATCAGGAAATATCGCCTGAGAAGCTATCCTTTGGGGGACGTCTACACTATATGTTGAAAATAAAGATGTTTAAGTCAGGTCACTGTCTTCCAAAAACCTATAGATGAAGAGATTTTTCATTGAAATACACACATACGTACATACATAAAAATAAATATTGTGTGTTCTCACTGATATGTGAGAGCTGAAAAAATTGATCTCATGGAGTTGGAGAGTAAAATGATGGTTACCAGAGACTGGGAAGAGTAGTGGGTGTGGCGGGGATTGAGGAGGAGTGAAGACCCAGTTAATGGGTATAAAAATACTGTCAGGGAGAAAGAATAAGATCTAGTGTTCAGTGGCACAACAGGGCAACTATAGCTAATAATTTATGGTACATTTCAAAATAACTAGAAGAGTGGAATTGGAATGTTTTTAACAATATTTTTGATATATTTCAAAATAACTAGAAGAGTGGAATTGAAATGTTCCTATCACAAAAATATGATAAATGTTTGAGGTGATGGATACCCCAATTACCCTGATTTGATCATTATATATTGTATACTTGTATCGAAATATCACATGCACCCCATAAATATGTACAACTATTATGTATTCATAACAATTAAAAATTTAAAAAAATTTAAAAGAATTTAGCAAAAAACACCACACAGACATACATAAAAAAACAAATTACCAGGTTGGAAAAAAAATACCAAAGATGACAAAAGATATGCATTGAGCAAATATTTTCAAAGTATTTGTTTACTAGGCATGTTGTAGTGCCAATAGAGAGCTGTTATTTTAGGGAGATAGACAAATAATAAACAAGTAAATATATAATTTCAGGTAATAGAAAGTTCTATAGAGAAAAAATAAAGTAGGATAAAAATGAATTATGAGAGAAGTATGATATTTACATAGAGTGCGGTCAGGAAAGTCCCCTCTGAAAAGGTGATATGTGATATTAGGCCATGTGAAAATGTGTGTGGGAAGTAGTCATATGTCCAGATCATGCAGGACCCTGAAGATAACAGAAAGGGCTCTTCATTCTGTTATTTTCAGTAAGATGGAAGAGAATTTGGGGGTTAAAGGTGAGGACTGGCATGGCCTAAAATGTGTTTTCATAGGATCACTGTGACTTCTGTGCTAAAAGCAGACTGCAAGGGACAGAAGCTGAAGCAGGAGGTGAGTTAGAAGGTTCCTGCAATATCCAGGTGAGAGCTGATGATGGCTTTGCCTAGGCTGGCAGTGGAAGTGATAAGATGTGGCTGAATGAATATTTTGAGGATAGAATTAACAGAAATTGCTTCTTGGTTAGAAGTGAGGTGTGAGAGGAAGAGAGGATTCAAGGAAAATACCAAGGTTTCTGCGTGAGCCTGAGCAATTGGGAAAATTGGTAGCTAAAATAAGGAATACTGTATGAGGATCTGGACTGCATGGAGGTAGAGATGAAGGGAGGGGTGGTGAATGTCAGGAGCTCAGTTCTGGCACATTGAGTTTGACATGCCTATTAGACTTCCAAGTGGAAATGTTAATTATGCAATTGAATAAACAGGTCTTGAGTTGCAGGGAGAGGTATCAAATTGGGGATACAAATTTGGGTGTATTTAAAACCTTTATTCAACCTAGAGAGTGTACATAAAGAAATAAAAAAGGTGTATATAAAGAAAGAAAGGACTGAACTAAGAGTGGCCCCAAAATTTAGAAGTCAGAGAATCATAAAGACTCTGCAAAAGATTGAGAAGGAGTGGTCTGAAAGAGAAAAAGAAAACCTGGCACATATGATGCCCTGGGATTCAAGAGAAGAAATTGTCTCAAGAAGGAGAAATTTATCAAGGTCAAAAGCTATTGCTTGTGCAAATAAGGACTGAGAAATAAATTAAAAGCTAATTAAAGTAAAAAAAAAAGTGGTAGGAGTATATAGCTAAAAAGTGAATAGAGAAGATTAAATAGAATGTCTAAAAACAAACAAAAAAAAACCGGCCGGGCGCGGTGGGTCACGCTTGTAATCCCAGCACTTTGGGAGGCCGAGGCGAGTGGATCACCAGGTCAGGAGATCCAGACCACGGTGAAACCCCGTCTCTACTAAAAATACAAAAAAAAAATTAGCCGAGCGTGGTGGCGGGCACCTGTAGTCCCAGCTACTCGGAGAGGCTGAGGCAGGAGAATGGCATGACTCCAGGAGGCGGAGCTTGCAGTGAGCCAAGATCACGCCACTGCACTCCAGCCTGGGTGCCTGGGTGACACAGAGAGACTCCGTCTCAAAAAAAAAAAAAAAAAAAAAAAAAAACCCAAAAAACTGGTTTACTACAAAATAAAGTGGGAAAAAAGAGAAAAAGGCAAAAGAAGATATAGGACTTTCTTAAATAAAATATAGGACATATTTAAAACCCAAGCATATTAGTAATTATATTAAATATAAACTGCTAAGTACTCCAATTAAAAGGCAGAGACAGTCGGGCACGGTGGCTCACGCCTGTAATCCCAGCACTCTGGGAGGCCGAGGCAGGCGGATCACAAGGTCAGGAGATCGAGACCATCCTGGCTAACATGGTGAAAACCCATATCTACTAAAAATACAAAAAATTAGCTGGGCTCCTTGGTGGGTGCCTGTAGTCCCAGCTACTCAGGAGGCTGAGGCAGGAGAATGGCGTGAACCTGGGAGGCAGAGTTTGCAGTGAGCCAAGATCGCGCCACTGCACTCCAGCCTGGGCGATAGAGCAAGACTCAGTCTCAAAAAAAAAAAAAAAAAAAAAGGCAGAGATTGCTAGACTAAATAAAAGTAGCAAAATTCATACATATGGTGTCTACAAGAAAAAAACATTTTAAATATAATGACATAGGTTACAAGTAAAAGGATGAAAAAGGTATATCATAAAAATACTATTATATAAGAAAACTGGAGTGAGTATATTCACATCAGATAAAGTGGACTTCAGAACAAAGAGCATTGCCAGAGGAAAAAAAAAAAGGGATATTTCATAATGATAAGGTTAACTTGTTACGATAATGTTATAACCATAATGCAAAACCATGT
The DNA here is from genome assembly GCF_006542625.1 of Nomascus leucogenys. Taxonomy (NCBI): domain Eukaryota; kingdom Metazoa; phylum Chordata; class Mammalia; order Primates; family Hylobatidae; genus Nomascus; species Nomascus leucogenys. The sequence goes on from NC_044382.1 coordinate 20,372,396, forward strand.
GTTCCCAATGGAATGGTTAAAATTTAAAAGACTGACAGCATCAAATACTTTCAAGAATATAAAACAACTAGTACTCTCATACATTGCTGATAGCAGTGCAAAATGGTATAGCCAGTTTAGAAATCAGTCTACTAGTTTTTCATAGTTAAATTTACATCTACTTATGAACCAGCAATTTATTCATATGTATAGAGCCAAGAGAAATGAAAACATATGCTTTTAAACGATGTGGATAAGAATGTTTATAGCAGCTTTGCTCAAAATAGCCCCCACTTGAGACAACCCAAATTTCCAGACAAGAGAATGGAAAAAAATATGATATAATTATAAAATGGAGTACTACTCAGCAATTCAAAGGAATGAATCACTGTTACGCATAGCAACGTGAATGACTCTCCAAACTATTTTTTTTTAGCAAAAGAATTCAGATACCAAAAAAAAAAAAATGCGGTTTTTGCAATTACTTTTACTTTAAACTTTTAAACCATAATTATGAAGTCCTGGGACAAGCAAAGCTAATCTACAAGGATAACTCAGAAAAGTATGTGCTTCTGGAGTAGTGGATTGGTGGCAGGGTTTAACTGGGATGAAGCACAAGGCTGCTTTCTGGGATGATGGAAGTGTTCTTTAGCTCTATAGGGGCATGGTTACTTCGCTACAGTTCATCTCACTGTATGATTATTATAACTCAACAAAATTGTTTATAAAAAAGGAAAAAGTTTAGAAATAAAATATTTTAAAAGTAAAAAGATAGAGATCTATGATACTTGCCACTTATGCACAAAAAAGCCAAAAAATCTCTTTATTTCTATTGATACTATGCATATGTGTAGAATTAAGAGCAGCATTTTTACATTAAAAGAATCTGACTCAGTAGCTGTTCCTGTCTGACTCAGCACTAATCATAACTAACAATAGCATTTTCTCGCTTACATTTCACAACACTCTATGTAGTGGTTTGTTTTACTTACTCCATTTCACACATGAAAGAACCGAATACTAGAGAGTAAAATGACTTGCCCAGGGTGATATCATTGTTGAGCAGTAGAGTTAGAACTTGACTGCATGTTTTGATTACCCTAGAGTTGGTACCTTTAACCACCATGTTGTACTTCTTTTCTAGAGGGGACACAGGCACTCTCTAAGGGGTCTCCTGAGTCTCTGTAAGATCTCAGACAATCTCACCACGTATTCTGTCTGTCTCCAATCATGCTGTCTTCTGGGGCTTCCAGATTGTATCTTACCCCCTTGCACCTGGTTCTAAGCTGCCTACCTAGCTCCTTTAGACCAATGCTTCATTTAGAGTCACTGCCCAATGCTTCATTTAGAGTCACTGCTTGGCTTTTGTCTTTGGTTTTATGCCTATGTACTATCTTTTGTCTTTGGTTTTATGCCTATGTACTGTACTACTCACTAAAGCAAAACTTGAATGTGTTGGATCTTAGGAAAACCAGTCCTTATCAATCAGAGTTTTAAAAGTCTGACTTGCAGATTCTGATAATTCAACTACTTTGTGTTTTCCAAAATTCAAAATTTCTAAAGGCTAAGGCTAGATCTGGCAAGAAAGCAAGAGAAATAAGTAATAGGTTAGAATGTAAAACAAACAACCTTTCAGCAAGCTATGCCTTTTAACCCTGGGAAATACTCTGGTGCCTTAGAGAACACAGGTCAATGTATCGCTTTTCCACTTTATTAAATTATTAGTATTAAAAAATAACTCTGAGCAAGCAACAAAACACAGCACAGTGCTTTCTACCAATAAAATTTAATTTGCTATCTCAAGAGCTGCTGGCTTTTATCGCCATAGATTGGAGCATGGTATTTTCAGGGATAAAGTTTTTTTTCTTCTTTTTATCTAGTTTGGAGGAAACATGGCCAACATTAGTTCCAAATATTTTATTTCAAACATAAAGCACAGAACCAATACTAATAAACAACAGGCTCTTATGCCAACATTGGTGCATGTTTTTGTTATTGCATTATATTCCATGAGAGTTATTGTGCATAATTAAATAGAAAAAAAAACCCTTGAACTTGGAATTATAAAACCGTCACCACAAACCAACGATTCCACTTGATGTGTATGAAGTCATTAAATGTATTATAAAAAAAAAAAGGAGAGAGAAAAATCTTTTCCTTGTAAATCATTAAAAATGCATGAGAGTTGAAAGCAAAGCGAACAGCCCATACATTTGCTTAGGGAACTACTACTGAAGAAGGCACTGCAATTCAGAACAGAAAATAAGGTTTTGTTGAAATCAGAATGCCCTGTTATCCAAATGACTACCATGTGGGCTGTTGGGTAGAAAAGACTTATAAATTCCAAGAATATAAATGTTGGTCCTGGCATCCTGTAATAAAAAAAATGTTTGGAGGGTGGCTGTGGTCTAAAGGAGCCTCATGATTGAACAATTCAAAGGATGGGCTGCCATGGGATCTGTGAATGGCAAGAAGATCCAGAAAAGCACACGGTGAGTTAGGACCTGTCTTCTGGACAAGGGTCAAGATGCACCACCTTCACACCAACAGCAGAAACAATGGGTTTACAGCCAGTTATTTAGGTATCAGTCTATTGATTCTGGAGGATCACCAAATTCATTTCACAATTCAGTCTATGTCAGCAGTGCATATCTGCTCTGAAAAGCTTTTGTTTAATATGCTATAACCACGAGACATTAACGAAATGGGCAGAAGTAGAAAGGGACCAGGTGGCACATATGTCAATCAGCATTCTTTCCATTGCTAGGAAGATCTTCATTCAAACTGGCTCAGGTAGAAGCATATCTTTACTGAAAGGAAAGTCCAAGACAGTCCAAAACTGGTGTATTAGTCCCTTTTCATACTGCTATGAAGAAATACTTGAGACTGGGTAATTTATAAAGAAAAAGAGGTTTAATGGAATCACAGTTCCACATGGCTGGGGGTGCCTTACAATCATGGTGGAAGGCAAAGGAGGAACAAAGGCATGTCTTACGTGGCAGCAGGCAAGAAAGCATGTGCAAGGGAACTGTCCTTTATAAAACAATCAGATCTCATGAGACTTATTCACTATCACAAGAACAGCATGGGGAAACCCACCCTCATGATTCAATTACCTCCCACCAGGTCCCTCCCACAACATGTGGGGATAATGGGAGCTACAATTCAAGATGAGATTTGAGTGGGGACACAGCCAAACCATATCATTCCACCCTTTGCCCCTCCCAAATTTCATGTCCTCACATGTTAAAACCAATCACATCTTCCTAACAATCCCATAAAGTCTTAACTCATTTAAGCATTAACTCAAAAGTCCACAGTCCAAAGTCTTCTCTGAGACAAGGCAAGTCCTTTGTGCCTATGAGCCTGTAAAATCAAAAGCAAGTTATTTCCTAGATACAACGAGGATACAGGCATTGGGTAAATACATCCATTCCAAATGAGAGAAACTGGCCAAAACAAGGGTGCTACAGGCCCCATGCAAGTCCAAAATCCAGCAGGGCAGTCAAATCTTAAAGCTCTGAAATGATCTCCTTTGACTCCATGTCTCACATCCAGGTCACTCTGATGCAAGAAGTGAGTTCCATGGCCTTGGGCATCTCTGGCCCTGTGGCTTTGCAGGGTATGGCCTTCCTCCTGGCTTCTTTCATGGGCTGGCATTGAGTATCTTTGGATTTTCCAAGTGCAAGCTGTTGGCGGATCTACCATTCTGAGGTCTGGAGGATGGTGGCCCTCTTCTCACAGCTCCACTAGGCAGTGCCCCAGTGGGGACTCTTTGTGGGGGCTCCAACCTCACATTTCCCTTCCATACTGCCCTAGCAGAGGTTCTCCATGAGAGCTCTGCCCCTGCCGCACACCTCTGTCTGGGCATCTAAGCATTTCCATACATCCTCTGAAATCTAGGCAGAGGTTCTCAAACCTCAATTATTGACTTCTGTGCACCCACAGGCCCAACACTACATGTAAGCTGCCAAGGCTTGGGGCTTGCACCCTCTGAAGCAATGGTCTGAGCTTTACATTGCCCCCTTTTAGCCATGGCTGGAGCTGAAGCAGCTGGGACACAGGTTACCATATCCTGAGGCTACATAGAGCACCAAGCCCTGGGCTAGGCTCACAAAACCATTTTTTCCTCCTAGTCCTCTGGGCCTGTAATGGGAGGGGCTGCCATGAAGACCTCTGACATGTCCTGGAGACATTTTCCCCATTGTCATTGTCTTGGCAATTAACATTTAGTTCCTTTTAACTTATGTGAATTTCCGCAGCTGGCTTGAATTTCTACTTGGAAAACGTTGTTTTTTTTTTTTTCTATCACACTGTCAGGCTGCAAATTTTCCAAACTTTTATGTTCTGCTTCCTTTTTAAACATAAGTTCCAATTCCAAACCATATATTTGTTAATGAATAAAACTGAATGCTTTCAAGAGCACCCAAGTTACATCTGGAACACTTTGCTGCTTAGAAATTTCTTCGGCCAGATACCCTAAATCATCTCTCTCAAGTTCAAAGTTCCACAGATCTCTAGTGCAGGGGAGAAATGCTGCCAGTCTCTTTGCTAAAGCATAGCAAGAACCACCTTTGCTCCAGTTCCAATAAGTTCCTCCTCTCCATCTGAGACCACCTCAGCCTGGACTTTATTGTCCATATCACTATTAGCATTTTTGTCAAAGCCATTCAACAAGTCTCTAGGAAGTTCCAAGTTTTCCCACATTTTTCTGTCTTCTTCTGGGCACTGCAAATTGTTCCAACCTCTGCCTGTTAGCCAGTTCCAAAGTTGCTTCCACATTTTGAGGTATCTTAATAGTAGTACCCCACTCTACAGGTACCAATTTACTGTGTTAGTCTATCTTCATACTGCTATGAAGAAATACCTGAGACTGGATAATTTATAAAGAAAAAGAGGTTTAATGGACTCATAGTTCCACATGGTTGGGAAGGCCTTATAATCATGGTGGAAGGCGAAGGAGGAGGAAAGACACATATTACATGGTAGCAGGCAGGAGAGCATGTGCAGGGGAACTGCCTTTTCTAAAACCATCAGATCTCATGAGACTTATTCACTGTCATGAGAAACGCATGGGAAACCATCCCCCACATGATTCAATTACCTACCACCGGGTCTCTCCCATGACACATGGGGATTATGGAAGCTACAATTCAAGTGAGATTTGGGTGGGGACACAGCCAATCCATATCAACTGGAGACCAATTCAGTTAGGCCACTTAGAAAACTCTATTGGAAGATGGGGCAGGGAGTCTCCCCTCCTTTTCTGCTTCACACAGAGTCACATGTAGGCCTTTTAGAAGAAGGGGCTATATGTGAATAGAGTACATTTCTATTAGTCATCTATTTTTCTAGGCTCATTGGACATATGGTTTTTTAATCCATGCCAGTTCTTTCTGATCAACTGATGGCTTTGCTGCTCCTTTCTAATTTAGGCTATTTGTAGCATTGTCATGGCCCAACACTGGCCCCAACTTTACAACTTTACCTCCCATGTAATTGACTTTGCCTTTCCCCTTTGGTTTTTGTTTGTTTGTTTTTTAGAACAAGTTGTCCTGGTTTGGATCAAGGATTTATTCCTGGCCCAATCAGTAATGGCCAGAAGAATTGGTCAACTTCCCAATCACCAGGGATCAGGATGAAAACATTCTCTGAGAAAGGGATGAGGACATGGCAAGCAAATTGACTGGAATATCCACAATCATGTCAGGCTCTATAAACAGCCCTAAAATTACCAGAAATTGAACTTGCAGAAAATATATCCTATCCCAGGGTTGAAGACATATATTACTTAAATAATTACTATAGTTCTTCAATTCTAAAATGAATATATTTTTCACATTTTAACATTTTGCAAATTGAGACATAAGACTGCAATCAACCTGTACATTTAACACAGTGTTTTCCCCCTCCACATAATAGCTGCCATTAAATTGATGATGCATCTTAAGTTAAAGTTTCTCTAAAAATTAAGGAAACATGGAAAGCATAATTCCACTGGCTCATAGTTTTGTCAAAAGTGAGAAATTAAAACTTTTTATATAAAATTACTGTTAAGCACTATCTTCCTAATTGTTCTGTTTTTCTCACTTTCGTGGGGAAGATGACAATTTCATCATTTCCTCAGGTAATTCCCCAATCTCATTGTGTTACTCTGTCCTCTGATATCATGCCTAAATCATGTCTCCCTGGATTAACTCATTATTCCAGTTAAAGTCCTTGATATATGTCAAAGGCATGCCCTTATTTGTGACAAAGCCATAAAAAATGTGTTGCTTTAATTCCCTCTATAAATCAGTTTTTCTACTCCATTCCCTTAATTATGTACCAGTTTTCTCTGGAATCACTCCAATGTCTAGGATTTTTTTTCCTTAACCCAGAATGTTTCCAAAATACAAGTGTGGGATACCAATATGGTCGACAAACCTGCTCTTCCTCATTAGTGATACCCTTTACACCCAGTTCCAGTGACTCCTCTTTGTCAAATGATTCAAAAAAGAACAAAACTATCTCTAGATTCACCCTGCATGCTTACTTGTGGGGGCATTTGTTCATCATAAAGACTATCCAATTTGAATTATTTTTATATAGATAGCTAATTTTTCACTTTTTATCCTCCTATGGAATCTCTTATTATTATTTTAACTCCGGAGTTATTTATTTAGTCTGGTAGTTAGCACCAGGTGCTGTGGACCCGCATCATCAAGGAGTGGCATGGTATAACAGGAAGACCATCCTACCCCAATAGAGGTTTTTGGTTTTGTTTTTTGTTTTGAGACAGGGTCTTGGTCTGCCATCCAGGCTGGAGTGCAGTAGTGCAATCTCAGTTCAGTGTAACCTCTACCTCCTAGGCACAAGCAATTCTCCTGGCTCAGCCTCTTGAGTAGCTGGGATTATAGGTGCACACCATCAAGCCCGGCTAATTTTTTTTTTTTTTTTTTTTTTTTTTTTTAGAGATGGGGTTTCACTGTGTTGGCCAGGCTGGTCTCAAATTCCTGGCCTCAAGTGATCTACCCGCCTTGGCCTCCCAAAGTGCTGGGATTACAGGCATTAGCCACCATGCCCCACCCCGTATCCCAGTAGAGTTTTAGTTCAGGTTGTGATACTGACACACTATTTGGCTTTAAAGAGGCATTTAATGTCTCTGGGCCTAGCAAGCGGTTAGGAAGACAGAAATGGGTGATTCCTAAGACTTCTTCAGTTCTAACATTCCACAGTATCATTTCTTAATGGTCTGGTTAATATCTTTTCTGAGTTCTCATAGGCTCAAAATCAAACGAAGTCCTGGACCAACACCTGTAATATCTCGCCAAGCCTGCATTCATTACTCATATTCTGCATCTGTCAGGAGGTGACCATCCAGGCTCTTTCAAAATCCATACCAAATGTACATGTGTGTTCATGCACACACGTGCATGCACACACACTTAGCTTTGAAAGTGAGCATTTATGAAATCCAGTCCCACAGAAGTTCAGCTCTGTATCTTTTTTCCTGCTGGATACGCAAGAAAAAAGAAATGGTGTCCTTGTCCTTCACTCTGATAAGAAGGTGGCACACTGCCTTCCCCTCTGATAATCTAAAGAAGGAACTATTTATCTGGAATGATTTATGCCATTTTCTAATATTCTGATTATAAAAACGGGTGAATATACCACAAACTTACCTTAATAGACTGTGGCCTGCCCTGTGCAATCTTTTTTGTGTATTTTTGGTTTAGGACATCCCTCCTGTGTGCCCAGTCCCCTTGATAGGAACCAGCCATGCCTGGACTGAATAATCGCCATTATGTGACTTCTCCCTAGTTTTGCAGTTTAGAATTCCATTTGTTTGGCTTCTGGGTTCATCTCAGATCACAGTTCTGCTTGCTAAATGAAGAAGTAACTACCCAAAATCACATAGGCATTTATCAACACCTTTAATCTCCTAGGAGGCATATTGTCCTGACCTGCTGATTCGTATAGTATGTGTTATGCTCAAATTACTGAAGAATTCCCTTACCAGCCTTTTGTCAATAGTTATTTCTGCAAGGTCTTCGTTACTTTCTAATTGACTGAATTCATTTTCTTCATTTCTTTCATTAAAGACAGGCTTAGAAATGACATCAATTATGTAGCTTTTCTAATGGCTTTCTTCTTTCAGGCTTGTCCTCGTTTCGAAACAGGTCTATATTCTACCCTTAGCTTATATCATCTATCTATCTATCTATGTATCTATCTATCTATCTATCTATCTACCTACCTACCTATCTGGCTACCATCTAGCCATCTATCTATCATCTGTATTTTTGGATTTCATTGAGATTTTGAAAAATCACCAGTAACTGGATGTCTAGCTTTATAAACTTAGGTATGAATAACATTCCCCCTAGTAAGATTCCCCCTTGCCTTAGTGCAATATGCATGGAACTACATGGCTGGACTAGGAGGAACCCAGCCTCTTTATTTCCTGACCATCATTTTCCCCTGATCTGGGCTTCTAAGATCAAGTCATCCTTGGTCTTTTTTACCTAGTGGATCCAAAAGTTTAATGTGCCTTCCTGAGGCTAGAAAATGCCCTACTACTATATAAAGTTCATTGTCCCAGAACGAACTACATCCCACCGGGCTCTGGGTGCTGCATTCCTTGCCAGTGCAAGTTCCTATTGAAGATTCAACAGGTCTTTCTTCAATGCTACGTTCAATTTGTTTCATGGCAAAAGTGCCCTGAATGCCCAAATTATAATTCAGGTGTGTGTGTTTGTGTATGTGTGTTTTAATTCACTGAATAAGTTGCTTCCCAAGGTTCAGTGTTGCACCTAGAATATCTGAATCTGTGCATGTTCCAGGGTCTTCTGTTCCCTGGGCCCAGAAAAACCATTCCCTTTACCATTTTAATGGAGGGTTGAAGTCCTAGATCTGTGTCTTTCCAAATTATATAAATAACCCTCAGTCATTCATTTTAGGAGCCTTGAAACCTCCCTTCACCAATGAGTCAGTAAAAAGGCACCCTGGCCACTTTACTAGATGGAGACAGCCTAGAATTATAGAGAAAAGGAGGGGCTCCATCATGACTCTCTTAGAAGGTCTTCAGGCTCCAAGGCAAATGTTCTTCTCACTCCGTTGGGCTTGCTTAGCAATCGTTTTTCTGGCCAGATACCTCACTGTACACTCTAAATATTCTTAAACATTAAAGCATTTTGCTAGTGGCTTCCTTTCGCATTTCCTTCTGAGACGCTATCCACACCTGGTTGACAATTTTAACGATCTGTGTAGCTGGCCAACTTGGCTCAACAAACCACAGTAAGGGTGTGGGTGTTTTTCATTGAATAAACTGCTTTTGCTGTTGTTACTGGCTTGACCAGTCAAGCAAATTAAAAGAAGTTGCATGTGCTTTTAAAAAATTAAACCATTTTTGGCACTTTGATCAGTGTTTTGTTGAAATCTAACTGATTTTTACTTGAGTTTGACACAAGTTGAGGTTTAAAATTGCTTTCATCTATAGACCTCCCCTTTCTATGAATAACCCATAGAGCCAGTCAACCCAGTATCACCATTCAGCTTGTCAGTTTTGCCTTCTGCTACTTGGGCATAAAATCTAATGGTCCCCATTCATTACTTAAGATCAAGATCTTTGAATATGGTAAGACCTTGAGGGGGTCTTTAGCCTGGTTTTGCCCTGCACTAGCTACATGACCTTGGGCAAATTACTTCCCTTTCTTTGCGCTTCAATCATCAAATGTGAAATCGGTTATTACTTCCTCTGTGATAAGTGCTCTTGTGGGTACAAAGATTACCAAAATAAGATCCCATGATCAATTAATTTATATTCTAAATGGAAGAAGAAGACAAAGACACAAATAAGTACATTGAGTAGTGAGTTCATGAGAGATCTACGAAGGGCCATGGGGGCATTAAAGAAGGAGAGATTACTTCTCTGGGGAAGAGGGTTATCTGGAGGCCTCCTTGAAGAAGGTGATATTTAATGAAGAGTTTGATTCAACAGGCAGCAGTAAAAATAAGAAGAAATCAGCAATAACAACAGCAACAGCAGCTAACACTTTTAGAATGTCTCCTGCAAGCCAGACCCTATGCTGAGCAGGTGACTTGTACAATGTCACTCAACCCTTCCCACTGCCCCATGACTTAGGTATCATTAGCATATTTTATTTACAAGGCTGAGAGAGGTTCAATAACTTGCTGAAGAACACACATCTTGTAAGGTTGTGCCTAGATTTCAATCCAGAGCTTGTGTTCCTAACCACCGGGGATATACTGCTTCCAGATAGTTGGAAGGGGCGTGACAATAGAACCAGTAGGAAGAGTTTATACACACACAAAAGAGGGCTGCAACAGTGTTCAAGGACAACTGGGTACTTATGTTTGGTTGCAGGAATGCATGAGAGAAGGGCAGGAGTAGGAGATAAGGATGAGAACATAAGCTGAAGTCCCCATAGGGAGAGATGGCCTTTAGGAGCTCTGCAATCAGAGTAAGTCACACAGTCAGAGATGTGCTTCAGGAAGACGGATTTGGAAAGGAAGGTCACTAAGGCTGAACTGAACAGACTTTGGACTGGTTGGATTCAGGGGAAAGGAAGGTCACTAAGGCTGAACTGAACGGACTTTGGACTGGTTGGATTCAGGGAGATGAAGGTGAGGCATGATTGCCAAGTTTCCATAAGGAGACAATGTGGAGGAAAGCATGTTAATAATTAGCAACTGCCAATCAGATGTAAGATTTCTCTTTTCACTCATGCTCAAGTTGTGTAAGAATAGGGGTTCACCATGCTTTTCTCTCACTAAAGAATATTCAGATTCCCCCAGAAAATCTCCCTCAGGGAACAGGGTGGCAGCAGGGACACCTTCTGATGTCCTTTCTAAAATCATACGTCCTTGCAGTTTCCTAAGCCACAAGCACAACACACATAATGGTAACTGAGTTCTTCATCCCTTCACATCCCTGTCAAGAAGAGGGTTAGAGGTAAAACAGAAAGGTACACAGCTAAGGGCCAGTTTGAAACACATCCTAGTCACTTTCAATTTACATTATTTTGGACCAAGTCACTGATCTCTGTGCACCAAATTATCTCGTTAAATCCTCTTAACCACTCCAGGAGGCATAGTTAATCCCATTTTGCAGGTGCAATAAACTGAAGCTCAAAAAAATTAAGTAAATTACCCAGTGGAAGGGCTGGGGTGTGAACTCACATCTGTCATGCTCAAAAGACTAGGGGTTATCAGATCACTAAAGTCTTTAAAAAGGTAACATTAATTTATTTGTAGTACTGACAGTCTCTATTTTAAGTACTCTAAAGTATGTGTAGCTTCTCAAGTGACCTTCCAATACTTCTTAATCTTATAACGCAGAAGTTTCTAGAACAATTTTTCCAAGCATCTTAGGTTTTGCTGAAAGAGGCTCTTGCATAATTCCAATCCTTGCAAAACTCTCTTAATGATGTTATTTTATACCATAGGCATTGTGATTGGCCTGAGTCAGCCATTTTTTTTTTTTTTTTACTTTTGATTTTTTTCTCCCCCTACCCCATTCTTTTCCAGTCAATATTCATTTTAAATGCAAGAAGTCAGCCTCGTTTTTAGCTGATGAGGATGGTTGTTCACATACCTTTCAGGTGTATAACTGACAAGTGTCCACTCAGGTGTGGGGCTGATTCTAAACAATCCCCTGAAATGTTCAAAGGAGAAAATGCAGGGGAAACCAGGAATTTGCTGAGCAATGGATTTGCTGATAGTTACAGCCAAAGTGGTTCCTAAACGTTGTTCTGAAAAGCTTGGTGATTAGAAAAGGTGAGATTGGCAGCCTTCAAGCATTTCCACTCCAGCCCCCTGTGTCTTCTTTACTAATTCTTTCATGGATGAGAGGAATCTGCCCACCTGGGGCAGCAAAAACCCCTCTTCCAGATGCAACTCTTCATCCAGCCCCAATCTCACAGCTCCTTTTCCCTCCTAGTGCACTCAGTAACCCTCTCTTTGTGGACAAAGTGCCTGCTTGGTGGCATTTTAATCCTAACCGCACGTTTGAATCACCTAGGAAGCTTTAAAGAATGTAAGTACCTGGGCCTCACTAATACTAGTTAAAATTGTGTTCATGGAGGCGGGTCCTGAGGTCCTCAGGTTACACTAATGTGTAACATGTTCAGATCTACCATTTTAGGGAGTCAGAGCTCTGGGCCAGGGTAATTCTGAAGAAGAAATGTTTGAGTAAAAGTTTGTCTTGAGGTCTCACTGTCATCCTTTTTCAAGAGTAAGACATGTTATTAAAAAAAAAAAAAAACCTTACATTTAATCAGGAGTTAATCTGATTTTCCAAAAAGCAGAAAGCAATACCCATTCTAATTTTGAAAACAAAGGAGAATCAAGCAGCAATGTGTATTAGGATCTCACCATGGTAGCTTTATTTTCTCCACTCCCCTTCTCTCCATCCCAACCAGGCTGTATATTTTTTTGAAAGAAGATGGCATCTCGCTCATCTCTGCATTCTTCAGGCAGTATTTGGCATAGGGTCTGGCACTGAGTAGATATTCAGTAAACGCCTATTAATGGAAGTGAATCTGTAATTTACTCTTTGCAACATATGTAGAAGCTTCTGCAACCATAGGCCCAGCCAAGGTGAGGCTCCTATTCCCTACACACTGTGCAGAGATGCAAATACTCCTCACAAAGCCACTTTCCCACAGCATCTTGCTGAACTTGACTTAGTTTCTCACAGACTGTATCCTTAACACCAGTTTCCATTATATGAATGCATGCCAATGATCCCTACAGAGATCAAACACCTGAAGCCTAGTCCAGGTTTGCTTAAAAAAAAAATAATAAAATAAACTTTTACATTTTAGAATAGTTTTAGATTTCCAGAAATGTCACAAAGAGATTACAAAGAGTTCCTGGATACTCCTTTCCCAGATTTCCCTATGGTTAACATCTTACATTACTGTGGTACATTTATCAAAATAAGGAATCGACACTGATACATTACTATTAACTAAACTCCATACTTCATTCAGATTTCACTAGTTTTCCTCTAATGACATTTTTCTGTGCCAGGATCTTATCTAAGACTTTATGTTACACTTAGTTGTCATGACTTCTTAGCCTCCTCTGGTCTGTGACGGTTTTTCTGACAAACAGATTCTTGTATTTGATGACCTTGACAGTTTTGGGAAAAGCTAGACAGGTTCTTTGTAGGACATCCTTCAATTTGGTTTTGTCTGACATTTTCCTTCATGGGGTCATGGATGGGTTGGGAGAGAAAGATGGCAGGGGTGAGGTACCTTTCTCATCACAGGATGGTGCCATTCCTTTCAGATCTTTGGGCTTTACTTTTGAGAGAACTATGCTGTAATGGTAGGTCTAGAGTCAGATGGCCTGATCCCACATGCTGTCTCTACTACCTACTCATGTGTAATGTCAGGCAAGTCCATTGTTCTCTCCAAGTCTGACTTGCTTTATTGGCAAGCTGGAGTAACAAATACATGTCGTATATATTTATAACATTCACCACAGTACCCAGCACATGGTTAAGTGTTAAAGACATGATAACTATTCTCACTATTTATCATTGTTAATCATTATCTTGATAAAATTTTCCCCATATTTTCTACATTGAATATGAGAGATGAACCAGGTAATATTTACAGCGCCTTTAAGTCATAATATTCTTAGATTATGGGTAAATGTATTCAGGTGTTTTGCATATTTTTTTAAAAATGGATTCATCACTGTGTGCTGTTTCACAATTCCCCAGTCTAATTTTCTAATTACCCTTTGTAACTGAAAGCTGACTTAGCAATTCTGCCAATACTAGTTTAATTGGGTTTCTCTATAGATCAGAAGCAGCTACAAAGTTTGAAAAAGCAGTAGACATAGAATGAGATGTGAGTTCAATCAGGAGATGGGAGTTGACATTATCAGTTGTTAAGTTAGTTTGGAGTGTGTTTCAGTTCTAGGGATGGGTTGACCTTGATTCAGCCAGGCTCCCTTGAATGAGTTCATCCCAATTAGACTGTAAATTATTTGAGAGAAAGTGGCATCTACCTCCATGGTAGATGAAGGGCTGAACCAAGGGTGTGACCTAGGATGATGAGTAGAAATGTGGCACGGCACAGTGGGAAAAAAGAGGCACCTTATGGAGCATTTAGCAAACCTAGTCTAACAGGCGAGAATCGTCTAGCATGGCTCCAGGGCTCTCCCTAAAGTATGGCTGGCAGTTCAACCTCAAGTTCGTAATCTACAAAGTGAGAATAAATAATTCCCAGCTTCTGGAATTACTGAGAGGCTCTAATGGGACCATATACTTGGAAAAGCATTATAAACGTGAAAAATGCTATTTAGATTTACTATTACTTGTGAATGTCTAGGATGGAAAAACAGTGAATAGTAAGTGGAAATGGGCTTATCATATTTACACAAGCAAATAGATTCTTCCTGTCTACAAAGATCAATGACATGGCTCAAGCATAAGCCTGGCAAAGGTGAGCTTTGCTCTCTGTAATGCTTAGGAAGTTTGAGTTTAGGAACTCTTATAAATCTTGAGGCCACTAGGGTAAACCTTGGAACAACTCAGTCAACCAATGGATGTACAGGAGTCTAGATTCAGTGGGTTGGGAATTAATGGGAAACTTGCTTCTCTCAGATAAGAGCCTCTGTTAATTAACATTTTAAATTTTAATGTGTCAATAATTTAGGAGCCTAGTTTGCTTAGGTTGTGGTTTGGTTTTTTCCCCCCTCCTATGAAGAATAATATTGCAGGGCAAAATCACTGAGCAGAGCATTTCTGCAAGTTCATTAGGAAGGTGAGAGGAGGTTAGTAGATTATCTTAACATAGCCATTTCTTTTGTTGCAGAGGCTGGTTCCTGATTTTTATTTTATGAGCTCAGGATGATGAATCTGATCCTAAAATCTGAGACACACGTCTTGAAATTGGGGCTATCTCAGAAAATAGAGGTAAATGGTAAATAAGAAGTTTTGTCATTCAATTATTGTCCAGGTTACTACGTTTAGACTGTACCTAAAATGAACCAATATAGTCACCTAGAAAGTGAAAATATCAATAAGCTCATTGTTTCATCTAGAGCAGGAGTTGGCTAACTATAGCCCGTAAGCTGAATCCAGCCCTCCTCCTATCTTCATAAATAAACATTTTATTGGAACAAAGCCATGCCCATTTGTAGGCATGCCCCCCATGGCTGCTTTCACACTGTTGTGGAGACAGAGATGGCATGACCCACAAACCCTAAAATATTTACTATCTGACCCTTTCATGAAAAAGTTTGTCAACACAAGATCTGGGATAATTTTAGGCAAACATTGTTTTATTTGAATTATTAAGTGTTCATTTTAATATGTATTAGAAAAAGATAAAACTGCCAATATGCAGTTTTGTTTTGTAGATTTTTGTTATTGTTGTGAGAACAAGTTAAATAAGATAAATAAGGAAAACTCTGAGTCAGTTTAAGGAAGAATACTACATAAATAATACAAAAAAAGGTCACAGTAAAATGTAAAACTCTAATATTTGAGAAACACAGACACATTGGGCAACAAACAATTTAATTTGTTTGATTTTTATAGTGAATTGACCTCTTTGGTTCCAAGAACATTGGCCTGAGAGGTTTTTAAAAAGTGTCTTTTTAACTTATCTCTAAGTCTAAAATAGTTTGGGCAGAAATTAATCAAGTAGCATTAATGGCTTCCCACTCCTACACATGAAGAAGAGACATAGATGAACACCTCATTTGTAGTAACACCGACATAAGCAAACCTGTTGTGGTGGGGGAGAAGAAACAAGAAAAGAATTTTTGAAGTAAAGCCTTAATTCTGGTCTTTGCTCACCAGAAAATGGTCTTGACTAACTGGAAAATTCCTTAAGGTGTGAAATCAGACCTTAAAGCTGTATGCTTTGTCATGTGATCATGAACAAAAGAACTCAAACTAATCTGGTTCTACCACCAGTGGACAAGTATGTAGGCTATAAAGAAAACCATGTACAGCCCCCACAATGTACCACCTTCAGCTCACTCTAGGCCCGTGTTTCTCTCAGAGTCGAATCTGCTCAAATTAACTACAGGACTTTCCAGGATCAGCATAGAGATAGAGGTTGCAATTTTGCCCAAATCTTTCTGACTATAGAACTCTTTTCTCATGGGGCATTTTGGGAAAGGCCTCTTTTAAGGATCTAGAGAAAAATGGACATAGATAGGCATCAATATGACTTGGGGTCTAGAATGTATTTTATTTTGACTTTTTTTTTTGGAATTCCTTTTCTTGTTTGCATCATCAGTCTAATGAGAAGTGAGTTTCATGGCAGCAGATGGTACAGCTTCCAAACGTGAGAGGATTTGTGCACAGAGAATACTTGGGAACTTTGAAAATCAGTCTGTGTTAAAACTTTTAGGAGACTAAATAGACATAGATACCAAAATCCTTAAATTTGTGCCTTATCTTGCATTATCTTCAGTCAGCAATTTCACTTTTACAAATTATCCTTCGGAAATAACCAGAGATATACGTATAAGGGGATTCCCTGTAGAGTGATTTATAATACTAAAAAATTAGAAACAATTTAAACGTTCAATAACGAATGATTGTTGAGAGGGCTTAAATATATTGGAATATTAAGTAGGCAATAAAAATCATAAGACTATAGAGTACTTATTGACATAGGAAGTTGTTTATAATATTTATAACATATGTAAGGGAAAGTACTATTAAATGGTATTAGTAGTATTCTACTTTTATACAACTATGCAAGTGAATAAACATGAAGAATATTAAAAAGACACAGGCAGTATAAATAGTGAGATTATTTTGGGTGGTGGAATTATGGGGAAAATATTCCTTAATTGTGCTTTTCTGTTTGCCAGTTATCCTGCATTGAGCTGATATCATTTAATTAGAAAAAAAGTTAGACACAATTACAGTAGAAAATCTTACAAAAACAGATTTCTCCTTATATCACTTTTTCCAAAAGGACCTACGACATGGAACATTTTGCAGATGTACTAGGTTACATACCGTTAGGACCAGAAAGGATTTTCTTCCAGGTGCTAGTATGGCCAAGGATGATACCAGAGCCCAGAGGTTTCGTGCTAAAAATTGCTCTTTGTGTTTGGTTCTGTTCAGAAACACGTCAATGTGAGGAATGACTGGGCCAGTATCTCAGGAAATGACCTCTGGTTTGTAATCCACATGGACAATTTCCCTGTAGCACATCAAAGCCCTGAGTCAGCTTGTCCTATAGATCTGCTCCCCCTATATATAGCTTAGATCTCCACAGTCTTGTCACTTCCTTCCTCTGTCCACATTTCACCCCGACATGACAATGCCAGAGGTAAAGTATTTGAGTAAGAGTCAAGCTGGAGAATGATGCAGTGTAGGCTAGGCATGGCATCCCAGTTGCTTCTGCATCAGATAGCTAGCCCTATCTTCACCTTGTTGGGTAAAACTAAACCAGCCAGCACAAATCTCTGTCCAGCGCATCTTTAAAGATTCTCCCAATGTCAAACATTATTTAAAGAAAGAAATTTGTGACCCTCCTGGATGGCACTGGCCTGAGGTGGTTTGCTATGAACTCACTATGTGACCTTAGATAAAAAGTATCCCTGTTCTAGACCTCAGTTTCCTTGCCTATTTAATGAGATGCCTTGATTCACTTTCTAATGTTTATTGAGTTTCCACTCTGGGGCACAAAGGTGCACAAGACAGACATATCCCTTGCCATAGTGGAGCTTACAATTTAGTGGAATAGACTGATAACATTTTAAAAAGCAAATCTAAAGTAGTGTGGAAGTATTCCACAGAGGAGAAATTATAGGGATTCCACTGAAACCAAAGGAGGGGCAGCTAGGCCAGACTCAGGGAGTCAAGGAACATCTTGGCACCAGTAATATCTGTGATGGTTAATACTCAGCATCAACTTTATTGGATTGAGGGATGCAAAGTGTTGTTCCTGGGTGTGTCTGTGAGGGCGTTGCCAAAGGAGATTAACATTTGAGTCAGTGGACTGTGAAAGGCAGATCCACCAGCAATCCGGGTGGGCATAATCTAATCAGCTGCCAGCGCAGCCAGGATAAAAGCAGGCAGATGAAGGTGAAAAAAAACTAAACAGGCTTAGTCTCCTGGCCTACATCTTTCTCCCATGATGGATGCTTTATGCCCTCGAACATCGAACTCCAAGTTCTTCAGCTTTGGGACTCTTGGACCTTTGACTGCAGAATGAAGGCTGTACTATTGGCTTCCCTACTTTTGAGGTTTGGGGACTCAGACTGGCTTCCTTGCTCCTCAGCTTGCAGATGGCCTATTGTGGGACCTCACCTTGTGATTGTGTGAGTCAATGCTCCTTAATAAATTCGTCTTTATATATACATCTATCCTATTAGTTCTGTCCCTCTAGAGAACCCTGACTAATACAACATCTGAAAAGTGACTTCGAGAAGACATACTGAAATATGAGTAAGAGTTAGTGAAAGAGGGTGATGGGAGGAAACAATTGCCTACCAAAGGCCCAGAAACAGGAGGGTAACTGATTAGTTCAACAGGTTAAAAGAAATGCATATGGTTAAAATGGAGGCTGCAAGAGGGTGTGGAGTGGGATGAAGGCAAGCCATGTCAAAGTTTAGATGGGTGCTGTCCAATAGGTACACAATGTGAGCCACGCATGTCATTTTAAATCTTCTAGTAGCCATATTTTAAAAGTACAATGAAACAACTGAAGCTAATTTTAATAATATATTCCAGTTAACCCAATTATCTAAAATATTATTTTAATATGTAATCAATATAAAATTATCAATAAGATATTGTACAACTTTTTTTTCTACTAAATCTTTGAAATCTGATGTTTACATTTAAGCTTATCTATGTTCCAAATCATCACATCTTGAGTGCTCGGCAGCCTCATGTGTGGCTATTGCATTGGACCAAATAGGTTTAGACTTTATCCTTGGGATGACGCAAAGCCACCAAAGGGTGATAACAAGGGATGAGATGTGATGATCACCAGGCTGCTATGTAGATAGCGGATCTGAAGGGAAAATGTGAGAAGCAGGGAAACAGGGAAGGAGGATACTGAATAAATCTATAGAAAACATTTGGTTAATGGCAGGGAGAATAAATAGATCTCGATGGAGTCAAGAGATATTTCGGAAGAGATTTAAACATCTTGACATGCACATGAGCCCATGAAGCACTCAGACCCAAGAGTTAATTCACAAGGCATAATGATGTATTTATTTTTTCCCCTTTGACCTCTTCAAGCTGAAAGTCACAGACCTGGGTGAGAAGTCACGGAGGCAAGATTGGTTTCCTAGGAGCCGTGTAGCAAATAGTTTTGGTGAATGGTTTGTGGTGCTGTTTTGACCCTTTATAGTCTTTGGAGAGTGAGATAGAGGAATCATCAGACAGCCTGAGAGTGATTATCGCTTTTTTTCTCCTCTTTCCATCAGCTGACACATTGAATTTGTGAAGAGAGGAGGGGAAGAGGAGATAGGTGGAGAAAACTGCTTCTTAGGAGTGATTACAGCCACAGAGAGACTTGAAGAGACATCTTTGGACCCCGTATTTCTTTTGCCACCAGTGACTTCCAAATCAAATGAGTCCAATCTGCAGATCAAAATGAGATTTTTCTTATTGACTTCCCTGAAAGCTTAGCCGGCTCTCTGCAAATCGAGTCATGTGTATCCTGCATCCTCATCAACCATTGCCGATTGCAGGGATGTCGGAACTGGGCCAAGATTGGCAAATATGTCACTGATGCATGAGGCTAGGGAAAATCCAGCTCTTATTGGCCTGGCAGTGCTGACCTGGTTTGTCCATAAATGAAGAGCAAATGCAATTTGCAAAACACATAGAACTGATAAGGGATTACAACAAGGCGGGATTCAAGCTGCTTTTCAAAGAGCAGGCCCTCTTGAAAAGGGGACAAAGCCGATTTCAAGATTGAAATCGGACAGTGTTTCTTAAAGCGTGCTCTGTATGCCATCTTTATCATAGTTACCTGGAGTTTATTTTAAAAATATGTATCTGGGTCTAACCCCAGGCCAGTTGAATTAGAGAGTCTGGGGGTAGGGCACGGGAAAACTCCACATTTAACAAGCCCCCGAGTGATTCTTGTGCACATTAAAGTCTAAGATGTCCTTGAAGAAGGAAAGTTTTTCCACTTGGGTATTGGAAAAAACACTGAATTTGGAGTCAGCCCACTTGATCCTTCATATGGACTCTGCTGTTAACTGGCTGGATGACCTCGTAGTGAAGGGGAAAGGAAACGGGATGTGAAATCAGAAGCAGGCATAGGCCTACCTCTCACAGAAGAGCTGTGTAATGACAGTTAATAGCTAAGCGAAGTCTCACCCTCACCACCTGAAAATGCAGAGCTGGGCTCAGGTGACCTTGAAAGGTGTGGTAGCTCTGACGGTCTATTTCTTTAAATCACCTAACATCAGTTTCTTCATCTGAAAAATGGGAAGCTTATGTTCTGTTTTGGCTATGCTTTTTGGGGGATTCAATAAAACAATGTACATACATTTAAAAAATATGTATATACATTTAAAAAATATTTTTAAAGGTTGACACAATAAAGAGAAGTAGCATTAATTTATGATAGTTATCTCTACTTAGAGCAAGTTTGTCAAACCAATGCCCCAGGGACTACATGTGGCCCAGGATGGGGGCTTTGAATGCGGC
Organism: Nomascus leucogenys; assembly: GCF_006542625.1. Lineage (NCBI taxonomy): Eukaryota > Metazoa > Chordata > Mammalia > Primates > Hylobatidae > Nomascus > Nomascus leucogenys. The sequence continues at coordinate 20,393,049 of NC_044382.1, forward strand.
CCAATGAAATTCATAAACTTTCTTAAAACATTATGAGATTTTTTTTTTTTGCTATTTTCTTTTTTTACCTCATCAGCTATTGTTAATATTAGTGTATTTTATGTGTGGCCCAGGGAAGCCAAAAGATTGAACACCCCTGACTTAGAGTATTATTTGTCATAAGACTTCCCACACTGATAAAGTCTCCTTGAAAGCATATATTTTTTTTTTTTAGCAACACTGAAATCAAGGCGCATTTTACTTTTATGGCATCTTCCAATTACAATAGGCAACAATATTTCTTCCTTATTGCCACACAAAATAATGGTGCATCTTACAATTCATGGTATCTTAGATTCTGTTAAATACAATGAATGTTTTACAGATTTGGGGGTATGTGTTAGCGATACACAGGTTCATATGGAATTATGTTCTTCTCATAGCTTTCATACATTAATTTTTCCAGTAGCGCTACCTGCTAAGTATCAGAAGTTTTCATTGTATTCCGTTTCTTCTCCTTCTTCTCCTTCTCCTTCTTCTTCTTCTTCTTCTTCTTCTTCTTCTTCTTCTTCTTCTTCTTCTTTCTTCTTCTTCTTCTTCTTTCTTCTTCTTCTTCTTTTTTATTATACTTTAAGTTCTAGGGTACATATTTTTGTTTGTTTGTTTGTTTTTTTACAAAGCACAATAGCAAGTACAAAGGGATTTTGTGTTTGTTTTCTATAGCTCACATAGTGTGAAATGGGCCATGTTAACCTCTACTGATCCTCTGTTTAACACTACCACCTGCCTTGGAGAGCATAAGAGAGTCACTTTGTAATACTCCAGGTTTTCTTTCCAAATATTTAGAAACAGCCCTTATTAATGGCTATACCTTAACTTGGCATTCAAGTCTATCAATAATTTGGCCACTGTCTTCTTATACCTACCCAACACTAGCAAAATTTGATTATTTGATGACATACTTTATATTCTCCTAACTTCACAACTTTGTGCTTTTTTGTGCCATATCCTTGCTCTGAAATGTCCCCTTTATCACCAATATCTGCCTAACAGATTCCTACCTGTAAAAATATTTCAACTATTCAGGAGGCTGAGGCAGGAGGATCTCTTGAGGCCATAAGTTCAAGTCCTGCCCAAAGAACATAAAAAGACCTTCTCTCTTTAATTAAAAAAAAATCATGGATACATGCAAATATTTAGCTTCAAGAATGTTGACTTTGCTGCTGTAATAAAAGCAAAAGCAAATATGCAAACAAAAATGGGACATGACATAAATGTCCAACATTAGGGGATTGATTACACAGGTGCAATTGTACAATAGAATACTACATGCCAATTCGTGTGTTGTTTTAAAGAATGTTGAAAGGCATGGAATGATTGTCATGATATACTATTAAGTAAAAGAGAAAAGTAAGTACCATTATAAAAAATCTTCTATAGATAAAACATAAATAAAAACAGATGAGAGAAGGATACACACTGTTGGTTAGGATCTAATTTTTTATCATGTCATAGGGTGATATGGTTTGGTTCTGCATCCCCACCCAAATCTCACCTTAAATTGTAATAATCCCCACGTTGTCAAGGGCAGGTAGAGATAATTGAATCATGGGAGCAGTTTCCCCTATGCTGTTCTCATGATAGTAAGTGAGTGCTCATGGGATCTGATAGTTTTATAAGGGACTTCCCTCACTTCACTCTGCACTTCTCTCTCCTGCTGCCATGTGAAGAAGGACATGTTTGCTTCCCCTTCCGCCATGATGGTAAGTTTCCTGAGGCTTCCCCAGTCATGGGGAACTGTGAGTCAATTAAATCACTTTCCTTTATAAATTACCAGTCTCAGGCAGTTCTTTATAGCAGCATGAGAACAGACTAATATATAAGGAGTTTATTATAAGGCCACACAGAAGAAAGGAAAAGCAGGGAAGTTCTTGGAACCAACATGGAGATCTCACAGAGAACACAACATCCTACACACTATTCAAAATTGCAATATTGTTACAGTCACATAATGCAACTTCTCTCAGCTTCTGCTTCCCTCTCAGCTTTTTTTTTTTATTTCCCGGTATATGTCTCAAATTCCAAATATGAGTAAGAGGGTCTGATTCACTCACTTAGTCATCACCTCATACAGAGCCCCTGCACTGGACAAACCTCTCAGGCCAGGCTACTTCATGGCCAGTGGGCTACTCAGCCCATACACTGGTGCCTTTGGCCTTGATCCAATCAGTTGTGTGCAGGGTGGCATGATTGCATGACAGAACATGGAATTGTAGAGGTCAGCAAGTGCTGAGACTGCTCCTCTGAAATGGGGCTGAAAGCAGGGCAAGCACTCCACGACTCATACACATTCTTTTCCAGTACATTCATCAAAATAATATTTGTGGTTATGACTGAAGGATGGGGGAAAAACAAATTCATTACAGTTGGATTTGGCTCCATGCGATGGAAAACCCCAAATTACAATGGTTTCAACACAGGAGGGTTTATTCTCTCAAGTGGAAGAAGTCTGGGATGGCAACTCACAAAGTCATTAGAAATTCAAGTGCATTCTAACTGCCTGCTCTTCATCATAGCACATAGTATGGAAGTCATTATTTATGTTCACTAATACTCTTTTTCTTCCCTCGTTTTGGGAACATGATAGGACTTCACTTCCTTCCCCTTTGAATGTTGGTGTGTCATGTGACTTGCTTTGAAAAATGAACTATAAAGGGAAGTAACATGAATCGCTTCTAAGCAGAAGCTGTAAGAGTCAATGCACAATCCATTATACATCCTTCCACCTACTACTGTGATTTTGAAAGCACATGTTGAGAGAAAGCTGCCATCAGCCTGGGTGATGGAGTGACTCTAGTTAACACAGGTTCTTTGTTGAAGTCTATTGGATATTTAGGTGAGGTAGAAATAGAATATCATTGAGGTTAGGGGACTGTTTGTTATTATAGCATAACCTGGTCCATTCTGACTAAATACATATAGGCATCATCAAAATCACTTCCTGATCCACCCTGGCTGCTAGAGATTTAGCCATCACCTTCATGTCCCATCAAGAAGGAAAACTATAGAAGGGCAAAAGGGCCAAACTTCCTAGTGAAGCCATCTCCCTTATGGAGTCTTCCTGGAAGTCTCATACAATGTTTTAACTTACATTGCTCAGAATTTAGTTACACAGCCAATGTATTGATAACTGGCTGCAAAGGGTTCTGGGTAATGTAGTCTTTTAGCAGCACATTGTTGCACTGAATGTAATTAAGGCTGAGTTTCTAAGAAGGAGGAAAAAAGATATTAGATAATCAACCAACACCATATGCCATAAAATATGATCCTCACTTTCTTCTTTTATTTATATTTTCTTAATTTCTTAAATAAAAACTTTCATAATTTCATATAAGAAAAAAAGTTATTGGGACCCTCTTATTTATTCATCAGGACAGCTCAAAGTCTCTCTTAATCACCCCCATAGAAGCCCAGTCTTTCCCCTCTAAGTTCTCCCTAAATCTCATATGCCCCACCCTTCATTTTCTGATCACATTTGCCATCATTTCATAGTTTCATACCTACCCTAAAATAGATCCCCTGAGGGCAGGGCTCAGCTCTTATTTCCTTCAGTCTTCTAAGATTCATTTCATATATGGTAGATGTTCTATATTGGAAGGAGGAAGGACAAAAGGCTATTTCTCAACTGTCATTTATTTTTATTTTAAAATCCCAAATTGGAAGCAGAATTAGCTAATACTTTCTCCAGAGTAAGTACATTAAGGAAGTGCCTAAGTGCAAAGCACCACGTTCCTGTCCTGGTCAGAGTTCTGACAGTAAACCAGCTCCACAGACATTTAAGAGGGGCAACAATGTGACTTCCATGGAAACATGGACAGGTCAAATCTAGGTATGTTTGAACTTAAGAGACATATGGACAGATTGTTCTGGCAGCTGACCGTCATGAAGACTAGCACAGGAATGTCATCCAGAGGATGCCAGAGCCTCCCTCCACACTGCCCATGCCTCCTGGCCACCTTGTATGTGAAACCTTTTTAGAATAAACTGCATGATAGCATTTAGTAACTAAAGTCCCTGAAATTGTATCCAAGTAAATTTCATACAAAATTTCAATCTACAGCAGAGTATTGTGGGAAGAACTTGATGTACTGGCATTACCCTCTAGGCGAAAGTGTTTTAAATAAGTAAGAGGAGACTGAAAAAAGTCCCACATAATTGGGGCAGGAAAGAGGATCCTTATTCTAGAATGGCAGTCCAAAATAACAAATTGAAGAGCTATCACCCTGAGTACTTGTTATATGTGCTATGCACCAGGCACTAAGCTAAGCACTTTATATATATTGCTCATTTTATTCCTACAATGTCCCCATATGACTGGTAGTATTTTAACTCCTATTTCTAAAAATCAAGCTAACAAAAGAGCTCAGGGCTTTTAGGAGATCAGTTATAGTAATGGTGCCGATTAAAAGCCCCCATAGGCACATTCTTTGGTGACTTTGTGGCTCCTCTTATCAAGGGATTGAGCCTATTTTCCATTTCTTGGATCAAGGCTGGTTTCATAATTGCTTTGGACAAAACAGTTTCATAGAAGCAACAGTTCTGAGCTCTGAGAACAGTGCTAGTTCTGAGTCTATATCTTGAGAGGGCTTGCATGCTTCTCTTGCCTCTCTTAAAACTTTGCTACTGCATGTAAAAAGCCTGGGCAAGCCTGCTATATTGTGGAGGCTCATGGAGCAGAGATGAGTCATACTAGCTGGGATCATCTTCAACCAGCCAGCCCCCAGCTGACTCACCAGCTGACCACAGAAGTATAAGGGAGCCCAGCCAGGTTCAGTAGAACCACCCAGCCAACCCCTAGACTCTTGAGCAAAAATAAATGTGTATTGCTGTATGCCACTGAGGTGTTGAAGTTGTTTGTTAAGCAATATTATTGTGGCACTAGAAAACTGGTAAAGGGATAAATAAGTAAATTCCTCAGGGTCACCTACCTAGTAAATGGCAGAGCTAAGGTTTGAACCAAGTGTGTCTAACTTCAGAACCTGCCATGTGTGCAGAAGACTCGAGAAAGAAAAAACCCCTCGCAATATGAAAAGTTCCTCAGGATCTCCAGTCTCCTAGTCAGAGGCCCTGTGTTCCAAGCTGGGGTCTCTGTTAAGTAGTCCAGGCCTCTGGACCTTGGTTTCTTTATCTTTAAAATGGGCATAATAAATATTTATTTTAACAAGATTCCTGTTAGCATCCAATGAGTTACCTGACGTGAAAGCATTTCACAAATGGCTATGTAGATGCCGACTGGGTTAATGATCAGGCACATCATCCTCTCTACCCCTGCCAATACTCAACTACCCAGGGCATCTCTGCCTGGAAGAGGCTTTGCCTGGAAGTCCTCCACACTTCTCCACTTGTATTAATTATGAAGTGTGGGTGTGCCTGTGGAGGAGAGGGTGTGGATGGTTTGTCTTTGCAGCAGTCCCACTGCTGTTAGCAGGAAAGCTTTAGCTGAGTTTGAAATGGGATAAAAAGGGAGAGAAAAAAACAACCAATAGCTAAAGCTGCTATCAAACTCACAGAGGCCCTTAATGGTGATTTAATGCTGGAAGATCTAGCTTGCCACAAGACTGTGACAGGACTGTATTTTTTTCTGTCAGGGTTAGGTGAGTGGTAGTGTGGCCGCATTTAAAGGCGACAGAGAGGGGTTGGTGGAAGGGGCATTAATCATGTACCTTGGAGCATGGTCTGGACTATGAGCAGAATTAAAGGGACAGGGTGACCAGGAGATGACTGAGGAATGATGCTTGGGGCTGAATATTATCAAGGAAACACAAAAAGGAGGGCAGATCCACCCCTTGCCTGCACTTACTCCTCTCATTTTTATACCTAAGATCCTCGTCCCTGCATCCCTCACATTCGTTCCAGCAAAGCCTTTACAGAGGCAATTTAGTGTCCCTGGTGGTTCCAGATGTGGTCTCAGCATGCAAAAGATCAGGATTCAGAAGCACCACATGCACACCTTACAGTGTCTAGTTAACTCTTCCTTTCACCTTTTGCACATCTAAATACTTTTGAAAAACATACTCAGATTTAATATTTAACCCCAGAAACTACCCAGTACTGTGCACATACCAGCATGCATTTGTTCATTCACTTATCAAACACTATTTGCACTGCCTATTATGTGCCAGGCACTGTGCTAGGCCCAGGGGATGCAAAATTGAGTGACATATGGTACCTGCCCTCAAGGAGAACCCAGCCCATCAGAGAAGCGTAATTGGAGGAGAAGGCTTATCTGAACTTGGAAAATCAGAAACTGTTTCCTGGAGGAAGTAGCATCTGAGCTGAGGCATGCAGGATGAGGGGGCTGACAAGCATGCACAGGCACAGAGGTAAGAAGCAGCATGGTGTGTGGGGAAATGGGTGTAGCTGGAAACACAGGGAAGAGAACCAAGGGGCTGGAGAAGAGTCTGAAAGGTAGGCAGGACTCAGTCACGGTGGACAGGTGGGAGCTTGTAAGCCAATTAGAGGAGTCGGTAGGTGGTGTGAGACCAGCAAGGGCTTAAGCAGAGAGGTATTATGGTTTAGTTTTCTCCACCTCTACGACTGGCACCCCCTAGTTGCTTCTGCCAAAAACCTAAGTCAACCTTGTACTTACCCACCTCTCTCCTTTCTCTGCATAGCCAATCCATAAGAAAATCCTATACATTCTTCCCCTAGTACACAGCCACGGGTCTTCACCTCACTGCCCCCATAGCTCCCAAAGCCATCTCCTAAGAGCTCCCTACTGCCACCCTGGCGTATCCCTGTTCTCCCCTGAAGACAAAGTCCTCTTTTCTAAACATAAATCAGAATGAATCTCTTTTCTGCTGAAAACTTCCCAAGGGCTTCCTGAGGGCTAAAATCCCAGCATCTATCTCCTTGTGCTCCACAGGGCCTTATGTAATCTGGCCTCTGTCCACCCCTTTGGCCTCCATTCCCTAAACCCGGGCTCACCCACCCCGCCCTGGCCATGTGGAAGCCCCCGCCGCTCCTTCAATAACGGGCACTCAGGCCCAACTCACATCTCACCGCCTTTGCCCTGATCGTCCTCTGCTTGGTGCTCCTCTATCTCACATCATCCCATGATTCACTCTCAGTTTATTCAGATCTGTGATTAAATGTCTCCCTTTCAGAGTAGGTTTGTCCAGGCTCACTAAAATACCCAACCACTACCCCAAGCCCCACCATCCATTTCTGTCTCTTATTCTGCTTTACTTTGGGAGGCTGAGGTGAGTGGATCACTTGAGGTCAGAAGTTCAAGACCAGCCTGGCCAACATGGTGAAACCCCCTGTCTACCAAAAACGCAAAAATTAGCCAGCATAGTGGCGGGCGCCTGTAATCCAAGCTACTCAGGAGGCTGAGGCAGGAGAATTGCTTAAACCCAGGAGGCGGAAGTTGCAGTAAGCTGAGCCTGCGACACTGCACTCCAGCCTGGGCGACAGAGCGAGACTCCATCTCAAAAAACAAAAAACAAACAAACAAAAAAACACTTATCCAACCTTAAATTGCATTGCTTGTGTATTTGTTAATCTCTTATTCTCTGTCTTCCCCTCTAAAATGTTCCATGAGCTAAGACAAATATGTCTATCTCGTTCACCGCCACATCCCCATCCTTTAGAACCATGGTCTCAGCTCATAAAAGGTACTTAAAAAAAAAAAAAAAGTTTGTTGAGGTGGAGCATATAGGAAATGAGGAAATGAGCATGTTTAAGGTAAGATGATGAATCCCCTTTTGGAATGGTTGTGGTATCTAAAATCCAGGATCCATAGCTAAATTCAAATTTTTCTTTACTCTTCTGCACCCACACCTCTCCCTCACACAAACCCAGATCCTGAGACCACTTTCTAAGGTCTTTAAAAAGTAGTATTTCACCTCTCCGAATCCCATCTGTAAAACAGGAGTAATGAGACTTCCTTAAAAGGTAGCTGTGAGGAGCCAATGAAAGAATATCAGTGAGATTTACTCTACAGGCCTGATGACAGATTTAGACTCCAGGAGATCATCACAGGATATTTTAATTTGATGGATACATAATTATTATTATGCTATATTCTGATATTTAATATTTATTTGAATTTAATGTTTTTTTCTACTAGACTATAAAGACTAATTCTTATTCTTTTTATGCTTCCTCATTTCCCTACCCCAGTGGCTAGCACAGTGTTTACTGTTTATTTCACAGAAAACAAAGAGCTTCTGCTCCAGAATCAGGAGCACTCGGGGATTTTTGGCTTTGTTAAGAGCCATGACCCAGCAGGACACACTGATTCTCTGACTGCCCCATCTCCAGGATCCGATTAATCCTCCCCAACTCCCTGATCTCCTATTCCCAGACCTCTCTGCTCCTGACCACAAAAGTTACTGAATCCTTCATCTCAGTCACTACTTCCTAGAACATGTGCTTATAAGGACATGCATGTCTCTCTCTCTCTCTCTCTCTATACTGACATGGTCCTAGGCTGAGGTCAAAATCAGACACACTTCTCTCTTCCAATGTTATACACACACACACACACACACACACACACACACACACTTTTCTTATTCCAATATATCCTTTTGAAAAAATTAAAGCAAAGCTGTATATGCTATGTGAATGTTGATTTTTTTAAGATGTAATAGAGCTGGTAAATCATTCCTTTTTGTGACTTGGGCAGAAGTCAAATGGGCAGAAGGCATTCTTTTTCATAGGTGCATATCTTTCATGGTAAGCCATCCCTGAGTTTACTAAACAGATTTTCTACCAATTAGCATTTTGATTATTTCTTAGTTTTTGCTATTCAAAATTCACTGTATACATAGATGGGCATAACCGTAGGATGGATTCATACAAGAAGACTGGCAATTGTAGGTATGCTGGAAATTTGGGTTTCTATTGCCAAAAACATGGCACCAATTTAAATTCCAAACAATAGTATATGAGTGGCTAGCTTTCCAGTATTATCAAATTTTTTATAACTTTGCAAATCTGCTAAGTGAAAAACAAAATCTCATTTTTGAGAATTTCTACCTTTTTTGTGAGGAAAGCTGAGCATCCTTTTATATATTAATACTGTTAATACTGCTTTTATTTGGACTAGTTCATATTATTGGCTCATTTTTCTTTTGGGTTGTTAATTTTGTTTTCCGATTTGCCAGCAATCTGAAAAATTAAGAAAATTAGTCCTTTATCTGCCATATCTGTTACGAATCTTTTTCTAATTTAGTATTGATTATTTACAGTATTTTTTTCCATGCAGAACTTCAAACATTTTAGATAGTCAAATCTGTCAGTCTTTTTTATGGCATTTGGGTTTTGTTTCTTCTTTAGAAAGCTCTTTTGTATGTCAAGATCACAAAAGGATTTCGTCACATTTCCTTTTAGTGATTTGTACGGTTTCTGCTAATTTTTTTTACATTTAATTCATTAATCCATGTGGAGCTTTGCATTACTTTTCTATTACTGCATAACAAGTTATCACAAACTTAGCAGCTTAAACTGATGTACATATATTATCTCACAGTTTCTGTTGATCAAGAGTCTGGCCATAGCTTAACTAGGGCCTCTTCTTAGGGTTTCACAGGCTGTGACCAAGGTGATGGCCAGAACTGTGTTCTCATCAGAGGCTCAACTGGGGAAGGATCCACTTCCAAGCTCCCTCACTTTGTTGCCTGAATTCATTTTCTGATGCTGTAAGATTTATGGCATCTTGCCTTATCAAAGCCAATAAAGGAGAGAAGGAGGAAGGGAGGAAGGAAAAAAGAGAGAGAAAGGTGAGACTCTAGAAAAATAGGCATTACACTTTTACATAATCACATACATGTGATCACTTACAACCCATAATCTTTGCCACATTCCAGTGGTTAGAAACAAGTCTCTGGTCCTGCCCACACTCAAAAGGGTTACACAAAGGTATGAATACCAGGAGGTGGGAATCATAGGGACTGCTTTATAGACTGTCACTCACAAATTTATTTTGGTAGAAGGAATAAGGTAGGGATATAAATTTTTAGATGGTTAGCCAGATGTCTCAGTATCACTTATCAGATTATCTAACTTTCCCATACTGATTAGAGATTTTACTTCTGTTTAAGACAGAGACTTAAATGTCACAAACTAGGTAATTTCACCTTCTTCTCTCATTTCATATACACATCTGTGATACCAGAAATGCAGTTTGTCAATCTCATATTCAGCTTATTTGGCATAAAAAGAATATATATTCCCAGAGACAATCATTGTTATCAGTTTCTGTCACATTCATATAGATATAATATATAGTCTTTAGTCATATTTATATCTACATACATATCTAGCTATAAATTAAGGTTGAGGGAAAGAAAATGAAGAGAGGTCATTCATTATCTCATTCCCTTCCTCGCAAGAGGTGCATATTCCCAGCAGGGCCCAGACAACCTCTGGTAAATTCAAGCATTTGTTAGAAAACACTAAATCAGTCAGCTTAGTCAAGAGCTTACACAAGTTATGCTCACAAATGAGCCAAACTCAGGAGCAAAATGGGGAAGTGGCTAAACAACAGGTAGGCCAGAAATACCTCTGAGGAGATGAGCACATTTTAAAGAAGAGGGCATAGATAAAAAGGGATGGAGAGTCTGGTAGGAAAACCGCTGCTAGTAAATCCTATGTATGTATGTGAACTACCACAATATTCACTTGTGCCTTTGTGATTAGGATCCTGTTATGTTTGGTAAAGTTAATACTTTCTGTGACCACTTTACATTTCATACTGGAGTCTGTGACCACCCATTATAAACAATGTCATTGTCTTTTAGAAGCAGGTGATGGAAAGAGGATGAAGCATGTTCTAGCCACGAGATTCCCTGAAAAAATGTCCATCATCTCTATTGTTATGACAACCCATTCCCACTATGCTACAACCTTTATGAAAGAGGCTGTTTGTGCCCGGTGAATTAGTGGAATTTTTGTAATATTACTTGTTGTTAAATTACATATATATGTGTATGTGTGTTTGTGTGTGTGTATATATATATTATATGTTTGTGTATATATATATAAAAAATGCAATAGTAGCATGCTATGCACAATTTTCTGCACTTTGATTTTTTCACAGTATGGAAAAATATATATATATAACACACACACATACACACACATATATATCATAGCATGGTTTCATATTAACACTGTACAACTGCCTAATATTTTTGCTTCATATTTTAATCGTTACATAATATTCATCAGAGGTAATATAATTTATGTAACCAGCCCCTATTAAAGGCCATTTGGTCTATTTCCTATCCTTTGCTTTTAGAATAATGCTTAATAAATGACTCCATACTTCACAACACAGTTTTAATTCATAATCCTTTTAGAGATTAATAAGAAATTATTTCTAAAAAAATTTATGTTGTTTCTATCATGGATTGCCATCTGTCAAAAAGCATTACTATACAACAATTATCAAACTGAGGTACAAAGAAGAGGTCCACACTGATAGTCACTGGCAGAAACTAACATATAAACATGTTGTATTTGGCCCACACCATTATTTTTCAAAGTGGAATGAATCGTCAGCATTAAAATCATCCAAGTGTTGATGTAGTTTAGAAATCACATCAAAATCAAGATGTAGGGTGTCTCTTGAATAACTATATACTTAGCATTTAGAGGTCAGACTATTCATGTAAATAATGAGAGGAAGTATTTGAGGATAAGACAATGGGGAGCAGTGGTGAGTGTGGGCTCACATTCTTGCACAATAGTAGTTGCTGGAGGGGCATAAGAGCTGCTCAACTCAGATGTGAATGGGCTTCCTCAGTCCACCACACAACCAAAATGGCGACCAAGGTTGCTCCATGTCTTCGAAGTTGTAACAGTTATCAGTTTTCATAACACATTCTGTATTTTCTCCTCCATAGCAGAGTCGAGAAAAAAAGTGAAATATTTTTTGTATTCAAATAAACTCGAAATAGTGGGGGGAAGAAAACTAGGTCCACACTCACCACCACTCCCTATTGCCTTATACTCAGATGATGCTTCTCTCATTTACAGGACTAGTCTGGCCTCTGAGTGCATTTGAGTTTCTAATTGCATACTTAAAGGAAACAGACCTTCCCCAAAGTCAAACAGTCCAAAAGCTGCCTGTTATTTCCCTTCTCTCTTTAGTAAATACTCCATCCATTTGTCACATTTTTTGATGTTTGGACTGGAAAGCATTGTTTGTTTTTTAATACCATTTCTTTAAAAAAAAAAATCCTGAGTCTGTCCAACAGACTTTACAGCTAAAGTAGCCAGTCCGTTGATTCTGGAGGAAGAGCAGCTGGCAAAACTAATCAATGTTGGGCATTTGCATTTTTTTTTCCTTTTTTATGGTCTCCCCTGGTGCTGGGAGATTGGTTTTCTGTGTTGGAAGGAGAGCATGGAGAGCAGCTGCTGTCTCCTGGTCTAGTGCATAGTAAAGAAGAGCGCGTGGTGCAGAATTCATCTACCAAATATCCCAACAGGTTAACCAGTTCTGGAGTGAGGAAGTCACAGCTCTTGCTTTTGAAGGTTCTTTGTATTGAGTATAAAAGATTCTGTGTTTCTGAGAATAAGAAATTTCTCTTCAATTTCACTCTATATACTCTAGGCAGCAAGATGATGCTTCTTAGACATGACGATCTCCTACTAACGAGGTATTGACAAGAAAAAAATTTAAATTCAAGAATGAACTTGAGAAAAATAAACATATGCATGCTCCTGAAAACAGGCGGCAATGTAATGTTCACTACAAGTTAGTAAGGGTTTTCTATCTTCCAGGTATTGTGCCTAGTGCTATGTGTGCAGTATCTCATTTAATTCTCTCAACACTGAAAGATAGGTGCTTATTAACCCTGCTTTATAGATGTAGAAACGGAAGATCAGAAAGGCACAGTGATTTCTGCAAGGGCTCTGAGTTTGTAAATGACAGAGCTGGGATTCATCTACGTCTTTCTGCCTCCCTTATACCCTCATCTAAATCCCTGGAAAGCTTCTTTTGTAGAGCAAGCATTCTACAAAGAGGTTTGCACTGGATTCTCAATGAGGACCACTGGGTGTATTCTCTTTGGAATCTATAATGCTGCTGACAATAATCATTCAGGAAGGAACCTTTTGATCCTATCCTTTCTGTAATGTAATTTTTTTTCCTTCCACATATTCTTCACAAGAAGCAAGCTATTGTTGGCCGCCTTCTCCTCAAACAACACACAGTTGAAGTAGCTACCCCATGACCTCACTTCTAGTTTGAAAGGTTTTTTTGTTTTATTGGCCACTTTTCTTCCTGGCACTTCTAAGCTCTCCTTGATGTCCTAAAAAGTTAAGTCACTACTCACTAGCACTCGCTGCTGACAGCACACCATTCACCGCAACTCCTTGGCAAGAGGTCAGAGAGCCACATGTAACTCAGGTCACCTGTCCTATAATCTGCGAAGCTGAAATTCAGGCTCTACATCTACTTCTGTCCAAAAAAGTATTTAGTTATACTATTGTTTTAATAATTTTTTTTAGTTTGCATACAATATTCACTCTGTGGCATACAGTTCTATGAATTTTAACAAATTCATGCCATTGTGTAAGAGTTTGGTAAGAAAACTACCACAATCAAGATACAGAATACTTCCTTCCTGCCCAAACTAGCTCCTAATTTTATCCCTTTGATGTCACCAGCCTCCAGCTCCTAACTCCTGCAGCCACTAGTAATTCTGTGTTCCCTATAAATATATCCTTTTCCATAATGCCATGTAAAATGTAATCATGCACTGGATCTAGCTTCTTTCACTCAGCCTATGCATTTGAGTGTGCTGAATTGTACAGCTCAAATGATATGTGTTGAAGGAGTTGAGAGCAGGAGAGCCATTAAGGAAACTTTCATGTTGGTTCAAATAGTCTAGCATGGAATTCTTAGAGAACATATTCCATTAGTTTAAGCTAATTATAAGCTTGCTGCCTGCTATTTGAGATTGCATTTGAAATTCGTCGATAGTTTTGTGTGTATCAGTAGTCTACTCCTTTTTACTGATGAGTAATATTCCACTGTATGGGTATTTCACAGATTGTTAATTTATGTACCATTGAGGGACATTTGTTTCCAGTTTTTGATGATGATGATTAAAGCTGCTATAAACCTTTTTGCACAGGGTTTTTGTATATAAGTTTTTATTTTATTTATGTAAATACCCAGGAATAGGATTTCTGGATCATATGGTAAATTTGTGTTTAATTTTATGAGAAACTGCCAATCTACTTTCCAAAGTGACTGTAACATTTTGCATTTTCAGTAGCAATAAATGAGAGTTCCAGTTGTTTTACATACTTGTCAGCACTTGATATTGGCAGGTTTCTTTTTTGTTTTTGTTTTGTTTAGCTATCCTAATAGGTGTCAATCTCACCATAGTTTTAATGCAATTCCCTAAATGACTAACATTGAGTATCTTTTTATGTGTTTATTTTCCGTCATATATCTTCTCTGGTGAAGTGTCTTTCAAATCTTTTGCTTATTTTAAAAACTGGGTTGTGTTTTCTAATGACACTTTTATAATTTAAAGACCAATTCATTTTAAGTTGATCTTCCTTTCAAATTTAAATATCCCAGAAAAATAACACATTAGGCTTCTGTGAATCACCAACTTCTCATTATAAATTAGTTTTATCCATTCACTCAAAAGACATAAGCACCTATTTGTAACTCTTTGTCTTGGTACTATGAATGTAAAAATAAGCAAACACAGTCCACTTTCAAAGAGACTTTGCTAGATACATAGGAGATGGCTTACCAGAATAACCACATATGACTATAGTAAAAGGTGGAATATAATTAATGCTCTGTGAGACTATATAAGCAAATTGTTAAGAGAGATTCCAGGGTGGGAGGGATGATATCTAGTTCAGTATTTGGCCTTGACTGATAGGTACTATTTTGAAAAACAGAAATATAAAGGTAGAAAAATATTTCAGGTAAAGAAACAACCTAAGAAAAGGTGAAGGACCTACAGCTAAAATTATACTTACTGGTGTAAACTGATTGCTTCTCCCTTAAAATTGGAAACAAGACAAGAATGTCTGCTCTTACAGTTTTTATTCAACATTACACTGGGGGTGTGAACCATAGAAATTAGACAAAAAAAAAAAATAAAAGTCATGCATAATGGAAAGAAAGATGTAAAACTACCTCTATTTGCATGTGACATGGTCTTCAGCATAGAAAAATCCTAAAAAGTTGACCAAAAAGGTATTAGAGTTAGTAAATGAGTTCAGTAAGGTTGCACGACACAAGATCAATACACAAAAATCAGTCAAATTTCCATACACTAGCAGTGAGCAATCCAAAAATAAAATTAATAAAATAATTCTGCTTATGTAGTATCAAAAAGAATAAAATGCTCATAAATAAATCGAACCAAATAAGTGAAAGATTTGTACACTGTGAACTATAAACTATTATTGAAATAAATTTAAGAACTAACTAAATGGAAAGATATCCACATTTATGGGTTGGAAGGTTTGATATGGTTAAAATGGAAATATTTCCAAAATTGATCTACAGATTTGTTAGGGCTCAGAACGCAATACCCCAAAGTATGGGGCCTTGGCATGCTGAGTACTTTTTAACTGAAGGAGATAGGACAGCCTCAAAAGCAAGAAGATCTCACCTTCTTCCACTTTCCTGCCTCTCATTCCTCTTTCTCCCCCAAGTCAAGTGATAAAACCTACAAAGATTACTGTCTGGGTTACCCCTGAAAGTAGCTGATAAGACCTTTCTAAAGCAGGTGTCCTACTCACCACCCAGAGGAAAGGAAAGTTACACAAAGAGGCCAAAAAGAATCTGAACAAATAAAACATGCAAAAAAATTGAGTTGGACTTCTGCTGCAAACTACATATAAAAATTAATTCAAAATGAACTATAAGGCCTGAATATGAAACTATAAAACTCTTAGAAGAAAACACAGGTATAAATCTCCATGACCTTGAGTTCGGCAATATTTCCTTAGGTATCACACTAAAAACACAAGCAAAAAGAGAAAAAAATTAGATGAAAAGGACTTCATCAAAATTATAAGATTTTATGCTTCAAAATATGCTTTCAAGGAAAGGAAAAGATAACCCACAGAAAATGAGAAGATTTTGCAAATCATACATTTGTTAAGGGACTTCTATCCACACTGAAAAACATTTTGGACAGTTCTTAAAGAATGAAACAGAAATACACCACATGATCCAGCAATTCCACTTCTAGGTATCTGCCCAAGAGAAATGGAAACCTATGATAACACAAGGCCTTCACATGAATGTTCACAGCAGCATTATTCATAACAGCCAAAAATGGAAACAATGTGAATGCCCATCAACAGATGAATAGATAAATGAAATATGACATATCCATACAATGGAATACTATTCAGCAATAAAAAGTAATGCATAATGATGCATGCTACAACATGGATAAATTTCCAAAACATTATGCTAAGTGAAAGAAGCCAGATATATTGTAGGATTTTATTTATATGAAACGGGGTTGGGAACAGAGTGTGAATGGGCATGATGGATCTCACTGGAGCACTGCAAATATAATGACCATGATTGCACAACCCACTAAAAGTCTTAGAAATCACTTAATTGCATACTTCAAATGAGTTAATTTTATATATAAAGTATACTTCAATGATATTTTTAAAAATTGCCCTTACAGAAGTAAACTTTAAATCAAGTTAGCAGACCTGGGCCGAGATATACGAAGCCATCTTCAGAAGGCAGAATGGCTCCCAGACCAGCAAGACTTGACTATAGTCAGACTAAATGTAGTAAGAAATCTATACAAATAATGTGTCATTGGAATGGGGGGAAGCGGGTGGTCACTCGTGGGACTGTAGATAAAGGGAAGAAATGGCCTTGGTTTATATGGGGATATTAGGGTTTCCACTACTCCTGGAATGAGGGCAGTGGTGGAGAGGAAGAGGGATGCTAAAAAGATAGCTAAGAGTTAGCTGAATGACTCCCCATGCACTGAGTCCAGGCACCAAGTTCTGGAAAGCAGTTGTTAGTTAGCTTTGCTGCAGGGTGATGATGCACTGACAGGCTAGTGCAAGTCCTTCCAGACTGTGGCCTTGTCCTTAGTAAATTAACAAGCTTAACATTCTTGGTACCACAGCAGTTTCTGTGGACCCTGTTAATGTTAACCTATCCCTGTAAAAACCAGGCTTCTGAGCTTATGGGGAAGAGAGCTGAGCTGGAACGTGGAGAGTGGTACGTTCCCCATAGCAGATGTCCCCAGAGAACAGCTCCAAATGATCAGAGACCTCTCCAGTTGGTATCTTCTTTCCTGATGTGTGTTCCTAAACTGTGGTTGGCATAGCCCAGCACAGGTCAGTAGAGCATTCTGGACAAGAATGTAAACTCTGGAATCAGAGCGCCTGGGTTCAAAGTCTGTGCTACTGCTTACCAAGGTGTGCAACATTGGGCAAGCTACTTAATCTTTCTTAGCTTCAACTTTCTCATCTATGAAACACAGATACTAAGAGTACCTACCTCACATGGCTGTTAAAAGGATTAAGTAAGATCATGTGAGAAAATTAGTGGATTTACCCTGCACATAGCAGGAACAGTCAGTGGAAAAAGGTGAGCACTTAGCACAGAGCTTGTCACAGGGTAAACACTCAAACACGAGCCATTATTCCCAAATTGGCGCTCTCACCATGTATTTCTGTTTTTTAATTGATTTTCTTACAATCAATGCATAACATTTCAGTCCATAATCAGAAAACAGTGTTATTCAAAAAATTTGAAATATGATTTGTGTTCCTCCAGGAGGGAAAATAGAGTAAGAAAAAGAGATGGAGGAAGGAAGAGGAAAAGAAGGAAGGATCCAAAGATGCAAATGTGGGACATTTTAGAAGAGCAGAATATTGCATTTCAGCCTTCCTGTCTGATATAAGCCATCTGGTGACTGCATTCAAAAGAGCCCTACCAAGATTATTTTCATGAAGTTATTTTGCCACTGTGTATTTCACACTTCATCTTGCAGGAGAATGGATGGATTTACTCGGCACGTAGCAGGGGACAGTCTGTGGAAAGAGGTGAGAAGGATAATCCAATAGCAAAAGTGAGGGGTGATGAAGAGTGAAAGGTAGCAACGTCCCCTTCTGCATATTCCTCTCTACTCTCTCAGTATTGGAATCTAAGTCTGAAGTTTTAGACAAGGCTCAGGGACAGCTTAAACTGTAGATGCAGTTCCCTTCTCTAGTCCCAAAGGCTCCCAGTCAGCCCTAGGCCTTGTGTAGGGAGCTTCCAAATGCCTACTCAAGGTTTAATTAATTTTCTGCAAAAAATGATTGGTTGACATGACAGCAATAAACATCAAATTCCATTAATTAATACTGAGACATCAGTGTCTGCACTGCTTCTCAATTACACATTCAGAGGCAGCCACGCTTATGCTAGCATCAATTTGGTTGTGAAGCCCAGTAAGGGCTGTTAAAATGGAAAGAGGACCAAGGGGAGGGAGGGATAGGGGGGTGGCATCTGTTCTTATGCAGAGATAATCAGCTTGGAAGAATTCACTCTCCAAAGCCCACTCCCCAGAGAAGGGTTTAAGAGACCTAGATGAAAGGATTTAAATTTGGTTGGGTGAGGCATTTTCATTTTGCTGATGGCCTGGAAGGGAACTATCAGCTTGATGAAAACAAAGCTTCCCTCGGGTTCTAAGACTTACTCTTCAAACTGGCTCCCCTCCCATTGTTCTTTCTTTCTTTCTTTTTTTCAGAGCAACAGTCATCTCCAATTTCATGTTAATTCAGAATAGAGTCAAAGGGGAACAAAAAGCAATCTTTGCTTCTTCCACTCAAGAAAAAACCCTAAAGGGACCACAGCTCCCATCAGGCACATGCTTTAGGGCCTGGAGACAAAGTAAAATGTTCTCATGCACACATGAAGGGTTAGGTCATGGAGATAAAGCAATGTGATTAAATCTTGATAGATTTTTGTTTTAAGAGTGAAAAGGAAAAAAAAAAACTGGCCTTGTTTGCCTGGTTACAAAGAGTGCTGTTGGTAATCCCTGGTAAATCAGCATCTTGATGAGCATATTTTCCCTCCCAGGATGAAGGCACCAAGGAAGAATCTATTTGAGGCCGTCTCCGGCCCATTCCCACATGGTGGCTCCATCCCTGCCCCTTCATAGGCTCTGCCCCCGGAAGCAGCAGTTTCATTATTCCAGAAATTTTATGATAAGTGTTTGTGACTTCAATTTAGAGATTATAAAAGTAAAACCCTAGCCCCACCCAGCCTCAGAGGGCAATAGGCAAAGTTGATCATTGTTACATTTCTCCCATACCTTTATAGGGAAGTATTATTCCCTTATTAATAAGTTAATGATCTTTTCCACTTTAAGGATGGAGAGACAAAGACCCAAAAAGTGAAGCAGTTTGCCCAAAGTCACTCTCCAGATGGGTTACAGGTCCCTAACAGATACTGAGTGTTCAGAACAAGGGAGCAACAGAAGGGGGTGGGCTGAAACAAGAACATGCTTACTGCATGCTCCAGCTGGGCCTGGAGGCTCCAGGTGCAGAGGCTGGTGGAGTTAAGATAGGGAGGACTCTTTATTATGATTTATTTCTGTCACCATGTTTCGAAAGGTTGGAAAGAAGGTGACTGGTCTAGACTAAAAAGTATGGAGCTGCACAGATAGAAATTAAATGGTAAAAGTTAGGATGTAATGATTTTGGATTCAGATGTCCTCTGGTTATAAAAAAAATAATGAAAAGAAAAGAAAAGGCCCAATCTGACACAAAGGATTGGACCTAATGCTGAGAAAGGAGTCAGAATATTTCATTCTATTCTCAGGCCCCATCACTAACTTGCAGAACAATCTTGATCACCTCGCTTAATCTCTCTGATCCACAATCTCCCTTTTGTTTGAGGATACTTGGTTAAACCTGCTCTGTTATTGGGGTTGGGATGGGATAAGAACCAAATGGCATTTGTTGAGCAGAAAACTCCACTCATTTAAAAAGACCTATACGTGGGGTGGAAGTTAGTTATCTACCACTTAGAGAATAATGGCTAAGGCGAATGAGCTTTTAATATGTCCCAGGCACTAGGCTAGATATTTGGCAAACTAGCCCATTCAATCTTCACAAATATCCTGTGAAGTAAGTACTAGCATTGCTCTAGGTTGCAAGATGAGGAAACTGAGGCTCAGAGATGTCAAGATACTTGCCTGAGAGTTGCACAACAAGTAGGTGGCTGAGCTAAGACTGAAAATAAAATTTGTCTAATTCTGGAGCTTGAGCACTCACACTCTAGGCCATTCTACATGGCAAAAGCACTCCAGTGTAATTCAGAAAAAGCCATCACTTCCCTCCATTGAACACTAGATGAAAAACATCAAATGGGAGCATACACTTGCAAAAAGAAAACAATTTCTGGCCCTAAACAACCTCCTATTTTCCCCAATCAGTACATTTTCAATCCCATGTCTCAGATGAGAGCCTACAGGGAAAGAAAGCAAGTAGAGAGGTTTGGGGCAGACACAGCCCTGAGACATCCTGAATGCTCTATGGATCAGCACGTGGCTCCTTCTGCTTGAGTTCATTCCAAACAAATCCATTAAAAGCACCATCTTAATGAATATTTTATACAGTTATGACATAGTGAGTCCCATTTAGGAGGGGCTCGTACTAAAGGCTGAGACAACGAACTACTCAAATAGCCAACTAATCAGCAAGGCCAACAGAAATCTGGTCGGGGGCACAATAGTTTCACAGAAAGAAAAAAAATGAAAGCCATATACCCTTTCCTTGCTGGTTTAAGATTAAAAAAAAAACCTCTACCTACCATGTTCAAACACTGCCAGCCATTAGGAAAAGTCAGCTGTTTGAGTAAGTCATTTGTTTTCCTTGGCCCCTTCATGGCTTCTGAAGAAAGTCAATGTACAATTTGCTTGTTTTTGTTAGATTAGGTTCTATCTTTGAGCTCTTAGTAAACATGCACATACTCACACTCAAACACACACACATGCCTTAACCTACTTCCCCTAGAAACAAACTGGAGGAAGGAGAGAATCCTCAGGGACAAATTCAGTGATACCCCAGGTGCTGTTTCCCTAAGTCTTGCCCCTGACACAGGAGAACCTGGTGTGATTCAAGGACTCTGGAGGAGAAAAACGCTGATCCTACAATCCAGAGAGCAAATCGGTGGCCTGGGTGTCAATGCACCCTGTGGATGGATTCTGTTTGTTCTGCCAGCCTTGACTTGCCTGCTGATTTTGTTGTTGTTGTTTTATTTGAGACACGGTTTGACTCTTTTTGCCCAGGCTGGAGTGCAATGGCACAATCTTGGCTCGCTGCAACCTCTGCCTCCCAGGTTCAAGTGATTCTCCTGCCTCAGCCTTCCAAGTAGCTGGGATTACAGATGCCCGTCACTATACCTGGCTAATTTTTTGTATTTTTAGTAGAGACAGGGTTTCTCCATGTTGGCCGGGCTGGTCTCAAACTCCTGACCTCAGGTAATCCACCCGTCTCGGCCTCCCAAAGTGCTGGGATTACGGGCGTGAGCCATTATGCCTGGGTTTGCCTACAGTTTTTAAGAAATTTTAATTCATTGTTAACATTTAAAAATGCAGAGCTTTCACAAACTTTGCTAGGTTTCCGAGTTCTCTTGAAAGATGAAGAGAGCTGAGTGACATCACAGAGCCTAATTTCTGTACAGCCACCAGTCAGGTGGAGCCAAGTTGTAGCTGGGAGAAGAGCTGGGATTCCCAGTTCCCAGCCTACACGGTGTTTCCCCAAACAGAAACACAGGATCCATTGGCATTTGTCACTACACTTGTGTGGCTGTTTTCCTTAGAGTTAAAAGGAGAGCAAGGTATTTTTTTATATCAACATCTCTATCTAATGTGGGAAAGTGAATGGCAGATTAGGATAGGCATGTATTTAAAGAAAAAGGAGAGGAAACCATAAGCCTAATTCTGTGTGGAATAAAGACTACGCATTTGTGTTTGGTTTAAAGTAAGGTTCTCACCTGGTCCCTGTGGGCATTTGAGATTGACACCCTGGTCTCAAGTTACTGAGGATGTCTGGAAATTGGTCTTTAGGCTCTGTTTTCATTCCCATAGTTCCAGGTGGCTTCCTTAGTACTTGGCCCATTGCCAGGCATATAGGAGATGTGCCGAAAAATAAAATGCATAATGAACTAAAATTACATTGCACCCTTTTCCCTTCTTCATTTGAACAGATTTCTGGGCACCACCTACCCCACGGTACCATCCTCCTTTCTTGCTGATTTAAGAATCCTTTTAGAGCCTTTTTTGCTGTCTATACAGCTTTATTTCAGGACCAATCAGACTGGAAAGAGCCTGATAATGGGATCACATAGAGACTTTAGTGACTGGTTTGATAAAGTATTCACTTAGAGACCAGCCAAACTTAGATTTAAATTCCAACTTTGCCACTCATTGTCTTAACCTGGGTTTCCCAAGAGCAGGGCCTGAGATAAAGATGTGTGTGGAGGCTTATTAAGGAATGTGATCCCTGGAATAAGGGGCGGGAAAGTGAAGAGGGAAGGAGGAAAAAGCAATGGAAGGAAGCCTGAACTGCTGCAGGCAATTGGTTAGCTCATACAGGAGCTTCCCAGGAGCCTTCTGGAATGTGTGTTGGATCCCTCGGCCAGCAACAATGGCCTTTACCAGCTCCTGCCCACAGCCCCAGGGTATATCAATATCCTCATGCAACCAAAGGAAGCCAGAGAAAGTGGCAAGGCCAAGAAGATGTGAGGTGCTGTGCAAAAGATGTCCTATGCAATGACCTTGGTCGAATTACTTCATGTCCTGAAAACCTCGGTTTCTCCATCTGTAAAAGGGGAAAACATTAGTGCTTCCGTTTTAGAGATGAAGGGAGGAGGTAATGAAATAATTCATGTAAAGCCTAATAAAATGCATAGCACATAGTACACGTTAATAAATGGCAATTTCTAATATTCTAAGAACTGTGCATCCTGGAGGACTTTATCTGATAGCTTACAGCAAAAATCAATGAAAGTGAACAATAGTAATTACAATCTCAGCATTCGCCTAACAAGAGATGGCAAACTGGCTGCTACTAAGCCAATTCTGTCTCATAAACGTGTTCTTTTGCACCCCTCCATGCTATATATATGTATATGACATATATGTATAACATATATTTTTAACAGAAATTGATTTTTTGCCAACACTTAGATTTCATAAAATTTCACATAAAATAAGATTTCTAGCTTAACCTTGAAAAATAGAAAGATTTGGCCCCACCGAGCTGGTATTCCCACAGCCAGCTAGAGTTGAGTAGTGGTGACCGTTTCAGATGGAGCACATCTTCTCCAATTATCCACCATCCCTCTGTGTCCACTTTACCCATTCAAAACCTGTCTGCCCCCATTTGAAACCCCTAGTCTGATCTTTAACCTAGAAAAGCAGGGTCCCTGGAAACTCAGCCAGGACCCAGGGACAGAAAATGCCTGGAAACAACAAGGCTTTGTTTTCCAGTAAGAAAGCAGAAGAGCCACCCGAGGGCCAGGGCCGTGGAACTCAATGTCCCTGTGATGGAGAGCTAAGTGGATCCTGCTGAGGTGAGAGTGTGTGGTTCCAGCGAGGCTGGCTATTACCAACCTGAGGCTGAGGTCACCCCAGCTGCTCCTGGTGCCTGCAACTCTGTTTATTTCATTCTGGTTCATACCAGAGATTTATTTTTATGAACAGTGAACATTTTTTGTAACATTCCCTCATTTAACCTTCATTATCAAAGTCTCTGCCCAAAGCCCATATAAGCACCATTATTGCCCATATAACATTTTCCAACACAAACCATTTAAGGCATTTTTTTCCATTTTTATTTATTTCTCTTCTGTTACATTTCATTTGAAATGTGCATGGGGGAGAATGTGTCTTGTTTTTATGTTGTCTCATACAGACCATAAGCCCTAATGGTGGGAGCTGCCTATTTTGGAGGTTAATAAGCAATGGGGACATTCATCATATGGAACAAACAACCAGGATATGCTGGCCTCTTAAAAAAGGACTAGAAAGAAGTTGTGTATGACTGAGGAAATTGAAAAGAAAATAACCCAGCTTCTTTGTGTCTTCTGAAAGCCAAGAAAACAAGGAGCATGGTGGCTCCAGAGCAGGAAGCTGGGAGTATTAGGAGCACAGTGCTGCAGGCTTGCTTCTCAGATCACCTATTAATAAGGAGATTCTGCATAGAGGGTGACAGTATGCTGTGTATCCCTGAATCCTCCATACCTGGCCAGTGTCTGGGGCACAGTGGGTAATTAAACAGTTTATACTATGGATCTTAGAAACTCAAATGACATAAGAAAAATTAGTAATATATTGGCTCACATAGTTGGAAAGTTCAAGTTCTTCAGGCATAGCTGTATGCAAAAACTAAAATAGTGTCTGCTGTGATCTGAATGTGTCCCCCAAAATCCATGTATTGAAATGTAATCTGCATTGTGGTATTAAGAGGTAGGGCATCATGAGGGCCCTGCTCTCATGAATGGATTAGTGCCTTATCAAAGGGCCAGAGGCAACTAGCTTAGGCCTTTTTTACTCTTCTGTTCTTTGGCCATGAAGGGACATAGATTTTGTCTCCTTTTTGCCCTTTTGCCATGTGAGGATGCCACCATGAGGAGACACCATAGATGGACAGCAGGCCCTCACCAAACACCAAATCTTCTAGCACCTTGGTCTTGGACATCCTGGCCTTTGGAACTGTGAGAAATAAATTCCTATTGTTTAGAAATTAGCCCAGCTCAGGTATTTTGTTATAAAAGCAAAAACAGACAAAGGCAGTGTATTTAGCTTCTCTGTCTCTGTATCTCTCCTGAATATTCACTCTTACTTTCTCTCTGATGATTTTACTTTCAGCAGGCTTCCTTCTTTGAGTAGTCAGATGTTCATCAAGAAGCTCTACGCTTACATTCCTACAAATTCAATAACTCCAGTGATAGTGGAAGGAAGGAAAGAAGGGAGGGAGGAAAAAAGAAAGAAAGAAGGAGAGGGAAAGAATAAGTCTTTTTTCCAGCATTTTCATCAAAGGTCCTCATATCAATCATCTCAATAGCCCAGTTTGGATCCTTGAACAAATGACCATGGTCCGAGGTAAGAAATGCATTCATTCGAAGGTAAGTCAAAGGTTAGCCTACCCTCCCCACAGGGGCTGAGACTGGAAAAGGTAGAATGCATTCTGTGTGGGCATAAGCAGCAGACCCCCACCACAGAAAGGGTGGATGAAGCTATTGTACAAAGACAACAGCCAGCTAGGAAACCTTGCAAAGTCCATTTAATTCATTGCCACAAACACGTACTGCCTCTTACTATGTGTTAAGATTGTGTTAAGGTCTGAGAAGGCAAAGTTGCAAAGCCATTGACAATGATCCTGACAAACCTAACACCTGGTAGAAGACACAGCTAACAAATCTTTAGGAAGCCCTGTGCTGGAAAAAGCAGTGGAAATATGTGCAAGGTGCAAGGGCACTTCATCTGTTGGGAATTCTGGGAGCCAGTGTGGAACATATGCCTCCAAATTATTAAACAAGGAATTGTGGGGGCTGATGGTGAGGAAACTGGGGTACTTACATCTGAATTATGTTGATCATTGGCTAAGAGCTGCTGGAGGATAAGGACGTAACTCCCCAGGCATTTCTGGCCTGCCATATGTGTGGACACAGATTTAGTCTAGCAATCTGTATTTTATACTTCCACACTGGTTTGTCTCAATTTTAAAGCAATCTAAAAATGCATGGAAAATGGGTATGTGGTAGGAGGTGGAGGCAACTGGAAGAGTGAGACGGCTAACGATTTTGTGGTAGAAAATCCAGGACTCCACACAAAAATGTATTCATCATAACAGTCTTACTTGTTTATAAAGGATCTGTTTACTTTTAACCCTACAGTCTTGGCCCCTGCACTTGCAGGGTAGAATAATTACAGACTATGGGCCATGGTAAGAGGACCCTCAAGGCTGTGGTTTCATGGAACAGATGAAGGTCACTAAGGCCAGAGGATGGTTATGCTCCTGATCAAGTGCTCTTCCCTTTGTGCACAGCCAGTGTCAGAAACCAACAGGTAGATGTAGTAAACCAGGCTTCATAGAGAAAATTAATTTCTTTTCTCCATCTAAGGGCTTAATTCCACATCACATTAGTACTTTCAAAGCTTCCACCCAACCCAGTGAGGTTGGTTATATTTGCTTACATTATTTTTAGCATTTCCTACTTTTGGAAGTGTTTTACTGGCAGTTAAATAGACAGGACCCCAAAATATTATCGCAACAGGCCCATGGCTCTATGTGGCTACAGTTTCAGAGTAGGGCTCCCCATTCCAACAAAACCTTGTTCCCCAGAAATCTGCCCATAAGACAAAAACTCCCTGTGAACCCACACTAGGCCCTGTACAGAGCATGTGAGTTCCCAGGGAGAGGTTTATCTTCTTCTTCTTTCCTGAGATGTGTTCTGATAAATTACATTTCTCTAGTTTTGTTCCTTCCCTTATATATGAATTGTGTTGATCATTAGCTAAGGGATGCTGGAGGATTCTTTTTACATTCCATAGAGCACCACTACTGTTGTTTCTAAAGGAAGCTCAAGAATTGCATTTAATTGCAAAGGATGGAGCATTTAAAGTGGGAAGTCTGGGGATGATTTTAAAAATCCCATGAAAAGACATTAGCGTGTGTTTATTAGTCATATTAGTGTTCCTATTTTATTACTCACATTAGTGTTTCTATTTTACAGATTAGGAAACTGATTACATCTTCTTTTTAAAAAATATTATACAGAAAAAAATGTTAAAAACAACATTTCTAACTACTACTTCTGTGACTATTGCTACTATGATTAATATTAACAATGCAGTTAAACATGAATAAATTAATTATTAATTAATAATCAATCATGGCTGGATGCAGTGGCTCATGCCTGTAATCCCAGCACTTTCGGAGGCCAAGGAGGGTGGATCACCTGAGGTCAGGAGTTTGAGACCAGCCTGGCCAACATAGTGAAACCCTGTCTCTACTAAAAATACAAAAATTAGCTGAGCATGGTGGCACGTGCCTGTAATCCCAGCGACTCAGGAGGCTGAGGCAGGAGAATCCCTTGAACCCAGGAGGCAGAGGTTGCAGTGAGCTGAGATGGCACCATTGCACTCCAGCTTGGGTGACAGAGCAAGACTCCATCTCAAATAATAATAATAATCAATCATTAATTAGTTAATTTAATCATTAGTTTATTGAAGCATTATTGAACACTCAAAGTTCAAAATAGTGCTAGACATTATTGATAAAAATAAGAGAAACAAGAAATTACAGTCAGCTATATCCAAACAGTATTAGGGCATAAGACCGTACCTTGGGAACAACTGTACGCAGTCTGTTTCCTTAAGCAAAATACTATCATTGCTCAATACTATATACCTAGAATGAAAAACAGAGGAAATGAAAACATGGGATTCTTAACTAAATTCTTCCTCAATTTTGACGTGTGTTTAAAATGTACAAATAAAATTTTTAGAAAGCTTCAGAATAAAAGTGATACGCATGTATCAAGCACTTGTTAATAGAACTTCATAAGAAAGAGGTGGTTTTTTTAAAAGCAGCAGTAGGAATAAAGGCTTAACTTTTGTTTTTACTTTCTTTTAATCAGTGTAAGTACTAATTTGGGGATACTGTATGCTGATATGACAAATAAAATATCTAAAATAAACACATACACAATCATTTTCCAGGTCTTAAAGACATACTGATATTGCTCTGAGTCTTGTTTTAGACACTGTCATGCCATTATTTTTACTACGTAAAATATGAAAATGTATTAATCTAAAAGGAGTAATTTCCTTGACATGTAAAGAGTTTTTACAAACTAATAAGGTTAATAAACAGCACAAGAATAGCAATAAAACAACCTAATATAAATTAGACTAACATACAACCCAAGAGAAAATAGGAAGAAGACATGAAAACAATTTACGATGAAATACTTTGGCTTGTAAAATGTATGGCAAAATGTTAACCTAATTTAAATCAAGCAATAAGACACCACCAGTTAAAGTTTGAAAGACATTGTCAGGGAACACGTATTTCATTGTCCCCTAGTTTATAGTAAACATTGCAGGTAGCTCAAATGTTGGTCTCAATGCTCTTCATAAAGATTTCTATTGTTTTTCCCTTTTATTATTCTTTTATCCCCAGGCTGTGATTTTTCTCACTTTGGCCTTTTCATATTTTCCCTCCAGCAACAACGTTGGCTATGTCTGCACAGAATTTCTAATCCAAACAAGTGACTCAAAATATTTTGGAGGTTGTGTGTGCATGCAGCATCAGAGAAAAAAAGTCCCATGAGTCTCAATCACGATTTACACCTAAGGGCTCATTAACATTAAGAAGCCCTTAGGTGTAAATGCTGTATTTCCAAAGTTATCAACATTTTTTTAAAAAGAGCTGCCCAGATGAAATTGGCAAAGCTATCATTTGCTGCCAAACATCAGTCAACCAGGGAAAAAAAAGAGAAGGAGGAAACCATTTAAATAAGTGTTATTCTTAATTTTGATACATTTTTAATTTTTGAAAAATGTGGGTTATCTTATCTATAAAATCAACCAATACTACCTTCTTAAATTTGAATGTAAAGGTTTAAACGTAAATAATACTTGTTAATAATCATGTACATGCCTTATCACATTTAATTATTAAAATAACCCTATGATGTAGGTACTATTATTAATTATTCCCAATTTACAGATGAAAAAGCTAATATTTACAGAGATTAAAGAATTTGCCCCAGTTGATATAGCCCAAATAGTAAATAATCTGGATATTCTATTGTCTTGATTTTTAACTGTTTTGATTCAGGCGTTCCTTTGTAATGAAATTTTTGGCAAATTAAAATTTCACAACACTACTCTTAGAACAGGATATAGGAATCTCCTGAGTTAACACATGGACTCCTTTGTCAGATCTAACTGTAGTTGCAAGTATTTGCCTTGCTTACTTTGATGCTGCAGTCCTTGGTATGATGATTTCCAAAGAATTGAAGAGTAAGTTTAATAATCTTGTCACTTTATTTAGCTTGGTTCTTCAATTCATTGGATATTGATATTAAGATTTTGGTCTTTAGAATATAGGGTGTGATTTGACTTATAGTTAATAGGTTATACATGGCCATACTTAAATCTCTAATGATATGCCTTTGCACTTAGGATAAGATACAAAATCTTTGCAGTTATGTAACCTGGATTTTTAAATTTCAAGTTAGTTATCTTTACAAATTTTTATACTTTTCCACCTTATAATACACATGAAACATTAATAGATTCAGGGAATTAAATCTTTTTCTTAAGAAGACAAAATTAAAATTTTATCTTATCAGAAAATATAATTTTAGGGTACTAACTAGTAAGATATAGATAAGGAATGAGACAACCTATAGATAAGCTTTACCTGCTTTATTAAGTCTAATGCATACTAGAGACTTTTTTAATCTTTGAGTTTCAGGAAGTCAAATTAGTTCCTGTATCTCATAAGGTAGTATTATAGTTTGTGAGAAAGTTCTAATTTAACAAACACTTAAGAGGACTACCATGTTTAAGGCATTTTCTTAAGTTCCAGAAATATAGTCTAGCTGAAAAATCAAAATCATAATGTGTATTATATATTATGAATATGTATAATACAGTGTAATAGGTAGAATAATGGAAGCATATATAAAATACAGTGGGGAAACTGGTAAGTATGAGGTTAATTTTGTTTGTTGCTCTCTGACAGAAATCTTAGAAAGTTAGTGGCCTTTAACCCTCAGTACAACACCAAGGTCCATTGGATTCTGTTTTACTTTTGAGTTTCTGTTTTTGAGCAATTCTGAGAATTTATAAGGATTGATATTTTATGACTTCTGTTATTTTCTAGGACTCTTCCAAAGAGCAAAGAGAAAAATTGTTTATTTTTATATATATATATGTTTTTAAATTTTGTATTTACCACCTGGATCTATTGGGCCTTTTTATAAATCTGTGATAATATTTTTGTTAAAAAAAAAAAAAAAAAAAGAATTTGCCCCAAATGACATGACTAGTAAGTGGCAGAGCTGTGATTTGATCCCAGGTAGTCTCTTTTTGAAATCCAGTTTCTTAAGTACTCTACTATTCTACCTATAAACTCTTGCTGTGCCCAGAAAATAATTTTGTTTTCCCTAACACTGAGGATCAGCATACATTTTCATAGAGATAACTTTCCTTTCTCAGAATCTACTGCCCCTTTGAGTGAGACTGGAATTTGGTGATATTTAGAGAGGGCAAAGGGCACCTTCTCTGTGCTTTCCTTACTTCTAAGTTCTCCCAGTGGACTAGCTCCAGACACTTCTCTTGATTGGACACGATCCAAAATGTTCTTTTTTGCTTCTGCTTCTAGAAAGCTAATCATCCCAAATCATTAAGCAAAATCCCCTTTAAAAATTAGTAATAGATCAAGTCCCATGGTATCATCAGAGGTTTGGCTAAGACCACAGGGAAAGAACTAATGTCTGCCATATGCAAAGACTTCTTCACAGATACTTGTTATAGGACCTAAGGATACACAATAAAAGCAATCATGGAGAAATACATTTCAACCCCACTTGAATGAGCTTATTAATAATTAGAGTTTTCGGCCAGGCGCAGTGGCTCACGCCTGAATCCCGGCATTTTGGGAGGCCGGGGCAGGCAGATCACGAGGTCAGGAGATCAAGACCATCCTGGCTAACATGGTGAAACCCTGTCTCTACTAAAAAGACAAAAAAAAATAAAAATTAGCCGGGCGTGGTGGCGGGCACCTGTAGTCCCAGCTACTCGGGAGGCTGAGGCAGGAGAATGGCGTGAACCCGGGAGGTGGAGCTTGCGTGAGCCAAGATAGCGCCACTGCACTCCAGCCTGGGCAACAGGGAGAGACTCCGTCTCAAAAATAAAAAACAAAAAAAATTTAGAGTTTTCTCAGGAAAAAGTGAGATTCTCTGCTACTGGAGTGATGCAAGTGGAGAATGAATAACTACTTGGCAGAAATATAAACGAGTCTCAAATCTCCGGTGAAGAGTTAGATTAGTTAAAAAGTTTTCAACTTTGCTTCTTGATACATTGCTAGGTCTATAATCACTCATATGGGCTATCACAGATAATTTATTACTACTAATAGAGAATATTTTTTGATTAATTTTAAAATCATATAAATTAAAGTGGATCTGTATTAGTTCCTTGATTACAAGCAATAGGAACTATTGGAGGGGTATGGAATAGCTCAGATAATTAAAATTTTAAAATCGCATATACCCAGAAACCATATTGTTTTTATAGTTAGTAAACTTGCCTGACCTACATCCACGGGAGGTTCTTACCATGATCTACATTATCCCTCCTGTGTGTTGTGACAGAGTGAAAGCGGAGGATCATTGTATGTTTGGTTTTTAAGATTTCTTCCAAGCCTCAGATGCTGTGATTCTGTGGTTCTGCAGGGTGGGGGAACAATAACACAGAGCAGAACTGTTCCGGCCTCAGATCCATACTGGGTTTTGTGCGAACACAATTAACCGGCCATGTTGCTAAGCTAAGTCTCTGCAATTTATGGCACTAGAAGGACAGGCCAGCCCTTTGGGTTCCCTCTGAGAGAGTTGCAAGGGATAAAATAATGGAGTTACTTTATTTCTAGAAGAAACCAGGCTATCTGTGTGAGACTCAAGCAGTAAAATCCAGGGAGAGAAAGAGAAGGAAGAGGAAGAGAAAGATCTTTACCCTAGCACTGATAGAAGGATTTACTCACCCACAAAAGTGCATGAAATAAGGATTGATCTGAGGAAATTATCTTAGACAGTATGAAGTGTGTGTGAGGGTGTATGTGTGTATATATTTGTGTGGGGCGGGGGGGAAGAGAGGAAAATCTAGTTTAAAAAATCAAGCATTTTGAAGAAAATATTTGTCTTTGCTCTTCATGGAGTTTTATGTGACTTAGATTATTTTCATATTAATTTTCTTTCATTCAGCTAATACATACTGAGCACAAAGTATGTTCCAGGCTCTGGATTTAACTAGAATAAACATATAAATCTCATTCTTCATTATTCAGTTCCTCAAAAAGCCGTGCTGTCTAGACCTAGTGAAGGCCACCTTTGCCTCATGAGAGTTACCTATGCAGTGACCATACATTCCAGCTTGCCTGGGGCAATGCTGCTTTACACATGTGGTCCTAACATACTTATTTAAAAGAGCCTCTTTCACCCTCAAAAGTGGTTGAATGAATTTCCAGCTTCTATCCCAGGATGTAGAGAGCTAGGAGTGCTGCTCACAGTTACAAAAATTAAAATAAAAGAGCCAGACTAACTTCAAATTCATGAAGTTTAAAAAATCCACTGGGGAGCTAAAGTGGCAAAGTCTTGCCCAAAATCTAGAGAGACAGTGAGAGGAGAGATGTGAGCACATGCTTACATAGGGAAGAGAACCATCCGTCCACACACCTAAGATCCTGGAATAGGGTTTATGTTTATGACTGAGGATTAAAGAGAACAATTGAGATCACATCCCCACATTCAATCGTCACTAAGCTGGTATGCTTCAGATAACATATAAGAGAAGGATACTCCTGTTTTGAAAAGAACAGGTGAGAAATAAGCATGTGAAAAAAAATGCTTTATGAGGCACAAAGGGAAGACCTAAAATTCAGAATTGAACACAATTTCTCTGTTTTTGTACTACAACCACAGGTGTATCTACAATAATTTAAAGCCCATGACACTCTGAGGGTAACCACAGTAACCAAAAAAAAAAAAAAAATCTAAATGCAGCCAAATCCCTAATATAACTCAAACTCCCATACTTAAAGCCTAGCAGAGGAAAAGACATGCCCAGTGTACGTTTAAAAATCTACTTATTTCAGTCTCTACTTTACTACACAAGATGTCCAGTTTTCAAATAACAACAAAAAACCAAAACACAAAGCATGCAAGAAGGCAAGAAAACCACATTCAGAAGTAAAAGAGCAATCATCAAAACCAGACTCAGAAATGACACAGGTGTTGGCAATATCTGACAGAGAATTAAAAAGAACAGTGATTAATATGCTAAAAGCTCTAAAGTAAAAGGTGGACAGCATGCAAAATGAGATGAATAATTTCAGTAGAGAAATGAAACTACATGAAAGAATCAAGTAAAAAGAGTATAAATGGAAAACACAAGAGGAGCAGCTAAGAATGCCTTCAGCAGATTCAAAAGCAGACAACACAGTTGCTGAAAGAATTGGTGAACTGGAAGACAGGTCAATAGGATTACCCAAATTGAAACAAAAAGAGAAAAATGAATGAGGAAAAAAAAAAACACACACACACAGTGAAAACACCCAGAAAAGAAGTCTGTTTATTGATTGTAAAAAAAAAAAAAAAAAAAAACCAGAACCAAACATTCAAGATCTGTGAGACAACACAAATCACTCTAAAATACACATAATTGGAATCCCAGGAAGGGGAAGAAAAAGACAATGGAAGAGAAGAAATATTTGAAGAAATAATGGCTGAAAATTTTTTTTTAAATCTTACTTATCTAGGAACTTAATATTTAAATTGCTGTAAACAAAAAAGAGAAAATCTTAAAGATAACTATAGAAAATAAGACATTACATACAGAGGAGCAAAGGTAAGAATTACAGCATACATTTCATCTTATATCATGCTAGCCAGAAGACAATGGAGTGATATTTTTAAGGCACTGTACAGCACTGATAGAAAAACAACTGTCATCCCAGAATTCTATATCTACAGAAAATACCTTTTAAAAATGAAGGAGAAATAAAGACTTTCTGAGCAAAAAAAAACTGAACTTTATTGGAGCATATCTGTTTATTAGAAATGTTAAAAGATATTCGTTAGGCAGAATGTTTTGAGTGGATGCTGTTAAGCTAAAGTCAGAAAAACGTAAACAAATACTGTACTCTGGCTGGAAAATTTGTTTAACACAAGGGTATGGGTTAGAAATTCTGTGGAATGAATAGATAGATACAGGTAAAGGCTAGGGAAATAAATATAGATATGTATGTATGTATGAGTTAGTACACATACTAATATATATATATATATTTCCTAACAATATCCACTGAGGGGACCTAGAAACAGTGACACTTCAGTAGCCATAATTATACCTTGTACCCAGACCTTGGCTTTTTAAGTTCTCTAATAAAAGGAACAAGGCTCCTTGAAGAACTGTGATACTTTCTGGGTTGGGGTAGGGGAAAACACACATTGAGCCTGAAATATCTTGTGGTGCAAGAAAGTAAGGAAGTTCTTAAAAATTTTTCTTTTAATGGAGGCATATTGGAAGGACACAGGAGGCAACCTGAAAACACTACCAATGGCTAAAATTGGAACAATCCAGCAACAAAATAAATAATTATAATAGTGGATTATAATCCAAAGAACAAAAACAAAACAGGAGCTAATACTGAATAAATAACTGAATAAATAAATGAGAAATGACTATGTTTTCTTACAGAATTCTAATTAATAATGTAAAAAGAATGAGAGAAATAGAAGATCACCGTTAGAACTTCACCATAATAATTGTTGCAGGCAAGACCCACCAATGGATAATTAAGTTGGTGAGTGAAAGTTTACGCAGAAATAAAATATCTGCATGAACTCAGAGTATATTCCCAAAAATATTCAGTAATTTTAGAGGGAATAAATAGTAAATTTACAGTAGAGAGTCCAGGCAGACAGCCAGGTGATCAATGTTAGCTAAGTGATCAGGGCTAATATTACTAGTAACATATATTGATGTTGGTGTCCCCTAGGGCACATCTTCTCTGTTGTAGCCTTCTCAACAATGCATAACCTCTATATAATCAAGGGAAAACCTCAGACAAACCCAAATTGCAGAGCATTCTACAGAATAGCTGACAAGTGCTTTTCAAAAGTATTAAGGTCATGACAGATGAGGAAAGATGAAGGAGCTGTCACAGAATGGAAGTGAATAAGGAAACGTAAAACTAAAGGTAACATGGGATCCTGGAAGAGAAAAAGAACATTATTGGAAAAATTAGTAAAATCCAGATATGTTCTATATACTTAGGTTAACAGTATTGAACGAAAAATAAGCTGTCAGCATAAGTGTATACTACATGAAGGCTCTATTTACTATATTGGTAACACTTTTCTAACTCTAAAATTATTTCAAAATATAAATTAGTTTTTCAGAAGTTAACAATGACTTATATAGTCACCCTAGTTAGCAGTTGTATCTGGAAAGAACATTCTTATTCCCTATAACTAATGTAACATCCTTCTATACCAGAAGGTTGTCATTTTAAAAAATGACTCTTTAACCAATTATTTTCTACTTACTTGCCCTCACTGGTTCTCAGGATTTTACCATTGTTCATGAATCCACTGGTCTTTCCTAAGGATAAAAAAACAACAGAGATGGGGCACGGTGGCTCACACCTATAATCCCAGCACTTTGTGAGGCCAAAGCAGGTGGATCACTTGGGCCCAGGAGACTAGCCTGAGCAACATGGCAAAACCCCGTTTCTACAAAAAATGCAAAAATTAGCTGGGCATGGTCATGCGCACCAGGAGCCCCAGCTACTCATGAGGCTGAGGTGGGAGGATGGCTTGAGCCCCGGAGGCGGAGGTTGCAGTGAGCTTAGATCACACCACTGCACTCCAGCCTGGGTGACAGAGTAACACCCAGTATTTAAAAAAAAAAAAAGAGAGAGAGAGAGAGAAATCATTCAAATGGTAAAGAAAATGCAGAGTATTCTGCTGGCTGGAAAAATCTCAAGCTGGGCATGGTCCTATTTTTGTTTGTCATTCCTCATCTGCATATGTGTGTAGATACATATGTATGTATGTATATTCTTATGGCTATCTGGGCCTATTGAGACCCATGCACTGTTCTCCGATTAAATATTATTTCCTCAAAGAGGCATTTTGGGACTTTTTGATATCTATGTTCAATGTACTGCTGTACTTGGACTTTTTCAAATTCTGTTTGTAACAGTTTCCTTGTGGCACAGAGGAAGATTTGAGGGAATCGTCAAGATAACCTCTCATGGCTTCCTCAATGGGTTTCAAGGAGAACAGCCCTAAACCCAGCTTCTGAATGGAGAAGGCAGGTCAAGGCATGTTGAGCTTCACGGAATCAGGCAATTTGGGAGCTGTAGGGGTCCATATCCGGTCACCTTTCTTCCTAAAGGACTTGTGCTATACTATAAATTGTTCTCCTTGAACAATATCCGAGTCAACATCCCATCAATTAAACTTGAGGAAAGAGGTTGTGTTGGGAGGAGAAAGGAAGAGATGCTTTTTATCACCAGGCTGGCTGGTAAAACGGAACTTGGCATGTGACCAGGGAGGAGGCTCTCTGAGGCTGTTTCCTTGGCTACCGAAGGGGAGAGACACCTGTCCATTTCTATCTTAGACGTGTTATGAGGGTAAAATGGAATAACTAAAAGTAAAATGGCATGAAAAAATGTAGACCAGGGTTTCCATTGAAACGTCAGGATTTTCTCTTGCCCTTTCTCTTCATTGCCCTCAGGATAAAATGAATACTCTCTGAAAGTGGTCAACAAAGCCCAACCAGCCTCTCATCCTGGTCACTCTTCATCCCTTATCAGCCACACTGGATGGTCCCCCAAGCACTTTCCCACTTCATTGCCTTTGTAAATACTCTCTGCGTTCCTGGAGCTGTGCTCCCTGCTCTCATCCAGGCCGGACTCCCCTTCAGCTGAGTGATTCCTACTTATCCTCCTGGTCTCAACTTTGATGATGCTTCTTCTGCAAAGCCTTTCCTGAGCCTCACTTCTCTCAAATACCTAGAACTAAGCTTAATTGGTCATTTAACTACATATATCCCCTGCCAATTATAAATTACTCAAGTGGAAGAATCTGCCTTTTCACCCTCACAGATATCTCTGGCTGCTAATAGAGTCTAATACTCAATAAATGCTTGTTTACACCTACTATGTACTCACACAAATTAAAAACAAAAATTAAATTTAAAAACATAAATAAAATAAATGCTTATTGAATGAATGAATAACTGACAAATGAATAAATGCATGCTTTCAATACAAGTTCCTTGATACAGGTCCTTTTTGTGTGTGTGTGAGACGGAGGCTTGCTCTGTCGCCAGGCTGGAGTGCAGTGGTGCGATCTTGGCTCACTGCAACCTCCGCCTCCTGGCTTCAAGTGATTCTTCAGCCTCAGCCTCCCGAGTGGCTGGGACTACAGGTGCACGCCACTACACTCATCTAATTTTTGTATTTTTTTTAGTAGAGATGGGGTTTCATTATGTTGGCCAGGATGGTATCGATCTCTTGACCTCGTGATCCACCCGCCTTGGCCTCCCAAAGTGCTGGGATTACAGGCGTGAGCCACCACACCCAGCCTGATATAGGTCCTTCTTGGGGAACTCAAGTATAAAAACATTTAGTGAATATACAAGAGAAAACTGCTTAGTGGAGTTAGTCATTTTAAACGGGCAAGACTCTGAAGCTTAATTCTTCACTTCAATGTTATTATTATAATCACTATTTTATAATAGCAGTATATCATAGAACTCAGATTTATCTATTCTAACTATATGCTAAGCAATTTGCTAAATGCTTTGTACATATTAGTGTTTTCCATCTTTCCTCAAATTTTATGAAATATATACTGGTTTCTATCCTCATTTAAAGACAAGAAAACAAAACCAGAGAGGTTGAGTGAATTGTCCAACATCACCCAACTATTAGAGAGTAGAGTCGTAATTTAAATCCAAGGCTTCCAGGGCCTAGTGTCTGAATGGTTAAAAATTATGCTCTTCTGCTTCCCCTGCCAGATAGGCAAACACCAAAGTCTTTTGGGTCCCCAGAGTGCAGAAAAACTAGTTTAAATACAATCCTGGATGAATTCTCAACTTTAGGGTCTGTGTCTTTCCCCAGCATCTTCTCATTCACAAATAAGGTTCCCCTATCAAGTGGTTCTAATCACAGCTTGCTTCTCTCCTCCCGAAGCCAGGGCAACTATCCCTCCCCCGAATCCCTATCTGAACTGCTGAGTTTATGTTTTAATACAATTACGTAGCTTCCACTCCCCCACAGATCCTCTTTTTTCTTCATTTGCTTCCAATAAAGAGACATTATTTGCTTGGGAGCTTTCCAGGGTAACATGAATCCATCTTTTGAAAACTAGTCCTTGCATCTGGGAAATTGAATGATGTTTTGGTGTTTGCTTAGCAAAACAGTCGGTCTGTGGAAACAGCATTGTTATTTTATTATCTTTAATGCTTTTATGCCATATTAAACAGATTTAATTTCCAAAGAACTTTTTCACTGCCCGTCCCTGCTTTTTAAATGGACAAATCACTTTCTACTTTCAAACTGGTTGCCTTCAAAAGATGCCACTGAGCACTGATTTGGCCACTTAGCTGAATTAACCATGTGATCCATCTGTACCTTCCTTCCTTGCCCTCGCAAAACATGTGTTGCCTTTAACATAATGAGAAGCCCTTTTCTGATAAGACCACTTCTTGTAAAATTAAACACACACACATCCCAGAACCCCAAATCTCACCATTCAATTCCTGAATGGTGAGATTGTTAGTTATTCCCAGAACCCCAAAACGGCACACTTTCTCAATCCAGACAGCAGTTCTTTTTAAAATGAGATGTCTGACACTACCTAATCCATGAACCAAAGAGATTTTTGATCATCCTAGTTTTTCCCAGTATTGCTTTTTATTCGTTGCATCAATAAATGGTGTAGCTGGGGATGCTTACAGTGCCAGCATGTGATAGCTTCAGTAATCATCTCATCCAGAGACCAAGATACTGCTCTATTTCTTTACACCCCAGGTAAGATTTTGAACCTTGGGAAAGCTAAACACAGCTGGTGTTCTCTATCCCTGAATAAAGGAAATAAAAATGTATTGCAAAGATGTGGCTTCTTCATTTTAAAGAAGAGAAAGTAAAAATAAAAATCTGGTTTTGAATTGAAAGACTCATATAGTAAGAGCCCAAACCAGACATTGAAACACATCACAATGATTACACTGGTTATTAATAATTGAGTGACGGACAGAGCAGAAAGTTCCCTGTGAATTTACACACCTCAGTTGAATTTTTAAAATCAAAAGCCGAATTTGTTTACAGAATAGGTCCTTTAGCATAAACATGTAATTAATAATAAAATGTATAATAAACAGCAATAAGAGTTTATTGAACTGAAAGTAAACCTTTTGCCAATTCTAATACGCATACTCTGGGTCATAAAAGTGGATCTAAAATCTAGAACAAAAATAAACCTAAGGTCTGATGCTCACAAAGTATCCAGTTTTATTTCATGTTCTTTGTAACTAGCTGGAGGACAGGATCTTTGTCTTATACAAACTGGCAGGCATGGGATCTTAATGTGGAAAAGCTCCCCACTCACATAGTGATAAGAAAAAACTCATGGTTAAAAGAAAGAGCTTTGGTTTTGCTTTGTTTTCCGTTTCCCCTGTAATAATCCATTTACACTGAAGATTTCAATACTGCAAGCAATTACTGAGCACCTAGTAGGAACAACTGACAGTGTTAGATGTGCACAGAATTATTGCAAACAAATTAAAGTAATAAAACTTTCCCCTTCTTCCTACCCTAACTGGGGATATATTTGTTATCAACAGCAAAAGAAGCAAACGATCAAAACTATGTGAATATGTTCAGTGGAAGCCTGTCTTTGTCTTTTTTCCTTTATGCCTGATCATCTTCAACACTACCATTTTAGGGTTTGATACTGATTGAGGATCCTAAGGGATTCAGAGAAGTATAAGAAATAGTCCTATTACTGTATAGTCTCACTAATGAAAAAGGACAGATGCACAAAACCATGAGAAAACCAAGGCTTCAAGTTTAAGTTATATGTTCAATGTCAAGTATGCAAAAAGTTATTGTTAAAGACCTTCTTCTATGCTTTAACCCAAGGTGTAGTACAAGATAGCATATGCCATTTGATTAAGAAAATAGAATCTGAGTAAGGTTATTGAATAACTGGGTATGGAATAAACTGGAGAGGAAGCTACACCAGTCAAATGCAGTCAAGACATTGTTGCAGTTATTCCAGTAGAAGCTGATGAGGCTATAAACCTTTGATGCACATCTGAGTCACCAGGGGAGCTTCTGCAGCCTGCATATGCCCACATCACCCACTAATTCTAACTCTGTAGATCGTAAGCATAGCAAGGGCATGTGTCTTTTGTAAAAGGCTCTTTGGGAGAGTCCTTCCTTGGTTAAACACCACTGCCTTAAATTAGGGTGCCTGTTCTACCAAACAAAGCTTTTCTTCATATCCAGGCTCTCTCTTCTTGATGGGATCTCATTCTGTCACCCTGGCTGGAGCACAGTGGCGCGATCTCAGCTCACTGCAACCTCTACCTCCTGAACTCAACCGATCCTCCCACCTCAGCCTGCCGAGTAGCTCGGACCGTGGGTGTGCACCACCATGCCTGGCTAATTTTTTGTATTTTTGGTAGAGATGGGGTTTTGCCATGTTGCCCAGGCTGCTCTAGAACTCCTGAGCTCAAGTGATCCACCCGCCTCGGCCTCCCAACCTCTCAAAGTGCTGGGATTACAGGCGTGAGCCACCATGGCTGGCCACATCCAGGCTGTCTCTTATCAACTGTCTTACTTTTGACAAGTCTACCACACTCAGAAAATGTGCAAATACATGATTTGTTGGTTTTTTCTTTTATTGTAGGCATAAATAAATGTTAAGGATTCAACACTATAAATCTTGAGAAATTAAGTCAAACCTACCAAGACCCAGACTTCTCAAATAGTAATGCCAAATCCCAGATAGAAATGTATTTTTAGTCAGTTTGCCTCATAAACTATAATTATTGATTACTTATTATTTGTCAAACATCCTGTTAAACATTTCACATACGTTGTCTCATTCAGTCCTCACCACCACTAATATTATCCCCATTTTAAAGATGAAGAAACTGAAGCTCACAAGGGTTTAGCCATTTGCCCAAGGTAATGTACAGCTAATAACTTATTTAAAAACCTCTGTGTTAACTTTAAGAAACAGTTCTATGATACAAAAAAAAAAAATTCTAATGTAAACAAAACAAAGTAAGCCATTGTTTTTGTTTTTCTCCTAAAATATCTTTTAAAAAAAAAGCAACAAATTGAAAAACTCACCGCAAACTCTATTTTTAATGAAACTAAAAGAAAGCTATATCTACAGACTCTGAAAAGTAGCTGCAAAAAATAGTTGAGATCAGAAGCCCCGTGGAAGTGAACAGGCAACACATGGGGAATGTTGACAAGGCCCATCACTGGAAATTCAAAGAAAGTGCCAACAAAAATATGGTATCGATTGTAAGGGTCTCACTCAAAGAGCAAACAAAGGTGTTTGCAACAGTGCATGTGAGAATTTAGGTGAGCAGAGCTGGTTCAGTTTGGGAGAAGAGAGAGCTGTGCAGATAGTCATAGAAATAGGCCATCTCTGCAGGAAACAGCCTGTCTTTATGGCAGAAGAAGGCTACACTGATCATCTGCCACACCCCAACGGTGTGCCTCCTGAGAATATCTGTCCAAAGAAAATCCAAATAATGTAATGATGAGTAATTTTTTTAAAAAAAAGCAAAAATACTATGGGAAAAAATATGGAGAAGAGGAACAAAACTCACCTGTAGATAAAAAAATGCTCACTAGGAAAGTGTTACCATGGAGTAGATAGAAAATATGACCAGACATCATATTATGAATTTTAAACCAAGAGGAATATAATTATGCCTCTGAAGGAATACTAGAAAGCAGAGATGCAGAGTCTCAGGAATTGAATGGTGAGATTGGAAATTAAAAGTGAAGTGGCAGAGCTCAGTAAGAAATATAAAGTAAATAAGAAAAATGAAAACCAAACCATTTAATATTGAATGAGCAAATGGGAGAAAGGACACTGTAAGTCTTTCAGTTAAGAGAAATAGTAGGTAGCAGTAAGAAAGACAAGCAAAAAGGAAAATGAGTTTTAAAAAGATTGATAATTAAGGATAGGTATAGAAGAAAAGATAAGATATAGCAATTGCATAATTGGAGTCCATGGAAAAGAAAATAAAACAATGATTCAGAACGCATACTGAAAAAACATAATTGGAAAACTTGTAGTCTCTGGTTAGTGGTGCTTTCTATTTCTATCATTCCTTCTACATTTATCAATAGACTGCCATCGTAAGAAAGATCTCTTTTCCCCATTTACTTATTTATTCCATTTTGTTGATTTATTTATTCAATCATATTTATGGAACTATGGACTCACAAATAATTTATTTTATTCTACAGGTTGTAATGCAACCTGTCAGTACTAAGTTTTTTGTTCAAATTGTTTCAGCATTGGATATTGGAAGGATCTTCAAGGTGTTTCCAATGTCCTTTCAAACATGTCCTCATCCTTTCTTAAATACTTCCCTACTTTTGAAACCACAATATTTTCTAGGCTCATCTTATATTTTTCCTATCACATCCCTAGAATCCACTATCGTATTTCTTAAAGGAGCTCTGGTTCCTGCTGCTGGAGGATGACATATAGAAGCCATAAACTGAGTGCCAGATGTGCTCAGTGCTACTAGAGTATCTAGCCCCTCTCATTGGACATAGCCAGAAAAGATATGTATGTATGCTAACTTATGCATACACACACCTATATTTATTTCTGTATCTGTCTGTATATATTAACAACTATAAGTTCATTTTGATATTTCTAATTCTAATCTAACAAACACAAGGCTTTTTCTCTTTCCCTTTTCCTTCCTCCTTTCTTTATTATAACTTGTTCACTGAAAGTGAAAAATGTGCTTTCATCATCTATATTTATTAGTCCAATTCTAGTATATACACAAAGTAGATTCAGAATTGCTTGCCATATCCCCACAAGAACCAAATTTAGAAGCTACAGTATAAAATTTGTGTAAAATTAGTTATATCTTTAGCCTTCTAGTATGCAATCAAAAGTTATGAATATTATGAATTTTCATATGAAATTCAAACTATTTCCAAAGTTAACTTTTTTCTCCATCCCTTTTAGTGTGATTAAGCTATTCATTTGTAATACAGTTAGAGTTCATTTGTATTTTTATATTCTAGTTTGGATCCCATCTCCATCCTGATGGATTTTAACTATTTTTTTAATATGTGAAAAATTATCATGGTTCTAAGAGTTAACGCTATATAAAAATGTATACTTGAAGAAGTATTGCTCCCCACTTATCCTTATGCCCCATTTTCATGCCCTCATTCTTTTCACCTTGTTACCATCCATCCACGTTGGTAAGCAGTCTAATTAGTTTCTGGTTTATACTTTCTGTATTTATTTTGCCCAAATGAACAGATCCATGTATATTTTTAATATTTCTTTCTCCCTTGAAGAGTATAAATACTCTTTTGACCTTTGAAAAGATCACTATTTTAAAAATAAAATAAAAGATAAACTCCCTAACCTAATGAAGAAAAAGAGGACACAAATATTAAAAATAAAAATTATAAAAGGGAAATAACTTCAATGTAAGAAATAATTTTGCATAAATCAATGTCAATAAGTTTGAAAGCACTGATGAAGTGGATAATATTCCTTAACAACATATTTTATCAAAACAGACCTCGGAAAGGATAGAAAAATGTAAGCAGCATGATTTCCAAATAAGACATAGAGGAACTTGTTTGGCTATAACCACTACCTCCATCCCGCCCCAAACCACATGTCCAGATGATTTCATGAAGGAATTCTTTCAAATCTTAAAAAGCAAATAATTTCAATTCTACCTAAAATGAAACTAAAGCCTAACAAAAATTGAGCATGTGCACCCACAGACACAGACACACAAGCACACATGCCCACACAAACAAGTAAGAAAATGATAGGCCAATCTCACTCATGAGTATTGATCCCAGCATTTTAAATAAACATTAACATACATAATCTAACATCATATTAAAAAAAAATGCAGTTGAACAAGTGGGGTTTATTCTAAGAATTCAAAAGATTTTCAATATTATGATATCTATTAATCATATCATAATACGACCTATTACACTAATAGAGATATAAGCATTAAAATATTATAATTATCCCCATAAGTGCTAAAAAGGCATTTGACAGAATTCAATCATTCTTCAAAAAAACATTTAATAAAATAGGAATAAACTATATTTTATCTTGAGCCAATGGTCATTGGAAAAATACTAGACTCATTTTGCGCAACACGTGTTCTATTGGCATTAGACTCATGGGTCACTCATCCACTAAATTCCAGGAGGAAATTTCCCCAATTATTATAGAAACAAAATATACCTCATGCATTCCCAAATGCCCCCCAACACCATGGATTTAAAGTAAAAATCAAGACCAACATGCACTATCATCACACTATCTTTAACATATTATTAGAAATGCTGGGCAACATAATTAAAAAAGAGAAAGAAAATAAACGTATGAAAATTAGAACTAAGGTAAACCTATCACTTTTTGCAGATTACATTTATGTACCTGGAAAAC
Organism: Nomascus leucogenys; assembly: GCF_006542625.1. NCBI lineage: Eukaryota > Metazoa > Chordata > Mammalia > Primates > Hylobatidae > Nomascus > Nomascus leucogenys. Next base: position 20,437,585 of record NC_044382.1, read on the forward strand.
CTAAGAGAATTAACTAAAATGGCTACAAAAAAATAAAAATAAAATACTTCAGCAAAGTAACACAACTCAGTAACGGAAATCGATAGCCTATATGTATAAACATATGAACAAATACAATGACCGATTAAAAGACATGATGGAAAAAAGAACTTATTCACATAAGCACAACACAGATAAAATACTTGGATGAAATTAATTACAAATATTGGACACCAAATAAGAAAACTTTAAAACAGAACTGAATGGTACAAAATATTGCTAGAATAAATTAAAACTGTATTTATAATATTAATGAATAGAAATATTCAACAACATAAAGATTACTATTCTTCTTAAATTCATTTATAAATGTAATATGATCCCAATAAAAATACAAGTTTTTTTGTGTGGTTGGTTACAGATAGATATTCTCACTCTAATCATCCTATGAAAATAAATAAAGAGAAATAATTGCTAGGAGAACTTTGTATGGGTGGGGGGATCTCTTTAAAGAACAATGAGAGCAGTGTACCCTTATTACATTAAAATATAAACACTTTATATTTCAAAAAAGAATAATACAGCCACTAGAATAAACAGAAAGACCAATGAATTAGTATAAAAACTCCATAGAAGGTGCCCAAATACATATGAGAATTAGTGAATAATAAAGAAAGCAATTCAAATAAGTTGGAGAAAAGCTAGATTATTCTATAAATGGAGTTTAAATAACTCTGAGCATAGAAATCTTGAAAAAAAATAAAGCTGGAACAATAGTTTACACCATACAGCAAGGGAAGTTCCAAACGGACTTAAAATTAATTTAAAAAGAACCAGTAATTCATTTAAGTACTAGAAAAAACATGGAAAATTCATTTATAAACCTAGAAGAAAGAAGGGCTTTCTAACTACTACTCAAATCCAGAAGTCATAAATGTAAAATTTGCTAGATACACTTTTAAAAAATTCCTTCTGTGTGGGAAAAAACCAAACTTTTAGAAGTATCAAATTGGGAATAAATATTGAAATTCAAACCACAGTCATAGGCTTATTGCCTTAATATATAAAGAGCTCCTAGAAATGGATATGCTAAAGGCTGATAGCTCAATATAGAAATGGAAAAGTGATATGAACAGAGTTTTCATAAAAGGAAACAAACATGGCTCTCAAGAACATAAAAACATTTTTCAAAAAAGATGTTCAACCTGCAGCCAACAGACAATGGCAGATCCCCTCCTGATGTTTATACTCCTGTGAAGTTCCCACCCCCTGAGTGTGGGTGGAACCTGTGACTTGCTTTAACTAACAGAATATGGCACAGATGATGGGATGTCACTTCCATACACCATTACATTACAAGAGACTCCATCTTATTCGTAGACTCTGCAGATACTTTCTTTTTTTTTTTTAACTTGTATTTTAGGTTGAGGGGTACATGTGCAGGTTTGTTATTTAGTAAATTGCATGTCACAGGAGCTTGCTGTACATATTATTTTGCCACCCAAGTAATAAGTATAGGACCCAATATGTAGTTTTTTTATCCTCACCCTCCCCCTCCATCCTCAAGTAGGCCCCAGTGTCCCCTATTCCCTTCCTTGTATCCACATGTACTTAATGTTTAGGCTCTCACAAGTGAGAACGTGTGGTATTTGGCTTTCTATTCCTGTGTTAGTTCACTTAAGATAATGGCCTCCAGCTGCATCCATGTTGCTACAAAGGACATGATCTTGTTCTTTTAATGGCTGGGTAGTATTCCATGGTGCATATGTGCCATATTTTCTTTGTTCAGTCTACCATTGATGAGCATTTAGGTTGATTCCATGTCTTTGGTATTGTGAATAGTGTTGCAACGAACATACGAATACCAGTGTCTTTGTGGTAAAACACTTTATATTCCTTTGGGTATACACCCAATAAAGGGATTGCTGCATTGAATGGTAATTCTGCTCTGAATTCTTTGAGAAATTGTCGAACTGCTTTCCATAGGGGCTGAACTAATTTACATTCCCACCAGCAGTGTATAAGCATTCCCTTTTCTCCACAACTGTACCAGCATCTGCTATCTTTTTGACATTTTAATAAGAGCCATTCTGACTAGTATGAGATGGTGTCTCACTGTAGGTTTGGTTTGCATTTCCCTAATGATTAGTGATGTTGAGCATTTTTTTTAATATGCTTGTTGGCTGCATGTATGTCTTCTTTTACAAGGTGTCTGTTCATTTCCTTTGCCCACTTTTTAATGGAGTTGTTTGTTTTTTGCTTGATTTAAGTTTCCTATAGACTCTGGATATTAGACCTCTATCAGATGTGTAGTTTCCAAGTATTTTCTCTCATTATGTAGGTTTCTGCAGAGACTTTCTACACTGCAGAATAAATAAGACAGCCTGTTGGAAGGCCCATGTAGTATGGAACTGAGGGCAGCCTCAGAAGTGGCCACCAGCTGATAGCCAAGAGCCAAAAGGAAGCCAGAGCTCAGTCCTACAACTGCAAAAAATATATTTCTGCCAACAACCTGAGTGACATTGGAAATGGACTCTTCTCCAGGTGAGTCTCTAGATAACAATTCAGTCCTCACTGACACATTGATTGCAGCCTTACAGAGAACCCAGTTAAGCTATGCCTGGAATCTGGAGACACAGAAACTGAGAGATAATAAATGTCTGTTGTTTTAAATCTCTAAGTTTGTGGTAATTTTGATGCAGCAACATAAAATGGAATACAAGCCTAACATCATGAGATAACTACAAATTAAAAGTAAAATGAGGTAGTATCCATCACCGTAACACAATCACAAAAATCCAAATGTTTGTTAATATACGCTTTTGCTGAGCCTTTGAGAAAATATACCCTCTCATATATTGTTAGTAAGAGGGCCAACTAGTACAATTCCATATAAAGGGTACTTTTGCAATGTCCATAAAAATTATAACTACTTTTTGACCAAGTGATTGCAGTTCTTGGAATTTATTCTACCAATACACTGGCTCACAAATACAGTGCACTACATTTGGGTATTATTTATAATAGCAAAAAATGGAATTTATTGGGGATTATTATAGCAAAAAATTGAATCATTCTAATTGTGTATGATAAGAGACTGATTAAACAGATTACAGTACACTCATATAATAGAACACTATTCAGCTATAAAAAAATAAGATAAAATAAATAAACAAGGAGGAGACATCTGGTCTCCAGAAGAGGAAAAAAGCTGAACAAACTGCAAATAAACAACTTTTCTGAGATACATCAGAGATCTGAGGTCACAGGGCAAATTGTCAAACTGTCACCCAAAACTGGAGAGAGAGGAGAATACAGAGAATCAGACTTAGGATAGCAGCTATAGCTGGAACCTGGTAGGAATATTCAAAAGGTAATTGACTAATTGCTGCAGCCTCAGCTTGGACTAGCTTGAGATATTAAAAATCCCTGGTGCTCAGCCTTAGAGGGACCCCACACTTTCATGAGTTTTACCTCCAAGAGCCCCAGTAGGTTACCACGGTGAAGATGGAATAGGGGAAATACCCCTGATCTGTCAGTTTAGGGAGGGGGAAAGTAACCATTTTGAAATACACCCAGAGCATTGTATTCTGATTAGTGAAGATCTATCCTCAATGGAAACTATTTTACGGGAGCCCAACTAACTTCAGAGGTGAGAAACACCTTGTAGCCTCTGCCAGCCTTCCTGACTCACCTAACCAGAAAAAAAAAAAAAAAAAAAAAAAAAAACCGAAGATGCATTTATGAGTGTTACGGAAGAAGGGCATAGGTCCACTAAAAGACTAAGACCTAATCATAGGTATATAAAATGCTTCCCCACATTCCAAACCTTACCATCACATCAGCAGGGCCCATGTGTAATAATGAGAGAGTATAGCTGAAACAACTGCAAAGCTCGGAGTCTATTTAAGAAGGAGTATCTCAGCAAACTCACAGATACACAGGGAGACAAAAACAAGGACACTACAGGAAATTTTAGCCATTGCAAGCAGTAAACCCAGCCTAACTTTTAGCCAGATCAACATAAAATCTCACACTAAAGGATTGTTTATCTCAGTTCCTTTTACCTAATATACTATATCTAATTTTCCAAAAAAATTTAAAGGCATGCTAAAAGGCAAGAATACAGCTTGAAGAAACAAACCCAGTATCAGAACCAGACTCAGATACAGCAGAGAATTGGGAAATATCAGACTGAGAATTTAAAATAACTGATTGGTAAGCTAAGGACTCTCACAGAAAAAGTAGATGACATGCAAGAAGAGATGGGTAATGAAAGCAAAAAGATGGAAACTTAGCCGGGTGCAGTGGCTCACACTTGTAATCCCAGCACTTTGGGAGGCTGAGATGGGTGGATCACTTGAGGTCAGGAGTTCGAGACCAGCCTGGCCAACATGGTGAAACCCTACCTCTACTAAAAATACAAAAATTAGCTGGGCATGGTGGCCCATGCCTGTAATCCCAGCTGCTCGGAGGCTGAGGCACGAGAACCACTTGAACCCGGGAGGTGGAGGTTGCAATGAGCTGAGATTGCACCACTGCACTCCAGCCTGGGAGAGTGAGATTCCATCTCAAAAAAAAAAAAAAAGATGGAAACTTTAAGAGGGAATTTTTTTAAGACAATACTCAAAACCACTGTAACAGAAGTGAATAATGCCTTTGATGGGCTTATGTGTAGACTGGATATAGTTGAGGAAACAATCAGTAAGCTTGAAGATATGCCAATAGAAACTTCTCAAACTGAAAAACTAAGAGAAAAAAATTTAAAAAGAAGCAGAATATCCAAGAGCTGTGTAACAGTTACAAAAGATTACATATCTGTAATGAGAATACCAGAAGGAAAATAACAAGAAAAGATCAGAAGAAATAATAGGTAATAAAAAAGCAATAATAAGTAATAGTGAAGTAATAATGGAGGAGAATTTTCCAAAAATAATGACATACATCATAAAGATATTATACTCAAATTGTAGGAAGTCAACATAAAAAGAAAATCTTGAAAGATACATACACACACACACACACACAGAGAATATGTGCCCATGGTTTAGTGTCCATATAAAAGTGAAATTAAATTAATGATCTATGTATATTGCAAACTCTAGGGAAAACAATGAAATAATTTTTAAAGCAAGTATAAAGGATATACTAAGATAGGAGAGAAAATGAAATTAAAAATGTTCAATTAAAGCCAATGAAGACAAAAGAAAAAGTGGAAGACCAAAAAGAAATAAATACTAAGGGTAATGACTACAAAATAGTTATAAATGGGACCAATATCAATACAACTATATCAGTAAGTATTTTAAATGTTAATGGTCTAAATATACCAATTAAAAGACAGAGACTGCCAAAATGGATTAAAAAAACAAGACTCAATTATATGTTGTCTATAAGAAACTTACTTTAAACATAAAGACACAGAAAGATGAAAAGTAAAGGGATGGAGAAAGACATAACATGCAAACACTAATCAAAATAAAGCAGGAGTTGCTATATTAATTTCAGACAAAACAGACTTCAGAGAAAAGGAATTATCAGAGATAAAGAGGGACATTACATAGTGGTAAAAGGGTCAATTCTCTAAAAAGAAACAGTAACTCTTAACATGTATGTGCCTAACAACAAAACATCAAAAAAAATGTGCAGCAAAAAGTGATAGAACTGCAAGGAAAAATAGATGAGTCCACTATTGTAGTTGGAAACTTCAAAACTCCTCTCAGTAATTGACAGATCCAGCAGGGAGAAAATCTGTAAGGGTATAGTCAAACTGAACAGCACCATCAATCAACTGGATCTAATTGACACTTATAGAATACTTCATCCAAGAACAGCAGAATACACATTCTTCTCAAGCTCACATGGAACATTCACCAAAATAGGCTACCTTATGGCCATAAAATACATATCAACACATTTAAAATAATAGAAATCATGCAAAATATGTTCTCAGACCACAGTGGAATTAAACCAGAAATTAAAAACAGAAAGATAGTTGGAAAATCCAAAAATATTTAGATATTAAACACTCTTCGAAATAACCCATGAGTCAAAGTATCAAGATAAATTTTTAAATATTCAAAATTAAATGAAAATACAACTTACCAAAACTTTCGGGATGAAAAGAGGACCCAAGATGGCTGACTAGGTGCAGCCAGGAAGAGCTTCTTCCACTGAAAGACCACACCATCAAGAAGAATGGCACACTCTGAGAAGATCTTCAGAAGGAAGGCATTGAGAATGGACAACGGGAGGACAAATACTCTGGGCTGAAGAAGGAGGAAGCTGGGAACCCTGCACAAGACTGCCAAACACCAGGACTCATTTCTGGCCCTGCACAGCTCTTGGGGAAAAGATTAGTTAAATAGGCATGAGTGGCCCACTTTCACCATGAACCTCCAGAATCCTAACTGCAGGACACCTCATGATCCCCATGGACATTTGAGCTGGCAGGAAGTGCTGCTGAGAGAGTTGGCAGGAGCAGGACTCCAGCCTTGAAGGAGCCCAGAGGGTATGACATGGGAATGGCTGAGTGGAACCCAGCAAGGAATGCCCATCCCCCAAGGCTTGCCACACTCCTGTAGGTGGCTTTGGCCTTTGTTGACTGTCAGAAGTGGACAGGACAGTGATACCTTGCCATGGGATGGGACCAGTATGATCTGAGCAACCCCCCCCACCCACCCACCACCAACCAGGGTTCCTGTCTGGCTGCACCCACTTGCAACCTCAGATGCCCAACCAGGGCACTTCCTAGTGGCAACCACCATACATCTTTCACTGGCATATTCCACTTAACCATCAGAGAGCTTTTTGCAGATGGGCCCCCCACAATGCGCATTCACATGTAGTCTCTCCACATTGCTTTTGCCAGCATGTGCACGTTTGCAGACCTCATTGTCATCATCTCACCTCCACTAGTGCATACGCACACAGATCCCACCACACCAACACCACAGGTACACACACACAAGCATGAACCCTGCTGCCATCATCCTAATGAAGTGCTTTTCCTGGCACTGCAATCCCCCGCCACCCCAGCCCCCTGCATTGAAGTGCTGTTGCCACCAGACTGGGAACACCTTGGACCCTTCATTGCAGCAGGTACTTAACCTCGAGCAACCAAACAAACCCATGGGCATGGTCCAAGCCCTTCAGGGCTACAACAAACAGCTCAGGAGTACTGAAATGAGATTTGGCCCTCTAAAACTATCCAGAAACAAAGCCAGTCATCTAAACCCAACTTATACTACAGACAAATCCTCCAGAGCATCAAATAATACAAAGGCAAAAAGCACCACCCAAAGAACAGCAATTTCAAAGATTAAAGGAACATCAGTCCACACAGATGAGAAAGAACCAGCACAGGAACTTTGGCAACTCTAAAAGCCAGAGTGTGTTCTTACCTCCAAATGATTACACCAGCTCCCAAGCAATGGTTTTTTAATCAGACTGTGAAATGACAGAAATAGAATTCAGAATCCAGATGGCAATAAAGATCACTGAGATCCAGGATAATGTTGAAACCCAATTGAAGGAATGTAAGAAATCCAGTAAAATAATTCAAGAGCTGAAAGATGAAATATTGTATGATAGAGCTAAAAAATGAACAGCAAGAATTTCATAAAACAATCAGAAGTATTAACAGCAGACTAGACCAAGCTGAGCAAAGAATTTCAGAACTCAAAGACTCTGAGATGGGTTCTTCAAATCAATTCATTCAGACAAAAATAAAGAAAAAAGAATTTTAGAAAATGAACAAAACCTCCAAGAAGTATGGAATTATGTAAAGAGAGCAAATCTATGATTCATTGGTGTCCCTAAAGGGGTGGGGGGGGGCAAGCAAATTTGAGACTATTGTCCACAAAAATTTCCCAAACCTCACTAAGAAAGGTCAACATTCAAATTCAGGAAATTCAGAGAACCCCCACAAGATACTGCACAGGACAACCATCCCCCAGACACATAGTCATCAGATTCTCCAAAGTCAACCTGAAAGAAAAAATACCAATGAAGAGAACCCCATCAGGAAAACAGTGGACCTTTCAGTAGAAACCCTAAAAGTCAGAAGAGATTGGGGGCCTATATTCAGCATCCTTAAAGAAAAGAAATTCCAATGAAGAATTTTATATCCAGCCACACTAAGCTTCATAAGCAAAGGGGAAATAAAATCATTTTCAGACAAGCAATTGCTAAATGGAATTAATTACCACCAAACCTGCCTTACAAGAGGTCCTTAAGGGAGTGCTCAACATGGTAATGAAAGACTGTTACTGGCCACCACAAAAACAAGCTTAAGTACAAAGACCGTGGACACTATAAAGCAAGTACACAATCAAGTCTACATAACAACCAGCTAATAACACAATGGCAAAATCAAATCTGTACATATCAATATTAACTTTGAACATACTTGGGCTAAACACCCCACTTAAAAGGTATGGACTGGCAAGTTGGATAAAGAAGCAAGACCCAATTATATGCTGCTGAGAGTTGACAGCGTGCTGGCAGCCCTCGCTCGCTCTTGGCGCCTCCTCTGCCTGGGCTCCCACTTTGGCGGCACTTGAGGAGCCCTTCAACCCACTGCTGCACTGTGGGAGCCCCTTTCTGGGCTGGCCAAGGCCAGAGCTGGCTCCCTCAGCTTGCAGGAAGGTGTGGAGGGAGAGGTGCAGGTGGGAACCGGGGCTGTGCACGGTGCTTGCAGGCCAGCACAAGTTCCGGGTGGGCGTGGGCTCGGTGGGCTTGGTGGGCCCCGCACTCGGAGCGGTCCCCTGGCCCGCAAGCCCCAGGCAGTGAGGGGCTTAGCACCTGGGCCAGCAGCTGCTGTGCTCGACTTCTTGCCGGGCCTTAGCTTCCTCCCCGCGAGGCAGGGCTTGGGACCTGCAGCCCGCCATGCCTGAGCCTCCCCTCCCCGCTGTGGGCTCCTGTGCGGCCTGAGCCTCCCCGATGAGTGCCACCCCTGCTCCATGGCGCCCAGTCCCATCACCACCCAAGGGCTGAGGAGTGCAGGCACATGGCGCAGGACTGGCAGACAGCTCCACCTGTGGCCCTGGTGCAGGATCCACCGGGTGAAGCCAGCTGGGCTCCTGAGTCTGGTGGGGACTTGGAGAACCTTTATGTTTAGCTAAGGGATTGTAAATACACCAATCGGCACTCTGTGTCTAGTTCAAGGTTTGTAAACACACTGATCAGCACCCTGTGTCTAGCTCAGGGTTTGTGAATGCACCAATCGACACTCTGTATCTAGCTAATCTAGTGGGGACATGGAGAACTTTTGTGTCTAGTTCAGGGATTGTAAACACACCAATCAGCACCCTGTCAAAATGGACCAATCAGCTCTCTGTAAAATGGACCAATCGGCTCTCTGTAAAAGGGACCAATCAGCAGGATGTGGGTGGGGCCAGATAAGGGAATAAAAGCAGGCTGCCCGAGCCAGCAGTGGCAACCCACTCGGGTCCCCTTCCACACTGTGGAAGCTTTGTTCTTTCACTCTTTGCAATAAATCTTGCTACTGGCTCACTCTTTGGGTCCACAATGCTTTTATGAGCTGTAACACTCACCGCAAAGTTCTGCAGCTTCACTCCTGAAGCCAGCAAGACCACAAACCCACCAGGAGGAACAAACAACTCCAGACGCGTCGCCTTAAGAGCTGTAACACTCACCACGAAGGTCTGCAGCTTCACTCCTGAGCCAGCGAGACCATGAACCCACCAGAATGAAGAAACTCCAAACACATCCAAGCATCAGAAAGAACAAACTCTGGACATGCTGCCTTTAAGAACTGTGACACTCACCACGAGGGTCCATGGCTTCATTCTTGAAGTCAGTGAGACCAAGAACCCACCAATTCCAGACACACTGCCTTCAAGAGGCCCATCTCACATGCAGTGACACCCATAGGCTCAACGTAAATGGATGAAGAAAGATCTATCAAATAAATGGAAAACAAAGAAGAGCAGGGGTTGCTACTCTTATTTCAGGAAAAACAAAACAAAACAAACTTTAAGCCAACAACTATCAAAAAGAACAAAGAAGGGAATTACATGGTAAACAGTTCAATTCGACAAGAAGACTTAACTATCCTAAATATATATGCACTCAGTACTGGACACCCAGATTCATAAAACAGGTTCTTAGACACATAAGAAGAGACTTAGATAACCACACAATAATAGTGGGAGGTTTACTGACACTATTAGATCATCAAGGCAGAAAACTAGAATTTGGGACCTAAACTCAACACTTGACCAAATGGACCTAACAGACATCTATAGACACTCCACCGAACAACAGAATATACATTGCTCTCATCTCCCCATGGCACATACTCTAAAATCAGCCACATACTTGCCATAAGCAATTTTCAACAAATTCAAGAAAACCTAAATCATACCAACCACACTCTTGGATCACAACACAACAAAAATAGAAATCAATACCAAGAAAATTTCTCACAACCATACAATTACATGGAAATTAAATAACTGACTGCTGAATGACTTTTGGGCAAATAACAAAATTAAGCCAGAAATCAAAAAATTCTTTGAAATTAATTAAAACAAAGATAAAACTTCCAGAATCTGTGGGACACATTTAAAGCAGTGATAAGAGGAAACTTTACACCACTGAACACCCACATCAAAAAGTTAGATTTCAAATTAACACCCTAACATCATACCTACAGGAACCAGAAAACCAAGAGCAAACCAACCACAAAGCCAGCAGAAGAAAAGAAATAACCAAAATCAGAGATGAACTGAACAAAATGGAGTATAAAAAAACCATACAAAAGATCAATAAAATAAAAAGGTGGTTCTTTGAAGGAATAAATAAGATTGATAGACTGCTGACTAGACTAATAAAGAAAAAAAAAGAAAGAAGATCCAAATAAACACAATAAAAAATGACAAAGGTGAAATTATGACCAATCCCACAGAAATGCAAAAAAAAAAACAACAAAAAAACCCTTGTGTGTACCACCCACACAAACTTGAAAACCTAGAAAAAAAGGGATAAATTTCTGGAAACATACAACCTTTCAAGATTGAACCAGGAAGAAACTGAAATCCTGAACAGACCAATAACAGGTTCCAAAATTAAATAGTAATAAAAAAACTTACCAACCAGAAAAAGCCCTAGACCAGACAGATTGACAGCTGAATTCTATCAAATGTATAAAGAATTGGAACCATTTCTACTGAAACTATTCCAAACAATAAGAAGGAGGAACTCCTCCCTACCTCATTCTATGAGGCTAGCATAATTCTGTTACCAAAACCTGGCAGAGATACAGCAAGAAGAAAAATCTTCACACCAATATCCACAATGAACAGAGATGCAAAAATCCTCAACAGAATGCTAGCAAACTGAATCCAGCTACACATCAAAAAACTAATACACCATGATCAGGTAGGATTTATTCCTAGAATGCAAAGTTGATTCAATGTATGCAACATAAACAACATATGCAAATCAATAAATGTGATTTATCACATAAACACTAAAATCAAAAAACACATGAACATCTCAATAGATGTGCAAAAAGCTTTTAATAAAATTCAACATCCCTTCATAATAAAAACTCAATAAACTAAGCCAATCAAAGAAACATACCTCAAAATAATAAGAGCCTTCTGTGGCAAACCCAGAGCCAACATCATACTGAATGAGCAAAAGCTGGACACATTCTTCTTGAGAACCAGGACAAGAAAAAGATGCCCACTGGCACCACTCCTAATCAACATAGTCCTGAAATCCCTAGCCAGAGCAATGAGGCAAGAGAAAGAAATAAAAGGCATCCCAATAAGGAAAGAGGATGTTTAACTGTCTCTCTTTGTGGATGATATGATTCTATAGCTAGAAAACCCCATAGTCTGCCCAAAGGCTCCTAGATTTGATAAACAACTTCAGCAAAGTTTCAGGATACAAAATTAATGAACAAAAATTAGTGGCATTTTATGTGCCAATAACATCCAGACTGAGAACCAAATCAAGAATGCAATTCCATTCACAATAGCCACACAAAAAAACAAAATACAGTAATACAAATACTAGTAATACAGCCAACCAGGGAAGTGAAAGATCTCAGCAATGAGAATTACAAAACACTGCTGTAAGAAATCAGAGACAACACACATGAAAAAACATTTCATGTTCATAGATAGAATCATATTATTAAAATGAACATACTACCCAAAGCAATTTACAGATTCAGTGGATTCCTATCAAACTACAAACAACATTTTTCAAATAATTAGAAAAAACTATTCTAAAATTTGTGTGGAACCAAAAAAGAGCCTGAATAGACAAAGCAATACTAAGCAAAAAAAAAAAAAAAAAAAAAAAAAATGCCAGAACCACATTCCCTGACTTCAAACTATACTACAAGACTACAGTAACCAAAACAGTATGGCACTGGGACAAAAACAGACACATAGACCAACGGAACAGGTTAGAGAACCCAGAAATAAAAATGAACACCTATAACCATCTGACCTTTGACAAAGTCAACCATAACAACCAATAGGGAAAGGCTTTCCTATTCAATAAAGGGTGCTGGGACAAGTGGCTAGCCATATGCAGAAGATTGAAACTAGACCCTCTTCTTTCACCATATACAAAAATCAACTCAAGATAGATTAAAGACTTAAATGTAAAACCTAAAACTATAAGACACCTAGAAGAAAACCCAAGAAATACCATCCTGGACATAGATTTCTTGATGAAGACTCCAAAAAGCAATTGCAACAAAAACAAACATTGACAAGTGGGACCTAATTAAAGAACTTTTGCACAGCAAAAGAAACTATCAGCAGCGTAAACAGACAACCTACACAATGAGAGAAAATATTTACAAAGCATGTATCCAACAAAGTTCTAATATCCAGAGTCTATGTGGAACTTACACAAGTCAACAAGTGAAAAACAAGTAAGTCCACTAAAAAGTGGGCAAAGGACATAGACACTTCTGAAAAGAAGACATACATGCAGCCGACAAGTATATGAAAAAATGCTCAACATCCCCAATCATTAGAGAAATCCAAATCTAAACCACAATGAGATACCATCTCACACCAGTCAGAATGGCTATTATTAAAAAGTCAAAAAATAACACACTGGTGAGGTTGCAGAGAAAAGAGAAAGCTTACACACTGTTAGTGGGAATGTAAATTAGTTCAGCCACTGTGGAAAGCAGGTTAGAGATTTCTCAAAGAACTTAGAACTACCATTCAACATAGCAATCCCATTGTTAGGTATACACCTAAAGGAATAGAAATCATTCCACCACAAAGACACATGTACACTTATGTTTATTGCAGTACTATTCACAATAGCAAAGGCACGTACTCAACCTAGATGCCCATCAGTGGTGGACTGGATAAAGAAAACATGCTACATATACATCATGGAATACTATGCAGTCATAAAAAAGAATAAAATTGTGTCCTTTGCAGCAACATGGATGCTGCATGTTTAATCCATACCCTTTACACAACAGAGTAAAGCAGTCATATGACTATACAAATGAATTTTGAAAAAGCATTTGTCAAAACCCAGCACACATTCATAATAAAAACTCTCAGCAAGCTAAGAAAAGAGGCAAACTACTCCAACTAAATAAAGAGTATCTATAAAAACTCTATAGCTATCATCATACATATGGTGACTTTCTAGATACTTTCTCCCTAAGAATGGGAACAAGGAAAGGATATCCCCTCTCACCATTTGTCCTAGTCCATCAGGGCTGCTGTAACAATTAACCTTAGACCAGATAAATTACAAACTACAGAAATTTCATTGCTAAAGGGGCAAACACTGGGTCCTTACATGGTAGAAGGGGAAGCAAGCTTCCTTGTACCTCTTTTTTAAGGGCATTAATCCCATTCATGAGAGCAGAGCCCTCATGACCTCATTACCTCCCGAAGGCCCCACCTCTTAATACTATTGCTCTGGGGATTGAGTTTCAACATACGAGTTTTTGAGAGACATACACATTCAGACCATAACACCACTTCTATTCAATATCCTACTAGAAGTCTTAGCTAATGCAATAAGACAAGAAAAGTAAGAGATATACAGATTGGGAAGGAAGAAATACAACTGTCTTTTTTTCACAGATGACATGATTGTTTATGCAGAAAATTTAAAAAGAAATCAGCAGAAAACATCCTGGAACTAGTAAGTGATCATAGAAAGGTTGCAGGATGCAAGGTTAATACTCAAAATTAATCACTTTTCTATATAACAGCAACGAACAATTGGGATTTAAAATAAAATACACAACACTATTTACATTAACACTTCCCCAAAAGTGAAACAGTTATATATAAATATAGCAAAAATATGTGCAAGGTCTATATAAAGAAAACTTTAAAATTCTGATGAAAAAATCAAAGAAAGTCTAAATAAATGGAGAGATAGTCTATATTTGGTGTAGGAAGACCCAGTATTTTTAAGTTGTCAGTTCTTCTCAAGTTGATCTAGAGATTCAACACAATCTCAATAGAATCCTAGCAAGTTATCTTGTAGATGCCAAGAAGAGTGATTCTAAAGTTTATACAGGAAATACAAAAGACTCAGCATAGCCAACATAACACTGAAGAAGAACAAGTTTGGAAAGGCTGACACTTCACAAATTTAAGATATACTATAAAATGACAACAATCAAAATAATGTGGTATTGATGAAAGAATAGACCTATAGATCAACAGAGAGCCCAGAAACAGAACCACACAAATAAAGCCAACTGATCTTTGACGAAGGAGCCAAGGTAATTAAATGACAAAAAAAAAAAATTCTTTTCAACAAATGGTGAAAACAACTGGGCATGTACATACAAAAATAAATAAATCTACACAGAGACCTTACACTTTATAAAATTAACTCCAAATGGATCATAGACCTAAATGTAAAATTGAAAACTATAAAACTCCTAGAAGATAACATAGGAGAAAATCTAAGTGACCTTAGGTTTGGCCTTGAGTTTTCAGATACAACACAAAAGCGAAATCCATGAAAGAAAAAAAAAAAGGATGTTGGATTTCATTAAAATTTAAAACTTCCGTTCTTCAAAAGACACTTAAAAAGGAAAAGGTAAGTCATATACTGAGAGAAAATATTTGCAAAACATATCCGATAACGGAGTTATATCGAAAATATACAAAGAAATCTTGCCAGGCACAGTGGCTCATGCCTGTAATCCCAGCACTTTGGGAGGCCGAGGCAGGAGGATCACCTGAGGTCAGGAGTTCGAGACCAGCCTGGCCAACATGGTGAAATCCCATCTTTACTAAAAATACAAAAATTAGCCAGGCACGGTGGCAGGCGCCTGTAATCCCAGCTACTCAGGAGGCCAAGGCAGGGGAATTGCTTGAACCTGGGAGGCGGAAGTTGCAGTGAGCTGAGATTGCACCATTGTACTCCAACGTGGGCAATAGAGCAAGACTTTGTCTCAAAAAAAAAAAAAGAACTGTTAAAACTCAACAATATAAAATAACAAACAAACAAATTAAGTGAGCCAAAGATCTGGATAAATGTCTCACCAAAGGATCTATACAGAGGCAAATAAGTATGCGAAAACATACTCCACATCATATGTCATCAGGGAACTGCAAATTACAACAATGAGACACCACTACACACCTATTAGAATGGCTAACCTCCCAAAGACAGACCACACCAAATGCTGACAAAGACGTGGAACAACAGGAACTCACAGTCATTGCTGGCGGGAATGAAAACTGGTGCAGTCACTTTGGAAGACAATTTGGCAATTTCTTCCAAAGCAAAACTTAGTCTTGTATGATCTAACGATTACACTAGTTAGTATTTATGGAAATGAGTGAAAAGCATATGTCCACATAAAAACCTGCAAATGAATGTTTATAGCAGCTTTATTCATAATTGCCAAAACTTAGAAGCAACTAAGATATCCTTCAATAGGTAAATAGAAATTGGTATATTCATACAATGGAATATTACTCAGTAATACCAAAAAAATACTAAGCCACAAAAAGTCATGAAGCAGCCCTATACGTGTGTTATTAATTGAAAGATGCCAGTATGAAAAGGCTATATATTGTACGATTCCAACTAGATGATATTCTGGAAAAGGCAAAACCATAGAGACAGTAAAAAGATCAGTAGTTGTCAGAGATTTGGAGTGAGGGAGGAAGGGACAAATAGGTGGAACACACAGGATATTCTTAGGGTAACGAAACTATTCTGTTTGGTACTGCACAAGAATGGATACATAACATTATCCATTTGTCTAAACTCATAAACGTGTACAGCACACCAGTGATCCCTAATGCAAATTGTGACTTTTACTACTGATAATGTATCAATACTGATTTGTCAACTGCAATACATATTTATACTCAATTTTTCCATAAACCAAAAAACTTCCCTAAAAATTGTCTATTAATTTTTTTTAAATAATGAGAAATCTATATATTTACATGGAAAGATCTATCTGATACATGGATAAGAGAAAACAGCAAGGGTAGAACAGTGTAAAAATGTGTTGCTTTTTACATAAACATAGGGGAAAATAAATGTACATTCATATTCGCTTGTTTATCCATAAAAAGCATTGGAAGAAAACCTATGGAACTAATAACAGTGGTTACCTGTGGGGCTGACTGTTGAACTGACTGGAGGAGGGAGAGTTATGAAAGAGAGAATATGTGAATCTAAGTCATGTGACTGTAGCATTATTTATTTTCTAAATTATATATTTTTTTAAAACAAGCCCCTCAGAAGGTTTGTCTGAGCTCTGGGGAAAGCTGCGCTTGAATGTCCTAGAACTAATATTTTTATTTAACACTCTGAATAACCCTCCGGAATCTACCCTATAGAAATTCTTTCATGTGTGCACAGTGTGTTCAAAGAAACTACAAAGATATTCACTGCAGCATTATTTGTAATAGACAAAATTTTGGAAACATCTTAATATGTATCAACAGTAGAAGTGGTTAAGAGAATAGTACTAGAGACGCACTAGGCACTGTGATGCATCAGTTAAAAAGAATAAAGTAACTTTGCATGAGTTATTGAAAACATCCATGATTTATTGTAAAGAAAAAAAATTAAGTTGCAGAAAAACATGGACAGAAAACTTTTTAACTATGATTTTGTTTGTAAATGTAATAAAGATCTTGAAGGATATACAACAAACTGAAAACAGTGCCTACCTTGGAGGAAGTTATAAGGGTAGGAGGGGAGAGTCCTGCTTTTTACTCTACTTCCTATTGTTTGACTTTTTTTCTTTGCAACTATGATGTATTGCTTTTTATACATGAATACATACATAACGATTTTTAAAAACCCAATGGAGTGTTCGTGTCCAGAAGCAGCAGCCATCTCAGGGACTGTTTGTCATTACCTCTATTCATCTCTTTCGGACCAGGAAGGGCTGAAGGAACCTCAGTGTTCTCTGTAGCATTGTTAACCAGGGCACTGAATCTAACTTGCCATACCCTGTAATTGGATCCTTCCAGTAAAGCTGCCTCAATAAAATGTCCCAAGTGCAGCAGCCAAGTGTTTAGGAGGCACACAGGACCCTGGTGGCAGACTTGGAGGTAGGGGTGGGAGCCTGGGCCTGGGGCCTGGGTCTAAAATGCTGTAGGAGGCATGCATTAAAGTCCCAGCAAGCTTAACTAGCAACAGAGGGGCATGTCTGCATTTTTCATGCAGGCTTAGAGAGACTTGTTTGCAAGGCTCAGGATCCCTGGTGAGCAGTTTTCTGTGGCTTCAGTTACAGCACAATTTCAAAAGTATTAATGCAATGAGACTTTTATATAACTACATTAGGAAAAGGAAAAAAATTAACACTGGTTTCTCCAGCAGGCATTCACAACTGCGAATAATGAATATATCTCAAGAAGGAAGTGATTGTGGATAATTATCCCCTAAATCCCACCTCATGCAATACCAAAAATGATAGGCAGAGAGGGGCGGACGACTTCCTCTTTGCTTGGTCTGTAAGCACGATGTAAGTTCCATTCATATGGTCTTTCCTTTTATTGTTTCATCTCCCAGGGGTCCTGAATTCTCTTGTGATCTAAAGAATAAGCTCTTCATCACAGCCATTTTTTGTTTTAAGGTTTCAAAACCCAAGAGCTGAATCCAGATGTGGCCTTTTAAGTCAAGCCAGCTTGGAGTCACAGACTGTTGGTGCCTAATGCTTGTCTGTCTCAGTTCCCCTCCTTCACACAGGGGGGGTAAAGGTCTTCAGATACGAAATTACATGGAGGTGTCAGTCACAGAGTAGGGACCTGAATTTTGGCCTCCAGAAATTCCATTCCAGATTTCTGAAGCCATGTGTTTATTCATTCTTATCCTCACTCATTTTTTCATTCAACAAATTCTTCTTGAGTGCCTACTATGTACAGAGAAGGATAGCATTAGAGTTTAAAGTGCTAATTTTGGAAACAAATTCCTTAGGTTTTCATCCTAGCTCCAATGCTTATTACCTGTGTAACCTTTATTGAGTCACATAAATTCTCTATATCAGGTTACCCATATTTAAATGGAAATAATGGTGGAACCTACCTCATGAAGTTGTTGGGAAGACTAGAGGAGTTAAGATATGAAGGGACTTAGTATATGGTATAATGATTGCTACTGTTGTCATATTTTTATCATTATGTACCCAACATTATGCAGTGGATTCGGAATACAATGATAAACAAAACAGAAAGGGGCTTACTTTCATAATGTGCATTGACTAGTGGGGAGAGCTGGGACTTAATCTAATCAGGATGGTCAGACAAGGCTGACCTGAGGAAATGATGCAGTTCTGAAATCTAAAGGAGTTAACTAGGCTAAATGGGAAAGGAAAGTTTTCTGAGTGAAGGAAAAAAAAAATGTGCAAAGGTCCTGAAACAGCTGGAGCATAGTTTTTTATAAAACTGCAATGCTGTGTGTGTGGCTGGAGCATAGATATCAAAGAGAGGGCAAGATGAGGTTGAGTCCTGTTAAGTGTCACATCTCCTTGGACCTTGCAGACCACTTTAATGGGTCATCATTATCCTAGAAATAATAAGAAGGAATTGGGGGACTTTAAGCAGGGAAACGCCATGATTAGATTTCATTTTAGAAAGATCTCTCTGGGTGCTAAACAAAGAACAGATTGGAAGAACGTCCTTTCTCAAATATCCAGTGTCTCTCTTTGTTGACAGTCATGGTAAATAAAGGGAAGGCATGCATCCAGGGGAAGAAGTCAATGACTGTCTTCACAGAGAGAGGTGCAGAGAGGTTGGGTGGTGGGAGAGGGCCAGATGGGAGGTAAATTTTGCCTGCTTGCCAACTTAGAGAATTGCACAGCCAGTCTTTCTTCTTTAAATGGTCACCATATTGAATAGCAAGAAGAGTAATTTTTTTTAAAAGCAAAGGAATCTCATTCTGGACACCTACAGCAAAAAGGGAATTTGTTAGAAGATGTGGAGGCATCCTAGGATCAAAGGGAAGGCTGCAAAACCAGGCTTAAAATGAACAGAATCCAAAACCAGGCTTAAAATGAACAGAGTCCAAGCAACTCCAAATCATTGGTAGAGGAGCCAATGAAGAAGAAATCTCCACCTGTCTGGTCCTCTTCTTCCCTGCCCATTTTTTTTGGAATGGTTGCTAAGCAGCTAAAACCCAACAGGTGTCCACTAGAATATTCATTCATGGAAGCATCTTCCTCTCCTCACACCTAATCACCTAATCATCTCCACCACAACCTCTCCCAACTGTTCCCAACACATCCCCTCAGACATGACAGTTTTCGCCACTCTCCAGATTCCCTGCCATCAGATCCGTCTTTGTAAATGATAACATGCAGGGGTGCCTCCACATTCCACTCTTCTACCATGGGCTCCCACTTTGTTTCCAAATTTCTGTTTTGCTTTCTGCTTCCTGATGGTAAACACCGATCTGTATTTTGAATTTTTTTAAAGGCAGTGACAGTAACCTGATTGCTGGCTACATTCGGGGATATGTGGTAGGGTCAGAGAAAGAGCATTAGGTTTGCACATAGAAAACGAATTCTGGCTTCTGCTCACTAATTATGTGACCCTAAATAAGTCACTTACTCTCTCTGAGCCTCAGTGTCCTCATCCATAAAATGGGCATGACAACAACAGTTACTTCACAGATTACAGGACAATCAAAACAAATTGTCAATGTGAAAACACTTTAAACTAGTGGTTCTCAATACTGGCTGTGCTTCAGAATTTCTTGTTGTTTTGTTTCCTAAAAGACAGATGACTTTCCCAGACCTACTGAGTCAAAATACCCAAGGGTAAACCTCAGACAGCTATATTTCTGAAAAGTTTCTAAAGTGATTCAAATGTGCAAGCAGAGTTAAAAAAACATTCTGGGTATAACCTTTTGGATGCACGCTGCTGTCCAGCAACACTGACCCCACTGTGGTCTGGCTACTATGTTCTATCCCTTCTCTCTGCTGTTATTTCTGGGCATCTCCAAACCATCCTCTGCTTAGACTTCCTGGGAAGCCTTCAGTGATTGTAAATCAGACACATCAATGCTCCACTTGAATACGTTCAAGTGCCTCACAGTGTTCTTAGGATGAGGAACAGATGATGACTTGAGGCCCTGCAGGATTTGGCTGTGCCGACCTCTCACCTCAACCCCTCTCACTCCCTCTTCTCCTTGTGTTCTGGCCCATAGTTCTTTCTGGTTCTCCAACACACCAGGTTCCCTTTCCCTGGGGTCCTTTGCACTTGGTGACCCTCCTGTCCAGAATGTTCTGCTCCAGACCTCTGAATGTCTGGATTTTTCTTAACATTGAGCCAGAGGGAGACCTACCAGACCAACCAACCTCAATTACTCTCTCCTCACCTGTCACCCTCCATCCATCACAGCGCCTGATTTATTTTCTTTAAGTCACTTACCCTTCTCTGAGATCATTCATTTATTCATTTTCTTATTTCTATCCATTTTTCCTGGCTAGAATGTAAGTTCTGCAAGAGAGGGATATTTCAAATATAGGTGATTGATTTATCTGTAATGCTAAGATTGGCTGGCACATAGTAGATGCTTAGTAAACTAATCAGAGCATGAATAAATAAATGCACATTTTGTTATCTAGGGCAAAGGAGACTCATATCTTACCATCCCCCGATGGTTTAGCCAAGCTATAAAATGACCAGAATTTCTACTTTGATTCACCTTCCAGTTGCTGAATTGCAATTCCCAAAATTCACAGCCAAGCACTATCAGGTGACCATAGACTCCAAAAGGTATCATAAATTGCTTCATATGTGTTCTTCTGGGGCTTAGGCAATGAACTTGATATTTACTGTTTGGCAAAGTCTTTCTGTTTTACTTTGTTGGTAGGTGTAAGTTGATTTTTGCAGCCAAAAACACCTCTTTCTGGCTGGCTTCCCTGTTTTTCCTCCTTTTACTAGCATACCCTGGAGTAGTATAACCAAGCTGAGGTGAGTTATGTGCAGGGAAATGGGCCTTAATGAATAGAAAATCCATGGAATTCATTTGATGTTAGCACATTAACACTCTCTTTGCCAAGTCTTCCAAATTTCAACTTTTCTGCACAAAAAAATAAAAATATTGGAGGAAGGTATATCTCTTTTAAGACCATGATCTTGGAATTACATAAGCAATTCTATACCCTTTTTTGTAGTGAAATGTGCTCAAAAGCAGTCAACCGTCATCAACAAACCCCAGACCCAAATGTCAACAAGCCCCATTGGCATAATATACTGGCAGGGGCTTGGGCCATGACGTCAGGTATACTAGGTGCTGTGGCTTATTGGCTGTGGATCTGGGGCAAGGAACTTAGCCTTCCTAAGTCTCAGGTTCCTCATCTGTAAATTCAGGTCAATAATAGCACCTGTGTCGTATCATTACCCATTGATAGGATGAAATAAAATAGATGTCAGGTGCCTAGCATATTACTAGCACGGAGTGACCATTCTATGCATGTTAGCTGAAAACTAAATAATTAACTAAATAAGTGTCATTCCCCTGTCCCTCCTTTTTAGATTCCGTTTCCCTACCATGCTCTTCCATGCTATGCTCTCCTTCAAGAACGCTGAATGATGGGATCGATTTGGAGCGAAAAATAGGCCTAGTTATAATTGAGGTCCAGCCTGGAGCCTAGTCTCCTGAAAAACAACTATCATTTTCATATCAGAAATGCCCTGATATACTGTAGAACATAGTCTCTCACCCACCAAATAGAAATAATAATATACCCTGCAGGCTGAATATGGAGTCAAATTATTCTCACGAATCTGTTTCCTGCAAGATCTTTTGCCAGGTCCTGGACATATTACATTAACAAAGACATGGGCCCGCCCCCACGGACCCCACAGACTCACTTCAAATCTCAATTCTGTCTCTGCCTGGCAAATAAGTGAGCCAATCACTGGGCTTGCTGAGCCTCAGCTTTGTCCTTTAGAAAAGGATATCTGGCCTCCCACACCCTCTGTGCTGAATGGGACTTCAATAAGATAAAGCATTTCTAGTGGTGAGAAGCCAACTCTGGATAACTTAAGCAGGAGGGTATTTTTAGAAGTTTATCACGTTACTCAAACTACCAACCCAAAGGCTGGAAAACACAGTATCCAAGGGCCCCACAGCTACTTGCAAAAGAAACGCCTGCAGAGAACGTAGTCACTGCTAGACACCAAGGCCCTCACCACAGAAAGCTGCAGCCACCACCATGAATAATTAATTCCCTCCAAATTTACATCCTGGCTCACAACCCAAAGGCCAGAGAGGAACATCCAGTTGTCTGAGCCTAGATCGTGAGTCCACTCCCCAGCTGCCAGGGGTTGGGAAGAGGGAAATCAAGACACTGTCAGTTTCCAAAGTGGGAGGCAAGCACTACCTTCCTCCATCCCACAGGTTGGAGGGGTATGTGGGTGCTGAGCAGTCCCCCAATGCCAAATACCCACTGAAGGATATGAAAGTACTTTGCACACCACGGATAGCTGTGTCTTTCTGAATCATGCTGACTAGGCAGAGTTCAACCACCTATGAGTAGGGCTAATGAGGACCACAGACCTCAGGAGCACGTTCATTGTGCTTTAAAAGAAAGAAGAATGAATTATCCATACTAAAAAGAGATTTACTGTAAGAGCCCATGGGCATTTCCTAGAAAAATTCCAATAGTTTCATGCTGTTAGGACAAGGCATTTGTGTAACTTCTACAGGGGAAATGGCTAATATTCACTAATATCAACCTGTCATCTCGTTACTATTGATCAGCACTAGCTGGCCACCGGCATGTTGGGAGGCAGCTGGTTCCTCAAAGATCGGCCCTGACCTGAAAATCCTCCTGCCCAGTGCCAGGTACTTTCTGAGAGCTCCAGAAAATTCTCCAGCCAATGATGTCTTCCCCTATAGCCTCCTCTGCCTCAGAGGGTGGAAAAAAAGAGTGACTCCATGTATGAATTGAGAGAGAGAGGTATTTTAAACACTGCTGGGCACTGTCTTAACAGCTGCCTTCACTCAGTAAATATATTTGTTACACAGTGCAGGAAATTGTGAAGGAGAGAGCAGAAGAGGGAGAAACAATAGCTATCTTTGGAGCCTGAAGTCTTGCTTGGAGTCGCTCACCACCCTGGCACCATGCCAAAAGCACGCTTTTCCCCACCTTCTCAATCCTCCAATGTACCCCTGCATCCTTTTATAATAAGCAGCCTTGAGTGCTGTCATTTAATACCCATACACAGGGCTCCCCAGAGCTTGGAAACTCTTGCAACTGTCTCCTTGATAGGCATCTAAGAAACAAATGAGGAGAAAGGATGTCTAAAGGCTCCATTAACATTGTTAGGTTAGAAACGTTGACAATAAGTCGATGCTTTTTGACATGACTGTCCTGGTAATGAAGGGACATTTCTACATGACTCTTCCTAATGTAAGATAAGATATGGATGGCCTCTGATTTTTCTGACACATGTCCAATATATCAAAGGGGTGGGGACTGGTATAAGAAAATGGGTTGTTTCAGTGACACATTAATAGAAGCCCTGGTTGGGAGATTAATGATAATGCTACCTTGGGCTTGAGTGTTCTGGCAGCTCACCTGGGAATGTAAGCTGGAATTCCTAGAAGAGGGGGTTAGAAAACCCAGGGGCCTCCACTTAACACCCAGATGAAGTTCCTTCATTTGCCCATAGAATTGTAGAAAACCACACGGAGGAAGGGAATTACCCATGCTCTAGAATGTTATTTTTCGTCTGCCTCTGGCTGGGTTATGGGTGGGAGTAATTAGGTGGGCCTGGTTCTGACCTGTCAAAAAGAATGGATCTGCTGAGATTGGTGGCAGACCCCTTCAGCAGGCAGGAATGAGGCTGTGTGGGACAGTAGACTAGCCAGGCTGGCCAGGAGGCTAGAGCAGGGAAAGCTGGCCCCCATAATTGGACGAGAATAGAACAGAGACTCCAGAAGCAGAAGTTGAAAGACCAGCAATTTCAGCATCCAGTGATCTTTCCCCAGACACTGAGCCTGCCCCACAGAGCTCCAGGAGTTCTTAGGAGGTCACATTTGGTAAATAGAAACAGAACTAAACAAAACCCAGCCTCTGTGCTCCCAACTCACCTCACCTGCCCTACTTTTTCCATAGCATTTAACCATCTTCCAACATATAATACAATTTACTATCATGTTATCTTAGGTGTAGACAAACCTCAGGGCATGGCTTTTTGCTTTGTGTTCCAAGGCCTACAACAGTGCCGACATACAGTAGGCACTCAATAAATACTTCCTTGAAAAATTACTGATTTTAAAAATTGCTAAAAGTCAGCCGGGCGCGGTGGCTCAAGCCTGTAATCCCAGCACTTTGGGAGGCCGAGGCGGGCAGATCACGAGGTCAGGAGATCGAGACCATCCTGGCTAACACGGTGAAACCCCGTCTCTACTAAAAATAACAAAAAATTAGCCAGGCATGGTGGCGGGCACCTGCAGTCCCAGCTACTCGGAAGGCTGAGGCAGGATAATGGCGTGAACCTGGGAGGTGGAGCTTGCAGTGAGCAGAGATCACGCCACTGCACTGCAGCCTGGGCGACAGAGTGAGACTCTGTCTCAAAAAAAAAAAAAAAAAAAAAAAAAAAAAAATTGCTGAAAGTCAAATATTTCCTTTTTTATTTTTTAAGGACAGGGTCTCACTCTGTTACCCAGGCTGGAGTGCAGTGACACAATCATGGCTCACTGCAGCCTCAAACTTTTGGGCACAAGTGATCCTCCCACCTCAGCCTCCCAAGTAGCTGGGACTACAGACCATACCCAGCTAATTTTTTTTTTATTTATTTTTGTGCAGATGGGGGTCTCACTATTACCCAGGATGGTCTCAAACTCCTAACTTCAAGCAATTTTCCTGCCTTGGCCTACAAAAAAACTGGGATTACAAATGTGAGCTAACACACTCAGCCATCAAATGTTTCTCTTTTGAAAAAATATTATAAAAGTAGTTAAACTTCTTTGGCAACTTAACCACACTATAAGAGATGTTGTTACATTATTATTATTAAATTTTAAAATCATCAAAAAGATGCAAAGGAAACAGCAAGTACTTTGGAAAAGGTGAGCATTCTAGGGAAGGCACTAAAAGCAGAAGATTGATAGGTTTGCCCTATGAACAATTGCTTATGCATTTTCGGGCTTTAACTCCCTTCTTGGTAATAATACACAGTTATGGTACTAATGAAAGTAATAACCATCAATGTTTATGAAGTCCTGATAATGTCCCAGGCCCCGGGGCAAAACAGTTTAGATGCATTATCTCACCTAATTCTTAAAGCAACATATTAGGCAGTTGCCATGATTACCACTTCTGTTTTACAGATGAGGAAACTGAGTCACAGAGAGGTTGAGTAATTCTCTCACAATCACACAGTTATAATAGTACAAGGCAAGGCTGGGCACTTGAACTCCAAATTTTCTGATTCTGAGCTCCCACATCAGGCCCTATGTCACACCTCCTGTTTCTCATTCTCTCCTTGCCTCTTTGTCGATCACTTTTCCTCTAGTCCACACTGGTAAAAGGAAAAACCCAAAAAGGTGAAGAAGTCATTGTAGTCTTAGGAAGGAGAAAGGCAGAGTCGGCTATGTAGACACATTGCAGAGGACTCAAAATTGCTTTCAACCAATCTCCCCCTTACCCTCCGAACACATAATGCTAAAGATGCAACTAGGAGAGTTGTATGAACTCAAAGATGCTCATTGGACTCCTTTCTTTAATCAATTTAATATCAAATCATTAAGAAAATGCTTCTTATGAAATAGCCCAACCCACCACTGAACTGTATACCTGATCCGCCTCCGTTCTCGGGCTGCTTCTTGATTTATAATGTCACAGCCCCACCTCAAGCCTCACGGGGCAGATGGTGCCAGATGGTAAACTTATAACAACTTCTGCAATCAAACTGCGGAGAGGTTGCCAAACTCCCTTCCTCTGATCCCTAAGAGTCACTGGAAGATGCCTCGGGTGCCCCGTGGGAGGGAGTGTGATGGGGAGAGGGTGTACTTCAACCAGAATGTGGCTCTGCTTTTATCTGCTTCACACCTTGAATTTCTGAACTAAGTTTGTTTCTAAAGGCTCATCTGTAACAAAAGAGAAGAGTATGAAATCACACGATAGAGAAACACAGTTTATTAAAAAGAGACCTTGGCTCACAGTTGAGAAAATTGGGTCCTGGTTCCTCCTCTGCCATTGCCTTGAGCCAATCACTTAACCCCTTGGGACTCAGTTTTCTCATCTGCAGAATGAGGAGATTTTGTGTCAGTTTTAGTTAATTAGTTGTGACAAGTGTACCAAAGTGATGTTCACAATATGGCAAACTGAGTGTGGTGTAAACGGGAACCCTCTAGAATATTGTTACAGTTTTTCTGTCAGAAACTATTAAATATTTTAAAGTTTATTAAAGTTAAAAAAAGTTGAGCCTCATAAAATCTATTTCAGCTTTTTTTTTTTTTTTTTTTTTCTTGAGACAGGGTCTCATCCTGTCACATTGTCACCCAGGCTGGAATGCCAGGTCACAATCATGGGTCACTGCAGCCTTGACCTCAAGTGATCCTCATGCTTTAGCCTCCTGAGTAGCTGGGAGTACAAGCACGCACCACCACGCCCAGCTAATTTTTTACGTAGAGACAGGGTTGCACTATATTGCCTAGGCTGGTCTTGAACCCCTGGCCTCAAGCAATACTCCCACCTCAGTCTCCCAAAATGCTGGGGTTACAGAAGTGAGCCACCACGCCTGGCCGATATCCCAGCTTTAAAATGCACCTGATGCTATCCATTCTTTAAAGATAGTTACCTCAGTAAATTTTTCAAGTTTCTTTGGTTAAAATTTCAGTTTGCCATTTATTGACTTTCCTCTATACCTGGAGATGCAGACGAAAACTCTAATTTCTGGAATGGTTTTTGATAATGTTTTATCTTATAAAATTAAGTTTGTCTGGATCCTGGAGGCACCTAGCTGTGGGCATCTTATGTTGTAGAGTCTTGGGATTTTTTTTTGAGACGGAGTCTCTCTCTTTAGCCCAGGCTGGAGTGCAGCAGCACGATCTCGGCTCACTGCAAGTTCCGCCTCCCGGGTTCATGCCATTCTCCTGCCTCAGCCTCCCAAGTAGCTGGGACTAGAGGTGCCCGCCACAATGCCGGGTAATTTTTTGTATTTTTAGTAGAGACGGGGTTTCACCGTGTTAGCCAGGATGGCCTCGATCTCCTGACTTCGTGATCCGCCCGCGAGTCTTGGGATTTTTTTTTCAGCCATCCTTACTCCCCGGTCTTATATATATTACTATATTGGTCTACAATACGTACCACAACTATGTGTATGCAGTGTACGTACACACATATGCACTCACACACACAAACACTAAACTAGATAGATAGGTCAGTATTTTAGTTTTACTGTCCTAATGTTATAAACCCGTAAAGTCATGCTGGTACTTTAAAGTAGATGAAGTAGACAGTTCAAGACTTAGTTAAGTTTAAAAAGAGAAGTCTCAGTTATCAAAAATAGACTTTTCCATATCAAATTTCAGCCTTTGGGTTTCACCATTGTCTCCTTTGTTATTTCCAGACCACCAATCAGCGTATGACTATATTTTGCTGGTTCCCAACCAACATCTCCATGTAAGAAGTTCTTGTCAGAAAACTACTGATGTTCACAAATGATTTTAATATACATTGGGGTTTTGAGAGTATATGGCAACAAGGGGAGTATGGTGTGTTGGCCCCAGTTCTTATTTCACTGAATAAAATGGGCAAGTGTTTGCTTCTTAGCAATGCTTTCTGTTTCCCTTCTTGACTCCAAATGCCTTAAGGATAGTTAATGACAATACTATCTTGGGGGCTTTCAAAGTCCCCCAAACACTTGATTCCATGAGGCTTGGACCAATCTATAAATTGGGTGTTTGGAACCAAATTGCACAGCTATCACTGACTAGAGTGGCCATAATGAAATCATGGCAACCTGACCTGCTAACTTGAAAGGCCTTTAAAAAAAAAAAAAAGAAAATCCATTAATCAATTTGTTTCTTGAGGCAACTTAGCAACAGGGATCCCTGTAATAGATTGGGTGCTTTTGCTAATGAGCAAGTTGGATTGAATAGTTAGTTGCATCAACTTAATTTAATTTTTAGGCTATTGATTTTCATTAGGAAGATTCAATACAACCTTCCCAGCTTCCTACAGACATCCTTTTCCCACTGGTGATATGCTATGTTTCACAGTTGTCCCAATGGAATATGTCCGGAAGCCTATTTCAACATGTCAAAAATTAGGGGAATCTGTGGCAAACAGAACTTCCCAATACTAGGAAACCAAGACAGAACGATTTCTAAGCCCCATACTTCAAAGATCAACCCCCCATTTTTTAAAACTCACACCCATTACAATGTTCTGTAATTATATCTTCTGTATATACCCTCTACTCAAGAATATTTGGGTTGAGCTTCGATTTCTTCATTAATTCACTTCTTCGACAAATGTTTATTGAGCATTTACTATATCCATGTACAATACTGAGGTATCCAGATACAGTGCTGAGGATAGTTTGGTAAATAAAAGAACCAAAGATCTGCCCTTAGGAAGCTTAGCCTTTACTAGGGAAGACAGATAATTAACAAGTAAATAAACACATACATAATTGCCTAGTGTGGTAAATGCTATGTTGAAAACTAAAAGAGAAGATAATAGAGAATAATATGAGTGAACCAACTGATATGTTAGGGAATAATAAAAGTTAATACGTATTGAGTATTGCTCTGAGTACATATATTTTCCTATTTAAACTTCTTAACAATCCTATGAGGTAGACACCTAATAGCCTACATTTTTAAGATAAGGAAACTGATGAACAGAGAGTTTTCAAACTGATTAAGGAGTTTGCCCAAGGACACATAGCTAGCAATTAGCAGGTTCAAATTTTGACCCCAGCAGACCTGCTCCAGAGTCCACACTCAACCACTGCACCACACTGCCTTTTTGGAGAGATGCTATTTACTCTGATAGCTGAAAGCTTGCGACGAGGCACCCAGACAAGAAGAGGGGCAAAGCATTCAGCGAAGCTGGAATGGTGTGCATGAAGTTCCAGAGGCAAGAACTCTGCTGGCGTTCTAGGAGGCAGGCCAAGCTGCCACACGGGGGGTAAGAGATGAACTTATCTTCTGCATGTATACAATAGAAACATTTTAAATATGTTTTTTAAAAACCACGTCTATCAGTCTCAAACCAGAGATTCTAAAACATCCCCATTGAAAGTTGTCATAAATGGGCTCATCAAATCACTGAAAGGATAATTCTGGTCTCCGAATCTCAGTGGTACATGGAGAGCTTCTCTCTCACTCTGCAGGGAGAGCCCTTGAACCATTTTATTTGACCTTGTAAGACTGTTTAGTGTCTATCCATAACCCCAACTTTGAACTTCTTGAGAGCAAGACACCATCATACTCATCTTCATAGCCTTAGTTCTAGCACAGCCTGTGGTACAGAGGAGGTAAATAAAGGAGGAAAATATAGCTAGTGACTGGATGCATGACAGTGCCTCATGTATGGCCTGCAGACAACAAATGTTTCAGAAAGGGAAGATAAGGGCTTGTTTACATCTGAATGATGAGGCGGTGGGGGTCAGGGCACAGAATCACCAGCTAGAGTGGGGTAAGTGTGAAATCATCTGAAAGTTCAAGGCAAACACCCCCACACCTAACTATAGGCTGGATTCATAGGGGCAACCAGCTCAGTTATCGGTTTCCCTCTGCCCAGAGAGCACTGTGTTTATGAGCCTATTCAGCTGCTGGGAGTTCCAGGGGGGGATGACTTCAGAAGTGTGATATTTAAGAGCAGGAGGAAGGAACGGCTTGGTAAGGATGCTGGGCCTCTATTCATTCCACTCCGTATGCCAGGATCCATGACTTCTCGGCGGATTCCCATTTGTCTTTCTCCTGTGGAATATTTCAGATTTACAGTGCCATCTGTTGAGGAGCGCGGGCCCAGGCAGCACAGTTCAGCCCAAGGCCCTTCTGCTGCCCAAGGCCAGGAGGTGGCCCAGAGCGGCTGGTGCCAGGCTCGTGACTTCCCTGCCCGAGCCAGGCTGAGCAGCCTCCAAAGAGTGATGGATTAGGACCCCGACAGGGCTACCTCCTCTTATTCCTGCGTCTGGATTGGTGGCATAGGCGCGATTTCTGGTCCTCCTTGTTTGTCTGCGTCTTGCATACTCTCACTCACGTTGTTGAAAACAGTCTCCTGGCTTGGATCTGGGCTCCCTGGGCTTTCGCTCTTCCACCTTGTACATTAACTCCTCTCTCTTCTGGCATTTTCAGAAACTGCCTTTGCCAGGGCTCTAGGGGGTGGCTGCTGAACTCTGCAGCTCTGACTAAGGAATACACCGTCACAAAATTACTAGAGTATCATTCAGACAACAAAGGGCACAATGCTTCAAACACTCAGATGCTGTTTTGGAGTATTTGGGGTCTACCCATTTGTCCCATTTCACCCAGGAAAGCCTTTGTATTTCGAAAGCAAAGCTATCTGCCTACCTGGAACTGACACATACAAATGCACCCCAGCTCCTTTTGCACAGCAGGCACCACTGCAATCAACAGGCCATGTGCGTGCCCTGGAATTTGCAATCGGGCCATCCTCCAGCATCCCAGGCTGGAACAGTAACCAGCAGAAGTACAGGATTGATGGGCAGGAATCTGCTCTGTCATTCAACTTGCATCACCTCCTGCCTGAACAGCACATTCATCTTTTCAGAGTGCTTTCCTGTGCCCATGCTTCTTCTAATTGGATCTCATAAAACCCTGGGAAACGCACAGAGTGGGTCTCATCACTCCCACTCTCATTTGGCTGACAAAATTCAGGGAGGACATATAATTTGCCCAAGGTCACACTTTTCTTAGTGGCACATGATCCAACCCATCATAATCCAGTGTTCTTCCCTCCATAGATTTTCACTCCACTTTCCAATAATAAAATAATGGTGCTTCCACCAGTACCACCCAATACGTAATTAGATGCTTTACTTTGTGATTTGCTTTGGGGATGTCAAAGCCTTAATTCGGGAGTATTTTAGTAATTTTAGTAATTCACACTTAACCAGTTTAGAATCATGTTAGAATGGACTGGCCCACTTTGCCTTAAACTATCTATGAAAAAAAAAGACAAAAAAAGTGTGGGCTAAACAATTTGCTAAACCACCATCACCATAATAATGACTGGAGCAGCTAACATTTAGTAAGTGTTAACCCTATACAGACATCTCTTCTGCTTTTCACATACTTCAATCTCAATGAGTCCATGTGGTGGATAATATTGTTTTTACCATTTTACAAGGAAGACAATCGAGGCAAGAGAGCTCAGGTCACTCGCACAAGGTCCCACAGTTAGTCTGTGGCTGAAACAGGATTTGAACTCCGAACTGCAGAGGCTATACTTCTAGTCAATTTCACTACAAATCAGATAAGATTCTCAGAAGGACAAAGGGAAATTGAGAGAGCACAGAGTTAGACAACAACAGGAAAAACATAATGCCAAGAACTCTTAAAGCTCAGTTCTCAGTACGTGATACGCTAAATATAAAAGATTTTTCTCTATTCTTTAAAACAGGCCCTGAGGAATTATGTCTCATATCTCTGAAGTCAGAGAGTATTACTGAATTACTACATTACCTATTCTCTACTCAGGCTCTCACCCTACAGTCACCCTGCCGGTCATGTGTGTGTTACACGTTCCATAGCAGTCATTTAAAAATAGATGGACCCCATCACACAGTCTGTTTACAAGAGACCTCAACCCTCTTTCCATTTGCATGTCTAAGATTACAACTTCATCAGTGTAAGCAAAATATCATGGACTGAAAAAGTCATGAGATGTGATCAAAAGCCAATGAGCCAGAAAAGGCAAATATGGCTGCACAAGTTGCTCATTTCTGTGAAAACAAATAAAATTTTAAATGTAACAATGTCAGCAGTTTCTTTTAGCGGCGGCAGAGATTGTCACTCCTCTTCCTTGGCACAACAGACATTACATTTAAGCTCAACTCTGAGATATGCAACTGAGTCTGCAAACACTGGTACCTTGTGTGGGACGACATTAAAAGGACAACCAACCTAGGCTCTACAGAAACCATTCAGAAATCCTAAGAATTCCTTAGAAAATGCAAACGTACTAATCACTAGCCTGGTCCTATGTTTAACAGGTTCTCCGCAAATATATACTTGATATATTTTTGCTAAGATGTGAATTAACATACTCCTTTTTGACTTTATTAATGAAGACATAATTCTGCCAATTGCTATGAAAATTGAAAAAACCATTGGAAAATTCACAGCGTCATATTCAAATCTTTGCAAAATCTCAAACATTTCTCTCAGACTTGCTTCTCTTTAAAGTGAAAAAAGAAAATGACAGAGAAAAGCAGATGTAGCTGATGTGAGATTATTTATTATTTTTATAATCCTTATATATGCAATTTATTTGGGAAAGGGAATGGTTTGAAGAATAGATGGACCCTTGGGATATGTAGGGTGATTCCAAGGTAGGAAAAACAAAGTATCCTTCTAACATGGAAAGTTTGTTCGGTCGGTTGCTGTTTTTTGTTTTTTTTTTTAGTGAGCCAGGACCAGGATGCTTTTATTTAATGGAATGAATTGTGATAGAAATAATAAAGGAAATACTAGAGTGTATTATATGTAATAAGGGGAAGCATTGCTCCAATAATTAACACATATATGAATGTTGGGATGAAATTATAAAATGTATTTATTCCTAGGAGTTATAGTGGAAAAGTCTTAAGACCATTGATTTAGACACACTGTGGAGACTTAGAAACTTAGAAGCATAATAGACATGCTTATCAATGTCTACTTAAACCACAGCTACTTCAATAAAGCCTGCCTCACCCAAGTCTGCATGACATTATTCCATAATTCTTTTTTTTTTTTTTTTTTTGGCGGGGGCTTGGGGGTGGGGTCAGGGGTGTATGTGCGGGTTTGTTACATGGGTAAATTGTGTGTTATAGAGGTTTGGTGTACAGATTATTTCATCACTCAGGTAATGACCATAATAGTGTTGTTTGGTTTTTGCTTGTTGATTTGTTTAAGTTCCATACAGATTCTGGATATTAGACCTTTGGGTATTAGGCCTTTGCCCAGTAGTTTGCAAATATTTTCCAACAGTGGAGGTTTTGCCAACCAATTCTTAGGAACCTGAATTCCAAACACAACATGAGTTTATGGCCTCACCCATGAAACTCAACTTCCCAGTTATAAAGAAAAGGGGGATTGCAGAGACTTATCATTAAGCAAGTTGACTCCAAATCCAATTTTGATGATTTAAGCATAAATGCATCCACAAGCTGAGGATTAAATTTCCTTTAACATATGCCTAAGTTTAGAATCCTAGAAAAAGAAGCTCAAGAAAAAAATGCACTTCACATTTCCTTCACCCAAATGCTTTGGTAAAAAGTGTCTTAAGACATTTAAGAAGTAAGGCACATAACCAACAATTTACTGACCCCCGAAGATCTTGTTCTTGCAAATACCTAAAAGCTAAAGAGAAAAGCTTGAGAAGGAAAAAAAGAAAGAGAAAAAGAAAGGAAGAAGGAAGCAAGAAAACGAGGGAGGAAGGAAAGAGGAAAGGAAGGAAGGAAAATAGGGAGGCAGGGAAGTGAGGGAGGGAGATATGGAAGAGAGGGAGGGAGGGAGGGAGAGAGGGAGGGAGGGAGAGGGGGAGGGAGGGAGGGAGGGAGAGAGGGAGGGAGGGAGGGAGGGAGGAGAGGGGAGGGAGAGGGGAGGGAGGGGGAGGGAGGGAGGGAGGAAGGAAGGAAGGAAGGAAGGAAGGAAGGAAGGAAGGAAGGGAAAGGAAATAGAGAGAGGAAGGAAAGAAACTTAGAGCTCCTCTGAAATCCTACTTTGGATTGTGAAAGCACAAGAATCTTGACACAATATATTGTTTTTTCGCTGTCATCACCACAGATCTGTATTTCAAGCTCAGAACTAGCATATTGTTTCCATTGAGTGGGATTAACAAAATTTGTTTCCAGGAAAACTTTAAAATGAGCCCCATGTTTAAGCCTCCATTGGTTATGTCATAAAGAACAGGAATCAATTCCAAAGTCTGATGGCTGCTCATGGTGTCATTTGCTGCTTCACATCTGTTTCACTCGGAAGTGACGTTCCCAGTTGAGTGTGTTTTCGGCAACTTCCCCATTAAATTACTGCAGTTTTATATAGAGATCATTGTGTACATTTCATGAATTCATGTAAAGCTAAAATAAATGGACACTTTCAAGCTTTACAGTTTCCAATCTGATATTTTCCCTAAACATAATAGGACAAGAAGTGAAGAGGGAGTAGAAAAAAGGAATGGCTAGATAGCACATCTTTCAAGAAAATATGGCAAAAAGGAGGATTATTTTTAAGTTGTAAAAGTTCTGGACAGCTTCCCATTACAGATCATTATAGCATAAAGTATTGTTGTTCTTTTTACAGAGCCTGGCTCATTTTTATTCTCTCCTATAGATGCTTGGGCTGTTAGGTTCCAGCAGTCTGTGGTTTCACAGCTTCCTTGGCCAGCCAAGGCAGATGCTATGATTCTGTGTTGCTTTCCTAAAGACAAAGGTAGGAGGCTGTCAGCCTTTCCCCAACAGATGGGAGGCATGATAGTGCCCATCTTCACTCACAGGTATGATCATTTCTGCCCAACAGTGAATTGGTTCCCACCCCACTCCAGAGCTGAGCCTGGTGCAGTGGGAATTTCAGGTCAGAGGTAAAAGCAAATGTTTCTGGAGACACAGAAGAAGGGAGGGAGAGTTTAATCTCAGTCCTCCTGATTTAGAGTCCTGGGGTAAATGCCGCTATAACAAGGCTCCGAACCAACAACAGGATGACATAAGCTCTTCCATTTCTAACCCAGTTACCCACCAGAACCCAAAGCATCCTGAAGCTCATGATGTATAAATTTAATTTCTCTTTTATGGCCGGAGCAGTGTTTTCCATGATTTATAAATCATTTGGTCGGTGATTTCTTTGAAATCTTTGCCTCATTTATGCTCTTGACCTCTTGACCTCCTGATACATTTATTTATGCCAGAGATCTCTTTGCAGTGGCGCAGTTTAATGTCATTTGCCCGAGACTGGGTGGCTGAAAGGGAAAGAAACAAATATGAATGCTAAAGGAGGTTTGTGATGCAAAACTGTGTGTTTAAAAAGAAGGATAAACAAAGAAAAATGTGAACACTTAAAACATATTCCTGCACTATTGATTTATTGCTGGAACCCTCTATTTATTGAATACTTTATGGGTATCTGATTATATGGCAGTTGATGGAGCAATGAGAGAATACTGATCCTCACAGCAAAAATATTTGCTATAAATGTCATGACATGCCTTGTCTATAATATGATTCCTTCCAGATGGTTATTTTTCAAGTTTCAGAAATGGAAAAATATGCCTTAAGACAAGTATACATAAAAATGATGCCTTTCTCCTTTGTCTCTTTTTGATTTTAGTTTATTAATACTCTGTTGTTTACCATGAAGCAATGTGCTAAAGAAATCTGGTCAGAATGACATCTGATTAATTGGTCAGGGCACTTCCTACATAGCTCTTTGCTGATAACCCAGCTGTCCAAGAACCATTTCATTATAAGAGATGCAGAGGCAGGCGACAGTCACAAAACCACTGGGAAGCTAGGTCTGCTTTAGCAGATTGGCACAATTTGTATCACTGGTGCTCAGAACCCATAGGGCTCGCATAGCCCAGAGCCAAGGACAGCCTCTGTTTCTCTATGCCATTTACCGGTTGTTGAAATGTCATGAAGAAAATGGCTCCTCTTTAACTCTCCCTAATCCATTTATCTGATGCAGAATTAGTTACTCTGATTTTATATATATAGTGAAACACACACACACGTGCACACACACACACATAACCAAATATTGTATTACAGATGCTTCCAGAGGTAAAATATAATATTCTGCTAGCTGCTACCGTTAACAATACACTAATGTTGACCAACCCATTGTCGATGTTTCAGAAGGCTAAGTGTTCCCACTCTTCTGGCTTCTCTGCTTTATGAGAGAGAAAACACGTCATTTTCACATTCAAATTACATAAATTCAATGACTGTGCATGAGCTGGTGCGGGGAGTGGATAATGAGAGGGAGAGAAATAACAATTTAGGTAGTGTGTGTGATTTTGCCCTCCATTCCACTCAAGAGACACGCACATCCTAATGATGGTGAATCAGGCTGCAGAAGTCAGTGGTTTCCTCCCCTGGTTTTGGCTTCCTGGCGCCTCCTACTTTGTGAGCCTCTCGCCATGCTGGGTATGGGTCAAGAATAAAGCTGACTACGTCGTCTGTTCACCTTACATGTTGATCCTTGACATGACCGCTCTAAAATGGGGTTAATTGCAGTCCATGTCACAGCTAGGACTTCCAGGTGTACTGACAAGGTGAAAGGTACCAAGGAACATCAAGGTGAAAATCAGAGAGGAAAAAGTCCAAAGGCAAAACAGAGGCACCAAATAGGGATCAAGTTCAAGTGATCAGAAACACAAAGGTTGAAGTCAATAGAAGGTGATAAAATGTTAGCACTGGTTATTTCCTGGGTAGTGGCTATTATCTTCTTTATATATCTCTCCATTTTACAGCTTGTCTGCAATAAGCATGGATTAGTTTTATAAGAAGAAAACAAACTATTAGGACACTAACTGGCCAGGCACGGTGGCTCACGCCTGTAACCCCAGCACTCTGGGAGGCCAAGGCAGATGGATCACCTGAGGTCAGGAGTTCGAAACCAGCCTGGCCAACATGGTGAAGCCTCGTCTCTACTAAAAATGCAAAAATTAGCTGGATGTGGTGGCAGGCACCTGTAATCCCAGCTACTCGGGAGGCTGAGGCAGAAAAATCACTTGAACCTGGGAGGTGGAGGTTGCAGTGAGCCAAGATTGCACCATTGCACTCCAGCCTGGGTGACAAGGGCGAAATTCTGTCTCAGAAAAAAAAAAAAAAAAAGACACTAACCGTAAAAATGAGTGTTTAAAAAGAGAGAGAGGGCCAGGTGCGGTGGCTCATGCCTGTAATCCCAGCACTGTGGGAGGCCGAGACAGGCAGATCACGAGGTCAGGAGATTGAGACCATCCTGGCTAACACAGTGAAACCCCTTCTCTACTAAAAATACAAAAAATTAGCCAGGTTTGGTGGCGGGCACCTGTAGTCCCAGCTACTTGGGAGGCAGGGGCAGGAGAATGGCTTGACCTGGGAGGCGGAGCTTGCAGTGAGCCAAGATCGTGCCACTGCACTCCAGCCTGGGCGACAGAGTGAGACTCCGTCTCAAAAAAAAAAATAAAATAAAGGGAGAGAGATTGTCTAATGCAGCCTGGGTCTGGAGAATGCAGAGAAAACACCAGGACTGGCACTGGGAAGTTCAAGTTTATCTTGCTCTTACTTTTCAGTGTGATCCTGGCTCAGAGCACAGGACCTGGACTCAGAGATGGCCAAGTTCAAATTCTGAATCTTCCACCTGTTGTCTGTGATTTTGAATAAGTCCCTTAACCTCTCTAAGAAGTAGTGTGCTGGTAAACAAGGAACAACCAGCTGTGGAGGGAGGAAATGCAATTTGTAGCACTTGCCAATTTCCACAGATGCAAATGCTCCCACTGTGGCCAGTTTCAAGCTACTAACCTGTGGTCAACCCAGATCACAAAATTCCTAACAGTTTAACTATTGGCTCACTCAAGCTGGTACAAGCCAGTCCAGCAGACCACCACCTGAGTCTCAGTTAACATTACCTGAGTAACTACTCATAGGTTGATTATGAAATTTGAATCACACCAAGCATGTAAAATGCTTAGCAGAGTCCCAGGCTCAAGAGGAGCATTGCAATGTGCAGAATATCATAGAGAGAGCAATCTGCTTATGTACCCATAAACTACCTTTGGAAAAATACATGACAAATTGGTAACAGAATTGTCTCTGAAGAGGATAGCTGGAAGGCTGGAAGCACATCAGAGGCAGTGTTTTCACTGTTTACCTTTGATACCTCTTAATTTAGAACCACAAATATGTACTTTGTATTCTAAAAAGAAATAAAATTAAAATTATTGTGTAAATCATGTAAGAATTCAGTGATTTTTCTTCATAAGGCTGGCAGTGCTAACTGACCAGCATGCTCCCCTGCTGACACTCACGAGAACTATACAAAGGGCCTCAGTATATATTAAAACATAAGAAGCTCCCACCTGGGGCATGAAAAAAATTCAATTAGTAGGTTTATGTGAAAGAGATCATAACAGATGACACACCTCCAGTTTTTATGTTGGACTTTAGTTGACCGAGTTAATGTCAAATGTTAACCCCTCTTTGCACAGGGACTACAACATTTGTAGATGGTAGAGTAACAATAATAGTGTCACCATGCCTTCTTGATTTACTGCAAAACCAATATTATAACCATAGAAATTAAATGACAACAAATAGTTCTCTATAATCCCTCTTACTTTTTTTCATGTACCATCCCTTTCTATTCCTTTCTGTTCACTTTTTTTTTTTTTTTTTTTTTTTTGCCCATCCAAGTCTCCAAACCTTTCCTAGCTTGACTGCTAGACCTTAGCATCCATCCCCCTCCTTCTGAAGGTTCCCTCACCTTTCTGTACTTAGGACAATTGGTGGGGGGTGGAGGGTTGGGAAGAGGAGGTGGCAATTACATGAGATTTCACAGCAGCCTGTCTCTCCTGCAGTTGTAGGGTCCCAGGTGTCTCTTTGGCTGCAGTTGGCTCCAACACACTGGCCTCAGAGGAAAAGGAGAGGTGAGCCTTCTCTTCAGTCCTGAATCCTCAAAACGGATTCAGGACTAATAGATTCAGGACTAATTCCCTTAATTCTCCATAGCAGTATTAGGACCTGGCTCCAACTATTAACCAGATTGTATGTAAAGTCCAGGAAGAACAGAAGGAAACTACAACACAGAGAAAAACCTTCCTCTAGACCTAGTATGAGGCCCAGATACTGCTTCTGGGAAACTCTAAGATACCTCCCAACCTGATCTCAACTGAGAGTGTAGTCAAACCCATCTCCTTTTCTTATAGTCCCGATCTCACAGCCATGTCTCCAACAAAGAAAACAGGTTTTCCCTCAGTCCAGGCCATAATCTTTATTCCTAGGGGATCCATCCCTTACCAGGATGATCAACAGCAGTGATACCCATTCCATCCCAATGCAAACTCCGCCCTCACCCACAACCCAGAATCTGTGCACTTCCCAAAGTCTGGATCACCAGATCTCAAATCAGACATTAACAGTCCAGTCCAGTCCTGTTGTCTGATTGGAGATCCGCTGATCCAGACTTTGAGAAGTGCACTGATTCTGGGTTGTGGGTGAGGGTGGGGTTTGTGTTGGGATGGCACGGGTATCAACTACTCCCAGCCCAGTCTGATTCTCCCACCATGAAAGGAAGCCCCTATCGGCATATTCTCCTTGCAGTCACTTCCCTGGGAGGCAACAGTTCAAATAATAATCCCCAGGCCACCCCAGATACAGGTAACCAGAGTTAGGGCACAGTGTTGTCTTAGCTCACACAGATATAAGAAACTGAAGGAGATTTGCTTCATATATAGGCAAAAATGTACATGACCACACAGAGCTTTTGGTTTCTCACTTGTGATTTTGCAAGCCTTCCAAATAACAGCTGGGCTCTTGCTTTACCTATGGCTAGCATTAAGACGACTCAGTGATTTTTCTAGAATAAAGAAGCAGTCTGACCCAGTGAAGTTAGGAAAGCTGATTTTCTTATGAGACAGAAAACCTTTGCAACTTTTAAATGACAGGTTATTTTTTTCAAGCTTCTACTCATAAATGTTTCAACATCTTCAGAAACATTTTCAAGCTAGGTCATCCTGTTTCATGCATATAATTATTACAGGCCTATGATCATGTTGTAGATAAAATATTATATTTGACCTTTCTTTACTTAATATGATGCATATGTATTTTCATGTCTCATCAATGCAGTTTAGAATTAGAATGGTGATTTGAGTGTTGTAATAATAAAGATATCAAATAAGAAGAAAGCTGACTCTTTAAGTGGAAAGGGTGAGAGTCAGAGCAACCTTAGGCAAAATCTGTAAATATATCATTTATTTTTAGAGTTTGCCTCCTCCCTTCGGAAACCTATGAACAGGAACCTATATCCCCAGCATTTGGCACAGTTCCTAGAGCAAAGTAGATACTCCATGTGTTTTTGTTGGATAAATGAGCAATTGAATAAAGAAGTGAGTGAACACTGTTCCCTCTGTGACAACCATGTTCTTCTCTAACCTGCATTCACTGCAGCATCTCATGCCATGTAGCTTTCTAACCACCCCTCCACCATCACTATATTTCTGCAACAGGCTGATATGTGTGTATCCCCCCAAAATTCACACAATGAAATCCTAACCCCCAATGTGATGGTATTAGGAAGTGGAACCTTTGGGGGGATGGGGGGCAATAAGTAGATGATTAGGGTGAAGCTCTCATAAGAGATCAGTGCCCTTATAAATGGACCCCAGAGAGCTCTCTCACTTTCTTTCTGCCATGTGAGGATATGACAAGAAATCAGCAGTCTACAAGCTAGAAGAAGACCCTCACCAGGGCTCAACCACACCAGCATTCCAATCTCAGACTTCCAGCCTCCAGAACTGTAAGAAACAAATTTCTATCATTTGCAAGCCACCCAGGTTATGGTACTTTGTTATAGCAGCCTGAATTAAGACAATCCCCATTCTGTGTTCTCTACAGTTTTAAGGTATTTCCTAATAAAAGCAAAATTTAAAATCTCCACATCTTAGGAAATACAATGGATCTTCAAGAAGGCCCTTCAGTAAGTAGGCCAATGCCTTTTGATGAGCCCGTGGCCTACTGAACCTAGGAAATTGTGGCTAGCAGCACATTACAGTCAAGTTTGCTCTAGGTCTGTGTTTTGCATTCTTGGTTCTGCATGCTCTTGTTATATATGGGTCCTTCAATATTTCTCTGGTTTCTCAGGAGAGATATTCTCCTAAAATCATGATGAGAAGAAGCATGAAACGTCTCATAGAACCCCAAGAAGAGTGCGTCACAAAAATGTGGCAATTTGAGGCATAGACTTTGGAAACCAAAGCACTTTGGTTCAGTTTCTAGAGAATAGGTCTCACTCTCCTTATCTGTAAAACAGGAATAAATACAATCCTGTATACAAAGTATTTAACTTACTTCCTGGTATATATTAAGAACTTAATCCATGTTAGCTTTTATTACTAAAAATAATAATAATATAGAACAATCAGTAAATAAAGGGCAAGAGTTTCAGGTACTGCCGTGAAACAGTGAAAAAGCTATTTGAGAAACAGACATAGCTCAAATCATACAATTTACATTAGGGATATCAAACATATTATTTTCATGCCACTATCTTCCCCTTCTATGCCTGTGACAGACATCACTAATCAAGCCCAGACTGGCCTCAATCAGTATAGTCACATGAAAGGAATTCTATTTGCCATTCAATATTTAATTGGTTTCTTCTTTTGCCTATGTTAACATTAGCACAGGGAAGAACACTCTTTAATCAGACAGTTCTGTAAATGCTTTTAAAAAACAGGCATTAGGCTAAACTTCTCAGTCGTAAACTTCATTCATCTCAGGATATATAGTCACTGAGAGCCAACAAACCCATGTTTTTATCCCCAGTGCAGAGCATCAATCTCTTACATTGAGGAAGTCCTCAATGAATAGTGGTTGAATTTCACAGTTTCAAACCCTGATGCTGAAGTGTGTAAATTCACCCCTATTCCAACTGAATTCCCTCTGTTTTCCTTTCTCTTCACTGCTTCTCTTGACATGCTC
The DNA here is from genome assembly GCF_006542625.1 of Nomascus leucogenys. Classification (NCBI taxonomy): domain Eukaryota; kingdom Metazoa; phylum Chordata; class Mammalia; order Primates; family Hylobatidae; genus Nomascus; species Nomascus leucogenys. The sequence goes on from NC_044382.1 coordinate 20,479,911, forward strand.
TTTGATCAGCATTAACTGACTTCCTAAATGAAGAATAAGTTTCAGGAATCATATATGTGTTCGGTGCTGGACAATACTCTTTGGGAAAGCAAACTGACATTTTGTTAGAATATTCGTTATCCCAATATGGGGAGCAAGTGAAATCATGTGCCAATTCATTCTTTAACAACAACAGCAAAGAACTCAAGTTATAAAAGTATTTTAAGGGATTTTTTTTATTGATATAACTCTTTGGAGGTCACTACTCAAGGTCTTTTCCTCCAGGTTATAAAGGAACCATTTAGCTGAGCTTGTGTTTTCTTTCTAGGTTTTATGCCAAATAAATACATAGTCCTAAGGCAAGGTAGCAAGGGACGAGATGATAAACACAGTTTCTAGACTTCTTTTTAAGAACTTCCATCTTACCTCTGGATTCTGGCATACCAAGGCATGCACTGGTACATCACAGCTGTGTTTACTTAAGAAAAGAGAACTAGAGAATTTTGCATCGAGCCAGTGAAACCGATCCAATCTGCCTAATTGGGGCCCCTAACTTATCTTTCCTCACTAATGTTTACTTTAGAGAAGGCTGAACACTCCTGAAAATTGTTATAATTACATTATCCTTGTAAATATAGCCTAGGTGACCTATTTCAACCATGCCTTAAGATGAATTAGTTTTATTCTATACATACCAGCAGCAGGGATTATGAGAGAATCCTGAATAATCAAATCTGGAATGGAAACTCCTAATTCCATGGAAACATAATTGGAATCAATGGTTCAGAGAAAGGGCTCCCGAGTAAGACCAGAGTTCAGTTCCTGTGGGAGTGTGGACAACTTACTCGTCATTCAAATCCTCAATTCCTCACATTTAGGCTATGGATGCTATAGCCATAGCCCCGCTTTGTAGGATTGTTGTGAAAATTAAATGAGATAATGCATTTATCATTTAGTGCCTAACATGGTATTAAATATTAGGAAGAAACGTGGTGTTGTTGTTTTCCTTCTTACCGCTGTTTATTGGGTAGGAAGACAGATAAACAAGTTCTAACTAATTTCAGATTCCCATAGCAATAGGAAAGTTCCATTGTTCTTCCTCGAATACTTGCATGTTCCTAAGCAGCAGCTAACAGACATCTGAGCAGAGTTCAGGTCTTGGGACAGTGTGGTTTCCTACCTGGAGTTTTGGATATTCTCTTCTTACAGCGAAAGGAAAAAGACTCAAAATGCTTAAACATTTCCAATGCTTCAGCATAGCTGCAGCATCCTGCCATCACTCCTAAGTGAACCATGTAACATGTATTCTGAATATAACATTGCAGGGAGCTATGTTGGCTTTGATGAATGCAATCCCGTGGTTTAGCAACCCCATATAACAGGCCAACAAATTACGCTCTCTCTCCCCCTCTGTTCCTTGCACAGCCCCAGGAGAATTGCACTGCCGTCAGCTGAAAATCCCCAGAGTGACTGCCTGGAAAACAAGGAGAATGGCATAGCAAAGAATAGCAAGAATATTGATTGGAGGGCCACCTCTCTAATTAAGAAAACCCTACGTTTGTGATTCTGAGGAGCTTATAGCACCAATTTCCCAAATCAGCCCGTACTTGCTTTTCTATCTGATGTCCCCTGAGGTTCTACCAAAGGCTTTGTATTTCGTGTAAGAGAAACAAGCACTGCAGCCACACGAGGTCAGTTTCCCACTTTGACTTCTGAGGAGGGAAGATACATAGTAAGACCCAGCGTCTCAAATTGCTGTTTTCAGGCAGGATAAGCTTGACTGAAGGAGAACGCCAAGTTCTTCCTAGGATGCATCTTTACTTTGCGTACATCTTCCACCGTAAGAAAACCATCACCACCCACTGTCCTGAAAGAAAAAACAATCTAAGATATATGATAAGCAATGTGGCATAGAGGTTTAGAGCACCATCTCCAGAGTCAGAGAGAAATGTTGTACTGCTAACTGTTCTACTTACCAGCAAGTTCCTTAAACTTCCTGCTTTCCACTGTAAAGAAGTACAGTAATAGAATCTGCTTAAAATTGGGTTCCTGTGACTTAAATTATATAATTCATGTAAGATGCTTATGTATTGCTCAGTAAATAGTAAGCACTCAAAATGTGTTAGCTGATAATGAACTAATTCATGCTTGACAATACTGGGAACAAGGATAAACGTTTCCTACTGAGATCAATCGTGAGCTTAGGCTAGCTAAATTGGAGAATTACACTGATGAAAAGTGTTAGAAATTAGGTTTATTTGGCCTGCAACTATATAATATTATGGCTAAGGAGTCTTAAAATACCCTAGTCCTACCATCAAACCACAGGCATCCTCCCACTGAGAGCTCTGGGGATATATATGTTCAAGTAGTAATTACAGATAGAAATCAAAGTAACACTACTAGCAGAGACCCTAGCTCTAAACCTCAGTGCAAAGGACACCACCACACCAAAACACATGGCCACATGTGGCTCCAAGACCAGGGGAAATGCCACTTCACCATTTGCCCAGAAGCAGAAATACCCAATGAACAGCACTGGAGACTCCACAGCTAGCATTAGAAAAAATTTCAAAGCAATCTTCTAAAATGTCTTTATTAGCTTTAATAGTTTCTTCTATTTTCTTTATGTTTTTCTGTTATGGTTTTTCTAACTTAAATGAGATGCTATGCTTATGAATTTTTGGCCTTTTTCCTTTTCTATTATAAACAAATATAGTAGAAATTTTGAATTTTCCTCTAGTAACACCTTTCTTATAGCCCACAAATTTTTTTATGTAATGCTTTTGTTATTGTTCACGTCCAAGAGTTTGCTGATTTCCACTATTATTTACCTTTCTGACCTATGAGTTATTTCTAATTATTATTTTTTTTTACTTTCTATATGTAAAGTGCTTTGAAGATAAGGTTCATTTTATATCTTTCTATGGTAAGAGAATAAGATCTGTATGAATCAGTATCTATATGATCCAGATTTTTTTTTCTGGATGTTGGTTCTTTTAAATTCATTGAAACAGGCTCTAAAGTTTGTATGACTCACTAAAGAGTCAATTTTCATGTTACATGTATCCTCAAAACAATGAGTATTCTTAATTGATAGGTGATAGTACTATATGCGATACTTAATGTTATTAGTTATGTTATTCAAATATTCTGTATTCTTACTATTTTCTCTGTTTGATATATAAGTTTTTGAGAGAAGTTTTATTAAATTTCCCTTTGTGATGTTTACTTATTACTTTCTATTTGTAATTCTGACCATTTTTACCATATATATATTGAAATTATTTTACTGGATGCATACAAACTTAAGAATATTATCTTTCCCTGATGAATTGGGACATTTTCATCTCAATTGTAATGCTCTTTATTATCAGTAATCTTTAAGCCCTATTTTTATCTGATATTAACACAGCTATACAAGCTTTCTTTTGGTTGTCTGGTATATCTTTTCCTATCCTAATATTTCCAACCTTTCTATGTCCTTCTATTTTAGATTAGTCTCGTTTAAACAAAGTAATCTGGGTTTTGCTTTGCTTTTAGTGCTGTTTTTCTTTAATCGTCTGAAAACACTTGTATTTTAACTAGAACATTTAGTCCACTTTATGATCAAATTACCACAATTATATTTGGATTTACTGCTACCTTAGTTTGTGTTTTTAATTTGTCCTGTTTTTATATATGTGGATTTCCTTTTTCTCCTTTCTTGTATTTTTCGAACTGCTTGTGTTCTTTCACTCTCTTTTTTCTGAGATTTTCTTTTTCCTTCTGAAGTTCATCTTTTAGAAGATATTTTGTTAAGAATTGCAGATAGCTTGTGAATACTTTGTTTTTGCTTGTCAGCAAGATTCTTTATTTCATCCCTTTTTTTTTTAGACAGAGTTTTGCCATTTTGCCTAGGCTGGAGTGCAACGGCACAATCTTGGTTCACCGCAACCTCCCAGGTTAAAGCTATTCTCCCGCCTCAGCCTCCCGAGTAGCTGGGATTACAGGCACATGACACCATGCCTGGCTGATTTTTGTGTTTTTAGTAGAGATGGGGTTTTGCCATGTTGGTCAGACTGGTCACGAGCTCCTGGCCTCAGGTGAACCACCCACCTCAGCCTCCCAAAGTGCTGGGATTACAGGCGTGAGCCTCCACACCTGGCCATCCATTCTTGAAAGATAGTTTCATTGGATACATAATTCTAGGTTGACGAGTATTTCCTTTCACTCTTTGAAGAAATCATTCTGGCCTCCATTTTTTCTATTAAAAGTCAATCTTCGTTTAATTATCTCTCATTTATAGATAATCAGAGGCTTCTTTCCTGTTTGCTTTAGAATCCCTTTGTGATGATATTTTGAAGTTTTGCCACTGCATGGTTGGTCATAAATTTATTTTTATTTATTCTGTTCATCATGCATTTTTAATCTGAGAATTCATGTCTTTCATTAATTCTAGAGAATTTTCAGTTATTATCTCCTCCAATATTACATTCTCTCTCATTCTCTTCTTCTGGAACTTTTTTTAGATACAGGTTAAACTTTCTTGCTCTACTATTTTTCTTAACATTTCCATTTCTTTGTTTCTCTGTGCTGCATTCTATGTATCTTCAGGTTCATCCTCCAGTCTACTAATTCTCTTTTTAATTGTATCTAATCTGCAATTTCACCTATCTATTAAGTTTTTTATTTCAATAATTATATTTTTCATATTTGCTTTATTTTTCAAATCTACGCCAGAGTTTTACAGTCTCTTATTTATCATTAATGTTTTTATTTCTTTTTTTTAAAACATTTTATATTCTGATTTCATTTTCTGTATATGGTAGTTCCAATATCTGAAGTCTTTGGGGGTCTTTTTCTGCTGCTTATTGTTCCTCCCAACTCATTCATAATACCTTGTTTCCTTATGTGTTTAGCGATTTTGAGTGGGACATTGCATTCTGTAAATTTTTTATCTGTGGTTACTCTTTGAGGTCTAAGTCATGGTACATTTATTCGGAAATGATTAGCATTTGCTTTTGTCAAATGCATGGGACATTAGCATACATGGATCATTTTATAGTATATTCTTAACTTGGGGTTTTTCAGACCATACAAATAGCCAGGCTTTGGTCCCCCAAACTTGTATCAGTAATGCAATGCAATATGTTAGGAAAGTACTGGCCCTGTAGATATTTTACCTTCTTATATGTGTGTGGTAGGCGTAGTGCTTATGAGGGAAAGTCATTTAGTAAGACAAAAATCAGATCTTTAATTTTCACAATAAAATATATTCTGCTGTATTCATGTTCCCTTTCTCAGACATACGGTTTTATTTCAATCAATAATATAGGATACCCACATTTTAGGTAGTAGCTATTAACCTCAATTCTTAGCTATCTGACACACCACTCCAGTTACAAGCAATATAGTAGAGGAATAGTTTAAGAGGTATATTCACTCTTCACCCGTGAAATATTTTCTGCCTTTATTCCCGTATCATATCTGATCATCAGAAAGTTTTATCCCTGACATATATGTGGCCTGCTATTAACCACCACAAGGATCTAAGATTGCCTTTTAAGAACATGACTTATAATAGTGCTCTCTGCATAATTCTCTTTCATGGAGGATTGACATTAAAAAAGCTATATGTAGAATTTCTCATAATAACCACAGCAATTAAGGCATGATGCTTCTGATATTAAAAAAAAAACTGCAAGGCAAATTCTTCCCTAAGTTCCAATTTAGGGAATAAAAAGTTTGTGTCTCCTGTTATATTTTATTGGATTAAAAAAAGCTGTGCAGACACACTATCCTTTTGTCCTGGCTGCTCACAAGCTTGGAGCCTATATTATGCTCAATTGCAGTAGCTTTCCTCAGTCTGTGTTTTCTGACTCATCCCTCTTTTCATCTTCCTTTAAAAAATTGTATCCATAGGTTGGTCGCAGTGGCTCATGCCTGTAATCCCAGCACTTTGTGAGGCCAAGGCAGGTGGATCACTTGAGATCAGGAGTTCAGGACCAGCCTGGCCAACATGGCGAAACCCTGTCTCTACTAAAAATTAGCCGGGCATGGTGGTGTGCACCTGTAGTCCCAGCTACTCCGGAGACTGAGGCAGGAGAATTGTTTGAACCTGGGAGGCAGTGGTTGCAGTGAGCCAACATCTTGCCATTGCATTCCAGCCTGGGTGACAGAGGGAGAGTCTGTCTCATGAAAAAAAAGTTGTCTCCATATATTCACTCTATAATACCTGTATTTTCTATTACAGTCTTCCTCAGGTCTTTGGGGAGTATGTGAGGCATAAATGATTATATTTAAAAATGTCCATGGGCCTCATTTTCACCATCTGTCAAAGAAAAGGTTTAACTAGATGATTATTTATGGCTTTAAATTTTCTAACATAGTGATACAAAGAAGAATTAAACTTATAGTGGGGCACAGTTGAAAACTCATGATAATTCCACTACATGAAGGCTTTCAACCCAGAGATACAACCAAACTATTAAGGACATCTCCCCCTTGATGACCCAGCCATCTTCACACACAGTCTGTTGGCAGAAAAAGAGGCAATGAACCAAAAGAATTGTTTATACCAGGGAAATAGGAAGAATTTATCTTTTCATAGAAGATGCTCGGTACATACCATCTCAACCCTAGCCCATGTCCATAATAGGCACTGCAAATCAATCAGGGGACTGTTGGCTGCTGAGCACAGACTTGGTCTCAGAATCTAGCATGGCATTCTAGAGAACCATAGTCAATCATTTGGAAATGACATATAACAACAGCCAACATCCATTAGCACTTTCAATGTGCTAAGCATTATTTTACCATTTATTTATGTAATTCTCCCAACTCGGCATTGTGGTTTATGTTACTATCCCTTATTTTACAGATTACAGATCAAGGCATGCAGAAATTAAGTAAACTTATCCAAAACAACATCGTTGCTAAGTGCTGGGTCATGAAGTTTCATCAAATAAAATCGACATGCATTCCTTTCCTTGGTAGCTCGGTGCTAACTGAAGTTAATGCAGGTATTGTTGGGCTTTCAATTTGATCTGAAATAGCTACTGCAGAGCCCCTGAGGGGTGGTCTGCTCTCTGCTATCTCAGATAATATTTGTTGCCGTGCTAATGAATGGGCCTTATTCTATTCTAGCAATCTCCAAAATAGGGAGTATGTACGCCAGGAGAAGTGCAAGACAATTTGCTTTAATGAAGGAAGAAAGTTATGCTCTTTTCTACTTCTATTTATTTTGTCTATAAAAATAAGAAGAAAACCAAGCTATACCAATGAATAAAATAAGGAACAATAATAAGCTTATAATTTATATATGAATACATATAGATTGGGGGTTTGTGTTCAGAATTTTTATTTTTATGTATAGGAAGCATGATCCAAAATGCTTAGAAAACAAGGGTCTATATTTAAGTTAGAAAAATGGGAGTCAGGCATGGTGGTGTGCATCTGCAGTCCCAGATACTCAAGAGGCTGAGGCAGGAGGATTGCTTTAGCCCAGGAGTTTGAGGCTGCAGTGAGCCATGATAGCACCACTGCACTCCAGCCTGGGCAACAGAGTAAGAACTCAACTCTTAAAAAAAAAAGAAAGAAAGAAACATGAGGCTATGACCTCCAAATCAATGCTTTACAGATTGAGGCTGTTAGACAAAAATACTCAGCTAACTAATTACTTTTGCTGCCAGCTAATTACTTTTTGCAATTGCCAGGCTGTTGCAGGAAGAAGAAGATTGGGGTTGCTTTACCATTCCACTATTTATTTCTTTTGTGATGCTGAATGTGCCAGTTGGGTCTAAGCCTCAGTTTTCACATCTGTTAAATAGAATAATAGCATCATGTACTGATAAGGCCATGATCCAACCTCTCTGCACTTCAGTGTTCTTGTCTATAAAATGAACACGTCAATAGTACTAAACTCTTAGGTTTAAGAATCATTAAAATAACCCAATTTCAAGCACTTCTACAACTCCCATCAAAAAACTAAGTCTTTCGCTTCAACCCTTGAATTTGAACTGGCCTTGTGACTTCCTTTAACCAGCAAAATGTGACAAAAGTGACAGACACATAGACATACCAGTTCTAAGTTTAGGCCTTAAGAGGCTTTGCCATTTCTGCTCTCATCTTCTCAGAGTACTCTAATGACCATGTGAAAAAGCCCAACCCTGCCAACTTGAAGATAAGAACCACATGAAGAGGGGGTCCCATCTAATAGCCAATACCAAGGCCCAGATAGGTGAATGCGGCCATCTTACCTTATGTAGCCCTTCCTTAGCCACCAGCTGATGTGTCACCACAAGATGATCCGAGCTAAAACCAACAACAGAACCACTCAGCAGAGCTCAATCCAAATTGCTGAACCACAGAATCACAAGCTAATAAATTATTCCTTTAAGCCACTTGGTTTTGGAGTGGTTTGTTACACAGCCATAGCTAACTGATACAGTTCTAATAATCACTATTATTCCATTTAATGCTCTTTCAACTCTGTGAGATAAGCAGGATGGATAATACCTCCCATTACTAAATAAGAAAACAGACTATGCAACTCTTTCCTGTCACAGTGGACTCTCAAATGGGATGTGTGACAATGACTCATATGGATGTGGAAACATTACACTGTGTAGTTATCTTCGTTTTAGTTTTAAAAGGAAACAAGCACAACTTTACTGATATTAATACACAACAAGAATGCATATAATTTATAAATAACTGTACACGCATTAGGGATACATGCTAGAAAATGTTTTGATAGTGATGTGACATCAAAAAGTTTGTAAACAATTACTTTAAACAAGCTGGTAGAAGAGAATATATTAAAATATAAGTCTATGTACACTACAAGCTTATGCTGACAAGTGGAAGACTTAACCCAACTATCTTACCTGGACTATTGGACTTCCAAACCCAAAGAATAGAAATACTTGAACAAAATGACAAAATGAACTGGATATTTGCTACAGAAAAAAAAAGAATTTTCAGAAAGCAATTATCTTCCTTTGAGGAATTAAGTATAATAGTTAAAAATTCAAATTATATAGTTTTCTAAAGTATAAATAAAACGTCTCAGTATGGAAGACATGCATTTTTTAAAAAAGTAGAATGAATTAATTTAAATTATACCCTGCTGGACAATTCATAATTAGGTTTATATATGATTGCATCTGGAAAACATCATTCTTCCAAATAGGAAAATTATGCAATATGTATTGTATTGTAGGGGAAATCACATGAAATTATTTTGCTTCTACCATCAGCAAAGAGGTCCCAAATTGCTTTAAGAATAATTATGAAACACTCCTCCTATATATATGAAATAAAAAAACTTCATGGATCCCAAAATTCCATATACAGCAGATCGAAATTAAAATCATGTGTTTTTTGGTTTTATTTTTTGGAATTCATTGATAATAAGAATTTCCACTAGCTCTCTAAACAGTGTCAATGAAGGAAATATATTGAAATCCAGTTCTGTGATTAGCTGGCTGGGCATTTGGAGAAGGCTGTGTTTGTCAGGGATTATGAGGATTAATTAATACATATGAAACTCTTAGAACAGTGTCTGGCACATAGAAAATGCCCATTGCAGGTTACAAATTATGAGGATAGGAGCAGAGATAAGGATGTTGTCCCTGGGGAAACTTTGTCTTGGCCTATCCCTTTTTACACACACACACACACACACACACTCTCAATGTAGGAGCCGTTGTCAGCCTGGGTGCCACAGAACTGACCATCATTGAAGTCAGTCTTCCCAGACTCCCTGACTTTACAGATGTGAAACAGGTTCAGAGGAATTAAATGACCTATGCACAAGCATTCACATCATAGTCTAAAACTCTCCTAAGTCTTTGCTGTTTACATATATTAGACTGCCTTCAAAAATCATTCCAGGACAGACAATACAATTTTCTCTTAGACCTAATTTGCTACTCAGAAGGAACCTCCCAGACTCCCTGGAGTCTTCTCCCTTCCTCCAGGTTTCAGGCTGAGGGACCTGCCCAGCTTATCACTGATGTGCCATGAGCCCAGAGCCCAAACATGATATGCCTCCTGGCTGAGTATCCCCTGCTCACACACACAAAAACACACTCAAGCAGCCTAACAAAAGACCCCCACTTAAGCTGCGCCAGAGCAACACATCACCTAAAATAAATGTAGCACATATCACCATTCATGCACATAGTGAAGGGCAGGCAAGACATGCCATCTTTCCTACTAAAAAGTGGGGGTTATTTCTCCCCAAGGGGACATTTGGCAACATCTAGTGACATTTCTTGCTGTCACAAATGGGGAGGGGAAGCTGTGCTGCTGGCTTCAAGTGAATAGACGCAAGGGGTGCTGCTAAACATTCTACAATGCACAGGACAGCCCCCCACAACAAGTATCTGACCAAAAATGACAATGTTGCCAGAGTTAAGAAACGCTGCTTTAATAACTATAAAACCCTTGCTGCCTCTTTTTTCTCTGTCAATTAAATGGGGGTAATAACAGTCTTTGCCTCAGAGGATTATTGTCAGGACTGAACAAGAGGATCTACGCCAATGGTGCCTAACTCACAATTAACAGTTGACTCATTCATTCAGTAAATATGGAATGGCCACAAGACACTGGATATACGAGTGTGTGAAAATATTTGTCTTCTGTTTACTGGAAACTCCAGTCTAGAGGGGGAGACATTAATCAAATAGTCACGTAGACAATAAAAGTTAGCTATGATTATTGTTATTGCTATTATTTAAAAGAATTCTCTTCTTTTGGTGACCTCTCCATGCTAAGCGTCATTCCTAAGCCACTTCTGTGATTTTTCTGATATAACCCAACAATGGCTAATACCAAAGGTGAGTAAGCTAAAAGCTTTCCATGGCTACACTGGGATGGAGGAGCAGGAAAGCTCTTTGCTCATCTGTCAGCTCTTCAACCTTTGAGAGAAGCTGCCTCCAAGTTCTAACTGCCTGCTCCAAACTCCACAGCGTCGGGGGAAGGGGGCACGTGATCAACGGCAGCCCCACCACCATGCTGTGTTGCTATAGTAAGGATGCCCTTTATTGATCAGACTGGCCTGGAGTCATGTAACTCCCCAGCTTACTGCTGAGCTCCCCAAGGGGCAGTTGGCAGGCAGTGGTATCTCTCTGGACCAACGCCGATCCCCAGCTCTGCCCTCTCTCCTCCCCTGGACACACAAAGGATGCCTGCAGAAACACCTAATGTTTCTTTGTAGTGTCTTGTCATTCACACACTAATTTGAAGCCACAGATCAAAACTGGTGAGAGACATCAGGGGAAAGATATTTGAAGACTCCCCCCTTCCCTAAAGCAATGCTGCAGTCCTGCATCAGCAGCCAGCAAGTCCACTATTTTCCCCTGAGAATCTCTTTCCTATCCTTTAATTTCACCACTTTCAGAATCTCTCTATCTTGCCAACATTTTTATTATAGAAAGTTTGACTGACTCTTAGAGTAAGTGCAATATGTCTGCTACAGATCAGAAAACCAATGTCCTGAGAGGTTGATGGACTTGCTGAAAGTTCACAGTGCTGGTTAGTAACTGCACAACCAGCACTGTGAGATATCCCCTTTCCTTCCTCCTTCCTTTTAGTTCCCTCAGAAAATGGGCAACCAGGAGTCATTTCCATGTGGATTTTTCTTTTATTTTCTTTTTAATTTCTAAACATAAGGCACTAAAATTGTCTTGCTTCCTTAAGAACTTCAAATGTCATTGAATATTCACATTTATCTTTTGGACACCCTCCTCCATTCCCACCCACCCACCCATCACTACCTGCATGTGTTGGTGATCTATGAGCTAACTGTGGGGACTTGTTGGTGAGGTAGGTTAGGCACTGGTCACGAGTAAGTGAAGATCATATAGCAAGTCAGCAGCAACACTAGAATTTGGGGTTTTATTAATGCAAGATCCTTTAAGCCAAAGAGAAAAAATACACAGAAACAATCCCACAGCTCTATATTCTACACTCATGGCAGACATTGCTAATCAATCACCGCACACTCTCCTTTCAAACCCAAATACAGCCTCTAGCTGCTTCTTAAGACAATGCTCCAAATAACTTTCATGCTTCCACAGGTTCAATGTAATATGTGGTGATTTGGGAAGGCCCCTTCAAGAAAGGCACATTTCGAATAAGACGTAAAGTGAAGACAGAAGACATGTGATGAGGCAGAGGAGGAGCATTCCAGGTAGAGGGAACAGTACATGAAGAAGTGGCAAATATGAAATCATATTGGCATATTCAAGACTCTGGAAGAAGATAATCATAGCTGCACTGTCGTGAGCAAAGAGAGGAGCAATAGGAGATAAAGGCAGGCTAGGAGGACATTTTGGGGGTTGTCCCTAATCACTCAGTGGTCTTCTAGCTGCTAACACCTTCGTGTGAATTAATTTACTGCACGTATAGATAGAGGGTAATCCAAAGAAGACCAAAAATACAAGAAATTTCTACCCAAAGAATATAGTTTTGAGCAGAGGATCTGGATACCAAAAAGAAGACAGAATCACTTACCATCTTGCTAGCAAGAAAGGAATCACTCTGTCAGCTAGGTGAGGGGCTGAGGATCTACCGTATCTGTCAGGACTCAATCAGAGAGGCAGAACTACTAGAAGGGATATGTATACAAGCATATGAAAGGATTTCTTATAGAGATTTGACTTTACTTAATTGTGGTGCTGGTTAAGCAGTTTCTCAAGGCTGTTGTCTTCCCATCTCATACTGGAGCTTAGGGCCTGCAAGGCAGGCCGGGGAAAGGGATGATGGATGTAAAGCAAAGGAGAGCAAGAAGCTGAATGCCACTGCATAAGCTGATGCTCACAAGGATGCACTGGAACCTATGTCAGTGCTCATTGCCTCTGACCTTGATGCTCTGCTTTTCCTATAGAGGCCAGAGCCCTTCATCTTGGAGATAGGCACACACATAGCCCAAAAGCTGGAGAAGCTATGCAGACCTGCCTAGCTGCTGCCTCATGCCAAAAAGGTGAGCCTACAAACAACTGACAATGTGTGGAAGCTGCAAAATGGCTACTGCTTCACCTCCAGTCTCCAGATCTCATGCAAAGAATCTTTCTGCAGCCTACCCTAATGGGAACACATCAGGAAAGGGATTCTGGAATCCTGGGACATGCAGTTCAGCCTAATCAAGTTGCTATATTACAAAGCCATTCATCAACTGAAGAATGGACTAGTAATGCCAAGTCCCGCCTATCTGCCACCATCCCCTTCTACCCTGCTCCCACCCACACAGCTGTGATCATCTCTGGATTACACTAGGAATGACCAGGAAGTCCATTCTATAGGTTCACCAAGCCATCAGCTGTACTTACACACTCTCTCTCTTTCTCTCTCCCTCTCTGAATTTTTCTCATGTAAACCAAGAAACACACAGAGCCTCATCACTTAGATGTCTGAGGGGATTTGTAGAGGCTGACAAAGTAGAGGCTGAGTGAGGCTGAGGCGACCATTCAGACTGTGTACAAGCAAAGGAGAGCTGGAGCCGAGACAAGCAATAATGAGAGAGACTTGGGGACCTCTGAAAAACAAAGAGAGGCCCTTCATTTCCTAGATTTCTCTTAGGGCTTCAGTTGTACTTTGCTTCCTGTGTAAACATACGATGGCCAATTGCAATAAAACTCCACTTTCTCCTTTACTTTTGCCAGCTGGGCTATGTTTATGTTTCTGGTGTTTGCAGTCAATCTCTGCCTGAGTCAGACAGCTGAGGTTGAAGGTAAGTTGGACCTGCTTCCCAGTTCTCCCTTGTTATCACATTCAGTGACCCAGACGGCACAAGTTGGAGGTGACTCAGTTCACATTCATAAAGATGTCTGTGAAATCACAGTAACTTGGAGTCAATGGTGAATAGAGCAAAAGCTACAGAAGTCACAGAAACGTTTCCCTCCTGCGCTGAGTGCTGGGCACGTCACCTCAGCAGAGGCCTCATAGCGAGGAAATCTCAACTCACTGCTCCTTGTAAAACGCACACTTGAGAGATGGCGCTCTTCCCAGAGCTGTCAATCTTTCAGCATTCACGATCCTGAAAATCAATTTAACAGAACGTTTTAAAGTAACTTTTTCAAACTTTATGCCAAAAAGAAAAAAAGAAAAGAAAGAGAGAAGTGCTAATTGCACTTTAGAGCTTCAGATGTTTTTTTCAGTCCAGGATCTCAAAGTATGTGATGAACTCTCATTTCACACAACCTTGCTTCACCCCTTGGTGGAAACAGATTGGTAGTGTTGAGTTCATTTTACAATATGGATAAACTGCGGAATTTCCCAAGAAAGATGAGAATGCCATCATTTCCAATTTCCCACTTCAGGAGGAATTAAGGAACAGCGTGGCTCATTTAAATCACAGACCTTATAAATGCCACTGGCTGAGATACTATGTCAGACATATTTCATTCGCAAATACTCCACTCAAGGTGTTGCTTCGTTGGTCACTATATGCCTTCCCCACAAGGTTGAAAACAAATGGACAGCTGATAGCTCACATCTTTACAATTCTATAAACAAAACTAGAAGGAGAATGCATCCATCCCACCTTCATTTTCTGAAAACTTCACAAAGGAAATCTGAGTGAGGGATTTGGGTGGGTGCCCCAAGTGGACCAATTTCTGTGGCCAGAGAGAGAAATATTGTGATTGGCCAGGTCTGGGTCACATGGTCACCCCCATGGCCAATGGAAGCAGAGAATATTACCAGGAAGAAGAAAGAGAACTAGCAAAAACATAACCAGCTAGGAAATTGCTGTGGGCGATTCTTGAACACCCAAAATTGTGTGTTCAAGAAAACTTCTACCTCAGCATCTAAGAAGTAGCCATAATGGGTACAGAAATACAGTTAGAAAGGATGAATAAGATCTAGCATTCTAGTATTCAGTAGCACAATAGGGTGACTATAGTTCACAATAATTTCTTGTATAGTTTTAAATAACTAAGAGAGTGGAATTGTAATGTTCTGAACACAAAGAAATGATAAATGCTTGAGATGATAAATACCCCAGTTACTTTGATTTGATCATTACACGCCCTATGCCTGTATCAAAACATTACATGTGCCCCATAAAGATATACAATTATTATGTAACCATAACAAATTAAAAGTTTAAAAAATTAAACTGCAAAAAGAGGTATATGTTAACCTATGTTATTCTCTCCCTGTCTTAAGCACTCTAATATAAAGATAACTCGTAGCTAAATCTTTGTGCACATTCACACTTGACTCCATAGGATAAATTCTCAGAAGTGAAATACCTAGATTAAATTTTTCGTTTGTTTGTTTGAAGCTTTTCATCTTCTTTGCTAACCTGCTTTTCAGAAAGGAAGTACAAATGTATGTTCACACCTATATGTGAATGCTTTATCATTATTTTTATTTGCTTCCTAATCAAAGAGTGAACATGTAATAAAATAGCCTATGAAGGCAAATGAAACAGTAAAGAGAAGTAAAGGACCCAAATAAATGACCATTTAGACAATCAGGATCTGCACATCTGAGAAATGTTTGGACTGACGAGCTAGGAATTAAATTCAGGTGAAATGACAGATTATCCTAGTCCTATCTATGATCAAGGGCTATGACTTTCCCGAATCAGGTAGCAGTGTGATCAAGAAGGGCCTTTCATGTCAGGCAGCTGAGCATTTAGGAGTAGCTGGCCATGCATAGCTCCCTTCCCTAGCCTCCACCGATGAGAAAGCAGGGATGCCAGTCTCTCCTGGCAGCACGCAGATGAGAATGCATTTCTCGAAGATCACAGCCCCTGGAAGCCAAGGCAGCATACCTGTCAGAGGCAGAATCTGCCCTATAATTGCCCCTGATACACGGTGGGCTAATTGCCATTGCTGAAAATTAACTCCAAAGACTACAGCAGGCGTCATAAATAACGAGGGGCTCAGCGACAGCCCACTATGACAAGGTCTCAATCGCTCTTATCTTTTACTAGCGTGGAGCTTGTGCATTTGTGTTACTAATGAATCTTTTTCATTTGTGCAAGTGATGTTTCCATTTGACAATGACATGAACATAAAGTGGAAGTTAATTTACTCCATTGCAAGAGGTTCATTATTTAACCTGACGCTGAGGACAAAACAATGTAGCTTAATAGATGACAAATAGAAATTAGTTGTGATGAATTTTGCCATTTAATTCTAGCAGACTCACTGAATGTTTGCCATAAACATGGCAAGAGAGCCAGGGTTACCTTCTCTGTGGGTGGGACTTGCTTACTTGGCTATTTCCAGAGTATCATCCAAGGATAGAGAAGCTTCCATTGGGAAGTTCCATTGGAAACAATTTCCAGTTACACAGTAAACTTTGGAGACTAATGACGATGCCCTGCCAGTGGGTCAAATTTTGTTAGACTTCGTTCCTTTAACACTGGAAAAACAATTGATTTGCAAGGCTAGACACTAGAAGTTGTATTGAATACTGATCATAATTAGCACTGGTGCCTAAAACTCTATGCTTGTACATTTTTGTTCCTGCACATGGAGGTAGCTGAGCAATAACAGGAATGGGCTATAATTCTAGAATAAAATGGAGCTTGCGTTTGAGTCCAGGTCAACTAGTTAGGAACTGAGTGTGCTTGAGTTATTCAACTTCTCCTAGCCTCAGTTTCCTCTCCTATAGAATGGGAATGATAATAGCATTTACCTCATAGTATAGACCACATAGGATCCTGAGAAGAGAGAGATACATATAACTTGTAATTTTTATGGCATCGATGTCCTTAAATAATGGTTAGTCAGTGATTCTACTTTTTTCTTCCTCTACCTAAATACGCTCCCTGTCAGAAAACCAAGATATGTCATTTATACTTTCAAATAATCAACATGCTCCTTCTCCCATAGTTATTTGCACTTGCATAGGCCTTTTCACTGCAGAGAGGAAGACTCTGTCCCCAGTTTATGTAATTTTAGGTCCAATTGATTGTATAATGAAGAAAGAAAGGAGGAAATCATTTTAGGCAAAAAGGACAGGCTGTGCAAAGGCTCTGTGTTAGTAGGGAATGTGAGAAATACAAGAGAATAGAAGAAATCCGATTTCTATTTAGAGCATAGACATTCAGAAGGTCATGGCAGGAGAAATAGGAGGGCCAAGACTTTGAAGGCCATGGTGAAGAGTTTTGTCTTTATCCAAAAGCAATGAGTGGAAGGCCACTGAAGTGTCCTAAACCAAGCAGTGATGTATTTCAATTTCATTTCAAATAGATAACCCTGGAAGTGGTGTGGAAAATAGATGTGGAGGCAAGAGTGGATGTAGCCAGATGAGGCTGGAGGCTACTGCAGTGACCCAGACTGAGATTGCAGTAGTTTAGAGAAAGCAGTGGTAGAGACAGAGAAATGGAAAGGTTTAATATGGAGGAGGTAAAATTGACTGGCCTTGGCAATGGGTTGGACACAGGCATATAAAAGAAGGTGGTATCAATGATGACTTGCATGGGCCATCGGCATGCTAGATGCAAAACAAAATAATAAGGTTCAGAGAGAGCAAATTAATTTTCCTAAATTAACAAACATTAGTGACCGAGCTTATGATATGTATGTGGTGTGTATATGTGTGATATGTGTGTATAAGAGAGAAAGACAAAGTATTTATGTGTATGCTGTGTGTTCACATGCACATATCCAGGATATACTATTTAGACAAGATTTGAGCCCTGTTTTGTCTCTAGAAGTTAGGAACCTTGTATCTGCCTCTCGCCTCTACTAACTCATCCCTGTGACATATTACTCAGGCCCCATGCTTATTTTTCTAAACTGCAGAGTGCATATGCAACCCTCCATACACTCTCTTTTATCTATCCAGTGTGTGGCCACCTCATTTTTATTGTTATTCTGGCTTCTATTCAATGTATTAGTTTGTGGCCTATGTAAGCATATTTTAACAATTTTGAAGAAATCTTTTCGTCATTGAAGCTAGTCTAAAGAAGGCCTGAACTAATCGGTATTTCATATTTTTACTGCTTTCCACCCCCCTTCCCCCACCACATACACACACCCATATATGTTTTGCTATTTTAAAGAAAGAGATTTAACAGCCATAAGGCACTTTTAAAAATAACATTCACATCTGGCTGACCACCTGTATGCCAAAATTTAGCTTGATGTTAATTAAAACAGGCATGTTATAAACCTCAGGAAATAGCAGCTGACCCCTGACTATGAATGTAATGCTATAATAATACGTAGTAAAAATAAGACATTTTGAGGCTGTTGCCCAAACCACTCATGCATTCAAATTCTCACCACTGTATACTCTTGCACGAGGATGGGTAAATCAACTGCAGAAGTGGTCCAACCAAAAAAATAATAATGATAATAATTCAAGGGCTAAGAGCCATTCATTAATGCAACCGATGACTTTAAATGGCTATCCTGGACAGGCACCGCCAGTCTGCCTTGTGGAGAGGACTGTGCATGGAGCTTGGAAGACTGATCAGCTCCATCCTGACAGGATAATAATAATATCAACAGTAAAGTTATTGAACACTTTACTGTGTGTCTGGCACTGTGTTAAGCACTTTTAACATACATGATTTAATCATAACATCATAACATGATTGCATTTATCCTCCTAACACCCTACAAGTTAGGGGCTACTTTTATCTCCATTTTACAGATGAGGAAACAAGACTTCAAAGATTTAGTTACCCGCCTTAGGCGGTACAGTGGCTAAGCTGGGATTTGGATGCTGGCCATCTGACCCATAGTCCAGGTGGCTGTACACAACTACAGACTTCACCTTCACTCCCTCTTGGATTCTGCCCTATCTGCGAGTGCCCCCCATGCTTTTCAGATCCAACCACAAGTGACCTCCTGTATTTCCCACTGCCTTTCTTCTGGCCCCTTTTTTTGTCACTTTTCTCCCATATGACCCCAGAGACTCTCCCTCTTCCTTTTCACTTTCTCATCAGCCTCACTTATTTGAAACCACTCTCCTTAATTGCCTTTGACACCCTGATATTTGACAGCTCAGTCTTTGCTCTGCTTTTCATTGGATCCAGCTTTTTGCCACTACTTCTGAATTCTACAATTGTCTTCTTTGTCCTTGCACTTCAGAATTTTATTTCATAAATTAGGGTATTGAAAATTTTCATTTTAAGTCACATATATATGTGTGTGTGTGTGTGTGAAATTTCCATATTCACTTCACTTCCAAATGCGTATTTTTTAAAAGATAAAAACATCTTTGAAACTCAAATGTATTATAGCTCCTGAAAGCCATGTTAATGGTTGTGTATTACGGGCAAGAGTCATACAATCCATTGGATATGAAATATGCAACAAGATATAACCAAACTCTATCCTACAGGATCCCAAAGGCTTTATGCATACGGTCTTTATTCAAATACACTGGCTTTGAATCAGAAAGAGCAAAGATTTGTTCCCACTTCTACACTTACTAGCTGTGTGACTTTGGACAAATCCTTTAACTTCATTTTGCCTTGGTTAATTATCTTTAGAACTGGGATAACTACAGGACTCTCCCCATAGAACTCTGATAAGAATCAAATGAGATTATATACTTAAAGTGCCTAATCTAGTAAGTACTCAATAAATGATATTAATGTATTGGTTGATATCATGTATTGGTTAAGTATTGGTTCTTAATACCAATACATTAGTAGTATATAGACATACCTCATTGATACTGCATGTTTGGTTCTAGACCAGAACAAAAAAGCAAATATCACAATAAAGAGTCACACAAATTTTTTGGTTTCCCAGTGCACACACAAGTTATGTTCCCGCTACATTGTAGTCTATTAAGTATACAATAGCATTATGTGTAAGAAAATGTACATAACTTAGTTAAAAAAATATTTTGTTGCTTAAAAATGCTAATGATTTTCTGAGCCTTCATCAAGTCATCATCTTTTTAATGGTGGAGGCTCTGGCCTCAATGTTGATGGCTGCTGCCTGATCAGGGTGATGGTTGTTGAAGGTTAAGGTGGCTGTGGCAATTTCTTAAAATAAGACAAATATGAAGTCTGCCATATTGATTTATGAAACATTTCTCTATAGCATATGATGCTATTTGATAGCATTTTACTTACAGTAGAATTCCTTTCAAAATTAGAGTCAGTCCTCTCAAATCCTGCTGCAGCTTTATCAACTGAGTTTGTGTAATATTCTAAATCCCTTGTTATCATGTCAACAATGATAACAGCATCTTCATCAGGAATAGATTGCACCCCCAAAACCACTTTCTTAGCTCATCCAGAAGAAATAATTCATCCATTAAAGTTTTGACATGAGATTGCAGCAGTTTACTCATGTCTTTAGGCTCCACTTCCTCCACTGAAGTCTCTAACCCCTCAAAGTCATTGATGATGGTTGGAATCAACTTTCCAAACTCCTGGCAAGGTAGATATTTTGACATCCTCCCATGAATCATGAATGTTCTTAACAAAATCTAGAATAAATCCCTTCCAGAAGGTTTTAAATTTACTTTGCCCAGATCCATCAGAGGAATCACCATCTATGGCAGCTATAGCCTATGGAATATATTTCTTAGATAATAAAACTTGAAAGTCAAAATTACTCCTTGATCCACGGGCTGCAGAATGAATGTTGTGTTAGCAGGCATGAAAACAATATGCATCTTCTTGTACACCTCCATCAGAGCTCTTGGGTGACTTGTTATAAATGAGCAGTAATATTTTGCAAGGAATCTTTTTCTCGAAGCGATAGGTCTCAACAATAGGCTTCAAATATTCAGTAAATCAGTCTGTAAACAGATGTACTGTCATCCATGCTCTGTTGTTTCATTTCTGGAGCATAGGCAGAGTAGATTTAGCATAATTCTTAAGGGCTCTAGGAGTTTTGAAATGCTTAATGAATGTTGGCTTCAACTTAAAATTATGAGTTGCAATAGCCCCTAACCAAGAGAGTTAGCTGTTCCTTTGAAGCACTGAAACCAGGTATTGACTTCTCAGGCCTGGAGCAGTGGCTCACGCCTGTAATCCCTGCACTTTGGGAGGCCGAGGCGGGTGGATCACCTGAGGTCAGGAGTTTGAGACCAGCCTGGCCAACATAATGAAACCCCGTCTCTACTAAAAATACAAAAAATTAGCTGGGCGTGGTGGTGGGTGCCTGTAATCCCAGCTACTTGGGAGGCTGAGGCGGAAGAACAGCTTGCACTTGGAAGGTAGAGGTTGCAGTGACCTGAGATTGTGCCACTGTACTCCAACTTGGGCAACAAGGTGAAACTCCGTCTCAAAAGGAGAAAAAAAGAAAAGAAACCAGGTATTGACTTCTCTCTAGATATGAAAGTCCTAGATGGCATCTTCTTCCAACATAAGGCTGTTTAATCTACATTGAAAGTCTGT
This sequence comes from Nomascus leucogenys, assembly GCF_006542625.1. NCBI lineage: Eukaryota > Metazoa > Chordata > Mammalia > Primates > Hylobatidae > Nomascus > Nomascus leucogenys. Next base: position 20,501,215 of record NC_044382.1, read on the forward strand.
TATTTAGTGTAGCCACCTTCGTCAATGATCTTAGGTAGGTCTTCTGCATAAATTGCTGCAGCTTCTCCATCAGCACTTGCTGCTTCATCTTGCACTTTTATGTTACTGAGAAGGCTTCTTTTCTTAAATCCCATGAATCAACCTCTGCTGGCTTCCAAATTTTCTTCTGCAGCTTCCTCACGTCTCTCAGCCTTCATAGAACTGAAGAGAGTTAGGGCTTTGCTCTGGATTAGGCTTTGGCTTAAGGGAAGGTTGTGGTTGGATTGATCTTCTATCCAGACTACTAGAACTTTTGCCATATAAGCAATAAGACCGTTTCACTTTCTTATCATTTATGTGTTTCCTGGAGTAGCACTTTTAATTCCCTTCAAGAACTTTTCTTTTGCATTCACAGTTTGGCTAACTGTTTGGAGAGGCCTTACTGTCAGCCTCTCTCAGCTTTTAACATGCCTTCCTGACTAAGCTTTATAATTTTTAGCTTTTGATTTAAAGTGAGAGATGTGCCACACTTCGTTTCACTCCAACACTTAGAGGCCATTGTAGGGTTATCAACTGGCCTAATTTGAATATTGTTGTGTCTCTGGGAATAGGGAAACCCGAGGAGATGGAGAGAGATGAGGGAACAACCAGTGAGTAGAGCAGTCAGAACACACACAACAGTTATGAATTCAATTCTTCATCTTCTATGGGCATGGTTTGTGGCACCCCAAAACAATTACAATAGTGACATCGAAGATCACTGATCACAGACCACTATAACAGATAGAATAGTCATGAAAAGGTTTGAAATATTGTGAGAATTACCAAAATGTGACACAGAGATGCAAAGTGAGCACACGCTGTTGGAAAAATGGCACCAACAGACTCGCTTAGCACAGGGTTGCCAGAAAGCTTCAGTTTGTAAAAAATGCATTATCTGTGAAGCAAAATTAAGTGAAGTAAAATAAAATGAGGTGTACCTGTCACAGTTTTAAAATAGTTGTAAGAATTGCTTCTCTACTAGCAGCAATGATAGTAGTCGTTGTTACAACAGCGCATCCAAGTTCTATGCTACGGAAACTCGAGCCCCTTCTTCCATCCTCAGCATCTCAGCCATATTGAACTGCTTCTACTTATCCCCAAACACCATACTGTTTCATCTGTCCTGCTTCTTTTTCTATATTCTTCTTTTTCCTGGATTGTTGGTGTCCTATAAAATGGCCTGCTGAGGTCCAAATCACCGTTCAAATCTCAGATCAAGCATTAGTACTTCTGTGAGCTTCGCCCTGATTCCTCAAGAGAGCCTTAAATGTTCCCTATCCTATTTTTCTAGAAAGTCTCCCTACTACACTGAGCTGGTGAAGAACAGGAACATTTTATTTTATATTATTTTTGGCATTATTGTATTCCCAACACCTGACACAGTGGCTAGTGTATTGTAGATGTCCATGTAGGAAGCTTTGTCACCAAGTAACAGAAACTTACCCCCACCCCTACCTCAAAATGACTTAACCATGAAGCAAGCATGTTACCTCATACAACATGAAGTTCAAAGGCAGAATGGGATCCAGGGCTCGGTTAATGGCTTCATATTCACATGAGAAATCTGGCTCTTCCCATCTCCCTGCTGTCATACTCAGTGAGGTGGCTGTGCCTTCAGTACAGAGCCTTTATAGCCACAACCTGCATAGCCACAACAACGCAGCCACACACATCTTCAGGCTCCTTATCCAGGGGCAACAACAGCAAAGAAAGAAAGGAACCATCTTTTCCTGTGCCTCCTTAAGAGCAGCTAAGAAACCTTTCCAGAAGCCCCCTCAGACCTCTGATACTCATTTTCCCAGGATTAGGTTTTTATGTTCATTCCCAAACCAATCATTCACAAAGGAAATGAGATTACCGTGATTACCTTAGGCTAGGGATCAGCAAACATTTTCTGTAAAGAGCAAGATAGTAAACATTTTAGGCTTGGCAGACCATACGGTGCCTGCCGCAACTACTCAATGTGCCCTTGTGTTACAAAAGCATGCACAGACAATATGTAAATGAATGAGTATAGTTACGTTCCAATAAAACTATTTATGGACACTGAAATTTGAATTTCATATAACAGTCACATGTCAGTATTCTTCTTTTGAATGTTTTCAGCCATTTCATAAATGATTCTTAGCTCAAAGGCCGTATAAAAACAGGCAGCATGCTGGGTTCGGCCCAAAGGCTATCGTTTGCTGACCCGTGGCTTACATTATTTGGGGTTAAATGTATATTGAAGTGCCATCCACCACAATGTCTCAAGTGTGCAATAAATATTTGAAAAGTTGAAGAATAAACAACTAAAGAAAACACAGCTCTTGTTTATGAGAACTTCATAGGATATCCATGTATATGATTTTCCTGAAAGATATTTTTTAAATAATGGCTTTACCTAATGACAGTGGGTTCAGCAGAACTAAGCAAACAAACAAAAATTGTTGCTTGTGACAGATGAGCTATTAAATTATGAAATGGAAGGTAAATAAAATTTTGTGTTAGAATGTGTGGGAAATACAGATTTGAAGAACCCCTCATGAATCTAAATGCATAAAGCATTTGTTTGGGTGGTAAGGAGGTAAAAGAGATCACTAATGGGTGTTTCCAATGTTAACATCTTCTGACTTCACAATTTTCCAAACATAATGTTGCATGTATTCTGATGCAGGCAAAGAGATAATTACAGAGTAACTGCTTGCACTCAGTGTAAATTAATCAAATGTAAATTTAATAAACTGTAAATACAAGATACTCCTAAGCTGATACGGCAAGCGAATCACCTCCATTATAGATTCATTTTTGCAAAATTACATCTAATCATAGTATTTTAAGATAGTGTTTGGCAAAACATCTCTAAATCTGTCAACAAAAGCAGCTATTACTTCTTTGCGGCTGAATACCTTTGCCAACAAACACCCATCTGTCTGGAAAGATTTACGTGTGGTTCTGCCTGAAGGCAGGGGTAAAAATCTCAATGACCTCTGGGGATTTCTTTCACCTTTGTGTTCAGAGAGTCAATAAAAATTCGTTTTAAAGTAACCTCAACTGCACGATCCGGAAAAAAACTACAAAGCTGAGACGTAATCAAGTTTGTCCCAAGAATCCCCCAAATAGAAATTCTTCTAGTAATTATACAGGTGATTTTGCTTGATCAACAATTTAATCTTGCTTGTCAATTGCTGCTTTAATAGCCTTCAAGCTCCTTAATACAGCTCATAAGAAAGACCCACAAGTCCCAGTTAGCACCACCATACTTAATCCTCTACCAGACTGATTATTTTAGTTCTTCAAGCACATACCTTGGCCCGCACAGTTCCTTCTGCATGGGCCACTCTTTCTCCCTCTCCACAGCTCATTCGCCCCTTGCTGTGGCTGATGTGTTCTCTACCTTCAGGCCTTGGTTCACACTGGGGGATCAAGGAAACCTTCTCCATCTCCCTCTACCCTCCATGAATTAGATGGCCCCTTTTAGGTGATAGCACCCTTTTCTTACTGCTTATAGTTGAAGCACTTTTCTGTGTAAGCATTATTCCCTTCAGGGTTGAGGACAGAAACTGGGTCTTTGTTATTACAGCAAAAAGCAGAGGAGGCCAAGTTAAAAAGTGATTTATATGCCTTGCTAAAAAGTTTGGGCTTTATCCTGAAAGGTATAGAAAGAAGCTATTAGAGACATGTCATGTTCATATATACCTCACCGGAAAGTTCATATCAGCAACATCAGAAATGGACTTCCAGAGGATGAGGACAGATGGTGAGGGGTCCACACTAGCAGCACTGAGACCACTTAGGGAATGATTCCTGTGAGCCAGGTCAGAAAGAATGGAGGCCTGCTCTACAACCATGAATACTAGGGATGGAGAATCATGGTCAGTTAGGATAGATATTTAGGAAGCAGAAATCTGGCAGATGGTGACTGAGTACACAGCAAACTGAAAAACTTCAAGAGAGAAAAAAAATCAAGGTAAAATTTGACTTCTGGTTTGGACAACTAAGCAAATTATAGTGCTAGTCACTTGAGAAAGGATACAGAAGGAGGAACAAGTTGAGGTATAGAGAAAGTGATGATTACTTCCCTTGATACACTGACTTCAAGGAGACTGCAAAGCATTTAGAAGGAGGTAACCAAGAGGCATCTGTACAAATACTATGAATCCAATTTAATGAAGAGAAGTCTGGACCAAAGATACAAATTTGAGAGTCATCGGGTTGTAAAAGATACTGAACTCACCTATGCAGTTCATCAATGTATCAAATGTATATTGAAAAAATAGAGGCCTTGACCAGAAGCTTGAGCAATACCAGCATTTGAAGGATAACAGAAGAGGGGCTCATGAAGAAAACTGAGAAGGAGTGGCCAGAAAGGAAGGCAAAATCAAGAGGAAGTGTACAGTCAAAGGAAAGACAAAGCTACAGAAGATAGATATTGTTAATCAGCTATGATTACATACCAATCACAGAATCTCAGGTGCATGCGGTAACAAGCATGTATTAACCTGCTCCCAAGTCAGCTACAATGGCTTTGCTCAGGCTACAGGCATTGGCTGTAGCTGCTCAGCTCCACGTATCTCTCATTCTCTTGGGACCAGTGAGTGCCATGAGGCATGTTCTTCTCCTAGTGATGGCAGAAGCCCAAGAGGAACATATGGAAGCTTGCAATGCCTTTTAAGTCCTAGTCTCAGGCTAGCACTCTACTACTTCTGCTTTATTTCATTGGCTAAAATAAGTCACAAGGCTAGGCTGTGCAGGTCAATGGGTAGAAAAGTGGTAAAAAAGGATCAGAACTATGACTGTGGCTGCAGCAATTTCATAGGGAGCTTTGTATTGTCCACAAGTAAAAAGTGACATCGTTCGCTCAAACTAAACTATTGTTTTGTATGTTTTCAAACATACCTAGAGTCGGAACCTGGTTGGCCCATCCCTTTGGAGGAATCTAGCATGCCAGGGTCAGTCACTAGAAGTCACACCTTTATAAGAAGCCAAGGGGTTTCCCAGGTAAAAATAATCATATGGCCTGTGAGGATCAGGAGAGTGACAGGGTCAGGCATTTCTGATATCAAAGGAAAGGCTGGCTCAAATAAGCTCATGAAAGGGGGGCGGCAGTTTATTGTAAAGATATGTATTGAGTAGAAGTGGAAGGCTACAAGAATAGAGTCATATCTAGGGACTGAATACTTTCCACAGCTTTCCTTTCACACAGATCTCATGGTCTCTTTCTCATATTATTTTAGCTTCTGTCTGCATTTCTGGACCATTCTCCTTATCTGTCAACTGATGCTTCTGTTTACTTGTACTTTCTGCTCCATCTGAAATTCTACTCACATGTACCTCTGCCTGGCCATGATTCTAACATGGGACATTTTTCTCTCCCTGCTTCTACCTGCCTTGAGCTCTTCAAGTTCCCCAGTTCAAACTCCTAAGTGGAAGATTTGGATTTTTCCAGCTTATTTCTCACACTGAGTTGTGTCACTGGAAAGCTGATTAATGGGTCACCCTTGAGTCAGGTAGCCATCCCTAATCTAGCCAGTCATGACTACTGAGGGGAGGTACAGGAGTAAGGAAGTTTCTCTTAGGAAGTACTGTCGGTAGGGAGGTACCAGCTGAGCTTTCTAGTAAAGGGAGGCCCCCAGAACATTGGGTTTAGCATTCAAAGAAGAGTAAGTGGAATGTTCACTCTCTGTTTGGAGAGATCCCCCGATGGAAAGTTCATCCTGAAAGAAGGATTGGAGATGCTGACTAAATCCCAGGTCACTGACCAACTATAGATGTCAAGGAAGACTTCAGCATGGTACCCAATGGGATGCCTCTCATAGATCTCCAATTCAACCTCATTGACAAAAACTTGTCCCAGAATCCTTGAGATGAAAGCTAAAGAAATAAATTGAATACAAAACTGTAAAACTGAGAGGTGAGAAAGACTAAGACCACACCGTTTGGAATCTTTATGCAAGGATTGAGACACTGGCAGGGAGAGAGTCCTCCTCACACCCTCATTGTGAGAAAAGAAGCAATAGGCAAGGAGCAATAGAGGCCATGACCATTTATGACGCCTGGTGAGATACCAAGATAGTCAGGATGGCTACAGTTGTCCTTCCCACATAATCAAAGAAGACAAGCAAGCAGCTGAAATCATAAATAAAAAGTTCTAGGCTACATCATGGCATTCCTTCATTTGATGCCCTCTGAATTCCATTTTGCAAGATTTGATTTCCTTCAAGTGTGGCTGATGCTGTGGCTGTCACTGCTCTCTTTATGGAACTGGGAAAGCCTGTACTTAGTCCATCATGGAGTAGATTTGCTTCTGTCTTCTCTATAACTTATTCAAAGCAGTGAGAGTTTGTGTTCCAAACCCGGGTTGTGCCTCAGCCCCAACCGAAGATGTCTCCAATTACTCAATTGATTTCTTATTGTGCATCTACTCTGTGCTTCGAACTGGGTCATATCTAAGGGAAATGATATTTCCAGGACTATAGAATATACTGGAAGCAATTTGAGAACAACATGGGATAGCATATGGTGAAGGATCACACCAGAGAATACAAACAACAGTTCAAAGAAAGCAAGGCTAAATTAGCTAGCATCACTGCAACAGGCTTGGGGATACAAACAGGATTAAATTTCAGCTAGCCCCAAAGAACAGAGCTATTATGGCTATAAAAATTCTCCAAAGTGCCTCCCTCTTCCCTCACCCTCAAGAATAAAGCTAAACAATAAAAAAGTATAAATGATTATTTATTTAATTTTTTACATAAACATATGACACACCTGTTACTTTTAAAAGGGGGAAGAAGGTGTCAGCAAATCAAACCATAACGTGTCACAAATTCAAGAGGGCTGGAAATCACCACATTCAAGTCCCCATTGGGTTTGGAGAGATTTATGCTTCTTAAAAGTGTCCAGACATTAGCAGCTCAAACCCCCACACTGTATCCTGGCTTCATTTAAAGGACCCACAGGTCAGACCAAAACACAACGGAGCTTTATATGCCAGTTTTTCTTGACTCTCTGTAGGTCAGGGGAAGTTAAGCTCAAGTAATTAGGGGATAAAGACAGAGGCTGGGAGTGGGGGATGGAAGCATGATGAAAGTTCCAGAGTTTAAAGGCTCAATAGGAAACCAGAGAAAAAGTCGATAAAGTCATGTCTTCATGAAACATGTGTTTTCCATGGTAGAGTAAACGTGTTTGCCGTCACACACAGGGAATCTCTCTGTGACCATAGCACTCTCACTGTCCTTGGGGCAAGGACAATTCAAATGCATTGTGATGACTGTGAGGCCATTATTATCCTGAGTTGCTTTCTCAGTCATCAAATACCCATTCTGTTTATGTTCAGTAATTATCAGCACTAAGTGCATTCCGTTGCATTAACTTTATTTTGAAAATGATAACCCAGGTGGCTTTTTAATGATCATTCTCTTTTAATATATGATTGAACTGTCCGTAAATGATGCCAAAGAACAGAGAGGTTCCTATATATGCTGCAGCCAAGCTCACAAGTGTAGTCTCAACATGTAAAGAGGTCAGGAAATAATGACCATCAGCAGTGAAAACAAAGCAGTGGAAATTAAGAACAGCCATAACTAAGCGAATAAATGGAGAAAAACCCTATAGTTTTCAGAACAAATACACAGAAAAGAATCTCAGATTGTCCCAATGAGACAAACATACTGATTGACTAGATCCCAAAATCAGTCTTCTTGATTCCAGCTGTGCTATTAACAAACGAATGGAGCCCATGACTCTTTCAGACCAAAAACCAGTGTTAATGAACTCAGTGAGCTTCATCTAAAAACTAAGTACTATGTTGATGGCTATTCACAGTATATACATCCATCATTTATCAGGAACTGTTGCCAAATGTTTTCTTATGACAACATGCCAATTACATGTGACGGTCAAATGGCATTTTTCTATTACATATTTCTGGCACATATCATTTCAAAGGGGACTATCTTTTTATGTTGTTAAGTTTTTTCAGTCTTCATTATTGATCCATCTATCATTTTTTTTTCTTTCTTTTTTCCTTCCTTCCTTTCTTCCTTTGGAGAAACATATAGTGAGCATCTGTTACGTGCTAGACACTGTTCTGGGCTTTGGGAAGACAGTGGCACAAAAAACAGATAAGATCCCTCAAGTATAGTGTACATTCTACAGAGGGGAGACAAGCAAAAAGCAAGTAAACAAATATATTTTTTAAAAATTCAGATAATGCTTGAAGTCACAGAGGAAAGAAAAAGCACTGGAAGAAAATAAGCTTGCTTTAGAGAGGGTGGCAGGGAAGGCCTCTCTTGGAAGGAGAATTGACATTTGCACTAATTCTCAAATGTGGAGAAAGGTCAGCTATAACTTAGGGTGTCTCAACCTCAGCATTGGTGACATTTTGGACTGGATTGGTTTTTGTGGTGCGGAATTACCCTGTCCCTTGTAGGATGTTAAGCAGCATCCCTGGCTTCTACCCACTAGATCTTGCAGCAGCTCCACCTCCAAGTCATGGCACTCAAAAATATCTCCAGACATTACCAAATGTCTCCTAGGAGACAAAACTGCCCCTGCCTGAAAATCACTAGGCTATGTGAAGATTTGGGGAAAAGCATTCCAGAGGGAGAAAATTCAACAAGCCCGGCAGTAGGAATGAATTTGGTATGTTGCAGGAAGAAGACCAACGTGAATGAAGTATATGAGCAACATGTAGAGTAAAAGCAGGATGAGGCTAGTGGGGCCCCAGATTGTGTGCATGCACGTGCACATGTGTATAAAGAAAATATATATATGTACCTCCATTCCTGTAATTGTCTCCTCACTAGGCTATTGTGTTGGGCTATGTCCCCTTTGTAAAAATGTTCAACATCATTTTAAAAAAGGTTTGCAATGAACATCAGCAGCATTAAGTGAAGAAGCACTTAATTTATCATTCCTTGTGGCTTTGGACAGGACCAGGATTGTCAACAGTAAATAAATCATATGTCACATTTGATTTGTGAGCAATTTACATGCTATTTTATCAGAAGTTTAAAAAAAAGCAGGTTTCAAATTGCAGTATAAGATCATCTTTAGGAAAGTTTATTCTGAGACAGAAACAAAGAAATTCTTCTTTTTTCCTGAACTAGCCAGACCATTAATGATGCTAATCCTCATGAACATTGAGATGGACATCCTATCATGGTAAATGAAGTAGAATTTCTCAGCTGGTTTATATCTGGGAAAAGTAGTGATGAAAGCTAGAAGACTGATTCTTCAACACTTTCCAAATTCCAACTACACAAAAGTTCCCTTCAAAATTACTCAAGCATGATTAATCGAGCTGTAAGCTAAGAAATTGACTGTATGTCAGAAATAATAATAAAAACAGAGTTTAGAGCAATTTGTAAATGATGTGATAGATACAAACTTCAGGTCATATAACCAGAAAAAACAAGGCAAGGAGATTTTGCAAATAAGCAGCACTGACAGAGTGAATAAAGGTGGAAAACACCTGGATCCTCCTTTAGGCTCAATAATCATAGGTACATGGTCCAGTGAGAAGAGCTTGGGGCCAGGACATGTGGTTTCTAACGTCTATGCCACTAAAATAACTCTCTGACATTAGCAAATCCCCATGCTCTGCCTCTGTTTTCTTACCTGAGTGGGTGAAATGGTGGCAGGTGTACTTAACTCACAGAGTGGGTCAAATACCATAACATTACAAAGGTGCAAGAAGTTATATATAAAATGTAAACCCTCATAAATATGTAAAGAATTATGCTCTGTTAATTGCCACAAAGCCTGGGACTTTATCCTGTCAAGGATCTTTTCTGGCTGAAAAGAAGAAATTCCAACGTTAATCTCCATTTCAAATGATCCATATAATCCACAGTTCCAAATGATCCACCTACTATGTACAGGGCCTGTGCTAGGCCTTGGAATATGGAGAGTAATAAGACCAGGTTCTTCCATTGATTAAATCAAAGCTGTGGGGAAAAAAATGAAGCATTACAGAATCTACAATGAACTCAAACAAATTTACAAGAAAAAAACAAACAACCCCATCAAAAAGTGGGCAAAGGATGTGAACAGACACTTCTCAAAAGAAGACATTTATGCAGCCAAAAAACACATGAAAAAATGCTCATCATCACTGGCCATCAGAGAAATGCAAATCAAAACCACAATGAGATACCATCTCACACCAGTTAGAATGGCCATCATTAAAAAGTCAGGAAACAACAGGTGCTGGAGAGGATGTGGAGAAATAGGAACACTTTTACACTGTTGGTGGGACTGTAAACTAGTTCAACCATTGTGGAAGTCAGTGTGGCAATTCCTCAGGGATCTAGAACTAGAAATACCATTTGACCCAGCCATCCCATTACTGGGTATATACCCAAAGGATTATAAATCATGCTGCTATAAAGACACATGCACACGCATGTTTATTGCGGCACTATTCACAATAGCAAAGACTTGGAACCAACCCAAATGTCCATCAATGATAGACTGAATTAAGAAAATGTGGCACATATACACCATGGAATACTATGCAGCCATAAAAAATGATGAGTTCATGTCCTTTGTAGGGACATGGATAAAGCTGGAAACCATCATTCTCAGCAAACTATCACAAGGACAAAAAACCAAACACCACATGTTCTCACTCATAGGTGGGAACTGAACAATGAGAACACATGAACACAGGAGGGGGAACATCACACACTGGGGACTGTTGTGGGGTGGGGGGTGGGGGAAGGGATAGCATTAGGAGATATACCTAAGGCTAAATGACGAGTTAATGGGTGCAGCACACCCACGGCACATGTATACATATGTAACAAACCTGCACCTTGTGCACATGTACCCTGAAACTTAAAGTATAATAATAATAAAAAAATGAAGCATTACATCATTAAATGTATACATTTACATACTATATATTAATTATGTATTTATGGTCTGCTTTTCAGTACTAGAATGTAAGCTCCTTAAAGATAAGAATTCTATATTTGGCTCACAGTAGTATCTATTGTACATAGAATAGTGCCTGGCACAAAATAGATCTATAATAAACAGTTGTTGAATAAACAACAAAAAAAAACCTACACCCTTTTTTTTGCCCTCGAAGAACATTTATTGCTCACAGGACTGTGGCAGTCGCTTTCTGTATAGTCTTACACATTTTGCAAGTGACAAACTGACAGATGGTGGTTAAAAATCTCACCAAAAATCACAAAGCTTCTAAGTTGGTAGTAGAATCTGAGCCTACCCTTTCACTCACTCACATTATTTATTGGGTACCTATTATGCCTGGCACTATGCTAGGCACTGGGAGACAGCAGAAAATAAGAAGAACAAAATATCTGTTCAAATGGCACATACATAATTGTGAGGAAAGACAATACAAAGCAACAGACATGTGTCTCCCTGACACCAAAATCCAAGACCCTTCCATATGCTACCTTCTTCTGAGTCATCACTTTGTGAAAGCAAAAAAAGAATACAAGGGAAAATGCATGCATACCCCAAACCCAAGCTGAGTATCCCTAGTAAACCAGAAATCTAGAAAAAGTAAAGCCAGATAAATGAGTCTGCCCAGAACACTGAAATGTCCCCATCCAAAGTCTAAATTGAAAAATGTTTGCATTTGGCATGGGTACATGTAAGCCCAAAGGCAGGCAGCTCCTGACCATCAACAACACAGAGACATCTCCTGTCAGGGCACAAACATGAAAATCAGCTCTCCACCAGAAGGCCTGAGGTTTAGCTGAATTAAAACGCCTATGTCCCTGGCTCCTGGAGATGGCTAGACAAGGCAAAAGCATATGCCTGCCCGCCTGGCAGCAGCTCTCCCTGGCCTGGAATGAATGCATCTACATTGGCCAAGGAAAGCTGGCAGCGACAGGGGCCCTGGGCGGAAAGAAGCCACTGCCAGCCAGCACCAGCACGGGGCTTCCCTACAGGCAGCTCTTGCTGAAACAAAGAGAGATGAAGGGAAGAGCTGTGGATGTCCAGCCTCCAGGCTCGTATCTAAAATCGAGAGCAGTGCTGGGCTAATGGAAGGCCGGATCTGCTCCAAAACCCTAGGCACGGCTTCTGGGATGCAATCTGAGTAATTTCCTGATGATTCTTCTCTGCATAATGGATTTGAGTTATAAAGGAATTTATGCCCTCAGGACCAAATTACCCAGATAATTGAAGATAGAATGAGGTAGGGGTGGGCGGGGAAGGAAAGGCCTCAATTACACAGATTTCTCCATCACTCCAAATGAGTTCAACATCCCAATTCATGATGGCGTTTCCTCTTTAACATCATTTTACATCCATAAACTGCTTTGGTTGAGATAGTAAATTCAGTTGCTTTCTCAAGTACAGTAAAGGAGTATCAAGGCCCAATTTCACCTAGGCTTCCAGACTTTCAAACCTAGATACCCACACTTCACCAGCCCCATCCTCCAAGATATGATTCCTGGTTTAAGTCTCACAATCACAAATAAATATATGAAACTGCATTAAGATTAAAAGAGGTTTAATATTAAAATAGTGTAGACTAAAGCCTGAAGGCAACCGGGACCACTTTAGGACCCACAACCCGTCCCGAGTCATGGCTAAGAATTAGACAGTCATCTTCATGATAGGATGGTTCGGATCCTCCATAGCTTCACACTTATTTGTTCTTGTTCCTGTTTGTAGGTTCTCATACTTGAATGTAAACAAGAATTATTTGCAGGGCTGTGGGCACAAAACTAGTAACACTGCCTGTATGAGCACATTAAGGGATTTTTAAAGTTAATTTTGTCACCTCTGTGCTGACTTGACACTCTAAGCCCAAGGAAATCATGTCCCCAGAATACCATTTTTACATCTGCCTTTAGCATTAGTGACTATCAGACAAATGTACATCTTGCTCGTTAATTGAAAAACTTTAGACAAATTAAATTTAACAGAGTTAACTTAGCAAAGAACTATTCATGAATTGGGCAGCACTCTGAACCAGAAGAGGTTCAGAGAGCTCTTCTCTGCAACCCAGGCAGTCAGTATTTACAGACAGAAAACAGAAGTAAGGTACAGAAATAGCTTGATTGGTTGTAGCTTGGAGTTTGCCTTTTTTGACATGGTCTGATTAGCTGACAGCTTGTAATTGGCTGAAGCTTGACTGCTTGTGATTAGTTGAGACCCAGCTATCTGTTGCAAATAATATACTTCTAACTAAGTTAGGTTCGTGTATGTACTAAGATTACAGTTCATTACAAACTCAAAGTAGGGAGACAGCCTCAGGCCAACGCCTTTTTTTTTTTTTAATTTAACATGCTCCATTCCACACTCAGTGGAAGAAATTCATAAAATATTAGGGTCTAAAATTTCATATAAAATACCCCTATTCATGTGCTCTCCACTGCCGAGGTTCCCTTCACTGTTGTGGGAGATGAGAAAAGGGACACAAAAAAAGTGACTTTAGGAAAGTTTCCCATGACTTAGTCCAGGTTTATTGAGAAATTAAAGATTCTTTGTTATAGATTTGTTATTTACCTGCACACATTTTATTGTATTTATGAGCTGCATTTTGTCGATACCTAAAAAGCTAAATAGACAAATGAATAAAAATCAAAGGCTCTGAAATATGACCAGGGTCTTGAAGCCTAAAGCCAAGGATACAACAGATGGTTGCATGAGTTAGTAAAGTTGGTAAATGATGCATAGAATTCGCAAGGCACCCAACCCTGGCTGGCTCAAGTAAAGTCCACTAAAGGGCTTGAGGTGAAGGTAGGATGCAGGGTGGTGAGTAGTCTGTAAACAGGTGCTAAACCACTTATTCAAGCACTCTCACAAATGGCCTAAAAGATTTTCCCAGCATCCTCTTGCTCTCTATGAGTCACTGTGGGAATAGCAGTGAGGTTTGGAGTTGAGTTATAACCATTCAGTAAAGCATTTCCCTCCAGACTGTGCAAAGGAAAGGGGCTATGTTGGTAAATTTATTGACTATTTCATTAGATCAATATGGAATATGATTTAAAGGGCTCTGCCCAGGCTCTTTAAATCTATTTAATCAAACCAATTAATAAAAAAAGTAAGAAGTTGAAGCGTATCCTGTAAGGTGCATCATAAATATCTTCCCTTACTTGGGCTTTTGATCTCACCCAGGTAATTAACAGCTTTAGTTAAGTTCAGTCATTCCTTCATGCCTGGCTATGGTCATAAAAACCCCAGGCTATATGTAGCTCTTGGATTTATTATGTTTTTCTTACTACAAGAGCGTCTCTCACATTCCACTTTCTCCCTCCCCTCGAGAAAGTTTATGTAGCCAGTGCTTTTGCAGCTGTCATGAAAGCTACACTGGCTGGTGAGCTTTGTACTGCTTGTGAGGCTGCATGCACTCAGCTGTTGCTATCCAATTCAGTAGCTTCTTCAATCTACATCAAACTATTCCACATTATCTCCTGTCTAAGAATGAAGAGAGAAAAAGATCCAGAAGCCTTGACCTCCAAAGTGCTGCTCTCCCATTGCCTGTCTATTCACGGCTATTTTTCACGAAAGAAATGGCCTTTCCCTGTTACACAGGACATGATTTTTATTGTGGGATTTGGAGGGTCATCCTCTCTGTAATCACTGAGGATGAACCATTCTCTTCAGCGCCTCAACAAACCAACTCCCATGTCTCCACCCTCAACTCCTTCTCCTATCAGTTGCCCAGCATCAATCTTCCTAGCTATGAAAACTTGAGATATCTAGACAAGCCAGCATTATCACCTGGAGGTGGGAGGAAAAGTTGATATCCTTCCAATGCTAGAGTAATTGTCATGAGACTCTGACTATGAGACTGAAATTGTAGCTTCACTCTGCTTCATAGACAGAGGAAGCTCAGTTTGCAAGGGAAGCAAATGTTTCCCCAAAGCTCTTCTGTCTCCATTTGAGGAGGAGCTGGGTAAATACACTCACCCAGGTAACTGTGCTCCAGGGTCCTTCCCCAACTGAAAGCAAGGTCTGAGAAAATATGGCAGTTGGCTATAAAATTCAAACTGTGCATTAACAGTTGACTTTCTTTAATAAATCACAATTATTTGTGCAAAAGGTTGAGGAAATGAGACCCTGTTCTGGATATGACCAGTTTCCCATGGATGATAACTTTTGTTCCCATGCACTGGAAAGCCCACAAAAGTTCTACTGAGGAGCTGAAATCAGAGTAATTGCTTTCGCAGTATAAGATCAGTAGCAGCCTATTTTACTTTTGCTCCCTGTATTTAATTTGGTCCAATTCAGTAAGTATTCACCAAATATCTACCATCCTAGGTGTCATCAGAAGAGACACAAAAGAAATACAAAACACAGAGTGAGCACATGGGTTTTATATGCTTTGTGGGAGATTAAAAACAGGCTGACATGAAATGCTCATGTTTAAGATCATCATCCCCTTAACTAGCCCTACAAATAACTGTTCACACAAACTCTTGGACATCATTTATTCAACATACATTGAGCCTCTGCACTAAACACCAGGCTATGAATGCTGCATGTGTGATAAAAAGATAAGCAAGCAATTATTAACCTCTATGGGTTTACTGTAGCACAAAGGAGATATAAGACACAAAGAACTTCATGGCTCTTTATACCATGAAATTTACATGAAAAAACCCCAAAAGAGTTTGCTTCAAGTCACTGTATCATCTTAATACAATCTAAACTGCCAATTCTATTGTACACTAACACATCCCCAATTTGTTTAAAATAAGTAAAGTTACCTTTGTTTAAGTAAACATCCAGTTTAGACAGCATATTTAATGAAGTAGTATTAAAACCTTGTAACTCAGATTATAGTTGACAGGACATTTAACAGAGGGTGAACTTGCATAACCTACTAAGAATAATGTCATGTCTATGTCAGTTGCTTATAAGCGGTGTGTCTAAGACACCAGATGGGAATTGAAATGAGTCATTTAACCATTGTAATCATGTTATATCATTCTTTCTTTTAGATGGAGTTTTGCTTTTGTTGGCCAAGCTGGAGTGCAATGGCACAATCTCAGCTCACTGAAACCTCTGCCTCCTGGGTTCAAGTGATTTTCCCGCCTCAGCCTCCTGAGTAGCTGGGATTACAGGCATACGTCACCATGCCCGGCTAATTTTTTGTATTCTTAGTAGAAACAGAATTTCACCACGTTAGCCGTGGCTGGTCTCGAACTCCTGACCTCAGGTGATCTGCCCACCTCGGCCTCCCAAATTATATCATTCTTAAAGAGCAATTTTTTTTCAAAGAAAACTTCCTTCCTAAATGAATACTAGTTTATGAAGAAACATACCCTCCCAGCACCATGATAAATTTCAGCTAAGCCTCTATTGAAATAATCACTAACACTGACTTGCAGAAACAATAGTCATCATTACATCTAAAACTTTCAAGCCCTTGTGTTATGTCAGTTGCCATGCTAAGTGCTATAAGTGTTTTATATC
Source organism: Nomascus leucogenys (assembly GCF_006542625.1). Lineage (NCBI taxonomy): Eukaryota > Metazoa > Chordata > Mammalia > Primates > Hylobatidae > Nomascus > Nomascus leucogenys. The sequence continues at coordinate 20,517,634 of NC_044382.1, forward strand.
ACTGAAATGGTCACAAGACTAGAAGATAGGTTGTTCTATTTTACAGACAAAAACACTGAAGCCAAAGGTCTTGCCACTAGTGAAGACTGTGAATTTCAGAGCACATGCTTTTAAATGAATGCAAAATCAATGGAGTTGTGTCACGTATATGCAGTTCAGGGTTAAAATAAGTAAGTAGGTTGGCAAAAGTCCCAAATATATCCAAAAGCACAGAGGGAACAAATGTGATTTTTTCCTACCAATTTCCTTTTAACCTCCTGATTTCTAGAGGGACCGGTTTTGCTCTGTGCCTCCCATTCTTTCTCCTGCCCTCCAATCAAGGATGCTCAAGTGGTAAAATCCACTTAAAATATGGAAAATGTTCCTTCCTCTCGCTTCAGGTGCTTGTCTGTGTGAGGCGACTTGAGGAGGTCTGGTGAAGAGGGAGCTTGGAGAGTGGTGTATAATTCCCATCCCTAAAGTTAAATTATTAATTTTTTATCAATTAATTGGATGAGGATTGGTGGGAAAGAGAGGCCCACAGCTCAGCAGGGCTCTACTGGGTGCCGAATAAAACAAGAAACCCACCCAGGTGAGATGGATAAGTGAAGGGGAAGAGAAGCCACAGTGGTAATAAATGTGAGAATCCCCTAGTTTCAGGAGAGGGGAGCAAACCACCTCCCAGGAGGAGAGATGCAGAATCGCTCAGATTTCTCCAGGGGGATGGAGGGGGTTGGTTAACAGAATCAGCCCTCCAGGCCTTGTACAAAGAGACTCTACTGCTTGCCTGGGAGTAGTTTTTCTTAATTCTTTCACATACTGAAGAAGATCAGATCCCAGAGAAGAGAAGTTTCTAGCCTCCCTTTTGACAAATAGAAGGTGTTCTTACTCAGAATACTGTTGTTTAATAATGAAAATAGCTTGTATTTTCTGTACATAAATTACATTTGCTATAAGAATATCAAGTTATTTTTAAAACATATTTTCAAATGCCTTTTTTACACTTGATGCTACATTACCCCTCACTGTTAATGTTTTAGGGGGCATCATTCCACGCACCTCTTTTTGCTGATAGGGACAGCTATAAAAATCTGATTATTAGTTTATTGAACAAATACCTACTATGTTTCAGAGATCATAACTATGCATGCTGTTCTTGACCATTTTTTATTCAATAAAATGATGTGAACTTATTTTCACATTAACAGAAATCTACATGATGATTTGGAGTCATTTCATCATGTCTCACCATAATTCCAATGATAGACCTTTAAATTTTTTCCAACTCCTTGCAATCAAAAACAATGGTACAATAAGAAGCCTTTTAATATTGCTTTGATTATGTGTTCCAGATAAAAGTCACTGGGCATTCAAAACACCTCACATTTATATAATATTAATACTTTACTATTCAAGTTGGTATCATATTCATAGGATGGCAAGAAAGAGGCTGATTTCTGTAAAACTCACATCAAAATTGGTCTCATTATTTCATAGTTACATGAGAGACACCTAGCTTTCCCTAGTAAATTTGAGAAAGCAAACTTTGACAGATGACGAAATCCAATCACAAAACATATGTGTGTATAAAAGAGCATGAGAAAGAGGGAGGCCTAAAGATAGCTTCCAGAAACTAAAACCAGGTATCCTGAAAAATCTACAGTGAAGTATAGCAGGTGCATGTCCACCAGACCAAAAGAAGCCTGGCAGTCTGGCATATCCTTCTAGATAAAAAAAGTTCCCTTAGTGCAAAGCTAATACCTGTCTGACTCACCAGGGTGTTTCTGGTGACTAGCTTGGGGCTTGGAATATGATAGGTACTCAATAAATACCTCTGGATTTAATGAAGGAACCAATGAGCAAATCACAAAACAAGTCTTCCTGGACCTCTGCAAACTACAATCAACTTCCCAACTTCATCCCCACTCAGCATTAGAAACTCTGAAATAAAGCCCAGAAATCCAGAGCTAGTAAATTACATGAAGCTCTTAGCCTACAAGAAGTTTCTCTCTCTGAAGGAGCTGTGGACAGTAAGTCTCCTTCAAGCAACAGCAGATCCTTGAACCCAAGGATTGGGCCGAGAGAGACTTGTCAAAAAGTCAACACAGAAGAGGAGCCCTCTCATGTAGTACTTTATTTCGCCTGTTCTGAACATTTCTTCCCAACTTCTGCGAGCAAATTCCATTCATCTCCCCCATCTCTTCCCCTCCTCCTCACCCATAATATTACCTCACCCTCTGCCTCTGTCAGAAATCTGTCTAGAGTACTAATTCATACATACACACACTGTACATGTAAAGGAACTTTATAAAGTGGGTGGTTCTTGAAAATCAGCCATTCATCATGCATATTGATCACCAGGGTAGTATGGTATGAATCAGAGAGCAGCAATCATTAAATCAAAGATTTATACTAGTAAAAGAGAACCAAAGCAATTCATCAATTCTATAACACCCTCAGTGATTAATTAGGTTCCAACCTGATAGCTTAGAAGCTGGTTCACAATTAAGACTATTACAGTTAGAGGTAGGTTGCTTTCCCCCTTCTCCCCTTCCTTTCAGAAAGAATCAAAAGGGAAAGGACACTAGTCTGTTGGTCTTATGGCATTTTGTACTTCTCCTTTACAGCACTTACCACAGTTTGTAAATATAAAGTCAATAATGTGATTATATGTTTAAATTATCTCCCTCCATTAGTCCGTAAGTTCCTTAGCACCTCTAGCACGGCGTCTAGCACATAGTAAAAGCTCAATCAAGACACATGGAGCAATCAATTTATTAACTGGATACTTCTAATGCTACAGGCCCACGTACAATGGGGCTTCCAATGCTTCCCCCTGGGTCTTGTCCTTGAAAAAGTTAAATATAATCTTTCTAGACTAGAAAACCACTCTGAAAAGTTATTTGGCAGAATCTACTGCAATTGAAAATGTGAAATTTCTATGACCCAGTAATTCCAACGCTGGGTATATACCCCCACAAAAGTGTAAACAAATGCTCACTAAGACATGTTCGAGAAAGTTCATAGAAGCCTTGTAATTAATAATCTAAACTGAGAACAACCCAGTTGTTCATCAAAAGAAAAATGGATGAATAAAGTGTGGTATATTCATATAATCAAGTTCTACACAGCAATGAGTTAATGAATAAGCTGTAACTTCATTCAACATGGATAAATCTCCTAAATGTTATGTTGACAGAATGAAACCAGACACAAAGAAGTACATGCTGTGTGACTCTATTTATGTTACATTCAAAAACAGGCAAAATCAATTTATGGCATCGGAAGTGGGACAGTAATTTCCTTCAAACAGTTAGTGACTGGGAGACGGCACGGGGGGGCTTCTGGGACATAGATAAGGTCCTGTTTCTCCTCTGGGTGCTGGTTACTCAGGTGTTCTTTTTGTGAAAATCCATCCAGTTATTTTCTATTGTCTCATTTTGTGGAAATCAATACAGCTATATGATTAGTGCTCTTTTCTGTACGTATGTGATAGTGAAAACATTTTTTAAAGAGTTAGCCTGATTTGTTTTTCTCTATGTGATAAAGGAGTGGCAAATATCTTCATGTGTACCCAAAAGCCCAAATCCAAATTTCAGAAAGTGTCATCCAGGTAAAAAACAAAAAGGAGGTCAGGTTTCAAATGAGAGATTAGATTCCACATCCTTCCAATTCTAACATTCTGTGATTCTATGATGTCACCTTTTGAAAATTGAGAGAGAACCCAACGGCCCACCGTCCTGGATTTCTGGATCTAACCATGGTTGTTCTGAAAAGAGTGAATATCGGCCGGGCGCGGTGGCTCACGCTTGTAATCCCAGCACTTTGGGAGGCCGAGGCGGGCGGATCACGAGGTCAGGAGATCGAGACCATCCTGGCTAACACGGTGAAACCCCATCTCTACTAAAAATACAAAAAAATTAGCCGGGCCTGTTGGTGGGCGCCTGTAGTCCCAGCTACTCGGGAGGCTGAGGCAAGAGAATGGCGTGAACCCGGGAGGCGGAGCTTGCAGTGAGCCAAGATTGCGCCACTGCACTCCAGCCTGGGTGACAGAGCGAGACTCCGTCTCAAAAAAAAAAAAAAAAAAGAGTGAAAAGAGACAGTAGAGAGTTTTTGATACTGTTTATATGTCTGTGTCTCCATCTCCAATTTCCCCTACAATGCAAATAAACTCCTATAAGTACAAAGGGTTAAAAGAACTGGGTATGGTATTTTTAAAGATGTTGTGACTTTTTAAAGTTCAGAGGCTTCTAATAATCTCAAGCATTAGACCAGAAAACTTAAGACCTGGTTTTACAATAACAAACCAAAGCCCTCCATTTCTTGAAGGCTTCCTGCATACCAGACACCATGTTAATTTTTTTTTTTTTTTTACATATTGTCTCATTTAATCCTCATAAGACCCTGTGAGATAGGCACAGACTTCCTCAACAGGAAAAAAGGTGAGTCATGTCCCATGTCTGAGCCTCAGATTCAAATCTGTACAATGGGGGAGTAAAATGCATGCCCATATAGCGGGGATAAGGAGAATGGGCTCAGGAATAAGACAACCAGGATTCAAGTCTCAACTCAGCAATTTATTAACTGTGTAACTTTAATAAAATATTTAACATCTCTCAGGCTTCTCATCTGCCAAATGAGATGACTAGTAATATCTACCACCCGGGATTATTATAGGAGGACATGGCAATGTATACAAGACACTTAGAACAGCACATGACACATAGTGAGGCCTCAACAATAGATATTTATTACTATTATGTGATTTATAAATTTGCTCTTTGTAAGTGCTATATAACCAGCAGATATTGCATATTAAATTAGTATAATATTTCGTAAAACAAAATTGTCACTAATATTCTCTACATGTTTAGGATTGATTAGGGATCTTTGGGTCTAAATCCTTAAAACATAGAAGAAATTATTGTTATATCAGATTCCGAAATCTTGAAAGCAAGCATCATGTTTGTCTTGTTCATTGTTGTATCCTTGAAGCCAAGCACAGTGCCCAACACATTACAGGCACTCAACAAATATTTGGTGAATGTGTAAACTGAATACTTCCCCAGCATACACAAATAATCTCCCCACTTTATATCCATCCAAGAGAGGCCTGGTTACTCACAGAGATACTTTCCCTCAACCCTAATGGCCACAGGTATGCACTAACTCTTTTTAAAAGAATAACGCTATAAGATAAATAAAATACGAGATGATATCTTTTCAAAAGAATTCACTGTGTGTTCCCTGATACAGTTAAACTATATATCAAAAGTTTACTTATCCTCACCTTTTTATAAATTTGCCTATCCCAAAGTCAGATACAATGAGACCTTCACCCCAGGAACTTAAACATTATATTCACGTATTTATTCACCAAACTCCATATTTAATAATCTCAGTTGGAAATAACAGAAACCTCACACAGGTTTAATAATAAAGAAACTTCTTACAACACATAACAGGAGGTCCACAGTTAGTTGCTCAGGCTTCTTGTTTGGTTTGATTTAGCAGCTCATTATGTCATTAAAGACCTAGATTCTTTCTCTCTCACCACTCTGCCATGCTTAGTGTTAGCTTCATTCAAACTGGCAGCCATTCACTGTAATTGCTGCAGGCATTGGTTGACCCTATTGGTTGTCTACCCAACAGTCATATTCTCCACCTTCCTCCTTTCTAACAGAAACCCTGTTTTGTTCATGTATCAGAGATTAGTGTATTTCATTAACTCCTTCCCAATGTGGGTGTTCATGATCTAAGCCAATTACGGATATGTCATTGGTCTGCCCACAATCAGTTAAAGAATGCACATCTGACAAAATCTGGGCTTTGGCCCTTCCAGGAACACTTATATTCATGTAAAGGGACACAAGTCAGGAACTTTCCCTTTTACTGCCTCTGCACACAGCTGTGTGAGAAGGTGATTCTTGGAGTTGCTATGGCCACCTTGTCACCATGGAGAAAGGTATTAACACACAGAGTAAATAGATGTAAGGAACCTTGTGTTCCTTGAATTAACCAACCCTAGAACTGTCCTACTTCTGAACTTCTTGTGATAAATTAGAAAATAAGCTCTTATTTTTAAAGATGATTCTACTTGGGTATTTGAGAAACAGCTCAAAGCACTGTGATATATAGTTATCACTACACAGACACAATTACTTCTGGAGAAAAGAGAAAGCTGATTTTGTTCTGGGATTTCTCTTTAAATAGAAGAAAATTTATCCCAAAAGTCCCAACCTTTCCCCTTCTCTCCACCGCTTCCTCTCAACTTTAATTGGTCACTACTAGGTCACATGTCAATTGTTGAACCAATCTTAGGCTAGTGGGATTAGATTATTGTAAACTCAGTCAGGCCACCCTGGGGACTGAGATGGGGGTCAACTCTCCCTGAGGTAAATGGTTGCATGGGGGAAGGGTAACTGACTGAATACAACTGAGTTCTGTTAGGAAGATGGGGTTGGGTAATAGCTATTCATTTGCTGTGTCTTGCTTATTGCCATATGCATAATATGGGCTGGACTTGGGGTTCCTCGGCGATTGGAAATGTTTAGCATAGCTCTACGTTGGTAATCAAATCAAAGTCTGCATCCTTCTTTAGGACCGTATTTTTGGAACCTCAAAAACACTTAAATCTAAGCCAGCTCACCAGATCTCTACAGCTCTACTTGAACTCAGGTCCAAACATGGGTTTTGCTAACACATTTTATCTAAAGTGAGGTCAAAACAGGTTTTTTCCTACCTCCCACTAGTTTTGCAGAGCTGTAGAAACAATTCTTAAGCATATTGATGTACTCAGGAGCACTAACTTGCTTTCAGGCACATTTCTAATACTTTCATTTCCGATCAAGCTTTTCTAAACCTAAGTTGTCAGACTTCCTGGAGCCTAAAAAACTATTCTCTAAATTGGAAATAACTTTTCTTCTTTGAAGGTGACATGGTATAGTGGTTAAGAGGGCATTCAAATCCCTGCTATACCACTAACTTGATGGTCCTTGGGCAAGTTGCTTAACCTCTTGATGCCTAATTTCCTCAATCATAAAATGTGAATGGAAGTCATAGTTCCTACCTGTTAGGGATGTAGAAAGGATTAAATGAATTTGTGCATGAAAACTGCTAAACCCAGTACCTGGGAAAATAAAATGTCAGCTCAGTGAGTATTAGCCTTTCCTGGTGTTTCTTCCTTCTCCATCTTTCTTCTCTCTCTCACTACATCATCACAGAGCTCCATCATCACAATTGCTAGAACTAATTGATTGACCATTCTGGTTGAGTGTTGTCAATCAAATAGCTTGAATTTTTTCCCACTTGGTTTGACAAATTCACTATTTGGTATAATAGTTAAATTAGCCCATTAAATGAAAAAAACATACAATATTTATATGATAATTTTCTCTACCCTGAGCATTCCCTGAGGCCATAGGACTGAGCCCTTCTGGACCAGGCCTCTGGAGCCTAGGTGGCTTCATTTTCTTCAGGCCGTGTTCCTGGCCTTGAGCCAGCTTCTCTCCACAGTCTCGGAGAGGCTGAGCTCCGAGAGTGCCTTAGGGACTCAACTTCATTGACTCACAAAATCAAAATATACAAATTCCCCTCTTAAACCATGATATATAACTTGGAGAATATTGCCTCTCCACTGCATTAGAGCCCACCCTATTACCTTATGGAATTACCCACAGTGGCAGAAATCCATTCACCTGATCCACTGACACCCTGGGGGCAGCTCGGATAGCATAAAGCCAATTGATAGATGTATATTTGATTTATATTTTATGCCTGGAATTTATGTCTTCTGCATGTTTCATTTGCCATTCTGACTCACTTCATGCCACAGGAGAACTAGGGAAATTTCTAAAGGAACTGTGAAAGAAACAGCATGGAAGAAATGGGATAAAAATCTAAATGGCAATTTTTCTTTCTGATCTAAGACTTTGCACCTGAGCATCCTGATCAACTTTAAAGCACAGAGGAAACATCCCTCCTTTCCCTCTCCCAGGAAAGAATTATTAGTAGGAGAACTAACCTGGAAGGACGGGAAATCTTCTCCCTGCAGACTAGCAGCTGGGCCCGGCCCCCACAACAAAGTGTGTATATGGGCCAAAGATAGGAGCAATAATAGAGCTGAAGGTATGCATTTTATTCTATACAGTTAGCTAGGCCCTGCCACATGTTTTAGCTCATTTTATTTCATGCTCCAAGCCCAATGGAAGAAGATCAAGACTGGTGTACTCAGCCCCATGTTACTTGTATTTAAGAAAGGAGAATGGCCTGCCCAAGATCATGGCTGTGGCATGTGGCAAAGCTAGACCGAAACTCAGCCCCTGTCTCCTCCTTACTTCTTTAGTATGTGTGTGAACAGATAAGAATTTGAGGCCGGAAGCAGTGGCTCACGCCTGTAATCCCAACACTTTGGAAGGCCAAGGTGGGAGGATTGCTTGAGCTTAGGAGGTTGAGACCAGCCTGGGCAATATGGCAAAACCTCATCTCTACAAAAAAGTACCAAAAATTAGCTGGGCCTGGTGTCACATGCCTGTACTAACAGCTACTTGGGAGGCTGAGGTGGGAAGATCACCTGAGCCCAGGAGGTTGAGACTGCAGTGAGCTGAGATCACATGACTACACTCCACCCTAGGTGGCAGAGTGAGACCTTCTCTCAAAAAACAGAATTTAAGAAGCCTTCTTCATAAGTACCTACATATAGAAAGAATCATCCTCCATGAATATTACATAGAGTCTTCCTATATTTTCTATTTGCTCCAATAGCTTAACTTAAAGGAAAAAAGTTCACACCGATTTATAACAACTTACACATGCATGTGCGTGCGTGCACGCGCGCGCACACACACACACACACACACACAATCCTCACAGCAACCCTGTGAGGAAGGTACTATTCTTTTCTCTGTTTTACAGAAGATAAAACTGAGATATGGGAAGACTAAATAACTTCCAAGTAATGCAAGCCAGTCTCACTCCAGAAACTGTGCTCTTAACCACTCCATCATACTGCTTTATCACATCATAAATGGAGAAATTGAAGTCCACACCTAAACAGTGACGTTGACAATAAGACCAGGTGTCCTGTCAGCTCAATACTTGGCACGTTAAGGATAGGTTCCAGGGAGATACGTAATCAACTGACCCAATCCCTTTGATTAATTCTCTCTGCCTCACTGGCTAAACTGCTCCGCAAGCCCTGGCTATTGAGTAAGGCAGTCATTCATTTCAACTTACCAAGTAATTCCAAGCACCTAGGCAATGCAAAGCTCTAAGCTGGGCCCTGGTAACAAGATACACATAGTCCTGTCCTCACAGAGCTTGTAGCCTGAAGGGTAAAGCATATACTAAAGTAGTAATAACAAGAGTGAAAGCAATAAGGCCAGCCTTTTTCACAGACTCTCGACTGAAAAAGATTGAAGAAGTCATGTAATCCAGCCCACCCAATGCAGAAATCTCCTCTACAATCTTTCCTTCACATGGTCATGCAACCTCTGCTGGAATCTTCAAGTCCAGAAAGCTCCTTCTTCCAACAACAGTACATTACAGTTTAATCATAGAGCATTTCCATATACTGAGTCTACTTCTTCTGCTCTATAATATCTGCCATTGTTTCAAATCTGCCTTCTGCAGCCCATAAACCAGAATCTATCTCTCTTCAACATGTTCTTTCAACATACTTGAGGACAGGTATCCAATGGCCTTCAAGTTTTCTCTTTTTGCAGTTAAATTTCTCCTTTTCCATCAACCATTACTCCTAGGCCATGGCTTCCAGTCTTTTTTTTTTTTTTTTTTTAATTGAGTAGCAGGCACTGGGTGCTATAGAATTTGCCAATGACTAAAGTAAAGCACTACAAAAATATTTTAAGTGTGGTCTGATCAATAGAGTGAAGTGGAACTATGATCTACCTTGAGCAGAATCCTGTACTATTAATGACTATATTCATTGTTTTGGTTTTAATAATGATTACACAGAATTGGCTCATGTCGTACTCAGATAATTGCCTGAATTTTTCAGAATGACAGTCGTCAAAGTCAGGTCTCCTCAAAACATCTACTTGGGTGTCTGACTTTTTTTTTTAGCCACATACAGGGCTTTACATTTGTGTCTATTAAATCTAGTCTTAGTGAAGCTCAGATGATAGTGGACATCTTTGTGCTTGGCAAATAACCCTGGCTGAGCCCCAAAACAATGATTTTCATAAGAAATCTACATAGACTAAGCACTTGAAGATTTAAGTAGGCTTTGCTGAAGATGTTGGAGTTATAGAGAAGGATTCCATTATATAGAATTTCATATGAAAATTCCATTCTCTGAACATCACACACCGGGGCCTATTGTGGGGTGGCAGGGAAGGGGAGGGAGAGCATTAGGACAGATACCTAATGCATGCAGGGCTTAAAACCTAGATGACAGGTTGATAGGTGCAGCAAACTTCCATGGCACATGTGTACCTATGTAACAAACCTGTACGCTCTGCACATGTATCCCAGAACTTAAAGTAAAAGAAAAAAGAAAAGAAAATCCCCTTCTCTGAAGCTCCTTATTCGTTTCATACAAGCTCCAGAGCCTCTGGCTCCATTTCCCCATCATGCATCTCAGCCTTTCTAGTCCTGTCCACTGACCATTCTCCATCATTCCAACTCCAATCAAATTCCTCTCTCCTAAATTATGAAAACAATTCAGTCCAGCCCCAGCTCCAACTAACAAATTTGCCATCTCAATATACACAAGCAGCCAGGAAAAAAACATATATTCTCTTTTACGTAACAGGCCTATCCTCTTTAGACAGATAGTAATCAGTGTTCCATACAAACATTTATTAAGCATATACAATAGGCCAGGAACAGAAATCCTTGGAGTAGGTAGTGATGAGCACTATTAGACATGATCTGTGACTTTATGGTACTTACCATCTGCTGGAAAATGCAAACATCAGTCAAATAAACACAGTCAATGTTGATTCCTGGCAAAAATGTGCAGTGAAGAAAACATACCTCCATGTAACTGGAGAATTCGGTGTACTTAAGGAGCCAGGAAGGGTTCTCTTAGGAAGCAGTGAATAAGCTGAGACCTAAAGGGTAGGAGGAATTAACAAGAGTATTCATTGTTACTGTATTTACAGTGGTGAAAACTGAAAGCAAAATAAATGTCCTTAAATATTGAAGAAACAATTTGAGGCATTAATTTATGGCATATTCACATTTCTATTAGAAATTCATTGAGCTAAATTTTTGATACTAAAATATTACAAAGATAAAAAGGCAAACCAACCTAATTTTTTAAATATCCATGTAAAAAAATCCTAAATAAAATGTTAACAATGAGAATCCAACATATTATGCAAATTGATTCATTCCAGGAATTCAAACATATTTCAATCTTAGAATATTCATTAATGAAATTCATCATATTAATAAGTCAAAGGAGAAAAATATGACTGCCTAGAAAATTGTCAAAAAGCATTTGATAAAATTTAAATTCACCTATAAATTTAAAAAAAAAAACCTGACTTTTACTTTTTGCAGTCAAATGCTCTACTACTGGGCTATGCCCCTCTTTAAAAAACTTCTTTTTTGAAAAAAGACATATGCAACCTCCCCAATTAAGAAACACGCTAACTACTGAAATACCAGAAGCATCTCCATTAAAGTCATCAATAAATGTCAGGCATGCTGTTACATTTTTTATTTAATATTGTTCTAAAAGTGCCAGTCAGCATACGTAAAAGCAACAAAATAATAGATATGACTATTCAAAAAAAAGAATGCTCAGTTATCATTATTCTAATATAATTATATACCTAAAAAGCATAGGATAACAAAAAAGCATAGAAAAAATAAAAGCATTTAATAAAGCCAGTTACACAAGAAATATATGAAAATCAATGCCATTCTTATAAACGAACAGTACATTGATTTTGTATCCTGAGACTTTGCTGAATTTGCTTATCAGCTTAAGGAGATTTTGGGCTGAGACAATGGGGTTTTCTAGATATACAATCATGTTATCTGCAAACAGGGACAATTTGACTTCCTCTTTTCCTAATTGAATACCCTTTATTTCCTTCTCCTGCCTGATTGCCCTGGCCAGAACTTCCAGCACTATGTTGAATAGGAGTGATGAGAGAGGGCATCCCTGTCTTGTGCCAGTTTTCAAAGGGAATGCTTCCAGTTTTTGCCCATTCAGTATGATATTGGCTGTGGGTTTGTCATAGATAGCTCTTATTATTTTGAGATACGTCCCATCAATACCTAATTTATTGAGAGTTTTTAGCATGAAGGGCTGTTGAATTTTGTCAAAGGCCTTTTCTGCATCTATTGAGATAATCATATGGTTTTTGTCTTTGGTTCTGTTTATATGCGGAATTACATTTATTGATTTGCCTAAAAATCAATGTACAAAAATCACAAGCATTCTTGTACACCAATAATAGACAAACAGAGAGCCAAATCATGAGTGAACTCCCATTCACAATTGCTTCAAAAAGAATAAAATGCCTAGGAATCCAACTTACAAGGGATGTGAAGGACCTCTTCAAGGAGAACTACAAACCACTGCTCAATGAAATAAAAGAGGATACAAACAAATGGAAGAACATTCCATGCTCATGGGTTGGAAGAATCAATATCGTGAAAATGGCCATACTGCCCAAGGTAATTTATAGATTCAATGCCATCCCCATCAAGCTACCAATGACTTTCTTCACAGAATTGGAAAAAACTACTTTCAAGTTCATATGGAACCAAAAAAGAGCCCGCATTGCCAAGTCAATCCTAAGCCAAAATAACAAAGCTGGAGGCATCACACTACCTGACTTCAAACTATACTACAAGGCTACAGTGACCAAAACAGCATGGTACTGGTACCAAAACAGAGACATAGATCAATGGAACAGAACAGAGCCCTCAGAAATGATGCCACATATCTACAACTATCTGATCTTTGACAAACCTGACAAAAACAAGAAATGGGGAAAGGATTCCCTATTTAATAAATGGTGCTGGGAAAACTGGCTAGCCATATGTAGAAAGCTGAAACTGGATCCCTTCCTTACACCTTACACAAAAATTAATTCAAGATGGATTAAAGACTTACATGTTAGACCTAAAACCATAAAAACCCTAGAAGAAAACCTAGGCAATACCATTCAGGACATAGGCATGGGCAAGGACTTCATGTCTAAAACACCAAAAGCCATGGCAACAAAAGCCAAAATTGACAAATGGGATCTAATTAAACTAAAGAGCCTCTGCACAGCAAAAGAAACTACTATCAGAGTGAATAGGCAACCTACAGAATGGGAGAAAATTTTTGCAACCTACTCATCTGACAAAGGGTTAATATCCAGAATCTACAATGAACTCAAACAAATTTACAAGAAAAAAACAAACAACCCCATCAAAACGTGGGTGAAGGACATGAACAGACACTTCTCAAAAGAAGACATTTATACAGCCAAAAAACACATGAAAAAATGCTCACCATCACTGACCAACAGAGAAATGCAAATCAAAACCACAATGAGATACCATCTCACACCAGTTAGAATGGCCATCATTAAAAAGTCAGGAAACAACAGGTGCTGGAGAGGATGTGGAGAAATAGGAACACTTTTTCACTGTTGGTGGGACTGTAAACTAGTTCAACCATTGTGGAAGTCAGTGTGGCAATTCCTCAGGGATCTAGAACTAGAAATACCATTTGACCCAGCCATCCCATTACTGCATATATACCCAAAGGACTATAAATCATGCTACTATAAAGACACATGCACACGTATGTTTATTGCGGCACTATTCACAATAGTGAAGTCTTGGAACCAACCCAAATGTCCAACAACGATAGACTGAATTAAGAAAATGTGGCACATATACACCATGGAATACTACGCAGCCATAAAAAATGATGAGTTCATGTCCTTTGTAGGGACGTGGATGAAACTGGAAACCATCATTCTCAGTAAACTATCACAAGGACAAAAAACCAAACACCGCATGTTCTCACTCATAGGTGGGAATTGAACAATGAGAACACATGGACACAGGAAGGGGAATATCACACTCCGGGGACTGTTGTGGGGTGGGGGGAGTGGGGAGGGACAGTATTAGGAGATATACCTAATGCTAAATGACGAGTTAATGGGTGCAGCACACCAACATGGCACATGGATACATAGGTAACAAACCTGCACATTGTGCATATGTATCCTAAAACTTAAAGTATAATAATAATAAAAATAATAAAAATAATTTAAAAAATTAAAAATAAAAAAATAAACGAACAGTAAATACTTAGAGAATATAGAGGGGGAAAAATTTCCATTCACACTAGCAAAAATAATAATAACAATAATAAAGAATGAAAAGCCTAAAACTTGGAGTAAATAAAACAAAAGTTTGGTGCAACATGTGCAAAAGTAAAAATAAAACTATTGAAGGACATTAAAAAACAAACAATGAAGAGATATAACTTGCTTTGGGGTAAGAAGATTCAGTATTGTAAACGTATCTGTTCTCCCCAGCAAATCTACATAATCCCAATAAAATTTGACAAGTAATTGTAAATGTCAGTTTTAGTAAAACTACTCACCAACAAGTAAAACCACACAAACAAATGTGAAGAAAAAGAAGGGAATGAGGAATGACTTGCTTTATATATGTTATATAGCAAATGTGTTATACAGCTATAGTGACTTAAAAATTTTCATCCTGGAAAAAATAGGTGGACACATAAATGATACAGATGAGACAGAACATGAATAAACTTGAGGATATATAAAAATTTAATATGTGCTAAAGAAAATGTTAGAATGATAATTTTTAGAAACTACATATCAGAATCTATAGGATACAACTAAAGCAGAAACCAGTAGAGATAAAAGAATGAAAATAAATTAAACAACCAAATTAAAAGCTGGAACAAGAATAATAAAGTAAATCAGAACAAAGCAGAAGAAAAAAATAAATAGCAGAATTTAATGCTTTATAAAACTGAATAACAGAACTGGTAAAAAAAAAAAAAAGTTAAAGATCTGGTATTTCAAGAAATCAACAAAACAGACAAAGCACGAGTTCAATCAAGGAAAAAAATGGGAGAAAGCACAAATGCATAAAAAAGAAATGGCAAGGGGCAAACAACCACTGAAACTGAAAACTGAAGACATTAGAAAACACTTTGTGTAACTCTGCGCAAGAAATCTAAAAACCTAAATAAATGAATAATTCTAATTTTTTTTTTTTTTTTTTTGGAGATGGAGTCTCGCTCTGTCACCCAGGCTGGAGTGCAGTGGCGCGATCTCGGCTCACTGCAAGCTCCACCTCCCGGGTTCACACCATTCTCCTGCCTCAGCCTCCCAAGTAGCTGGGACCACAGGTGCCTGCCACCACATCCAGCAATTTTTTTTGTATTTTTAGTAGAGACAGGGTTTTACCTTGTTAGCCAGGATGGTCTCGATCTCCTGACCTCGTGATCCACCCACCTCGGCCTCCCAAAGTGCTGCAATTACAGGTGTTAGCCACCGCGCCCAGCCAAATCATTCTTTAAAAAGGCAACTTCCCACCGGCCGGGCGCGGTGGCTCACGCTTGTAATCCCAGCACTTTGGGAGGCCGAGGCAGGCGGATCACGAGGACAGGAGATCGAGACCACGGTGAAACCCCGTCTCTACTAAAAATACAAAAAAATTGCCGGGCATGGTGGCGGGCGCCTGTAGTCCCAGCTACTCGGAGAGGCTGAGGCAGGAGAATGGCGTGAACCCGGGAGGCGGAGCTTGCAGTGAGCCGAGATTGCGCCACTGCACTCCAGCCTGGGCGACAGAGCGAGACTCCGTCTCAAAAAAAAAAAAAGGCAACTTCCCAAACTGATTCCAGTTAGAGAAAGTTTAAACATACCAATTTCCTACAAGAAATAGACAAAATTATCAAAGACCTACTTCAAAACAAACAAAAACTAACAATAAAAAAGCACTCAACCTAAATTATTTCATACACAAGCTGTACCAAACCTTCCAAAAAGAAGTAATCCCAATGCTACTTAAGCTGGTCCAGAGAATTAAAAAGGAATACAATATTCCCAATTCCTTTTGAGGCAAGTATGACACTGACACCTGAATCTGGTAAAGATTGTATCAAAAAACTACAGACCAATCTCCCTTTTAAATAGGGATGCAACAATAATAAAATATTAGCAAAGAGAACCAAATAGCCAATTAAAATAATGTTCCAGACATGCAAGGGGAGTTCAACACAAGGAAATCCATTAATGTAATTCGACATGCTAATAAATCAAAGAGGGAAATCATGTGAACTATAAACACTGAGAAGGCAGTTGACAAAATTCAAATTTTTGTAAAATCTGAAAAATCTCAAATTTTAAGAAAACCTTTAAAATCCAGGAGTCAACAGAAACATGGGCATCCCTGGCAGGCTCCTCTTGAAGGCAAAGCACACTCCCTCCGGCAGGGAGACTGTGGCAGTGGTTCGTTGTATGCAGGTGACCTCCCAGACGGGTGAGGGGGATCTGGGCAGGATACAGGCATCTGATGCATTAGAGAATAGACTATAGTAACAAAGTATCACCCCCACAGACTACTTCAAAATGCAAAGGAAATACAAACATATATGTTTATGTATGACATATATGAGAAATGAGAAATCTGGCTAGATATTGCTATGTACATCATCTAACTGAATAGTCCTCCACCACTATCCAAGAAATAAGAAGAATCATCTCCATTTCACAGACAAAAATTTGAGGATCAAAGATGCTTAGAAACTTACTCAGAGAATATAGCTTGTAAGCACAGGGATTGGATTCATATGCAAACTGTCAAGTTCTAGTCCTAGTTCTACTCCACTCTCCTCCCCTTATCCCTCCAATGTCCTTCTCCGAGACCCTCAGTGACCAAACCCAAAAATAAGCCAGAGGGCAGGGGACTGCAGATGTAATCCATATTGATCAGCTTACTGAGACACAGAGCAGGGTGCAGTGTGAGGTCCCCATCTGGAAGCGCTAATGGAAGGTAATAGGCACATCCAATGTCTTAACTGCAAAACGGGGATAACAAGAGTTTCTGCCACATGAGTTGTTCCAGGATTGAATAAGATACTGCATTTAAACATCTCAGCACTGTCTTGACACAGATCAAATGCTCCATAAATATTAGCCATGTGAAAGACTGCCATTCACTTGCCTTGGTTAAATACCCTGAATCACACAGGCATTTTTCACTCAAAAGTTAGAGTTTTGTACTTAAAGCTTGAAGAACATAAAGCAGCAGAGAAAGGACACAGCTGGCTGTATCCATTAACATCCACTGGAAAGCTGGGTAACTACCACAAACAAACCAACATCTGGGCAGAGGAACAAGCTGACAAAATGAGAAGCACCAACTTACCCTCAAAACAACACTTTAAATCCATTTTAAAAGCAGTGCCAATGAGAAACATTTTCACCAAAGGAACATCTTTTTGAAATGTGGTCTCATTTTAGGAATATGGACTTTGCACCCTCCCATAGATGGTAAAGTTCACACTTAATAATTTTGGTCATAAATGACCACCTAAATATGTCAGAAATAATTTAGCATCTGTGACCCCTAGAGCTGAAAATACAGATGAATGTAATTAACCTACTTCCAAAATTGAGAAAAAAAAATTTGCTCTATTCTCTCCTGACTTGGGAACATATGGCGTCGGATTACATGGTTGGCACCTGGCTGACTGCTGGGTCCATGTGTCGCATTCTAACACAAACAGGCAGAGGCACAGAGCCTGCCCAGAGGAGTCGCCAGCCAAATTCAAAATGGGCAGCTTGAGCCACAGGCTCGGCCAGAAACTGCTATTAACAGCCTGGTGGAGGAAATAGAGCTCTCAGCACCACCCTGCTGAGCCCGGTTTCCCCTCTTGCCCCATGACCTCCTCCATAAGCATGTTGAGAAGGACCCATGAGGTTGCATTCTCCATTGACACACATCATCAGCACTCCTGGCTCTATTTGTTAGGAAGAAATTGAATTGGCCTCAACTCAACTTTGGGGTTGGCTCTCTTCAGTTAAAGCATTTTGAACCAAGTAAATCTAACCAAATGCTTTCCATCCTAATTAAAGGTGTGCTTGTCACTCTCCCCACCCAAGCTCCCAAATCCTAGCATGTTTCTGTTGAGCAAAGGACATTCACCTCCAAACTAGTATAAAGAAAGCAAAATGTATCATCAGCACCCTCCAGCCTCACTGTTCTGTTCTCTCTCTCCTATCTTGTTATAGATTCCATCTCATTCTTTGTAAATCAATCCAAAACCACTGATGCACCATAAGACTGAATATGCACCTTTACATCCCAGCTCCCCAAATTTCCCATTGCAATTCTGAGTGCCCCTATATTAGATGATTATTTCCTTCCTGTGATCATTTCATTTCTCTCTCTCTCTTTTTTTTTTTTTTTTTTTTTTTTTTTTTTTTTTTGCTTCTTTGTTTGAAATATGCCCACCCATTTCAGGTTGAGCCATGGATAAGGAGGGTGTAGCTCATGTCTCCTGTGGGAACTGAGGCATCTCAGGAAACATCATAGAGCTGGTACAGTCAGAATGAGAAGAAACCTGGGGAAAGAAACCAAGGGTGAGAAATGTGTGGCTATTTTGACTCAGCTGGAGCATCCCCCTCATAACAGGCTGGGAAGTAGAAGACATTAGTAACAGGGAGGAAAGATTACTAAAGGGATTTTTTAAATGAGTCTTTTCCAACAAACTGGAAGGATTCCTAAAACCAAATGAGAAAGGGTCAGCTATATCCACTAGAAAGACGTACCTTCCCACACCACTATCAATATACACCATCTGGACAGGATAGTGTAGTAGTATGGAGGGCAGTTCTCTTCTTCCCATACCCCTACCTTGGTGGCTGTAGTACATATCTGCTACTTCTCTCTTCCCAGAGTCTATTTCCTGTTTCTTCTGTTAGTAACATTCTCATGTGTTTAATGAAACAGCTCCTTTTCTACTACAAATGATTACAGTGGGGACACATATCAAATACCTTACACTCATCCCCATCACCAATGGCCATATGGATGGGCATTTGACCCAAGTAAGCAAGACAGCTTCTTATTTTGCTGGCCTAAATGAATTAATCCCAAGAAGTGGATGGGATACCCAAGCGAGGTCAATTAAAATCTCCATTGAAATTTATATAAAACTGAAGCCTAGGGAAAGAGCACAGTCCTTCTTCTGGAGCTGCCAAGCTGGGAATATGTAAAACTGGAGCTGCCTGTGCCGTGTCTCCCAATATGTGCAGGGAGTTACTAAACAGGTCTGTGTGGAGCAGGCAAGAGATGGGGCAAAGTGTGGAGGAGAGGGTTGGAGGTGGGGCAGAGGGATGATGAGTTGGAGGGGAGATAGAAAGAAATATGGGAAAGGGTTTGGGAAGAAAGAGTAGGAGAAAGATGGAGAAATAGAGACATGGGAGAAGAGATGGGGAAGAGACAAAGAATCCACGAAAGAGGGGGGAAAGATGAGGGAGAAAGATGGGAGCAGAAATGGGGTGAGAGAAAGAAAGAAGAGAAAATGGAGAGAGAAAAATGGGAGAAACGAGGTACAGAGTGATGAGTGGAGAAAGGTGGAAGGAGAGATCGGGAGAGATAAAGGGAGAGGTGGAGGAGACAGGGAATTGAGGGATAGAGGGAGGGAAACAGATGGGAGAGAATGGAAAAAGGAAAGAAATATATATAGAGACAGATACAAAAAGAACAATGGGAAGGGGTGAGGGTGAAGAGTGGGGAAAAGAAGAGAAGAGGGAAACCTGATGAGGTCTCTTGTGATCCTGGTTCCAGGCCATGCCTGAGACCACCTGCATCCTTGTGCATAATCAGATCTGTGTTGGGTCTTTCACTGGCAACCAAAAGCATGGTAACTATTCTAATGGCCTTAACTGAATCCAATCCTAGTGCAAGCTGGGCTCTCATCGGCTTTGTTCTAGAATTCAAAGATATACCAGGGGTTTCTCTTATTACCTCAAAATATACATACCCTTAGAGAATCTAGCCAGCTGATTTCCATGCCTCAAATAAATGGAGAAAAGATCAGTTCCTTTCCCCTGCCAACAGAGAGCATGTAAAAATCTTCATTTCTTCCTTCCTACTTCCTGATTGCGATCTGGCTACAAGAAACCAATCCTAGACCAAAGATACAAAAGAAACTACTTGGAGGTTAAAAGCGACATTTAAGAGAAAATGATGTTGTACATCATACCAAAATTTAATATGACTTTATGCAAAATAGTAATGTGTCTGGTAATGCAAAGATTCTTCTAAAGTAGGTTAATAACAATCCAAGATTATTCTCCTTAAAAAAAAATGAAAATGTATGTCAAATAAAAAAAGACCTAAAGTAGCTGAATCTTGTACCCATTGAAGGAGCTGATTTACATAGATAGCATTTAACATTCCATCATCATTATCCTATCAGTCTCCTGTCTAATGTACAAGCTAAAGACGTTCAATGTGCTTAGAGGTTAAAAAAAAAAAAAAAAAAAAAAAAAACACATACCCTACACCCACCAGCCAAAATGGTGGTAAATGACAAAGAGGAAAAAGGAAAAAAGAAGAAAAAAAATAATTTTAGGCAGACAGATGAATATCAACTGGAATGAGAAAAAGACTCTCTCCCCCCTCCCTTCTACACCAATATAGTAACCTAAAAGGTTGAATAAAAGAAAACTAAATATTTAAGAGTAAAATGTGGTTATCAAATGGGGAGAAGGGAAAAAAAGGGAGACAGCATTATGATAATAGTTGAGTCTGCCACTGCTAGAGGAAGCAGCTTCGAGCATGCCCGCCTTGAATTAAATGGAAGGCAAATTTAAATGAAACACAGTTTGTCCTTTAGAGTTGAGTGTCTGAATATTTTTAGATTTTTTTTTAATGTAAACGAATTTACTTCTGATGAGAAGAGCCAGGAGGAACACCCCGCAGAGATTATACATAGTGTGGGTACAAATGGAGGGAGGAAACAGAGGGTCACTATTTGTATATCCTCCATGTCTTGACAGCAACTTCTTGACCAGGTATGTGGCTGTGGCCTTGCACATCTTAAGGTCCCTTTAGTGCCTGTGCCAGCATATCAAGAAGACCAGAAGGATAAGAGGCAAAATGAAGCCTTGGCAGTTGTAAAGCCATCCGCCCATCAACCTAAGCACTAAGTAGTTCTGAACTGTACCAAGACTAGCAGAGGAAAGCCATAGCTTTCTAAAGTGTGTGACCAGGGTGGGTATGGAAAGGTGCCCTTCATGTCAGTAGAAAGAGAGGTAAGCAGAGGCAAAGGGAGAAGAAAAAGAGAAACAACAGGGAAGGAGAAGAAAGAGCAGGGAAGTGGGCAAAGAAAGATGGAAATGATGATAGAGAAAATGGGAATGAGATGGAGAAAAGATTAGTCAAGGAAAATGAAATTATCTCAGCCTCCATGCACCTGGTTTCTTACTATGAATGCCTAAGCTGAGACCCAGACTTTCAACAGTTACTCCAAACACACGCTCTGCTAGTCCCCAGCTCATGACCAGCAACAGTCATCCCTAATGCCACCCTCTCCTCTTTACTGCCAAGCCCAAGTGCACATCAGAGTCCTTTCAAACACAGCATTCCTGGCAGTGCCTGCTAGTAAAGGGGACTCTGCCTGTAATATATTACCGCCAGTCCTAGAGATTTTTCTCGGACTCCCTCAGATGCAGATGGTATCTCCTGTAGCAACCATCCACTCAACAGCAGGTCTTGCTCATGTCTGGGATTTTTTCCTAGCAACAGCAAATTTTATTTACAAGAAAAAGGGACAAAAGTCAATTAAATAAAGTGCGATGCCAAGAGAAATATGCAGAAACTCCCCAAAATTGGAGGGAAAAAAAAAAAACCTAACAACCTTGGGCCATGTCTCTTTTTGTCCTACCCCACAAATGTGACAAGACTAAACCAGACAAACTAGGTTCTCTCCGCCGGCAGTCTAGTCTACTAAAGAACAAAGATAAAATAAAGTGACAGCTTTTGAATATTAATAGGGCATATCAGCAAGGGTGAGCAGGAAACAGTCGAAGTCATCCACAAGTTCTAAAATCAGCTCCTAAAAGCCCGAATTCATCTCATCGCTCCCCACTTAAGAATTCCACTTAGAAAATGAATCTTTATTTCAAAAATAAACTTCTGAGATGCCTAGAGATAAAAGCAGAGGAAGAAATACTGACACTCCACAGGACCATTTCTCACTCATCTTCTCCCCCAGGGCCCATCACCATGCCAAGCATATTATAGATGCTCAATAAATGTTTGTGGCAGGAATGATATGAAAAGAAAAAGCGTGTTTTAAAATCAACTTCAGAATGGAAATGGGCTTTGAAAACAGGCTGGTCCCAATCAGAATCATGGAAATTGAAAATAGAGTTTGAGGTAACTGAAATCTACTTCAGACATTACCTGTGCAATATTTGGAGGGTTTTCATTTCTAAACAAAAGCAGAAACAAAGTTTTCTGGGGCACTACATTTCCATCTTTTTTATTCACTCACTCATATATTCAATCGTCCATGCAATAAATTTTACTGGGTGCCTACTATGTGCCATTCGGTATGGAAGGTTCCAAGGCTCTGGTGGAAAAAAAAAAAAAAAAAGCCAAGGACCCAGGACTCACAGAACTTATATTTGCTTCATTTCTTTTCCCCACCCTAAGCCTCACCCTAGACCAATCCATTTACATGCTTGAGCCATTTCAAAATCCTGAATTGCCTCGTTACCACAAGCACTCCCTATTTCCCCAATTCATCTCGCCCACCCACTCTTTATTAATCTATCTAAAAGATTACTGTTATCATGTTGTTCACCTGCTCAAAACCCTCCAGCAGCTCTCTAGTATCAACAACTCAATTTAGGACACATGGCCGGGCACAGTGGCTCACGCTTTTAATCCCAGCACTTTGGGAGGCCAAGTCGGGCGGATCACGAGGTCAGGAGATTGAGACCACGGTGAAACCCCATCTCTACTAAAAATACAAAAAATTAGCTGGGCCTGGTGGCGGGCGCCTGTAGTCCCAGCTACTCGGAGAGGCTGAGGCAGGAGAATGGCGTGAACCCGGGAGGCGGAGCTTGCAGTGGGCAGAGATTGTGCCACTGCACTCCAGCCTGGGCAACAGAGCGAGACTCTGTCTCAAAAAAAAAAAAAAAAAATTTAGGACACATTTCTCAACTTCGTATTAGGCAAAGTACTAGAATTAGAAAACAAATTCCACACTTCTCAGCATAGCACTGAAGGCCATATTAGTTATTGATTACTACAGATCAAGTTACCCCAAAATCTGGCAGCTTAAAACAACAAATGAGTATTATTTTCCAGTGTCTGTAAGTCAGGAATCCAGAAGCTTAGGAATTAAAACAAGGTTGCAGTCAGGTTGTCGGCCAGAGCTGCAGTCATCTGAAGGCTTGACTGAGGATGGATTATCTGCTTCCAAAATGCCACACTCACATGGCTGTTGATAGATGGCTTGGTTTCTCACATGGACATCTCTCTAAAGGGCTTCTTGAGTCTCCACATGGCATACAGCCTGCATCTCCCAAGGTGAGAAACTTTAGAGAGAAAAGGAGGAGGAAGCCACAATGGCTTTAGACTAGTAACTTCCTAGTCTTGGAAATCACACCCAACTCCTTCTGCTATATTCTATTAGAAGTCAGTCACTAAGTCCATCTCATATCATATTCCTTCATCTCTTAAAGGGAATAATATCAAAGAATTTGTGCGACCACAAAACTATCTATAATCATGACAGGAGCGGTGGCTCATGCCTGTGATCCCAGCACTTTGGGAGGCCAAAGCAGGAGGACTAGTCTCTACAAGTCCTCCTGAGTTTGAGAGTTTGAGACCACCTTGGGCAATATAGTGACAAAAATATACAAAAAAAATTAAAAATCAGCTAGGCATGGTGGCATGCACCTGAGGTTCCAGCTACTTATGGAGCTGAGGTGGGAGGATCACTTGAGCCCAGTAGGCTGAGACTGCAGTGAGCCATGACCTACCACTGCACTCCAGCCTGTGTGACAAAGTGAGACTCCATCTCCAGAAAAAGAAGAAAAGAAAAAGAAAACTATTATCAGACTCTAACCCATTGACCTATTTTTACATCTCTAGGCTGGTATTTCTAGCTTAACCTCTTGCACTCTAACCTAGCTGGTTCTCCTGAATAGACTGGACCCATTGTGCTATGGTTTGAATGTGTCCCCTTCAAAAATCCAGGTGTTGGAACTTAATAGCCAATGTGATGGTATTAAGAAGTAGGGCCTTTAAAAGGTGATTAGGCTATGGGGGTTTCTTCCTTATGAATGGGATTAAAGTCTTTAATAAAAGAGACTTCACACAGCGTTCTATTCACCTGCCCTTCTACCTTCCGCCATGTGAGGACAAAGCATTCCTCCCCTCCTGAAAGATACAGCAGCAAGGTGCCATCTTGGAGGCATAGAGCAGCCCTCACCAGACAACAAAACCTGCTGGTGCCTTGGCCTTCCCAGCCTCCAGAAAATAAATTTCTGTTCTTTACAAATACTCAGTCTGTGTTTTCTTATAGTAACACAAACAGACCAAGGTGCACTATCAATACCAACTCTTTCCTCATATTGTTCACGCATTGCCTCCCTCCTCTGTGTTCCAAATCTCACATACCCAGAGAGGTAGCACAGCACAGTGGATAAGATTATGGACACCGGGTTGCCTAGATGCAAATTCCACCTCTACTTTTTGTGAGTTACTTAACCTCCCTTTACCTTGATTTCCTCATTTCCTATAAAATGATGATCATAGTGCCTACTTTATAAGCTTGTTACGACAATTAAATAAATCAATACTGACAAATTACCAAGAATAGGACTTGGCATGTAGTAAGTGCTATTATAATATCTGTTAAATAATATAAACATATATATATATATAACTCTTTTGCATCCAGTTCAAGTTCCATGCTATAGCCCAGTGACTCCTTCACTAACCTCCTACTGCTCTGTGACACATTTTGTAACAACTTCAGTCAAATCTACAAATTTTCACTTAATTATCTCACTTATGGATGTCTTACCTCACTTCGCAATTGTTTCCTGACTGTCTATAAATTCTGTACCCATAAGGCCAAGGAGAGAGTCGATATCAAAGAAAGGAAGAAATTCATTCAAATTAGCTCCCAGAAAAAATAGGGGTCAGGCCATCTCCTCAAACACCAAAGAAACCACACTCATTATTTCCATATGACCCTTTAATATCATAGAGCCAACCCAAGTGAGGCTTTCCCACGAAGTCAGCCTTATGTGGACTCACTTACCCCCAAAAGAGGAACTTATGAAAACACTAAGTGGATTGGGTGGGGATGTCCTGAGACCTGGGGGTGGGGAAGCACTGGGGTGAGCCTTAAAGAGGGGGACCCAGGCACTGCTATAACCTTGGGTAAAGCAAACTTCAATCTTACAGGACTGTTAAAACTTCAAGAGCCTAACATTTCAAAACGGTCACCACCAAATGTTCCTTCTCCATCCAAGACTCGGGCACCATGGAGTTTTAAGTCTCCCCATCTGCACTTTTTCCCAAAGGTGGTGTTTCCCTTCCCCAAAAGTTCACAGCTTCCGGTCAAAGCCAAAATCTGTGTTAGACCATTTTCATAGTTGGAACCTGCAGGGACTCTCCCAGGTGAAAATATAGGCAATAGGAATTCATAGCTATAGAAGGCATCTGGAAAAAAAAGTTCCTACCCCATCACAGAAAAAAGGTTCTAGTGGTCTTGATTTGGCCACTAAGAGACTACATTCATTCACAGAGTCATTTATCCATTTGTTCATTCTTTCATTCCTTTTGCAACGAATCTTTACTAAGCACGTGCTAAGCACATTGAGTGATACCAAGAAGTAGAATATCAGTATCTGGACTTAAAGAATCTTGCCTGGAACAAGTCATTCTGTTAGGCCTCAATTCCTTTGTCTATAAAATAAGGAGGTTGGACAGTCTCTAGTGTTCTTTTCACTTTTTAAAAAAATGCTATTTGTCTGACTCTAATGGTTTCTCTGCTTTGTCAGGCAGGGTTGCTATGAAGATGAAGTTAAAAATGTGCATGAAAGTGCTTTGAAAACTATAAAGCACTGTTCAAAATGTGTGGCATTATCCTCATTGTTGTTGCCACAGCCCAAAAAAATCCCTAGGGAAAAGTTTTCAAAGACCTTCTTGATAACATCCCACTGGGATCCTAAATAGGAAAAGCTCTTCTTCAAGTCTCACTGGGATATCTCCTGCTGCTGGAGAGGTCCGCAGGGTTGCTTCTGTACATGAGCAGCTTTGGAAAAAATGCTTTTCAGAGACTGCAACTGCCTCCGGAAAAAAAAATTTATTATTTGACCTAATTCGGAGGTCTAGTCTAGGTCCAGAAGGAAAACAAGCTGGGATCAATTAGTGACGTCTGCTATGGTCACAGGATGGAGAAGTGATCACTAGCTGATTGATATTTCTGGACTCCTTTTGTAGCTACGATGTATGCGCATCCATTATATACCAGGTATTTTACTAAGGGTTTCCCAAGCATTATCTCATTTATGAGGCAGGTACTAATATTAAACCCATTTTATG
Organism: Nomascus leucogenys; assembly: GCF_006542625.1. Lineage (NCBI taxonomy): Eukaryota > Metazoa > Chordata > Mammalia > Primates > Hylobatidae > Nomascus > Nomascus leucogenys. The sequence goes on from NC_044382.1 coordinate 20,544,226, forward strand.
GATGAGGAAACTGAGACCCAGAGAAGCTGCCTTGCCCAAGATCTACTATGTTGCAGAGCCAGAATTTAAAACAAGGGCTAAGCGATCCCAAGGCTGTATACTTTATTATGACAATACACTGAACTTTAGCTGGGATCCTAAGACAGCATACAAATAAAAGTAAACCAAAGGATGCTTCTTATGTTTTTCCTAAATAATAGATGAAATTGTTAAACATCAGCTTGAGGTTGGAAGATTGTCGGCAGTCTCTGGCTTAGCACAGGGATTGAGCCTCTAAAGCTACAGCCTGTAAACTTTTTGGATTACACACTCCATTAGTTTTTTTAAAATTGTGTCATCCAATCCAGTATGTAAATATCTTAATGTATTTATTTTTAAATTTCATACATGTATCACAACACTATTAGATACATATTAAAACATATCAAAAAATGAAAACTTTTAATGAGAACTATATATAAATACAAATTCTAATATATCTCCCCAAACTCCAGTGGGATTGTTGTGTTCAATCTCTGAGACACAGCCACTTTCAATAATCCCAAGTGAGAACAATGTGTTTTGCTTATTTTCTTTCCTTCTGTTTCCTCTCTGGGCTCAGCTTCAGGGTTTTTCCTAGGCATAATGTCCAAGAGCGGGACACCCTTCCCTACCTACCTTCAACTCCACCCCTACCTTCATCCCATTCCCAGCCTTATTCCCCAACCCCTGCCCTCCACACCCCACTTCCCCAGGCTCCCAGGCATACCCATACCTTTAGGCTTTTTCATACCCACTACCTAAAGTCCCCCCTTTGAGTCCTTGTCCAGGACTGGCATCTCCTGCTGTGGCTAACGCCCGTGCATTCATTCTTTTGTGCAACCAATGAACAGAACACTAAGCACTTGTTACAGGCAGGACCAAGAATCCAAAGATAAATCAGTCCCAGGCATACACAAGAGGAGGCGAATTAACCCATATATATTAACCAATATGTTGTTAAGTTGAAAGTGATTAGGTCACTAAAAGAGGTGTGGGAGAGATGATTTCCAGCTAGAAGCCTCAGGGGAAGGTGTATGAATAAGGAGGCTGAATTGAGGGCAGGAGCAGAACTCAGAAAGAGCAGGAGATACACCTCAGGCCCAGGGAGTACTGAGGAGCAAAGGCAAAGAGATGGGGGAACTTCCTAAAGAGAACAAAAGATGTGGGCAAAATAATAGTCAACAGGTGAGAGTTGGTACATGGACTGTGCATTCCTGGCAGGGAGAACAACACTTACAATAGAAGTGAAAGATAGAATAGCCACAGTGGCTGCAGCAGGCAGTCTAAGGAGTGTAGAACTTAATAGGGCTGTAGCAACGGGCATGGCCCAAACCCTGCAAAGCTCACAGGGTGAATTGAGTCATTGAGGGAGAGAGTGTGCAGAACAGCCATGATCAGATTCACCTTCTAGAAAGAAGGCTTGGCTGTAGTGTGCAGAGTGCATTGTAGGAAGGCAGATAAGGGAGGTGACAACACCTGGACACTTTCCTCTAGGAGTGGAAGCATTGCCAGATTGTTGACTGGAACATCTTTGCAGGGCAAAATGTCTCTGCTCTAAAGAACATTCCTAGCCTATTCCTCAGTATTCTGAGGCCTTCTGTGACTCCCCTGCAGCCAGGCTGCCACCAGAATTAACCACACATCATGGATTGCAAAAAAAAAAAAAAAAAAAAAAAAAAAGGACAGGGGAACTCCTGGGCCAACCACTGCACTTTCTGCAGGCCAGCCCATCTCTTTACAGCCTGGTAACTTTGGGAAAAGATTTCTAGCCGTTCAGCCCTTTACAGCCTGGGGTGGGCCTCCTCGTGGCAGGACAGATTCTTCTCTTGGTCAATCAAAAACTTGGGAATCAGATTTTCCATTCAGTTCCAAGGGTGCTCTGGCCTGAGCTGACACACTGCCTCTTTAAACACATTATGAAGATTATCAGCAATGTATCAAGGTGTCTTTGCAGAATGGTATAAACTTCGGCTGCACTACTTATTGCCATAAACCACACTTCCAGGTTTTTATTTATATGCGCATTAGTTCAATATGATTGGATCTGTAGGCAGCAGAGGGGATTGGAGTAATTTATATATATATCAATAAAGGTCTCCAGCCAGCCACTGGGTGCTCTAAGGGGAACAGTACTTCCATTTAAAACGCTAGGAACTGGAGAAATTGAAAATAACTCTCTATTTAGAGGCCAAGGATTAAGGCATTTTGCAGGGAAGGTCTCAGCCCAGCCAGGCTATGCTAAAAAGGCTGTTAAAATGTCATTTGGCTGATAGTTAAGCCACAGAATTTACCTTAACCCCTTCGTCTCAATTGGATTTTTTTCTGTGAAGCATGGACTCTTAACAGGAAGACAGAACAGTGTCCACACTGGTGGAAAAGGTGGCAGAGTTCATGGGCATATGTCGGCTTTTGTCTCCTAATGTCTATTTCCACTTTCTACTCAGAGCATCACCTCAGTGAAGTCTTGCACACCCATTGCATGAGGTCTTCATGAGGTGACTGGTCAAGGTTCTTTGCGATCCCAGGCCAAGGAAGGCTCCTTGTACAAGCTGAGCCAATCAGATGCTCTCTCACAAGATTTTGACTATTGACAAAGTGCTGTGAGGATGAAAAATGGTGGAAATTAACTTATCCCAGCAGTGGTACTCTGAAGAGACCCTCTGTTAGTTCCTGCCATCAACTCCAGGGGAGCTGCCATGGCTCTTGATTCTTAAGCTTTTTCTCCCATTTTATGAACCATGAAATAGCCTTCCAATAAGTTCTCCTGCTTAGCTTAGCCAAGGGTTCTGCTGATTGCAACCAAGGAGCCTATGGAAGCAGGATAGCAGGGGCCAGGAGCCTTGCCCATTAGGCTTGGCCCCCTCATGCTGGCTATGTGACCATGGCCAAGGAACCTCTCCACTGTGCGTATCAGTTTCACCTGTTAAATGAAAGTATTGGGAGAGGCCAATGGTTCTCAGATTTCAGGGAGGAGCTAGGGATCTTGTTGAAAACCTAGATTCCGATTTAGTTGTTTTAGGGTGGGGCCCAGGCATCTGCTTTGTAACCAGCAGTGAGGCTGTGCCCACCAAACCTTAAGAGCACATTTTCAAATGACGTCTTCCGGGGCGTCTTCCGGGGCACTTTGTTCTGTTGAGGACCACAGGGATGGCCTCTGGGGGAGGGCAATGTTGAGGTAGATGGCACTCTTGTTTCGACTAGGCAGTCTCCTCTTATGCTTTATATATTGAGGCTCTATATTAAATTTCCTCTGCAGAAAGGGCTCTACCACCGAGAAAAAAAAGTTGAAAACCAGCGGACTGGGGCCACTAGATAATCTCTAAGGAAGCTTACTGTTCTGATTACACACAGTAAGCCTCCTGCATGGCTTCCAAAGAGAAGCAGGTGTCAAAGCCTCTGGGGAACTGACCACCGCATTTATTTTATTTGAGAGGGTGACAGGTGTGAAACAAATCAAGAAAACTAGGTCACGTTCTTGTCTGAAAGTGAAACAAGGGGAAAAAAAATAAAATAAAATTCAAGTACATTCTTGAGATTCAGCTTCAAAGGAAGTAAAACCAACTCTCTAATCCTGAAATCATCCTAACAAACCCAAGAGCAGGCATTGTATTACCCTTGCTGATAATGATGCAGCAGAGGCTCTGAATGACTTTCTCATAGTGACGCAATTAGACAACACAATCCCCTGACCTCTCGACTGCATCCCGAGGCTCCTCCTACGGTGCCTTTTCCTGCCATGGCATTTAGAATACCATAAACAGAGCCAGAGGAGATCCATAAACAGCCCAGTTCTTATTTTTTACTTTAGAGTCCCTATGTGGCTTCATTTATTTTCAAAAGAGCATGTCACATGTTCGTTGGCACCTACACTGCTATAAAATATCTGTTGACATTTGTGGTTTGGGGCTGGGTTGGATTAGTTGCTGTTTCATCCCATTCACCCACTGCATGTAGCAGGAGGCGAAACACACTTCTACCCTGATTCCCCCTCTCGTATCTTCTACCCTCCAGGCCAATCTATATGGATCTTCTGCCGAATGGGAAGATTTAAAAACAGCTACTCCATCTAGTTGTACAACCTTAGCCAGGGCATGTAACCTCTGTCTCTGTTCCCTGGTCCATGTGAAATTGTTGTAAGGATAATGATAAAGAGGAGGAAGTCAACAGTGGCTAACATTTATCGTTCGCTCACAATGAGCCAGACACTGAGCTATGTGACTTTACCTGAATGGTCTCAATCAGTCTTCACACAAGCCTGCAAGGTAGGTATGACTATCATTATCCACATTTTGCAGAAGGAAAACCTGAGGCAAAATGTTGTTGGAACAGTTAAATGTTACATAGCAAATAAGTGGTGGAGTAGGCTTCAGTCTCAGGAAGTCTGACCCCACAGCTAGGCTTTTCATTGCAACACTGTGTTCATTTTACTTCTCTATACTTGGCTGAAAAGTCTGGAGGCCTCTCAGACAGAGGGCTCAGAGGTAGGAGAGTCAGATGTAGATGGTAATTTAGACTAAATGAATGCATAGACAAAACATGGCAAAGAACATCAGCCTAGGTTTGTCCTCACTAGCAGTAGGACCTTGTGCCTCTTGCCCTTCCTGAGGCTGAGTCTTCTTACCAGCAAAATGGGGCAAATTATTCCTATCTTGTAGAGATAGTGTAAAAAATAGATATCTATGCACGACTACCTAACACTCAGTAAATGTAAGTGATATAACATGCGCGGCAGTGTGCTGAAAAGTTAGCTGAAAAGTAAGACATTAGAATTCATGTAAAGTATTATTATATATTGGAGTAACATAGAATTCCTTCCAAGATTATAAAGTCAACCCAGAGTTTTCTTCCATAAGTTAAACTCACAGAGAGCAGAAGTCAAAAGTTTACAGTGTTAAAACAAACAAACGTATTTCCATCACCCTTTCACCCAACTTTTCTGAGTCAAAAGCCTTAAAATTCCTACAATAGGAAATATCTATTACATGACAGGGCATTACATATGAAGAATAACTTAAGTATTACTCCTTGTGGAAACTAATCTTTTTATATTTATCCAGGTAGAATTTTTATTAATACGCTATGTATATCCTTTTAAATATATTTCTATACATACATACACTCAAAAATATTGATTTAATGAGATATTACTCATGTTAAAATTAAAATTTACTTTTTTACTTAAAATATGCCTTAGGCATCATTCTATGCCAGTAAGTGTAAATACACATTATCATTTCAATGTCTTCATAATATTCCACTGTATAAATATATTATTGTTAACCAATCGGAAGTTTAGATGGCTTCCAGTTTTTGCTATTATAAGCAGCACTGCAACAGACATCTCTGTACATCCATCTCTGTATACTTTTCCATTAAGGTCTTAGGATAAATTCCTGGATATGGATTATAATGTCAAAGATACACACATTTAAAACTTTACTGTATGCTTCCAAACTGTTATTCTCCAGAAAGGTAATTTCACTTTGGATTCCCGCTAATTGGTATGAGGGTAGACAGATGTATTATGACTAGCACATGAAGTTGTCATATTTGTAGGTCAAAAACAGTTGAACGTCAGTAAATTCATATAGTTCAGTCTAATAATTCATCCCTAATGTGAGCCAAATAGTGCCTTTCCACTTCAAATACTGTGTTGGCTGTTCAGAAAAGGGCAGTTCACATATTTGCATTGTGTGCCTTTTTAGGTAGAACGGGAGGTGGAAATAGGTAGAATGGGAGGTGGCTTCCCTTTGAAAACGAGTAAGTATTTGAAGAAATTCTACTATCCGATCTGGAAACAACTTGTTCTTGAATAAGATAATACATTGATTTTGAGTCACTTGATGGCCAAGAATGAGTTGTTTATCTACCATTGATATGGTATGGCTGTGTCCCCACCCAAATCTCATCTTGAATTGTAGCTCCCATATTTCCCAGGTGTTGTGGAAGAGACCCAGTGGGAGATAATTTAATCATGGAGGCAGTTTGCCCCATACTGTCCTCGTGGTAGTGAATAAGTCTCAGGAGATCTGATGGTTTTATAAGGGGAACCCTTTTCACTTTGTTCTTATTCTCTCTCTTCCCTGCCAACACCATGTAAGATGTGACTTGCTCCTTCTTGCCTTCCACCATGATTGTGAGGCCTCCCCAGCCATGTGGAACTGTCAGTCAATTAAACCGCTTTCCTTTATAATTACCCAGTCTCAGGTATGTCTTTATCAGCAGTGTGAAAATGAACTAATACAACCATCCTTCCTTGTCAAGGGATAAATCTAATAAAACTGAAAGGAAATTGGTGTTCATTGTCACTAGTCCTTGAGACCATCTCCCAAAACATGAACTAAACCTAGAGGAATGTCAGAGCTGAAAGCACCTATGGCCACCTCACCATTCCTGGATTGTGTTCCAGGGAGCACTAGTCCTACAAACGCTCTGAGATCACATACACTGAGGGAATAGGACATCCAGGAGCCTCCTTTTGGTGAGTCACAATGCACTGAAACAATCAATGCTCTGAGAAGTTCTGCAGTAAAGGAACCTGCTACTTGTGTTGAACTCTGCTTTTCTCACACTTGTTGGACCACAAATGCCTTTGACCACATAACATTTATTACCATACAGTGGAACAGATTTTCAAAAATTCCAAATATCTCACTTTATTAGAGAAGAACCTGAACTGTCAAGGTTACAAAGGCACCAAGATTAGAAGTATTCTCTCACGCCATCAAACAGGTATTTATTGAGTGCTTGATATACGCCAAAATCTGTGCCAGACACTGACAAATTTGGTGAACATGACATAATCCTTGACCTCAATGAGATTATGATCTAGTGGGAGTAAAAGACAAATTAACAGGCAGCTTCAATTTAACATAATTTTTAATCTAGAACTTAGTGCTTAGTGTGATTATTGAGTACTTCAAATGTGACTTGTGACACTGATGAACTGAATTTTTAAATTTAACTTTAATTCATTAATATTTAAACTTAAAAATTCTAACAGTGTATTTTTCTACTAAATGTAGCTTTGTTGTTTTATGAAGACTATATATTTCACTGTAATTACTGAAAATTAAGCATCTCAATTGAGATGAACTGTAAGTATAAAACACAAACCAGATTTCAGAGACCTTGTTAAAAAACAATGTAAAATATCTCACTCACAGTTTTTGTATGATTTGATTATATATTGAAATGTTTGTATTGTGGACATATGGGTTAAATAACATAGATTATTAAGATTAATTTTGCCTGTCCCTTAATTTTTTATAACATGGCCACTAGAAGATTTAAAATTACATATGCAGTTCATTAGATTCCTTTTGGACAGAACAGATCTGAAAGAGTTAGCATGTCAAGAAGCACATAGGAGGTGCCTAACCAAGATCTGGGCAAAGCCTCCCAGTAGGAGATGATTTTTAATGATGAGACCTGTAGGAGGAAAAGGAAAGAGCCAGGAGAAGAGAGGAAAGAAGAGTGTTCCTGAGGGAAGGAGCAGTTGTGCAAAGGCCCTGAGGTTGAAGAGGGCAGGGCTCCTGATTCCAGATCCCCATCATTTCCAGTACACCACATCTCCTGCGCTCCAGGCCACGAAATGCTCCTCCCACAGATCACTGCTTCTAAAACCACTAGAGGCTCTTTATTTAAAGTGAAAACTGCACGTAGACATGTGCTTGGAAAAGAGCACTTTGTTCATATTTCACATAGATTTAAGCTACATGTAGACTCCGCTCTTGCATAGGTTATTGATTTATTCAAAATATGTGACAATTTCTATTCCTCAAAGGAATCTTCTTTATAGGAAATATCTCCCACCAGAGCAAACATCATATTACTCCCAGTAAGTATAACCGTAAGTGGCTCCTGAGGGCTCACAGCTAGTCTAGAGCAGGGGCAGGGAGGGAGCTCCGCTGCAAAGAACGAGTGCAAAGTGAGACACCAGGAGGCAGTCTAGCACAATGTTAATAGCTCGGGTTCCGATGGATCTACCACTGACCTGCTGTGTGACACCACAGAAATCTCCTAACCTCTCTGGGGCCTTGGTTTCCTCATTTGCAAAGGGGGAAAAGAGCAGCATCAACTGAAGGGTTGCTCAGCCTCACCACTACTGACGTTCAGGCCAGACAATTCACCACTGTATATGCCCGCCTGTGTGCTGCAGGATGTTTAGCAGCATCCCCAGCCTCTACCCACTAGATGCTGGTAGCACCGCCCCACTCAGGCTGTAACAACCAAAACCATGTCCGGACACTGCCAAATGTCTCCCAGCACACTTCCAGTTGAAAACCACTGATCTACTGCAGGAGTCCTTGGGAGGATTCAATGGATTCCCGCATGAGAAGCGGTGGTACAGTGCTGAAACCTAGCAAGTGTTCACAAAAGGTTTGCTAAATAAATCCACAAAATAAAAGGAGGAGAAGCTGCTGCAACAATGACAATGGCACTTAGCAGACTGCCATTTTGTGAATTTAACTAGCCATCACTTTAGCCCAAGAACCTCCATCTATCCCCCCTTTCCTCCCGCCAAAAGAAGCCAGGGCCTGGGTCTCCCGAGTAATGTGGGCAGAAAGTCCCTGCAAATGGGACATGACTGCCTCGATGGATTTAATGGTGCTTTTTAAATGTGGATAATTATAGGGCCTCTTCTAAGCAAGTGCACCAGTGGGGGGAGGCTGCGGGCTCTGGGGCACTGTCGGCCCGCATAGCTCAGCTCCGTCGAGCTGATGGTAATGTTATTAAATGTGCTCTCTCCTTTTATTAGGCATCTTAATAACCTCTAAGTTGCACCCAGGAGAGTTGGTGCAGAAAAGGAATTCTGGCCAACCTAATTTGTATTTGAGAATACCCCATAGGCCAACGGAACAAGATTCAGATGAATTTCACAGGCAGCTGAGGGCTACACAAGGCAAGTGTTTCCAAATTGTACTCGATTATTGAATGCAAAACGCCTGTCCCTCTGCCTTCCCCATCCCCATTCTTTGCCCTCCTTTTCTGCCAGTGCCCCTGCATCCCCTCAATGTGCATTTGCAGCCACACTCCAGCCACTGGCTAATAAAGAGAACTTAACCTGGGTGCTCCCTGTCAACAGGAAAATAATGATGTGAACTCATACTTATCAGCTATTTGATACCCTGAGCCAGACCCCAATATATTCCTCACAACACCCCAAAAGGTGAGTCCCCATTTTATAGTGGAGGAAACCATGGTTTGCATCTTGCCAGAAAAAAAAAAAAATATATATATATATAATTCTCTATTTATATAGATAGATAGATAGATATAGAGAGAGAGACAGACAGAGAAAGAGAGAGAGAGAGAGAGATAATTACAGAGCATAGATCTAAACCCACTACCCTCTGACTCCCTACCTGGTGCTTGTCACCACTGCTGACATTTCTCAATAATTGGGTGGTGGCAAGGAGTAAGTTCATGTATTCATTCACCACGCACGGGTGACTGTATGTTCCAGACCTGGATGGAACGCTGGGAAAAGATGCTGCCCCGCCCTCAGAGAATTCATAATGGAAATTATACACCATGGAAAGAACATCTAAAAGGAATCAGAAAAACAGAGTAGCAACTCACATGCGTTCAACATTTAGTGAGAGCCTACAGTATACCAGGCAGTGTTCTAGCTACTAGCAACATTGCTACAGACACAAACAAAAGGAATAGGCTTAACATACATTCCAGGTACAGAATAAACAGAATCTGGCAGCCCTGACTGAAAGGGAAAGGGAAAGGCACAGGGTAAAACTGAAGGAGACTCAGAAGCGCCTAGTCCAGGACACTGAGGATGTCCCAGCCATTAGCTGAGGTTGAAGGCTGGGATTTGGGAAAGAGGATAGCGAATTTGTTGTTAGAGGTGTCATAAGACATTGTATGAGCTTCCTATTGCTGCTGTAACAAATTACTACAAACATATGGCTTTACACAACTCAAATTTGCTTTCTCACAGCTCTGGAGATGAGAAGTCCAAAATGAGTCTTAAGAGGATAAAATCAAAGTATTGGCAGGGCTAGTTCCTTCTGAAGGTTCCATGGGAGAATCCATTCCTTGCCTGTTCCAGATTCTAGAGGCTGCAGGCATTTCTGGGCTTGGACTGCATCACTCCAGCCTCTGCTTCCATCATCACGTAGTTATTTTCTGTCCCTAACACCTCTTGTGTCTTTCTTACAAGGATATTTGTGATTACATCAGTCCTGCCCAGTTAAGCCTGGATAATTTTCCTCATCTCAAGATCTTTAACACAATCATCTCTGCAAAGTACTTTTTGCCGTATAAGGTAACATTCACAGCTTCCAGGAATTAAGACATGGACATATTTGGGGGAGTCATTATTCAGCCTACCATAGACATCCAGAAAGAGATGTTCTATAGGCAGTGGAAAATGTAAATCTAGGCCGAGTGTGGTGGCTCACGCCTGTAATCCCAGCACTTTGGGAGGCCAAAGTGGGTGGATTGCTTGAGGTCAGGAGTTCGAGACCAGCCTGGCCAACATGGTGAAACCCCATCTCTACTAAAAATTTTTAAAAACTTAAAAATTAGCCAGGCATGATTGCAGACACCTGTAATCCCTGCTACTCGGGAGGCTGAGGCAGGAGAACTGCTTGAACCCGGGAGGTGGAGGTTGCAGTGAGCCAAGATTGCACCACTGCACTCCAGCCTGAGTGACAGAGCAAGACTCTGTCAAAAAAAAAAAAAACAAGAAAGAAAGAAAATGTAAATCTAGAACTTGGTGGAAATGACATTTGTAAGTCAGTGAGTGAATTGAATTCATGAGTTCAATTCACTCATTCATTCAACCATTCAATAATTGTTTATTAAGCAGTTAATATGTGCCAAGAAGATAATTGCACCAAAGCAGTTGATTTGGTATCATGGTCATAGCTCATAGTTGATGGGAGTTGATGTAAAAAGAGGGCATAGAGAGTGAAAAGCAGAAGGCTGAACCCAGCAGTATGGGGAAACTATGAGGAGCAGACAGGAAAAGAGGAACCAATGTGAACTTGTCCAGGTTAAGACTAACACCATTTGTACAGTTTTATTTGTCATTGTGGGTGACTACAGGTCATGGAGCATGTGATTTCAAAATATGCTTTGTCTGGGGCAGGTTGGGGAGGTCTTTCAACTAAATTATTCTTGAGCTACAGCATCTCTGGAGGGTCTGTTCTCCAGCCCATAACCACCAGTAGAGACTGTGGTTCTGGCCGGTTCTTTTTCTTGCTTTTTCTTAGCCAAGTGCAGTCATTAAGTACTTCATATCCAGTCACTACAGCCCAACCTCTTGGCTTCCCCAGTAATGGAGGCAGCAAGAATTTAATCCACGGCAGCATCAGGTGCAGAAAGATGATACTGAATATTTCATTCCTGAGATGATGGGAACTGGAAGCCCCTGGAGATGATCTGACTGAATCTTGCAAGTGAGCCCTTCCGGGAATCCACTGGGTAACCGTGCTATTGGCAGTAATGACTGCCACTTGGGCCTCAGCTTCCCAATGGGAGGGGAAGCTGCATTAATGTGCAACAGTGCTAAAAGGCCAGCTCAAACTCTGCTTCTAGGAAATTAGGGTTTGTTTTAAAAATCTTGCTTTCAGAGGCTTCCTGTCACCTCTTTGGATCCAAAAGATATTTGTTGCTAATTCACCCCCACAACCCCAACTTTATTATTATTATTATTATTATTTTTCAGAAAGAGCCACATGAAAGGAGAACAAACAGGTCTAGCAAAGAGAAGTCATTTAAGGTACATTTCTTCTCTTCAGGAAATTACCTGCTTTGGCTTACATCTTTAACTCCTCTCAGTCTTTAATAGCTAACACAAGAAGACGGTAAGTGTTAAAATGGACAGGAGAAAAACAGATGCATTATTAGGGTGGGAAATCGCATAGATTGTGTTGGTAAGTAAATACCATTTGTTAAACGCTGAAGTACTAAAATGAAAAAAGAGACTATTTTTCCTTAAAAAAATTAAGTGTTTTGAAAAACTGGATTAGATTTTTTTATTACTCTTCACAAAATTGAAAACAGATGGTATGCGCTACAGACTTAAGAAAACACAGCAAAAGTGGAAAAAGGTCAGCTTCAGTGTAACTTGGAGGTGAGAGGACCTGAAACCTGACCCCTTGGCCATGAAGACCCCTATTCAGATCTGATTTGTGACGCTGGCTCACAGTTGCATACCCTGAAGGGGTTGGGGTGTGACCTGGAAGTCGGCGACTAGACAGCAGAGAGCTGGGCCCCTACAGGTATTTCGATGTGCCCACTTCACCTCTCCACACTAATCCTGTGCATCCTTCCAAAGAAAGTTCCTACAGTAAGCTCTCCTATCCAGCCCACAGAGTCATCTGCCTGCTCTGAACTCCCTCCTTGCTAACTGGACCACCAATGTGTCACATATCCTGCCTTCTCAGAGTGGGAGCTCCTTGACGGACAGTTGAGTGGCAGCCATTCAGAGCATACATAGTCCCCTTTCCTGACTCCCAAATTATTTCTTGCTTCATAGATGAGCCTGAGGTTGGTTTATTTGCCTATAGAGAGTGTTTGTACATCTTTGTATCCCATGGAGTAGTAAATGAACTAGAGGAGGTATGAAAGATGACTTTAGGAAGTAGTACAGATATTTTCTAAAGAGAAAACAGTAAAAAATAGCAAACATTACTATTTATTATATAGAAAAGATTTTCTATTTACTAGCAAAGTTGTTATTTTAATGTATTCTAAATATATATATATATATATACACAAAAACTCTCAAAATATCCCTATTAAGTCTGGGTGCAGTGGTTCATGCCTGTAATCCCAGCACTTTGGGAGGCCAAGGCAGGAGGATCACTTGAGGCCAGGAGTTCAAGACCAGCATGGCCAACATGGTGAAACCCCATTTCTACTAAAAATAAAAATAAAAAAAATTAGCTGGGCATGGTGGTACATGCCTATAATCCCAGCTACTCGGGAGGCTGAGGTAGAAGAATTGCTTGAACCCAGGAGGTGGAGGTTGCAGTGAGCCAAGATCACGCCACTGCACTCCAGCCTGGGTGACAGAGCAAGACTCCATCTCAAAAAAAAAAAAAAAAAAAAGACTATTGAATATCAACATACTTTAGTTTTCAAAAGTTAATTAATATAGAAAAATATTAAAAGTTTACATGGAATTTAGATATGGTAAAAAAAAAATCATAAAGACCATGTGCAAGGACTGAAGTGTTAGAAAATGCTGCCCTGAATAATGAAGACTTCCTTTATTATCCAGTAAATATTGTCATTTGAGTATATCTCAAACTCTATTTTTGGCTTATTATCATCATTGTGGTTTTGCTTTGTTTTTATCGCTAGAAAACCCCAAGAAGAGTATTTTTTGACAGAAGAAGAAAATGGAAGCTTTCATGGCAATGGCATTTTATTGCCTTGATAGTCAAGGCAACCAGCTCTGGAGTAAGAACAGACTTCTGTCTGATACTGCTCTTTTCTAGTAGAATGACTTATAAATGTAAATAATTACCTACTCAATACCTCAGTATTCCTAACCGCAACATGGAACTGTTATGAGGAAGAGATGAAATGACACATGCAAAGTGCAGCTTCGTGCCTGGCACAGAGAAAGAGTCCAATAAATAGCAGCTATTGCAATTAATAATAGTAGTAGCATCAACAGTAACAATAAAAACTGACATTTATAAAGAAATTCACGTCTATTAATGGGCTTTAGCTAAGCATTAGAATTTATCCAACCTGCCTACTGGGTGCCAAGTACTGTACAAGACCCAGGTATTCAACTATAGAATGAGAAATGCATGACTGCAAGGTAGGCAGGAAAATAAACTCTGAAATTAAGTCACCCATTTTCAAATCTAAGCTTTGCTATTTCTTCTAATGCTGTGGCCTTGAGCAAGTGACTTGCCTTTCCATGCCTCAGTTTTCTCATCTCTAAAATAGGGATAATAATGGCAACCACCTTGTAGGGTTGTTGTGAGAATCCAAAGAGTTCACAGAGATGAAGTGTATCAATGTCATCAGAAAGGTGACTGTACCTAGTATCCTCAATTTATTTTAGCAATTATCGCTGTAGTTCCCGTCCTTACCAGGCTGCCATATAGTCTTCCACATTTTTCAAATGGGCAGCTAGTTTCCAAACTTTGTATTTGCTACAAATTATACCCAGCCACTAATTCAAAGCCAAAGGTGTAATCGTATAAGAAAGTTGGAGGTTGATCTACTGAGAACATTTTATCACTGAGCCCAATCAATTACTTCCAAAGATTCAGATCAAGCCAGTTTTATAATTAGAGTGAAAGGTCATCTACATCATGTATTCTTCCAGTCACTAGGAAAATTTCCACCGGTTCCTATAGCACCTAGGGACTACAGCACACAGACACACACACATACACACACACATCTCCTGCCATTGCATTAAATTTCTTTAACAAAACCTGTGCTATTTATGTAAATATCAAGCAAAGCAACTACCTGCTTCACCCTTGAAGCTAAGACTAATTTGTAGCATTCCCTGACGTCCAGCTTTCTGGAAAAATAAGACTGTTTATCTGAACACATTTATACTTTCTATGCAGACCCAGGAAAACATACAAACAGCCTGATTTGTTTCCAATCCAACCGTCTTTTTCCCTTATAGAAAATCCAGACAGTTACCGGAGTGGTCAGATTCAACATGCACATAAGGAAGCTGTATGAGTCCAGCCCCAGAAAGCATCAGAATACCCATTCTTTTGACAAGTGAGGCCAGTCCTAGTAAAGACCTCCCAGCCTGAGACTGTGGCTGTTTCCCAGATGGAAATAACTGCTTCAATCCAGGCTGTGCCAATGCAGCCCCAGACATAAAGGTGATGAAGGGCTGATTTTGAAGCCCAAAGTCTTGCCTCAGGACCATTTAGAAAACACTGCTGGCTAGGGAGCCATAGGACACACAAGTCAATGAAATATTACCCCTAATTGAGTGGTCCATTTGAGAATGCAACCAAGAGTGTGTCCAAGGAGTCAGCACTTCCCTTTACAACTCCCCAATCCCCTCCTGGGTTAGTAACCATTTAAAGAGAGAGGAGAAAAGACCACTTTCATCACTTAAGTGTAAATGAATCAAAGTATGATATGGATAAGGGAGCAATCGGCTTCCCCTGAAGACTGATCTGTTAAAGCAAGTGAAGGGTGATTCATTCCAGATGTGATGTTCCTGAAACTCACTGCTGGATCATCGATTCCAGACTCCCCAAACGCCCTTGGATACAGAGAGGTATTCAGGAGTTCATGTGGGCTGAAGGATGCAGGAGAATTGGTGGCCTTTAAGACCAGGAAGTTTTTGGATACATCTGATCTGGTCTCCAAGGGCAAGCCAACCTGATCTCTAAGTCACTCTTCAATGTTCCATTAAGAAGTCTCCCAGAAAAACTAATCCCAAAGCCATTTCTGAAAAGCCAAATATCTCCCAATACCAAGGAGGCATATTCAAGTCAGCAGTAGCAACCTGGTCTATTTTCTTTGACCCAAAGTGTGCTGCTATTGTTTTCATTTTAGTTAGCTGTCAGTATTGAAATTTCCTAGGGATTTTATATCTCTTGAAGATCATTTGACCCTCTATTTTCACGTGGAAATCAGCTGGGTAGAGCGACAACCACCTCCTCAGTCCCCAAGGTCTCCATTGGCCTCCTTGACACGTTGATGTAAACTGTTGGCCCCATGTAGGCACTGTCTCTGCAACTGCTGTCATGAGGTTACTCTGGTGCCTGTGTAGACAGGGACCAATTGACTAAGAATCTATGTTATAGGCTGAATGTAAACAAAGTGAAAAAAGAATGCCTCCATTGGCTTGATATGAAACCCCACCCAACAGATACCTCATGCTGGGTAGTGACAAATGGCTTATTTAGATCCTGTCTCTTGGAAGGTATGACTCATAAGTGAGGCAACTTGAGCTAGCTGTCAGGTTTCCATGGAGCATAGAAAATATCCCAGTTTTGAAAGTACTAGAACCCAGGATGTCCTGTTCACTGAGGGTCAGTAACCTTTGAAATAAACTCTATTGCTGAAGATAATCTAAATTTGTCTCTTTCTAAAAATATTAAAGACCAAAAAAGCACCGTCTGCATATCTCAAAGCTCTACTCCCTCTACGCATTTACCATCTTGCATTAAAATGGCTTCAAGAGACTACACAGTGGTCATGAGCAGGGCCTCTAGGAGCCAAATGTTTGGGTTTGTGCCCCAGTTCCAGTCCTTGCTACATAATCTTATAAAAGTCTCTTTACCTCCCTGAGCCACTGTCTCCTTTTGTGCAAATGAGATTAAAAATAGCACCCATATCATAGGGTAGTTGTGATAATTAAAGTAGCACATATAAACAGTACAGTGCTTACTTATGTAGCACATTTTCCATAAACATTAGGTTAAAAAAATCAAATCTACAATGTGAATCTTTTTGCCTATAACTTGTTTAAACCTTTCACTCTAGCATTCCTGTTTCTCCCATGTGCTACCCAAATATTACTTGTGTATCCCCACATTTTGTACTTTTGTCCCCAGAACTGCCTTCTCACTGTAATGCTCTCCCTTTCCTCTGTATTTAACTGATTCTAATCCATATACGATGGCTAATTCAAGTCTCACTTTTCCCATGAAGTTTCCCCTGACTACCCTAAGTACCCGCCTCTTCTGTAATCCAACCTGTGAACCGGTGAGTGTTTCAAAACTTCCCAGACCTCCCCAACAAAAATGATATTGTAACACTAGCACAATACCCTGAATGTGGCAAAGAGAAAAATGAGGTCCAGCTTCTCCTGCCATCGCCATCATACCTGGATCTGCATGAAATGACATGGGTGCTTCACATTATCCAAAGCTTTAAAAGCATTTCACCTCCGAATTTCCTAAATTATTTACACCAGTGGCTAATGTCTGCTTTCCAGTCATGTAGCTACCGGCCCTAACATGATAAAATTGAAGGGTATTAAAACAAGGATTATTTCTTTATCTGATGGAGGGTAAAAACTTTAAAAGTAGAGGCAATAGTATGTATTGATTGAGATGAGAAATTTGGGGCTGTGAAAAAAAGAAGTGATCAAGCGTGATTCCTAGATTTGGGGATTAAACAACTGAGGGAATGGTGGTGATCTATTCTGAGGCAGGACACACTGCCTCAGAATATGGGATATGGGAATTTTCTTGGAGGTGAAGCGGAAATCAAGAGTTCTGGCCATGTGAAATTAGAGGTGCCTAATAGATATCCAAATGGACCTATGAAGAGAGCAATTGTATGAGTCTGGAACTCAAGAGAAATATTAAGTTTAGAAATATAAATTTGTCAATCATTAGTACAGAGATGACATTTAAAGCCATGGGACTAGATCCACCTACCTAGGGAGTGAGAATGGAAGGAAAAAAGAAGAGGGCTAAAGGAAGATCCCCAGAGCCAGCTCATGGGACTGGGAAGGGATAGGGAGTGAGATAGGAGGGACACTAGGAGACTGCTCTGTGAAGAAAGTATTTCAAGAAGAAAGAGTAGTCAACTACGACTAACGCTGCTAACAGGTAGAGTAGGATGGGGTCTGATTACCAGTCCTTAATTACAACAAGATGGCGGCCGCTGTGCCCTTGACAAGAAAGTCTCAATGGAGAGAGGTGGAGATAAAAATATGATTAGAGAGAAAGAAGAGCATGGTGGGTACAATACAGGAAACTCTTCTGAGGTGTTTGGTATGAAGGGGACCAGCTATGTGGGTGGTGAATTATCCATGAGGAACAGGAGTAGAAGCAGGAAGACCTGTTGGTGGCTATTAAAATTGTCCACGTGATAGAACAAGTTAATCTCTCAGATAAAAGAGGTCTATCCAATTCCACTGAAACCTAAAAAATTAATACTCATGTTGCCAATATTCTGGCATAATAAAAGAATTGGGTGTTTGTGTTTTGCTTTTCTTTAAAGACAGGATTAAGAGTATTAGAAATAAAGAAGACCACAGATTACCTAATCAGCTTCAATTGCAACTGAGCTGCCATCTTCCAGATAGAGAAACTAAGACTATGGAGAGTAAATGATGTAACCAAAGGCAGAAAACATCTGTGTAGAAACAACATTAGAAACCAGAATGCTCAATTTTGTACTATCACCTTATACCACCTGTGTTCCTTATGTGTAATGCTATACCACGTCAAAACCTCATTCAACCAGAGTCAAGAGGCAGAAATTTTTGTTTCATTGAAGCAGGCATTTTAAAGTAAAGGTTAAAAACACAGGTCTTAGGCTCCACTTCTGACTTGGCCAATTATTATCTATGTTACTTTAGTCAAGTCACTTTCCATCTCTAAACCTCAGTTTCTTCATTCATAAAATGAGAATACTAATAGTATCCACTCATACGGTTTTTTTCAGGATTACCTAAGTTGATGTATATAAAATCATGATGCCAGACATACAGTTAGGACTTAATAAATGATAGCTGTTTGTATGATTATTTGTGTTTTATCTCTTTTAGTTCATGTATGAACCCAGAGGCTAAACTCAAATTTCTCTGGAAGATCTTAGCAATTGAGCATTATTGGAAAAAGAAATTCCAAGCGAAATATAACAACCAACGCTCTCAAAGTAGGTATCAGGGATCACATCTTAGGAAGATCGCAACACAGAGTAATAACGAAACATCATTTGGAGGCTTACATCACAGACAGTAGCAAGGAAATTCAAATTCACACAGTTGTGGAGTTATATATTTTTAATGCTGGTCTATTACTAGATAAAGAAAATGTGGCACATGTACACCATGGAATACTATGCAGCCATAAAAATGAATGAGTTCATGTCCTTTGCAGAGACATGGATGAAGCTGGAAACCATCATCCTCAGCAAAAACACACAGGAACAGAAAACCAAACACCTCATGTTCTCACTCATAAGTGGGAATTGAACAATAAGAACACACAGATACAGGGAGAGGAACATCACACACCAGGGCCTGTTACAGGGAGAGGGGCAAGGGGAGGGAGAGCATTAGGACAAGTACCTAATGCATGCAGGGCTTAAAACCTAGATGGTGGGTTGATAGGTGCGGCAAACCACCATAACACATATATACCTATGTAACAAACCTGCACGTTTAACACATGTATCCCAGAACTTAAAGTAAAATAAAAAATAAAATTTAAAAATGCTGGTCTATTACATTTGGTTATTCTCTGTGATTCACAAGCAGTTGTGAGCATTACATATTCCAACTGTACAAGGTAAACCAGGCAATTATTGTTATTATGCCCATTTTAGAGATGAACAAAATGAACCTAATAGAGATGAAGAAACATACTCGAGGCTGCGAAATCTAATAGGTGCCAGAGCCAGGACTGAAGCTCAGGACTTCGGAGTTTTCCATTTAGGTGTCTGATTACTTGGGGAGCCTACGTACAGCTTCTGTAGCATTTGATGATTTTATGATGTGCTTTGGGATTTATAGATGTTATTTTGTTGGTTCCTCTCCACCTCATAATCCACAATAGCAGTGTCTGTCTTTTGTCTACGAAATGTATAAAAGCACCCAGAGGTTGTTAAGTGGTAGGTGCATCCAATAAATACATAAATCATAAAAATACAAAGAGCATATGATGGCTGGTTTCCGTTCTGACAAATCTGTTTCCCTTCTGACAAGAGATGCTGCCCTGTGGTTCTTCATGTGGGGAAATAAATGTCATAAGTTATCAGCCATTTAGTATTATGCCTTGTATGCACCTAGAGTCCTATGGGGATTTAAATTTCAAATTGAGGCACATCATTTTTTTTTTTTTTTTTATACTTTAGGGTTTTAGGGTACATGTGCACAATGTGCAGGTTTGTTACATATGTATCCATGTGCCATGTTGATTTCCTGCACCCATTAACTCGTCATTTAGCATTAGGTGTATCTCCTAATGCTGTCCCTCCCCCTCCCCCCACCCCACAACAGTCCCCGGAGTGTGATGTTCCCCTTCCTGTGTCCATGAGTTCTCATTGTTCAATTCCCACCTATGAGAGAGAACATGCGATGTTTGGTTTTTTGTCCTTGCGATAGTTTACTGAGAATGATGTTTTCCAGTTTCATCCATGTCCCTACAAAGGACACGAACTCATCATTTTTTATGGCTGCACAGTATTCCATGGTGTATATGGAGGCACATCATTTTTGACAGCTGGCCTAGTCCTGTGCAGGGGCAGAGTCAGTGAATCATTTCAGAGGTTGAGAGTCCTCAAAACTGTCTCTCCTGTCCCCAAAATATTTTCCCCCACTGTGTTGCCACAATCTCTGAAATTTCCACCTTTATGTAGTTCTTTGGGTTAAGTTATTAAAGGTTCTTTCTTCATTTATTCCAGAAATATCTATTAAGCTATGGTGTATTAGGCACTATTCTAGGTGTTAACTATGCAACTATAGGCAAAATAGACATAGACCCTTCCCTCATAAAGCTTACAATCTCACACAATAATAATGGGAGATTTTAACACCCCACTGTCAGCATTAGACAGATCAACGAGACAGAAAGTTAACAAGGATATCCAGGAATTCAACTCAGCTCTACATAAAGTGGACCTAATAGACATCTACAGAACTCTCCACCCCAAGTCAACAGAATATACATTTTTTTCAGCACCACACCACACCTATTCCAAAATTGACCACATAGTTGGAAGTAAAGCTCTCCTCAGCAAATGTAAAAGAACAGAAATTATAACAAACTGTCTCTCAGACCACAGTGCAATCAAACTAGAACTCAGGATTAAGAAACTCACTCAAAACCGCTCTACTACATGGAAACTGAACAACCTGCTCCTGAATGACTATTGGGTACATAATGAAATGAAGGCAGAAATAAAGATGTTCTTTGAAACCAACGAGAACAAAGACACAACATACCAGAATCTCTGGGACACATTCAAAGCAGTGTGTAGAGGGAAATTTATAGCACTAAATGCCCACAAGAGAAAGCAGGAAAGATCCAAAATTGACTCCCTAACATCACAATTAAAAGAACTAGAAAAGCAAGAGCAAACACATTCAAAAGCTAGCAGAAGGCTAGAAATAACTAAAATCAGAGCAGAACTGAAGGAAATAGAGACACAAAAAACCCTTCAAAAAATTAATGAATCCAGGAGCTGGTTTTTTGAAAAGATCAACAAAATTGATGGACCGCTAGCAAGACTAATAAAGAAGAAAAGAGAGAAGAATCAAATAGATGCAATAAAAAACGAAAAAGGGGATATCACCACCGATCCCACAGAAATACAATCTACCATCAGAGAATACTACAAACACCTCTATGCAAATAAACTAGAAAATCTAGAAGAAATGGATAAATTCCTCGACAAATACACCCTCCCAAGACTAAACCAGGAAGAAGTTGAATCTCTGAATAGACCAATAACAGGTTCTGAAATTGTGGCAATAATCAATAGCTTACCAACCAAAAAGAGTCCAGGACCTGATGGATTCACAGCCGAATTCTACCAGAGGTACAAGGAGGAACTGGTACCATTCCTTCTGAAACTATTCCAATCGATAGAAAAAGAGGGAATCCTCCCTAACACATTTTATGAAGCCAGCATCGTCCTGATACCAAAACCTGGTAGAGACATAACCAAAAAGAGAATTTCAGACCAATATCCTTGATGAACATTGATGCAAAAATCCTCAATAAAATACTGGCAAACCGAATCCAGCAGCACATCAAAAAGCTTATCCACCATGATCAAGTGGGCTTCATCCCTGGGATGCAAGGCTGGTTCAACATACGCAAATCAATAAATGTAATCCAACATATAAACAGAACCAAAGACAAAAACCACATGATTATCTCAATAGATGCAGAAAAGGCCTTTGACAAAATTCAACAACGCTTCATACTAAAAACTCTCAATAAATTAGGTATTGATGGGACGTATCTCAAAATAATAAGAGCTATCTACGACAAACCCACAGCCAATATCATACTGAATGGGCAAAAACTGGAAGCATTCCCTCTGAAAACTGGCACAAGACAGGGATGCCCTCTCTCACCGCTCCTGTTCAACATAGTGCTGGAAGTTCTGGCCAGAGCAATCAGGCAGGAGAAGGAAATAAAAGGTATTCAATTAGGAAAAGAGGAAGTCAAATTGTCCCTGTTTGCAGATGACATGATTGTATATCTAGAAAACCCCATTGTCTCAGCCCAAAATCTCCTTAAGCTGATTAGCAACTTCAGCGAAGTCTCAGGATACAAAATTAATGTACAAAAATCACAAGCATTCTTGTACACCAATAACAGACAAACAGAGAGCCAAATCATGAGTGAACTCCCATTCACAATTGCTTCAAAGAGAATAAAATACCTAGGAATCCAACTTACAAGGGATGTGAAGGACCTCTTCAAGGAGAACTACAAACCACTGCTCAATGAAATAAAAGAGGATACAAACAAATGGAAGAACATTCCATGCTCATGGGTTGGAAGAATCAATATCATGAAAATGGCCATACTGCCCAAGGTAATTTATAGATTCAATGCCATCCCCATCAAGCTACCAATGACTTTCTTCACAGAATTGGAAAAAACTACTTTAAAGTTCATATGGAACCAAAAAAGAGCCCGCATCGCCAAGTCAATCCTAAGCCAAAAGAACAAAGCTGGAGGCATCACACTACCTGACTTTAAACTATACTACAAGGCTACAGTAACCAAAACAGCATGGTACTGGTACCACAACAGAGACATAGATCAATGGAACAGAACAGAGCCCTCAGAAATGATGCCGCATAGCTACAACTATCTGATCTTTGACAAACCTGACAAAAACAAGAAATGGGGAAAGGATTCCCTATTTAATAAATGGTGCTGGGAAAACTGGCTAGCCATATGTAGAAAGCTGCAACTGGATCCCTTCCTTACACCTTATACAAAAATTAATTCAAGATGGATTAAAGACTTATATGTTAGACCTAAAACCATTAAAATCCTACAAGAAAACCTAGGCAATACCATTCAGGACATAGGCGTGGGCAAGGACTTCATGTCTAAAACACCAAAAGCAATGGCAACAAAAGCCAAAATCGACAAATGGGATCTCATTAAAATAAAGAGCTTCTGCACAGCAAAAGAAACTATCATCAGAATGAACAGGCAACCTACAGAATGGGAGAAAATTTTTGCAACCTACTCATCTGACAAAGGGCTAATATCCAGAATCTATAATGAACTCAAACAAATTTACAAGAAAAAAACAAACAACCCCATCAAAAAGTGGGCAGAGGACATGAACAGACACTTCTCAAAAGAAGACATTTATGCAGCCAGAAAACACATGAAGAAAATGCTCATCATCACTGGCCATCAGAGAAATGCAAATCAAAACCACAGTGAGATACCATCTCACACCAGTTAGAATGGCCATCATTAAAAAATCAGGAAACAACAGGTGCTGGAGAGGATGTGGAGAAATAGGAACACTTTTACACTGTTGGTGGGACTGTAAACTAGTTCAACCATTGTGGAAGTCAGTGTGGCGATTCCTCAGGGATCTCGAACTAGAAATACCATTTGACCCAGCCATCCCATTACTGGGTATATACCCAAAGGACTATAAATCATGCTTCTATAAAGACACATGCACACGTATGTTTATTGCGGCACTATTCACAATAGCAAAGAGTTGGAACCAACCCAAATGTCCAACAACGATAGACTGGATTAAGAAAATGTGGCTCATATACACCATGGAATACTATGCAGCCATAAAAAATGATGAGTTCGTGTCCTTTGTAGGGACATGGATGAAACTGGAAAACATCATTCTCAGTAAACTATCACAAGGACAAAAAACCAAACACCGCATGTTCTCACTCATAGGTAGGAATTGAACAATGAGAACTCATGGACACAGGAAGGGGAACATCACACTCCAGGGACTGTTGTGGGGTGGGGGGAGGGGGAGGGACAGCATTAGGAGATACACCTAATGCTAAATGATGAGTTAATGGGTGCAGGAAATCAACATGGCACATGGATACATATGTAACAAACCTGCACATTGTGCACATGTACCCTAAAACCCTAAAGTATAATAAAAAAAAAAAAAAAAAAAAAAAAGCTTACAATCTCTTGAGTAGAAGGGTGGATGGCAGGGCTGGGAGATAAGCAAAGAAATAAATATGATATTTATGAAATGTCTTCATTCAACAAATATCAAGTGCCTACTCTTTACAAATTCAACATAGATCCTAAGATAATTTACCCAGGGGGTCATTTCAAATAATTTATCAGATTAGCAGCCAGGGACCTAATAAATTTGAGGAAATTGGAATCATGTCAAATGCTGTCTAGTGTCTGGTCTCTTTCTCCCCTCTCTGCCCTAAAACCATTTGATTTGGCTCTCTCTCTAGGATGAGTCCTCATGATGCATGGACAGGAAGGTCTTCAGCAATGTCAGCACCCAACTCTTTGTACTTCCCCATCATCTCCGCCAAATTATCCTTTTATAACTAGGCTTCCTTCATTTGTTCAATAAACATTACCGAGTGTCTCCTATGTATTAAATACTAGCAATACAAACGTGCATGAAGTAATTTCTGCTCTAAGACCCTTACGGTTTCTAGCAAGAAGAGAGACAAGTAAAAAATAAATACTTCTTAGCCCAGATGCTGAGGCCCTATTACTACTCACAGGCTTCCCCGCTATTCTTTCTAAATAAATTCACCCTCTAGATTCCCAATGATCTAGAGCAGCAGCGTCCAATAGAACTTTCTGCAATGATGAAAATGTTTCATATTTGTGTGCTATCAAATAGTTGCCACATACTTGACACATATGGCTATTAAGCAGTTAAAATGTGGCTAGTGCAAACAAGGAACTGAGTTGTTAGTTACGTTTATTTTAATTAAATTTAAATCTAAGTAACTACATGTAGCCAATGGCTACCACATTGAAGAGTGCAGGTCTAGAATGGGGAATGTTTCCAGGTTGTACGAGTCTTGATAAGAGACTGTAGAATCCAGGGGGCTAGGGTTCAAATGCTCAACCCCCTAGAATGTTTTCTGTGTCCTGAAAGTTTGCATTATGACTGGTTTTACAGAAGAGGAATAAAAGCAGATCAGAGAATAGGTTTTCAAAATTGTTGATAGTAATTTATATAAGTGATCAATAAAGAAAGGCCAGAAAAAAAAGAAACTATATCATATAGCGGTAACGAAGGAAAGGCCTATGGGATCCCAGCAGGACACAGTTCCTCAGACATGTCTGGAAAGAGCTGGAAGACCTATCCGTATGGGAAAGGGATGATAAAATGGGCCTATAAGCACACTTACGTTATCACAATTTTAAAATATTTTTGGTGTCATAGTGTTTTTTAATATGGTGGCCTGAGGACTTCTTCATCTTTCCAATGGTCACTTAGCATTTTCTCTGGCCTATGGGAGGTGATAAGTAAATGTCTGTTGAAGAAAGAGACAGAGGGAGAAAATACATTGGCTGGCATGTTATATTTGTTAAAAAATTGTTGAATGAATGAGAAGGGAATCAAACAAAGTGATTTGTACATAGTAGGTACTCCATAAATATTTAATAGATTGTTTCACTGGTATATTATACAATCAAATTCAGCATAGCAAAATAATTACAACTGTCTTTGGAATTCACTTTAAAAGGATTTTAATTATGTTTTTAAGTGTCAAGACTTAAGGCTAATGTCCAGGTACTTTATCAAGGATCAACATATTTGAAAACAGGGACTGTACAATTGTGTTCTGGGCTAAAACTATTAACTGTCTTCACTAGTGGCTGGTGTCTGTTATATCAAAAGAATATTGAATTATGCTTAACCGTTTCTGTTTATTTTAGAACAGGCTCAGGACTATTTCTCCACAGCACCGAATTTCAAAGAGATCATGATTGGATAGCAACTATCAGTTAAATACCTTCTTTTGCTGTGAAAAAATAATCATAAGGATTATCTACTAGTTCATTGATCAGCCAATGTATTAATTAGGGTAACTTAGTTGCTATAACCAACAAACCCTAACATTTCAGTAGCTTTACAAGATACAAATTTGTTTTTCATGTAACAATCCAAGGTGGTTTTTCCTAGTTGGAGCACATTTTTTTCTCCATGTGGTGATTCAGAACTGAGGCTACTTCCATTTTATAGCCCCACAGCATCTCATAGGGCCTTGAAGGCCTTTATGTTCGAACAGTAGATGGGAAGAGAAAAAGCAGAAACGACATACCGACTTCTTGGGAAACTCAGCTAAAAAGGGTTACACTCACATTCCAATGGAGAACTAGTCACGTGGCTGCACATGGATGCAAGTGATGCTGGGAAATGTAGTCCCTGGCCAGGCAACTGCCGCTCAGTGCTAGCTAGGTGCACAGAATGGAAAGAGGATAACATATTTCTGGTGGACTATTATCCATCCTTGCCACAACCGGCATTTGCCTTCTGCCAGAATTCTGAAGTTGAGCTGGGAAAAGCACAATATACATGGCCCCAAATAAAAGCTACCCCTCCTTCAGTGAAAATAGTAATAGCATTAATCAATGTGTCACTAAACTCAATTCTCCAAATAGGAATTCAGAGGGAAAATTTGTGGCAAACATCTAAGGACAGGGCGCCCTTCATTGCCAAGGAGAGAATGTCTCCTTGCCTGTAGATGAGAGAAAGCTGCCTTGTTTGCACTGTTTCTTCTCATGCATTTGTGAAGGGGCACTCTGTTCCATGAAAGAGCCATATAGGCAAAATGACCCCCAAATGGCCAAGGAGCCGAGAAACCAAAAAAAAGAGACAGACAAATCCAATTTGTCAGCAAAGAGTGTTAGGGCAATTTACAGACAGAAGCGTGGTCTTGGGAAGCTGCAAGACAGGTAGTTCTCCAACCTGTTACCCCCAGACCCAGGGCTTATAGACCATAAGGAAAGGGGGTAATTATATGGACAGTCAAGAATGCTACATGCATCATAGCCTATGATTAGGCTCCAGGACAGGCAAGAATGCTACATGCATCATAGCCTATAATTAGTACAGTAACATCAAGGCTGACATGTTCCTATACTAGGGAAGTAAACAACATAGAAACACAGAGGCATTCACAGGACTGGGGCTAATCAGAAGTCAACATGGCAGATAGCATTCAAAATGGAGTCACTTCTGTCTCCACACCCTCCAACCGTCTCCATCTCACAGAGACTTTGCTGAGCAGCCCAGCTGTGACCCTTTCCCCATCTCTCTCTGCCCACCATGACCAGCTTCAAAGTCTGCCAGACCATCTGACGTGCATTTGGAGGGGAGAATTTAGGAGGTGTTAAATGCAAGTTTCCTTCCACCTCCTTTGTCCTGAAATGTTAAGATTGTACCTGTCAGACAGCATTAGGAGATATATACCTAATGCTAAATGACAAGTTAATGGGTGCAGCAAACCAACATGGCACATGGATACATATGTAACAAACCTGCACATTGTGCACATGTACCCTAAAACCTAAAGTATGATAATAAACTAAAAAAAAAAAAAAAAAAGATTGTACCTGTCAGAAGAAGGAGAATTTGAATATCAGTGATTTATGACTCTTATTTTGGTAGCTTCAGCTTCAAAGTCAGGTTTCCCCAATGGTGAGACAACACAGAATACACTGCTCTGTTTTCAGGATCATGAATTACTGTCATATTGATGACACTGGAAGAGTGTTATATGAATACCTTTCCATGAATAAATACAGTGTAAGCACCATATTTCTTGTTCATTAGAATGGCCTGAACCACTAAAGCAAGAACATTTCTTTTTTTTATTATTATTTATTAATATTATACTTTAAGGTCTAGGGTACATGTCCACAACGTGCAGGTTTATTACATATGTATACATGTGCCATGTTGGTGTGCTGCACCCATTAACTCATCATTTACATTAGGTATATCTCCTAATGCTATCCCTCCCCCCTCCCCCTACCCCACGACAGGCCTCAGTGTGTGATGTTCCCCATCCTGTGTCCAAGTATTCTCATTGTTCAATTCCCACCTATGAGTGAGAACATGTGGTGTTTGGTTTTCTGTCCTTGCAATAGTTTGCTCAGAATGATGGTTTCCAGTAAAGCAAGAAGATTTGTATGCCAAACAATTCTTCCCCTTGGAATTCCATTGTTCTCCTACTGCAAGAAAAACTAGATTACCAATGGGCACAGTCACCCCTGCAATCATGTTTGTACTAAAATGTATGTATTAATACACATCAAATTCATATTATGGAAAGTGACCAATGATTCCATTGCTATTACTCCAAGGATAACAGAATCTACCTCCTAGGGAGGTTGGGAGATAAAAGTGAGATAATATACAGAAAGTGCCCATCACCGTCTGTAACACATATCAAGCACTTATTAAATATTATTATTATGTTGGTTAATTTTAGGTGTCAACTTGACTGGATTAAGGCAAAGCTAGTAAAGCATTATTTCTGGGTGTGTCTGTGAAGGTGCTTCTGGAAGAGATCAGCACTTGAATCAGTGGACTGAGAAAGGAAGATCCGCCCTCACTCAACGTGTGCCAGCACCATCCAATCAGCTGAGGGCCTGGAGAGAACAAAAGGCAGAGGATTTACTCTGTCTCTTGTGCAGCCGGGACAATCTTCTTCTCCTGCCCTTAGACATCGTAACTCCAGGTTCTTCTGCCTTTGGACTCCAAAACTTGCAGCAGCAGCCCCCTAGTTCTCAAGCCTTCTGCCTCAGACTGAGAGTTACACCATCAGCTTCCCTGGTTCTGAGGCCTTTGGATTTGGACTGAGCCACACCACTGGCTCCCCTAGGACTCCAGCCTGTCATAGGACTTCCCAGCCTCCATAATCATATAAGCCAATTTTTGCAATAAATTCCTGCTTATCTCTCTGTCCTATTTATCTATCTATCTATTTATCTGTCTGTCTATCTATGTGTCTATCTGTCTGTCTTTTTGGTTCTGTCTCTCAGAAGAACTAGACTAATACAATTACCTTTCATTATTATAATTTGACTCCAGTGAACATCTATTACCCTTTTGGATACTAACACTCCAGTTTTCTTTTGAGGAACATTTCCACATCAATCTCAGTAGGCCATTACCACTCAGTCTTCAGGGATGAGCCCATGTTTTAGGCCAAATCAAGTAACTACACAGTGACTGGCCAGTTCGAGGATGGCCAGGTGACCCACACTGGCTCAGAAAAGTACTCCCCAGGAATTTGCTGGAACCACCGGTGAAAAAGTTGTGTCAGATTTCTGTTACCCTTCCTAGTTGGTAGGACATAAGCTTAGAGCAGCCAGGGACCAACGATCATGAGGAGAAGGTATACGTGCAGATAAAGTCAATTGGAAGGAAGGAGAGCTAAAAGATGGAGGAAATCAAGCTGCATGATAATATTTAGAAACTAAACTCCATATGCATCCTCCCCCGCAAAAAAAAAAAAAAAATCCTTCTTTTGCTAAAGCTCATTTGAGTGGGATTCTGTCACTTGCAACTGAAAGAGGTAAAATGGGAGCACTTAGGAAAATGTGACAAACATCCGACATCATTTGTCAGTGGAAGAATATGCATAAGAATTAAAACATTAAAATGTAAGTTGTTTTAAAGTTAAAAGATACTTTTGTATGTTATAACCTGCATTAGGTTATTAACACAAACTGCCACAACAGATGAGCCCTAAAAGCTTAGCACACAAAGATTTATTTCTTGTCCACATCACAGTCCACAGGACTTAGGCAGCCCTCCTCTGGTCCCCACAGCAGGGAAGGAGAGGGCTGGAGTATTGCCCATAAGGATTTAAAGTTCCAGTCCCAGAACTAGTGTACATCACTCCTGCCCACATTCTTCTGGACAGACTCAACCACATGGACCCAACTTACTGCAAGGCAGGCTAGGAAATGTAATCTTCCTGCATGCCCACAAAGAGGAAACAGTCTGGTGAATGTGGCATGATCTTTCCACATCTCCTTTTATTTGTTGTGTCCCTACCAGACAGGCAGAAGCCCAGGAATATGGACTCCAGTTGGACTGTTTTGGTCCCAGAAGCCTACTTAGGCTATGGGGTCAGGTGTCAACAACGGCACGTAAAACTAAGGTGGGTGTTCTGGAAGACAACATGCCAGAGTGAAAGTAAAACTGGTTCACCAATCTAAAGAAGTCAGAGAGGGTGAGAGAAATGAAGTGCATGTTTAACCTGATAAGAAGAGACAAAGTGGAGGTTAGAAGGCAGAGCCTGGAGGAGTTCCTCAGCTATGACGATAGAGCCATAGACCCTTTTTTTGTGGAGCAATAGCAGTCTCTGCGTGGATAGAAGGACAGGGATACTCATAATATCCCCTTGACATTGGCAAGGCAGATATTATTAACCCTGTTTGACAGATGAGGTTGCGGGATCCACCCCCAAATAGTGGTCTGATGAAAGCTATGGCCCCTCTGGAGGTTTCACAGAGGTGACTTGCCCAAGGTCACACAGCCAGTCAGAAGTACAAACAGGATTAAACCTAAGGCTTCTGACATCCAATTCATGGTGCAGGAGCCAGACTATTAACCCTATGCAGCCCTCTCCACTCTCTGTCCTCAGCAAGTCTCTGTGCCTGTTGGTAAACAAGCAGACAATGAGTCCAAGATATTCAGATTTTTACAAAGTAGGGAATGCACTTAGAGAGTCTAGGACTTCTCCCAATAAGTGTGTCCCCTCTGTCCCTATTTGGAATGGTGTGTGAGCCTCCACTGTCCCTGAGTCTGGGAGGTTACGCTGGGTGCATTACCCCTATGTCCTCACTGCCTTTGTATATTCTCTCACTGATATACACAAGGCCTAGCACAGAGCCTGGCACATAGGATTTATTAAATGAATGGGTGATCAAATAGCACTTCTCAAGCTGTGCTAGGATGTCCGGCTGTATTAAAATTATTCAGCTGTCCCCCGAGGCTTATTTTTTCTCCATGAGAGCAGGCACTCTAACTGCCATAATCTCTGAGTATCACCTTCACTGCCCATTGCACAGGGTAGACACTCAGCATATATATTTACAGAATATACAAATGAGAGGAAAATAGCTATAGCTGTGCCATTTTTGTCCCAATTCTATAGCTAGATTCTATAGCTAGCATTAAGTTTTCTGAAAATCAGACCTACCTATATCACTTTAATTCTTTAAGCTCTTTAATGACTATTCATTGCTTTTGGTGTCCAGACAAAGCCCCTTAAACTTGCCTATAGAGCCCTGCCAGTACCTCTGACTAGGAAAGGGCTGAACAGGGCAGACCACTATTTGGGGGTCACAGACTCTTAAGATTCTGATGAAGGCTATGGCCTATCTCTTCAGAAAAATGCGGTCACATGTTTATGAGCATACACTTTTCTATTCTGTTTTACAAGGTGGATGGGTCCTCTGTTGTCCAATCCTGGACCTCCCTGGGGCCCATAAATCCAGGATGGAGGCGTCTCAGTGGCCCACCTAAACTGTCATCAGAGTGAGGAGAGAAGTCAGCTCTCCTAAGGGCCTCTCTGAAGCTCCTCAAATACAAGGCACCCACCCCCATCCAAGTGCCAGCTCTCTGTTAGTTAGCAATTCAGAATGACTTTTCAGAGCAATCCCTCAGTCTCCCGTGATACTTGTCTGACAATCCCTTAATCTTGGCAAGAGCTGCATTAAACCAACCTGTCATCGTCATTCGTCGCACGCAGTGGCAGCTCACAGAGAGACACATACATGCTCAATGAAAGCTGGGCTCTTCAACCCATTGCCAGAAATTACAAGTGGGGGGCCTATCACTCTAAACCAGCACCCAGAGGCAGACAGACAGGGCATGCCGAGAAGTACCACGCCAAATCAGGCTGGAGGTGAGTTGCTTCCACCCTGGGGGCTGTCAGGAGTCACTGAAAGGAAAGTTTAAAACAATCACTATTCTCAAAGCCCAGGTCCCTTCCCTGTTGGATTAAAACAAAGGAATGGAGCCATAATATGAAAAAGCATCAGGGGAAATTTGCTGAAAATGGGATTCATTTTGACAAATTCAAAGAGCCCTGTTGTTACCTTGCTTCTGGAGAATCTGTTTTTTCTGTTACTTTTATGACCTGTGAATTTCTATTCCTTTTGAAAAGAAAAAGTGAAACCATACCCAGTTGATACCCCAAAATATTTTGGAAGCTTTAAGGAAAAATAACAACAACAACAAAAAGAAATGATTGGTACAAAGGCATGTGTGGTCAAATCCTTCCTTTGGGTTAACCCTTTTACCAACGCCATACCTTATCTGATAATAATAGTTATTATTAAAGTTGTGAGCTTTCTCTTTTTTATCTTTTATCATGTGCTAAACACTTTCAAATCCTTTCTACAAACATCTGTTTTGAGTCAACTGTGTCAGACGGGTTGCAAAATTGGCCCCTATTCTTCACTCTTGCACCTTGGGCAAGGTGACGTGTCCCTCTGCTTGATTCTGGGTTTGGCCAGGCAATTTCGTTTGGCAAGTGAGATGTTAGCAGATGTGAAACAAGCAGAGGCTTGAAAAAGCATCTGTGCTTTTCCATGTGCATTCTGGTACCCCTGCCCTTACCACGAGACAATGCCAGGTTAGCCCTCTGCAGAGTGAAAGATACATGGAACAGGCCGGGTGCGGTGGCTCACGCCTGTAATCCCAGCACTTTGGGAGGCCGAGACAGGCAGATCACAAGGTCAGGAGATCGAGACCATCCTGGCTAACACAGCGAAACCCCGTCTCTCCTAAAAATAGAAAAAAGTAGCCGGGCGTGGTGGCGGGCGCCTGTAGTCACAGCTACTCGGGAGGCTGAGGCAGGAGAATGGCGTGAACCTGGGAGGCAGAGGTTGCAGTCAGCCGAGATCGTGCCACTGCACTCCAGCCTGGGTGACAGAGCGAGACTCTGTCTCAAAAAAAAAAAAAAAAAGAAAAGAAAAGAAAGATACATGGAACAGATCTAAGTTGTCTCAGGCACCCAGACAATAACCAGCTGACCCTAAGACCCATACACAAGCCCAAACAAGATCAACAGACCTAGCCAATGCCCAAATGACTCCTGACATGTAGGAAATAAACTCACATTTTATTACTAATTATTACATACTACTAAAGTTTCGTGAGTGATTGTTATACAGTATTATAGCAACTAGATAACTGATACACCAACTGTGTGCCAAGCACTGTTTTAAAATATAGTATATATAGCAGTAAACAAAATGGACAAGACCCTTACTCTTAAATTCCTGGTTACAATACCTAACTCAAAATTTGTAGCACCTCTATAGAGTATGCTATATTCCCAATTACACACAAGGAAAGTGAGGCATAGAATGGTTGCATTACTCGCCCAAGGCATTACAGCCAGCAAATGGAGCTGGGATTCCCCCTCAGGGGGTATGATACAGTGGATAAGTCACTTAACTCCAGTCAGCCATGGTTTCTGCAACTGAAAGATAGGAATAATAATAATGAGTACCACATGAATTATTGTGAGGAGTAAATGAGATCATACATGTCAAACGCTTGCCACAGGGCTCTGCACGTGGAGACCTCAAGCTGTGGACGGTACTATTTCTGTTATTTTTATCATGGCTGTTGTGATGCTACCTGAACCCAGAGCCTGACTACTTCACCAATTCTTTGTTATTTTGTTGTTTCGGTCTAGTTTCCCATTCCTTCCACCTGATCAATGTGTAGATGGAACTGGTTGACAAGTATGGAAAATGGCACTGCTTTTTTTCATAGGGAAAACAAGAAACTTAGAAAATGTTCAGATAAACTTCAATAATCTTGATTCCACTGAATCCAGTGAGGGCATGGGACAGGTCTGATAGCTTCACTACAGAGAGGTTATTACACTCCTGGGCTAGAAGCAGACATTCTAAAGGAAGAACCAACCACATAATTTTAAGGGCCCCATGTAAAATGCAACTACTGGGCCCCTTGTTCAAATATTGTTAAGAATTTTAAAACGTTTAACATCAGAACACAGAAAAGAGCATAGAGCCCTTGTGATTTAGTGCCTTCCTCATGGAATTGTTTTGAAGATTAAATGAGAGGAGCATTTCAGTCTTTAAAGCAGTATCTGGGAAACAGTAAATGCTCAACAGCAGTGGTGTGAACTGTCACTGTTATTATCACCTATTTGTTGAAGTAATGAAGGGAAACTCAGCCAACATGAAGCCCTTTAACCTTTTCAAAAGGCTTGGATGGCCATTTTCTCACGTGGTTTTCACAAAGAGCTCTGTGATGAGGCAGGGCAGAGGTGTCTCGGTCCCATAGCTAAAGAAATGATGGCCCAGAGAGTGTCACGGCCTTCCGGAGTCTACACACCAGGAATTGTTGACATCAGCCTGGAACCTGGGATGCCCCAGCCCTGTTGTCTTTCCCCCAAGTCCTCCTGGCTCCAGCTACCTCTGGCCCTCATAGAATTGCCATGCAGGCAAATTTACTTATTTGATATAGTCAGGACCCAACTCTCAAGATGAGATTGAGGACTTACTTTGCATAGATCCACATCGGAGGCTCCCTATTCATTCTCCCAAGTCACTTACTGCTCCCTGACTCACATTCTAATATAACTGTCTTCTGAGCAAACTCTAGGCTACCCAAGGAAGGAGAGACTGAGAAAATCATGTAGTATATGATTAGCACACAGGCTCTGGAATAGGACAAGGAAGTCTGAATCTGACTCTGCCACTTAATAGCTTGGGCAAGCACTTAACTCAGATTATCTCAACCTGGACAACATTAATATCTGGGGCTGGGTCATACTTTGGTGTAAGGAGACATCCTGTGAATTGTGAGAGGTTTAGCAGTGACCCTAACCTCTACCCACTAGATGCCAGGAGCACCCCACCCCCGGGTGTGACAACCAGAAATGTCTCCAGACATTGCCAATTGGCCCTTGGGAAGGGAGGCAGTGAGAAGCAATTTGATCCTAGTTGATAACAACTGACTTAACCTCTCTGAGCATCAATGCCCTAAACCTATAATCTGGGGATTATGATAAACATCCCTGCTTCATCAGGCTGTAAGAACTGAAGGAGATGATCGTGTACTGGATTGGCGTAGGAACTGACACAGTTAGATGGGCAATCAGTATTACATGCTGTTATTAATGCAGTGCCTGCCAAGGAATGGCGACCTTTGCAAGAGCTCCACAAGCTCCCCGAATTTGGGGTTGAAAACTTAATTCAGGCTGGGCGCGGTGGCTCACACTGGTAATCCTAGCACTTTGGGAGGCCGAGGCGGGCAGATTACCTGGAGGTCAGGAGTTCGACATCAGTCTGGCCAATATGGTGAAATCTCATCTCTACTAAAAATATAAAAATTAGCCAGACGTGGTAGTGTGTGCCTGTAATCCCAGCTACCTGGGAGGCTGAGGCAGGAGAATCGCTAGAACTCGGGAGGTAGAGGCTGCAGTGAGCTGAGATTATGCCTCTGCACTCCAGCCTGGGCAACACAGTGAGACTCCATCTCAAAAAAAAAGGAAAATTTAATTCAGCAAATACATTTTGAAGATCCATGTCTATAGGTATACTGCCAGGTAATAGGAATTAAAGGGTGAATAAGATTCAGACACCACCCTCAAGAGGTTCCCTACCTGGTGAGAAGCTCACAGCCCAGGCTCAGTTCACACCCTGGCTCTTCCACTTGCATGTGTGACTTAGGGCAAGTTTGCCTCACTTTGATGAGCCCGTCACCTCATCTCTAAAGTGAAGATAATAATGAGAGACGTAGCTCTTAAACATCAGCTACTCTGTCTCCCCACAACATTTAATCTCTCGATTGCTGTTCCCCTTCTGCTCAGCACACTGCCTGGAGCAAAGAGAATAAGTCCATTGCCCACCTCCATGGGAGAGGCTACTTCCTTCCCGGTGAACATGTACCATCTTCTGGGAGATGATTCGGGATCTGAGGCCCATCATCAGAAGGACTTGGGCTTTTGGCCTTGGCAGTCACGTCACTTCTCTCAATCAGTTTATTCACCTATACGATGGGGATAATGACAGTGCCTACCTTCATAAGGTTCTCATGAAGGTAAAATGAGATCATTCATGTAAAACACGGCAGAGAGCCCGGCACAGAGGAAGCACACAATGCCCCGTCGCCATGGCGATGGAGAGGAAGATGCTGACCAAAAAGGGGAAGCAGGGGGCGCGGCTCTCCATGGCCTGATCCAATCGCCTTGGGGAGCTGATGCAGGAGCCCAGAACTCCATCTCCCACACCCTGACCGCGGGGCACAGACTGCAGGACCCTTAACACGAAAACCTCCTGTCTACGCCAGCCCCTCCCAGGCCAATGGCAGGAGCCCTGTCCCAGGCTCTCACCAAACGATTCAAGTGTATGAAAATATGTATGTATATATGTATGCCGACACGAAAGAGGAAAAGTGTAACTTCTAGTCAGAGCCTAAATTTCTTGCCTCCAAAGCCCATCTGGAGAGCAGGGGTTCTAACAGAAAACAGCCGTACAATTAGCTGGCGTTCTGTAGCTGTCTTCAGCAGACTGCTTACGCCGATGTCTCGATAGGTGGTCTCCCAGTTCATCAGTTCATAAATAAGTAATTTGAAATGTGTTCCTGAGGGAAATTTTCCTCCTGCTCTCCCCAACAGACTGTACTCATCAGTTTTCCCATTCTCCAGGTAGCTGCCGTCCTCATTTATAATGGCCAGAGGAACTACGCTGTTCTAATTCCTGCTTCATTACATTGTCTAATGCGAGTTTTCACCAGCCTCACAACTCCACATTTCTTTATGTTGATAAGAAAAAACTTTGCATATATTATTTATTAGCACTTTGGAGGTGGCTTTGCTACAGGTTTAAGTGGAATATTTTTACATACAAAGCAAGATAGGCAAGTTGAATTCTGGAAAGGGATTTGGAAATGTTGATCAGCTCCCCGGTGACACATGTGCGTGTGGACTGGGTGGGACACACGTGTGGCACACACTCCACTCACACACAACCAAACCTTCACCACCTATTTTACTGCTTCTACCTCAGCTCCTACCTTTGCCATCCATGTAGCCTGACATATATTTTGTTCACATTTTGATGCATCGTTCCAACGTTATATTTTTCCATTTGAGAAAATGTACAACCAGATCAAAAGCACCTGGTGACTTAGGAACACCAGGGTCCCCCACTGGCGAAGCTAATGGAGTCACTAATTTGCCTGGCCAATAAAACCAATGATTTCTATACTAAAAGCCTTTGAGTGAAGCCTCCGGGGCTTGCTTCAGGGTAATGGAGGGGGGCTAGTTTCCTCTTAGCCAATAACCTAATTATTTTTTTAAAGCACTAACTGTACCTTTCATTATAATAATGCATATAATTGATTTTACTGATTATGTCTTTCATGGCATCTATTAGTCACTGAGAACTATATTTACTTCTTTCTGTTGTTTTTATGATTGTTTAGCTTTGGGATCTCATAGTAGGTAATTAATAAAATATGTTAATCTGAGAGTAATTTACCTAATGAGATCTCCAGGAATGCTTTTCTCTCCTGATAAAGGAATCCCTCAGAAGGCTTTTGTGGGAGGAAAGCTTTCCTGTGAAATCCTGGCACAATCTGAAACCTAAATTCAGGTTTATTTGTTAGTTTCCTTAGCCTCTGAACAACCATAGAATTTTTCATCAAAAGAATTTAAAACCGAAGGTCCAGTTTCAAATGAAACTGCCCTTTTCTCTGGTCTGTCTGGTGGCAGCAATCAACAACCTCACCCCCACGGACAGTCATCCAATTAGGCAATGAACGAAGTTGACCCACGAGCTATTGGAGATCCCTTTCAGGAAGGGGCTGCAGTTTTGAAGGAGAATGAGATTATTGTGATGCAACACAAGCAAAATCAAAAGGGTAAGATGAAGGAAAGAGAGAAGAGGAGGGGGCTAAACAAGGATGAATTTTATACCACAGGAGACTTATTGCGCAGTACCCACTATCCCGTGAGTCAGGATGAAAAAGGTAGACATGGTTTCTCTGGTATAATAACAGTTCACCTCTATCTGTAAGGGGTGCTGGTGCATTGAGTGCAAATCCTAGCTCATTTTCTGAGATGCTGCTCAGAAAGGCCTGAGGATGTTTGCAACAAGAGTGGTGCTTCAAGCTGAGGATCCAGAAGCAGACAGACCTGGCTCCCGTGCAGGTCTACACCTTGGTCATGTCCTTTCTTAACTCCAAGCCGTAGTGCCTTTCATTTTTAGTATGGGCGGCAGACATTAGTACCTACACACCTGTAACAAAGGAACACAGAGCACACACCGAGGTTTCTCAACTTTAGCACTAGTGACATTTTCGGGCAGATAATTATTTGTTGGGGGTAGAGTGGTTGCACTGTGCACTGTAATCTGTTTTGCAGTATCCCTGCCTCCAGCCACTGGGTGCCCGTAGCAGTCTTCCCC
The DNA here is from genome assembly GCF_006542625.1 of Nomascus leucogenys. NCBI lineage: Eukaryota > Metazoa > Chordata > Mammalia > Primates > Hylobatidae > Nomascus > Nomascus leucogenys. The sequence continues at coordinate 20,582,625 of NC_044382.1, forward strand.
GAACCAGAACAGCCAAAATTGTCTCCAGATATTACCAAATATCCTTTGGGGGCTAGAGGAATGTGGCAGACACCGTTGCTACTCCTAAGAACACTGGCCCACACTAAAGACTCAACAAACACGATCTTAGTATTACAGTAATCTTTTCTGAGAATGAACTGGCAACATAGATGAGAAGCCACTCGGGAAAAAGAATGCAGGGTGTTCTATGGTGAAGTCCTCCAACTCTTGTTATCATCACAGGGAATAAGTCCAGATTTCAGTTTGAGGAAGATCTCCCACTGACATGCAGGAGCTCCTCTGTAGCCAGGGCCAAAGTCTTACCGGCAGGCAGGGAGCATTTGCCTGAAGCTAAAATGACACCAGGTTATGGATTATATCCAAGATACGCAGCACTCATCTCACATCCAGCCCCAAGCTCAGGTCCCTGGAGGGACAAGCCAAGCCGAAACCAAAGGAGCCACCAATATGAAATACTTTGTGTTTATGTATCGAAACATATATTATGTCATATTTTTAATATATGTATACCATACACACAAGTTTCAGATAAATAAACAAGTAAAAACTACAGTAAACTCCCTGCCAACCAAGGAAACGTTGAAAGTTACTGAGACCCGAACTCTAAAAAGCGAAGTATGAAAATCAGTAAAGCCTAAAGCAAACCCGCCCATTCTTTGACTCCTTTGACATAATCACGTTCTCTAGAAATTCAGGTCCCAGATGCTTTTCTAACCCAGACCATTTCAAGTTGAGACTGAGATTCATCTGGAGTGATTGTACCTTTTACTTGTTAAGAAAAAGTGGCCTTCATGCCATGTGAAAGGCTCTTGTAATGTACATTGTCTCATTTAGCAAACTAAAGCCTGGCAATTTTAGCAATCATTTGATTGCCTCACTCTTTACAAAAAAGAGAACAGAAATCTGCATTTATATACATACATATTTGCACCAAAAAAAGTACTTAAAACCATTGAAAATCACATGAACACAAAAATAACCAAATATCATTGCCCAAACATGTGTTCACACAACTCGCTCTTGCACTTACTCAAAAATAAGTACATAATGACATTCAGGGTCATAAAATGGATTTCCCAATAAGCGGAAAAAGCATGTGCCCGAGCCACCACTAAAACAGGGGCACCCAAAATAAAAAATTTTTATTGAACTTATTATTTGAAAACCATCAGAGTAGTCATCATGAGAAAAACAATTATTCTAGTTGCTTATACTTGTGTAACAATTTAGCATTGTTTTTATTTTCAATTGCAGTTAACCCTTAAACAATGCAGGGATTAGAGGAGCCAACCTCCTTATATGCAGTCAAAAATCTGCATATAACTTTTGACTTAACCACCAAAAACTGAACTACTAATAGCCTACTGGACAGAAGGCTTATCAATAATATAGTCAATTAACACATATTTTAGATGTTAAAATGTTTTTCAGGAAAGCATTAGGAAGAAAGAATACGTTTACTCTTCATTAAGTAGAAGTGGATCATCAGAAAGGTCTTCATCCTTGTCTTCACATTGACTAGGCTGAGGAGAAGGAGGAGGAGTGGGAGGGTTGGTCTTGCTATCTCAGGAATGACAGAGGTGGAAGAAAATCCACAAAGCAGTGGACATGTGCAGTTCAAACCCGTGTTGTTCAAGGATCAACTTTACCTACACTGGGGGTTGGGGAAAGTCACCATAATTTTTTTAGATATTCAGGTTTTGAAAGTCTTAATTGAGCCCCTAGACACACCCCAATTTTCATATACAAACTATGAAATCTGGAAACCCAAGTCTGCTGGTACTGATACCCCTCAGCATGATACTTGGGATGGTGGAAAGGGCTCTGTTCCCAAAGCTGGGGGACCTGAATTCTAAACCTAGCCAACCACTTACTATCTATTAATATCTTGTTCAATCTCAGTTTCCCAACTGTTAAAAAACAAAAACAAAAAACTAGTTGGTGAAATTGATATGATTTCCAACATTATTCACTTCAGCTTTGATTGCCTATGAATCCCACTTCTTGCCCAAGGTCACCCACAGCTGGTGGCCAACAGAGGCAGAATTAGAGGTAATCCCATCACCTAGTTCAAGGCCTTTTCCACAAAGTTATACCCACACAAAAAAGCCCAAGCCCCTTCCTTCTCTCTCCTCCTCCACCTCCTCATTGCTATGCAACTCCTTTCTCATCTCCTGTGCAGCCCATCCACAACCCCTCCCCAGCCCCGACAGCTCACGCTGCAGGTAGTGCAGGAAAAGATAGCAATGGGGAAAGACAGTCAGGCACATTGAAGGGGTTACTTTGCCTGGGGAACCCTTTATCTGAAGTTGTCCTCAAAAGCGAGAATGAGTCGATTTGCATTTTCCCACTGAAGCATGCCGAGTAGCTGAGGAGTGTTTCTCGTTACCAAGTACCGTCTTCTCTGGTTTGCCCTGAGGCCTTCTCTGGGGCTGGAGCAGCTCTGAAAACACCTGTATGCTGCCCATTTAAATACATGCTTCAGACAAATCTTTTAGGGGTTTCAAAAGGGAAAAACTAATGCTTTTCCGCCCCAGCATACATTATCCTTCCTGTGAATGCTGAAGGCAGAAATTAACTCTCTCTGAACTGGTTTATTTAGTCTGTCTTTCCGTGTAAAGCCTGCATTCCATGTTAACGGACTGGCGGTTAACAGCTTTCTCCTTCCTGCCTGCCTGCTTTCCTTTCTTCAATCATGCATTCATTCAGTAAGTATTTACTGACATCCATTCCATGCAAAAGCACTGTGTTGTCCCCATATATTCTCCAGAGACAACTTTGACAAGGATCCTGCTCTCAAACCGCTCCCAACCTGGCTCAGGTGATAATGGGCCCAGATGTGCCCAAATGTACCCAAATGTTACCTGGGGACCTCACTGCATCTCAGGAATTGGCTCAGACAATTTCAAGGCTTGTTGGAATCCACAGTTCTCCCCATGACGTCTGCAAACTCCTGGCCTTTTTGTTCTGCTGCTACACCTGTGCCTGTTGCCTTGATCGGGCGCCAGCACCTCATAACTTTGGTAACTCTGTGGAAGAACTGAGGACAGTAGAGGGCAATTGCATCTCATGCCACACAGCCGTCGGCTGTCTTGATGGCTCTCCACCTCACTCTGCTGGCTCCCAAAGCGCGGGCTCTCCAAAAGGTGACCCACCTCACTACGCACTCTTTTCTGTAAAGCATAAGCCCTGTCCGCTCTGCTGCTTCTCACCCTACTTCTCTCACAGTGTGCAATTGCAATAGACCAGCCTCCTTCCCTGGTATCTGAGAAATTTAGAAAATAAAGTTCTCTCCATCCTTTTACTCAAGTAACTATAATACAAGTGGAAAAATTACAGAAGTCATAAAAGTATGCCTGCCCCCAGGCAGGCAATTAATAAATATAGTAAATAAGCATATCTGTTGAAAAGAGGATTCGAAAAGGACTATTGTGGTTCAGGGGAGGGAAAGGTAGCTTTCATAAAGAATTCAAAGAAAGAAGCTTTTCTCCAAAAAGCAGAGCAGCACATGTGCAGGCACCACCTCCCACTATCTAGACCTTCCTCATCCTTCTCTACATCTGTTTTGTTTCCTCTTTTCTCCTTTTGAACATCTGCCCACCTCCTTGTGAAAAAAAAAAAAACGGAAATGAAGGGATTTTGAAGGTCTGAACTCAGGATTCAGGAATTATACAATCTTAAAGGGTCTGGGCAAGTAGAAATTTTTGAGCTCAAGTAGAAATTTTTTTAGCTCATCCACCTAATGCTTTTGTTTCATAAAGGAGTAAACAGAAATTTCCAAGGTTGTGCAGGATGTGAGTAGGGTTTTTTCCTCTTAATTTGAATAAGTGATAAACATTTTAAAGTCAAGAAACTTTACATCAGAATCCAGAAAAAAATCAAAGATCTGCCAACACTGAGCTTGTGTCCCTGCCCAGCAGCAGTGGGCTGGAATGGGGTAGCTCTGGCTCCTGTATGCACAGTCCCCTTCTATCCCAGCTGCCTCACACCCAGATGGGTTCAATCATCTCCATCATAGTCATGGCCCCTACAGGCCTTTAAATTGTAATTCCTGTGTGTTAATCCATTTTTGCGTCACTGTAAAGGAATACCTGAGGCTGGGTAATTTATAAAGAAATGAGGCTTAATTGGCTCAAAGTTCTGCATGCTGTGCAGGAAACATGGCACCAACATCTGCTTCTGGTGAGGCCTCAGGAAGCTTCCAATCATGGCGGAAGGCAAAGTCGCAGGGCCAATGTGTCACATGGCTAGAACAGGAACAAGGGGCTGAGAAAGGTGCCACATTTTTAAACAATCAGCTCTTGCATGAACTCAGCAAGAACCCACTCATCGCCAAGGGGATGATGCTAAGCCTTTCATTAGTGATCTACCCCCCATGGTCCAATACCTCCCACTAAGCTCTGCCTCCAACTACTGGGGATTACATTTCAACATGACATTTGGAGGGTCAGATATCCAAACCAAATCATCCTGCTCTACAGCCGGTTTCCTACTCCTGACCAAAACAAAAAAACAATCCAACAAAAGCCACATTAAACCATGTAGCACAACTAACCTCAGGCAGCTCTCTATGTGATTGGATTCTAGAAGTCCCCAAAACCAGAAATTCCCATTCTCTCCCCATCAAAAGCTAATAATAATAATAATAAATAGGAGGCAAACAAACCAAAGCAAAAAGCTTTCCCCACTGCCTGGTACTGCCTGAAATATCACTGGATCTTGGAGAAGTACTGTGTTCCTCTAACATCTCGGATTTGAAAGAAAAGTGGTACAGAAAGAAATGGCCCCTGGCACACACCATCATCTACTTTAACATTTTGACTGAGGATCATTTTTTGTGGTAGGAACCTTCAGATATCCTCTGCAGACACACACACACACACACACACACTCCAAACACAACAAAACACAACACACATCCCCCTCTCTCATTCTCTCTCTCTAAGCCACATACTCAACTTTATTGGAATCTGATTAAATAAACAAAAACAAACATTTCTCCTTAAAGAAGAAAAGGAAATAATTTTCACAAAATAAAAACACAGAGCAAATATACCTATCTGAAGGTGAAAAGATCACTGTTTTCTCCAGAAAGTCAGAGAGAGCATGAACCAAGAACACGAGATGCTGCAGTTTGCTGATGTGAGTGTGCGGACATTGAGAAGCAGGTGGTGTATGAACACAGGCAGAGAAAAGGAAACGAAAACTGTCATCTTAGCAAGGATCACTGCATTGTGCTATCAAGGTCACAGTTGGTAAAGACCAAAATACTATCTCCAAAATTTTAGCAAGGATTCTTCCTTTCTCTTGTTCCCATAGTGAGTTCCAGGAAATGGAGAGAAAGTGTAATAAAGCATATTTCTTTTTAAATGGCGTATAGCTGGCCTCTACTTGGATCCTGTTTTCTGGCATCATTTTAATTAGGAAAGGTGAGAAAGTTTCCAACGTCCTCCAACCCCCTTCCCTGTATCCTAAATGAGGGTTTCACAGAGAACTGGCAACCAACACGATTTTGACAGAGTGAACTTCTTTCTCTCATAAGCATTCCTCCAATCCCCAGATAATACCCCTCATTCCTCCCACATTAACTAACACACACAACTTTTCTCCTCCCACCCTCCCCAGCCCACACTTCTCTCCAAAACGTATAACATAATTGTGAAGGCTAATTATCAAATAATGCTTAAGCCTTTGGGAACAAGATAGGGGGTTCTACAAATGTTTTAAAAAGTCCCCAGGCTGCAATAGAAACGTGATTAACTGAAACAAAAATGCCTGCTGAAAACTTTCAAACCCAAAGTCAGTTTTTAAGATTTTTTTAAACATATAGGTATATTATATACATGCCTGTGTCACAATTTATCTATATGTGTATATGTCAAATGTGTCTTTTTTTTAATCTGTCACAGAAATTCTCTGCCATTCTAGAGCAAGACCCTTAGAGAGAAAAATAATTTGAAGTCGGTTCATCCTTTTTTCTGACACATGGAGGTCCATCATGGATTTCTCCCATGACAGGGGACCCCTCAGCTGGCTCTGGTAGGAGACAGGCGGAAGCTGCCTCTAGTAAGAGGAAGGAGAGAGGAAATCTAGGCGATACAATTCTCCTCCTGGCCTGAACATGAGCAGATAGGGTCTGACAGATGTAGTCTTTATCATGGAATAAAACAGGCTCACAGCAGTGTGCCTCACACATGAATGTCACATTTTATGAATTCCCATATTGTCTCACTACACGCTGCAGTGAGCAGGGCTGGGCAGACCACGAGGTTGAGGAACGACTCGGCCTCTCCTCTCCCACGCCCCCTCTATTCCAGGCAGGGGCGTTGGTTTTTTTGCCTGCATCCTCAGAGAGGAAGAAACAGCGGCTAGGGATGCACCTGTGTGTACAGGCCAAGTCCTCAGCTGTGATGCACACAGAAGTTAAATATAGCACTGTGGCTGGTCAGATTTCAACTGTCCTGGGACCCTGAGCAGTTACATAGCAGAAGGGGCTGGAGGGAGGGAGAGGAGGAGGGATTCAGAGAAAGCGTGCACAATAACAATGCATGACCTATCATGCAAAGAGCCGCAGGGCAGAAATAAGGGCTCCTCACTCCTTCAGTAGAAACCAAGCCCAAGGTGCTGATTATGTGCCGAGCAAGCCCTCTAATAGGAAAGAGCTCATCCACAAATCCTGGGTCAGGAAAGCCAGGAAGGTCCATTCTGAGACTCTGTCCATAGATGAGTGTTCTGAGGATTAGCTCTTGACTCCACACTGTGGAGGAAATGGTATTCAAAATCTCTAGGGACTCACTTTCTAATTAAGGAGCAAGTCTTACTGGTTGCCTTTACCTCCCACCCCACTGAGACCCCTTGCTCCACTCATGGGACTCAGGCACGAATGGGGAATTCTGAGCAAGAGGCAATCAGAATGTGAAAAACATCCAATGGGGCTCTCCCTCACCCCCAAGTTATTGAGCTAGGCCTGAGTCAGCCAGAGTTAAGGCCAATGACAGCTCTTAATTTGCTCTCTTTCCTATGACGTGATGCCATGCCATCCAAATTAAACACAGTTACCTCCAAGGTGTACTCAGTGTCGTCATAGCCGTGAAAAAAAAAAACCACAATACATCTTCCCAGACCAATTTTTCTTTCAGTGCCTAAAAGTGGGGCAGGGAGACTATTCTTATTAGAAAGCAAGCACAAATGTAAATCAGAAAATTCAAACAGATTTTTAAGACAAAACATTAGTCTTCAAAGAAATTATAGGTTTCCAGGGACTATTTTGAGCTCAGCCCTATTACCTCCCTGAAAATGAATTTACTCCCTTCCATCATAAGCGGTCCTTTGATTTAAAAAAAAAAAAAAAAAAAAAGAGCTTATGCATGTGGTAGGCCTAAATAGTGATCTCTAAAGATATCCAGGTCCTAATCCCCAGAACCTGTGAATCTTGCTTTATGGCAAAAAGGATTTTGCAGGTGTGACTAAAGATTTTGAGATGGTGTATGTTTATCACAGCACTATTCACAATAGCAAAGACATGGAATAAACCCAGCTGCCCATCAATGGTGGATTGGATAAAGAAAACGTGGTACATGTACACCATGGAATACTATGCAGCCATAAAAAAGAATGAAATTATGTCTTTTGCAGCAACACGGATGCTGCTAGAGGCCATTATCCTGAGAGAATTAACGCAGAAACAGAAAATCAAATACAGCCTGTTCTCACTAATGCGTGACAGCTAAACACTGGATACATATGGACACAAAGATGGGAACAGTAGACAGTGGGGGCTCCAGAAGTGGGGAGGGAGGGAGCTGGGGAAAGGTTTGAAAAACTACCTATCCGGTACTATGTTCACTGCTTGAGTGACAGGATCATTAGAAGCCCAAACCTCAGCATCACACAATATACCCATGTAATGAACCTGCACATGTATCCTTGAATCTAAAACTAAAAATATATTTTAAAAAATTAAGACATTGAGATGAAAGATTATCCTGGGTTATCTAGGTAGACCTTACATGTAATCATAAGTATCCTTCTAAGGGAAATACAGGTGGAGTTTTGACTACAGAAAGGAGGTAGAGACTGGAGTGATACAATTTGAAGACAGAGGAAGGGGCCATAAGCAAAGACACACAGATGGCCACTAGAAACTGAAAAGGGCAAGAAAACAAGTTCTATTCCCAGAATCTCAGAGGGAACCCTGCCAACACTTTGATTCTAGCTAGCCCAGGAAAACCCATTTTGGACTTCTGACCTGTACTGTAAGAGAAGAAATCTGTATTGTTTTAAGCCACTAAATTTGTGGTAATTCATTATAGCAGCATCAGAAAACTAATATACTTCAGAAATAAGACTGCAGGTCACTGAGTTCAGCAACTTACGCTATTATTACGAATGGTTTTACCTTGAACCACAAAGAACATAGGATATCTGGAGATAATTATTTTATCTCCTTTCCATTAAAAAGTATTCCATTAAGCCACAAGGCATGTTTTCCTCTGACTGCCTTCAGGCACTTGCTCATATCATTTCCCCTGACTAGAAAGCCATCCTCATCCTCACTACTTTAGGCATTATGGTAAAACCAATAAATAAAATCTCCCTCAATTGAGATGCTTGATGAGAGTTAGATTTTCTGTCTCTAATAAGTTTTAGTAATTAGAAAGAGCAAAGAAAAGATTTCTAATCCCATAAAAGTAGGAAGCTTTTACCTCCAGTGCCAGTCTTAGATTTTTAGACTGTATGATCTCAGGGGCACCAAGCTGTCTTTTCTAGTGGCCTGCTGTTGTACCATAAATGCATACTGTTCATTGGGGATTTTAGTTCCTCTTCTCTAGTGGCCCCCAATAAAATGAAAATAATAGTTAAAAACCACTCTCAATCATTACCCCAAATTATAAATCAACTTTAAAATAGGCATACATTTTGCTCAGATCTCTGATGAATTATCAAAAAAGTGAAACAACTGGAACTTACATTAAAGAGTTAACTGGAAAATAGGCAAAGAGGATCCAGTATACCACTAGTTGGAGACCCTGAAGAAGAAAACAAGAGAAGAGATGATCCTCAGGGAAACAGACAGTATTAAAAACTGTAGTTCAAAAAAGTTTTTCTGATACCAAAAAAAAGTGATTTGAACTGTATATTAAAAGAACATACCATGTACCTGGTAATATTGACCCAGAATGACCAAAACCAAGACATAGTCTAGAAAAATTATTGTATTTAAACGAAAAAGTTATTTGGACATCTAGGCAAACAGGGCATATACTCAATAAGGAAAATTAATTATCCTCAAATTTTTTTGACAGCAATTCATTATGCCAGGAGACATTACAGTAGTATATTTAAGATATTCAAAGAGAGAAAATGTGAACTAAGGATTTTATATCCAGAAAATCACAAATAGCTACTAACCTGAAAAGACTCGGAGAACATTGTTCCCATGAGCTCCTCCTAAGGAATCTACTAAAGAACAAGTCTCAGATAGGTGTTGCTGGTGAATATTACTATATATGTAATTAGAAGTTAAAGAGACTGTACTGTGTACTGCCTGTATGATTCAAAATGAAATTATAGTACACTTATGAAAATGGGGAAATGATTAGCATATGGAAAAAAAGTTTTATCTGCTTTCAGTAATAAAAATGCCTGTTACAGTACTAGTACTAATATTCTGAGAATATTTTATAAGTAGAAAAATATGCAAATGCTAATTATGGGATATTCTATCATCCCCTATTGTCTTTAAGAACTGTGCCTTCATGCCTGGCACAGTGGCTCATGCCTGTAATCCCAGCACTTTGGGAGGCCGAGACGGGTGGATCACGAAGTCAGATTGAGACCATCCTGGCTAACATGGTGAAACCCCGTCTCTACTAAAAATACAAAAAATTAGCTGGGCATGGTGGCGGGTGCCTGTAGTCCCAGCTACTCAGGAGGCTGAGGCAGGAGAATGGTGTGAACCCGGGAGGCGGAGCTTGCAGTGAGCCGAGATCGCGCCACTGCACTCCAGCCTGGGTGACAGAGCAAGACTCCATCTCAAAAAAAAAAAAAAAAAAGAACTGTGCCTTCAAAGATTTTGAGGTGAGAGAAAGGAGCTACTGAAATAATATAGAAGATGTTAAGTAAATACCATGCAGATCCAAATCTTAATTGGAAGTATCAGTACCACCTCATGAAGTATTTGTGTAACTCCAGCTCTTTTGATTAAAGAGACTTAGAAACAAAGGCCAATCCAATAGCAATGAGTTTCTCTACATCAGAGTTGGTCTTCATATGACATTTCCCATTGAGCTAAACCAGGATTTCTTGGACAAATGGCTGATTTCAAGTCTGAGGCAGAGTGTGTCCATAATGAGTTTATGGAGTGTGTCCAATATGAAACTGTCAAAAACTACATGGGTCATGTCAAACATGACTCTGTCTCAAAAGAGTCAGAAAGTACCTTGAAGAGGGTTCCATTGGCCAAAGACTTGAGCTTTGCAATAGATTGCAACCCATCAAATATATATAAATCCAAGAGTTCATAATAGCATATATATATTTTAATTGGTCATCTTCCGAAGAAACAATGATCCAGTTTGTTAATTTAAAACTAGGTAAATAAAAGGAAATAAATATTTATTCTACCTATTCTATATGAACTGTAGTACTGGGTAACAAAATAGGAGATAAAAGGAAGAGTCTTTTTATAAAAGTATCTCAATAATAAAACAAAAGATAGAATTAAAATTTTACTATTTTTCAACTCCTAATGAATTGATGAATGTAGACATTGAGCATCTACCTCAACTAATACCAGAAAAGAGCAAAAAACAGACATTATATACTTTCCGATGAAGACACAATATCCAACACCACTAATAACCTCATTAAGGGATCCAACCGGTGTCATATCAGACCTCTCGATCCGGGTCTCAATTTGCAAGAAATACAAAAGTGGGTTGAACCGCACCATGAATGAGCAGTCAAATATCCAGACTGCAGGACACTTGACAAGTCAAATAGCCCAGGTTTGTCAACAGATAAATTAGAAGAAAGAGGTGGAGTGGAAAACCATAGATTAAAAGAGACCTGAAAATCACATTAAGTTAAAAAATATATATATTATATATACATATGGGCAAGACTAAACTATACAGTTTAGGGATGCATACTTGAATAATAATATCATAAATAAATGCAAGAAAGTAGGCCAACTGCTGACTGCCACAGCCAGGATGAGCCTCATGGGTCCCCTCCTTGGCTCCAGTGAGATCAGCCAGAAGACTTTCTACTACTTCTTCTCCCCTAGCCTCCCAGGAAGTGACATGCCCAGAGTCCCAAGTCCACTGACCTGGGGACTGGTGTGGCTGCCATAGCTGAGGATAGTGGGCATGTGGTAGCCAGCCCTGCCAAGAAGGATCAGGCTGGGCAACGTGAACCTGGGACACTGCCCTCCTCACCACTGAGCAGAGCAGTTAATCTGTGTCCAGAGAAACATGGCCACAGCCCTGCTCAGACTCACACCTACAACATGGCCATGGGCTTTGGTGAGATTTGGAAGAAGCATCTCAGTGGAGAATTTGGGAAACCATATTTTATAAAGCTCATGTGATTTGTTGCGATAGAAAGCAAGGATTACACTGTTTATCCTCTCCCACACCAAATATTCACCTGGACCCAGATGTGTGACATAAGAGATGTGAAGGATGTCATTCCAAGACAGGATCCATATCATGGACCCCATCAAGCTCATGGGGTCTGCTTTAGTGTTCAAAGACCTGTTCTACCTCTGCCCAGTTTGGAAAACATTTATAAAGAGCTGTCTACGGACATAGATGGCTTTCTTCATCCCAGCCATGGAAATTTATCTGGGTGGGTCAAACAAGATGTTTTACTCAATGCTGTCCTCACTGTTCCAGCCCATCAAGCCAATTCTCATAAGGAGAGAGGTTGGGAGCAATCTCTGCTAATGCAACTGTGTCCTGGCTAAACCAGAACTCCAATGGCCTTGCCTTCTTGCTCTGGGGTTCTTATGCTCAGAAGAGGATAGTGCCATGGAGAGGAAGCGGCACCATGTACTGCCAACGGCTCATGCCTCCCTATTGTCAGCGTATAGAGGTTTCTTTGGATGTAGACACTTTTCTAAGACCAATGAGCTGCTGCAGAAGTCAGGCAAGAAGCCTACTGACCGGAAGGAGCTGTGATCCTCAACTGAGAGGTAGTCTGTCTCCATTAATGGTTATTGAGAAACTGCTGTTAAAGTATTTGTCAGGTATGAAGTCGAATTGATAATTTCCCTGTTAATTTTAAGTATTCTGCATGAGGGTGAAAAGCTTCTGTAAAGCAGCCATGAAACAGGCTGCCCAGGAGTGGTAGCTTTGCCCAGGCAGACAGAGCAAAGGCTATCACTTGACCAAATGACTTTCTCTGCAACACAGCTTTGGCCCAAAATACACACATTTCTCAGAAGACAGATGAGGTCAAATACTCACTTGGCTCTCTTTACCTCCCTTACCTGTATGGCTAAAGTGGGCAGATGTGCACCTTTAGGTACAGCCATAGTTCAGTGCCTGCTGCTCCCTGGTTTTGCCTGGTTAGACTTTCAGTTACAAGGTATTGGGGCATGTTTGCTTAGAAAGGCCCCCTTTTCTGGACAGACGCAGTGGCTCACGCCTGTAATCCCAACACTTTGGGAGGCCAAGGTGGGCAGATCACGAAGTCAAGAGATCGCAACCGTCCTGGCCAACATGGTGAAACCCCATCTCTACTAAAAATACAAAAATTAGCTGGGCGTGGTGGCGCACGCCTGTAGTCCCAGCTACTCGGGAGGCTGAGGCAGGAGAATCGCTTGAACCCAGGAGGCAGAGGTTGCAGTGAGCCAAGATCTTGCCAATGCACTCCAGCCTGGCAACAGAGCGAGACTCCTTCTCAAAAAAAAAGAAAAAGAAAAAAGAAAAGCCGCCTTCAGCCAGCCTAGCAGGCATTCCAGTCTCTGCCAGGTACACTGCCCCCCTTGATCTTTCAAGGAGTGAAGGAAGCATGAGGATGTTATACAAGTTTCTAGAAATCCAGCCCCGAAATTAGGGCTTAATTTCCTGATTGTAGTAGAGGTGAAGGTTTCTAAGGGATATTTGGTGTGAGCCTGAACAGACAGACAGGGGCTGAGGGAAGTGAGTTGGCTCTTTGGGTGTTTTGTGGAATATGCAGTGAAATTTGAACAAGGAAGAGGAAAAACAGGAATTTTTTTAATGGGAGGGGATGATTTTCTCCTAGGGTTATCCTGAGTTTGGATTTCTAAGGCAGCATAAGCTGCCAAATACTGATTTTAATGAATTGAAATCATTTTGGGATATTTTTTCTGCCACATTGGAAAGTTTTAGTTTTTAAAAAATACTTATGCAGATATATATATTTTTTTCCCAATCCTTGTTTTAAGAGACAATCTTTATTGGGTCTGCCCCTCCATCCTCAATCTTGTTAGCAATGCCATTTTTGCTCTTAGCTGGGTTAGAGTTACCCAGTTGCATGGCGTTTGGTAATAAAAGACTGTTAACATTTAAAAAAAAAAAGTGATTGCTATAGAAATCAAGATAATGGTTACTTTCAGAGGAAGGGAGAGATTGTGTTGGGCTCGGACATGTAAAGGGGTTACACAGGTAGACAGCAATTCTATTTCTTGATGCAGGTGGTCATTAACAATGGTTTTCACTGTATAATAATTCAATAAGCTAAATATTTGTTTTGTTTGGTTTTATATATCTGGGTTTAATTTTACTGTAGAAATATTTTCTTGGAAAAAAGTTAACTGCGATGGTTACTCACTTGTTCTTCATCTTAATTATTTGGTCTTGATGAAGAAGCAGCTCTCTCCAAAGCAAGGGCTAAGTCTCCTTTGACTTCTGAAAGAACTAGGACATAATAATCAGTGCTGGCTGGGTGCGCTGGCTCATGCCTGTAATCCCAGCACTTTGGGAGGCCAAGACGGGCGGATCACAAGATCAAGAGATCAATACCATCCTGGCCAACATGGTGAAACCCCATCTCTACTAAAAATACAAACATTAGTCAGGTGTGGTGGTGAGTGCCTATAGTCCCAGCTACTTGAGAGTCTGAGGCAGAAGAATCATTTGAACCTGGGAGGCAGAGGTTGCAGTGAGCCGAGATCATGCCACTGCACTCTAGCCTGGCAAAAGAGTGAGACTTCGTCTCAAAAAATAATAATAATAATAAACAGTACCAAGTCATGACCAGTGAATTAAGCACACAAGAAAGCTCATGCAACTCGTGTTGAATGAATCTATGAATTAGTTGACAGATAAAGGCAAACCACCCAAAGCCTAAGTCATTCTGCATACTTCTACTAGATGCTTCTCCCTGGAGAGGCTGGCATCAACCAATCATCTCTCCAGTCTTACAAGCTTAGCTACTTTCTCAAACTCCACTTCAGCCAAACAAGTCTACTTTCGGATTTCTATTTCCTAGCCTTTGTGATTTCTCCTATCCCCCATGCCTTCTCTCATAGGCTTTCCTCCTTCTTTCTGTGCACATAAACCCTACTCATCCTTTAAGGCCTGATTATTTCTCAGGGCTTAAAGGAGAATGAATAAATTTCTCCATTTCTTCTCTAAAGTCAGTCTTTATTATCTGCCACATTGTGCATTCTGATTCCTATGAACTTCAACAATGCCTATTACCACTACTGGGCACTTAGTTCCTTGCTTGCCCTGGTATCGTGAGAGAACATTTTATCTTTATTTGTTTGGAGTATGCAAATACACTTTACTTTTTTTAAGCCTGGAGTTGTGACTGATACTTTTTCTGAAATTACTACAGAAAGCCTACAACATTTTGTGCATAGGAGGCTGGCTAGATGGATAGAAGAAGATGGATATACTTGGGAGTATTCAGTGGGTACTGATAGACATAAGGCAGATATGTTTATATTCAATGGGGACAGAATTATGGGTCCCCACTTTGGCCCCGAAAGTCACTGCAAGTGGTCTCTAGCCAACTATGGGCAGCTACAGATGTTGAGCCTCTGCAGACTGAGATGCTGAAATGAAAGAAGAAGACAATGAGTGTGAATGGGAGAATATTACTGATAAACTTCCTTTCACTCATGGCTTTGTCCACATCTGGGCCTATCAGCAGGTCACAGACTTAAATTTTGAAACTTTAAGCAAAAATTTCAAGAGTCCCACTTCATATACAAAAAGTATATAAAGTATATTTTTAAAGTATTAAAAAAATTTTTTTGAAATAGAGTTTTTCTCTGTCACCCAGTCTGGAGTGTAATGGCATGATCTCGGCTCCTTGCAAGCTCCACCTCCTGGGTTCAAGGGATTCTCTAGCCTCAGCCTCGGGAGTAGCTGGGATTACAGATGCCT
Organism: Nomascus leucogenys; assembly: GCF_006542625.1. Taxonomy (NCBI): domain Eukaryota; kingdom Metazoa; phylum Chordata; class Mammalia; order Primates; family Hylobatidae; genus Nomascus; species Nomascus leucogenys. Next base: position 20,598,014 of record NC_044382.1, read on the forward strand.
ACCACCATACCTGGCTAATTTTGTATTTTTAGTAGAAATGGGGTTTTACAATGTTAGCCAGGCTGGTCTTGAACTCCTGACCTCAAGTGATCCGCCAGCCTTGGCCTCCCAAAGTGCTGGGATTACAGGCGTGAGCCACCATGCCTGGCCCCTCTCTATATACTTCAAAAAAAAAAAATCACTTCTGACAAGTTTGGGGCCGGGCAGGACCAGTTGGGTGAGAGTTCTTTTTGGCCTAAAATCTAGGTCCAAATAATTACCATGAAAAATCTGGGCCCTATCTCTGTTATAAAAGTGGTATCTGCCTAAAGCAGAAAGGTTAAGGTCCCTGAAATATATCAATTGTCCTAGGGAGCTGAGCTGAAAGAGACCCCTGTGCTGCTCAGAACAGCAGGCCAGACAAGCAGCACCGTGTTTTGGCTTTCTCCCTCAGTGAACCACAGTCCCACTCTCCTATTAAAGGAATGACTCCAGTGAGGAGTCTGCAAGGACCAAACAGATTGGAAAGGATAAAGGAAAGGGAGTCTGCGGGCTGAGCTGTCAGCAAAATAAATAAGCAGTATTAGAGATGGGACAAATGGGAACCTCTGGAGTCAACAAACTTCTCGTCCCTCAGCTGGCATGTTCCCACCAGGACAGCCGGCAAAGAAGAAAAAGGCTCCCAAGTGGACTGGATGATGCCTGTTTTATGGGAACTGCTCTAGCTGCTTTCACACATGTCGTTCCATTCAGTCCTCTCCTGAAACTTGCAAGGAATGGGTTATTGTCTCTGTTTTACTAATAATGCCAACCAAGATTCAGAGAGGGTAAAGTACCTGGGTGAAGGTCACATACCTAGTCAGTGTCAGAGCCAGGATTCAAATCCATGTTCATTTTCTTTCAAAGCTCTGCTCACTATACCATGAGTGAAAACAGAATCATTGCATGTTTCAGCTGAAAATTCACGTAATCACAATCCCCATTTCACAGGTAAAGAAACTGAGTCCAGAAAGGAGAAGCAACTTGCCCAAGGCCACACGGTGAACTTGTGACAGGTCTTCAGCTTCAACCCAGGCCTTCTGGTTTCCACATAGGAGCTCTCATCACTCACGCCCACCAGGACTCTTCAAGGAAGACACACTCAAATGGGGGCATTAGAGGAGAGTTTAACAAAGGAACTGTTCAGATGCGAGGGCACATTTAAAGGAAGCAATAAAGGATGGTGAAGCATCCGAGGTGCAGCAGCATCAGTGGGTCCACGACTACCCAATGCCTGAAGGTACAAAGTTGGGGCCCTAAACCCAGAGAGCACTCTAGCTGGGGCTGTAGCTATAGCTAAAAGGGAGCTCTGAATTTGGGTAGAGAAAGCCACCGCCAGCCCACAACCTGGCAGGGAGGGAATGAATACACTGACCTCTCCCTCTCCTTGTGCCCATGGTCTTTTACTGGTACCTCCCATCAGCTGAACCCTATGGAAAGCCAGAAGGTGAGGGATTCCCATGATACAGTTTCCAGGGGCCCAGAGCAAGATGGAAAAAAGAGGAGAGAATGCCTGGAGTGGTAAATAAAGACTCTGAGGCACACTGCTAGGCAGGGATGCTTCTCTGAACTTCAGTCCTTGGGAAGAGTCTGGCCTCAGCAGGTCAAAGACAACAAAAACAACAAAAGTCTCACATCCCGGTCAATGTGAGGCCAAGAAGGCTTTGCTTTAGGTAATAAAGCGTTTCTCACAGCATAGAGCTGGATTGCTCACTGCCCACTGCCGAGGTATTATCCTAATCCGGTCAACCTGTCTGTGATAAAAGCAGGCAGAAGCCTGGCTCCAATCACCTCGGCATCAAAGGCATCACTCAGGGACTCTTCTGCTTTGGAACCCAGGTCAGTGCTGGTGTTTGAGGGGAGAGTCACTGGTGTTTCTGGTGTGTGTTTGTGAGTATTTGAGAAGTAAAAATAGGAGGAGAAAGCAAGAGGGTGATTGCATCTGTGCAATAGCATATTTGCTTTTTACCAGTTCTTAGAATAGAAGGCCACTTTTAAAAGAAAGACAATCCCTACACAAAGGCAGTTTAGGCATCCTGGTAAGGCATAGCCCTCCTAGCTGTGCCCCTAGCACAGGTGTCCTCACTTTGGCCACACATACAAACTCTCACACACACACACACACACACACACACACACACACACACACCAGGTGGTCAGCTCTCTCAGGCCCATCCCAGCCTTCCAAGCCTGCTTGAAGTTTCAACCTCAACTTCCACTGAGTCCCGCTCTTCTCACTGATTTGGTCATATTTCCTATTTAGTTTAAATCAACAGTCCGATTTTATCAACAATAATACTTTATGGAGGTTTATTTCTTCAAGCAGACCATGCTCCTCTTTGCTATAAAGTTAATTTTATGTTCTTTGTTCACTTTCCTAATCTGCAAATTACATCCTCCTGTTCCCTGATTACTTACTATTGGAAAAACAGCCCTTTTTTGCTCCCAGTTTGAATATGCTCTGCCTTATCTTGATGGCCCTAATCTCTCTCCCATCCCTGGCCGCTCAAGGAAGCCCTGAGGACTGGCAGGGTGCAGTACACGGCCAGCACCGACACAGCCTGGCCACCGGGCCAGGCCTGCACGCCTCGCTCCCCGTGGGCCTTTTTTCTTTTCTTTTTTTTTTCTTTTTCTTTTTTCTTAAGCTGAGTGTGGGAAGGGGCTCAGTTGCAGCAAGAGGATTAGAAATTCTGGGACCCACTCCACGCTCTCAGAAAGTCCTAGTGGGAAGAAGAACTTCTGACACTCAGAGAAATAAGGACAAACGCCTGGGAGGGTGATGTTGGCTGATAGCGCATGAAAAATGAACCACCCTTTTGTTGGGAAGTGTGGCCCAGAAGGGGAGGGGCTGCAAAAGGCATCGAAGGCACCAGGAATGGGGAGGGGGAAAGATAGACACAGTCCTTACAAGATTGCGGTTTTTTAAGAGGATGGGGGTGAGACGACTTGGCTGTCAGAAATGGCAAAGAGAATTAAGCCTGCCTGTAACTGCAGAGAGAGAAGGGAGGAAGGCAAACGCAGAAGAAGAAGGAAATTGATTTAAAAAAATTAAAAGACAGAGTTGGAAGGAATCTAAACAAGGCAAGTGCTTTAAAGACGAGGGCAGTGGGATCCCAAGACAAGTCTCCGAAGTTCTAACAATAGCAAAGGAGTAATCCTGTTGATGATGATGATAATGGCAACTGATATTTGCTTACTGTTATTTCCCGGACCAATCCGTCTTTTACTGCAGGTTTGCAAATGCCCATGTTTATTTCTAGTTCTGGGCTTCTAGGTCCTCCATAATAGTAAAAGCTCATGTTTATTGCAGGTGTGTGACAGCCACTGTTTAAATGCTTTACATGTCATATTGCATTTAGTCCTCCTCCCCCCACAGGAAAAAAAAAAAATCCAGGAGGTAAGCATTGTTATTATCTCAATTTTACAAGTGGGGAAACCAAGACCTACAGAGGTTGATAACTTGGCCAGCATCACAAGTAGCCAGAAGTCACAGCGGATCAATCTCCCCAGCTGACACTCAAAAACTATTTGTTGGATGAATAGGTGACTCTTAAACTGATGTATTGTTCATACAATCCTGCTCCAGCGCTAGTCCCATCGCTCTGATTTTCTGGGGAACACTGCACTCTGTCCAAAATCCCTCCAGACTTCTCTGTTTCTGGGGCAGAGTCTTCTGAGTCCCTGGGCCAGACCAGGGGTGAGGGAACTCAGTAAATGGCTGAATAGTAAATAGCTTAGGCTTTGCAGACCACATACCAGCTCTGCCATATACCTTTGTTTCTGTTTTTGGCTTATTTCAATCCTTTGAAAGTGTAAAAATCATTCTTAGCTTGAGAGCTCCCTCTTACTCCTGTTCTTGGTCTCAAAACCTTGGAGTCCAATTTCCCTCTCCTACCACCTATCCATCCAATCATAAAGTTCTTTAGATTTGGGGTGTCTCTCAAAATGCCCTTTAAATCTTTTTTAGTACCCCATGTCCCTAGTTCAGGACCCCACTCTCTCATGCATGCTCTGGTCACCAAAATGGTCTCCCCTGCTCCCCAGACACTCCCACATGTCACCACTGGATTTATTTTCCCAAACAATGCTTTGCACAGATAATTCCCACGATAAAATATCCTCAAATCTAAGCCCCTTAGTCTGCATTAAGGACCAATCCCCCAGAACACACACACAGACACCCATACAGTTATATAGTCCTTAACAATCATACACAGAATCCTACTAACATTTAATATGCTAATATCATACTAACAGCAATAAGCACACTAACATTTAGTGAGCGTTAATCTCAGCTAGCCACTCTGATAGACACATGATCATCTCAGTTAAGCCTTACCAGACAGAACCCTATGAGGCAGGTACGATTGCAACCCCATTTTACAGATGAGTTGCTGAGGCCCAGAGAGGTCTAGAGAGAGGAAGTGACATGTGCTAGTTTATGCAGTGAACTGATAAAATGAGGAACTGAATGGTGGCCATCAGACTCCAGAGGCTGTTCCCTAAATTTCCACCCTCCATGGCCTTTAACCATGTCTCCCCCTCTGCCCTTTGAGAACCTCAACCGCAGTCCTTCTGAGAAACATCCTCAAAGGGAACACATCTCAAAACTCTTGTCCTGGAAAAGATGTTGATGCCTGAACTTGGAGCACCATGAATGGAGCAGGCATGCCCCTCTGTCCAAACAGCAGACCCCATCAGATGTCCTCAGCACCAGGCTGCCAGCTAACAAGAGGGCAGCTCTGCACAGCTGCATTGCAAAGCAGCAGACCAGGGTGAGCTACTAACATGTGGACGCCGCCACTCCACAATTTGCTTAAAAGCCACACTGTGTTTCCTGGACAATGGCCGCAGGCCAAAACACACACATTCCAGTTTTTACGACTATAAGGTAAGCATTCTTTTAATGGCTCTTTCCCTGTTCCTTCACTCTCGTTTGTGTTGTTTTGCTGGTTCTCTCTCAATTTTTTTCCTTTCTTAGCTCAGCTCTGCTCTCTGCCTCCCTTGCTTCCAGAACCTCCTGCCTCAAAGCTTCCTTGTCTCTATCTCCTGCCTGGCTTTTCTGCAGCTTCCTTACTGTAGTAGTCTTCTCCTCCTTTCTGGGTCTTGGTCAGCTTTTCCCTAATTACTAGACTTCCCTTCCTCCCGTCTTCCTGTTTGCTTAAGGAAGCCTCCCTCCCCTCCCTTCACTTGTGTCTTCTTCCCACTTCTGCCAGCCTGCCGGCCTCTCTGCTTCCCAACGGACTCTCCCCATTGCCCTTTTCTTCCTTTCTGGACACCTGGTCATCCTTGCCCCACTCTCCCTTCCCCACACCCTTCATCCTTCACCTCTGTTCTTTGTCCCTTGTCTCCTCTCTCTGCTCCTCCCTCCCCTCCCTCCTCTTGGGTCCCCTCCTGGTTTCCATCCCCCCATCACCCCTCCCCTTATCTTTGTTTTCCTTCTTTCTGGCTGCTGATAGAGTGGGAGTAGTTGCAGGCTGTGTCCCTGATTTCACATGCAGACCAGGAGCCAGCATGTCAGTCTAACAATAAAATTGCATGGAAACGGAGGTCTCAGTGCCTACATGCAGTTTGCCCCTAAATGGAGCTGAGCTAGAAGGCTTCAGAGCAAAGCCACCAAGAGTCCCAGGCATCTGGTTCTACAGGCAGGATAGAGAAACTTACTGTTTCTTTTTCCCACTGATCTTGTGTAAGTCAAGGCCAAAGACCAGGGCTGAGACGTGTCATTTCTAGGTTGCAGCCTTGGGGTGGGATCTCCATGACCATTCCTGCCTCCTGACAACAATACACAAAACACACACACGTGCACAAACACACACGCTCATTTTCTTATTCACTTTGCTTCAGAGCAAAGGCCCTGTAACTTTTCAGATGAAGTAGACAAAACTCCCACACTGCAAAATAAAAACTATAAAGAGAACAAGAGCCACTACCACAGAAGGAGATGTTGCTGCTGGGGAAAGGGCTGCCTCCATCCCCTCTACTCCTGCCCATCAATTCTTTTCAACTTTAGTTGTTCCCTGTTTCCTTGACTGAGCCCCCATTCAAGCTGAGCTGGTGCCTTTCCTTAGAGGACAGCGCCATCTAGCAGGTGAAATGCCAGACCCTTAGCTGAGAGGCGAGAAGAAAAACTTTCCCAGCTGCAGGCTCCCTGGTTCCCAGCTTCTCTTTTTAAGTCTCAGCCAGTCAAACCCCAACAGGTCTGAAAGAAGGTGATTTAACCCTTTAGCCTTGTTGAAGATTTAAGTGTCTTCCAATCACCCCTATTTCTCCAGTGTCTGATTTCGTTTCCATTTGTGGCCTTAGTTCCTAGAAAAAGCTGGAACGTTCTAGGTGAGCCAACAGTCTGTGTCTGATGCTTGGGACTTAAGGTGACTTTTTTTTTTTTTCCTGAGACAGAATCTCGCTCTGTCGCCCAGGCTGGAGTGCAGTGGCACCATCTCGGCTCACTGCAAGCTCCGCCTCCCGGGTTCACGCCATTCACCTGCCTCAGCCTCCCAAGTAGCTGGGACTACAGGCACCCGCCACACACACGGCTAAGTTTTTTGTATTTTTGTAGTAGAGATGAGGTTTCACTGTGTTAGCCAGGATGGTCTTGATCTCCTGACCTTGTGATCCGCCCACCTCAGCCTCCCAAAGGGCTGGGATTACAGGCGTAAGCCACCGCGCCCAGGCTTCAGGTGATTTTTTTCTAAAGCAAAACAAAACAGAATTTCCCAAAGAAGTCTAGAGGATGGCTGAGGCCCTATCTGGAGTTATGTGGCAATCTTTGTTTCTCTTTCCTTTTTCTATCATGGTTTCATCTTTCCTTCTGTAAAGACCCTATCTCCAAATATGACCTCATTCTGAGGTAGTGGGGGTTTATGACTTTAACATCAAATTCTGGAAGAACGCAATTCAGCCCATAACAGATGGCAGATGGTTTTCCTTTCCCTTGCAAACTCTGATCAGTTGGTGGTGGCTGCTCAGACCCCTTGCCAAAGAGAGTGAGAAGGATTCTAAGATCAAATCCATATGGGGCAGGAAAGAGTGCTGTGAATGACTATCAATGTCTGCTACAGGCCTGGGAGTGTGGAGGGGCAGTGGGATGGTCCCATGCTTGCCCTTGCTGGAGTAGGGCATGTGCAGAACATATACCCTGCCTCTCAGGAGCAGGGAACATCTATCAGCACTCTCAACATACCAAAAACATCCCAAGGCCACACTTCTGAAAGAAGGCCCAGGGCCATTGTGTAGTCCTCTCAAGCCCTTCGTTTTACAGATGAGGCAAACTGAGGTCCAGGGAGCTTGTGTCTTGCCTATGATCCCTCAGCCCCTTTGTGGCAATACCAAGACTAGACCCTAACTTCATATCTCCTGACCTATTTGCTTTTTCCCAAGATCTCCAGTTGTTCCTGGTAAGATCAAATCAAGACAGAAATTCTTGTATTGCCCATGCAAGATTCCCCAAGTCCCTCATCCTACAGACCCAAGAAGGAAGCATGTGAAGAGAGCTAAGCTAAACGTTGAAGGTCCTGGTTGGAGTCTGTGGTCAACTCCACTGTTCCTTGGATCACTAGGCATTAAAGGGTTCTGAGGCTGCATTTAGGCCTTTCCAGAGAGAACACTGTCATCCATTAGTAATGGTTGCCATTGCTATGGGCACAGGATTGGACAGTAGAAAGATTAATATTATATATTTGTCAGGTTAGGTCATCTCCGAAGTCCCTTCCAGTTCTAAGATTTTGCAATAAGAGCCTTGAGCAGGAATCAGTTTTCTTTCTTGAACTTAAATGAGAAAACTAGGTTAAGGGACATGCTGGATGTTCTGGATGTCTGAACATATATGTGACCTGCTCCAAGGACTTTCAGAAAAGGCCTCTTCTTTGCACCGTTATGACCCAGAAGGCCCGACTCCCCATTGCATATGATTCATAGTTTCAGTCCCACTGAAGTTCTTACTGGTATTTCTCCATGTGCACATTTCACCCTAATGTCAGCTAGTAAGACTCAGGCTCTGGATCGCGGCTGAACCTTGACAACTTCCATTTACTTGATGCAAGTGACAGGCAAAGAGTGGTTACTAAAGAGTTATCCCTTAGCCATTGCAGGTGAGGGGATATGCAAAGGTCAGCTGGCTCACAGGCCCCAGAAAAGGTCAACTACAAGAAAAGAAGTACCATTTCTCAGAGGCTGTCCAACATGCCACAACACTTGTATGTGTCTGACTCATGGGGTGGTTCAGGAAGAGATACTTTGAAAAGTTGAATACATTTGCCTCTTAACTCCATATAGAGGCAAAGTCATGGGTTCAGGTTCTTCTGCTCCAACTCAGCTTGAAATCTCCAATTCCCATCTACTCATCTGTCTTGGCAGGTTTGCCTGGACCAGCTTCTAGGGAACATTTGATGTAGGTGTTTATCACCTGGAGGAAAAAGTTCCATGTGAATGGCTATGGAAGAATGGGAGAACTGGTTAAGAACTCAGCTCTAGAGATGATCATATCTAGGTTCAAATCTCAGTCCCACCGCTTTCTAGATGTGTGACCTCAGACAAGTTACTTAACTCCTCTAAACCTCAGTATTCCCATCAGAAAAGTAGGAAGAATAACAGTACCTTTCTCATATTTGTAAAAGTTAAACAAGATCATAGTTACTAGTGCTATTATTGGTATTATTAATTCAACAGACAATTAGCATGCACCTACTCTGAACAGGTTAGAGTACAAACATATTGTTCTTTACTTCACAGAGTTCATGGTCAGTTCCAATTTAGCTATGTGCCAAGTGCCAAATCAGATACTTGTTCAAAGCACAAGGAAGGAAGGATTAGTTCAACCTGGGGATCAAGAGAAGTTTCTTTACAGAGTCCATAATATTTGAACCTTAAAGAAGGAATAAGATTTTGCCACAAGTCTTCAAGGAATCAACATATGCAAGGAGGAGCAAAGCCTATTGTGTGAACTTTGAGTATAGGCTGTGCCTGGAGATGAGGAAGTCCCTGGATTTACTCTCAGATGGAACTCCTGATCCCAGGAGGGAGCACCTTCAGGAGTCAGAAGATCTGATTTGACCCTGGATTCCTGTGTCACCTCAGTCAAGTCACCTTACCTCTCTGTGCCTCCACTTCTTTAAAGTTAAATGAGATTGACTTCCTTCAGAGATGTTCCATGAAGCTTGAAGTTTTAAGTAAGAGGTGTGAAAAAACTTTGGGGAATTGAAAGAGCTATTCAAACATATAATAATAGCAGCAACAAATGCTACGCAGCACTTACTACATGCCAGGCACTGTATCAAGGGCTTGCAAGCATTGTCTTATCAAAGTAACCATTCTGTTGCCATTTTGCAGATGAGGAAACCTATTTGGAAGAGCAGTAACTTGCTTGAAGTAATGCAACTAGTAGGTGGTAGAGCTCATGTTGATGTGTCAGTGATGGACAAGGGTGGTAGTCATCTTCCCCACCCCTAGACATGCTGGAGCTACTCTTTAATTATCTTGGGGTACAGCTGGACTGATTTCCTCATTGCTCAGGTGAGAAACTGAGGCATCAAACAATGCCTGCTCAGAACTGGATACAGGGTATAGGTACAGTGCCTGCTTGAGTCCAGCTTGCCTACCGCTAAAGAAGCAGAGAGGATTCTGGGTTCCTCTCTGCTCTACTTGGGAGATTAGAGCCATAGCACATCACTCTTTCCTTGCCCAGTGGGTGCCAAGAAGAGCTCAAATGCCAAGTTTCATTAAAGCATACCCCAGAGGGTCACTGTCTGGACCAGGAGCAGCTGGATCACAGAACACAGGCCTCCCCCTCTTACAAAGTTCCTGAGACCATCACTTGGCCAGTTTCAGAACACCCCACTGGAGATCCCAAGCTTACTGGGAAGAGTTCTCTTATTTCCCCTCAAAGAGCATTGGCAGAACAGAGCTAAGGGAAAGAAGGCTCAGAGCCACCAGTGCCTCCAGGCACAAAGAGGAAAGGCCAGCCATGAGAAGCTGAGAGGAAAGCTGGCTGGGGCTCCTGGGTGGACCTAGAAGGGAGAATGAGGGGGTGTGTTTGGAAGCTGGGGATAGCTGAGGCCTCAGAGCTAGATAGAGTTTGCTCAGGGCATCCAAGGAATTTCACCTATTGAGAAACCTGGGACGTAAAAGCTCCCAGTGAAAGGGGTTGGCATCCATGTGCCTGGAGCTGGGGGAAAGGCTTGGCTGCAATTTCTTCTGCTTTTAAAAGAAGGAGGAAATGGAAGGTGCTGGTGCATAAAACAGGGGAATAGCAGGGTGATTTTGGGTGCTGGCTGTCCACGTGGGTCTCTACAGCTTCCTCCATTCTAGCAACCTGTCCAATTTTCATCTTCCTCTTCCTCTTTTTTTTCTTCTTCCTCTTCTACTACTGTTTCTAGATCACATTTATTGAGGGCTACCACTAGGCCAGGCACAGTGCCAACAGCTTTATATGCATCATCTCATATAAACTGCATAACAACCCTAGGAGATCGATAATATACAAAGATATTAGAGAGAAGGAAACTAAAGCTCAGAGAGGGTTAAATAAACACCCCAGGGTCACAGGTCTAATGCACCTTCCAAATCCAAACTTATGCCTTACTTCATAGGCAAAGCGGCATGATATTCCCATTGTACCGCCTTGTGTATGACATCTTTAGTAGACAGGGAGCCTATCCAAGAACTGCCTATGAGAGGCTGAGCTTGGGCTAAGTCTTTCACTCCTCAATGAGAGAAGTTACTAGCTGTGGCACAGTTAAATCACTAAAGGGAACTTTCTTCAAAACAGAGATGTGAGAATACTCAATTGTTCTCAGATAGACATATAAGAAAGCTGTCTGCATTGTAAGAGTTGAAGAAAGAAGCAGCCCCAGCCCAGGGGAAGGAGTCAGAGATGAGGAAGAAGGCTCAATATTCTAGGCTGATGAAGTGGTGGACTTTGAACACAGGCCTCAGCCAGTGCTGCTGTTGACAATGTCATGTTTAGAAGACAGATGAACAACTCAGGGTGAGCCAAGAGGGAGTAAGAACCTGGTGCAGCCATTATAAGACTTAAGCTGAAGCCTCACCCAGGAATGGTACAGGACTAAACTTTACCAGTTGCACTGTGAGCCAGTGAGAAACTATACCACTGGAAGACTGGCCATGGTACAAGTCTCCTCAGTGTGTGTCCAATAAAGACTGACCACCCTTTGGGCTCAGCAAAGCCCTGGGGTTTTTGGTAATTAAGGGGTGGTGGAAGTGTCTGGGCTTCCTTTAATAAGGCATATGAGGATTTCAAGGAATTAAATGGAAGAATAAGAAAATGGATCCTATCTGCACACTGACATTGCTCCACAAGCAGATATGTGACTGAGTTTTTCTTTACTATTCCTGTTGGTCTTTCCATTCCATTGGCATGATATGGGATAAAGAGCAGTTGGGATAACTTGCTCAAGAAATCCATAACTCGGCTGGGCACGGTGGCTCACACCTGTAATCCTAGCACTTTGGGAGGCTGAAGCAGACAGATTGCCTGAGCTCAGGAGTTCATGACCAGCCTGGGCAACACAGTGAAACCCCATCTCTACTAAAATACAAAAAATAAGCCAGGTGTGGGCCACGTGTGCCTGGAGTCCCAGCTACTCAGAAGGCTGAGGCAAGAGAATTGCTTGAACCAGGGAGGCGGAGGTTGCAGTGAGCCGAGATTGCGCTGCTGCACTCCAGCCTGGGTGACAGAGTGAGACTCCATCTCAAAAAAAAAAAAAAAAAAAAAAAAAAAAAAAAAAATTCCACAACTCACTGACACAAAGACAGTTTCTCTCCCCCAACCACGTCAGGATCATCATGTATGGCTGTATAAGCTATGTACTGCTCAGATCCAGTGGCACAATTCACACAGACTTTGATATGAGCGTTTCCTCCAGGAGTTATGCAATAAAGAGATGCTGGACTGCATTCGTTCATCTGTTAAGGATCGGGTCAAACACATCCTCCTCCAGGCAGTCTTCCCCAAACAGTCCAGCTGACAAGAATCCCTCCCTCTTCGGTATCCCCACCGTATATTCTACAAGTCACTTCCTGCCTTGTAGTCAATGTTTCATGTGAATGGCTTGTCTTTCCCACCAGACTATGGCTTTTAACCTTTTTGGAGAGGTCCTAGGCCCCTTTGAAAACTCAATCAAAGGTTCAAATACTTTCCCCAAGAGAAAAACTGTACAAAACATACAATTTTATATCCAATTTCAGGGAATTCATGGTTGCCCTAAAACCCATCCACAGCCAATAGAGCGTAGTTTCCATGAGAGCAGGGGACAGTATCTGTCTTCCTTACCATGGCATCCTGATTGTTCACATAGTGCCTGGCACACAGTAGCATAATAAATGCTTGTTGAATGAAGAAATGGCTCAACTCTGGAAGGTTCTTGAATGCAGGCTAAGTGTCAGAGCTATTTTTGTAGCTTCAGAGAGTTTCCAAGACGGTGGGCCCTTAACCAGCCTGGCATACACTCAAAATGCTAGCTGAAAAATTATTGCTCAGCCCCACCTGGGATAGACACCTCATCCAGCCCAACCCTTCCAGGGCTAGCCAGACAAGGAAACTTCTCCAGGCTCCAGAGTCTCCACAATGGAAAGGCAACATCTCTGCTTGGTGGCGTTTTCAGGTGCTGAATGGGAAATCTGACTCAATGACATTTCTGGCCACTTAAGAGTTCTGAGAATTCATGCTTCCCTTCCTTGCTGCCCAAGAAAATAGAGAAGTTTGTTTAGTAAACTGAATGATGTGGTTCATCAAATAATAAGCCCTCATATAATTTGCAAATTAAACTGTCCTCTACATTTTCATAAGCATGCACTCTTCTAGTCCTTGCAAGTCATACAGTGAAACAGAAAACAGATATTGTCCTCATTTTACATATCAGGAAGTTGAGGCTCAGAGAGGCCAAGTAAGTTGCCCAAGTCACACTGTTTTTCAAAGGCTAGAACTAGCACCCTGGAATTCTGTCTGTTTCTCTGGCATTCTTTTTGCTGACCTTAGGCTGCTATCTAAGCAATTACAGAATCACGTATTAAATGTCTTCTATATGCAGATGTCAGCATACTCTGAGTTTGGCCTATCTGGGTCATGCCCCAGAGTCTGTCTGCATCAAACTAGAAAAGTTAATCTGCTCAGCAAGTATCACCTGCCACAGGCTTCCCATTGCGAAAGGCTGGGCTAAATGTGGCCAGGGACTGCCACTAGGACTTAAGAAAGTCAAAAGTCAGCTACACAACTGCTCAAAATGGCCTGTCCCTCCTCCATCACCAAGTGCTGACCACAGGAACCACACCTCCTCTCTCCCATGAGTGGGCCAGGTGTGTCTTCATCCCTGGGCTGTAGGTTATGACAGAAGATGATGGCTTGGATCATAAATATCCACAAAGAACAGTTCAAATGACTGAAGGAAAAGGGAGAAGACTGGGAAGTGAGGTGACTTCTTCGAGCAGGGGCCTCTGCTCTAAGGAAAAGAAGTCAATGAGAGGCACTCAGAGTGATCTTTAAGCACAAAAAGGGACATCCCACTACAGATGATTTAGACTCACTTTTTTCCATCTGTATCAAAAGTAAAGAAAGATAAGCACTCCCACTGCAACAGGCAAATTTTAGGTTAAGTGTGAATAAGGACATCCCGACTATAAAAGTGAATGAAGCTGTGGAGTGTCCACCACCCCTAGAGAGCTTTAGAGTAGGATTTGCAACTCATGTTACCAAATTGCTTAAAGGCAGGTAAGCTTGTATCAAGATAAAGAGGCAGCCCAGTTGACCTCTATACTGGACTACTCTTCCCAATTTGAAATTTTGTTGCTACCTTGAATCATAATAATATGTTATGCCTGTATAGACTTTACAGTTTTCAAAGCACTTTTATGGAGATTTGAATCATCTCTAATAATTCTGCAAAATAGTTTGCGGAGAAATTACCATGTTCAGTTTAGAAATGAAGAAAATCAAGAACCCACAGCCAGGCCGGGCAGAGTGGCTCACACCTGTAATCCCAGCACTTTGGGAAGCCAAGGCAGGAGGATCACTTGAGGCCAAGAGTTCAAGACCAGCCTGGGCAACATAGCAAGACCCTGTCTCTATAAAAAATTCTAAAAATTAGCCAGGCATGGTTGCACGTGCCTGTAGTCTCAGCTACTCGAGAAGCTGAGGTAGGAGGATCACTTGAGTCCAGGAGTTCATGGCTGCAGTGAGTCAAGGTTGCACCACTGCACTCCAGCTTGGGCAACAGAGGAGACCCTGTCCCAGAAAAGTGGCATGGGGTGGGGGTAGGGGGGAAGAATCCACAGCCAGCCAGTAAAAGACCAAGATAGGACTTGAACTGTGACTTTGGAACTCTTACAGGATTGTGCTTTTTCCACCAGCTTGGAGAACCATGCATCTTACCCGCCGAGACCTCAACTCTCAGCTACTCAATTTCCAAGGTCTGAATTTTTGTGCCAGCCATTTGGATTTCTGAGAAAGCCCAGGGAAGCCCATACACAGACACTCAGGCCATAGCAGGCAAGAGTGAGAAATCACAGTGACGTGCTTATCTAGCTGGAGCTGCCTGCAGATAAGAAGGAAGATAGTGCATGTCACAGCAACTTCCTGGGTTTGTGTTCAGACCACCATTCCCCCTCGGCCCTACTGAAACAGACTCCAGTCATGAAACACTCCCCTCTTCCTGCTTTTTTGTCTTCTCTCAGTTCTTTTCTCTCCCCGCAAGCCTCCTCCCTTATCTCATGGCTCCCTCTCCTTCAGGCAAGCCAGGCCTAACCTCTCACCTCTCACCGGCAGGACAAAGAAGCTGTTCGGTGTGATGACAGGCACTGGGAAGAGACCCTTGCCCCCAGAGATCTCCCAGTGGCTAAAACACCGAAAATGAAGGGCAGTCTCACACTGTATGTTGACTGATTAAATCTCTAGAGACTTGGTGGGAATTACTTTATCAGAAGGCCTTCCTTTACATCAGGAGTGGGTTCATATTTATCCAGTCAACAATGGTGCTAGGCATAGGGGTACACAGCCCCAGGCCTCATAGCACTCATGGTCTGATACTGAGCTGCTGTGACTCTGTTATAAGAGTGCCATGATCCTGAGTCCCTCAGTCCTCTGGGCAGCTGGTTGGCAGGCACCAGGGCTTCCCTCTCACCATGAGGTCCTCATTTGTCATTACTGTGTGTGCTGCACCATGAGAAAGGTTGGGTCCTGGTCTAATGGACCTACATCAACCAAATCCAAGGCTCCTGGAGAGAGAGAAGGGGAAGACACTGCAAGGGAAAGAAGACCCCCAAACCAGAGAACTGGAGTCCTGAAGACAAATATTACTTGTTGATATGACTGGGATTTATCTTACTGCCCTATCACTGCTGCCACCCACTGTTCATACCCACACATGCCATAGTCCAACCAAAGAATTCCTATGCACTGCTTTTTAACAGCAACTGACGGGGCACCCTGGGACCCTCTAAGCATTTACTTGCTTTGATTTCCAAGCCTGCTATTTCATTCTTGTCCTGGTTTTCTTGAAATCTGAGGCATGAAGTGGCCCAAGACGACTCAGTAAGTAAAAACAGGGTGGATAAGAAGTCAGAGCAGGCACCAGTGTGCTTGGGTTTGAATTCTGGCCCAACACCTACTAAACCTGTGACCAGAGGCTGACCACCTTACTTGCCTGCCCTCCCTTATCTGTACAGTGGGTATTTAAAGAGTATCTACATGGAATACTACTCAGCCATAAAAAGGAATGCATTTAATGGCATTCACATCAACCTGGATTGGATTGGAGTCCATTAGTCTAAGTGAAGTAACTCAGGAATGGAAAACCAAACATCATACGTTCTCACTCGTAAGTGGGAGGTAAAATATGAGGATGCAGAGGCATAAGAATGACACAATGGACTTTGGGGACTCAGGGGGAAAGGCTGGAAAGGGAGTGAGGGATAAAAGACAAAAAATCAGGTTCAGTGTATACTACTCGGGTGACGGGTGCACCAAAATCTCACAAATCACCACTAAAGAATTTACTTATGTAACTAAATACTACCTGTTCCCCAAAAACCTATGGAAATGAAAAAATTTAAAAAAAAATAAAGAGTATCTACACTGTTGCATTCTATGGAAGATTAAATGAGATAATACAAGGAGATGCTCATGGCTTGGCACATAATAAGTGCTCAGTTCATTTTAACAATATTAGTAGCCATGTTGGAAGCCCTCAAGTTTCAATGTGCAGTGCTGTTTTGTTTTTATTATTGTTTTCCTACCAAACTACCGTTTGTGTCATAGTGAGGAGATTGAGATATTTATGACTCAGTTCCTGATTCAGTGAAGAGAATGACCCTTTGAAATGTCACTAGAAGGGCAATTGCTCCTTGCTGCAGATTCAGATCATCAGTTTGCTACTTCCCCGCTTCGAGATCTGTGCCCCATTGACACAAAGCAGACCCAAAACCTAAGGTCTCTCCACACTCCCTCAATGCCAGCCTCTTGAATCAAATTACGAAAGGATCCTCTTTTCAAATGCAACTTTGATATCAGACTAGCCAAAAAGATACAGCGCCCTGGTCTTAGTGACACAATTCTTATCTCACTAGTGATTCTTGCAAAGAAAGATATGAAAGTCTCATTCTCCCACAGAAGGGCTTGAGTAGAATTGAGATAGTGCAGTTCAGGGGAGACTTGCTATATTATATCTGAAATCGCTAGATATTTGAAAGCAGAAATGTCTTTCCCCTTTGAGTATTGCATCCTAACTGCCATCCAGAGATGATTTATATGTGCTCATCCTTATTACAGACTACACATAATAAAGGCATGATAGAAATCATATCTGCATAGATTCAGGCAGCTCTGGGAGAGAGGCTGCCAGTTTTGTTTGACAAGACACTCAATCAAGCAAAAAGATTTAAAATATTCCAGGAGGATCTCACTGCCTGCTCAAGACTGTATATTTTTATCCAGATAACAGAAATCCTAATTGAGCACAACATTAGTACTCATTTTTCCTAACTCCTTTTTGCAATAAGAAGCATCGACGGGAAATTATGAAAACATCTTGCTTTTGTGGTTCGGGGTTACGAAGGAGGGGAGTTTGTCATTGGGTTGTTCCCATAAACTCAGGCATCACCAGTGCTTTGGGTGCTTCTTAGCAGGGAGTGAGGACTTCTATGCACACCGTACTTGGAAAGAAACCTACATATGGCTGGCTTTTTCCCTACATTTTCTATTCACTGGGTGAAATGTTTCCTTCAGTGCTTCTTCGTGTGTTGAAATCCCTTTTAAAGCCTTCCTTGTGCTTATGATAGCAGGGCCCAGACCAGGGGGAGGCAGATAAGGTACTCATCTGGGTGCAGAATTTAAGGGGGCACCCAAAACTCAGGGATCAAGATAAATAATATTGTAATGAAATATTTTTTAAATAGAAGTGAATGCACAAAACAACCTATGACAAATACAATTTCAAAATTTTAACTAAAAGCAGGAACTAGCTACTCTGCACTGGTGCAAGATGCCTCACTCTGCTCACCCCAACCATGATCTTGGTTCCAAAAATACTGTATTTGCAAAAACAGGCAGCTAGCCTGTAGATCAGTTTCCTGATTTTACTTTTCTAAATATTGCATTAAAATATTATCCTGATCCTTGCATTGTTTGGTACCCCCTTAGATTTCGTACAGGAATAAAATGCCTGAAATACAGACAAAGATGCGCCAAAACCCACAAGGACACTAAAAAAATAAACAAAAACAAAAAAACAAATTCACTCATTCAAATATCCCCTCATCACCATAGCACCAAACACCTTTACTCCAGACTAAAGGTGAGCAGAGGAACGGAAAAGAAATGTTTAAACCGTAATCCCACCTCCCAAAGAGAATCTCCTTTCCAGCCCTTCCAAGAGCTGACAGGTTGATAAAACGTTTAAGGGCATAATGTTCAAACAGAGAAAAAAATTAAAAATGTAATAATAAAGTTAAATGTAACTGTTTTAAAGCATAATTCTTCCGAGAGACGAGTTTTATGTTGGACCAGCATTTGAAGTAGCAGTAGTCATTATTAACGGGAACCTCCGAGAGAGAAGATTTAAATCACCAAAGTAATAAAAGCTGAACAAGGACTAGCACCTTGAAAGGCACTTGGAGAGAAGATTGCATACAAATGCAATTAAAACCATGCTTATAAAATACTAAGATGTTAATTGGGTTCAGTCCCAGAAGCCCCAGCAGTACAGTATGTCAGAAGTTAGCTGGTTTGAAGTTTAAAAAGAGTAGTTTAATTTGTACACCTTGTCCTAATTACAGAGCTTTCTGCAGCCCACGTATCTGTATGGTTTATTGTAGCTTGGAGCTTTGTAAAACAAACACACACACCAGTTAATTGGGTTATTGCGATGGAAAATTGGGCTACAGAACAGCAACCTCGCTTGCTGGTGTGCCTTTACAGCTGGTAATGAACGCTCCAGCCACGTCAGGGGATGCTGATTTGTAAGGTGTGCCGTTTACAGCTTGGTGATTCTGTTGGTCTGAGAAATAGGAGGTGATACCACGAAAACAAAGAATCACACCAGATAATGTTCCCTCACGACCACACTCCCGCCCCAGCTGGCTTGTTTAGAACTTTTAGCACTGCCACCCTCCCCACCCCTGGTCCCTGCCCTTTCAAATATCCCAGCACGTCTGAAGGCCACATTTTCACATTAAAGACCTGAGCCTGGGATGGAGGGGAGGAAGAGTGGCTCCTCCAGTAGCCCTGTTCTCAGAGCACCTGCAGGGAGACCTTGGGAGGTGGTGGTTTTTCTCCTAACCAGCAAATAAATACGTAATGCTATCAAAATAGGATCATTAAATCGGATTAGGAGTGAGCGTGGCTGAATCATTTTCCAGAAGTCCTGTTGGAATGTGCTTCCCACAGTTGGGGTTTTGGCCACTTTGTGCCCGGCACTGGCACACTTCCTTCATGAGGGAGACCATAAAGCTGAGACATATCATAGGCTATGGGCTCTCTCCGTTAATCTCCCTTCCCCTTCTATCTCTAGCTGCCAAACAGGAAGCCCAAATGCAGTGAGATGAGAGTGTGGGGACTTTTCTTCCTACCCCAGCTAACTTACTCATCTCCAAGAGGCTCAGAAATGAGCAAAAAGGTGGCAGGCAGTCTGCAGAAACAGCAAGTGGTTCCCAGCTTGTCAAAAGTACAGGAAGGCCGGGCAGAGTGACAGTATGCCTGTAATCCCAGCACTTCAGGAGGCCAAGGCAAGAAGATCGCTTGAGCCCAGGAGTTCAATACCAGCCTGGGAAACATAGCAAGGCCTCGTCTCTACAAACAAAAAAATTAACCAAGCATAGCGGTTTATGCCTGTGGTACCAGCTACTTGAGAGGTTGAGGTGGATGATCCTTGAGCCCAGGAGGTCGAGGCCACAGTGAGCCATGACCTTGATCACACCACTGTACTCCAGCCTGGGCCACAGAACAAGACCTCGTCTCTAACAAAACAAAACAGAATAAAACAAACAAACAAACAAAAACTAAAAAAAAAGTACAGGAGGGCCCCCTTCGTCAGTGACCACAACTGAGAAAGAAATATCCTTTCCCAGCCACAGCCCAGAACAGTTCTGCAAGTGAAGTTCATGATCCAGGCCAGTCCAGAGCAGCTGGCCCAAGGAAAACTCAGACAGTCAAGCCCTAACTCTAGCCTCTCCTCCTGTGAATGAGGGGCCTGGCCACTCACAACTGAAAAGAAAGCAATTTGATACATGAAGGCACACTAAGGAGTTGGTGTCTCAAAGTTTTCCCCAGTCAAGAGCATTTGCAATTTAAAAGAGCATTGCAATGGGTAGATCACACTTTACGCAGAGTCCATTCACCATGCTGAACTCTCTGGGCATCCAGAAGAAGCTTTTCAATGTGCCTGGGTGCCATGAAGAATCTTAGGACACAGGTCTCTCTTGTTGAGGGGGTGACGCCTGAGAGAGGCAAACTCCATGCCTGGCTCTCCAGGGCAGTGCTGGTCTGCACGGTGAGTGGAGGACTGGCGATGGCTGTGGCATCTTGGGGCAGCCTTAGGATAATTATCTACGTGAACCATCTCCTTGGACCTGAATGTTCAGAATTAAAAAGGCTTACTTTGATTCAAAATTCTAAAAGGGAAAGTATTGCCCCTGTCCCCTCAGCCTGGATGTAATAATGTCCATGCTTACTGCCACTAAGTGTCCAGGAGATCTGAAACAGAGGCTCGGACTCAGCTCATGACAGTTCTGTATCCAATTCTGCGCCTACCCCTATCCCCTGTGTAGCCTAGCACACATTTCTTAACCTCCCTCGGCCTCAGTGTCCCCATCTGTAAGCCAAAGACAATTATATTACCCGCCTCTAATGCGGTTGCTGTGAGACAAGGCAGGTGAAGTGCTTAGAACACTGCCAGGAACATAGTAAGCACTAAATTAATGCTAGCTATTATAATGACCACTATCAATATTATCCTTGCTTGACAGATGAGGAACTGAGGCTCAGGGAAGTTGAGTCATGTGCTGAAGGTCACACACGGAAGTGGAAGAGCAGAAATTCGCATTCAAAGCCAGGGATGCTGACCAAAAAGCCCACGGTCTTAATCAAGATGGAGGGCGACGGAGGGCATGTTTTACTGAGGGTTTACCCCTCACACGCAAAGACCTAGACTCAACCTGAGTCTTTTCAAACCAGAATCTGGGAGAGGAGCAGGACATGGGGACCTTTGAGAGCATGAAGTTGCCTGAGATACGGTACCTCTGAGGAAAGAAGACCTCAGGCATCCGGACCTGGGAATCCAGGGTCACCGCAGACACACTACTCATGTCACAACTTCACCCTCTTGAGTCCCAACCCTGGGAATCAGACTTAAGGACGGTGGCAAGGAGAAATGCATGTGGCCCAGAACTCCTATAGTTTCTGCTGAAAATTGACTTTAAGGTTGTATTAGGAAGGGAGAATGCATCAGCAAACCCAGCCTCCCTGGCTCCTAAACCCTGCGGCAAACAGATTATTATTATTATTTATTATTTGTTGATGGATATTCAAAGCCATCAGTCAGGTCTCCCCTCAGGCCAGCAAGCCGAGGAGGAACAGCACTAGAAATCTCGAGTTTGGCTCCCAGAGCCGCTCAGGAGCTGAGAGTTATTAAAGTACACTTTGCTATTGCTATCCGCTCTGCAGGGTGCTTGACCCTACATCTGACTTCAGGCTTCTGCCGTCCCTGCAGTACAGGCAACAGAGAGTCATACAAATTGCAAAGAGGGACTCCAGGGATGACAGAAGAGGAGATGGTGTGTAGGAGGAGGATGCTGGGGGCGGGGGGAGCGGGTGTCGAAATGGAGATTTCATATCCTTGTTTGTCCCCTTGCTGCCTTGTCCTTTCATTACTCCATAACCACAGGACTCAGGGAGGCAAGACGATGAAGAAACTGCCCAAGGAGGGAAGAGTGCTGTGGTCCATGGCAATAGAAGTCCATGTAATAAAAGAGGAGAGAGTGGCTTGCCACTTCATGTCACCAGAGTGAATACAGATCATATCCCCAACCAGAGGCTGTGGAACTTACTTTGCCCTTGACTCTGACCATAGTTAGAAATACATTTTACAACATGTCTCCCACACTCTCATCACTGAAACATAAAGTGTCACTCAAGCAATACTTGCTTTTACCACGAGACACCCTTTGATACTTTCTGCAATCTTTTGTAGTTGACTTAAATCTTAGTGGAGGCCCATAAAATTAATTTCATTACCAGCCTTAGGCCTTGGATTCAGAATCCCCTGGGAATAAAATCAGGAGACCGATACTTTTAACAAGGACCCAGATGATTCTTCTGCAACTAAACTATGCCTTGGGCCCTCGGCTACCTCAGTCTGCCTTTTGAGGAAACTCTTGAAATCATCCAGGAATTTTCAATGTCTGGTGGCAGCCAGGTCTGTAATGGCTGGTCTAGGCCTGTGGTGGTTCATCTTATGTGTTGGCTTGGCCATGGTGCCCAGTTGTTTGGTCAAACACTAATCCAGATGTTGCTGTTGAAGGTATTTTGTAGACGTGATTTGCATGTATGATTAGTTGAGTTGAAGTAAAGTAGATTATTCTCCATGATATGAATGGGTTTCATCCAGTCAGTTGAAGGCTTTAAGAGCAAAGGCTGCTTTCCAAAGAAGAAACAATTCTGCCTCAAGACTGTAACAGAAGTCCTGCCTGAAATTCCAAACTCATAAACTTGCCAGCCCCCACAATTGCATGATCCAATTTCTTAAAATGAATCTTTTTACATGTATATATATATGCACATATGTTCCATTGATTCTGTTTCTGTGGGGGAATCTTGACTGACACAAGGCCTAAAGTCAAATTTACTATTAAGTAAACATTTTAATATATAAAAAGGAATGCTTATTCTGGCCACACAGTGAAAACTAAAATTAAAGGGGAGGAAGACTGGATTCAGGGAGACATGGAAAAGGGACTATTATAATCTAGTCTACACTTGGGTAGTGGGAATGAAGAGAAGAGGGTGTGCTCCTGAGATATTTATGAGACAGATTCCATGGAAATTCATGGTTAATTTGTTATAGAGGTTGAAGGAGAAAAATAATACAGAGTGTCAGTAGGGTGTTGGCTTGGTGAGTAGAAGTAGAAAATAGAGTGAGCGGTTTGGGGAAGAAAAATGCTGAATTAAATCCTGCAGGTGAAGATACCTAATAGGTAGCTGCATATCTGTGCCTGGAGTTTAGAATTAGATTTGAGAAGGGTGGAGGTGGAGATTTTAGAGTCATTTACATGTAAGTAGCATTTGAAGACATGGGGATACATATGCATATTAGTAAAGACATTAGTTAAGACACAAACTCTCTTAACCACATAAGAGGTGGGGGAGGTAGTATTTATTGGCTCATGTATCTAAAAAATGCAGGGATGTGCTGGCTTCAGACCCAGCTGTTTAAGGATGTTCAAATGTTTAAATGTCCAAATGTTAACCATAAGGAATCAGTCTTTCTCCATCTATCTCAGTGTTTCTCTTCCTTCAAGGTGCATAAATGGCCACCAGCACCTCCAGGCTGACATCCTACAAATTTTAACCTCCATGAAAAAATACTACCTCCTTCCAAATAAATCCAGCAGAAATTCCAGGCTGCAAGTTTTGACTATTTCCCCAGCTCTTGCACTGTTCACTTCTCATTCAAATTTTGACTCAAATGTCAGTTTCTCAGTGAAGACCTCCCTGACCACACTGATTTAGATAACTCCCTACCTCAATCACTCATTGCACCTTTATTCTACTTGATTTTTATAGCACTTATTAATATCTGATATTATCTTATTAATATATGTATTTAATTATTTGTTTATCTCCATATATAAAATATAAAATTCATGAGCATATAAAATTCATGAGAATATAAAACCCATGAGCATACAAAATCCATGGTTCTGTTCACCTTGTGGATTCCTGATTTCTAAAACAGTACCTCCTGGCATGTATTAGGTGCTCAATAAATACATGTTGGATTAACAGACTTTGTCCATGATGAGAGTATTGATACCAATGGAATGCTACAAATTATGGTTTTCCCCTTCCCTCCCCCAAATGCTTGTTTTTAAACACTTACTAGCACAGCAGAATCTTAGAACACTAAGAGTGGTAAAGGCTTTGTTGGTTCTACCAACACAAATCAATTTGCATATACTAAAAGAAGGGTGGAATGGCTGGGGACAGTGGCTCATGCCTGTAATCCCAGTACTTTGGGATGCCAAGGTGGAAGGATTGCTTGAGAGTTCAAAACCAGCCTGGACAACATAGTGAGACCATGTCTCAAAAAAAGAAAAAAGAAGGGTGGAATGGATGCTGAGTGAGCCAAAACAGAAGATGGTCACCATAATAAAGTTCACTAGAAGGAGATTATAGACCAAGAAGAGAGACATATCAAACATAAAACCTTGCGGGACACCAAATTTAAAGGAACCATAGGAGAAAAAGAAGCCATAGAATATACTGAGGAGGAACAACCAGAAATAAGAAAATCAAGTAATTATGATATCACAGAAGTCAAGGACAAATTAAACTTCGAGAAATCAGAAATGGTCCATTGTGTCTTATGCTTCAGAGATCAAGAAAACCTAAGGCAGTCATTAACAGCTACTCATTATTTGATTGATGAGATGGCAAGAGTCTGACATCCACATTTTTCTATTAGGCAGAATTAATGTACTAAAGGTCACTCTATACCTGGCACCTGTCTCTCTCATCCATTGGGTTTCTCTGTGCCTACAAGTGTGAGGCAGTTCTCTATACTTTATGTACCTCATTGGGGTACCATTGACATAAGAGACCTTCCTCTCTCCTTCGGTGATTATCACCTTCAAAATCCCAAATTTGGAATGAAAGAGAGAGGTAAGCCATGATGCTGTGGAAGGAAAGCATCGGGAAGCATCAAGTTTCCAGCATAGGCTAGAGACCATTCATTTTGTATTTGGGCCATTTGGTTTCTGCAGAACCATACAGTTGAACAGGAAAATGGTTACTTGCTGCAGGAATGGGTTTGCCAATTTCTTCCTGTTTGCATGCCCCATCTCCACATCTAGATTCCAAGGGTCCGATCAGAAACCATAAATATCTCTGAACTAAAAATTCAGATGTAGGTAGTCACAGCCTTACTACTATGCTCTGTGATCCTACTTCAGTTACTGAACTGCTCTGAGCTTCTGTTTTCTCTTCTGTAAGAATAAGAAGGGTTAGACCACACACTTTTAAATGTATCTCCCAGCTCTAAATTTCTGTCTCTGCATTATGAGCTACTTCTGTATTCCCCAGAGTATCAGCCATTCCATGGAATGCTTCAGTAAATACTTTCCAAAGTATTGAAGGGAGAAGGAGTCATGTATTACTTAACCACCATATGAGTACCAGAAAGAAAGGGGGTGAAGAAAAACAGAAGGCAAGCTACAGCCAAGAAAATTAACATCAGATCAGCTTCATAATTCATGGATTCAGAATAAGAGTAATCTGTCCTGATCTCCTCTATAAATGGTTTATTACTCTAAATTCTAGAAGGCCCTCATATGCCAGCTTCATTTACATCACGACCTAACCCCACGGACAATATTGTAACAAAGCAACAAAACACTCCTTCCTTGCCTTCAGCATTTCACAGACCACAATTCTCCCGGGAATGGACCCCATCATTGCAGTAACATGTATTGGCTGAACTGAAGAGATGATTTATATCAATTAGGGCTCTTTGGTGGCAAGCAACAGAAATTGACTTAAGAGGTAAAAAAGCAGTTCTTGGAAGTCTACCATGTGGCTGGTAGAATAAAAGGAAAAGTTGGTTAACAAAGCGTAAGAAGGACAAGAACCAGGCAGCTCGGGGATGTTGGTCACCCACGGCGTTCTCTCAAGAATGCTACTATCAGATAACTCTGCTTTCTTCTGTCTCTATGTGTCTCTGCTCAAGATCCAAATGCTGGGACAAAACCTGGCTTGTCCTGTTCTGGGCCGTACACTTACCCATGGGATCAAGAGCAGTAACTTTTCCCAGAAAAATGATGTTTATGTATGTATGTGGTATGAGTGTGTGTGGATATGGATGTGTGTATGCCGTGTGCATATGTGTGTATTCATGGATGCATCTATATGTGGTATATGTATAGGTGAGTCTATGTGTGTGAGATTGTACGTATGTGCACTGTGAGTTTATATGTGCATGTGTTTATGCACTTGTGCAGGGGAGGAATATGCTGGAAAGACAAAGTCTATAGTATCAGATATTTTTTGGTAACATCTCTAAAATGGTTTTGAATTTCAGTAATATTCCTTACCAGCTATGTAACTGGCTACACAACCTATTCTTTCTAAGCTTTAGTTACTCTCCTTTGCCAAGTGGGAATACTGACACTTGCCTTGCAGGGATGTTCTGAGGACAAGACAATGCATGCATGCAGTAAGCAGTATGACTGGCACGATAACCTCAATACCTAGGAGTTAATATTCTTACTATCTTATTATCTCTGAGAAAGACTATGATGTGCATAAATAGGTCAAAAGCGAGTCAAAAAAAAGAAAGTCCTATTTGATCTCATTCTTCCTGCCCCAAGAGCATCCACATTAGGAAAGTTACTCCCTTCTCTGTTCCCAGGAGGCGGTTCCCTCACTCTCAACTCAGAGACTTTACTAACGCACTTCCTTCTGCCCGGAATACCATCCTTTCTTACAATCTCACATCTAAATGCTCCCCTTCATTTGGATTAGGCTTGAAACCATCATCCTCTTAAAGCCTTCATGGACTCCTCTAGGGTCCCCAGCTCTCTGCTCCTTTGAATAAGAACAACCCCTAGAGGAGAGAGTATGACTAGCTCCAGTGGTTGTGATTCCCTCAGGTGCTGTGTTGAGAAGGATTCTGAGACCATATCCAGAATCATGAGGAAAGAGTGCCGTAAAGAATTAGAGATGTCTGGCAGGGGATGCAAGAAGTTGGTGCTGTGAGCTACCTGGCACCTGCTTCTGATGCTGCCATGCTAGGCTTTGATTGTATACTGTGCTGTGCTGTTCGCTAAATGCTTCAAGGGTGCTCTTTCCTTGAAGCCAAGGACCACGTCTCATGCTTTTTAATTTATGCCTCACTCTAACTGGTGTGGTGCAACACAAGGCAGGGGATCAATCAAGGCTCGGGCAGGACTGATTCATTCCTTGACTGGTAGCCAAGAAGCATGAGGTCATGTAATGAAAACTTGGGAGCATCTAAGGAAGCTGAACAAATGCAATCCCACAACCTTCCCAGTAGGGAACATGGGACTACGGCAAGATCATGGCTTTTGGAGTCAGGAAAAAACTGAGTTAGTCTCCAGTTCACCAATTAATTGAGCGACCTTAATGGCTAGGTCATGTAACCATACTGAATCTGTTTCCTTGTCCAAAAAAAGTGTGTGTGTGTGTGTGTGTGTGTGTGTGTGTGTGTGTGTGTGTGTGTTTGGGGGTGGGTGGGGCATAATATCCACATTACACAGGGTCATTGAGAGGATCAGAAAAGATCAAACACATAAAAGGCTTGGCCCAGATCTTGGCAGAGAAGCAGCATTCATTATATCTGAGTTTCATTTAAAAGATTAATAATGAATTTAAGAAGAATTCAGCAAGTACTAATAATATCATTGTCATTGTCATTATGATAGAGCAATCTGGTTCCCTAGGAAGACAGTCCACTCTAACTCTTCCTCAGATCATGTCTTTGGGTGGCATTTGTGAGGAATCCTCTCTTGTCATTCCACATGGCCTCCAGCAAGCCAGGAGGAATGCTCTGTGCTCTCAATGCCCAGTTTGCAGGTAAATTGGAGCTCTTCCCACCTGCACACAGGTTCTCTTCATAAAGGAGGAGTGGGGGCTGAAAAGTGCAGACATGCTTCCCTCTGAATCAAGCCTGTATTTCTCAGGCGAGAGCTAAGCATATTTACATGTGTGGAACATCAGCCAGGATAAACAGAGACCCTGGATTACCTTTGCTTATGTAATTTTCTGGGGAAATCCAGGGCATTAAAATCACTAACTACCCAGCATCCGTTGAAATACAGCCTGCTTTTAGAGCCAAAGTCAATCTAGGTCCAACTATACATTCCAACCCGTAGATGGGGCATTTATTTTTAACAAGAGCCACCATTTATTGAGTGCTTACTATGTGTTAGGTACTATGGTAAGAACTTAATAGACATAGTCGTACTTGATCCTCACAGCAATACCAAGAGGTAGTACAAACTATCACATCTCCCCAAATCTATGTAAAACTCAGTCATTTTCTGAGACACTGTGTTTCAGCGGTAATTAAAATTCACAGGGACGTGGCTGACCTCTGGGCCGTATCTCTGCCCTGCCAAATAATCAGTGCAATCACTAGGAGTCCAGTGAGGAAAGATGCGCAAAGGCAAGACTCTGATTCTTGTTTCAGAGCCCCCAGAGATTTTCTCGAAGAGCATCCATTAGCCCTGGCAGGCTTTGCTGGTGTAAATCACCACCCGGCACTCAATGAGAATATAGTTATTATAACAATTGCCGCATCGCATGATGCGCATGCCATTCAGAAATGTAGGTCTAATTAGCTCCAAGCTGTAGAAGATTTGAGTATGGTTGTTTCATTTTGGCTTAATGCTTGGTGCCTGCTGTAAAATCTGAATTTATTACTCTTTTTTTAATCATTTCTGCATGGCTCAACCAGTCGTATCAAAACTACTGCATGTTATAGACTTTAAAAAGTGATTCCCTGTAGGCATTTTAAGGTATAGGATCTATTATGGGAAGATATATACTTGACAGCATTCTGTTTATTACTCAGTTCTGCTACATTGTTCATGAACGCAGTGAAAGATGTTCACAGTAGTAAGTAATACTTTATTCCAGGAAGAAAAAAACGCAGGGCGACTTCCTTGAGTAAGTACCAGAATCAGTGTGTGGTGCACTGATTACAGGACTAATGGGCATATGTGTCGCCTACTCCATCAAGACCCACCAAAATAAGGGAGACTGCTTTAGTGCCTCATATTCCTCTAGATTTTATCCAAAAATATTTTCCCATTAAAAGTACTATGTCTCAGCAGTGGATAATCAATGTTGCAATTCTGAACATTTTTAAGAACAAAACTCAGGTAGCATCATCCGTCCTCCCCTAGGCCCTAAGGGCAGTTACTTGGACACGGGAATGGAAAGCATCCCTGCTATTCTTTCCCACATTTGTTTCTTTCCTCTATTTGTGCCTCAACTAGTTCAGCTTTTCCCCTAGCTGTTGAAGGGAACCTGGCCAAGAAAGTCCCATAAAAAGTCCCACGTGGGTTAAGTTGAGCACTTCCGGGAGTGACCACAGACACAACTTCCTACCTCCACTGCATGCTGGCTCACTTGGCCTCCATCTCCTGGATTTTTCTCATTATTTCTGCATTGCTTCCTGGTCTCCTAGGCTGTGGTTTTGGTCAGCCTCTCTGCTTGGCCCTCAGTCTGGGTTCCCTCAGGTGCTCCCCTTATGATTGCTCTGCAACCCCTGGGCTACGTCCAACCCATCCACCTGGAACCTAAACCTAGGCCTGGTGCCCCCAAGACCCTGACTCGCTGGGCTGGAGTTCAGTTGATATTTTTGAAAAGAGGAGGTTTGGCCAGGCACAGTGGCTCATGCCTGTAATTCTAGCACTCTGGGAGGCCGAGGCAAGAGGGTCACTTGAGGTCAGGAGTTCAAGACCAGCCTGGCCAACACAGCAAAACCCCGTCTGTACTAAAAATGCAAAAATTAGCCGGGTATAGTGGCGGGCACTGTAATCCCAGCTACTCAGGAGGCTGAGGCAGGAGAATCGCTTGAACCCAGCAGGGGCAGTGGGGGAGGCTGCAGTGAGCTGAGATAGTACCACTGCACCCCAGCCTGGGCAACAGAGTGAGGGAGGGAGGGAGGGATTGATTGATTTTAGGTAAAAAGCAAAGTGAACTGAGGCAGTGGGTTCCCCTCAATTCCTGTGCATATCTTCACCCAGCCCTATATAGAACAGGGTCTTTGATATAGGGTCTTCTCTATTGTAACTCATAAACCTCACCACCACCATGTATGGAGCCCCATCCTTCAGAATGGCTGAGTACAGAATTGGGAAAGTGTCATGCGGAAGCCAACTCAAAGGCCTGACCCCACTGACCTACCAAGCCAGCCAACCCAGGTACTACCTGCCTCCAGAGCTCTTCTTATGTGCAGTAATTCTATTGTTTAAACCACTTTCCAATGGCTATTCTGTCACTTGCAGCTGAAAGAATGCTGATTAAGCCACTAGAAATATGAGAATCTTCTAATCTCCAAGTATGCAAATAAGGTAGAGAAGAAAGAACACAGACTTGAGACTTGGACCTAGAAGTACATCTTGGCTCCCTCACTTAGAAGGATGATTTCATTTACTGATCTGTCTCCGAACTGGACAGTAACCACTTGAGGGCAGGGAGTATGTCTAGTTGTTTTTGTTTGGAGAGAGACTATATTAGAGTCTGTTACAAACATAAACATTTTGATTAGAATCCAGACTCTGCCACTTATTAGTCATGTGGCCTTGAGCAAGTCATTTAATCTCTAACTATAAACAAAAAAATAAAATAAGGAAAATAGTACCTTTATGGACTTGTTGTAAGATGGACTCAGGTAATCCATGCACTAACTCCTTAGCACAGTGCCCAGCACATTGTAAGAATTATTTAAAAGGCAGTTAGTAGTATTTTCTATTTTGTGTATTTACCACCCACCTAGAATACACCCTGGCATTTAGTAGAAACTTGTCAAATGAGTGAATGAATGATGGCACCTTTGCTTATGTTGCTTTTGGTGTTCCAGGGATGTAAATCTTGGAGGCTTGAGACACTCAAAGCAAGCTGAGCTTATGATGTGGCATAACTTTTAGAATCACAGACTCTAAAAGCTTTTCAGCTGCTTTGTATCAAGCTTGATGGTTCCTTCTCCATATCCAAGAATCTCTAGGTAAGATCTACACAAAAGCAATGTGTCACCTTCTTAGGAAACATTCTCTTCTTCATCTCGTTCCAGAGGACACAGGGCAGAGATGCCTGCCACTTTTATGTCTGGTGTCAACTTTCCAAAGCTGAAAGCCCCTCTCTGATTTCTGGGGCTGACCCCGCCTATGCTCTCTGCATCCCCTCTGCAGCTCCCAACCTTGGGAAGCTGTGGCAGTGGCTGGTTGGCAGTGAGCAGGAAGCACAGGACACGCTGAGTGCTCAGGGTTAAAAGTGATGGAGTAACAGAGGAACACCTCAAACCAAGGAGCACCGTCAGTGCCAGGATGGCATTCGGACTTCCCATATGTAGTCACTCATCAAAGATTTCTGAACATCAACCCCATGTCAAGCACTTATAGAGGGTGCTGTGGAATGTCACTTGCATCGCTCCTTCAGGATTGGCTCATTCATTCCCACGGAGTATTGGCTACCGAAGGCTTTAAGCTGAGTCTCTCACCAAGAATTTCTCTCACTAGAAGAAAGCTGCCTTGGTCCAAGATTATGCCTCTTCTCCAGTAGCAGCCCAGATCCAGTGACTGTTCATTTCCAGGCACAAAGGTCTAGCCCCTTGCCTAAATTCAGGGCAACCCAAGGGCTATCCCAGACTGTAGGCCACAGACACGCTTGCAGTTACCACTCAGTTCTACAGCTACTTCTGCTCAATCCTGCATCCTCACATCCTCACAGGTGGTACTCCTGCAGACGTGCTCAGGAAATCTCCTGCACTCTAGTCACAAGTCTCATTCCCAGGAAATATACCCAACCAAGACAGAATCATTTTAGGCATCATAGATACAGCAATGAATAAAACAGAATTTTCATGGCACTACGTTCTTTTGGTGAAAGGTAGGGGTGAAAGAATAACAGGAATGAATAAAAATATGTGAGGTCACAATAAATGCTGCAAAGACAAGTAAAACAAATAAAGAAGAGAAAATGAAAGGGATACTATTTGCAAACACCTCTTTGGGGCAGGCCTCTTTGATATGGGGCATTTGGGCAGAGACCTGAGTGAAGTGAGTGAAGCATGTCAATATCTGAGGAAAGAATATTTTGGGCAAAGGTAAAAGCAAGAGGAAGGCCCTGAGCAGAAGGTGTGCTTAGTACATTTGCAGAATAGTGAGGAGGCCAGATTGGCTGGACTAAGAGAGGGGAAGAAAAAGTTGTATTTATTCTGTTTTTAAATTTCCATTCTAACTGCCATGTGAAAAATAGATTGGGGCCCAGGGCAAGCGTGGCAGCATAAAGACCAGCTAGGAGGTTAATGCAGTCATCAGGCCAGAGATAACCAAAGAACCTGAGCTTTGTTATATGCAAAGAATCTTGTTATATGCAAACATGTAAGTTACGCAAAAAAAAAAAAAGAAAACAACGTACCCACCTACGTATGTATTCGCCCCCGCCCCCATCCATGCTCAAATGTCCAGGTCCCCCTTCAACCCTCATTTGAGAAGACTGACAGCTGGAGGGGACTGTTTTCTTCAGAAGGGAGTTGTCTGGTTAGGTGTTTAACCAGAAATATAATGCCATAAACCTGGTAAGAAGTAGTCAGATTCCAGATATATATTTTAAGGTAGTGGCAGTATTTGGTGATGATTAGATATGGGGAAGGAAGGAAGGAAGGAAGGAAGGAAGGAAGGAAGGAAGGAAGGGAGGGAGGGGGGAAGGGGAGGGAGGGAGGGGGGAAGGGGAGGGAGGGAGGGAGGAAGGAAAGAAAAAGAGAGAAAGGGAGAGAGGGAGGGAGAAAGGGAGAGAGGGAGGGAGAAAGGGAGGGAGAAGGGAGAGAGGGAGGGAGAAAGGGAGAGAGGGAGGGAGAAAGGGAGAGAGGGAGGGAGAAAGGGAGAGAGGGAGGGAGGAAGGAAGAAAGGGAAGGAAAAAAGGAAGCAGGGAAGGTGTGAGAAAGAGAGGAAGGGAGGAAGGGAGAAAGGGAGAAAGGGAGAAGGAAGAGAAGGAAGGAGCGAAGGAGCGAGGGAGAGAGGGAGGGAGAGAGGGAGGGAGAGAGGGAGGGAGAGAGGGAGGGAGAGAGGGAGAGGGAGAGAGGGAGAGGAGGAGGGAGGGAGAGAGGGAGAGAGAGAGGGAAGGAGGGAGGGAGGGAAGAAAGGAAGGAGGGAAGAAGGGAGGGAGAGAGGGAGGAAGGAAGGAAGGGAGGAAGGAAGGAAGGAAGGGAGGAAGGGAGGGAGGAAGGGAGGGAGGGAGGGGGAAGGGGAGGGGAAGGGGAGGAAGGAAGGAGAAAGAGAGAAAGGGAGAGAGGGAGGGAGGAAGGAAGAAAGGGAAGGAAAAAAGGAAGCAGGGAAGGTGTGAGGAAGGGAGGAAGGGAGAAAGGAAGAGAAGGAAGGAGGGAGGGAGAGAGGGAGGGGGAGAGGGAGGGAGAGAGGGAGGGAGAGGGAGGGAAGGAGGAAAGAAGGGAAGGAAGGAAGAAGGGAAGGAAGGAAGAAGGGAAGGAGGGAGGAAGGAGGGAGAAAGGGAGGGAGGGAGGGAGGGAGGAAGGAAGGAAGGAAAGAAGGAAGGAAGGAAGGAAGGAAGGAAGGAAGGAAGGAAGGAAGGAAGGAAGGAAGGAAGGGCTCACTCCAAGATTTTTATCTAAGCAGCTAAAATAAAAGATACTATGGGTAGAAACAGGTTTGAGAGATAAAATTCAGTTGCTCAGTTGTAAGCATGTTAAGTTTGAGACATCTATTGGACAATGAAATAGAGCTTTGAATAGGCAGTTGGCAGCCTAGAGTTCAGAAGAGAGAGGTCCAAGCTGAAGATATAAATTTGGTTATTATCAGCATAAAGACAGATTTAAAGCTGTGAAACCAATGAGATTCATCAAGGGTGTGAGTGTAGATAAAGAGGTCAGGGCCCTAGGGCACTCCAGTCATATTTAGAAACCAAGGTGATTAGGAGCCAAGGAAGGCCACTGAGTGGAACAGCCCTGAGGTAGGAGGAAACCCAAGTGAGTACGGTGTTTTGGAAGCCAGGTGAAGAAGGTATATTAAGAAAAAGAGAGAGATCAACTATTTGTAGCTTGAGTAAGATGCACCCTACGAATTGATGTTTGGGCTTGGCAATATGGAATTAAATCACCAACAACTTTAGCAAGAATTGTTTGTGTCAGTAGTGAAAATGAAAGCCTGAATGGAACAGTTCTTAAGAGAATGACAGGAGAGGAGCTCCAAGCAAGTGACAAGATTGCCTGGAGTTCTATCCTGAGAAAGGATTCAGAAGTTAAGTCCAAGTTCAAAGAGTGCTTAGTGATGGCTGCCTTGAGTGCAGATAGGGAAACAGTGGAAATAGTGGTACAGGTAGGGAAACAGGACACATATTTACCATTCTTGTTCCAGGACATATTGTGGTTCATTCCATCTTTTCTATACACCTTTTTATGGTAACAACCCACTTGGGATACTCATTAACAGAGAATTTAATACTGTTTCAATAAATTCCGGGTTTTTTCTTTAGCATGCAGATATTCTTGAATAAGAAATGACGTTTTATATTTACTAGCTGGATAGTTCCAACTAGTTCCAACCAGTGTGCTATGTAGAGCAATTTATGAGAAACCTCAGCATCCTGAAAGAGCGCTGGATGTCTAAAAAAGATATCACATCTCTCTGCATAACTTAATAAACAAGGGAGCTTAAAAGGGTAGAAAAATAAACATTTGGCTATGTAATGCATACTTGCATTTCCTATCTCCCTTTTCCCTGGGAGACAAGACCAGATCATTCAGATTGCTACAACAGATATAGCTCTTTTGTACAGTTATTCTGTTTTCACTGAAGGTCAGATGAGGCTGTGTTATCAAATGGCCATGATACAGTGAGAGAACTAGTGGGAATGGGAAACGCACAAAAATATTAAAATTTAGGTAATTCAGTGGCCAGCTGATTCCCAATAAAACCCACACTTGCTTCCAGTCTTGTGTTTTATCTTAGTCCCCAAAAGCAGTTCTTTCATACTCACTCCACTGGAGAAATATTTCCTAGAAGGACACTTGCTATAGTTTTAAAAACATAACCTCCCTTTAAATTTACATGTTTGCACTGTAGCACACAACTTCTCAGAATTGGAAAGTGTCTTAAGAGTTATCTTGTGCAAACATCTACCCTGTGTAGATGAATGTAGGTAAATGAATCCTTGGTGCACTATCCCAAACAGATGGTTCTCAGGTCTTCAGTTAAACACCTCTGGTGATGGACGGCTCATTTCTGGAGAAACAAGTTCCTTCCAGCTGTCAGCCTTCTGAAAAGAGAGCAGAAGAGGGGCCTGGACATTAAGGTTATTAGGGTGATACACACATAGGTAGGTAGGTGTGCTTTGTCACATACTCACAGGTTTGCATAACAAGATGCTCAGATTCTTTGGTTATCTGGGATTGGTTTATTTTGATGCTTCTCCCGTCTGTGAGACCCCCCCAAAACAGAGCAAACTGTCATCTGTCAATTAAACACCCTCCAACTATGCCCAGACTTAAGAGGCTGCCATTAAAATAAACTGAGGACTGTCTGATTTTTAAATCTCTTTTGTTCCTGGGCTAGCAGAGAGCCATGTTGTGGGAGGGTGGAGGGACAACTGGAATAATGACCTCCTAGTTCTTTAATTACAGCACCAATAATCTCCTTTATATTCTGATGTTTTGTAACATATGTATGGTTTTGTCTTATTTCATCTTAAAGGCCAAACAAAAGCTGACTCCAATTGCTAAAAACACACAAGGCCCCAGCCACAGGCCTCAAGCAAGGAAACAAACAAATAGAAGCATGGGAACCCAATTTCTGAGATTAAGTATGACAATGGTGTAGAGTTCATATGTCTCAGGAAAAAGGGGACATTTAAAAAGTCTCCATGGTGCTCTGTGAAATCAGAAATACCCAGGACCCGTGCCATTGTTAATTCTTCAGTGGAACATCATATGGACTCTGTCCTTCCCTTCAACTTAAAGATGGATGGGCAATTGTTTAACCACAGTGTTTTTAATTAATTAGGTCTCTAACACCAAAGCTTTAAGTGAAGTTGTTTAATTTAGAGTTTGCTTCGTGGGCTATAGTACTTATTGCTATTTTTTACTCATTTTTATTTTCCGTAGGACTCAGCCAGTCAAGGAGAACAAGGCTTTGAAATTTTACAAACCAATTCCCCAGAGATAACAGAAAACATCAGATTTATTGTCGCGGGTGAACGATTTTGTAACTTGGGCCTAGGTATGTCCAGAGCAAGAGCAAAAAGTAAAACACATATTTTGGCTTTTTTCACCTGTCAAGAGATGGGGTAAGGATGTGTTTTAGGTCATCTGTGCTTCTAAATGCTTACTTACAGCCTCGAGAATCAAACCGGCATTCTCTTTCATTCTAGAAAAGAAAGTTTGGTAAGGAGTGATTTTTTTTAAGGCCAGGCAATCTGGTTGTATCCATCATTACCCTTACTTAATGACCTGCTCGTAAGTTAGCAGCTGCTGTTGCCAATGAGAGGTACCTGGTTTCTAACAGCAGTACCTCATTGCCAGCTGGGGTGAGGGAATGAGAGGACTCAATGGCCAGCCTCAGGCCCATGTGGATGAGGGGACCCAGGTTGAAAAGAATGTGCTTTTTCTCAGTTACCCAGAAGGACTGTGAGTGTCTTCCCTTGGAAGAAACTGAAAAAAAAAACAAAACAAACAAAGAAACAAAACAGGACCAGTCAAGTACAGAGTCATCCTAAAACTGGACAAAGCCTTTTGGGGAAAAAAAAAAAACAGGGTTAAAAGGAAAGTATTTCTAGAGATCACATTTTCTTGGAAAAGAACATAAAATTTTAAAGAACAAAGTGCCAATTTACTCATTTATAGTGAAAAATCTAATCACTGAGAAAAAGGAAAATATTTGTGTATGATCTGGGCATTCTCTTCCTGCTGTCAAGTTGAACACAAAGCCAGATGTAGGATCAGAGGGGGGCTTGGTGCTCTGGGATCAGCAGGGAAAGGCCAGATAAATGGGATATTTAATGGCAAAGGCTGCATAAATGGGATATTTAACAGTGACAAAGATCTGCCAATTGGACCATAAATGTTCTAAGTCCTTCAGCCGGAACTCTTTGTATTCATGGCCATTTTAGCCCTAACCTGGCACTAGCACCAAAAATAGATACA
This sequence comes from Nomascus leucogenys, assembly GCF_006542625.1. Lineage (NCBI taxonomy): Eukaryota > Metazoa > Chordata > Mammalia > Primates > Hylobatidae > Nomascus > Nomascus leucogenys. Next base: position 20,634,646 of record NC_044382.1, read on the forward strand.
AAACCAAAATCAAGCTTCTTTTACTGGTCTTTGAGTAGTCCATAGAGAATGTGGCTGTTTCCTTCCAGGGTGATCTGGAAGGAGGAGAATAGCCAAGTTCACAAGTATAAGCACTGACCCATATATTCAGAACACTAAAGACACCTGAGATGTGGACTAAAAGTGCAAGTCTAGAAACTCATTAATTTATGTGCCAGTCCTTGAATTTATAATAAAAAAACTAGCTAATTACCTTCAAAGGATGATAGAAGCAATTCATTATCTTTAAAACTAGTAAACAAAGGAAGAGAATCAAGCATTTATCCTGTATCTCCTATATGAACAATACCATGGGGTAATCAAAAAGTAGATGAGGGGAAGCATCCATTTATGTTTTCCAGCTAATAATTGACAAGGAAATGATAGCATTAGATATCACCATTTGGCAATTTCCAGTGATTTAATGAATCCAAGCACTGAGCATTGGCTAATGTTAACATTTCTTAAAAAGACCAAAAATCAGATAGTGTGTGCCTCTTAGTAAAAGAACTCAGCGCCACCTACCAAATCAATTGAATCTGAACCTAACCAAGTCTCCCAGTGTAGCTCCCAATTTTCAGAAGATAAAGAGGACAGAGGAACATGTTGGACTGTACAATAAGTATGCAACCAGCAATATCTATATTGTAGGAAAACTATAAGTCAAAAGGTAAATTGCAAGAAAAAGAAAAGACTGGATGAGGAAACTGTACATTTATAGAGACTTGAAAGACGTGTTAATTTTCTTAATGCGCAAGACTACAGTAGAGTGTCTAGGGAGTCACGCCTGGATAATAAAATTGTAATGGATGCAAAGAAGTGATTACTAGGAAAGCCAGGATAGGATTACTTTTGGGGAAGGTGAAGGGGTAAGATTACATAGGGCCACCTAGAGAGCCTTCTAGGATGACTGGTGGGGTTTTATATCTTGACTTTGATGGTAGTTATAAGAGTATTGCCTTATAACTCATCAAACTATACAAGTATTTTGTGCGACATTTTGTATCTGTATTTGATTTAACAATGAAAGGTTGGCAGAATGAGCAACCTACTCTTTTTCTCTTTTGTTTTGTTTCTATGGGTATCTGAGACTGAGAAGGACTTTACACATTATAAGAGGTTATGCCAATCATTCTAACACTGCCAAATGTCAAGATATATTAACAGCTATATAATGGGCTATGTCCATTTTAATCTGGTGATTTGGCTCTGTCCTTGACACCTCTTAGGGCTACTTTGGCCCAAAAGCTATGTTTCTAAGAGGTCCTTCATGAGTACAAGCCCAAAAGCAATAGTAGGCCTTATTTCCTAGTGGTGGCAAGTAGGACTGGTAGCTCGAGATGGCTGAAGTCATTCTCTTTAACAGTCATCCCCTCTGTATACCAGACTGTGGTGGTAATGTGGCTATTTGGAATGGGAGAGTGACTTCAGCATCCAGCATATTGTCAAGATTTTTAAAAACGATATTCTCAAAGCTGGTCAAGAAAACACACACCATTTAGGACTCCTTTTCTCAGTTATAACCAAGTGGCAAAGCTACAAACAGGTCATAAAACCCTTCCAGGGCATGCAGTGGGGTGGGGGAGATTGTTGCTAAAAGGATCCCAAAAGACGGGAGAGATAGGATGACTTCAGCTATATCCATTTTTACAGATCCCTACCCAGCCTTCCTCCACTGCTGCACAGGCCTTGGCTGCATATGTGTCTCCCTGGCCCAGTAAAATAAAAGCTCCAGCACTTTCCACAGAGCCCATCTCATTCCCAGGCAGCTTGCAACCAGTGCCTGGATACGGGAGAACTGATGCCTTGAAAGGAGAAGTGAAGACCTCAGCCTCAATCCCACAAGCTGTACCTACTTGGCATTGTAGGTCCCTGCCCCCAAATCATTTCTATTATTTTGAATAATGATGATGATAAATTATTTTTGAAGTTCATGGCTCAAGAGCTCTTGGGACTGGCTTATTTTAAATTGGCCAATAAAGTGCCTGAGTCAAGGCAGATTGTGAGGGGATGCAGAGATTTGGGAGTATGGAGCATGGGAGAAGAGGGAGCTATTGGAAAAATCTTCAAGCACAAAGCACTTTATAAGTCTTCAAAGCACTTTTAAAGTCAATCTGATATGTAACTAAAAGCTTACGAAACAGCACATACATACCCTTTACCTAGACCACATTCACTCTGGGCATATAAAATCCAAGATGCGAAGTTTTATGGTAACTGAAACCCATAATGGGTCAGCTTGTCAGGAAGCTGTTGAAATAGGATTTTTGATAACCTAAACCGGTGGCACCCCACAGCATAGACAATGGCTTTCCCCACCCAAGGCCCTGTAAGGAAATTTGGACTTCGTCCTTTCATGGGACAAGATCCATGGACTCTGTGATTATAATCCCTGTAACAGAAGACATCATGTCCAATATCCTTAGCTTACCAATGGGAAACTAGAGTCCAAGGAGGAGATATACTGGTTTAAGTTCATTGAAATAGATTCTAATTCTATTCTCCTCTTCTTCCTTGATGACAAAATCCCAGTTGTTTGGGTAATCACTTGCCATACAGACGTGTACTCAGCAAAGGGGCCCTGGACCACTCCCAGAAAGAATGAATCATGACAAATCCAAGTCAATCATAGTGGTCTCATTGTCCATAATAGGGATTGACTTAGTCATGGATATGGAACCAAATGCAGTCAATGGGATCTGAGGGTAGTCTGCTGGAGAATTTTCAGGAAATACTTTCCTCAATTAAAAACAAGAAGAAGAAAAAGAAATACATGGAACAAAACACCTCTGTACTTCATGGAATACTATATTGTCTGCATATGACAGCTGAAACTTCTATAGCCACAGTACAATCGTGACAGGAAGTCTAAGTAGAAAGATGGCAGGCCAGGTTCTCGATGAGGTCATGAAGGTGCTACTCTGGACTTCTTGTCATTTGAGCTAATATATCCTGTATTGTGTAAGCCATGCTTTGTTGTACTTTTAGCCTCTTGTAATCTAAAGCATCTTAGTTGATAGAATCACACAGAAAGTTTGTGGCAGAGCTGGGACTAGAATACAAATGTCATAACTCCCAGGTCAGTGAAAGCCTCCGTTTAAGGGACTGGTGAAGTCTGTGTGCAGTTCCATCAGTCAGAGATAGTCTAGGTCATGCTGCAGTAAGAAGCAACTCCCAAATTTCAGTGGCTTACAAGAGCAAGATTCTGTTTCTTGCTTATGTAACATGTCCATCAGGGTTGGCTAAAGTTCTGCTTCAGGAACCGAGACTGATAGAGAAACTGTCCTGAAATATTGCTGGTCTTGTGACAAAAAGAAAAAGAGAGAATGGCAAACCATGAATTGGCTCCTAAAACTTTAATTCAGAAATGACAGTATCACTTTCACTCCCATTTCATTAACCAGAGCAAGTCACATAGTCCCACAACTTCAATGAGAAAAGGGAGAACAATTTCCTTATAAAAACACCACATTTAGTCTGCATTTAATGCTTCTAAGAAAAAGCTAAGCACCATAGAGGTAACTTTCGTGGTAACTAAAGTGGCTGCTAAGTGGTATTTTGAAAACACCCCTGAACTTTAGGATATTTTATGAAAACATAAAAACTGCCATGCCCTTTTATAATTAACTCTTCTTTAAAATAGCTTTTCATCATAGAATGATTCATTAAATTGTTTTCCAAAACAGTTAAGATTTAAAAAATAAAATGAAATGCCTTGCTTTCATTATCCCATCCACTATAGATAAATCACTGATAAATTGGGACATGTTCTTATCCTTTTCTATGTATATTCACATGTCTGTACATACATGTGTACATTTATCCATATCTATATACACATATATATGGGACTTATGACCAAAAAGTCATTTTATAAAATTATACATAATTTTTTACACTTTGCTTTGATCCCTATATGAATATTTTTGCTTCTCAATATATAGTTACTTCTTTCTTTTTAACGATTACATAGTATTTTACTTTGATAATGTATTATAAATACATCATTTATATCATAATCTCTCCAGGGAATGAATATTTAGGTCATTCTAGTTTTCACCATCACAAAAAATTCTATATTGGATAATCCTTTTACATAAAAATATAGATCTTTTCACACTTCTCTGAATATATCTGTAGAATAAATCCCAAGAAGTAGAATTGCTGGGAGAAGAAATATGCTCATTCAAAATGTTGATAGATATTGCCAAATCATCCTTCAAAAAGCTTATACCAATTGTACCATTGGACTGTTGGACCCATTGAATCCAGCCAACGGTGTGTCAGGTGATGATCATTTTAGACAAAAGTATGTGCTGAGATCTTTATACGTAGTCAATATAAAAGACACAAAAGAGATATTTATAATGGTCCCTCTTCTCAATGAGCTCAAAAGGAGTGAGAGAGAGAGAAGAGACATGTGAAAATACTAAAAACACATAAATCATTGAGATAGTGTAAGAAACTGGATCAGGCAGACACTGAGACAGCTGCAAAGAAGCAGATAAGCTAAGCTAAGGGAACATTAGATGACACAAAGGGTGTCCCATATAGGGACTGGGGAGGCTTCCTGAAAAGAAGCAATGCCATCAGAGGAGAGGAGCTAAAGCTTGGAAACGAGCTGGTGTACATGAGGTTGATGGCAGTACTGGGAGGAAAGGGGATAGCTTTCTCTGGGCTGGTGAGCTCACAGGATTGGCATGTTGAGCTAATGACATTAGGGTCAGAGCTTCTACTTGAGGCCAGGGTTTTACATAACCATCTGTCTTGGGTCATTTTATTGCAAACTGTCTTAGCAACAGAGGATTGGTATGAACGGCCAAAAAAAGAAGGGAGACTAGAAGAGTTCTGCTCTCTGTATCTGAGTTCCTAAGCTATAAACCCCCAATATAGCCAAGCCATTCTATCCCCTGGAGTAAAAACTAAATCAATCAACCCAAAGGATATGTGTCAATCTCTGAAGGGTCTAGATTCCTAGGGTCTTCACAAGTACCTTAACACTTAGCTCTGGCCAGACGTGGTGGCTCATGCCTATAATCCCAGCATTTTGGGAGACGGAGGAGGGCAGATCACTTGAGCCCTGGAGATCAAGACCAGCTTGGGCAACATGGCGAAACCCCATCTCTACCAAAAAATACAAAAATTAGCCGGGCATGGTGGTGTGCGCCTGTAGTTCCAGCTATTCAGGAGGCTGAGGTAGGAGAATGACCTGAGCCCTGGAAGTCGAGGCTGCAGTAAGTCATGATTGTACCACTGCACTCCAGCCTGGGTGAAAAAGTGAGACCCTGTCTCAAAAACAAAAACAAACAAACAAAACATTTAGCTTTCAGTAGAATCTAAAACAATAAACTGTGGGGTTATTATTAGTCTCCTTATAAGCTTAGATTTTCAGGAGAAAAAAACAGAACCAACTTCAAGCTTAGAGGTCAGTATGCAAATGCATGGTACAAATGCTACCACATGCCCCTTCCAAGCCCTTGACATCGCCAGTTGATCACAACACTCTTCCACTAGGCCTAGAAACAGCCTCAGAATTCTCAACACAGCCTTCCCAGCAACCACTACCAATCAACTGGAATTGGCACTGCTATTGAAGCCCATTTGTCATCCCTGGCCTACAGCAGCAGAGAGTCATTTCCTCACCAAGCATTCTTTCCCATAGGATCACCTATTGCCTCACCAAGCATGAGTCTTTCTCAGAAGCCATAGGCATTGAGACCTCACACAGGCCTGGATGAGATCTCAAGGCCTATGGCCTTGAGTTCACCTCATTGAGTGTTCTCCATCACCCCCCACCACACCTACCATAGCATCCTCTCCTCCAAGCCCCAGCATTCTCATAAAAGCATTTCCCATGAAGGTATTCGCCTATCATCTGTTTTCCTGCCACCTAAAGATAGTTACTTCCGTTGTTCTTTCAATAAATATTTGCTGAGAGCCTACTGTGTGCAGGACATGTTCTACACACTGGTGACACAGGAACAAACAACAGATAAAAATCCCTACCCTGTGGAGCTTAAATTAGAGGGGAAAGACAGGCCATAAACAAGGTAAACAAGTAAAATGCACAGCAGGCTAGCTGAAGCTAAATGTCAACAAGAACCCATACAAGCAGGAAAGGGGGATAGGGAGTATTGGGAGGTGGGAAACGGATTAAAATTTTTTAAAGGGAAGAATTTACTGGGGAGATAAAATTCGAGTAAAGACCTGAAGAAGGTGAAGGTGAAGGTGAAAGTGAAGGATATGCCATGCAGATATCGGGATATGCCATGAATTCGAGAGAGAGGACGCAGGAGCAGGTCAGGAACAGCAAAGAGGCCAATCTAAGTGGACAATTTGGGGAGCACAGGAGTGGAGGTCAGAGTAAAGGATCTTTTTTTTTTTTTTTTGAGATGGAGTCTCGCTCTGTCGCCCAGGCTTGGAGTGCAGTGGCGCAATCTCGGCTCACTGCAAGCTCCGCCCCCCGGGTTCACGCCATTCTCCTGCCTCAGCCTCCGAGTAGCTGGGACTACAGGCGCCCGCCACCACGCCCGGCTAATTTTTTTTTTGTATTTTTAGTAGAGACGGGGTTTCACCATGGTCTCGATCTCCTGACCTCGTGATCCGCCCGCTTCGGCCTCCCAAAGTGCTGGGATTACAAGCGTGAGCCACTGCAGCCCGCCAGAGTAAAGGATCTTAATCAGGATCTTGAAGGATCAAGATCATAAAGGGTTTTATTGTGGGGGCCAAAAGAAGGATCACTGACATACATGGTTTCTTCCTTCACCAAGATTCTATTCATTATGGGAGACAATAAAGACATTATTACTGGCAATTTATTCTAACTATAACAGATCTGACAAGTTTATAAAGGGAAGACAGAAAGTGCCAGGGAGATATAATAAGACAACTTGATGGCATCTGGTGATCAGGGAAGGCTTCATGGAAGAGGGAACATCTAAGCTGAGTCCTGAAGTATAAGAAAGAGATTGTCCAGCAAAGAAGGGGAAAGAAAGTGCCAAGCATGTGTTCAAGGAAGCTGGAGAGGCTAAGAGAAGAGCCCTGTCCTCAGTTTTACCTTTTTGTGAAAAGATCTTTCTGACTGCCATGTCACCATTCATGCTAATCGCTGACATTCTTGAATGAAAGTTGACCTTGCTTCCTTTCTAATTAACTATCTTGAAAGCATGCTTTTCATTTCTGCTCAATGGGGCTACTTTCCCCCCATTCATTCTTGTGAAACAAATCCTTGCCCACTGCTCATCTGTCTGGGAATATGTAAGTCCCCAGAGACGGTTTCGTAAATCGGGGCATGACAAGTATGTATGAGAATTCTTCTCGTAGAGTTAGAAAAAGAAAAATCTGGTCTCCTCTCTTTGCTTCAGGCTTTTTCCATATAGAAACTCAACAGATCAAAACCATTTCAAACTGGGATGAAACCATCTGGCTCCCAGAATCACAAATTGTTTTTACAAGGCACAATGGCTGAAACGGCCTTTTTCTGTCTTGGTGGAAATGAACCAGACTTTTCCCATTTGCTATTCATGGTCATTACATGAAGGTTAATTAATTCATCTGTAACCCTTGTAGACAGCATGTAAGGTGTCACAGGTGATCTGGAACATCAAAGACAACATCCCTTCCTTCTGCCTGAAATCATTTTGAGCCCTCAGTTTTTCTCAGAAAGCAATGTTTACAAATCTCCAGGCAGCAGGAATTTGATGGTGGTGTTTGGTTGTGCTTTTTGTATTCTGGAGTTCCAGGTAGATTCCGTACTCTAAATTAGGCCTCAAAAATATTTCTTATTAAAAATTTATACAGCTCATGACAGCCTCTTTCGAGAACATAACCCCTAACTAATTCATGTTCACTTACCCTGCAGTTTTCTATTTATAATATTTTACAATTTCTGTGTATTTGTATTATAAATTATTAAATGACATCAAGGTTTTTATTTTGATGAGAAAATTTTTGATGAATTTGACAGTGTAATTACTTCAGATCCCACTCTGGATTGCTGAGAAAATATTTAATTTTATTTACCTCGATGAATAATTAAAGAGTGCAAGTGGTGGGCTTCCTTGCTGTGCCTTCTAGCTTCTTACTTCCGTTTGCTTCTTGCTAATTAAAATAGTGATGCTCGTGTGTAGTGGCTTAGAGAAATAAATTACCAATGGGGTGGGGGCAGTATTGTAGGATAAGACTTTAGCAAACTACAAGGAAAAAGAGAGGAAGGAGGGAGATGAAAATTTTGCTGTGTTTCATTTCATTTTTCTTGCAAGAGCAAGTAGAGGGAAGCGCGATCTCCTTGTTTATTTAGAGAACTGCCCTCTCCAACTCCAGGAACTTCTTACCCGCTAGCCTCTTCAGCCCAAACAGCAGAAACCATGAATGGTAACAGCAACTGGCTCTGGGAAGAACACAACAACCGGAAGATAAATGATTGCCAGATGTGCTATCCTATTGGTTCCACGGATTACATCTTTCTATGGTTTCCCTTTGGTTATCATAAAACCCTGTAAATAGGCACAAGGTCAACTTTAATATTCTTACTTGAGGATGACGAAGTTGAGGTTCAGTTTGATGGATGGCCTCGACCTACCTCACTCACAATTATGAGGACCCAGGTTTCCTGAAACCTCATCCACTGGGATAAAGAAGTCAATGAACCATTTTTTCTCACCACCTGATCTTAAGCTATCCAAAAGAATTGACATGTTATTAGGCATTCAGTGTATTTACCAATAAAATGTATATGTATACATTTTTGCCAAAATACATATATGTAATACATAAATGCTAAAACACTGTGACACCAGTAGAAATGGTACTAAACTGTAGGTCAGCAGTAGCCCTAAATTCAAAGTCTAATCAGGGTGATGATGGAAAAATCACTGTTCTACTCTAGGCCTCAGCTCCCTTACCCAAAAACGGAGATAATATTGGTAACCTATCTCATAAAGCCACAAATGTTTGAGGAGATAGTGCAGAGGAAAAATTCAGTAAGTCCTAGCTGTTGCTATCGTTAGATCGCACAGAGTTAAATATGGTACCGGGGGCCACCAACCATCTCTTAGCCTTCCTTATATCCCCAGCTCCCAACATAATGCTTGGCATATTGTCGATGCTCATTTCAAGTTTATTCAATAAATGAGTTGGCTGGTTTGCTGAGTGGCTACTCTGTGACCATAGTGAAAGCCCCTAATTGCATCATAAGGTCCTGGGAGGAAGACGCTAGCTTGTTCTTTTCCACCACTCAGGATATTCCTTGAACACAGATGATCCTAACAAATGCCTGCTGATTTTTACTGGAATGAAATACTTAGTAGCATCCACACAGAGCTGCCTTGGGTTTGGAGGTACCTTTTCCCAGGAGTGTTGCCTGAGGCAAGGGCTGTAAAAATCCTCCAAGTGCCCAGGCCATCTTAGTAAAGAACAGGGCATTGTTTGGGGCCAGCACCCCTGGTGAGTGAGGTCTTTTCCAATCAAAGGCTCGGTCACTGGCGTGTGTTCCACAAGCCCCTGGGGCTCAGCTCTCATTGTGTGGTGGGGCCACTGGGGGCGGGGGACCCCTACCTCTCAGACTCTATCGATTAGCTGCTCCATCTGCCACTCTGCAAACAAGCAGCATGGCTCTCCATTGGATGAAAATGTCACCCATGGTAACAGATCCTCACAGTTGGCGTCTGACCACAGGACCCTCTGAGGGGGAATAATCAGATCCTGAAAAGCGTCAGCCCACCCCAAGCTAAATGCAAAATGAAAAATAAATGTCTATTCTAATCTCCTCCCTCCCTTCTCAACCCTGACTCCAATGAGATGGCCCCAGAGCACCAGGCATGATTTGCAAGCTGCACTATCACAGACGGGGACTGGTGGCCCCCAAGGCAGATTGCTCGGTCCCAAGTATAGACTGTGGAAAGTGTAACTCGGAGACCTCCCCCATATGGTTCTGAAGCTATAGAGAATGCACAAAAACCTTGCTCCAGCCACTCCAAGCTGCAGGTCTTTCCATGGAGAGATTCTGTCTCTTTCTCTCTACCTCTCTCCCTCCCTCTCTCCTTCCCCATCCCCTCTCTCCTGCCCCATCCCCTCTCTCCTCCAGATTGTGTCTCTACTTAAAACCCTGTTCCTCATCCCTTTCTCCTGAGCTATTCCTACTCTTCTTTCAGACCTCAGCTTAAACATCTTTTGCTGTGGGGATTCTGACCTGAACACTCTCCACAAACTACATAAGGTGGCCCTGATAATATTCTTCCTTTACACTCTCCGCTCTCCCCGTCACTTGGCTGTCTGTCCTGCTAGGCTGAAAGCACCCAGGAAGCAAGAATCTCATTTGTCACACTGTTATATTCTCAGCAGCTAGCCTAGTGCCTGGCACATAGCAGGTGCTCAATAACTATTTATTACGTTCCTAAACAAACACTGCCAGGTGCAAAGCAATCCTTATAGGGCTTCTGGACACCATCAGACACTAAAGATGTCCAAGCCATGAGTTTCTTTGTTAGATTTCAGTTATTGAACTCACCTAAGTCAAAAGTGAAGCAATCTGTCAGAAGAGCACTGGACTAGCTTACAAAACCGAAGGAAAAGTTCTGTGGACAAGGGCAATTCCAGAGAAATATGGGACAGGGGACTCTGTATGTCCTTTTTCTCCTCTCCTCTCTCCTCTCTCAATTCTCCTCCCTACCTTCTTCCCCTTCACTTCTTACCCCTGCTTGTCACTGATATCAGCTTCATTCTCTCAGTCTTCAAGAGCAGCTCTGGAGGCCAGGATCAGTGGCTCACACCTGTAACTCCAGCACTTTGGGAGGCTGAGGTGGGCTGATCACCTGAGATCAGGAGTTCAAGACCAGCCTGGCCAACATGGAGAAACCCCCATCTCTACTAAAAACACAAAAATTAGCGGGCCTGGTGGCAGGTGTCTGTAATCTCAGCTACTTGGGAGGCTGAGGCATGAGAATCACTTGAACCTGGAAGGCAGAGGTTTCAGTGAGCCAAGATCACACCACTGCACTCCAGCCTGAGTGACAAGAGTGAAACTCCGTCTCAAAAAAAAAAAAAAAAAAAAAAAAAAAAAAAAAAAAAAAAAAAAAGCTCTGGAATCACATTCTTATCACTGTATGATCAGAGAAAAAATTAGGATTTCCCGCTCCCATTTTCAGGTGTGAAATCACAGGGAAGAATTCTATTGGCCAGGCGTAGGTCACATGCTAATCCCTAGAACAATCACTATGTTCAAAGGATAGAATGTTAAGACAGACCCGGGTTAGATCATGTGCCTTCCCCCAGGTTGAGGCAGGCAGAGTAACTGGGAGGACACGATCCACTAGCCCCAGGTGCAGGAGAGGGGTGCTGCGCCAACAAGAACAATAGCCACCTACACATGGGATGAACCCGTTTTCAAGGACCCAAAAGAAAGTAGAGTGGGCCTGAGAGAAATCCAACAACAGACCTAAGAGAAATCCAATGACTAGGTCTTTGAATTATTTATATTAAGCTTCTTTAAAAACTGAGGTTTAGTAGTGTATACTTTTGCCCTATTTTCTAGTGTTCACACATTTGTTTCAGGAACACTTATACCATCTTCCAGTTATACTAAAGCTCTGCAAAGACAGAGACCAGAAATCTGATCCAGTCCTCATTTCTTCCTGCCTATGTTGCTGCATGTACTTCTGGAATGATTCGTTTCAGTCTCCCCTTGGTAGCGTCCATGCTAAGGCCATTACCCACCCCATCTTCCTAAAATCACAGTTGTCTGGTTTCCTATTATTATTCAAATGCACTAAATCTCTTCTTTCCCATCCACTTAAACTTCTAGGTCTGGATTTCAAATCTATTCCTACCTAAGAGTTAATAACAGCATTTACTGTGTTCCAGTCTTTGTCTAGGAGCATTACAGGCTTTATCTCATTAAAGCCTATAAAATAGCTACTGTTTATCATTATCAGAGCACCTACTGTAGTCCAACACTATACTCAATATTTTCCATGTGTACCAAATTTAATCTCATTTATCCACATGTTACCTTTTTGACACAGTCCTGTTTTACAGATGGTTAAACTGAAACAGAGAGAGAGGGTATTTCACCCTCAGTCACACAGCAAATAAGGGGCCAAGCTAGAAATCAAGCCACTGTCTGTCTTACTCCAAAATCTGATATCTTTCTTCTAGGCTATGCTGTCTCCTAACTCCACCCTTCTTCTGCTGTTCCCTGTGAACAACTCCTCTGTGGTCCAGCTGGCCCCTCTACCCTCTGACGTTGACCCATCTACTCAATTTCCTTTTTCGCCAGCCAATGCTCTTCTACCAAAAGGCATTTCTGGAACCTCTCACACGCATTCAGGGGAAAATATCTTCCAATTTGCAGTCTCATAGATCCTGAGATATCAGCATCACTGATATTCCAAGTATCTTTTCCTTCTTTCTATATTAGTTTCTCTCTTCCCTCGCTCTGTTCATTATACATAATCCATGCACATAGCAGGGGATAGTAAGTTGGGCATGACAAAACAAAATATATTCTCTACATGAGTGGCTGTCAACTAGGGGCCATTTTGTCTGCTCAGGGAACATTCAACAGTGTCTGGAGACATTTCTGATTGTTACAACTGGAGGCAGGGATACTACTGGCATCCACTGGGTAGAATCCAGGGATGCTACTACACATCCTGTAATGCATAGGACCACCCCCCACAACAAGAAATGCTGTAGTCCAAAATGTCAATCATGCAAAGTTGAGAAGCCCTGATCCACATGGATAAGGTAAACTTAAAGTTGCAACTAGACCTTTTAACTTTTCATTTTAGAGCCTGAACTGTGCAACTTAATCGTGGATTCCAGAGATACATGAGGTCCCTGACCTTTTTTAAGCCAGGAGGCACATCTTCATTCTGTGGACACTTGGTGGTGTGAATCCAGCAGGCTGCCAAGACATGCAAAGAGGCTTTTTTTTTTTTTTTTTTTTTAGACAGAGTCATGCTTTCTCACCCGGGCTGGAGTGTGGTGGCACTATCTTGGCTCACTGCAACCTCCACCTCCCAGGATCAAGTGATTTTCATGCCTCAGCCTCCCAAGATTACAGGTACATGACACCACACCCAGATAATTTTGTATTTTAGTAGAGGCGGAGTTTCACCATGTTGGCCAGGCTGGTCTTGAACTTCTGACCTCAAGTGATCCATCTGCCTCAGCCTCCCAGAGTGCTGGGATTACAGGCATGAGCCACCACGTCACGCCTCAGCATCTCTTATAGACAGTGTGGTCTGGTGAGGTTTAGAGTATTATCATAATCATGCTTCCTGTTTTCAGTTCCCAAGTCTGCCACTTTCTAGTCATCTCCTTGGACAATTTACTTAATCTTTTTGAATGTTAGTTTCCTCATCTGTCACATGGGTATAACACACCTAAAAATGATAATCCAAGGAAAGCACACAACACTCTACTTTGCTCAGGGGGAACATTAGCTACTCTTTTATTTATGTCACGAGAAGCAATGGAGACTTATCATAGAGTTATAACTATGAGTTATTTCATTTTTGATAAATGCACTGGCCATTATTATTTGAACTTTGACTAATCCACAGCTATATGCATCTGCTTTTGTGTAAACGAGCATTGCCCCAGCTATAGAGCTGCAGAGGCACAGAAGGGAGGGCGTGTCCCGGCCAAGGTGAGATGCTTGGCACAGGAAGAGCTTAAAGTGCATAGATATGGGAGAATGAGGTCAGTGGAGCTCAGCCATAGGTTAAGGACAGGTTACAAAAGGCCTGGCCGAGGAGTTGCAACTTGGTTCCTCAGGCATCAGAGATCAATGGAGACTTTCAGCATGGAAGTGGCCTATCGGGTCTGTCTTTTGGGAAGAACACTGTAATAGAACAGTGCAGGTTGCTCACTTCCTTCGTTGTAAACCCAAACCATCGTTCTTCAAGTTCAAGTGCAATAACTTTGGAATAACAAGGTATCAGTCATCTCAATTACCACCCATAGTACTATAAATGAGTGCCATCTTTCTGAAAAGCAGTTTGGTGCCTTAGATGTCTTAAAATATGCATGCCCTGTTGTCCTGGAAATTCCACTTCTAGGACTCTATCCTGAGGAAATTATGAAAAAGGTACAAAATATTTACATACGAGACAGCTCATTTTTAGTATTGTTTGTAAGAGTGAAAAGTTGAAAACCCAAAATGTTCAAAAAAAATTAATTGGTTAAGTAAATTAAGATACAATGATTACTATGCACACATTAAAGCTACATTATTGATGTGGAGAAACATGTTGCAAAACAGTACATAGTGTGTGATACTTTTTTAAAGTACTTACACCGACACAAACACATACACACACACTTGTTTCTGTAAGTTACAAATGTCTTTATGTTTCATCTATTTCTATTAATTTATCCTAAGAAATTAATAAAGGTGGTAATAGCAATGTATATATAGGTGTGTGTATATATACACAAATCCATATACATACACAGAAAATAGTATAAAAGAATATATACCAAGGTATTAATGGAACTTACTATAAAATACCCAGTCTTTATAGCCGTGTGAAAGTGGACTAATAACACATTGATAACTTAAGGATTAATTGCCTAGAAACTACCTGGAAAAAGCAAGTAAATACAAAGAGGAAGAATATAATAAGAATATAACAAGTCCCCAAAACCCACTCTAAAAATATGTTTTTGGAAACATATGTTGGAAAAGGGGTAATGGTGACTTCTTCAGCAGGAAGTAGGCTTAAAAATCCCAAGGAAGTGGCAGGAGATGAATGGAGATAAGGAAAGGGAAGCTCACACTGACAAATGGTGGTTGAGAAATTGGGATGAAACCCCAACTAGGGAAAGCTTGTTTCAGTCCCCAAAGCGGGAGTTCTATAATGAGTGAAATTCATTATCTTAAACTTTGGGCTATGATGTGTAATTGCTAACCTCTGCTGCTTTGGTTCAAGGTTCCTTTCAGTGAAATATATTGTTTGCCATCAAAGCTGATGTGGATTAGGAGCTGAGCATGTGCCCTTCCTTTTAGGTTATATTAATATGCCAAAATCGATAATATGCCATAGCTTTCAAAAGTAGTAATAAAACACCCTAAAATATTCCCAGAATATGTCTATAAATTATTTGTTCAATGTACTTATGTTAAAAAGGTTGTCAGTTACAATGCTCTGGAAGACTCTAAAATTACAAGCCATCGTATTTGTATTTGATAAAGCTCTTGCTGTTTTGGGTCAGAGGAGGTTATGCTGTGGGAAAAAAATCATTATTTTCCCTAATAAATAAATTACTTGGCTATATTTCATGTATCACTCAAGCCAGCAAGTATTGAAGGTTTAAATAATAAATAACAAATAGCTCCATTCATTTATTAATCATAATGCATCACTTGTACGTGAGTATGTATGTGTGGGTGTATATGTGTGCTTGTGGGTGAGTGTCTTGAGTACATGAGATTTCTTTTAGACTCTTGTGGGTGACACTAAACAGTAGTCATCTGAAAGAATGAAAACCGTGCCTCTGGAATCATTAACGTTTTCTCAGGTTAAGGAAATCACCTAGGGCTGACAAATCTTTTCACTTGGCCAGTTCCTGGCACTGAGGACTGTGCTGGGGTAAAGTCCTTGAAAGGCCCAGAAGCATGCATATAAACTGTGAATCATTAAAGGGCTCTCCTTACTATTAACTCTTCTCAATGGAGCACTGAGATAGCTCAGTTCCAAGAAGAAAGCAACAGGAAAAGAAGATAATCAGACTCTCTCCAAAACTCTCTTCTTTTATTCAGTAAAAGAAGAAAGGAGGTTAGCCATGTCTACTTCAGGAAGTTTCTATCACCATGAGCCCTGGCTAATTAACTGATCTCACAGATGTATCAGCCTCCACCATATTGCCACAAAGCAACCCTCACCTTACTTAAAGGGCCTCTTCAATTTGAGGCAGACAGGCAGGTCGACCAAGGGTAGCCATTTCCACAAAAGCCAACTAAGAAATATATTGCACTACATTCCATCCCCCAAGGAATACCTGGACCAAGGAAACAGCTGGACCTTACAATGAGTTACTGTTGGCACGAGGCCAGAGCAAAAGCAATCACCCTCACAGTGAATCCTGAAACAGATGGATCCCCTCTGTTTGTCCTTCCCTTCTCCACACCTAGGGCAAGCACAGGGCTTAGCAGGAACTCCGGAGACACGTGCATATATTTAAAAGGACATAAGTCTCAAACTACCCTTTTATAATAAATTGCATACTTTTTTCTACATAATTTGACTCCAAGACAAAAGATCTTTCACCTCTGAAAAAACATATGAAAAATCTGCCTGCCCCAGTGACCTAGCTAATGCGGTCCTAGAATGTTGGGTGGAAGAGTCAGGCTCTGCCCATTGTGTGGGGTCAGTTGCTGACTCCTTTGCACTCTGGGCAAATCCCTTCTCATTCTTTGGTCCCTTCTTTATGTAACCCTCACCACCAAACAGCAACACGGAGCAGGGCACAGCAGGCTGCCACACCATGAGCCTTGTTTAAAAAACAGGGTCAGCTCCTCGCTGTGAACAGATTTTCCTCTGTAGAAACAGGTTCATGTTTATCTTTCAAGTTCCAGCAGCAAACTCTGGATCGCCAACATGTGCCGCACAGCTGCTGCAGTGCCTGATTTATGAACAAATCTGCATATAATTGTGTTGGTTCTTTTTTTTTCCTGGCCAATTTTTTTTTCTTTAAATAAAATGGCTTAGTCCAGGCTGCATAAAGACCCAATTCTAAAGCCATATAATTTTATGGACGGGGTGGGGGCAGGAATCGGGGGGAGTTCTTTTGTATGGCACCTGAACTCATTAAAATCCTAAATTCCATAATTTTACACTACCATGTGCCACAAATGAACAGCCTAATTGCTTACCGTCTTTATGAGAACCACAAATGAAGCAGGAAAACCAGGGAACAGGTGGCAAGGCCACACTGGGGTTTGGGGCCAAGCCCTGTCAAGAGATGGTGACCAGAATACAACTGAATGACTTGGGATTGTCAGGTTCTTTTCTCTTCATGAAGGCCTGGATGTTGCCAAGAATCAGTGGCGTTGTGAGGCATGTGTCAAAATCAAGAGATTCCTAAAATTAGACATCTCTTTGTGGTAACCATACAGTTCGGATTTTTTTTTTTTTTTAAGATAGGGCACTAGAGGATGAGGTAAGAATCTGTGGTTAATGACCTTATTTCTGCCTATGAATTCACAGGTTCCTGAACACAAATAAAGGTGGCATCTTACAAAAAAAAAAAAAAAAAAAAAAAAGGTGGTTTGGATGCCAAGAGGTCAAGTTCCTTCCTTGGCCCTTCATGACAGGGTCTGGTTATTTGGGAGTCACAGGAAAATTCTTTAGCACCTATTTTACAGTCAACAAAAACAATTGATTGGCTGAAATGACTGTTGTTTTCAGTATCTTGGTTGATTATCTTGCTTTCTTCACATGGGAAACAAGCCCCTTTGAGGAAGGTGTTACAGTGTGGGGACTACAGAATGGAGCCTAGAAATGTGCAACAAGAAAGAAGTTTCTGTCTCCTTTCTTTCCGTACATGCCAGCAGCAAAGACTAGACCAGTCAAGCCACGGTTGTCAGGCTGCATTCTCAGGACTAGATAACCAAGCTGCTTGTTTCCTTCCCTACAAAAAATTGTATTTCCAAAATTCAGCAATTCATTCATTTTTCAAGAAGCCTCACTCCTGAAAATTCAGGGTGCCAGTGTTAGACCATAAGCCTAGATAACCATGAAATAAGAGAAGACCAAGTGGATGAGATACAGAAATCTACTAAATTGAAAGGAGTTGGAAGATACTAAAGAATCAGTGAAGTTGGAAAGTCCATATGGGTTAGCAGTGGAAACCATGAGTGTGAGTTATTCAGAACCAGGCACAAAGTCTAATAATATGAAGTAGACATTAGTGTTGAATGGAGTTGATGGATGGATGGGAAGTCAGTGAGTTAGGAAGACAACAGTTGAGATTTGATCTCAGGGAAGAAAGTCCTAGAGGTAGAAAGGATAAAGGGGGTAACCCTGGGGACCCTGATGATCACAATCAGAAGTTGCTAAGTACACTGCCAATGAGTGCTGTCCCCTAACTAAGGGACAAGGATACTTTACCAGAAATCTGGTAAGGCCTAAAATAACGAACAAGTTCATTTCCCAAGAGAACTGTTCAGAGAGAGCTCCCAGACCTGGCCAAAGCTTTGGCCACTCAGCAATATTTCCAAAAAGTACTGCCAACTTCTTTAGAAAATGTGCAGAAACAGCTCCTTCTCTCTCAACCAGAGGGATAGGATGTTTCAGCTTAATCCTCTGCAGGAACCTGGGATCACATACCAAGAACGTGGTGTCTTGTGTTAGGAATTCACTGATGCAGAGCCCAGATGGATGTTTTTTGTGCCAGGCACAGTCTATGAGAAAACAGAGGTCTCTTACTTAGGCTCAGTAATTAAAGAGTGAGTCTGATATAAGAGGAAAAAAACACAGGACAAGGAGTCCTGTTTCTAGCTTTGCTGATTCCAAAATTAGGCCAAAAATACCAAGCAGAACAATTCATTTTCATTCACCTTCCTTCCCCACTTTCTCCTCTCATTGTTCTCAGAAACTGTTTCCAGGTGCCTCTCTCACTGAGCACCCCAGACATTCCTCACCATTGACCAGCTCATAACTACATAAGCACTTACTTAACATTAAACACCTGGCATTCACTGTGTCATCCAATCATAATGACAACCTGCTGAGCCAGACATCATAATTATTCCCACTTAGCAGATGAGGAAACTGAGGCAAAATTACTAATTTGATTCCAATTAACCTTGTAGATGCTAGTTTTTTTCACAGCTGGTCCCCTGCCTTCCTTACTTGCTCTTTGTTCTTAAGGTTCTCCTAGTTCCTAAAAGTTGTGGCTGCCTCTTAGGCCTAACAGGGTTGTATTCACCCAGCTGATTACTCAAAGCTTGTCCATTTCTACAGAATGGTAATGAATGTGAAAGTACTTAACAAACCATAATGAATCATACAAATGTGAAATCTTATTTCTCTGTGTGGGTGTGTGGGTGTTGCATTCATTTCTGCTTCTGTCTGGTTTACTTTATATTCTCCCTGGATGCATTCACCTGAAATTCAGACTCCCTATTGTCTACCTCCTAGGCTAGCCCCCATACATCTGCAATATGCCTTGAACCTCTCAGCCCTTGTTCCTTTCATACACGGAAATGATCTAAGGTCACTTCTGTACTAGACCCAGGAGTGATTGTTCTGCCTTGCTGATAGAAATTCTTTAGAAGGCACCTTCTCCCCCTACCCCCTAGAATCCTATGGCTCTCTCATTTGCCTCTATTTGCCTCCCAATGATTCTTATTGCCCTTCAAATTAGTCCCATATGTACTCCTTTAAAGCTTGAAATAGTCTTTCTTGTCATATTCTTGTATCATCAGCAAGAACCTTTCTCTTGGATTCAAAGAAAACAGCCACCTATTTGAGCATTTACTATATTCCTAAGCATCTTACTTTCATTAAATTATCTAATTTAATTCTCTGTAAGATATATAAAAATGTCATCCCAATTTAACGAATGGTAGAACTGAGGTTAGAAATGTGCCCAAGATCACATGAGCTAAGAGATTTAAATGAGATCTTATGTGTGTCTTCTAAAACTTATGCTCTTAACAGATATGCTATATTCTACAATAAGAGAGATTTTGTTTTCTTTATTCTCTGAAAAGAATGAAAGCTTTACAACTTTTCCTGATTCACCAGATTCTCCCGTAATCACCGACAGATTCCTGACTCCCAGGTCAGGCACATTCCTACCGGAGGACCACATGCAGAGCAGGTTGTCTGTGCCCACCCTTTGTGGCACCTGGCAACTTGATTTAATGTCCTACAAAACAACTGTTCCCTCATCACCAACCCATGCACATTCACACACAGCCATGGTCAGAGATTACAGAATGGGAAGTTACCTTAGTACACCTCAAAGATGGGGACTGAATACAAGTTGATCTTCGGCATAAAGGGGAAGTCAGGATAGAGATTTTTTTTTTTTTTCATTCAATAGGACTCATCTGCTTTCTGGCTAGAGAGACCCAATACTGAGAAGCCAATGTTTCCCATTCTAGACTCATGTGCCTCTTTCAGTACTCCTGCCCATCAGTACATTCCCTCCGGAGTAGAAAGCATTTGAATAAATCCACTCATGTTAGAGAAATGATCTACAGCATTTAAGAGAGTTTGTTTCCATTCAATTAACACTTGAGCAGGTATTCTGAAGTCTGACCTCCTCGATTAAAACCCCTGCTTCATCAATATTTTTTAACCTCTCTAAGCCTCAGTTTCTTTAGTTGTCACAAGTATCACATGAAATAATGCAAGTAAACTATTTAGCCAAGTGCCTGGCTAAGTCAATGGGTTTTCAGACTTTAGCGTACATCAGAATAACCTGGAGAGCTTGTTAAAACACAAATGGACGGCCCCACCCCGAGAGTTTCAGATTCAGTGGGTCTGGGAGGAAGCCCGAGGCTAACAAATCCCCAGGTGATGCTGGTGCTCCTGGTTCGGAGGCCACACAGTGAGACCACTGGACTAGGAAGCTCATATAATTTATCATCCAAACCGGAGCCCACGTGAGAGTGAAAAGGAGCACACTAATCATTACAACACCTGTAAACCGGAGCCCCCAGGCCAAACAGAACAGGTGCCCACCCTCCCCATGGTCTTCCACTCCCGATGCAGCCGTGGTCATCTGTCTGCCTGCCCCAAAAGTGAGAATACTGAAATTACTGGGAGAACACAGACTGGCCTCCACAGGTAGATGAGAGGAACACCCAGATGCGAAACCAAAACAAAATAAGAATAATAAAACCATATAAAGCAGGCCAAGGAGTAAGGGAAAGTGATCATGGATGGCAGGCCTGCACTTCTCCAGTTTTTCTGTCACAGCCAAAGGAAAAAAAAATATGGGAAATTAAAGGGAAGAGAATAGAAGAAATGAAATTTATCTTTTCCTAGCCCTGCTAAAGGGCACCTGGGTTCATGATGGAGTTTCTGTGATGGGGCCACATTGCTGGGAAGGCATGTTTGTTGTCCTGTCTCTGCAGGTAGGTAGAAAACCTATATCCTGAAGACAGGGGACAGTCTCAGTCAAGGTCAACTGCCCACAAATATTCTCCCTCTTTTGGAGAAGGGAGCTCAGGAAAGAAATGAATATGTAAAAAACAGGAAGGGATGGAGTGGTGTGAGTTAGTGAAAAGGACGCAAAAAG
The DNA here is from genome assembly GCF_006542625.1 of Nomascus leucogenys. Classification (NCBI taxonomy): domain Eukaryota; kingdom Metazoa; phylum Chordata; class Mammalia; order Primates; family Hylobatidae; genus Nomascus; species Nomascus leucogenys. The sequence continues at coordinate 20,655,925 of NC_044382.1, forward strand.
TCTTATATGTTTTCCATACAAAACAGATCTTTTGACCCTACATACGAGCTATCATTGTCTTGCATGTGGGTTAGGCCAATCGCATTTTATAAAACAAACAAGGAAAAGAAACAAGCCCAGAGCTGTGAAACACATTCTCTCAAGAGACCCCTGCCATTGCCAGTATGTCAATGGCAGAAATCTCAGCATATCACCATTTAAGGGACCATGAAACCTCTGAGTGAGGAACAGCTCGTTTCCTGGCTCTCTTTATTACAATTCCTTCTAATTTAAAATTTATAATGAATGCAAACAATAATCAGTTGGTAAATACTGTTTTTAAGTTCACTAGAGCTTTGCCGAGATATTCCTTCTAGGTAACAAGTATATGCCTCATTACTCTCTCATTAGCAAGATAGAAATAAAGACGCAAAAAAAAGAAAAGAAAAAAAAAAAAAAACACCCTCTCCAGAGATATTGTAGGAGTCTAATTGCCTGCAAGGAATTCTTAATAATGTTTACTAATGCCTTTTCAGCCTTGCCAATTTTATAATGCTCATTCCAGATTCCAGGTGTGACGTCTGTGGTGCCTGCTGTGATCTTAGTGAGTTTAGACACCTAGAAGAGTGACTTTGGAGAGTTTTTAGCCCCATCTTATGTCCCCAGCATGCAATCACATCCACTGGGGCTTTAGATAGCAAATTTGAAGCTCTAGCATTTTTATTTAAAATTAAATTTCTACTTGGACAAGGCCTGCCATTTACCTAACAAGACATAACACCATCTCAGCCTGGCTTGTTGAGGGCAAAGCCACAAGAGTGAACCTTTTGGACAGACATTGCAAAGAGGAAAAGACATGTTTCCTCTTATCTCTCAGAAACTCTAATTAGGGAAGTTTATTCTCCTAACTGAAACTTCGATCTTTTGTTTGTAATCCTCTTTGGGTGTTCTGGAAATCTAAAAACAAATGAAAGTATTTTACAGAAATAAATGAGTTTATACCAAATATTAGCTTCTTCAATCTCACCACTCGTTAAAGCAAAACACGGCAGGAAAGCTCAGTAAAAACCTATGGCAGCTTGGGTATGGGGAATCAAGTGTTGTTTGTCTTCTAAACAATCAATTGAATTACTTAGGAATAATATTTAGGAAATAACTCATTGGCCCTTTGCATGTTAAGAAACAAAGGCAGCAGGGCACGGTGGCTCATGCCTGTAATCCCAGCATTTTGGGAGGCTGAGGCAGGCAGATCACAAGGTCGGGAGAGTGAGACGATCTTGACCAATATGGTGAAACCCTGTCTCTACTAAAAATACAAAAAGAAAAAATTAGCCAGGCATGGTGGCATAAGCCTGTAGTCCCAGCTACTCAGGAGGCTGAGGCAGGGGAATCAGTTGAACCTGGGAGGCAGAGGTTGCGGTGAGCCGAGATCGCGGCAGTGCACTCCAGTCTGGCAACAGGGTGAGACTCTGTCAAAGAAAGAAAGAGAGAAAAAGAGAAAGAGAGAGAGAGAGAAAGAGAGAGAGAGAGAAAAACAGAAAGAGAGAAAGGAAAGGAAAGGAAAGGAAAGGAAAGGAAAGGAAAGGAAAGGAAAGGAAAGGAAAGGAAAGGAAGGAAGAAAAAGAGAAAGAAAGCGAAAGAGAGAGAGAAAGGAAGGAAGGAAGGAAGGGAGGGAGGGAGGGAGGAAGGAAGGGAGGGAGGGAGGGAGGGAGGGAGGGAGAGAGGGACAGGGAAATTGAAAATTCACTGCAGGTTAGAGACCATGTCCATTAGAGGTTTGACTTCTCTATTCCCTCCCAGCCAAGCCCTACTCCTTCTGAGTCACCTTTCTGCCTCCTCCCTCCTGTCCTCTAAGCAGTTGAGTTCCTTAAGCCTAAAGGGTCATGACTGAGTTGTCTTTCATTTGAGGAGTGAGTTTTAAAGAGATGCAAATTAGAAATGGACTTACTCTGTTTTATTCATGCTGGTAACCTCTTTCTCTTTTAGTTTTATAGTGAGAAGGAGGAAAGGGGGAGTGCTGTCCTAACTGCATCAAAATTTCTTGCAGTTCTAATGTGTAAGAGAACTTTTGGAACTGACTTGTTTGCAACAGTCTGCTGTTGATTACACAGGGAAGCCAAGCAGAGAACTGTGAACAAGTTCTCCCCACCAGGTTCATAAAATAAGATTGAAAAAGATAAAAGAAACCATAATTTCAAAACCACCTAGACAAAAATCAGGCACTGTGCCCAGATTTGGGGCCCATTCCCTAAACAGGTCAAAGCCTCCAAAAGGCAAGCAAAAGATCCTTTTAGCCTGGGCCAGCGGAAGAGACTTGGGCTGGGGTTCAGGGTTCAGGGTTCTGCCATCAACTAGCTGTGTGATCTTAGGCAAGGTGTTTGACTTCTCTGAGCTTTGGTTTTAAAATCTGTACAATGAAATGGTTTAATTTGAGGGTGGGTAAGATCTGATGGTTGGGCTTGAACCCTGGCTCTACCACTTATTGGATACATAACCTTGGGCAAGTTAATTAACCAGAGTGTGGCTCAGTCTCCTCTCTTGTAAACTAGAGATCACTATACTACTTACTTCACAGGGCTATTGTAAAAATTAAAGGAAAAATAATACATATAAAAACCTAGAATGATGCCTGAAATATGATACTTAATAGATATTGGATGCGTCTGCTGTTAAATACCCTGGCTGTAACTCACTGAAACTAACAGGCACAGGAAGGACACGGCAGTTATGTGAGCTGACTCTGAGAAAAAGCCTCCTAATGTCTTGACGACTGAGCCTCATCGCTGATTCAGTCCTCCAGGGAACTCATAATCCTGACCCCTGACTCCATGAAGAGGTATTTTTACCTGTTCCTCTTAAAAAACATACCTACAGGACACTGAAGTTTAAATTCCAGGTTCCCAAACCACACTTGGCAAACACCAACTCCTGCCCTGGTTTAGCTGCCCCCGAAGGCTCTCTGCATGCGTCTCTCATGGGGAAATCTCTAGTTCTAAGCTTGCTTTTACAATTTGTTAGTTGTTTAACCTTGACAAAGATGTTCAACTCCCTTGCTAATTTCATTTCTAGGGAAAAGAAAATTATAATGTCAGTATCTTGCATGGCTCTAGAGATGAACAAATGAGAAGATAATGAAATGTTCACAGCTACCATTTATTGAGCCACTATTATGTACCAGGCAACATACTAGGCATTTTACATGTATCATTTCAGTTCAGTAATCCTCATAAGAATCCCAAGAAGTAAGAAGTAAATAACACCATCCCTTGCCAGGGGCTTAAGACTTTGAAGTCATTCTTGAATCTTCATTCTTACATTCCACACCAATCCATGAGCAAGTCTTCTTGTCCCTACCTTCAAAAACTAGCTCCAACTCACTTCTCACCTATTCCACCTCCACCACTCTAGCCCTCGAACCTGCCTGGACCACTGCAATAGCCTGCTAGCCAGTGTCCTTGCTCCCTAGTAACATCCACTGTCTCCGCAGCAGCCAGCACAGCCCCCTTCAGAACATCAGCAGGGCCATTGCTTTTCCCTGTCAAAAGCCCCCAGTGGCTCTCCACCACACAGAACAAAACCCAGTTTTAGCCACAGCCTACTGGCTGGCCTCTACCAACCTTTACAAAGTTTGGAACAAGAGTTAAAATTAAGCTCCATGTACTAAATTTGTTTAAGTTTTAAATTAAAAAAAAAACTTTAAAAAATATTTTCTGTTTATCCACTTGATAAATATACAAAATGGTGAAGCCTACAAATACATGTGAATCCATGGCTCTTATATGACAAAAAGTATAAATCTATGGTTTTAAATGCCTGAAAGTTGGCAAAATATCAGATTGTTCCATTTAATAATTATTATTATGCATGTTTGTGTGTTTTGTTGATGGGCTAGCAAAGCTTGGATAAATGATTAAGTATGTAGGTAATGCAAATTATCATTCATCCAAATTTATTTTAGCAAAATAAATATGTTATAAGTAAGACTTTCACATAATTTGTTCTTTTGACAATAATCATCCAAAAGACTAAAAGTTAACTATATTCAAATTACTCAATATTAAAATTAATTTTTATCAAAAATTCTAATATAACTGTACAAAATCAAAACACTTAAAATTATTTTTCCTGTTTGTAAAAATGCTGTTTTATTCTAAAATATTAATTTTATGTATTAAAATTAAAACAAAAGGCTAGTTAATGAATGCCAATATTTTAAATCAAATTATTTAAATAAAGCTGAAATGTCTTTACTTTTTAAAAATCTAATTAAAACACATTAAACTATTTTTATAAAAATAAAACTACTCATAATTCTAGTTTGAAAGAACATCTAGTTGCCAATATAAAGACTCAGTACCATACTTCATACTTTTTACCACTAGACATAAATAAAAATACATAACACAAATTTAGAAGTAATGACAATTTTTTACTAAAATGTTTCTCAGCCACAATATGCAACTGAATTCATAAGCACTTTCAGAATCACCTTTTGGAAGATGAAGAGAAGCAAGAAAATGGATGATTGACTCCACTAGAAACTAACACTTTATTATGCAAAATTTTTTTGATATCTGAGAAGAATTATCAAATTACTTATCTTTCCTTTTACCTAAATACTTCATCCACTCAAATCCTTCCCACATTCTGAAGCTGTGTTAGTTTCCAGGGTCGGCAACAGCACAGCCCTCAGTCAAACCTTGACAGCCTTTAGATGCAGTGGCCTTTTGTTTTGAGGACACAGGGCAAGAGATGTGGAGAAATGTTCCTCTGGGGCCTGAACACTGTTAGTCACAAGAACAGATGTTTAGGATTATGGGTTGCTCAGTGTTAACACTGAGCTCTGAATCACAAATAACAGAGGCCCGTGTGTTTGTTAATAAATGTATGCTTTCTGTGATTAGGACCTTCTGAAGTTCTTGCTCTGACCTAAGGACAATACTGCCTACAATGTCCTGTATGACTTGGCTCTTGGGTACCTCTCCATCCTGTCTCCTGTCACCCTCTTCTTCCATCATGTCCATCCAATGAGATTTGCCTTCTTGCAGTTTCTCAATCACAACTGCCCCGGTGAGCACATCAGGGGATTTGCTGGCTACTCTGTCTCGAATATTGTCTTTTAGATATTGGTGTGACTCACAGTCTCAGGACTTCATGTCTCTGCTCAGATGTCACCTTGCCGAAGAAGCCTGCCTTGACCATATTCTCCGAAACAGTCACTTTATTATTTAATACTTGCTACTCCCTTACCCTACTTTATTTTCTTCTTTACTTGTCTACCTGACATTAAATATTGCCTGCTTTTCTCGCCAGAATGTTCCACTTTTGTTAACAAAATGCTGTGTAAGAGTAGAATAATAGAAATTGGAGACTCCGGCCAGGTGTGATGGCTCACACCTGTAATCCCAGCACTTTGGGAGGCAGAGGTAGGAGGATTTCTTGAGGTCAGGAGTTCAGGACCAACACAGGGAACAAAGCAAGACCCCCATCTCTACAAAGAAATTAAAAAATTAGCCAGGCATGGTTGCTTATGCTTATAGTCCCAGTTACTCAGGAGGTTGAGGTAGGAAAATGACTTGAGCCCAGGAGTTCGAGGTTACAGTGAGTCACGATGATGCCACTGCACTCCAGCAAGGGTAACAGAGTAAGAACCTATCTCAAAATTAAAAAAAAAAAAAAGAGTGAAAGAGAAAGAGGAAGAGGAAGGGAAGGGACTGCCAAATTCACAAAGAAAAATAAAAAATATATATTTTATAGGTAAAAATAAAAATAAAGGCTCTTTGAAATATCAAAAAATGCAGTATAGCATAATCTCCATAAATGCTTTACATATGGGAAGCACTCAATAAATATTGCTTCCCCTTCCCTTTTTTTTACTGCACTGTCCTCCTCCTCTTCTTGCTTGGGGGTCGGTCAGGGCAGGTGGTGTTTTTAGACAAGATTCCTTAATCACTGTGAGGAAGAATTACTTGTAGTTTCTCAGAGACTTGAGATCACCAGAGATGTACCAGTTGTGGGTCTGACCTGCTGTCCTCCAACAAGCAATAGAAGACAGAGGTAACTAATAGCATCTCAAAGTGATGGGAAGAGAGTAAATAACAATGGCTACAACTTACAACTTCTAAGACCAGTTGGCTTTTGCAAGTAATCCATACTTTCGAAAGTTATCACGGTTGGATCTAGTTAAGTGATTCCCTGCAGTCTCGTCTCTATCCACACCCCTTTCTGTTGTCAGAAAATTGAGGTCAGCTCCCTTGCTGTCTACGTGCCTCTTTTTTTTTTTCCTACCACTTATCAGAGCATTGACCATATGCCAAGCACTGTTCTTAGTACTTGCCATGCTCTGCCTCATTTAGCCTTTACACCAACCTGCAAGGCAGCTACCATTGTTCTCCACATTTTACACATGAGGAAGATGGTATTCAAAAATAAATGTAAAACATTTTTCAAGTTTAGCTAGCACCGGAGCCAGTTTCTAATACAGTTTTGTTTCTCTCTGAAGCCTGTGCTCTTAACCACTATGCCTTCTGCCTCCTCAAATTCATTTAGAGTCTTCAGTTCAACCAACAGTCATTGGGCACCTTCTAATGGAATGCTGTGGTGGGTGCTCTAGGGAGGAATATTAAGACACAGTCCATGACCTTAAGTTGCTTTACTGTAAAAGGAGAGGCAAGATTCTTACATAAGAAACCAAAAACAAAAACTACGGTATATGAGTTTTTGACAATGGCATGGACAAAAAGTGCTTTAGGAATACAAAAAAAAAAGGGAAAAATAACTGTGAACTTGATCCTAAAGAATATGGCAATACAATAGAATACTACTCTCTCTATGGGCAGAGATACACACACAGGCAATGTTTCCATTCATTTGTCCACTTACTGAGCAATATGTATTGATGTCGCATCATGTGCCTGGCAATATGCTGGGTGCTTGGCAGAATAAAATGAGTGCTTTACAGGAGAACATTAAATGCTCAGGAATAGGACAGATCTGGGCTCTATGAGGAATGGGAGGCTGCCTTCCTGGCTCCAGAGATCCCATTAGGAAAACAAAACAAAACAAAAAAAAACGTGTTCAGCATTCTTTCTTTACTGCCCAGAGTATAAGAACATTTTGCAATCAGGAACCACTAAGTGGACCCTGGAGAGACTCCATTCAATACCAGGTCAGATTTCAGTGGAAGCTCTTCCTTGCAACTCTCCTGGTGAGGCAAACTAGAATGGTCAAAGGAGCAAGTTTGAATCTTGGCTTCAGCACAGGAGCCCTACGTTCCTAGGCAAATTATTTAACCTCTGAGCAACGTTTTCCTGAATTATAGAATATAGAGGATAGTCTGTACTTCACAGGGTTGTGGCAAGGATTAAATGAGATAAGATTTATAAAAATGCTGGCAAATACTTGGAGCCCCAAAATTCACAGTACTTTTCCTTTCCTGATTTTCCTTACAAACTAGTTTCCTGCTTGACAAGCAAGGAAGTATAAGGAATTATAAGGAATTATGGCCTCTTTTTTTTTTAACGATAACTAAATTCACCCACCCCTGCAGGGTGATTTCTACCATCTAGCTTCATTTGCAAGGTCTCACCTTCCCTGAGCACTCCCCAAACACAATCCCCAGCCCACCTCCACCTGTTTCCACCTTCCTCCTGGATTCAAAGCTCCAGCTCCTCTACTCAGGGTGAGAATTCACAGAGTGTCTTACAGCTATTTAAGCTCATATAGCAAAATTATTGTAACAGGGCAAGCCCCTGCTTTCCCCTGCAATAATCGGACACCTCATTGGGATAAATGACTGGGCCATCAGGTTTATAGTTTACCCATTTGGGAACTGGATTATTGCTTCATAAAACCGTGCTACATGGTACTATTATCATTTAATTGTGTTCCATAAAGAAAAAAAAAATAAAGATCTTGCCTTTTTGCATACTACCTTCCAGCATCACCCTCAGCTCTTTAAGTACCTGGATACTTCAGGACGCTGACTCCTCCAGCACATTTCCTGTTGCCAAATATCTCTGAGGGTGGAAGATCATTCTGTGTGGCATACTTTCCCCTTCTGGGCACTTCTTCTCTAAAGGATAGCTTGATCTCTATTTAACGTGTTATTTCAAATCCCCCAGAAAATTGTGCTGGACTTTCTGACAACATTTTCCCTCCCAAAAGCATTATGTGTCTCATATTCCTTTATATATTCCCCGTTCAATGCAAGAACTGAACTGGGTGCATGATCATTTAAACGGTCACTATACTAGTTCATTTTCACACTGCTATGAAGAACTACTTGAGACTCAGTAATTTATAAAGAAAAGAGGTTTAATTGACTCACAGTTCCTCATGCCTGGGGAGGCCTCAAGAAACCTACAATCATGGCAGAAGGCAAAGGGGACAAGGCACATCTTACATGGCAGCAGGAGGAGAAAGCAAAAGGGGAAGTGCCACACTTTCAACCAGCAGAGTCACCTACAAAAGTTGTTCTTCCCTACCTATCTGTAAAAAATGCCAGTAGCCTTGAACATCATGATGTATTATAAAGAAAACGCCAGTAATTCCCCCCTTGAAAGATACATTCTTTGGGATTAATGTATTTCATCTATTATAATGCAATTGCTTATCTGCAGTGTCTAGGTAGGATGTAGTGAGTGGGAGAGCAAATGAAATAGGATTTGCCTTGAGTTGATTAGTAGAGAGGTTGGTTGGTGGTATACAGGGGTTAAATATACTATTCTCTTCATCTTTGTATACATTTGAAGTTTGTAAAAAGCTGTTATGCTGGGAGGAGTCATAGAGTTTTTTTTTTTTTTTTACATTTTATTATTAATTCATCAGGAATGATAGCTTCAAGGAACAACGCAAGGAACACTGATGGGAAAGCAAAGATGGAAATATACATACTCATCTCCCAATGATGGCCCTGTCCCAGGGCAGCTGTGGGTTATATCCCATGAAGCAGCTGGTAAAATGCGCCCTCATGAGTAGGACTTTGGGGAAGAAGGATATCAAGAAGGGCTTAAATAGGTGGAATAAGTGGGCACTTCAAGCTGTTTGAAGGAACAACAGGGTTTGGATAAAGCTGGTTTCAGTTCTTGCATTGAGTGTCTGGAGTGCATAGAAAAGAGCACGAGACATAATGTTTCAGGGAAGGAAAGTGTTGCCATAAAGTCTAGAATATTCCAGAGGCAGGAAATGATGGAAGGTGGGGCATTGACAATGAACACCAACTGTTTCCTGCCATGGCTTTCGTCATCTTTGTAAAACACAAAGATGACCTTTCTTTGACCTAAAATCCCTCTTCATCTTCTCATTGCACTCAGGATAAAGTCCCAACTCCCCAGCACCCTCTGCACGGCCCCATGTCTGGTACCTTCCCTCTCTCTGGCCTCAACTTGCTCTATTCTCCTCGCTGTATTCTCCACCCACAAATGCCAGCAAATACGCTAACATTTTAATAATGATTCTCTCTGGGTCATCAGCTTATGGGTAATTTTTATATTTCTTTCTGCTTCTTTCAGTTTCTAAATTTTCTACCATGAACCAAGATTATGTTTTTAGTAATAATTTTTTTAAAGAAACCTGGAAACTTGTGTGAGAGGAAGGGGTTTAAGGAGGCAAGTTTGTCAAAGATGCTGGAGGCTTTAGAGGGGGCACTAAGGTAAGAGCTAACAGCACAGGAACATTTGTTCCTACAGCAACAAATGGCCCAGGAGTGACAGAAGCCAGGGAAGTCCTGGGGACAGACTGAAAATTATGGGTGAAATGGGGCAAGACTGAAAGAAACGTAACATTTCATGTCTATTCTGCCAAAGAGCATCTGGAAACAAAGGAAGAAACAGAGCAGTGGTTTGAGAGGGAGGCAGAGTTAAAGTACTTTTTTTGTTGATTATATTTGATTTTGTTTGGTTTTCTAGCTTGAAGATATTTAAATGTGTTTGCAAATTAAGCACAGCGCTGGCCAAAAGCACTCCCCTCTCTGTATCTATATTGGTCTATATCACATGTGACTTTGTAATTGTTGTCTGGGGGATGATTTTTCAGGGTTACAAAATGCTTTAAACAAACTTTGGCCCATTTCCATTTATAAAAAATAACTATCTATAGATGAAAATATCATAAAGATGAAGGTGGTTGGAAAAGGTCCCTCCATTAACAACAAATGACTATGGTCTGTCTTACTTCCAGCCTGCTTTATTATTTGTTTTTACTTTAACCCTAATTCCTTTCAGCTTCCAGACCTCTGTTTTGATGCTCATCTGTAACAGCGGTTCCCAATGACCCTTGGAGTCTTTTCAGGATAGTTGACAACGATTTGTTGAGTTAGTGCCTTGATAAATGTATATTTTCAAAGAGCATTTCCCAGAGGTCTTGAGGGTTGGAAAGGGTTATTTAATTACATCATAAAGAGACTAAAGAAATCAATGTTGGTATCTTAAAGCTACATGGAATTCAAAGAGTTAGCTAACCCAAATTCTACATTTAGTGGGGTAAACTAGAGCTATGGGAGGTAAAAGATCTATAGCACAGCCTCCGTAAACTGACGACTGAGCCAAGGTTCGGAACTCAGGCATTCAGACTCCCAACCCAGTGCATTTTCCATAGGCAATCATTTTTCTGGTAGTGATCCTGCCCAACAGAAGCATCTCTTTCCTCCTTCATCACCCCATAGAATTCCAAACTCCCTGGAGAAAATAGGCCTGATAGAGCGGTGGCGGTTTTTTGTTGCTGTTGTTTTAGTATTATATTTAGAGAAATCTTCAGAAAAAAAAAAAAAGCTTCCATAATAAAAACCAACAAAGCTCTAAGGAGAATAAATCTCCCAGCATTATTGGAACCAGAAATATTCCTTAGTGTCCTCTGCCTTGAGCCCATGTGTTATGTATACCAGTGAGACCTACATGGAAAAGGGAGCAAAAATGGGAGTGGACATTGCTTCAGTATTGTTTTCAGCGGTCTATTGGCCAACATAGCTGCTTGTGTGTGTGTCTGGGGTTTTTTTTTCCCCAGAGATTTGGATTTCCTTGCAGCCAGATCTCATGCTTAGGTACAAGCAGTGGGTGAGAGAAGAACTGCCATGTCCATCTGCCCACATGGACTGAGAAGGGGCCCCTCGCTGTGGGCAGGGGAAAGCCTGTCTGGGAAGATCTCCCGCTTCCTTTCCCCAGTTCCCTGCAGCTATTCTGGGATGCACTCTCAGCTCTCCTGTGCCTTGGGCTTGCTTCTTCAGAGCCAGCCTCTCTTAACTCCATAGCACCTTCTCTGATGACCGAGTGACATCATGGGGTAAAGACAGGCAATAAAACTGCACAGCTGGCTCCCAAGAAGCCGCCCTAAGCTCCAGAAGAACAGCGGATTTGCAAATCCTAAGGGGGATATGAACTTGATTCCGTGGGTAGGGGATGTACCTTGGCTTTGTGCATTTTTTTCTTTTTAATTGGCCTTTTTATGACACAACACAGACATCGAGTCACCAAGTAAAGACAGCCTAAAAATAATGTTATAGAACTGCTGTCTTTTAAGGAGTGTTCTAATAATTAAGCTACCAGGGCTTCTGATGAGCAAATGCATTCTAATAATTAAGTTACCAGGGCTTCTGATGAGATGGTCAGCACCTCAAGAGGAACATAGTCCTGAACTAATAAAAGGGACTTCAAAATGGGTTAACCCTGTTTCCTGCCACCTCACCCCTCTCCTTTGTGAATACAACCAACTCGAAAGCCCACTGAATGGAGACTGTGCCTTGGGTAAGAGTATGAACACTGGAAAGCTCGAATGTCAACCTGTGTCAGTCCATCACAATATACATAAGCAGCATCAAGACTGCTAAGCATTGTTATATCTGATTTTTGAGGAACCTGGAACCAGGTACCAGCTTTACAGTAAATCAGGACAAATGATTAGAATATATTCAGTCATGGTGATTATAACCTTATACTCCCAATATATATAATTTAACATACAGCCATCCCTTGGTATACACAGGGGATTGATTCCAGGACCCTTGGTGTATGCCAAAATCAGTGGACACTCAAGTCCTGCAGTTGGCCCTGTGGAACCCAGATACAGCAAAAGTCAGCCCTCTCCATATGCAGGCTTTGCATTCTGTGAATACTGTATTTTCGACAGGTGTTTGGTTGAAAAAAATCTGCACATAAGTGGACCTGCACAGTTCAAACACTTGCTATTCAAGTGTTAATTGTAGTTCTATTCTTTTCCGTAAGTCACTTGATTCCCAAATTATATCTAATATATGTATATGTCAACATGAACTGGGAAGCAACACAGTACAGTGAATAAGATCATGGATTTCTGAGTTAGAAAGACAAGTATTGATTGACTTTTGTTAAGCCCATTAATTTCACTAAGACTTAGTTTTTTCAAAAAATAGAGGAAAAATATTCCCAATACCTAACAAGATAGTGGAAAAATTAAAGTCATGTAAAAACCCTAAAACAGTATTTACTCAAACATGGATACATATGTAATAAACCTGCACATTGTGCACATGTACCCTAAAACCTAAAGTATAATTTAAAAAAAAAAAAAGTACAAGCTAATAAAAAAGAAAATTCAAAAAAAAAAAAACAGTATTTACTCAATGAATATTAGCTCTCATTACATAACTAAACATGATTTTATTTTAAAACTTTATAAGATCTAGTTTAAAAGTAAATTTATAAATCAAATAACTCTTTGACTGCATGATCTAAGTTTTAGTCTAGAAACTGGTCACAGTGGAAGAATATACATGCAAAATACAGGCGTGACACAGTGACTTACACCTGTAATCCCAGCACTTTGGGAGGCTGAGGCAGGTGGATCACTTGAGGTCAAGAGTTTGAGACTAGCCTGGCCAACATGGTGAAACCCCATTTCTACTAAAAATATGAAAATTAGCCAGGCGTGGTGGTGGGTGCCTATAATCCCAGCTACTCGGGAAGCTGAGGCAGGAGAATACATTGAGCTCAGGAGGCAGACATTGCAGTGAACTGAGATCACGCCATTGCACTCCTGCCTGGGTGACAGAGTGAGATGCTGTCTCCAAAAAAAAAAAAAAAAGTGAACTATAAATTACCCAACAATGACTGTGGGTACATCATTTCTGTAACATTCTACATCTATACATCAAATCTATTCATCACTGTCTTTTTCTCCTTATTAAAAAAATGCAATGCTATGGTTTTCAAAACAAATCAACAAGCAAGGAGAAGAACTGAACACAGGAGGAGAACTAGACCCCAGGCCTGGCTCCACCCTTAGTTGATGATTTGATAATGTCACCTCCTCTATGTGAGATTTGGTTGCCTCTCTATAAAATAAGGGGTTTGAAATGTACCTGAAGGTCCCTTCCAGACCAAAGGCTCCAATGACTACTACTTCAGTGATTCAATAAAACTAATAAACAGCAGGAAAGGCCTGACTTCAGAGATCGATTCACTTCCTCCCTCCATCATTCAGATGACCATGTGCAAGATGACAAACAACCATCCAGACAAACAAGGGCTGGGGTAAGGTGGGGTTGACAAACTCTGCAAAGCACTCTATTTAGTCTCCAGGAGAGAAGTGCCCTGGGCTGAGTATATGAAAACGGCAGCCAGCCCCTCCAGCCCCAGGGGTGGGAACTTCTACAGACCTATCAAGAGGTGACCCGTATCCTTTGGACACATGGAGTGTTGGCAACAAGGAAAATCCTGTCTCTAATCCAGGCCGCCAGGAAAACCTCATCAATATAAAAGTGTAAGCCTTTAGCTTCTCTCAACATCCTTATTCCTGGAAATAAAATTGGCATCAAAATGTCTTCAAACAGACTGCAGCCATGATGCATCCTTGAGTTTCCCCTGATTCAATCTTCAACCACATACAATAGCAACCATCATTAGTTAATCACAACACCAAGAAGCCTATGAGGCCTCAGAACCCTTCTGAATGCCCATCATTCAGATGGGCATTAGAATTAAAACCTACTTGTCATTGAGAATACAATTTCCAATTGGATATAAAATATAAGACTTATATATTCTGATATCAATTATGTTTTCTAAATTATGCTGAAATGCTAAATCTCTGGGTGGTGGGATTATGGGTCATTATTATTTTCATTTTATTTTCCAAATTTTTCACAATGGGTTTGTATGACTTTCATATTCAGAGAAAAAATAATTTTAAGAGAGTTTAACAAAAAAAAATCACCTTGATTGCTTTTTGAAACTGTTTAAGAAAAACCACCAAGCTTGTCTACTTATTTGGGAGAATAGTTTAGATGAATGAGACTAGTTTGGATTTCTGCTTTGCTCCTTTAAAATATTATGTCTATGACAGTTTAAATCAAAAGGCAATGTGACATGGTGAGAAAAACGGAAAGTCAGAAGGCATGAATTCTAATTCTGCTCCTTAACTAGCTTTGAGGAGGTGAGCAAATCAGAGGTCCTCTGGGCCTCTGAGTGTAGGACTGGAATCAGATTGTCTACATCCAAATCTTGCCTTCCCTGCTTTCTAGCTGTGTGCCCTCACATCAGTGACTTAACCTCTCTGTGTCTTAGTTGGCAGTTCAGAAATTGGGACCTTAATTTGTCCCTGCCTCTTGGGACTGCTGTGAAGATGAAATAAGATAGCCTATGTAGGCCTTTAACGTCACAACTGGCACTTTGAAAGTGCTCAGGGAGCATTGCTGGCAGCATCAAGATGACATTTTCTGTCCCAAAGCAGAGGGAAGCTGGCAAGTTCTTGAGGGACCTTCTTGTCTTTGCTCTCCAATGCTTTCCCAGAAACCAAGCCAGTCCTCCCCGACAGAAGCTCAGACTATCCCCATGTCCGGCTTCTGCCTTCCCCCGACATTCATTTAGTTCCCACCATTCCTCCCAACCAGCCTCGAAGACCTCCAGGCCACCCTGGGGGCCAGGAAGGGGTAAAGGAAAGGACGTGGTTCCTGCTGCCATCCATGGAACATCAAGATGACCTCTCCTACCTTTCACAGACACAGTTTGTGTGTGTGGCCCAAGACAAAGGGAACACTGTTGACTTTTCTGTGTGGGAGGCTATCTCTGATCCCCCCTGTTTGTTTGATGAATTGTTTGGGGTAGATAAAATATCCCTATCCCACTCCCCTCGACGCAGCCACCAGGAGCAGATTAACAAAAAACGTGCTGGACACATCGGAAAATGCAACCCTGCAAAAACAGTTCTTGAGGGAGAAAAAATTATTTTGTCTCTTGCTGATAATTTTCCCACGCTCTGTGGCCAGTCCATGCTGGCCTGAGCTCAGGGTCCCTTCTGTCATTTGGAAGCATCAGGAGGACTCATAAAGACCCTACACACGG
Organism: Nomascus leucogenys; assembly: GCF_006542625.1. Lineage (NCBI taxonomy): Eukaryota > Metazoa > Chordata > Mammalia > Primates > Hylobatidae > Nomascus > Nomascus leucogenys. The sequence continues at coordinate 20,671,215 of NC_044382.1, forward strand.
TTTGCAGCTAAAGCTGAAGCCGACGGGAGACAGGCCCAGAACACCCATTGGGAATACAGACGACTGACTCCCAGCCCCTGCAACCCATGAACCCGCCACAGAAGAGAAACAATAGGAATATAAACACAGGAATGTAGAGCTTAGAGAAAGCCAACTAACAGTCACAACGTGCAGTGTAGCCTGGTAGTTAAAGGAATGAATGGGCTTTGGAGTCAGACAGACCTCAGTGCCCAACCTGGCAGTGCTGCTTGCTCAGGTAGGTTGTCTTGCCTAACCTCTGCTGCACAGGCAAAGAAGAAAACTGACTTCACAAAGGTTGTTGTGTGGGGCTTAAAGGAGATGATGGAGGTAAAGGATGTGGAAGGTGGCAGGTGGCTTTAATAATTATATGTACATCCTTGAATTCAAATCCTCTATTTTGTCCTAGATTTTAAAGGACATTCAGAGGAAAGAGGCCCTTCTCTGGAGTAGGAAGTGCTTTAGCATGACAGCAGCCCCTTAAAGAACCCTCAACTACTTCCAGAGAAAACTCTGTTTTAGGGGCCATGGCTAACCAATGCCACCCTTGCACATGGTCTTCACTCTGTAACTGTAGCTGATACGACATTAAATTAGAAAGGTTGATGATTACAGGGCAGTGAGTATGGAACAGACAGCACTCTAGGTGCTTTTCACGCATCCTCTTATTTTATCCTTAGAGAACCCCTTATAATAGTAGTGGTATTCAGCTGGGCGTGGTGGCTCACACCCATATACAATCCCAGCACTTTGGGATTTGGCTCACACTGTAATCCCAAGGCAGGCGGGTCACATGAGGTCAGGAATTCAAGACCAGCCTGATCAACATGGAGAAACCCTGTCTCCACTAAAAAGACAAATTAGCCGGGCATGGTGGCACATGCTTGTACCCCCAGCTACTTGGGAAGCTGAGGCAGGAAACTCGCTTGAACCCAGGAGACAGAGGTTGCGGTGACCCAAGATCATGCCATTGCACTCCAGCCTGGGCAACAAGAGCAAAACTCTGTCTCTCTCTCTCTCTCTCTCGCTATATATATATGTATATATTAGTAGTATTCTCCTCATTTTATAGAAAACAAAGCTGAGACTTAGAAACTTGCCCAGGGTCACCAGCTAGTAAATGGCAGAGTTAGAATTTACCTATGCACATACATGAGCATTTCGTGCATATCATTGGCTGTGGGAGAATCTGATGCTTTTCTACAGCAAGCTGTTGAGATTACCCTTTATCACACCCCATTAGCCTTTCATCCATGAACAGACCCACATTGTGAATCTGTGCCATGCCTTAAGTTGGGACCCTTTTGAGAGTGGCTGGAAATCAGATTAAAGCATTACTCCAGTCAAGCCCTATAAACCCCCTATTTTATACAATCTTATTCAATGATACACACAAGGGACCCTCAGAAATTATCCATTCAATGTCATCCCTTTTCTAATGACAAAACAAAGACTCAGAGAGGTAAAGTGACTACAACAAAGACACACACACAGCTATCTGCCAGGTCTGCAAGAACCTAGCTCTCCAAATTTCTTGCTACCATTTCATGCTCTGTACCTCTAATGTCATAGTCTTCCTTGCAGAGGAAGCATGGACTTTTACCAGGGTTCATAATAATGGTTGACAGTCCTCTTCCACCCCTGGTTTCCATGTGGCAATAGAAGAGCCTTTGCCATTAATATGACAAACTGACACCTTCCACCATACCAAGGAGAATGCCCATTTGCCAGCATCACATAGCTGTCCTAAGTAGGAAGCACCCCTCTCTTCCTTCCACTAATTTCATGCAGCCCACCTTGCTCTCTTGCTGCCCTAACTGCCCTGATGGAGCCATGCCATCGTGCTAATGAATAAGGCCATTGTGGATGTTGCTCCTCTTATCGATAACAACTATTGTCACTGGGTTCTGGGATGTAAGAGTCATGAAGAAGATGTGTCCATTCATCCCTTCATTTAGTAACTCAGCAAATACTTACTGGGCCAGGCACAGTGGCTCATGCCTGTAATCCCAGCATTTTGGGAGGCCGAGGTGGTTGGATCGCCTGAGGTCAGGAGTTCAAGACCAGCCTGGCCAGCATGGTGAAACCCCATGTCTACTAAAAATACAAAAACTAGCCGGGCTTGGTGGTGGGTGCCTCTAATCCCAGCTACTCAGGAGGCTGAGGTGGGAGAACCGCTTGAACCCAGGAGGTGGAGGTTGCAGTGAGCTGAGATCATGCCACTGCACTCCAGCCTGGGCAACAAGAGTAAAACTCCATCTCAAAAAAAAAGAAAGAAAGAAAAAGAAACTTACTGAACACCTACTATGCAACAGGCCCTGGGCTACGTGGTGGAACATAGTGAACAAGCGAACAAGCAGACATGATCCCAAATCAGAACCTGCAGCCCTGAAGAGACACAAATACTAAACAGGCACACACACCAATAAATAAAATGATTATGAAAATGCAATAAAAGAAACCAAACAGGATGCGATGGAGAGAGAAACAGGGCAGGCCCACCTAGGACCAAGTGCTCAGGACAAGGCCATGCTGAAGAGACAACCTCCGAGCGGATGCCAGCAGGATGCTTGAGGGCTTCATGAGAACAGGACGTTCTGTCCCTGGCTCCCTTCCAAGTTTTCACCTTGCTCCAAATCTGCTCTGAATACTGTTTAATATTTTTGATTATAAAAATAGATATATTCATTGTAGAACATTTAGAAACTCAAAAAAAGGTAAAAGAAAAATCAAATTGCCCACAAACTCACTCATAGTGCCATTATTGCTAACGCTAACTGGCGTGTGTGTGTGTGTGTGTGTGTGTGTGTGTGTGTGTGTGTGTGTGTGTGTGACTATATATATGCATATATTTTTATATATATATATAAAACAGTATTAAAAAGAAACTACTTTTAGTATTGGAAAGAAAATGTGTGGACATGATAAATCCAAAGCATAAAAAACGTATAATAAAAATTAAGTTGTTCTTCCACCCTAACCACCACCACCCCCTGTGTTGTTCCCCAGAGTAAAGATTTTCTTGTGTGGTCTTCCAGAAATACATATATTGCATAAAATTCTATTATTCTATAGGCTTTATTCTGCTCCTTACATTATCACTTAAAAATATATCTTGGAGTGGCCGGGCACAGTGGCTCACGCCTGTAATCTCAGCACTTTGGGAGGCTGAAGAGGGCCAGTCACTTGAGGTCGGGAGTTCTAGACCAGCCTGGCCAACATGGCAAAATCCCATTTCTACTAAAAATACAAAAATTAGCCAGCATGGTGGCACATGTCTATAATCCCAGCTACTCAGGAGGCTAAGGCAGGAGAATCGCTTGAACCCAGGAGGCGGAGGTTGCAGTGAGCCAAGATCACGGCACTGCACTCCAGCCTGGGCAATGGAGTGAGACTCTGTCCCCAAAAATAAATAAATAAATAATAAAAATACATATATCCTGGAGAAGCACATATACTCTTTATTCTTTTTAAATGACTACTAATGCATATTTTTATATGACAGAGACCACACTGTATAATAATCTTGCATCCTGCTTTTTCTCTTAATATTGTATCATTAAAAATTCTTACTTCATTAAAAATCATTTGTAAAAACAAATTTTAATGACTGCAAAATATTCTACTGAGTAAACTATAATTTACATAACTATTACCTAATTATGAATATTTTGAATTCTTCAGAAAATATTCACAAGGCCTTCAATGAACATTATGTATAAATCTTTGCTATGTTTCTTCACTTACAGAATATGGAATTTATTTCTATAAAAAGTTATTGAGACCTCTTAGGAACCCTGTATTGTTCTCTAGTCTATGCAATACCAAAGACAAATATGTGAATATTAATTTTTAAATAATAAGAAACATGCACTATACTATAAACAAATTCTCTCTAGAAGACCCCATCTCTAGGTAGACTAAATCAACTGTGCTCTAGACAGCAAGATAAATGCTTGTTATTATTTTTGCGATCTTATTCCTTCCCCCACTGACCTTTCCTCACCAATGGGGCAATAAGATTCGAAGAGACAAGGGTTCAGAAATTAGGCAAAGGAGGCCACTTAGCCAGCTTAGATTCTAGGCCTGGGTCTCCTTCTGCTTAAGGAAGAGGATGCCCTCCCTTTGGCCCAGAGAGTTCCACACTAAGGTGGGAGGCTAAAGCCCAAGCTGGTAATAATCTGTCCATTTTCCTGGCTTTATTGTGGGTACACTTCTTCTGGGAGCTTTGCTGGGACTGGGAAGAAGTCGCTGAGACCAGACAGAATCTAGATGCCTACCTAATATCCCTACTAGATATCTATCCACCTGTACATAATTATGGGCTCAGTATACATGAGTATAGGTTCTGAAGCCAGGGCGCCACTGCTTCCTAGACAAGTTATTTAAACTCTCTGTGGTTCCAATTTCCTCATCTTTAAAATGGTGATAATCATAAAATACTATGCAGCCATAAAAAAGAATGAGATCCTGTCCTTTGCAGGCACATGGTTGGAGCTAGAGGCCATTATCCTTAGCAAACTAACAAAGGAACAGAAAACTAAATACCACAAGTTATCATTTATAAGTGGGAGCTAAATGATGAGAACTCATGGACACAAAAAGGGAACAAGAAACACTGGGGGCTCCTTAAGGGTGGAGGGTGGGAGGAGGGAGAGGAGCAGAAAAAATGACTATTAGGTACTAGGCTTAGTATCTGGGTGACAAAATAATCTGTACAACAAACCCTCATGACAAGAGTTTACCTACATAACAAACCTGCACATGTACCCCCAAACCTAAAAGTTTTTTTAATGCTGACAATAAGAGAACTTACCTGATAGGACTAATGTCAGAATTTTATGAGTTAATTTCTTATAAGTAATTTAGAAGGATGCCTGGGACATCATAAGCACTCAATAAATGTTTATTTGCAATAATGTTACAATTATTACAAGTAATATTATAATTTGTAATAGGTGGGCAATAAAGTTGAGCTTTTAAGTTTTTAAAAACTCATCCAATTCCAACAGCATGATAGAAGAGGCCCAAAAGGACTCAAACACTTCACAAAAGCAACTATAAATATTCAACAAACCCAACACATTACTTGATCATAGGACCAGGGGTGGACATGGTTAGAATAAAGTGGTTAAAGATAACTTGATGTGTTAAATTGCTCAGACCAAGCAGTGGACCAAGTCATATAGACTTCCCTTCATCCATCACATAGACTCATGACAGAGGAGATACTACTTGCTTCCAATCTTATTTCCAGCTCTGCTAGGTATATAAATTTGTCTGGAAGGCATTCTCAGCAGACGCGATCATATTAGCCAAGGATGGAAGTATACTGCATGCTCAGAAAATGACAAATGGTTCCGTAGAGATAGTACTGGAGCCTTCCTCACGGCTAAAGCCAGAACATAGCAGAAGTTAATCCCAGAAAGATAGGATTTGGGTCAGAATATGCATGGCCTCTAAGACTACATAGAAGTGGTTACACTTATCCAACAAATATAGGAAAAGGAATAGATCTTCATATTTCTATTTTAAATAAACTTATATGTGGCCAAGTTGAGAATGTACCAAATGGTAGAAAAAGTAGAGGCCAAAAGCTGTCTTAAGGTTGTTACCAAGAATCTCGATGAGAGATGATGACACCCTGAGGTAGGGTGATGGAGAAGGCAAGAGGGAGGGAGAAAAGCATCAAGAGATATTTCAGAGATAGAAGCAAGGAGTGTTGGTGATGGTTTAATGTCATAGGTAAAGAGAGAAGAGTTAAAGTTGTCCCTAAGCATCATGTCAGACAAGAGAGGAGGGCAGAGCACAGGTGATATTGGTGGTTAAGAGGCATTCTTTGCAAATGGGAGTGATGAGAGGATCATGTTCTGGTGGTGTTGAGCAGCAGAGGAATCCCTGGGTATCTGAGTTCCAGGGTTTCCATGAGGTCAGGAGGCACCTGAAGTAGTAAGATAATTGTTAAAACCAGAAATGGAGTATGTGCCATAGTCTTTACCCATTTGACTATATTGCCAAGTGTAGGTCCCGCCAATTATAATCTACCTTAATTGCCTTCCAATGCGATGCCATTCTCCCAATGCCTCCACATTGCCTTGCTCTGCTTCCCACAAAGAGTGAAGTGTCCTTCCTCTGTACCCCCCATGGTATCCAGCGTGCATGACCACATGGCATTATGATTATATGTCCCTCTACCTATTTTCCTCTAGACCATGAGCCTCTTATTGGCAAAGAATGTGTCTTATTTATCTCCATTGAGCCAACACCTAACACAGTGTCTGGCACATAGTCAAGCTACAATTAGAACCTTATGGTGCCGGATCGTTTATTGCCTAATATACAAAGATGATCATGTGCAGTTGCATTAGCCCCTCGCAGACAGTTGCCGTGTTAATGTTCCTTGACCTGTTGAAATTGATAGGTGGAGATGTATAGTCTGAAAAATTCTAATCAAGACACTCAGACGTCATCTGCTGCACTCTAAATGCACTATAGACCCATCTGCCTTTTCTCATACTTCACTACAATCATTTCATTATCTCTATTTCTGAAGTTCCACAATAAAACTTTTAAAAATCTCTACCCTACCAATACCAAGGAAAATAGTAATAAAAAAACTAGAGACCAAACTCAAAGTGAAAAGCTGATGACAAGCAATATATTTTTCTATTTCAATTATTTTTATTTATAAACCTGTTATAGATCTGAACGGATTATAAAGAGTATGCCAAGATTTCCAAGATTTAATTTGGGTTTTACAAGCAATGGAAGCAAATGAGGCATTCATCTCAAAGTAATTTCTCAGCTAGTATTATCATCCTCAGTGCATTGACGAGGAAAGCAAGACACAGACACAAAATAGGGAAGTACACAGCCCAAAGTCACATGCAGAATCTGGGGATAGTGTGAAATGGAATAGAACTCCTGATTCTGAGCACTAGGCCAGTGGCTCTTTATCTTTAGTGGGCAGCAAAATCACTCAGCATGTTTGTTTTAAATGCCGATCCTGGGCTCACACCCAGACCTGATGAATCAGATTCTCTAGGGGTGATGCCAGGAGGCTACACTTTTTCAAGCTTCCCCAGTGATTTGTATGAACACCTAAATTTGAGTGCCACTGATCCACTGGTTCAGGGTCCAGGAGCCACACCATGAGAAACACAACACTAGACTCTTCAAGTGGTTCTGCAATGTCTGGCGTAGCCTAGTGGAATGCCACTTTGTGGAAATCCAAAGGAAGGCAGCAAGCAGGCATTATGGGAGGCCCCTCCTAAGAAGCTCTTTGATGCCCCACCACGTTCCACCTCACCAAGCCAGCCTGGCGAACAGGACCCAGCACTGCCAGCATCCTCACTTCCCCAACACAGTCATGCAGGCTGAGGAGCCTTCCCTTCAGTCCTGCTTCTGAAGGACTGGGATGGGACAGCTCCCACTTCCAATCCTTCCTGCAAGATGTTTTTTTGTTCTCTGTACAATTAATTAGCTAATAATTTTTGCTTCTGATCCATTCCTCATTAAAAAGCTGAATCCCCGAGTTGGAGCTGTCGGAACAAAGGTGGGAGAATTTATGTCTTAATTTTGGTTCATTATGGCAGGAAGCCTCTTACTCCCATCCCTCTCTCCTCAGCCCCTCCCCTCCTGCTCTGATGGCTCTGTGACCCTAAATGCCTCTCACTCGGCAGCCACCATGGAGACACTGTCTCTGCCCTTTATCTTCCACCGCCTCATTAAGAGAAATGAACCTGAGTCTGAGAAAGACGACACAGGGGAAATAAAAATGTAATCCCTTGGTGCCACCTATAATGAATTGTTATGAAAACCATGAAAATATCTGTCTGCGGATATTGTTCTTTGATTTGAAGTCAGTGTTGTAAGCGGTAATTTTTGTCATTAAAGCTGTTAATCTGCTCAGCGCTCCTCATAAGTTTTTATGAAGAAAAACAGCCCTGCTGCCTCCCTGCTCATTGCAGGGTACTTTGGGGCCGACACACATGCAGAGCACCGTGGAATAATTAGCTTTAATTATGGCTGATACTGCTGTCTGTGGAAAGTGGAGGGACTTCATGCTGCTAGGGCTGGGGATGGCACCTGCTCAGCCCTCGAGATGCCAGAGGAGAGGAGCCTTCAGTTTCAAGGCTTGGCCCCCACCCATGGTCAACCCTCACTACCATGCAACCACCAGCACCCTGGGCCACAGCAGATGCACTCTGGCCACCACACTCACACCAAGCATGGATATGCACACTAATACACACACACACACACACACACACACACGGCCCTCACAACATACACATTCCAACAACTTCATCTCCCCTCATCCCCCAATCTCCATGCCAAAGCTCAGCCACCACAAACACTCATATCATATCACCCGTGGCCAACGTATACATCTACTCACAACACACCAAGACATGCACCAACCGAGACACGCACCCCCTATAACTCAGTATTCACAACAAGTTATGCACCTGCATACCCGGAACATAAATATTCAGCCAAATCACATGCCTACCCCCATTTCCTCAGCCACAACCCACACCAACCCCAACATACACATACCCAACCATGACCTATGTGCCTTGACAACCTACAGCCTACAGCCAACCTCAAACAGGCACATACCCAGTGATGAAGCACACACCTCTATATTAGCTCTACAAGAGAGTCAAATCAATCATCCCTATAATGTGAGAGGCCCAGCAGTAAGTTCCAGAGGGCCAAATGTTCTTGACCACAATGAATCCATTATATGGTCAGAAATAAGCCTCTAGGCAGAAAATAGCGAGTAATTCATTGAGCATTAATTGATGTGCTGAGAATTGATTATGTGTCGAGCATGGGGCTAGGCACTCTGGGGCCTTTACAGATAAATAAGACATGGTCTGTGCCTCTAGAAGCTCCTGGTAGACACATATTGCTCTTCTAGAAAGAATTTGTCCCATCCTGTTGAGAATGCTGTATGCAGTGAGCTTTCACATACAGCTGCCTGGCCCAAGGTCACTGCCTGCCCAGGGTGGCCATGTCCAGTGACTGATCACTGTCTGGGTGTAAAAGCCTGGCCATTTCAGGCAATCCAGAACAACACCGACCAGCCAGAGCTCCCCCCATCAATGGAGTCTCTCTAAAGAGCTATATCTCCAGTCAATTTCTCCCTCTGCCTACTCCTTCTTTGTTTCTCTACCTTCCACAGATGTTATTCCAAAGGGTACTCCAGAGTAAACACCCTAGCCTTCTAAACTCCATCTCAGAGTCAACTTCCCAGAGAATGGAACCTGTGACCAAGCTAAATTCAACACCATGAATGTTAACTACCAAATCAGAGTATTACAGAGTAAGGGCTGAGGGCTCTCTTTGGAAGGAGAGGGAAATTAAGTTATAACAGAAGGATTTCTAAAGGAGGGGAGATTTGAACTAGGTCTTCAATGGTGGTTACTATTAGGTAGTTGAAGAACAACACGACCTTTTAGTGAGGAACAATTCAGGAAAAAGGCAAAGGTGCAGGAAGTACAAAGTATGTTCAAGGGAAATTTAACAGAGTCTTCCAGTGAAATAAGTGAGATGTAAGAAAGAAACCAGACTGTGGATGGAGATTGCACTTTAAAAAAAAAAAATTGCACTTCATCTGTTAGACCAATTGACAACCAATCAACATTTGGCACTGCAGATGAATTGCAAGGGCTATGTAACCCCAACATGCATCTAGCATGGTTAAATTATAGTCACTGGGGACATCATAAATTAATGAATATTTTTAAAAAGAGAGAGCAGGTTATAGTCATATAACTTTGTTCCATTTTAACAGTAATCAAAAATATATGGCTTTGGCACTGCTTTGAACTAATTTCCTAGGGAGTTTTGAAAAGAGAGGAAAGGACTTTTCTTTGATTCATCACTCAATTAAAAAATAACATTTGGGTTTGGCTCGAGAGTTCAAAAAATTAGCATGCATTTTTTCAGTGGTTGATTTAATCAGTTCAGTTCAAGTTCCTTTAGTTGGCATGACTCAGGAGAATCTACACAAGGCATTTTGGCTGCTTAGGATTTATCCAAATTTCCCAGCTCCCTGCTAGCCCTGGTTTTACAAGCCAGGGAGAATGGGAAAATGGTCCTTGTTTGAACGTATGAGAACACTGACTTCTACTAATGGATGTAAAGAAATCGAATTGTAAACTCTTATTAAGCTAGGAATCAAAGGAAACTTTCTTAATATGATTTTTAAAGTGTATATCAGACACAAACGGCAAACATACATAATGGCGAAACACTAAAGATACCCTTATTAAAATTAGGAACAAGGAGAGATGCCACTGTCACTGCTATCATTGAGATTTGTTCAGGAGGTCCTAGCCAATGCGGTAAGATAAGAAAAAGAAATGTTGAATAATTAGTGGAAAGGAAAAGACAAAGTTATTATTAATCATAGTCAATATTATATTCCTGGAACATTCAAGGAAATCAACTGAAAAAACTATTTGAATTAATAAAGAAGTTCAACATGGATCAAGACACAAGATAAACCAAAATTAATAGTTTTTCTATATGTCAGCAAAAATCAGTTAGAAGATGTCATGTTGAAGAAAGATCTATTTATAATAGAAATGAAAAATGTGAAGTTCTTAAGAATAACTTAACAAAAATGATAAAGAGCTATATATTTTTAAATCTTTAAAATAAACCCAGGCATGATGGAAAAGCATCAAGCAATCTGACCCTTAAGCCCATGATGCTATAAAATGTTTGTGGCTCCAAATTCCCTTTTGTCATTAATATTTTTTCCATAAATTCTCTTCCTGGAAATATAATTTGGATTCATTTACAACCAGCCCTTTCCAGCCCTGGGTCATACAAGGCAATAAAATGTAATTTTAACTCTTTGCCTGCTGGAAACCAAAGGATGTGGTTCTAAAATTGCTGTAGCTCTGACCAAAAACACAGCCACCAGCTATTTACCACCACTTGGACTCATGTGGGAAAATTACAGAGAGATGCCATAAAATGAAAGTTTATGAGTATCTATAAGCACATTATTTATTAGATGAATAATACTTACAACACATCCAAAGTTGTCATGTCTGGATTACATCAATAAAACCACTTAATTTCACTCAGCACCTTCAATGGTCCTCACAAGAACTCTATAAAGTAAGTAGTTCAACTGAGTGTGATTTTTAAATACTAATATGTATAGACCATGTTCTCTGCCCCATGGCATACACAGGCAGTGTGCTAAACTTTTTACCTACAGTAACTCATTCAATCATGTTTTATGACATTGTTCCATGTCATTATGATGATGCTTATTTTATGGATAAGGAAACTGAGGCCTGAATAGGTTAAAAGTCTAAGCTCTAACACATCAGAGCTATGATGAACCCAGCTAAATCTGACCCAGAAGCTTCACTCTTAACACCTACAAACTATGCTTCCTCTCGTGGTGGTGGTGGTGTTATTATCACTACTATTACAGTCATCAGCATCATCCACATCATGATTATACCTATACTTGCAGATAAGGAAACTGAGGTGCAGAGATGCTAATGGATTTGCTTAAGGGAACACAGCTATAAAATGGAGGAGCATAGGCTCAAACCCAGATGTATCCAATTCTAAATCCCATCTTCTTTCCATTCCCCCACAGTAATTATTCACACTGTGGGAAGGGAAGTGGTATGTAAACAATACAAATGAGTAGATAATACAAAATTCATTTTCATTCTGCTTTTGAAAACTCAGTATATATTTTCAAACCCCCAGTTTTATCTTCATTGTTGTTTTTAAGCTGCTACTAAAATGAGTTTGCATTGCTTACTGTGTCTTTACCGCTACTCCCAACCTGAGAACAAAGAGAGGTAGCCCAAAACCAAATTGACATGCATTGCAAAGACAGCAGGACATTAAAAATCCACCATAGCTAACCACACATACATAAACCAGGAATTGACTGTATGTGCTTTGATATACTTAGAGAAAAGGGGCTATATAAATTCAAATTGCTCTCCTACCTAGATATCTAATTCAACTTCACAGGGTCCTAGGATGCAGGTACAGTATTGTTTTTCAGATACATTCATTCATTTGCTCATTCAACTAGCATTTACTGAGCAGGGTCCACCAATTAGTCAATCCCAAACTAACTCATTTAATCAATGGATAAGAGTGGCTGTCCCTACTTTCCCAGTGACACAGATCCTTTGAGAAAAGAAAGGAATCTTTGTTGAGGTCTTCCCTCAATGTCTCCACCTATATCCTTCCACTCCCAACCCATACACACCAAAATAAGGCAGTCGATCTCCTGGCAATAGGTATTGTTACTGTGCTTATTTTACAGATAGGAAAACTGATGGAGAAAGGATGAAGTTAATGACCTAAGTGGTAGTTCCAGGATTAGAACCCAAGCAGCCTGATAATAGAGCCTATGCTTGTCTCTGCTATGCTATATTTCTTGAAATGTCATATTTTCTTGAATTTGCTTATCAACATCAGAACAGAAGGGAAGCTTATGTTCTCAAGATTGAGAGACATTTACCTAACAAAGGAATTCTTACACTGGAAAAATAAATCCTGAGAAGTCAAGGAAATCATCTAAGGCTACCCAATGAATCAGGAGACAAATGAATCAGAACATGGATTCCCAGACTTACTATCCTGACTCATTCTCGGGGTATCCAGGGGATCCGGAGCCTCCCAAATCCTGGGACCATAGACTAGAAGATAAGAGGAACACAAACCCAAGCCCATCATCCATTGTCCATTTGAGCAAGGCATCCCCTCCGTGAGTCAGGCTGATCACAGGGACAGCATATATATCCCACACACTACCCCGTTATGAGCAATAAGCATGATAAATGAGTTAGTATGCAATGTGTAAGAAGGTGCTAAGTGCTAAGGAAAAGAAAACAGTTTGTAAAGGGGATAGGGAGTGCCACAGCCAGCCTAGGGGAGGGGAGAAGTTTATTGTTTTAAACCAAGGTGCACCGGTGGGCCTCATGGAGGTGACATTTAGCAAAGGCTTAAAGGAGATCGCCAGGCAGGTATCTGAGCAGCAGGCATTCCAGGCAGATAAAAGCAGGCTGCAAAGACCCTAAGGTGGGTGGCTACAGAGAGACCTGTTAGGAAGCTTCGACAGTAAGCCAAGCTAGAGACAATAGTGGCTAGAGTGGTAGCAATGGAGGTGGGGAAACATAATTGCATACTGGATATATTTTGAAGGCCAAGTCCACAGCATTTCCTGAAAGATGGGTCGCAGGATATAAGAGAAAAAGAATTTAAGCATGTCTCCAAGATTTGGGCTTACGGACGTGGAAGGATGAGGATGCTATCAGTTGAGAAGGGAAAGGCTGTGGGTTAAGCAGGTTCGGAGTGCAGTAGAAAGGAAGATCTGGAATTCAAGTTGAGCTTGAGATTATCTATGAGGTATCCCAATAAAGAAGCTGAGTAGGCTGTAGAACGTATGAGTCAGGTTCAGGAGGGAAGTCACGCTGAAGATATATACTTAAAGCACATAAATGGTATACAAAGCCACACAACTAGCCGAACTTTCCAAGGGAGTGAATGTAGATAGAAGACGGAAGAAGTCTAAGGACAGAGCCCCAGGGCACTCTTACCATGACAGGTGAGGAAGAAAAGCCAGCAAAGCAGATTTGGAAGGGACAACCAGTGAGGTAAGAGAAAAACCAGGCAAGCATATGGTGTTCTGGAAGCCAAGGGAAGAATGAGTATCACAGAATGAGGAACTGGCCGGGTGTGGTGGCTCACGCCTGTAATCCCAGCACTTTCGGAGGCCAAGGCAGATGGATTACTTGAGCCCAGAAGTTTGAGACCAGCCTGGAAAACACAGTGAAACCACCTCTCTACAGAAAATACAAAAATTAGCCAGTGTGTTGGCACATGCATGTAGTCCCAGCTATTAATACTTGCGAGGCTGAGAATTGCCTGGGCCCATGGGGCAGAGGCTGCAGTGGGCCAAGATTGCCCCAGTGCACTCCAGCCTGGGTGACAAAGCGAGACACTGTCTCAAAAAAACAAAATGAAACAAACAAACAACAACAAAAAAAAAAAAAAACAGGAGGAAGACACCAAAAATGGTCGACAGGTCACAGAACATGAGTCATGAAAGATTACCATTAAATTAAGTAACGTAGAGGCTGCTTGGTGGACTTAGAAACAATTTTGATGGATTGATATAGGGGCAAAAGTTTGATCAGGCAGGGTTTAAAAGAGAAAGGAAGGGGAGAAAACAAAGAGAACAAAGGAAACAGAAATGAAATTGTAATTGGCATGAAAAGTGAAATCAATAGGTTTGTTCTTTGTTTGTTTGTTTGTTTTTCCGCCAAGTACGGTGGCTCACACCTGTAATCTCAACACTTTGGGAGGCTGAGGTGGGCAGATCTCTTGAGCCCAGGAGTTCAAGACCAGCCTGGGCAACATGATGAAACTCCACCTACATAAAAAATACAAAGAACTAACCAGGCATGGTGGAGCACACCTGTGGCCACAGCTACTGGGGAGACTGAGTTAAGAGCCTGAGCCCAGGGAGGCTGAGGTTGCAATGAGCTGTGATCATAGCACTCACTGCACTCCAGCCTGAACAGAGTGAGACCCTGTACCAAAAACAATTTTTTTAAGATTTTTTGTTAAGATTCGAAAAATAACAACATGTTTGAATGCTGATGGAAACGATCGGTAAAGAGGAAGAGTTTGATGCTATAAGAGAGAAAGGGAAGGATTGCTGAAATAATGCCCCTAAGTAGGCAAGAGGGCATGGGGTCTAGGGAACAAGTGAAGGAACTAGCCTTAGACTGAATCATAAGTCATTTATTTATTATAACAGGCATGCAACTGAGTCAGTGGGTGCTGAGGCTGACAGATAAAGTGTAGGTGCTTAGGAGAAGGATGGCCAGCAAATAAAGACTAGTGAAGGAAGCAGAGTGAGACCATGAAGGACGATACAAACATGTAGACTTCCATAAGCAATTCAGACTTCATTCTGAGGTGCAATACAAGGCCATATTAAACTTTCAGGCAGGTTTTTCATTTCACGAAATCTATTCACAGGAATATGTAGAATAGATTTGAGCTAGAGGAGGAAACCTAAAGTCAGAGATACCAGTTAGGAAGTTGTTGAAGATGTCTAGATGAGAGGAGATGACAACATAAATGATGGCAATAATGGAAAGAAGTTAACACATTTAAAATTTTTAAAGCAATGGACTCCAAACGACCTGATAATTAATTGAATGTAATGGAAGGGATGTGAGAATCAGTTCCCTGACTTGGGCAACTAGGAGTATAGATACATCATTCACTGAGCTAAGAAGCTCAAGAGGAAGAACATGGGCCTCTTGGGTTGTTGACATCTATGGGGTTCCCACAGTGAAGATGTCTCCCAAGTTATAAATTATAGACAGCAGGAGCTGAGGAAAGAGCTCTGAACTGAAATTAAAGATCTGAGAGTCATTCTCGCTAGTTGCCGCTGAAACGATGGTGGGGTCTAGGGGTTCATAGGGCTGTCTGCTCCTGTTTTCTATGGTCCAGACTACTCTGTTTTTATAAGTCTCCTCCCTTTGCCTTTAGTTGTCACCCTGATGTCAGTGGAATCTTCTTTTTAATCTGCCTTTATTTTAAATTGGCCATACCTGAGTAAAGGCATAGAAGTAGCTAGACCTGCAGAAAAACAAATGCCAGACCTTTGTCACAGCAACTTGGAAAACTCCCATTTTCAATTTTATGGATATGTTCTTGCTAGTTAAGGTTTTGCATAAAAGGATGCTACTATAAAATGCATTCTAATTCTTAACTATAAACAACTTTTTATCATGTGCTACAGTGGATGAAGCAAGCCATGAAGATCTACAAAATTAGCAAAAAGCTAATTATCCAAAGCAGCGCTCCCTGTACACTCAAGATTATTTTAAGTGATATGAGAGTTGGTTTTGGATGACGCATGGATATGGCACTCAACAACATTGGGCCTCACTGTAAAATAGTTTATTTCATTTTCCATTTTCTTTCAACCTTTCTGACTAGACCCCCACAAGGAGAAAGACTCACTTTGCTACTAGTGTGTCCTTAATGACCTCCAATTGCTATTAAAATCTCTTTATAACAGAGATAAAGAAGGCCTTGCATTCAGAGGCCTTCCAGAAACCACAGTTTCTAGTTAGAACTCAGTAACATTATTTTATTTTTCTTGTATCTATTTTTATATTTAACTTCTATTTATGGCAAATGGTTTCCATTTATGGTACAGATATCAAATGTCCTAAAATAAATAATTTTTAAATTAATCACTTTCAAAGTTATCAAGTAAAAGATGGTTCTTTGATGTCCAAAAACATGAAGATGATAGTTTTAATCATTTCCACAAAGTAAGGTTAAAATCATGACTCATATACATATAAAATAACAACATTCAATCTTTTATTTATTATTTAATACATTACTGAAGTGAGTGAACCAGGCAGATAGCATAACCAGTTCAAAGTAGGTGCCAAAGACACTCAAATGTATATGGAGTAAAATAACGTTGAAATGAATGTGGAAATGGATGTAAAACTGACTTTTCCACAGGAGAGAAGCATTGTCTCTTCATTGAACAGAACTGTTTTGCTTTGCTATTTGTTACCTGTAAGTTACAGAGTAATAAAATAATTCAACGGCAGTAAAAATCTCAAATCAAACAACCTGCAAAGCTGTTCTCTAAACAATGCATACTTTTCCATGGAAGCACTGGCCCAAGGCAATTTATACCCTATATGCTAGGGAGGAAGCATTGAATAGATGAAAAGGTACATAGTGGATGGCTTTTTGGCTTCAGATTACTTACCTGCGAAGGACCTGGACAAGATACTTTCTAAGATCCTGTAAGTTAGGAAATTCTCAGATTCACACTTAAACTCCCAGGACTTTAGCTGCAAAAGAATGGCATTTTGACAGACTACCTTTTATTTGTGAAGCTCTCAGCATGGAGTTAGACTGCTCACCTGTCTTCCCAAAGAAGACAACAGGAAGCTGTTTCCGTTTACTCAGACTAGAAGTGTAGTCAATCAGTGATCACCATTCATACACCAGTGGCTTTGTTTGAAAGAGGATGTCTTCCTGTGTGTTCATATTGTAATTAGGACCTTGTTGAAACCTAACAAATATACTTCATTTATCATCATCCTTCTTACTGCCATTAATAATCTGAGTAGAAGTCCCAGCTTCCACCGGCTACCATAGCACATCATTAACTTCCTTCTCCCTGAGCTAGCTGCAGGTCCCACTCCTGCTCCGAAAGTTCCTGTGCCAGGGGAGGCATTAACATAGTTATTTTAAAAGTAATTTGATATGAGAATTTCAGAGAGGCACAGTTCAATTTTTGTAGCCCCTTCTGAGTTTTTTTGGACAGCCATTTGGAGGAAGCTGGATTAATATAATTTTCATTAAGTTCAATTCTCTCCCTCCTTGAGTGACAGAGGATGGGGGATAGGGACAGGAGTAAGGTTACCTATACTCGATGACCTTACACAAGAAAGAGCCCAGGAAGGAGCAAATACGGCCTCTTTCTCCTCCAACACTACTCTTCTATTATCTTGGTTCATTCTACAAGAGCTGGAGTCAGAATCCAAGAGACTGGGCTTTGCTGCCAGAAAGTCTGGGATCTGCCACTTACCTCAAGCAAGTTCATTCATTTCTCTGCAGCTTCCTAATCTGCTAAATAATATAATAGTAGCCAGGGCCGGGCGCGGTGGCTCACGCCTGTAATCCCAGCACTTTGGGAGGCCAAGGTGGGCAGATCATGCGGTCAGGAGTTCGAGACCAGCCTGGCCAACATGGTGAAACCCCGTCTCTACTAAAAATACAAAAATTAGCCAGGCGTGGTGGCAGGCACCTGTAATCCTAGCTACTCGGGAGGCTGAGGCAGGAGAATCACTTGAACCCAGAAGGCAGAGGTTGCAGTGAGCTGAGATCACACCACTGCACTCCAGCCTGAGCAAAAGAGTGAAACTCCATCTCAAAAAATAAATAAATTAATAATAATAATAATAATAGAATCACAGAATTCTCACAAGGCTTAAAGCCAGGCAAGTAAAATACTTAGCATGATGGCAGCAAGCACTTTAATGTTAACCATTGTTGCAGCTGTAGTTCCATGTCACTGCCTGACTGCACTCAATATTGAAAAACACAAGTAACCACAAAAATAAGCATTATTTCATTGTCATTCAACAGGCGTATCTTTCTCATCCATTTTTGTTATTTTCCACTATAAAAATAATGAATAGGCCCAGCGCAGTGGCTCACGCCTGTAATCCCAGAACTTTGAGAGGCCGAGGCAGGCAGGTCATGTGAGGTCAGGAGTTCGAGATGAGCCTGGCCAACATGGTGAAACCCCATCTCTACTAAAAATACAAAAAAAAAAAAAAAAATAGCTGCGCATGATAACGCATGCCTGTAATCCCAGCTACTCTGGAGGCTAAGGCAGAAGAATCTCTTGAACCTGCGAGGCGGAGGTTGCAGTGAGCCAAGATTATGCCACTGCACTCCAGGCTGGGTGACAGAGGGAGACCCTGTCTCAAAAAATAATTATTATTATAATGAATAATATAAGTTTATTATTTTTGCAGTTGATGTTAGAAAGTATTTATACCAGAATATTAGGACTAATTTCTGCAGCATGGAATTAGAAGGATAATTTTACTTTAAACTTGCAATGTTATAGGTTTGTTGTTTCTTAACAACAAACGTGTATGTGTGTTTGTGTGTGTAATTATTATACATTTTTTAAATAGGGCTGGACATGGGAGCTCATACCTATAATCCCAGCACTTTGGGAGGCCGAGGCGGGTGGATCACGAGGTCAGGAGATCGAGACCACGGTGAAACCCTGCCTCTACTAAAAATACAAAAAAATTAGCCGGGCGTGGTGGCGGGTGCCTGTAGTCCCAGCTACTCGGAGAGGCTGAGGCAGGAGAATGGCGTGAACCCGGGAGGCAGAGCTTGCAGTGAGCCGAGATTGTGCCACTGCACTCCAGCCTGGGCGACAGAGCGAGACTCCGTCTCAAAAAAAAAAAAAAAAAAAAAAAAAAAAAAAAAAAAAAAAATCTGGAAGGTCATGGAGCCCAAAAGTATCTGATAAAAGCTGTGGATCTTTCTTCAAGGAATGTGAATACATAAAATAACTGCCTACAGCTGCAGGGTGTCCTAACCTCTTGAGGTTCGTGTAGGTACAACAAACACTAACATCAATCCAGGTATACCACTAACAAGATCCTTCCGCTACCTGCCTATTTGATGAAAGGTTTACCAAGAGGGTCCCATGACCAAAAATTCTTCCCCATGGTCCTGATACTAGTGCCTAATATCTCAATATTAGAAATTCTTTGGGGTCATAAATCATTCTATTACAAAAATACATGCACATGTTTGATTATTGCAGCACTATTCACAATAGCAAAGACATGGAATCAACCCAAATGCCCATCAATGATTGACTGGATAGAGAAAATGTGGTACATATAAACCATGGAATACTATACATCCATAAAAAGGAATGAGTTCATGTCCTTTGCAGGAACATGGATGGAGCTGAGAGCCATTATTCTCAGCAAACTAACGAAGGAACAGAAAACCAAACACTGCAAGTTCTCACTTATAAGTAGGGGCTGAACAATGAGAACACATGGACACAGGGAGGGGAACAACACACACTGGGGCCTGTTGATGGGGATGGAGGTTAGGGAGGAAGAGCATGAGGAAAAATAGCTAATGCATGCTGGGCTTAACACCTAGGTGAGGGGTTGATAGGTGCAGCAAACCACCATGGTATATGTTTACCTATGTAACAAAACTGCACATCCTGCATATGTATCCTGGAACTTAAAACAAAAATTTTTTAAAAAATTTGCTGATGTAGGGGGTGGGGGGAGGGATAGCATTAGGAGATATACCTAATGCTAAATGACGAGTTGATGGGTGCAGCACACCAACATGGCACATGTATACATATGTAACAAACCTGCACGTTGTGTACATGTACCCTAAAACTTAAAGTATAATAATAAAAAAAATTGCTAACGGAAAAAGTGCTTGAATAAAATAAAAATGCAGCAAAAAAAAGTTTGTATTTATTTAAAAAAGAAAAAAAGAAATTTCTTTGGGTCAAGGCATTATTACCTATAAAGCTGCAAGAAGTTCTGAGAGATTTAACACATTAAGCTTGTATCATTCATTCATTCATTTTACCAACAAATATTTACTGGGCAACTACCACATTCCAGGTGACAGGGTAAACAAGACAGTTCTCTTTGAACTCAGAATCTAGTGTATAGGAGAAAATGGGCAGAGAAATGGATAATAAACGCATAAACAAATGAATTAGTACTGTCATTGGTTGATGATGAGTGCTGTGAAGGAAAGAAGACCAAGTCATGGAATAGAAAGTCTTGGCAGAGAACACAGTCACATCGGGTGCTCAAAGAGCCTCCCTGTAGACCTGACAAGTGAGGATAAGCCAGTGTATTGAAAGATGGGAGGAACGGCATGTCTGTCATGGAAAAAATGTAATTGAAGCTGCACATCACATTCTTTCTCAGATGAGGGCAGCTTCTAAAAATAGGAAGAAAGCAAATTCCAGAAAAAAATATATTGCAGAGAGAAGGAAGGGTATAATCACAGGGAAGGCACAAATAGGGAAAGACTTGGAAAAAGATAGGTAGGGAACAGAGGTAAGGGGCCAGACCTGATTGGGATTATACCTTGGAATAGTTAGAATCCTTTCAGCTGCAAGTGATACACAACTGATTCAAACTGGCTTAAACAATAAGGAATGCCACTGGCTCAGGCAAGGTGAAATTCAGAAGGGATGCAGGATTTGGGCATGGTACCATCAGGGCTCCAGCTCTGTTTTCCTGGATTCTCAGCTGTCCTCCTCAGTACAGAGAGAGATAAAGATCAATATAGATGATAGAAAGGTATATAAATAGATACAGATAGAGTTGTAGGTATAACTATGCATCTACTATTTCCAGGTTTTTCTATTCCTCTTTGTCCCCAAAATGTTTCTAGCTTTGTTCAATAGGTTTCTTCCTCTCTCCAGCTCTTTGGGACAAGTTCTGCTATCATCAGACTAGTTCCTTAGACTTCATGACATAAGGCAGCAGGGATAGATGAACAAAGGTTAGAATGAAGATGTAATTTTCTGGGAATTTTATAAAATTGTAGAAAAGGAGAAGCCACACGGAATGAAGGAATTAGATGATTAGACAATGGGGTATTTTTAAAAGAGCTTTTGTGACATATGTATCCCCTTCCTAATGTTTGGGAAACAGACTCTCCAATAAATGGTGCTGGAAAAACTGGATGCCTACATGCAAAAGAATGAAATTGGACCCTTAGCTTATACCATACAAAAAAATTTACCTTAAAATGGGTTAAAATTTTAAATGTTAAGACTTGAAACTGTAAAACTCCTAGAAGAAAGCAGAGGGGGAAAGTCTTTGACACCGGTCCTGGCAATGATCTTTTGGATATGACACCGAAAGCACAGGCAAAAAAAATAAAAATAAATAAACGATGGGATTATATCAAGCTAAAAGCCTCTGCACAGCCAACGAAACAATCAGCAAAATGAAAAGGCAACCTACAGAATGGAAGAAAATATTTGCAAACCATATATCTGATAAAGGATTAATAATCCAAAATATATAAGGAACTCAAACAATAGCAAAAAAGCAAATAACCCAATTTAAAAATGGGCAAAGGATCTGAATGGACATATTTTCAAAGAAGACATACTAATGGCCAATAGATCTATGAAAAGATGCTCAACATTCACCATCATCAGGGAAATGCAAATCAAAAGCACAGTGAGATATTACCTCACGTTTTTAGCATGGCTATTATTTACAAAATAAGAAATATAACGAATAGTGAGGATGTGAAGAAAAGGGAACCCTGGTGCACTGTTGATGGGAATGTAAGTTAGTACAGCCATTATGGAAAACAGTATGGAGGCTCCTCAAAAAAGTAAAAGTGCAACTTCCATATGATCCAGCAATCCCACTTATGGGTATATATCCAAAGGAAAGGAAATCAGCATCTCAAGAAGATACCTGCACTCCCATGTTCACTGCAACATTATTCACAATAGTCAAGATATGGAAACAACCTAAACGTCCACCAGTACATGAAAGGATAAAGAAAATGTGGTACATACGTACAATGGAATATTATTCAGTTGTCATCTGTATCAACACGGATGAACCTGGATGACATTATGCTAAGTGAAACATGCCAGACACAGAAAGATAAATACTGTACAATCTTATTTATATGTGGAATCTAAAACAGTCAAATTCACAGAAGCAGAGAGTAGAGTAGTGGTTATGAGGGGCCAAGGGGAGGGGAAGATGGGAAAGTGATGGTAAAAGTGCACACAGTTTCAGTTATGTCAGATAAATAAGTTCTGGAGATCTACTGTACAGGATAGTGCCTATAGCTACCAATATGGTACTACATGCTTAAAATTTGCTAAGAGGATAGATCTTATGTTAAGTACTCTTATCCCAAAAAATTTAAAGAAGAGAGAAAACAGCAGGAGGGGAAGAAGAAGGATATAAAGGAAAAGAAGAAAGAGGAGATGACAAAGATGAAAGAGAAGGAGGAAAGGGCAAGAGGAAACTTGAGGAGGGGAGGGATATGTTTATGGCCTTAATGATGGTGATGGTTACACAGGTGTATACTTATCCCCAAACTCATCAAGTTGTATATGTTAAATATACACAGTTTTCCAAAATAAAATTGGGTTTAATGTCTTTTAAAATGTTGGAGCAATTCTAATAAAGAACGTGAGTTGTTTTGAATTGACATTTTGGGGTTTTTAACTAAGTCCTTTGATTGTAACATAGCTCTGAGACTGGCCTATGTGAGTCCTGGCTTCAGTAGGGTTACACACCCACCCACAAACATACACACACACGCACACACACGGCATAAGCTCAACAACCCTGTTTCCCACATCCTTTAGGGACAAGCTTGTCATGATCTGCTCCAATTCTGACCTTGTCCAGGCATGTCAAAAGGAAAAAGACTGGAATTTTGGCAAGCCACTTTTTAAAGGTCATTGACCTCTGGTTTACACTGCAGTTCAAACCACAACTCTGTACCATAAATCATTATTATTAAAAGCAGCTTGGGTGCAGTGTAAAGGTCTTGGATTTATAAGCAAGAGACATAGGCTGAAATCACTGTTCTATAGCTCACTAGCTGAGTGATCGCTACCATGTTTCTTAACATCCCTTTAACATCTGTTTAAAAGGCATAATAGTGCCAACTTTAACAGGTTACTGCAAAACTGTGGACTCCATGCAGGTATGAGCTTTACAGGTAGAATATTCTTTATTCGTTTTTGTATTTTTAAGACATAGCTCATGGATGGCAAATACAAAGTCCTAATGCTGTAACTCTCTATGCATGGAAAACAAAGCTAATAAATAATTGTAATTTGTGCCACAAAATCTAAAACATAGGCACATTAAATAAGGAAGTATTGTTGAGCAAATGAATGAGTGAACCCAGTGCTCTAAGCAGTCACTACCAACTTATCAGAGCTGGCTCTTGAGAAGATGCACAATAGCTACCCTTGGTCCTGGCCTTTATTCCAACTTTATCACAATGTATGTAACTGACTGCTTACCCATGCCCTAGCGATCCACCACCCATTTTTGTAAATAAAATTTTACTGGAACACAGCCATACTCATTTGTCTACATATTTTTATGGTTGCTTTCACACTTGTGTGGTAGAGTTTAGTAGTTATAACAGAGAACCATATAGCTCACAAAGCTTTATAATTTTAGCCTTTATTTTAAAGTTTGCAAATCCCAGCTCCAGATCATGACTACATTTAAGGTAGAAGCTATATGCTTCATCTTCTTATCCCCAGCACCTAACAAACAAACGTGAAGGATAATTATTTTAACACGTTGGGGACTCCAAGAATACTGATTACATATGAAACGATGCGTTCACTAGAATTAACCATTCAGATTCTTATCTGGGCTCTCAGGTGTTGAAAAACAAGGCAGTCCACATTCATCAGGAGAAGGGCCATGGCAAGCATCAGAGGCCCAAAGACAAACTGCCAAGTAGTGGCCTAAGGCATTTGGGGTGAGGACGTACAACTGAGGGCGAAAGGAGACCTCAGACCAAGAAGAAAGCATGGACAGAGCACGAAGGAGCAACTCCAAAGTCCAATCTGGTCTTCACTCTACTTCTGCTGAAAACGGGCACTGCCAAATAAAAGTCTTTTCATTGAGAACCTCAAAGTATCCTCTGTGGACAATTTACATCAAAATCATCTGAGGAGTTTGTTCACATAAAAATGCCTAGGAATTATCCAAGACTTAAGACTGCATAAACCCCAACGGTGGAGTCCAGCCCTCTGCCTGGTTAACAAGCTCCCCGGGTGCTTTTCCTACTCATGCATTTTTACAACCACTGACTTCAAGACTATGCACTCTTCCCAAGTGAGAGTTCCTAATAAATATTTATCTCAGATGGCTCCCTTGTCACACATATTTTCATCTAAAGACTTAAGAGCAAGGCATTCTTCCTGAAGATCTAATTATTATCTGTTGAGAGATGCTTTTACTGTATCCACACAATGCCAAATGCCTGCTCAACCCAACCAAAAATACCAGGAGAAGGTTTGCCTCAATAACCTGGTCAGTCAGAAATTGATTGATGATCCAAGAGTCTCAAGAAGACGCAGGCTTGGGGAGAGACAAGGGCAATGTGGGGAGTGTGCAATGGAATGACAGTGTCTTATTGGAAAGTATCTTTTTCCCCAAAATAACCAAGATAAATGATTTGTGACTGTGACATAGGACAAAGGATTTCAGTATAACAGGGACAACTATGGAAAAAATGCAACTAGTAAATCACTCTGGAGAAAAACAAAAAGGAAACAGTTCAGAATGACTGCCTCCAGAGATAAAAATCACCTCTCTGAGATATTTTTGTGAAAAAAAAATTCCTTTAGAAATATTGGGAAATAATTTATAGTAGGAAAAAAAAGCCATTATAAACCAAATGGTCTTCCCACATGATAGCAAAGTGTATATTTAACATGGGCTCATTATACCTTATTTACTATAAATTCTAACTAGGTTTTCCTTTGCTGCCAAGGTTTAGCCCCAAGGGTGTTAAATCTAAAGCCAACCCATTCTTCTCAAGGCTGTAAACGTCCATGAAAGGGGTTAAGAAGTGAAAATAGACTCCTCCCCCACCCCTGCTCATGAGACTCATTTCTAGACTTTTCAATGGCAGCCATTCATTACTTGTGTACCCGGGATATTCACGCTACCTACCAACTATGCCCACTCAGACTCTAGAAGCAGAATTCAGAAAAAACATACATGCCAAAAAATGTTTAAAGAACTGCAAAATGAGTAAAATAGCATTGGGAAAACTAAGTAATTGTCTGGGAAAATAAATAATGTTTAATTCCCAAATCACTCGCTATACCTAAAAGTAGTTCAGATGAATGGAAGATTAAACCAGAAAATATGTAGCCATAAAGGTTCTAGTAGAAAACTTGGGGGGAAATGTTATAATTTTATCATGGAGAAAGTAAAAATCAATAAGAAAAAGTCCAACTACAGAAGGAAAAATTGCCAAGGACATAGATACTTCACAATTAACTAAAATGGCTTATAGACATATTAAATTTACTCAATTTCCTTATAATAAGAGAAATGAACATTCAAAACTATACTGAAATACCATCTTTCACTGATCAGACTGACAAAGACCAAAAAAAAACTTGTAGCAACTTGTATTAAAGGTGGGGAAAACAGGTATTTTTATACCTTATTGATGGAAACGTAAATTGATTTAATCTCTGAGAAAGGCAATCTGCCAATATTTATCAAAATTAAAAATGCACATATCCTTTAACCCAATAATTAAACTTCTAATGATTCATGCTGAAATTTACCTACACATGTGTACAATAGCTGGGATTACCATTGTATCACTGCTTATCATAGAAAAGATGAAACAATCTGAATGTCTATCAACAGAAGGCTGGTTAAAAAAAAAATTATGGTAAATACATATAGTAGAATATATTACAAAGTTACTAAAATTAAAGAGGTAGCTCTATGTAATTATGTAGACAAAAGTTCAAATATATATATTAGGCCAAACAGGTGCAAAATGATATATTCATATATGATTATGTATCAGGAAATATTTCTGGCAGAAAAATTGATAAACAGATAATAGTGGTCGCCTGTGGAGAGAAATGAGTGGTTGGGGAATAAGGGTGGGAGAGAGACTTTCTACTATATATGTACTTGTACTTTTTGAATTCTGAACCATGGACATGTACCACCTATTCAAAAGATATTTTTTAATGAGCTGCAAGAGAATTAGACAAATATTCAAACCCTCTCATCGTATTCTAAAAGGGTCCTGAAGGTAGGTTTAGACCTGCAGGATGTGAGTAGTATCACCAGGCAGGAAAATTTTTAAGATATTAATTAGTATTTTGCTTTATTTTTCCCTATTTCTCTTTCCCAAACATGTATTGTGACCCTTAATAACTCCTTGCCTTAGGGTATTTTGCAGGATAGAAAGCAGAAGCTGCTTAAGTCAATGGTTCTTTCCAACTTTTGTAAAGCCTCAGCACTTTGAAGAGATTGGAGCAGGAGACTGAACGAGAAGGATAAGGTGTGCGTTTGAGGGTAATAAGAGTGACCAGGAAAGAGGAAAGTTTGTGTAAGCGGAAAGAGATGACATTTGGGCAACACCAACAGCAAAGCTCATGGGCTAAAATATCTGGCAGGCTAAGGGAGTCTTAACCCAGGATGCAGGGACTCCCAAAGAGTCCTAAACCCCAAGAGCCAGCAACTAAAGGGCCATTAGAAGCAGTGAGAGCTGACCTCTGTGAACCAATGGGGCCACTTCTAGCTGACTCTAAGAAAAAGTCTAGAATCTTGGGAAATCCCTGGTGGAGGTGAGGGGGTGGGGCACAGCAGGGAAAGTTAAACTCCTAGAGGGTCAGGTTTTCCTCTAGCCATCGGAATGCATGTCTTACAGTTGAATTACATAGCTGATTTTTTGGGTGAAGATTCCTCCCCATTACACTGCAGGGTACACTGTTAATCAGCTGGTGAACAGTAGGTGCTCAACATATTAGTCCCACTGCCCAAAATCTTTGATGGCACCATGTGGAAATACCTTTTTTTTTTTTTTGAGACAGGGTCTCTTGCTTTGTCACCCAGGCTGGAGTGCAGTGATGCAGTCTCAGCTCACTGCAGCTCGACCTACTAGGCTCAAGTGATCCTCCCACCTCCCAAGTAGCTGGGACCACAGACCTGCACCACCACATCCGGCTAATTTTTTTATTTTTTGTAGAGGTGGGATTTCACCATGCTGCCCAGGCTGGTCTCAAACTCCTGAGCTCAGGCAATCCTTCCACCTCCACCTGCAGTGATGAGATTACAGGCTTGATCTCTTTTCTACTGTGTTGTGTACCTCTTCTTTTCCTTTCTTTTTTATGATCTACCTTTGCCTGTTTCTATCACTTTGTCTTCTCCTGATGCCCAAGATAAACACATTCCAAGGCATGAGCAAGAATGGTTTGCTACAATCAAAATCACACAAAGATGAAGATGCTCTCTTGAGCTTACCGATTCTATGCCCAGAATCTAAATAATTTTCTCAAAATGGCCGTCTCTTCTTACTGGATTTCTCCATGAAGCTTGGGGGGATGTTAGTTAAGCCTGAGGCAGACAGTGGAGGCGACCCTCTGAGACAGCACAGGAGCCTTCTAAACGAGCTAGTTCTCTTTTGGCAAAGTATAAAACAGGTCTGTGAATCTGGCACCACCACACCTCTCAACGGGGGTTGAGGTCAATCTTCAGTAAGAGTCATCACAAGGAGATAGGATGAGGGCCAGTGAGGGGCACCAGCATCAGTCATCAAAGAAATGCTGCTTGGCTGTCTGAAGAAACATAACGGAGAACTGGGGAAGTGAGTGGGGAACTGAGACCCTGTGTGTAGGGAGACCGCTGCAGCGCTTAATTTAAAAGATCATGAAAGGCCCAAAATCTCTCTCCAGAGGACCAGAAACAGCACTCCAAAATCACATGCATAAACTTCCCTGTGTTTAAGGTGGTGCTCCTCACACTGAGCCCCATGTTTGTCCTGAGGACTCTGTGCACACTTTCTCCAGGACCCAAGAGTTTCAAGATTTTTTCATCATGTATTCTTACTTCAGTGATAATTTTAAAAGGAGAAAAAAAAAAGTTCCAGCAACTGTAAGGCCAAAACTTCTCCTTGGCACTGACAATTTGCAGTGGAAAGTTTCTTAACTAAGAGGCAGTTGTCTTCTCTGGAGTCAAGATATTACTTTTCCCTTAAAAGGGGGCCATATATTTAAAAAAAAAAAAGGTGGGGTGATCCCTCCCACACCCAGCCCAAGCCAGGCATGACAGTTTTTCTACCTCAGCAACGTGGGAGCAAGCAGGGTAGGAGGCTACCGGTCCCCTTAAGCCTGAGCAGACTCATGGTCACTGCTAACCAAGAATAGAAATCTCATGGACCCATGACCCAGCCTCCAAGGCAGCCTCGGTGGCAGTGAACTACCTCAACTACCAGCAGGGGACACTCCACAAGGTATTTCTGAGGCAGACAGTCAAACAAGCTAGGACGGAAGATATTCCGGGAAAAGGACATAAGTATCACCTCAAATGTTCTGTGGAATAAGTCATTCTAAAACAAGTTACAGTGAACTGCATAGCTGAATTGCCTTACCCTGCAGTGGGACAAGATACTGCACCAGAAATCAACATCACATGTGAAGGAGAAATGGAAAGAGCCCAGAGGAAGAAAACAACACATCTGATCAAAAACTCAAGTCCGTGAAGGAATCACTAGAAGCACAAAATATTCCAGACATTTTGAGAAATGTATCTCCAAAACATGAAGCCAGGTCAACATTTAGCCTGGGTTGCCTGTGGTTATATAACATGGTAAAATTCTACTGAAAACACATGATATAAAAGTGGTAAAAATTAAACTGTCAAGGAAATGCAAAAAAATGACTTTATCGAATAGACTATACCATTCCACTTCATGACATTGCATCCCAGGAGATTGATTCCTTGGCAAATGCAAGTTCTTTGGCACTGACAAGATGGTGCTAAAGTAAAATGTAATCGCTGTGTGCCAAGGGAAGTACAAGTGGAATAAACAGAAAACCTAACACTGGGATGAAGGATAAACATGCCTGTGAATGTGTGGATGCCAGCCTTCATTGGTATACAGCTAAAGGGGCCACCATATCTCAAAGTGTCACTTTGTATAAATGTCTTGATTATAGTATAGAACTATATAGATTCCATAATACAAGGTATCACTACGTAAAAAAGTCTTCATAAAAAATAGTGGAATGTATATCCTACAATAAAATGTTTCCATTTCCAACCTCAAGAAAAGGAAAAAGAAAGAAAATATGGTATATACAGAGAGTGGAATACAATTTAGCCATAAAAAAGAATAAAATCCTGTTATTCGTGGCAACATGGATGAGCCTAGTGGACAATATGTTAAGTGAAGCGTCAGGCATGAGAAGACAAATACCACGTTCTCCCTCATATATGGAAACTTATTAAAAATATGCTTATAGAAGCAGAGAGTAGAACTGTGGTTTTTAGAGGCTGGGAAGGATGGGGAGAGGGGAGGATAGGGAGATGCTGGTTAATAGACACAAAAGTACATAGAAGGAAGGAGTTTCCATATTCTGCTGCAATATAGGGTGAATGTGGTTAGCTATAATTTAGTGTATATTTTAAGAAAACTAGAAGAGAGAATTCTGAATGTTCACAACACAAATGATAAATGAGATGATGACTATGCTAATTACTGATTTGATCTTTATACATTGTATACATGTGTGAAAATATCACTCTCTATCCCATAGATATGTACAATAATTATGTGTCGAATAAAAAGAAAAAGAAAAAAAAGTCCATACATTACACAAGTTTAACAAGTTCTGGTTTTAAGCATTGTCTTTTCAGGAAAGTGGGGTAAAATGTGAATGTTCCCATGATCTCCCATCAGTAGCACTGACTACTTAACGCCCATTCACAACTTCAGGGCGGTGTCTGTGGCACCGCCCTAAACTTGAGCTGTGTGTTCCAACTACCAGTGTGAACACCAGCATCCCATGAGCCCCAAATGCAAACTGGCCTTAGACTTCTGCTCTTCTCTTTCTAAACCCTATCCGTTTTTCCAGGCCAGACTTCTCCCTGACCTCATCCAACATATCTTCTGTGCCATATACTTTACCACTTTCCCTAAACTGTTTGAATTGCTCACCATTGATCAACCTGTATTCCTCTTGTCTACCCAAGAACACTGTAAGATCCTGTGGGTATACCCTAGAAAAGCACGTGCCGTTAATAATAATTTCTCTTATTTTCAACAATTACAAAGCACTTTCATGCCTAGTCTCTCATTTTACTCAAACATCAATCCTATTGGGCAAATTGGACAGGAATTACTATAAACTTCTATCAAGATAAGGAAACTGAGGTCCAGAGAAGTTTGGTAATTGGATTTGAACCCATTAAGTGAACTCACAAACATGCTAATAAACTCTGTAATCTTCTGACCTCCATACTGATCTGAGGGTCTGTTTGATATTACATGGTTTTCTTAAAACTGTTCTTCAAAGAAATAGTGGACATCCAGTCCAGCAACCTCACTGCCAAGCCTTCATATTACTCGTCCAGGCTGTAATTGTACAGTTATTTTCTGATTATAAGCCTGATCCAAAGTGAGTGCTTAATAAATATTTGCTAATGAATGAATTCTACCTCCTGCACTGACTCTAAGTTTTAGTAGAGTGATGGCAAACCTGTTTTGCTCATTATCAAATCCCCAGCTCCTAACTAGCGCCACACAGAGTAGGCCTTTATGAAATATTTATTGATAAATGAACCAATCAATTAATGCCTAAATGCCCTCCTTTGAAAAGCATCCATGAGGCCCACAATCAGATTTCTTTTAAAAATCTACTTTCTGTTAACCCCCCAAACCAGGGCAGTGAACCCAAAACAGAATAAAATTACTTCTAAGAAAATGAACTATTCCCCAGTTGCAAATTGGCTCTGGCTGCTGCTGCTGCTTCTCCCCCATTGACACTCTTTTCAGGCAGCGATTTCAGGTGATGGCATTATCATCGGCGGAATTCAGCAAAGTGGCTGGCTTTCCACCCATCCATGTTTATTTTCTATAATCCGTCTTACAGCGGGAGACCATTACCCAGTCAAACAACGTTCAATTTCATCGGCATTACCGCTTCAAGGAAACAGGCAGAGGGTTCGCACAAAAGTGTGTAGTAAATTTAGTCTTTTAATAGGTTCATTCTTTATTAGGTATTTATTTCGGGAGGCAAAGTCCTAATTAGATTAAGTGGAGAAGCTAAAAAGCTATGGAAACCCACAGAGAGATTCCAGAATTAGATGGATTTGGTTTAGCTTTCCAGTTTCCCCTTTATTTTATTTTCTTCAGTTGGCTGGAGAAATCCACACAGCAATCTCCAGCCCCTCAGATAAGAGTTTGTGAAATGAAACCCTGCCAACGTTTTGTGTGAGGAAGTCGCATTTGTCTTTCTCCTACGCAAAGTTATTGTGGGGCTAGAATCGAGGAAAAAGCAGCTCCCGGAGCCAATGGTGAACCCAATTTACTGTGGCAGATGAATATAACAAAGGTGGTGGTCTAGATGTTTGGCCTCAAGGCACAATTCAATTTTCAGCTGTTTCAAAGCTATTATGTCAAAGGCTGTTTGCATAAACATAAAGTTGCCGGGGTGATCTTGGGCAGGCGGGAGTGGAGACGTCTGCCCTCTACTGCTCAAAATGGAAATAGCGTCTGGACGTCCCCTCAACCCAGAATTAGAGCTACAAAAACGTCAGCTGTCTCCCAAATAACAGGCCATCTCCAGAACCTTCTGAAACTTTTTCTCTCAAGCTTTAAAACCAGAGTGATTATTCAGTTTTGTGTCGAGGGGGGAAATGCAGTAGACTGAGGATGTGATGAGTTGATGGATGATGTGGGAATCTATGAAAAAGCTATTTCCCTTGTTATAATTTGAAAGAAAATTCCTTTCACCCGCCCATCCACCCACACGTATATATTTATATTATCACATTGATATTTAATATGTTTTTTTAACATAGAAAGCAGAAACAGACAATGACTCACAGGAAACAAATCAATACATTTCAGAATGGGCTAAAAATGTCACCATAAAAAAATGCTTAATGTTTATGAGGGCAAGTGTAGGGGCATATCTTCTCAGTTTCATGTTGGAATTTAGTAATTTCCTCATGTTTTGCCTCTCTTTGTTCTTTTCTTTAATAAAAACTGCGCCAAGCTATATGGTAAGCACCTTACACTCTCAGAGAGACACCAATAACGTGTAAATGTTCCTTCCAAACACAGATCTTTTTTGGTGAAATACAGCATGGGCCACTGCTGAGGGGGTACTTTTCAGATGGAGTCCCCGAGACAAAGAGGAAGGTCAAATGCAAATAGGGGGAAGATGTGGTCTGAGGGACACTGATGTAAAATCCAGTCGGTCCAGAACCAAACCTGGAGCAGAAAAACACCCATCAGAGGATATTGATCCCAAATGGCACAGAATTAATCCCCAATTTGGTTTTGTAAACTAATGTTCCTATATCTAGAGTTATCCTTAAAATGTTTTATATTGTAAAACGTCCAATCTTTGTTGATTACGGAACACAATATATTCCCTCGGGACACCCAGGTACCCAATAAGGCCCTGGCATGAAGACTGGATGATATAAATACACACGTGGTGTTCACAGTCCAGTGAAGTTTATAGTTCAGTGAAAGAGACTGGCATTCATCAGATAAAACAATCCAGTCATTAATTACAAAATGAAGGTGATTAAAAATGGTGCTCATAGGCCGGGCACGGTGACTAACGCCTGTAATCCCAGCACTTTGGGAGGCCAAGGCGGGCGGATCACCCGAGGTCATGAGACCAGCCTGGCCAACATGGTGAAACGCTGTCTCTACTAAAAATACAAAAACTAGCCGGGCATGGTGGCAGGCACCTGGAATCCCAGCTACTCGGAAGGCTGAGGCAGGAGAATCCCTTGAACCAAGGAGGCAAAGGTTGCAGTGAGCTGAGATCACACCATTGCACTCCAGCCTAGGTGACAAGAGTGAGACTCTGTCTCAAAAAAAAAAAAAAAAAAAAACAAATAGATGCTCATAGGGCATGTTTAATAGGATACCTGCACTAAGACAATCCCTATTATGTCAAAATAATTGTCTATAATAATTTTTAAAAATCTAATTATTGGTGTGTTTCCTCATTCTCTAGGCACTGTCTGAGGTCTTCATATGGTTTTCTCATTGAATCCTCACCACACCCCAAGAGGTAAGCATATTATCCCATTTCACTGATGAATAAACTGAGGTTTAAAGAAGTAACATAACTCGTCCAAGAGCACACAGCTAGTAGGTGGCTCATATCTGTCTAAGTCCAAACTCAACACGCTTCAGTGCTTCCTACTTTCCTAGTTATCTAACTCTTCTAGAAAATTCAGTCAATGAGTTTGAGAATCAACACATTCACATTAAGCAGAGCTACTGTATTTTCTTAAAGTTTCACAAGCCAAAAAGAGTTAACTATTTTTAAGAAATGGAGGAATGGGTGCTGACGCTGGGGTAGTTAGTAGACAAGTGTGGTTTCTAAGGCCAGACTGCTTGGGTTCAAATCTCAGAACTATCAGTTACTATCTGGGTGACACTGGGACAAGCTTCTTCATCTTCCCATACTTAGGTCTCCTCACTTGTGAAACAGGAATGATAATAATAGGACCTACCTTGTCGGATTGTGTATTTGACACACTTAGAACAGTATTTGGAAGACAGTACGTACCCTTCAGGTGCTTCTGCATTTTGGATTTATGATGAAAGCACAGATGATGGTCTACCTCAAGGGGCTCTTGAGAAGATTAAATGAGATAACATTTGTAAAGTGCTTAGAACGGTGCCCAGAACTGTGTAAGGGATATGTAACTGTTGAATGAAATCCTCCCCTGGCTGCCCATGACTGGGATGAGGACTTGGTAGCCACAATCACCCTGGAATCAGCAATCACCGCTTTGAGATGAACCAGGCACAGGTCCCCATCTAGATGGTCGAGACCAAAGGCTTTGATCTAACTGAAGAATGGTCTTATGTTGCATAGTAATTTGCATTTGTTAGCTAAGCCTCCAGTGTTGGGATTCTGCAGAACTGCTGTGTGTGGAAAAAAATAACTAAATCACAAAAGGCAAGGGGTTCTTTGGTTTCTTCCCACATTCCCACATTCCCAGTGGTCTGCCTTACCCCCCACCACACACACACACAGACACACACACACACACACACACACACACACACACACACAGAAACAGGAACTCAGGCCGTGAGTGAACTAGTGTCTTCCCAGTTGGTACATTAAAGCATAGGAAGGCAGGACAGAATAGTAATTAGGGACATGAAATTCAGAGGCAGGAAAAATTGGGGTCAAAATTCAGTTCCACTTCCTAAATAGAGATGAAAACAGTATTTTTCTCACAGGTTTGATGGAAAAATGAAATATGATAGTATAAAAAAGTGCTCATCACTTAAAATAACACAAAAATAATAACAGCCAGTATTTATTGACTGCCGACAGTGTTAAGAGCCTTCTATACCACATTTATGCCCTCCAACGACCTAGCACATATATGGCTGTTAGTCCCATTTTACAGATGATGTTTGGGATAATTGAGTCATTTGCTGATACAGCCAGGATTTAAAGTCAAGTCTGACTGGGGCTGGGACATAATATTCTGTAAATGATAGCTGTTATTTCCCTTTGTGTCATCAATTCCTCAATTATTCAAACCATTAAATTTTTTTAAGTTTTAAATTTGTGGGTACACAGTAAATGTATATATTTATAGGGCACATGAGATGTTTTGATACAGGCAT
Organism: Nomascus leucogenys; assembly: GCF_006542625.1. Lineage (NCBI taxonomy): Eukaryota > Metazoa > Chordata > Mammalia > Primates > Hylobatidae > Nomascus > Nomascus leucogenys. The sequence continues at coordinate 20,706,297 of NC_044382.1, forward strand.
GCAATGCATAATAATCATATCATGGAAAATGGGGTGTCCATCCCCTCAAGCATTTATCCTTTTTGTGCTACAATCCATTTATACTTTTAATTATCTCAAAATGTACAAGTAAATTATTGTTGACTATAGTCGCCCTTGTCCAGCAAATGCTAGGTCTTATTCTAACTACTTTTTGTACTCATTAGCCATCACTACCTCCCGTTCAACCCCCTTCACACCCCTTCCCCCAGTAACCAACCTTCTATTCTCTATGTCCATGAGTTCAACTGTTTTAATTTTTAGATCCCACAAATAAGTGAGAACATGTGATGTTTGTCTTTCTGTGCTTTGCTTATTTCACTTAACATAATGATTTCCAGTTCCATCCGTGTTGTTGCAAATGACAGGATCTCAATCTTTTTTGTGGTTGAATAGTACCCAATTGTGTATATGTACCACATTTTCCTTATCCGCTTATCCATTGGACACTTAGGTTGCTTCCAAACCTTAGCTATTGTGAACAGTGCTGCCACAAACATGGGAATGCAGGTATCTCATCTCTTCAATATACTGATTTCCATTAAATATTTCATATGTGCCTTATTTGTGGAGCCCGGGCCTGTGAGGAAAACCAGGCAGGATAACACATGGTTCTTATCTTCATGGAGCTTTTAGCTTTATTGTTTAGACAAGACACAGCACCTGATGAGTTACTGCTCCCATCTCCATATCCTCCCAGATATAACCAGAGTCTTCTACATACGATATTCAACTTTCTCCCTCACAGTGGACTCCAAAACACCACATCTGTGCTACATGAAGTTAGTATCATTCACCATCAGTATATTAGTTAGGAGTTCTGAAGCTAATTCAATGTATTTGGGGTATGATGGTGAAACCATATATTCACCACTCTATGTGCTTAGCATAGGGATCTACTATTTTCCCCCTAATATCTATACATCCTTCTCCAAGTGATAGTATCCCAACTTTGCTCTGGAGCCTCCCATTCTCAGTCCATGAGCTTTGGGGAAAGTTGTTTCCGCTCCAGGCTCAAACAGGAAGGGGTTGCTGAGCACTAATGTAACCTTGGCCAATCAAAAAGCTGCATTCTTCAAGCTAAACATTGGTTCAAGGCTGGCCTTGTAATCTAATCAGCACCAAAGAGGCTTTTTCTGAGAGTGATGAGAGAAAAGTATCATGTTTTCCCCTGGGTCTGCTAGCAGTAAGGAGAATTTGAGTCTAGAGCTTCCAGGGCCATCACCAGGAACCTGGGAATGAAGCCAGCATGCAAGAGACACAGCAGAGAAATGAAGAGAAAGCAAGTCCTCATGACATCAGCTGAGCCCTTGAACCATGTCACTCCTGAAACATAGCACTGGAGAGAGACAGTTTGCACTTTTCTATAGAAACTTCTTCTCTACCTAAGCCAGTCTGAATTAGGTATGTATCACTTTCAACCAAATTAACCTGTACTTAGAGTGTTCAATAGATATAATGCATATTATTAACAGTAGAAGTGGAAACTGGCTTTATATAGTCTTCTACACTTATCATCTGTATCACTGGCACATCCCTGTGAAGTTTCTCTCCAGAGTTGGGAGTGGTTCCTGAAAAATCAAATGAGGAAAATCTGCATCAAAAGCTGAGTGTAAACCAACAAATTCCACTAAGCCTTGACTCCAGCAATGCAAAACATAATGTTGGCTTCAGCGTCCAACAGGTATAAATGCTATGCTCATAAGACAAAATCATGTAAGAACAAGACTTCTGTATACAATTTATGTTGAACCAAAGTAACTTAATTTCTTAATCCCCAAGCAACCGATTTGAGAAAAGCAAAGCCTAAAACCTAAAGAAGCTTTCTTTTCAGGAATGCAGACACTGTGAGTGAAAGCAGTGTGTTTTAAACAGGATGGTTGTTTGAGAAATTCACTGATGTGTTTTTCCTTCCTGTTTTTTTCTCTTTCCTTTTTCCTGTGTCCAATCATGGACAGAGCCCTGTGCTTTCTGGCCTAAGGGAAGGTTTGTAAACTGTAAAACACTTTCTTCCCTGGCTTTTGTTTCAAAAGGCTGCACTGGTCATGGTGGCAACGTGGCAGCCCCTGGGTATTTTACTTTGCCCTACACAGAGTAATTTTAAATGCGTAAGCCAACATTTAATCCAAAAGAGATGACTCATTTTAAAAAACTGGATTTCTGACTTTTCTTGGAAAATCAGAAGACACAGCAGCACAGGTCAGCATGACTGACAGCAGTTCACCAGGAATGAGTAGCAGCCTCTTTACATGGACCAAGTGCCTTCTAATGTTCCAAGCCCCTGCCAAGCTCCTGTGCTCACTTCCATTCCTACCTGGCCTCTTCAGGCACTTAAATTTGCAATTCTTCATCTAAACCTACAGAAGAGAGTAAGCCAGGAGAGCCCTAGGAGATAGGAAAGTAGAGTTGGAGACTAGAGGAAATTCCTCTAATGAAAGTAAGAAGAGAAATAGATTTTTTCAAGATTAAGAAGGATATTCCCAAAGGCTGAGAGAGAAGACAAGAGGGATTTTGGACCCTGAGCAGCAGTGACCCAAGGGAATTGGCTGGTTGTGTTCCAGAGAAATAGCAAGACTTCAGAAAGGAATGGTTGTGTCGCTCTCTACTCTGACAGTGATTTTCTTATTCCAACTGTGACACAAAAGCAGCAGGACAGGAATCACACCTCATAGAATGGGCTAAAGAGTATCTCAGCATCCAAGACTCACTAATGGCTATGACCTGGGGCCATCCCAAACCCTTTGACTCTATTGCAGACACCCTTAGTCCTTCTGGGGATGGGGGAAAAGATGGTCTCTTGGACTAAGTACGACTGAAGTTCTAGCCCACCAGGGAAATGGGGTTTGGATTGTTTTTAAGGAAAAAAGACTACAATATTTCTTGAGCATATGAGATTGAGAACTGCTACAATTTGAAAGTGCTCCAGTAAGTCACATGCATACCCCCACCTCCGCACTCCAACTAAAAAAAAAAAAAAAAAAAAAAAGTTCTTTCTCCCTTGGTTTTTCTCTGGGTTTTTTGTCTTTTTGTTTTTAACACTTCTGGGTGAGTTTTCTCAGATGGCCATTCCTGTTTGGCCCAGCCCTATGGCTGCCTCGGCCTTGGCCTACAGAAGCCTGGGTTTTAGAGTGTCCTTAGTCCCAGGATGTTTGGAAGTTTCTGTTGCTCTGACCTGGACACTGTGATCCTGACACAGAGCAACAATCCCCACATTCCTCACATACTGGACAAAGCGCAGTTGATAGCTTCTTAGCTGACAATAGAGTTCATATGAGGCAAGTCTGCAGAATGGGACGTCAAGATACACCCTGTGATCTCTCTAGAAGTGAGAAGAAAAGTGTAGTTTTCTCTGGTTGCTCAGGAAGCAATGTTTTCATGTGGGCATCAAGAGCACCAGCTTTAAAGTCAGACAAACCAAGGTCGGATCCTAGCTCTGCCACTTTTTGGCTTTTTTTAACCTTAGGCAGCCTCAGTTTCCTCACAATAATAGTACTTGCCTCTCAGATCTGTTAGGAGGATTCAATGAGATAATGGATAGAAACTGTCTAGTTCAATGCCTGTTCATAGTAAGAACTCGACAAAGGGTTAGCTGTTAAAATAATTAATGGAAAACAGCCCAGGCCCCCCGGGAATTCAGAACTTGGATAATGAAACCAGCTAAACCAACATCTGCCCAGTGATTTCATCTATAGAACATACATTAAAGAAAACAAAGGACACAACACCAGCACGTGGCTGTTCCAGACTCTGCTAAATCCAATATAAATATTGATTTTCCCCTCACTGCCCATAGGAAAGAACCAGAGCTTCGCTGTGCTCAAGGAAGATAGAAGCCAATAGATTTAAGGTGTCTAAGAAAGGAATTCCACAGGGCCCGTTGTCAGCTGTTCCAGAGAACAGGAAGGAGCCAAGCAGAAAGAAAAGATTAGCCTAAAAGCAAATCATCCAGGGGAGCAAAACAGGCCAGAGCCATCGAACAAAATTGTGGGCCAGGCGCGGTGGCTCACACCTGTAATCCCAGCACTTTGGGAAGCCAAGGTGGGCAGATCACGAGGTCAGGAGTTCGAGACCAGCCTGGCCAACATGGTGAAACCCTGTCTCTACTAAAAATACAAAAATTAGCCAGGCATGGTGGCACATGTCTATAGTCCCAGCTACTCAGGAGGCTGAGACAGGAGAGTCATTTGAACCTGGGAAGTGGAGGTTGCAGTGAGCCGAGATTGTGCCACTGCATTCCAGCCTGGGCAACAGAGCAAAACTCTGTCTCAGAAAAAAAAAAAAAAAAAAAAAAAATTGTAAAGACCAAGGTTGTGTTCAGCCTTTTGTTATCCTCTTTTTTGATATATTAGGGCACACCCTCCTGACTAGGCACCCAGCGATTTATGCTGCCCCTTTGATGGCCAGCTCTGGAAGTCAGCGACACTCTATCTCAAGCAAACTCACTCTGAACCTTCAAGGAACACCCCCGTCCCCCATCAAACCTGCCACGTGTTCCCTTTGCTTCAGATTCTGCTCCCTCCTCACTAATCTGAAAAACTCATGTATTCTAAAGTATTATGAAAGGATGGAGGTTCCCTCCACTACCACTTCTATTGAATCTTTTTTTCGTAGAAGGCATAAAAATTTTCACTATAATGTGCATGCACAGAGAATAATTACCCAATGGGGTACAGAATAACCCAATGGGGTTCAGAAGCTTATATACTCTTTTTCGTAGGGGAGGAAAGAGATGAAGAATTCAGACAATTCTTTTGAGGAGCTGCAAATTATTATTAGAAAATATGAATGAACAGAAATTAACTATAGATTCTCTTTGAAATTTGAATGAGCCCCCAGTGGCAGGCATTATCTTCTGAAAAAGTCCATCCAAGTGTGGTTGCATTCTTCAGTCTTCTTTTCTGAGATACATAATGAGATTTCAGGGAAGGGAGGAAGATAATTGTATTTCTTTGCTTAGTTGGGGTTGAGGGTAGGAGGCAGACAAGGTTAGAAGGACATTGACTCAGGCCATTTTTCAGGCCTTTCAGCATGTCCAGACTTCAAGGTATCATTTTCTGAACCCCAACATTACCTTTCTGAAACTTCCCTAGAAGTTTCACACTTTAAAAGCTGAGTTAATGGCTATGCAGAGAAAAATCGAGTTAATAGCCAAGTGGCAAAGGATCCCATTAAACCAGTCTCCCGTTTCTAGAAATAGGTCAGTTCAATTAAACAGTCATGTCTCATTTCAGGAGATGGCGCTGCAGGGGAGCTCTCAAAGCTAGGCCTCTATATATAGTGCAGGCAAACAGATCTTTAATAAGAGGACTTTCTATGGAAACAGAAGAAAAACAAAGGTGAAGGTCCAGAGTACTTACTGTAATTTGGATCTCTGTCCCCTCCGAATCTCACATTGAAATGTGATCCCCATTGTTGGAGGTGGGGCCTGGAGGGAGGTGACTGGACTGTTGGGGTGGATCCTTCATGAATGGCTTAGCACCATCCCCTTGGTGATGGGTGAGTTTTCACTCAGTTCACACGAGATCTGGTTGTGTAAAAGAATCTGGGACCTCCCCCTTCTCTCTCGTTCCTGCTCTCACCATGTGATGCGTCTGCTCCCACTTTGCCTCTGCCATGATTGGAAGCTTCCTGAGCTTCACCAGAAGCTGAGGCAACCTGCTGCCATGCTTCCTATACAGCCTGCAAAACCATGAGCCAAATAAACCTCTTTTCTTTGTAAATTACCCAGCCTCAGGTACTCCTTGATAGTGACACCAAAAAGGACGATCACTGTAGTCTATAAACTAGTTTTTCTAGAGTTTCTGAAGCGTCTTCAGTTGTCATAGGCAGGCAGTGACAATCTGACAGATTTTCCTGGATTGTAGTTTGAATCAGATGTTCCAGATAAGAAAGAAATGTGTCTCAGAGCAGTCTGAAGAATGTAAGCAAAATTTACCAGGCCCAAAGTGACAGGAGCATGAGACTTCAGTCTGGTCCCCCACAGACATGCCCAGGGGTAATTGTTTCAAGGCATTTTGTTTTTTCTTTCTTTCCCTGTAGTTCCCAGACTAGCTGATAAATTTCCTAAAATGTCACCACAAGTTGCACAACATGACCCTCACCCATTATCTTCATGTTCCTGGAATTTGTGATACAAAGAACAATGAACACCAAATTGATGGCTTATGTTATTTTAATGAACCAATGTAATTTCTTGATAAACAACTTAAGAACAGTCCCTGTTTTTTTATTTCAAAACTCACTTGTAACTGCTGCTAATTGGAGGATATATTCAGGGCAACTTGAATTTATGTCTTCCAGGCTGCAGTCTTCAAACTTGACCCAAATAAGCTCCCTACTTATATTAATTTTGCCTCAGTTTCTTCCATTAGGTCAACACAGTGGACTTTCTGAGTAGTCCATCCATCAACAAGCACGGAGGTTGTTTACATGTAAGTTGCTGTGATGATTTCTCCCAAAGTTTATATAAAGTTGTCTAGCTTCAGTTTGTAGGGCTTTTTAAAAAATAAAAAAGCACAGTTTTAATTTCTAGTAACAAATCTGCATTTTTTACAAGGCTCTTAGTACCCCCAAGAGCTGGTATTATACCTGCCTCACAAGTGACTAAGATTTGGTGTGAAGTGGACAGCCCTGGAATCACAGTTTGGTTATAAACTGTCAGGTGCTCCATAAACATGGCAAGGCACTTGCTTTATGAGAGAGGCATTGTTTTACACCCCAAGGCAGGATGCCCCCCAACTCTGTGTAGGCAAAGCCTCCCACTTCCTTCCTCCCACCCCAAACCCCTCCTAAGCTGAGCCTCAGGCATACAGAGACAACAAAGAAGACAAACTTGGCCTAACTACTGATCTCCTGTCAAGAGAATCCACTGCCCACAGAAAAATGAAACTTGTAAAGTCATCTCTCTCTGGTCTTCTCATAACATGCAAACATCTATGAAAAGATACAGGAGAATTTCCTTTTGAATTAACATCTAAGCATTTATTTCTTTATAATGTCATCTGGGACTTCTCAGGCCCTTTAAATCTAGAGAGGATTGCCTTAAATTCCCACTTCTTGTAGTATGGGGGAAGCCCTACATCTGCCCCAAGATTTCTGTAATTTCCAGGAGCTTAGTCTCTCTTACTTGCTTTTCCCTGGCTCCCAAGTCCAGGAGATTATCTCTGCTATCCACTACAGGGACCCAGATGTAAAGTTCAGCCCCTCCTCAGGTTGCTCCCAAAGAATCCACTCAGAGAGCTAATGGTGAACCATGAGGATTTAACTGAAGATCTCAGAGAGAAGACAGTGTGTGTCCTCCAGCAAGCTACATGAGAAGTCACATTGAATGACCTCTATTGACTGACCCACTGGATGAATCCATGCTACTCATGACGTTCTACAACTTTTAACTAATGCCGCAGTCTGATGCCCCAACTCACTTGTGGCAATTGTGCTGGTCTGGTGGATTATGTAATTCAATTCAGTATAAACAAGCAGACAAAAATAGAAGTACAAAAATACAGCTCTCATTTCTATCAAAATGAAGTTGAATGCTTTGAACAGGCTTAGAGAGAAATTACTGTCAGGTTCAATCTTTGGGGAAAAAGGATCACTATAAAACATAAGGGGTTAGGAGTAAACCTCTGGAAGGATTCTGTCCTGAGATTACTTTTCAAGTTTTTTTTAAGGTGGTGCTCCAGTTAAAAAAAAATAAAAACTAGAATTCATAGATAATGTGTTATGGATGGAGTGCCTGCTGTAAGAAATTCCAATAGCAGACACTGGCCAGAAAACAGACCTTGGCCAGATGTCAGATGGTGAGTAAAGAACACATACTTTATGTGTCTCAGGTTAAAATAAAGCATATAAATGTGTTTTTTATGATATCCTGATTTAACCTTTTGTTTTCATTAACTATGCTACTGCTCCTGTCACATCCAATTAGAAGGCTTCAGCTAGTGTTAATTCATAGTTGACAGCGCTGTTTTCAAAATCTCTTTTCAGGCACCCCATCCCCAGAAAGTATACTACCCAACTCTTTCCCCACCCAACACCCAGCTGCCTCCATAATTTCAGATCTTTGCCCCTCTGTCGTGCAGAATAAGCTAGAACTCTCTGACTCCAGTTCTCAAACTTGTAATCAGAAAACCTCACCAGGGTTTTTACTCAGCAGGAAAATGATAACAGCAGACACTAATGTAGTGCTCACTTGTGCCAGGCTCTGCTCTAAGTGCCTTATATTATATGTGTTAACTCAACAATCCTATGAGATAAGTAGCATTTTACAAAGAAGGATCTGATGCACAGAAAAGTTAATTAATTTGCTCATTGTCACAGAGCTAGTAAGCAGCAATGGTACCCCAGATCCCATGGTCTTAATCATGCTTAGATGACAAAGATTTTCCACCCAGCCTATTCTGCCTTCCTCTGTAAATGGCAGTTTAAAAACTGCAACAACCAAAAAGAAAAGAACCCCTCCCTACTATACAATACATTGACATGCAGGTTTATTTCTATATTAATACTAATCAAATACCTACTACGTAGGTCAGGCACTGCATTAGTTCTGGGGACAGAGACAGACTCAGTATCTATCCTCATAGAGCTTACAGGCAGTTTGGAGTGGCAGACACTGAACAAGTAATTATAAATATGACAGGCACAAGCAGTTAACAAATTCTTCTTTATAGAGAGTGGCAAGAAAAGTCACAAACTGGAAAGAGATATTTGCTACATATATAAGCAAAAAAGCTAAGCAGAAGACCAAAAAAAGAAAATTAGCAAAAGACATGAACAAGCATTTCACACAAAAGGAAACAATGAATAGCAATAAACATATGAAAAGATGTTCAACCTTGTAAGTAATAAGAACAAAAGCTTAATCTCAGTGAGATACTATTTTACATCTACTAGATAGGCAGAAACTAACAAGCCTGACCATACCAAGCACTGGTGAGGATGTGGAGCAATGGGAACTCCCCTACACTGCTGGTGGGGCTATAACTTCCATAAACACCTTGGAAAACAATCAACATCAAGTAGAAAATACATCTGTTCTCCAACCCGACAATTCCGCTCCTAAATGTACATGTTGGAGCAACTCTTGTCAATGCATGTGTACCAGGAAAACATGTTGAGAATATTGATAGCATTGTTTGTAAAGAGAAAAATAAAGACAAAACATGAAACAACTCAAATGTCCATCAATGATATGATGGATAAATAGGTTGGATGTCTGTATTCAATGGAGCACTGTACAACAGTGACAATAAACAGCACAGAGGTGTCTTCAAAATTATTGATATTCTAGTTTTTAAGCTGTTAGTGAATATGTGGTTGGTTATTAACACTTTTTACTGTCCTGATTTGTTACATTCAGTCATTTGTATGTATATTCCACTATATTTTATAAATACCAAAAAAGAGAGAGAGCACTAGGCAAGCATATACAGTTTTCTATTTTTCTGTAATATCTCCCAGACTCTGATAGGTCCATGCCCTGCCTCAATTCTTCATATAGTGGAATAGTAAATAAGTTCAGTCAATTCAATCAATATGAACCACCAAACCAGATCACTGTGACCTTAAATTGGATTTAGAAGAAAGGCCTGAATTAATTAACTGAATTAATTTCAACACAGAGTCTGCCTCACTTTATGCTACATAGACATATTCTCTAATCTTCATTTTATTGATCAATGTTCTAATCTACTGAAAGCTCAGTTTGGAAGTGATTAGTGGGCCACAGATCCCTTACCACCTATTTCCTGAATCTCTTCATAAGATCTTCACAAGTTTTGCCAAAAGAATAAGTATTTGGAATCTGGATGATTTGGGGGAGCTTGTGTTCTTAACCAGGAACTCATGGATAGCCTTCAAAAAGTCCAAGAAATTCCTGAAAATGTTAGTAAAACATTGCATGTGTATGTTTATGTTGAGTGTGTATCATTAGGGGAAGAACACCTGTTACCATCATTTAAGTTTCAAATGTGACCATCTAAACAGCTACCAGACTTAATGGGGTGACCAATCATGCCTGTTTGCCTGTGGCTATTCCAGTTGTAGACTAAAAGTCCTGGGTCTTGGGAAACCCCTCAAATCTGGGATATAATCAGAATAGTTATTTAACCTAACACAGGGCTGCCAGATAAAATGCAGAACACGTAGTTAAATTTCAATTTAAGATAATGAATAATTTTTAGCATAAGCTTGTCCTGAGAAATATTTATTGTTCACCTAAATTCAAATTTAACCAGGAAGCTTAAACCTTTTTTTGCAAAAACTGACAATGATTAATTTAAGCAGAACTAGTAATAGTAGTAGCAATAGCAGTAACCAACAATTGAGTGTTTCCTTTATGCCAAGCACAATTTCTTATTCAATCCTAAGCACATCATAGGGGGTTGGGATTATCATCATTCCCTTTTTATAGATGCTGTAACTAAAGATGGAAGAGGTGAAATAGCTTCCCAATATCATACAGTTAGTCAGTGGCAAAATCAGATTCAAATCCACCAAAATCTGTTCCATAAAAGGGGAAATGGGGAAAGCTGTATCTCAAAATGTCAAAGGGCTGAGTTTGCCACCTGGACTCCCCCTCCAACTCCCCTTTAAGTCAGTAAGTCATCCCTAGGCTCTGAGCGCCCTGGAAGAGGCTGTGCATCAGAGGCTTCCAGACGCGAAGCATTAGCACCATGGCTTGGCAAGCATCCTGTTTCCCAAACTCTGCCTAACTCCCCCACTTTTCTCACAGGCTTTATCAGGGAGAATTTCCCTGATGCCTTTCAGCCCAAGAGAGTTGACAGCTGCTTCAAACACCAGCTGAAATTCATTTGCCTCCTTGAGCTGCTTCCTGTTCTCCAAAATCTATTATCACTTTGCCCAGATATTCTGCAGGTTGGAATGGGACGTGCATGGAAGTGACCAGCTGTGCTGATTTACCCACAACTGAAGAGTCTCCAAGGCTACAAGATTTAAAGTCTAAAAATGGGAAAGTCCCTGGAAGGCTGGGACAGCTGATCACCTTTCCTGCCCTGCAGATTCACCACTTGGCTTTCATTAATATTATCTCATTCGATCCTCAGCACAACCCTGGGACAAAACTCATTTTACAGATGAGGGAACTGAATCACAGAGACATTCAGTAATTGCCCAATGTGCATGGTTGTGAAGCACAGAGCTAACTAAGCCTACTAGGTGTGTCTCCTTCAAAACTGGGCTGAGACGTGAATGCCCTGGGCTCTGGAGTCAGAATGCCTGAATCTGAACCTTGAGGCTAACCTTGGGTCACTTTATCAACCTCTCCTAGCACTCCAACTTCCCTTATCTGTAAAAATGATTATATTAAAACCTACCATCCTATCTTGTGAAGATTGAAATAATGCGTTCAAAGCACTCAACACAACACCTGGTGCTTAGTAAGTGTTTACTAACAGAAGCTATTGTTACTCCAACCTATTGCTAAAAGAATGAAGTATGAAAACAGGTCTGTCTTCTTTAACGCCATCCTCAAAGATTGGAAATATCCCCCAAAATGTCCTTCTTTCACTTTACAGCTACTTATCTATCATCAAAGTTGTTTCCTAACTTTTGTTTTAAAAAGAGAATCTTTCTCTGTCCCCAAGGCTGGAATGCAGTGGCATGATCACAGCTCACTGTAATCTCAAGTTCCTTGGCTCAAGGGATCCTCTTGCCTCAGCCTCCCAAAGAGCTGGGATTACAGGTGTAAGCCACCTCACCCTGCCTTTTCCTAAATATTTTTAAAAGCTACATTTTCAGCTTTTACTATCTCTCGCGAGTCCCATATTCTGATTGCAAGCTGTGTCTACTAGGGCTTCCTTTTATTTTACCTCTGTTTAGCTGTATCTTTCACAGCTCAAAGGGAATAAAATGAGTCAGGGTTTACTTAAAAAACAAATCCTTCTTGACCCCGCCCACCCCCTTACATAACCTAAGCACGGGACTATATCTGCTTCAGTCAGCTCTGAGTCACCTCTGGTGCCAAATTAATGCAAGTGCTCAATACATATTTGTTGACTTTATTAAATAATATCCATTTTACCATTGTCAATCGTTTTTGTTATTCTGTATCTGAAATAAACCACCCCACTTCCTCATTTCTCCTGGAAAATATGACTATATTCTATGAGTCCTGATTTACAGTAATTTTTAATTCCCATCTTATGCTTTGTAATTTTCAAATGTTTACACTCAGGCAATGCTATTCACCAACACACTCATAAGAATAAAATTGTTCAGAATAACTAGAAATCATGGAACAAATAAAGGTGATGTAGAACAAATACCAAACCAGAAGTCAGAAGAACTAGAGACCAGATTTGCCATTAACCAGATTTGCCGTTAATTAGCTCTGTGTCTTTGGGGAGAAGAAAGGGAATGAGAACATTTGTGTAGCCCTTGCTACAGGCCGACTCTGTATTAAACACTTTCTACAGATTTTTTAAAATTTAATTCCCCTGCCAGGAAGCTATTTCTCTCCCAGTTTTTTAAAGCGAAGAAACTAATGCTCAGGGAGTTTCAGCATTTGATCCAAATTATACCCAGTAGGAAAACCAAGATTTGAACCCATGTCTATTGACTAGAAAGCACAGATTCTTCTCATTTTTCTCACCACCACCAAGTTGCCTCCTTAAAATATGAGACTGTAATAAAAATTGTTCTGTTTCATCAGTCTCTAGCATATGGGCCCAACAAACTTCCCTTGAATCAGTTCATGTCATCAATGTAAGCATTCATTTTCCTCCAGATAAAATGATCTAGGTGATGCCTTTTACATTTTAAATCCTGTGACTTCATGCCAATGCGCTGAGGTTCACTCTAAAACAGGGCTGCTAGTCGGAGCCCTTGGAAGAAGGCAGCCTGTGTGTTCAAGCATCCATCCTTCTAGCATTATCAATCTGCCACATTAATATGCTAATTGCAAGGGAAGAACTGTGGAGTTAATTCCATGTATCATTCAAGCAAAGGTATCCAGGTAGCATCAAGATACTAGAGAATCAAAATCAACATGATTATGTGACTTGGAGTGTGTTGTGGCAGGAGAACAGGAAAGGTGTTCTTCCATGACAAGTCCTTAACAGGTTGTTCACTCCAAACAGTCCAACAGAAAGAAAGCTCTTCTCCCCATTTTCTTCTGGCGTTGGCATTGTCCAACGGAGAAAGTGCATTGGCAGCCTCCTCCAGCCCTCCAGGAGCCCATCAAAAAGTAATAACCCTGATGCCTTGGGGCAGGGAAATCTGTTGCTCTCAGAATCCCCACCCAGCTTTGAAGTGTTGGCTGACTTGAATAGATGGGGCTAAAAGAATGTTCCAGTTGGCTTTTTCAGAATCTTGACTAATTGAACCATCTGGTGGAGGACAAAAACCATGTCATTTCGGGCCTGATGATCTTAAATAAGCTGCCGGCATGTGCAGGATGAAAAGATTTGTTGGCATGTCGGTAATGATGACAGGAGAGCTTAGCACATCTGCTAGAATGGACCTTGACATAGAACATCCTAAATGTAAATTCATCCTTTCTCCCCCCCATGACTCCTGCTCTGCCAGCCCCTGAAACCAAATGTATGCTTACTTTTATTTTCTTTTTAACATTTATTGCTCAAATAAGGGCATTCCTAGCTTCCTCTTTTTACGCGATTCCTTCACTAAGAACAAGCCTAACATATTATCGAAATAGTACATCACCAACATGATTCAATTTTCATGGCCCTTCAAAGTCCTCCTGTCTTAGGTCTCATGCCTTCCACCCACCCACCAAAAAATATATTAAACCCTGGTCTGCCACAGTGGCTGATATTCCCATTATGTACTTTCTTTAGATTCAATGTGTATGTGCCTCTCTATGATGCAAAAGCAGAGTGTGTTACCTGAGATTTCTCAGAAGCTGACTGAGAGAGGAAGGTGTGTGGGTGAGAAATTTGTTAAGGAAATGCTCCCAGGAGAAATTGGTAAGGGAGAAGAAGGAAGTGGGGAGAAGCTGAGCAAAGGCTTGATTTCTGGCCTTTTCCCATGGAGAGCAGCTTCAACCCAACTCCACAGAGAACCCGGGAGTGAAAGTTGCATACCTCAGAGTTTGTCTGCATTTGAGGTAAGGAAGCCGGGATTTTATGCCTCTGCACAAGTCAGCTGTTCACCAAGAGCAGCTCCTGGTGGGTAAACCCATAGGCATTTCCACCTATCTGAGATTTGGGGCAAAGTCACTTCAGTTGCCCAAAGGTGTCCTTTGAAGAGAGTGACTGGAGCAGATCACAGAAGCAAAAGCAATCAGGGGAAGGAGAGTGAAATGGATCCAAAGGGATCTCAGTGGAGCCTGACAGTGTCTGCCACACACAGGAAGTTTTTCTCAACCTTCTGTGGGTTCATGGAAAATAACCAGGTTAGCCTTAAAAGACAACAGGATCCAGGAGGAAGGGTGCAGATGGTGGGAAAGTGAAATGCGAAGAAGTGTTTAATGTCTGTGTCTCCTACTAGTCACAGGTCTCCTTGAGAGCAAGGATATAGAAATTTTAAAAGCTAACACACCCCTGGAGAAGCAGACAGGCAGAAGGTGATGCCAACACTGCATGGCCTATGCCGGGAGGATTGATCCATTTATTCATTCACTTAACAACCTTTTCTTGAGAACTCATGTGAGATGTTGGAAATGCCCTAATGAATAAGATGGTCGAGGTACCTACTCTAATGGAACTTCCATTCTGGCAGGAGAAACCAAATGTAACCCAATGAACCAACTCAGAAAACATAAGATGATAACAAATGCTGGAACAGCAATAAAAAGGAGTAACAAGGTTGGGTATGGTGACTCATGCCTGCAATCCCTGCATTTCGGGAGGCCGAGGCAGGAGGATCGTTTGAAGCCAGAAGTTCAAGACCAGCCTGGGCAACAAAGTGAAAGCCTGTGTCTACAAAAAATTTTTTTAATTAGCCAAGCATGGTGGCACGTGCCAGCAGTCCCGGATACTCAGGAAGCTGAGGCAGGAGAATCACTTGAGCCTAGGCTGCAGTGAGCTATGCACACAGTTGAAAAAAAAAAAAGTAACAACATAAACAGTGATGGGGTGAGGTGGGGGCTGTTCTAGAAAGAGTGGGCAAGGAAAGGCTTCCCTGGGGGTGTCATTTGAGCAGAAACTTGACTAAAGTAGGGAGCACATCCATCTGAGAGAAGTTATATGGTCTGTTTTTGTTTCTTAAAACATTGCTGCAACTATTATGTGGAGGATGAATTGCTTATTGAAATGGAATAGAAATAGACCAGTTTGGAGATTTTTTGCCCAAAAACAGGGGAGATGGTCATGCCTTAACCGTGGGCAACAGTCATGGAGATGATGAGGTGGAGAAGCTATAAAGAAAGACACTGCAGAGAGAGGGAAAGGACATCACCCTGTATACAATCCCAGGAGCTGCATTTGAAAGGGAGGGTTATGGGATCCAAAAACTACTTTAGGGCATGCCTGTCCTCTTCCCTTAACTGGCCTATGTGTCCATTTCAAAAAACAATCAGGTTCATCAAATCAAAGTCAACATCCAAATGCATCAACAGCGTAAAGGATCTTGAACTCGGCTAGCCCCAATGCTATCCTTTCCAGAGCCCAAGTCCAAATTCCTCCAGAACAGGGTTCAGCAAGCTTTTCCTATAAAGGGCCAGACAGCAAATATTTTTGGCTTTGCAGCCCTACGTTCTCTGTGGCAACCACTCAACTTGAAGGAATGTAAATGCATGCAACTATAGGCAATATGTAAATGATGGGTGTGGCTGTGTTCCAGTCAAACTTTTTTATGCACAATTAAATTTTAATTTCATTTTGTTTTCTCATGCCACAAAATATTATTATTCTTTTGCTTTTTTTCAACCATTTAAGTTGTCAAAACCATACGCAGCTTATAGGATGTACAAAAACAGGCAATGGGCAGATTTGGCCCACAAGCCATAGTTTGCAGACCCCTGCTCTAGGAGATTGCTGGCCAGGAGAGAAGGATCTCTAGCAGCCCCCTCCCTATTTGTTTTTTCATGTAGTATCACTCCTGTGGGCCCAATATGTCATACTGCATATCTTACATATAAACATAAGCCAGATTTTTTTTACTCTCCTCCATGGAGTTCCGCTGGGGACTCAAGGGTCTAATAGCAAGAGTGAGTACATTTCGCCAACAATTCCCACTCTCCATAATGGAATTTAATTATTTGGCCTGAGAAGCATTTAAGCCTCACTGTACAAAAAGAGTCAAATAAATAAATAATAAAGGGGCACATTTTGATAGCACCTGCCTCAAAGATCTTAAAGGCACTGTCATGCCTGCTTTAATATTTTATGGTGTAGAAATGTGACTGTTACCAGGTCATAAAAATATACTGCTTTTTATACCGGGTCAAAATCGAGGGCCAATAGCCCTATTTTGTGGCAGGATGCAGAGAGCCAGCCAGGAAGGAGGACAGAGTTACCTTTTTTGCAATCTGAAGGGAGCTATTTAAAGATGATGTACCAGATAAATGCATACTGGGTGTTTTTATTGTGTTTCTTTTTCCTTCTGCATTTTAAAACAGAAGATTTCAGAGTCTGCCAGCAGCTGGTGCAACATTCATTATTTACCACTGAAAAACCAAGAATCTCAGCCTCTGACCCTCTATTATTGCTTAGGCATATTCTGGGAAGAGCTGAGAGGCAGGCAGGTGTTTCCTGGAGCCAGTAACACATGGTTTCTCCTGCAAACACTCAAAATCTTCAAGTTGGAGTGACACTAGTGATCTTCTACTCCAAGACCCTACGTCCTGGAAGGAAGACTCCTGCTGCATCATTGACTGAAGACCATCCCATCAAACGTAGCCCCTCCCCGGGCAGCCTTTGTTGTCACCGAAGAAAGAGCTGGTTGTTGTTTAATCTTCATAAAAATCCTGGGCAGTAGGAACAATTATAATATCTACTTTACACATAAGGAAACTGAGGTTAGATAAGTTGCCCAAAAGTGACACAACTGGGAAGGGCAGGGCTGGAGTGGAAACCACAAGGGGACTGTAACCAGCCCTCTCACCATCTTTGCCTCCTACCCCCTCCTAATGCTTTCGTGTAACAAGGCAAGGTCTTGTTCCTATGTGAGCTGCCCTAGTTCCTACCCAAGGAAAATGACAATTTCCAAGACTGAGATAAAAAAAAGAGCGAGAGAGAGGAGCAACAGTTCCCCAGCTACAGTTAGGTATTCACAAAGCTAATAACTGATGTACAAGCAAACACATGCAGAGAAAGGTTTTTGGCACCACTCTATATAACACAGAGATTAATTAATACTAGATTACAATGGAATTCCTATAGAATTACAGTTGATCCAGACCCCAGAACAACAAAGGAATTCAACATGATTAATGCTTTGGATAGCAAGGAACGTCAGAATGATTTACCTCCTATTACTAAAAAGGGCTGCCAGATTGCTTAAAAAAAGCTCTGCTTGACCCAGGACGTTGCTATCTCTAGTGCAATCAGCGTTCTGAGTTTACTCATTTGACAGGAGCGTGACTCTTTGCCAACTCTACTTCGTTTTATGTCTCCCTTTTCCCCTTTTTTCTTCCCTATCCCACCCTCTCTCCCAGTTTCATTCCAGGCCGATAAAGTGATGTCGGACAGGAGGCATTCTGAAATCCCCAGCAAGTCCAGATGGGTAACCTGGGCTGTTCAGGACCAGTTACAGGCACGGAGGCAGCACATGCAAAACCAGCCCGAACACCAGTGCCAGCCCTTCCACCAGGGCTGCAGGGGTGCCTTTATTTTATCTTCTCATTTTTCCTCTTCTGAAAAAATCTCTGCTGGTGAGTCATTCATGGCTATAGGTGTTTAAAGCATTTATATGAGGAGAACGACAGATTGATGTCTTTAGCACAGCCTGCCTGCTCTGGTCCAGGAGAGGTCAGGAGGATGACAAGAATACTAAGGCTTAAGACGACAGAGTTGGCGCCAACATGCATTTAAGCAGAGACTGAGAGTCCAGAATTCCTGGACATCATAAAGAATCTATTAACATTGTGGTCACTCTCAGCAAGACTGATTTCATTACCATCTGTCTTCATCCACCGCTGCTTGGTGAATAAATATTAAATATGGAACTTTTCCTGGACTCAAGTCACTGAGGCCGAGAGGGAAGCAGTTATGTAACCATGTGATCCCCACACACCTCATAGCCAGGAAGAAGGCAGATGAAGCAAGGGGGTTAGGTGGGGGGACCTGGAGGAGGGAGACACATTGGGGTGAGATAAGATCATTAGCTCTACTGAGTCGAAAGTAAGAGTTCAGTTCTCGGTTGAGTAATAATTCTCTTTTTAAGGTGGGCGATATTTAAGCAATCATCTCTCGAAAACTGGTCATTACCATTGGCTAATAACTGATTTGTTAGTTAATAGCCCAAGGTGAAGCCAAGGGCAGCAAACACTGTGGCATACCATTTTTCAATGGCAAGATTAACAGATTTCAAGGGCATTATTGCTATTACGAACCATATTCAGTTGATTTATAACAACACTAATATGTTTTATTTTAAAAAGTGGGTGCAATGTCCTGGAAAAACTCATCATTGTCTGATGTTTGAAGTTGAATAGTCATTGTATGATGTCCAAGAGAGATATCCTCTGGTCTGGTTCTGGGCATCGCTAAGGTCTAGGCTGGCCCTCAGTGGCTTGCACAGTGTGAGATTAGAGAACCCAGGGAACCATTACTCAGAGAGGCCCAGGGTATTTAATTACAACGATGTCGCCTTTTCCCCTAAGCATATCCTGATTATATTTTTTTAAAACCTGCCATTATAAAGTCTAGAAGGATAAACAGCAAGATTTTAAGTGGCATCTCTGAAGAGTAGGATTTCCATAAGGGAAGACAAACTTTTATTTCCTACTTTTCAACTTCTGTTTTTCTCTTGAAGTTTTAATAAAATTTTGGTTTAAAAAAAAAAAAACACCTTATAACTGCCCCGTAGGGGAATCCTGAGGCTTGGGGTGGGCCCTAATGTCTACTGGTAAGGCAAGTCATCCCACTGGTAAAGCAAGCAAAACAAGGGCCCCTGAACCCTGGGCCACAGACCAGTGCTGGTCCATGGCCTGTTAGGAACCAGGCCATACAGGATGTGAGCAGGCAAGTAAGAATTACCGCCTGAGCTTCGACTCCTGTCATCTTTTTTGTTGTTGTTGTTTGAGAGAGTCTTGCTCTGTCACCCGGGCTGGACTGCAATTGACATTATCTTGGCTCGCTGCAACCTCTACCTCCCGAGTTCAAATAATTCTCCTGCCTCAGCCTCCTGGATAGCTAAGAATACAGGCCTCCACCACCACACCTAGCCAATTTTTGTATTTTTAGTGGAGATGGGTTTTGCCATGCTGGCTAGGCTGGTCTCAAACTCCTGACCTCAGGTGATCCACCCGCCTTGGCCTCCCAAAGTGCTGGAATTACAGGTGTGAGCCACCATGTCTGGCCTTACCTCCTGTCAGATGGTGGCGGCATCAGATTCTCCTAGGAGTGTGAACCGTATGTGAGCTGCACGTGGTTGCGGGGGTGCAGGGATCTAGGTTGCATGTTCCTTATAAGAATCTAACTAATGCCTGATGATCGGTGGTGGAACAGTTAAATCCTGAAACCATCCCCCCACAACAGGCTTGCAAGTGTGACTGAGCCCAAGGGAGAGAAGTTACCATGGTGTGGTAAGGCAGAGGGTCCCACTGGGAGCTGCCCTGGCCTTTGGCTGAAGTCAAAGTTTTCCCAGGGAGCCTGCAATCATATCCCCTTTGCTTCCTGCAGCAGCCCTCCTCTCTCCTCTTCCTTGATAACACAACTCCAGTTTTATGCTTCAAAGGAAGCAGGGACCCTCCCCATTCCCAAGGATAAATCCTAATGAATCTAAGCTAATCGTAGTAATTTCAATTATCTTCTAGTGAGTGGTTTAAGGGTGGACATGTGGCCCAGTTTGAGCCAATAAGATTCAGAGAAGATCTGTAGAGGGATTTCTGAAAAAAGTTGTTTTGTTGTTGTTGTTGTTGTTGTTTTTTTGAGATGGAGTCTCACTCTGTTGCCCAGGCTGGAGTGCAGTGGCAAAATCTCGGCTCACTGAAACCTCTGCCTTCCAGGTTCAAGCAATTCTCCTGCCTCAGCCTCCAGAGTAGCTGGGACTATAGGCATGCTCAGCACCATGCCCGGCTAATTTTTGTATTTTTAGTAGAGACAGGGTTTCACCATGTTGGCCAGGCTGATCTTGAACTCCTGACCTCAGGTGATCCACCCACCTCAGCCTCCCAAAGTGCTAAGATTACAGCATAAGCCACCTTATCCAGCCTGAAAAAAAGTTTTCTTACTCTTAAAAGCAAATGTGTGAGAAGAAAGCCCGTTTTTCTGCTCACAGCATGGCTGGTGAAGAAGTGATGGCTGGAGCTACTGCAGCTTTCCTGCAATCACGAAAAGATGTCAGTCTGAAGACAAAGGCAAATATGCTATACATAGCAGGGCAGAAAGACAGGAATAACTCAGGTGCTGCACTTGGTTGCGCCTCCAAATGAACCAACCCTGCAACTACCCTATCTCCAAACTTACAATTTGACATAATGATGTCTAGACTGTTTACACCACTTCTCATTGGGGTTTTCTTCCCACTCCCACTCACAGCTGAACATGTCCTGTCTGCTACACTCCCCTAGTCTGCCTTGAGGAACATGGAATAAGGAAAAAGGCCTACAAAGAAGGAAGTGAAGACAGGGTCACAACAGAACGTGGGGGTGCAGGGTTTAGAAAATCCAGAGAGCATTTTAGTGAGTTCCATACAACTGAATACAACATTTATACCTTAAAGATTAGGTGGAGTCTTTTCCATAGCAAACACAAAATGAATATGCACATTAGCCAGAAAAATAAACATCTACCTATGCCATAGCCCTCAAAAAAAAAAAAAAAAAATCAGACTGCAGCCGATGGAAATCATTTGGCCCATCTAGCAAAAATCAAGTCAGGAGGAATGTGTTACAATCACTCTCGACTCTCAGCTTCACTGAATTTGTCTTTCAGAGAAATATGTTTGTGGGGAAATAGCATTTAGTGAAGGTAGTCGCCTGGCTCTCCCCCGGTGAAGAAGGAAAATAAAAGGTGAGGATCCATAAGTGATTAGCTCATTAAGTAAACATTTCCTCACTGCCTGTCAGGTACAAGTGCTGTATGTCAGGACAACGGAGTAATTGAAGATGTCTCTGCCTTCAAAGCGCTCACAGTCTGTAGTTAGCTAATAAAAGATGGCTGGGTGCTAATGTAAAATAGAAGCTTTATTACATGGGTAAGCAAGACAGATACATACAGGTTACCACCAAACTCAAGACCACAGAGCATATCAGTTACTGGCTAACAACTCACAGGTGCCTGAAATCAGCAGTTCTGAGTTCAGGGGATAGAGTACTACTTTTCCTCTTTCTTTCTTTTAGCTTTATCTGAGACAAGAATTTTCCAGAAGCTGAAAGTTGATGCTGAACTGCTGAAGCTGGAGGAGCCAGATGAAAAAGAGCATGGTGAGGAGGAGTATCAGGCTATGACACACATGTTATTTTGGAAAAACTTTTCATGTGATTATTTATTTTTCTAATCCACCATTTTTGGAATGAGCTGAGATTAGCCCAACTAATGTTAACATCAGCTCTAGGCTTGAATCCAAACCGACTTTTCAAGATCTCTAAATTCCTTCAGAGATGCTTAGAGGGATAGAATCCAGCTGAATCATAGTCTCCCAACCAGATCTTCCTTACCCGTGGTAAGTACCCTCATTCTAAACATTTCCATCTCTCCTCACCCTCTCTGCCTCCATCAGAATTCCATCTCACTGCTGTGCCATCTCTTTAACATTGTATGTTCTTCTCAGAATCTGAGATATTAGATGTTACTAATAGGTATGAATTAGGTTAATCTGGTACCTCTGCCAGGTAACGTACATGTATTTTTACAGGAACTTTCTGAGGTAGTTTTCTAACCCTCTGGTTAATGATTCTTATGATGAGGATTTTTAAGTATTCTGGAAAACTGATGAAGAAAGTTCGGAAAATACTCCTAAAATCACACCTGGCAAGCCATTTGAATTCACTTATGTGTAGGGTAGGGTGGGTCACCTCCTGAGTTATCCAAATACATTCTTTGAGTTTGCATGAAATACTTCTCCTGAAAAGTAACTCACATGTTAATGATCTTGCTCCAGAAGATTCCTGTGCTCACCCAATGTTTGCAAAAAGACTAGGAGTGTGGCAGTTGTAGAATGCACTGTTAAATTGAGTCTAGACATTCATTTCCCTTTAGGGGAGAACAAGATGTTCTGCTTAATGATGGTTGCCTTCCCCTGCATATGAGACAGGCAAGCCAACCACGGTAACAAACAAAACCGAAATCTCAGAGGCTTAAAACAGTAAAGATTTGTTTCACATGACATTTAAGCAGCTCTCTTCCAACTGATGATTCAGAAACCAGGTTCCTTTGATTTGGGGCTCTGCACAAATGGACAGGTCTGCACAAATTCACAGCTTACAAAGTTCCCTGGGCTTCATTTCTGAGTCAGGGGTGCAGAGAAGGAAAAACATGGAGTCAGAGGAGGTCTTAGAGGCCAGGACTGGAAGGGGCAAATGGTACTTCAACCCACATGTTGGTGGCCAGAACTCAGTCACGTGCACACCTGAGTGCAGAGGAGGCTGGGAAAGGTAGTTTCACTGTGTGCATGGTGAGGAAGTAACAGAGTAAGTGAGCAGAACCTGCCATACCCTGAAACCTGGAGGGCTCATAGAGAACTACGCACTCCCTCCAAACAGGTCCCTTACTCTACTGACCCCCAGCTGCAGCAGACCACATCTGACCAGACCCCAGTCTAATTTTTAAACAGCTCCCTCTGTGAGTTTCAGTTTATAAGACTAAAAGCAGGATCCTTGGGGAAATAAAGACTGAAGAGCTGGATATTCTCTTATGATAGATTCTTCTGGCAAAAATTATCTTCAGTTTGAGAAAAATTATACGCCTTCTAGGGCCTTTCACTTTCCCAGAAAACCTGATTTTCCTCTTTAGAAATCAATTCCACTCCACAAAACTATATCCATGGATACCTAAGGTCTGAGAACCATGCGCAAGTATAAGATATTTAGGCTTCTGGAGAAACCAGCCTCAAAGTTCCCTGTTTGAGTTTGATTGGCTTTCCCTGCTGTGTACCCACAGAATTTTTGTTGTTGTTGTTGTTTTGTTGTTGGCCACTTCACAGAAAACTACGGTCAAACGAGGACTTATCCAAGGAATTGCAAAGACTCTTTGAACCAGATATCAGTTTATCTAGGCACTCACCACTGATGGTCCAAGTCCATCCACTTGGTCCTGAGAAAACCTTCTCAAAGTGCCTGGGAGAAAATCCATGGTTTCACTGAGACACCAGTGAGGTGATGTCTGGTTTGTATTCAACAGGATAATTATTTATTCAATATCAAATTATTAATTTATGCCAAAAACTAAAGTATGGATGCTGTCAAATTACAGTATGAATAATAGAGAAGACCAGACCTTGGATGACACTTTGAGAATCTCTGATAGAATTGATTCCCCCACTCAGCTGGCACCATCCAGGCAGAACCACATGACCAGCTTGCCTGCTTGATCTGAGCAGCACTGATTGAAAGAGAAAACTACTGTTTTGTGAATGATCAACCTCACTCAAAGTTGACATTTTTAACATTGAAGGTAAAGGTGAATTTGACTAGTGAAAATGTTACAAACAAAAACTTTTTTGGAGGGCTTTAAGATCTAAAGGGTCTTTTTAGGTCACAAGTTATTTTATCTTTGGAATCTCTGGATTTAATGAGTACTTACTATTTGCCATGAAGTATTCTA
The DNA here is from genome assembly GCF_006542625.1 of Nomascus leucogenys. Classification (NCBI taxonomy): domain Eukaryota; kingdom Metazoa; phylum Chordata; class Mammalia; order Primates; family Hylobatidae; genus Nomascus; species Nomascus leucogenys. The sequence goes on from NC_044382.1 coordinate 20,730,167, forward strand.
GAAGACTTTTTTTTTTAAGATGGAGTCTTGCTCTGTTGCCCAGGCTGGAGTGCAGTGGCACGATCTCAGCTCACTGCAACCTCCACCTCCAGGGTTCAAGCGATTCTCCTGCCTCAGCCTCCTGAGAAGCTGGGACCACAGGCACGTGCCACCACACCCGGCTAATTTTTTCTATTTTTAGTAGAGATGGGGTTTCCCCATGTTGGCCAGGCTGGTCTCAAACTCCTGACCTCGAGTGATCCACCTACTTCAGCCTCCCAAGTGCTGGGATTACAGGTGTGAGCCATCACACCCAGCCCAATTCTAGAAGATGTTAAATGGTTTATTCCATTGACTACTTAGAGTAATCAAATGACATAGATACAATTCCTGTCTCCATTTTGCAGATGAGGAAAATGATGTACTTGTTTAAGGTCACATTAATAATACCTCATATTTGTATCAGGTACTGCAGGTTATAAAAATATTTTTACTTGCATTATCTCTTTTGATCCTTACAACAACGTAAGAGATAGATGGAGTATGTCATTTTTTTCCATTTTATAGATGAGAAAACTGACACTAGGAGTTCAATTAGCTGATCAACACCCCTTAGGAAATGTTGGGACCAGGTCTCAAATCTCAATCTCCTGACTTCCAATCTCATTGCTCTTTCTACTACAACACACTACTCTTTTGAGAAAAGCACTCATAACACATTACTCATTAGAGAAAAGCCCTTTCTTTTCAAGACAGTGGATTGAAGCAAAAAATAAAATGTGTAGCATGTCTTTGTACTTTTTAGTAGTGTCTACCCAAAGGTAATATGAAAAGAAAAGATAGACCATGCAAAATACTGTCTGAATAGTCACTTGCTTTGGTAAGTGAAGAGAATATTTGTAGGAGAGTCAGCTCCGTTAGGTCCACCTATGAGCTCAAATGAACTGGACTCGATGTGGACCCACAAGCATTGTGCATATAGAGAACTCAGCAATAAATTTCAGAGCCCCACCAGGGAAAGTGGCTCATGCCTGTAATCCCAGCACTCTGGGAGCCTGAGGCAGGTGGATCACCTGAGGTCAGGAGTTCGAGACCAGCCTGGCCAACATGGTGAAACCCGGTCTCTACTAAAAATACAAAAATTAGCCAAGCGTGGCAGTGGGTGCCAGCTACTTGGGAGGCTGAGCCAGGAGAATTGCTTGAACCTGGGAGGTGGAGGTTGCAGTTAGCCAAGATCACACCACTGCTCCAGCCTGAGTGACAGAGTGAGACTCCGTCTCAAAATTAAAAAAAAAAAAAATTCAGAGCCCCAGAGGTATGAAATTCTGAATAAAGTCTGCCTCCTCTCCTGCAAGAAGGCCTTTTCAACATCCTCAGCCCACAATGCTCTTCCTTCTTATACATGCCTATCTCTCTCAAAGTCTACATCACACAATCTACTGCCTCGATGATATCTGAGTTTTATTACCTTCTATTTATCACAGAAATACATGTCTAGCCAGACTGATTATTAACTCCTCAAAAGCAAAAACCATGTCTCTCTCTTACTTTTGTATCCACCAGATGATAAGCACCATTATGAGGCCATATGAGTGACTGCTAAAATTTGAGGGATATTTCTAATGGTAATAGCCATTCCATTAAAATACTAATATTATATGATAAAACTAACCACTTATAAGCTTATCACACTGTATTGAGAATTTATTCTATAGAATTATGTTTCAGTGTGTATCATTTGACCCACATTTTAGCCAGAGCTATATAATAAAGAAACATGTTTAAGACAGTTTCCCCGCATGTAGATAATATCATTTAAAACCTAGTACTAAATTTTGAACTCCCAGAAATGAGAGAATGAGAAGGCTGGTTAAATATTTGGTATTTATACATAGTACATAGAAGTAAATCATAATAAAGGTACATTGTAGACATTTTCACCCAGCAATTTTAATGAAAACAAGCCTTTAAATCTCTATTACTGTTTCAAGAAAAATGGCACTATTTTCACAACTTAGTTACCTAATGAACTGTGCATTTCTTTTCCTTTGACTTGGAGGATGAGCAGAAATGAATAGGAGAGGCCATGCTTGGCAATAATATTACTGATTACTAGAACATCTTTTGTTACTGCCTTTACTATACAGACCTTCAATGATTTACACCTCAAGTTTGTGACCATCAATATATAAGAACATATAGTTGATAGCATAAAAAGGTTGATGGTCAGAAACAACCAGCAGAAAACCCTATTCATTTCCATTTATCACCCTAGGAACACAGGATAAGAACAAACAATAACTCCCTGTTCTTTATCTTCTGCAGAAATGCCTTCCCATTATCTCTCTCCATCTGAGAACCAAGGCCATGTCCCTGGACATAAAAACCCACTTACTTGGGCAAAGCATCCTGGGTAACCAGAAGTCAGCATGCTAAGCCTTTGTGTGGGCATATGCCTATTGTATGCACATCTGCCAAGATCTTAGGATGCCTGTAATTGCCAAATGGATATGGCTACACATTAAAGCTACTGTTCATAATCATACTCAATAGTACAAGAAATCATCCACAAGCAAGTTCATGACTGCAGTTCTTGACCTAACTAGTCTCTCTGACTCACTGGCATCATAAGCTTATGAATATTAATGACCATGATCTAGAAATGCAAGTGGGGAAAAAAAATAGACTTCTTGACAAAGCCAGGGCAAATCCCAAGTCTAGAGAATGGAGGCTGCCTGCCAGCCAGCCACAGGAAAAGGGTACACAGTGCCCAAGACCTTTATTTGCAAAACTGAGCTTAAAAACAAAACAAAACAAAAACAACCAAGATTCTGCTACCTGTTAAATACTTATCGACGAAGAAAAGTGGTGGAGAAGACTAGCAACATATGTGGAAGATTACAGAACAGAATGTTATTCCAACGTAACCTTGAGTTTAATTTAAAATGCGTGATCCACAAAGTCAGCTTAGTTAGGGGAAAGAGGGAACCCTGAGTTTAGACTCTAGTCCTGACTTTGCACAAACTTGTTAACAGACTTAAGCATGTGAGTGAAACTCTGTGCCTTTGCTGCCTCACCCTTCAAATGATAAGACAATAGAATAATCTACAATTGTCATTTGTTTTTTTTTTTTCTTTTTTCAAGACAGGGTCTCACTCTGTCACCCAGGCTGGAGTGCAATGGTGCCATCATGGTTCATTGCAGCCTCCACCTCCCAGGCTCAAGCAATCTTCCCCACCTCAGACTCCTGAGTAATTGGGACTATAGGGATGTACACTACATCTTGCTAAATTTTTTTATAATTGGAGAGGCAGGGTCTCACTATGTTGCCCAGGCTGACCTCAAACTCCTGACCTCAAGCAATCCTCCTGCCTCAGCCTCCCAAAGTGCTTGGATTTACAGGCACAAACCACTGCATCTGGCCTCTGTTACATTTTTTTAAATATAATAATATGCTTGTTGTCCAAAGGTTTGACAGCTTACCCAATGGTTACTTCAAAATTTTGAGGTGGATGCCATAAAGTCCTACAAATTTCTTTTATTTCAATAGGTTTGGGGGGAACAGGTGGTGTTTGGTTACATGAATGAGTTTAGTTGTTGTATTTGTCCATTCTTACACTGCTCTGAAGAAATACTCGAGACTGGGTAATTTATAAAGGAAAGAGGTTTGATTGGCTTACAGTTCAGCATGGTTGAGGAGGCCTCAGGAAACTTACAATCATGGCAGAAGGGGAAGCAAACACATCCTTCTTCACATGGTAGCAGCAAGGAGAAGAATGTGAGCGGAGCAAAGGAGGAAGCGCCTTATAAAGCCATCAGATCTCATTAGAACTTACTCACTATCACGAGAATAGCATGGGGGAAACCACCCCCATGATTCAGTTACCTCCCACCAGGTCCCTCCCACCACACATGGGGATTATGGGAACTACAATTCAAGAGGAGATTTGGGTGGGGACACAGCCAAACCATATCAGTGGTGGTTTCTGAGATTTTAGTGTACCCATCATCTGAGCAGTGTACACTGTACTCAATGTATAGTTTTATCCCTCACCCCCCTCCCACCCTTTCCCCAAGTCCCCACAATCCATTGTATTATTCTTGTGTTTTTGCATCCTCATAGCTTAGTTCCCACGTAGGAGTGAGAACATACGATGTTTGGTTTTCAACTCCTACAAATTTTTATAGCCAGTTACGCCTTAAGTCCAGGAATTCTAAGACAGCATTTCTCAAAGTATGTGCTACAAACCACAAGTCCAAAAATAATCCACAAAACAAAGGTTCTGTGGTGAAATAGATTTGGAAAACATTGTATATCATAACTTCACTTTTGGATATTCAATATCTACGTTAACATATTAGAGGTTCTGAGAAGTCCTGAAGTAAAGAAATCACAGCTTTGTTTAGCCCACACCTCTGAGTCCTACTGACTTCCTTCTGTACCTCTTTGTCTTAAGTCTCTGTTTCTCCCTCTCGTTCTCTTTTCTTCCCTCTCCCTCTCTCTAAGCCTTAGAAGGCTGTTCTGCCTGCTTGCAGAGCAGGCCTGAAATACCAAGAAATCAACACATACCCAAGAACAGTCCTCAAGCAATAACTGATGGGAGTTGAGGTATGCCAGCTCCCCTGCATCTTGGTGGGGACAACTGTGAGTCATATGCTTAACACTGTATCCTATCGTTTCCTCATGCAGTTAAGTTAGTTCCAACCACCCACAGTTGTTGCTGGCTGGAGAAGCTCCCCTTAATCAGGTGCCTTCCATTCCTTACTTCCACACTCCCGTCTCCCAGATAAACTACTAGCACACACATTCAACTGCAGAGTCTATTTCTGGGCCAACCCAAACTAATATTCCCAGGATTTCTCACACATGTCTAATGATAGACCTTCACATCACACCTTTTCAATTAGCCAAAACTCCAAAATCAATCCCAAGTGATTGATCCAAGTGGCGAGTGAGAGAAGCCCAATAAAAACAGGTGAAAACAGAAAAAAAATAGTATTATTTAAGACCAGGACAGGGCTGGATTTAGGCCTGGCAGGACTCCGGGCCTTGGACAGTATCATGAAGACTCGCTCTGTCTCCATTTCCGGGTGCTATACCTTTGTGTTGGCTTCATTCAAATAGGCTTCTTTCACAAAGCAGAAAGGTGACCATCTGCACTGAGCTTACATTCTCTCTTTTCAGCATCCCCAATGAAAAAAGGGGTCTCTCTCCCTCTCTCAATAATTCCAAAAAGAGCCTAGGAGAAATCTCGCTGGACTGTCTTTGGCCAATAGTCACTGCTGCACCAATTCTTGAGACTGGGGAGAAGGAATGTACTGACTTCATAGTCCTGAGCCAGTGCCTACCTCTGGAGCTGTACATATGGCCCTCAGTCACACCCAAACCACACGGACCAGTGATGATGAGGGTTATTGCTTCCAGCAGAAGGAAATGCCTTCAAGGCAGGCACAGATAATAGACATCCAGTCTACTCTTTAACATTCTGTGGGACTCACTTGGGGAGATGCTCTTCTACAGCATTCACAACTACTTCCTCCAAAATTCCTGACAAAGTCTTTCTCAGAAAAGTCTGAAAGTGAAGTTTAAAGAGTGAAGAATTTTTGACAACTTTACATCACCCTAATAAACCTCTTATACACGATCATTTTATTGATACCACTAATTCTCTACTTGCTTTCCTGGTTTGGGTACACTTAAAGAAGTATTGATCATTACCTTTGGCATTGCTTGCCAAAAGAAAAGATACCCCATCAATTCCTTTCCGTCAACCCTGATCCTCATGATTAATTCTTCACTATTCCAATCAAGAAAGGCAATCGAGTAGCCTTAAGCAAATGGGAGATACACACAGTAATTGAAAAGACTAAGAAAAATGGTGGTTAAAATGTATTCCATAAACCACCCATCCACTACTGGAAATGTTTTTGTTTTGTTTTATTTACTTTGTCTTTCCCACAGGGGAAAAAAATTAAAACCCAGCAAGAAAAAAGAAAAAAAAAGATTTAACTGCACATTGTGGTTTTATTGGTGTTCCTATAATTTATTACAATGGCAGAAATTAATTTACAGATAATGACAAACATGGGATCACAACAAACATCACATGAAGCAAAGGAAAACACACCAAGAATGTTCTAATTGGCAAGAAAACATTCATCTGTGGCTGGAATAGCCAAAGAGAAGGGCAAGTTTTACATACCAGCCTTGAAAAGCATTATTGGTTTTTAAATTACAAGTCTTTCCAATTTTTTTTCTATTTTTTTTTCCCTCTCTGCTCCTAAGGTCTCCCCACAAAGGAATCCCACTGAGGAATCTCATCTATATTATCAGGGGAGCTGTTATACCACTTTCTTCCACCCTTCTTTGATCATTTTCTACTTTTCGAGAGAAGGGCCCTATGGCATTTCTATTGACCCCCTTGACAAACATAACTATTGAAAAAGAATCAGAATTAAAATTATATGATTTCAGAGTTTCTTGGTCTACCAATGTGGAGTCTACCAAGATCAATCCGATTTTCAAACAGAAAGTGGGTCCTCTCCAAAAGTTCAGCTGTGGTCTCCACTATGCTCACACATGTGCAGACTTGGGCAGAAGCATGGATTAAGTGCTACTGCCCCAAGTGACTGCATCCCTGCCACCCAAGTGCACTCCATATGGGCACACCCTCGTGTTCATGAGACTCTCTACTCTCTCCCAGGTACCTTAGAACAGCCTCAACAACCAACCTATGTAGCCCAGGAAGGAGGAACTTACTTATGAAAATATGAAAAGGTTCAACCATACCCCAAAATAAATGGGACATCAGTTCCATTCAGCTACTTGAAAGCATTCTTTTAAAGAATATTAGTGATATAGGAAAATGCCAACAATAAATTTTCTTAAAAAGATTGAGAAGACAGACACCAAATATTAACAGTAACATTCTATCTCTGGGTGATAAAATTCTCAGAGTTTTTTTTTTTCCCTCCATGTTTTCCTGATTTTCCCACGTTTTCTGCAATGAGTATCTGTTACTTTATAATCAGGTAAAAACAACAAATGCTAAATTTTTTTAGCCATTGAAAAGTACAGCAAGCCTCTGATAAAAGTCTACGTCATCGGCATTACAAAAGCGCTGAAGCTGGTGAGACCAAGCAGGTCATCACTACAAAAATCAGAGCCTTGGGCCAGGCACGGTGGCTCACACCACTGGGTATGGTGGCTGAGGCAGGTGGATCGCCTGAGGTCAGGAGTGTGAGACCAGCCTGACCAACATGGCGAACCCCATCTCTGCTAAAAAAAAAAAAAACACACACACAAAAAAATTAGCCGGGCATGGTGGCGGGCACCTGTAATCCCAGCTACTCGGGAGGCTGAGGCACAAGAATCGCTTGAACCTGGGAGGCAAAGGTTGCAGTGAGCCGAGGTTGTGCCACTGCACTCCAGCCTGGATGACAGAGCAGGACTCTGTCTCAAAAAATAAATAAATAAATAAAAATAAAAATCAGAGCCTTGGATTCCTTTCCATGATATCAAATGCTTGTCATCACACCCGTTATATAGCCTTACATTCCCTGACAACACTGCAACCTCCTAGAGTATCAATATCATATCTCAGCTTCTTTGTTGTTCCAAAAATGCTTTGTCCAGTGCTTTGCACAAAATAGGCATTCAAGAAATGTACTGTGAATTAACTAATGACAGCATGGTGGTAATAGGATAGGTGTCTATCAGGGGATAGTAAGAACTAAGGATCCAGGGACACTGGATCCTAAAAACTTCAGGTAAGTGGCCGGGTACAGTGGCTTATGCCTATAATCCCAGCACTTCGGGAGGACGAGGTAGGATTGCAACGATCTGTGATCCCAGCACTTTGGGATCACAAGGTCAGGGGATTGAGACTATCTGGTCAACATGGTGAAACCCCATCTCTACTAAAATTACAAAAATTAGCTGGGTGTGGTGGTGCACACCTGTAGTCCCAGCTACTCAGGAGGCTGAGGTAGGAGAATCACTTGAACATGGCAGGTGGAGGTTGCAGTGAGCCAAGATCTCACCACTGCACTCCAGCCTGGTGACAGAGCGAGGCAAGACTCATGGGATTAGGGAGTTAAAACAAGCATCTAGGAAATCAGTTGAATCAATGGCCCTGACAGCCAAGATAGCAAAGCAGTGCTGAGTCTGCTTTTGACTTTCTTCTAAGCAGGGCGGTCCCAGGAGCAAGTGTGCTTTGTGGTTACCCAGAGTGGCCCACTGCATACACCAGTTCCAGATGGTTTGACTGAAAACAATTTTGCCACAGAAACTGAATAATGCAGGCCAACAATAGAGGACTCATTGAAACAACCCAGTCCCACAATAGAATGCCTTTTGAAAGTTTTTTATTGTTTTCCCCAATTTCAAAAACAACGCATTCTCGTTACAGAAACATCTTAGATGACTAATAAACATATCGAACTTATGTTCAAAACTGAGCTCCTGATCTTGCCTCCTGATCTTTATCTTACTATAGACTTCTCCATTTCTATTAACTTAGTTCTAAGCTTCTATTTGTTTAGGCCAAGAAGCTTGGATTCCTTTCTGACTACTCTATTTATCTCCTAAGTCCATGTTCTGTATATGTAAGCAAGTCCTATAGACCATAACTTCAAAATGTATCAATAGTGTAACCACTAACCACTGTTCCCCACTTCCACTGCTATCACCTTGATCCAAGCCCCCGTCACCTCTCACCCATAGTCTCCTGCTTCCACCATTGTCCTTGCTACAGGTTATTCCCAAAGGGGCAGTCAAAGTGATACACATAAAACATAACATAGATTATGTCACTTCTCTGCTCAGCACCCCCAGTGGCTTTCTAGCTGGCCGAGTGGACATCTAAGTCTTCACAATGGCCTCTAAGACTACACGTGACCTGGCTCTCTTGTTACCTCTGTAACTCACCTTCTCCTACTCTTCCTCATGGCTGATTCTGCACCAGTCCTCTGACCTCCTTGTCTCACTCCACACACACACACACACACACACACACACACACTCTCTCTCTCTCACACACACACACAACCAGGCATGCTCCTCTAGCAAGCCTTTTGTACTTAATACTCTTTCTGCTGGCTCACTTTTCCCCCCAGATATCCACCTGGCTCAGGCCCTCATTTCCTTTAGATCTTTACTCAAAAGTAACCTTGACAGTCAGACCTCCTCGGTGACCCTATTTAAAATTGGAACCCCTCCCCAACATGCTGTAGCCCTCTTCTCTGCTTCATTTATCTCCATAGTGCTTGTCACTGTTTGGCCTATGATATATCTTACTTAATTCTTTTGTCTGCTTCCTACTCCTACAAGTATGTACCTTCAGTCAGGGCAAATTTTTCTTTTTTCCTTATTGTTATACCCTCAACATAAAGAATATGGCTGACATTTAGTGAGAGCTTATTAAAATTTTGTCAAATTGATTAAAAAATATATAAATAAGCAACATAATTCCACCCACCCAAGGCAAACACTATTCAGACCTTGTTGTATAATTGTCCAAATAATTTTTCTGTACACTGTAATTATTCTACAAATATAAGCTTATATAATACATTAGAAACCTGTGTGTTTATCATAACTTGAAATTTTGGATATTTCAATTGAGTCCTATTATTCTAATTTTTCATTTCAACAAACACCAAAGAATAGGAATAATGGACTAAAAATACATTTGAAATATGATAGTAAATAGTGGAGAAACAATTGAAAAGTTAAATTTTTTTTTCCAAGATAGCGTCTCACTGTCACCCAGGCTGGAGTGCAGTAAAGTAGTGTAATCATGGCTGTCAGTAACCTCAAACTCCTGGCTCAAGCGATCCCCCCTCCTCATCCTCCCAAGCAGCTGGGATCATAAGCCCACAACACCACACCTGGCTAATTTTTAAAGTTTTTGGAGGGACATTGTATTAGTCCATTTTCAAACTGATATAAAGATACTATCTGAGACTAGGCAATTTAGAAACAAAAGAGGTTTAGTTGACTAGGTTCTGCACAGCCTTAGGAAACTTACAGTCATGGTGGAAGGCAAAGGGAAAGCAAGAACCTTCTTCACAAGGTGGCAGGAGAGAGAGGGAGTGAAAGGGGAAGTACCACTTTTAAACCATCAGGTCTCATGAGAATTCACTCACTATCAGGAGAACAGCATGGGAGAAACCACCCCAGTGATCGAATCATCTCCCACCAGGTCCCTCCCTAGACATATAGGGATTACAATTCAAGATGAGATTTGTGTGGACACAGAGCCTCTTTGTTCTGGTGTGCTCTCATGGTGACTGGCCAAGGAGAAGCACCCCTCTGCACAGAAGTAGAATTGCTTTGCTGAAAATCCTTTGCGTGCCCAATTTCCTTAAGATTCTGAGCTTTATTTCCAACAGAGCCAAACTGTATCATTCCACCCTGACCCCTCCCAAAACAACCCATGTCCTTTTCACATTTCAAAACTAATCATGCCTTCCCAACAGTCCCCCAATGTCTTAACTCATTCTAGCATTAACTCAAAACTCCAAGTCCACAACCTCATCTGAGACAAGGCAAGTCACTTCCACATAGGAACCTGTAAAATCAAAAGCAATTCAGTTTATTTCCAAGATACAATAGGGGTACAGGCATTGGGTAAATGTTCCCATTCCAAATGAGAGAAATTGGCCAAAACAACAGGGCCATAAGCCCCATGCAAGTCCAAAACTGGGCCAGGCAGTCATTAAATCTTAAAGCTCCAAAATCTCTTTTGAGTCCATGTCTCATATCCAGGTCACACTGATGCCAAGGTATGGGCTCCCACAGCCTGGGGCAGCTCTGCTCCTGTGTCTGCTTTTAGGGGCTGGTGTTGAGTGCCTGTGGCTTTTCTAGGCACATGATGCAAGCTGTCAGTGGATCTACCTTTCTGGGGTCTGGATGATGATGGACTTCTTCTCACACCTCCACTAGGCAGTGCCCCAGTGGTGACTCTGTGTGGGGCTCCAATCCCACATTTCCTTTCTGCACTGCCCTCACAGAGGTTCTCTATGAGGGCTCTGCCCCTGCAGGAGACTTCTGCTGGACATCCAAGCATTTCATACATCCTCTGGAATCTAGGTGGAGGCTCCCAAAGCTCAACTCTTACCTTCTGCTCACCCACAGGCCATGTGGAAACTGCCAAGGCTTGGGGCTTGCAGCCCCTGAAACGACAGCTTGAGTTGTACATTGGTCCCTTTTAGCCATGGCTTCGATGTAGGGCACCAAGTCCTGAGGCTGCACAGAGCAGCAAGGCCCTGGGCCCGGCCCACAAAACTATTTTTCTCTCCTAGGCCTCTGGGCCTGTGATGGGAGAGGCTGCCATGAAGATCTCTGAAATGCCCTGGAGACTTTTTCCCCATTGTCTTGGTGATTAACATTCAGCTCCTCATTACTCATGCAAATTTCTGCAGGCAGCTTGAATTCTTCCCCAGAAAATGGGTTTTTCTTTTCTACTGCATGGTCAGGCTGCAAATCTTCCAAACCTTTATGCTCTCCTTTCCTTTTAAACATAAGTTTCATTTTCAAACCATCTCCTTGTGAACACATATGATTGAATGTTTTCAAAATCAGCCAGGTTGCCTCTTGAATACTTCGCTGCCTAGAAATTTCTTACACCAGATACCCTAAATCAACTCAAATTCAAAGTTCCACAGATCTCTAGGCCAGGGGCAAAATGCCACCAATCTCTTTGCTAAAGCACAGGAGGAGTGACCTTTGTTCCAGTTCCCAATAGATTCCTCATCTCCATTTGAGACCACCTCAGCCTGGACTTCATTGTCCATATCGCTATCAGCATTTTGGCCAAAACTATTCAACAAGTCTCTAGGAAGTTCCAAACTTCCCCACATCTTCTTGTCTTCTTCTGAGCCCTCCAAACTGTTCCAAACTCTGCCCATTACCCAGTTCCAAAGTTACTTCCATGTCTTCTGGTTATCTTTATAGCAGTACCCCACTCCCAGTACCAATTTTCTCTATTAGTCCATTTTCACACTGCTATAAAGATTCTACCTGAGACTGAGTAACTTATAAACAACAAAGGTTTAATTGACTCACAGTTCTGCATGCCTGGGGAGGCCTCAGGAAACTTACAATCATGGTGGAAGGTGAAGAGGAAATAAGCACCTTCTTCCAAAGCAGCAGGAGACAGAGAGCATGCAGGGGAAACTGCCACTCTTAAACCATCAGATCTCATGAGAACTCGTTCACCATCACAGGAACACCATAGGGGAAGCCACTCCCATGATCTAATTATCCCCCACCAGGTCCCTCCCTAGACACGTGGGGATTACAATTCAAGATGAGATTTGGGTGGGGACACAGAGCCAAACCATATCAGACATGATCTCCCTATGCTGCCCAGGCTGGTCTTAAACTCCTGGCCTCAAGCTATCCTCCCACCTCAGCCTCCCAAAGTGCTGGGATTACAGGTGTGAGCCACCATGCCTGGCCTCTTGAAAAGTTAAATTTTAAATGGACAAAAATCCTTAAAGATAAAGATTACAAAGTGCTTGCAATCACAAACAAAAAAATATCAAGGCTTTGGGATTAATGTCTGAGAAATAATTATTTTATGTTTTTTTCTTTCACCAAATAGTGATGTTGAACAGTTTATTTTTGGCTAAATTGTTTTCAGTTGAATAATCTGGAGATGGTGCTGGCAAAAGTCAGTAGAGACAGAGAGAGCTCAAAGCTCCCAGGAGCATCCTGATTCTGGCAGAAGCAGGAGCAGAGAGTTTAGAATCATGAGAAGATCATCATAAACACCCTTCTTGGAAGATTATCAGGACCTCAGACCACAGAAATTACCCTCCACTTCAGTTTTGCCATGCATCATACTAAGGCAGAAACACATCTCACCTTCCTGCTACTCAAGAATTGGCAAATAAAGGCAAAATCTCGCCCCTCTCTGAGATTCTCAAAGAACAGTGTTTGACTCTGTTCAGTGGAGTTTTCCAGGGCCAAAAATGCATGTGGGATTGATTTTGGAGTCCAGCGACCCTCATCTCTTAGTCCTTATATTGCATGCAGGTCCACAGGAGGAGAGGGTTGGCACTCAGAGGATCACAGTTTCTATCCCACATCATCACTCTTACTGACCACTCTGGCTTTGGGGATGCTGCATCTCTCTGAAATCCACCCAGTTGCAGGAAATACTGAGGGTTTAGGCCTACTTCCCATTATCTGAATAAAATAGATAACATCGCTTTTTCTTTTCCAAGAAAATGGAAATCAAGCCCTCTTTTGTGTTATCAGTTTAACTGCTGAGTTGAGGTGTCACCAGCAAGTACTGAGCTTTAACTGTTTCCAAATGGGTCTTATGAGAGGCACTGAGTTGGCACCTACTAAGGACTTGGTCTTCACATAGAGGGAAGACAGAGACCAGGAAACACTCACCTTTCTGCAATTCAACTCTGGGCTTCATCTTGAAGGGAAATGAATGCATGAAGAACATTCTTAACCTAGTATGTCTACGGCCATACCACCCTGAACGTGCCCAATCTCATCTGAACCTAGTACGTGACATGCCCTATGCTGATGCTTTCATACGCGTTACCTTATTTAATCCTCATGACTTCCACATTAATAATAATTACCTATGATGTGAGGGTCATTATACCAATTTTATGAAGAAAATATGGCTCAAAGAAATAATTTTTAAGTAGCGACACCAACATTTGGAATCTTCTTGAAACTTCTAACTGCTAGAAGACCACCATGCTGTATTTTTGGTATACAAATTTAAATGGAATAGTAGTATCTAATGTTGGGGAAAATGGGAGGAATGAAGGGTGACTGCTAAAGAGTACAGGATTTCTTTTAGTGGTGATGAAAATGTTCTAAAATTGACAGTGATGACCATTGCTCAACTCCATGAGGACTCTAAAATTCATTGAATTGTATATTTTAAATGGGTGAATTGTATGGCATGTGAGCTATACCACACAGAGCTGTTACCATAAAGTAATATTTAATGGAAGCCTCTTCCCACCCTTCTGTACAATAGTCACAAAAACCTCTCAATTTTCCCATATATCCTGAAGTAGAAGGGCTTGCCTTATATCTCTTTGTAATTTTATGTAGTAGACAATAAACAAATGGCTGATTGTAATGACAAAAAAGATCTAAAATTCTCCACTAAAGTTGGGGGAGAAATGCCCAGTTACAAGCAGCTGAATGGAGGTCAGAGAGAACCATAATCCCAGATAAAAAATAAGCAGGCAAAATTTTCTGTAGCACAATCCCTCTCTCATTTCAAGAATCTGCCCACACGCTCCTCACACCTCCTCCTCTCCTGTCACTACCACCATGATCTTGTGGTTACACAATTTCATTCACAGTCAAAATTAGAAAGTAACTAAAGAAGCTATGGTATTGTATTTTATTCTAAGATGTCATCTCTTTTCAAATGAATCATCAATTTAATAACAGTTTTCCAAGTTTTAAAAATGTGGGGTAAAAATGCATTTTAGAATCAAAGAAATGTACTAATTCCTATGAAGACGGTAATCCAATTAAAGTGTAATTTCTCCATATTTGAAGACATTTTCAGTGCATGAAAATGCTTTTTAGAATCAGAGGGGTGATGAATCTTTAATGATGTAAATATACGCCTGACACAGTAGAAGAATGACTGGTGTTTATTGTTTAGGATGGAGGGGGCTGCTTCCCAGAATCTATCAAATGCCCAAAGCCTGTGCCCTCCCCATTCATTTTTCTGGGCTGAACTCTCACTTTCATTTTCAAGGTTAACAGGGGAAGTAGAAAGGGGCATGAGCTGCCCTTTGCAAGGACATGGATGAAGCTGGAAACCATCATTCTCAGCAAACTAACACAAGAACAGAAAATCAAACACGGCATGTTCTCACTCAAACTGGGAGTTGAACAGTGAGAACACACGGACACAGGGAAGGAACCATCACACAATGGAGTCTGTCGGGGGCTGAGGGGCAAGGGGAGGGAGAGCATTAGAAGAAATACCTAATGCATGGGAGGCTTAAAACATAGATGACAGGTTGACAGGTGCAGCAAACCACCATGGCACATGTATACCTATGTAACAAACCTATATCCCAGACACATGTATCCCAGAACTTAAAGATAGATAGATAGATAGATAGAGATTAGAGATTAGATTAGATAGATAGATAGATAGATAGATAGACAGACAGACAGACAGACAGATAAAAGAAAAGGGCATGAGCACTGAAATATGCATCTTCTCAAAGGCCTGGAGAAGTAGGTGTGATTGCTTCAACTTCACATTGCCAGAATGCTGCAAAGCTTTCAACAAAGAATTGGTAATTAGAACACCCAAGCTCTGAGGAACTATGAAGCCTAGATTCTCTGAAGAGGTACTGTCCACAAGAAAAAGCAACTTAGAGGACCAAATCCAGCCTGAATGAGTTCTTTGGTCTCTAATATCGGTCAGTCCATTTTGGGTTGGAGGCGGTAAGGAAATTCTAGTATCTCTGCTCCTGGCTTATCACAGGAGGGATTTGCCCAGCCTAGTGCCCCTTGACTCCCTCCTGCCTTTTAAGATATTAGAACCAGGGACCCTACCACTACCGCAGCAAATGAGCCTAAACAAGGCAGAGTAAAAATCTCTGTTGTGCTACTCTTGCCAACAACTTGATTCTTCGATTCTGGACTACCTACACTCTCCGCCTTCTGCCCCATCTCAGCTGCTCAGATCTTACTAGATTTAAACCTGCTCAAACATCAGATATTTGTTTGGTGGCATCCTCAGGACAACTCCAAGACCATACATACATCCATATAACGAATGTTTCCTGATGACAAAAAAAACACAAAGTTCTAACCAAATGGTGGTGATAAAGGATGAGACTATTGATAGTGAGTTCCAAGCAGGCAGAAACTACCGCATTTGCTGGAAAAAAAGTGCAGAACAATTTTGCATAGATATTGTCTGGGGGGAAGTTTTTAATTACATTTATAACGTATGAACTAATAGTAGCTCTAAAGTAGAAATACAGAGGATATTTTGTTTTATAAATACAGAATATTGGAAAATCACTAGGAAAGCATATATTCTGGATTTATAGTAATATTCTTTTAACTTTGAGAACAATCGTAAATCAAAAGGCTAGGCTGGGTGTAGTGACTCATGCCTGGAATCCCAGCACTTTGGAAGGCCAAGTTGTGCAGATCACTTGAGCCCAGAAGTTTGAGACCAGCATGGGCAATATGGCAAAACCCCATCTCTAAAAAAAAACTACAAAGATTAGCCAGGTGTGGTGACGCGCCTGTAGTTCCAGCTACTTGGGAGGCTGAGGTGGGAGAATCACCTGAGCCTGGGAGGTTGAGGCTGCAGTTTGCTGTGATCACACTACTGCACTCCAGCCTGGACAATAAGGTAAGACTCTGTCCCTAAAAAAAAAAAAAAGAAGAAGAAGAAGGGGAAGGGGAAGGGGAAGAAGAAGGGGAAGAAGAAGGGGAAGAAGAAGGGGAAGAAGAAGGGGAAGAAGAAGGGGAAGAAGAAGGGGAAGAAGAAGAGGAAGAAGAAGAGGAAGAAGAAGGGGAAGAAGAAGAAGAGGAAGAAGAGGAAGAAGAAGGAGGAGGAGGAGGAGGAGGAAGAGGAAGAAGAGGAAGAAGAAGAAGAGAAGAAGAAGAAAAAAGAAAAGCTAAAAACTTTATGTTGCTATCAATGACTATATATAAAGGTATACTTTTCGTTCATTCGTACATTCTCATTCATTGAGAATAGATCTATTAATTGAAATTGACCATTTTTTTGGTTTTTACAATGTTGTTATATCAATCTTTCATAGTTATTTCTCACACGCCTAATTTGCCAGCTATATATATAGTTTGAATGGTCATCTTAATGAAACTTTACAAAGTTTCTCACCTTATCCTTACATATACACTAACTTTATTTTCACCCATAGCATTTATTGGATTACTCACTAGCAAAAATTCATAATTTCCCTGCATTCCAGGAAACGCAAGCATTATAGTGAAACACAGTGCATTATAGTAGAAAA
The DNA here is from genome assembly GCF_006542625.1 of Nomascus leucogenys. NCBI lineage: Eukaryota > Metazoa > Chordata > Mammalia > Primates > Hylobatidae > Nomascus > Nomascus leucogenys. Next base: position 20,747,168 of record NC_044382.1, read on the forward strand.
GAAAGAGCAGGCTGGGCACAGTGGCTCTCGTGTGTAATCCCAACACTTTGGGAGGCCGAGGCAGGCAGATTGCTTGAGCTCAGGAGTTCAAGACCTGGGCAACATAGAAAAACTCCATCTCTACAAAAAAAATATTGAAATTAGCTGGGTGTGGTGGCGCATGCCCAGCCCAGAAGGTTGAGACTGCAGTGAGCTGGGATCTCACCACTACACTCCAGCCTGGGTGAAAGCATGAGACCCTGTCTCAAAAAGGAAGGCAGAGGGAAGGGAGAGGTAGGGAGAGGGGAAGGGAGGGAGGGAGGGAAAAAGAAAGAGAGAGAGAAAGAAAGAGAAATGGAAACAGAAAGAGAGAAAGGGAAAAAGAGAAAAAGAAAGAAAGAAAGAGAAAAAAAGAAAAGAAAGAGAGAGAAAGAAAGAGAAAGAGAAAGAGAGAGAGACAGAAAGATCAAATTAAGAAAATGCAGTCAAGTGCCTTCTCCACATCTTTCTAGCAGTGTGACCTTGGACAATTCGGTTCAACTTTCTGGGACTTGGGTTCTGACTCAATAAAATTAGAGAGTAGTCTGAGATTATGAACTTTTAATCTATAATCCTAAGAATTTTGTGTACCCACTACCGGCAGACAATGCTCTGTCCTAACAGAAAAGCATGAGGCATTCACGAACCCACACTCACAAACACCCCAACACATAGAGGCTCGAGGCTATATGCTTTACACATCAGACTTCTCGATATTATTTTGTTTCCTGGGCTTAAAAAAAAAATGAAAAACCCCTGGGATAGATGACATCTGAGTTCAGGGCAGCTCTAACTTTCTCTAATTCTTCCTTCCACATTGCCATTTAGAAAAAGGCACTCAAAAAATAATGAGTGTTGATGGTGTCTATTGTGACCGTTGGAAAACTCAACACTCAGCTATCAAGCACTGCTGGAATTAAGCCCCTCTCAACACACAAGATCTCTCACAACTCTACACATGTTTAAGATTTCAAATGTGCAGCCTAATTAACAGAGAAATTTTAAAAATTAAAAAAAAAAAAAACCTGGCTGCTTAACATAACTTTGGCATTGCTTTCAAATTGTATTCCCACTTGCAAATCTTACCACTGGATTTTTTTCACATATAGTTGACATTTTATTTCCCTGTTAAAGCCAAATTCAAGAAAATAACAACAAGAGAAGGAGAGAGAGAGGGGCGGAGAGTGGGGTAGGGGAGAAAGAACCAAACAAGCAGCCCTGTAGGAGGATAAAGAACAGCTTGATAAAGATCACCAGAAGATTGCTGCCTCTAGAAAGATTAGGAACCTTGTAATAAATAACCCCATATAAATCTAAAGAGATCTGAAATGTTTAACTAGTTTTTCAATGTGAGCAAACACACACACACACACACACACACACACACACAGAGCAGTCTAATATGCTTTTGCTTCATATCTTGAACTACATAAAAATGTCCTATTATTGGTATTCACAACAATTTAATGGCTTAGATAGATTATATTCCTTAGGGGCAGAAGGCAGCTACGATACAAAGCTCAAGTTCCTGAAGTTCAGATAGTTTTAGGGCATTAAAAATATTTCCCATAGGAAGAATTAATTTCTCAAGCAAAAAACAAGGAGAATTGAATTTCTTCAATTAATCCCATGCTTTGGACAGAAACAGTGGAAATTCTTGGTCTCATAGGTGACTTTTGCAGAAAGGCTTAGACCAGCATTTTCCCAGGAGGCCATATCCAGGTCTGTTAGAAGTATATAAGAATGAGAATATGTAAGAAATTCGCATATTCATTGTGCAAAGTTTACATAGACTGACAAGGTCCATACAGTTGATTCTCGGGCACTTTTCAAGTTTTCACATCTGATGGCTGCTACCTTTAAGTTAGTCAGTTTGAAAGTTCACTCATCTACATTCCTTCTCCCTCAGCTAACATTATGGTCTTGGGTCCCCTGAGGGAAGGCATGTTACTTAATTCTTAGAATCATAGGTAGGATTATGAGATGTGAGAGTTGAAAAGGTTTTGTTTTCAACTTTACATACAGATTTAGAAAAATAATGGCAAGGTCATTCAAAATTTTCCTATGGCCCCCCTGAGTTAGTGAAACACAGCTTGGAAAACATTGCCTTTACAGGGAAAATGCATAGAAACCCACCTAAGAAATAGTTTAGAGCAGATGCTTTGGAGTCAAATAATCTTGGGTCCTTATCCCAGTTCTGCTTCTCACTAACTGAAATTCAGCAAGGTATTGAACTTTGCAGAGACTTTATTTTCTCAACTGTAAAATGTGAATTATAGTAAAGATTGTCTCATGGGGCTGTGCAAATTAAAGGAGATACTTTTAAAGTGTTTATGATGTTACCTGGATTTAGTTCATTATTGTTTTAGAACATTAACTGTCCTTTCCTGCATGGCTTTCATCTTCAATAGCATCAAAGGTGTCCTACAGATAATTTTTCCTGAATAAACTTTCATAATCAAACCTTTCATATTCCACATCAGCACAAGAACTAAGGTTATTCATAGGGTGGAATTTAAATATCCTTTAAAAAGTTTTAACTCAGTTATTAATCTCATTGCCAAATCACCAGCATCCTCATCATCCTTCAGCAATGAACTAAGGTCACCATGCTTTTCTGCACCACCTCAGAACCCCCCAGTACATTTCATGGTCATTACCTTTGTTCATACCCACTCTTAAGAACCACATGGGTCTGACCTGTGTCAGGAATAAGGTACAAGTAGGTATTTCTTTTCCCCCTTCCAGCTCTTCCATTTACAAAGAAGGGATAAAGAAACAAAACTCAGCAACTAGAAGAGGAGAGGATGTTAATTCCAGACCTTGGCTGCTTTTAATTTGAGGCATTTCAGTATGGCTATTTCTCAGAGTCATTGAGGGCTAATGGTGCAATCCGATTTTGCCTAGATGAATTTCCCATGACAAATGATATTGGCTCATCATTTGTGGTCATGATGGAGTGCCAGTATTTTTCTTCCTCCAAAGCTTGGGTAGGACAGCATGGAGCTCTTATGTTCTTTAGGACATTTGTTTCCAATTTTGCAAACACTGTGAATGTGGTTATTTTTGTAGCTCTGTTAGGAAAGTGCATGGCATTTGGTTTTTCTTGTTGCAGTTAATTATAAATCATTAGATTTCCAGTGACCACAACAAAGTCCTTGGACCTTGAAGCTCAATCACTGGTGATTGCGATAGTCCTACCCACAGCCCCCACCTCTTGCTAAATCTCTCCATTTCTCATTATGGAGCAGGAGAGAGAAGAGGGCATTATTTTAAGATGTTTTCATTGGCTTCTAAATGTAAAGCTTTGGTTCCAAGGTCTTCTTTTTTCCCAGAGCAAGATAAACTTTGGGGGGTTGTAAATCATGGGACTTATGCATCGTTTGACAGGGTCCATGTTTAAAAGTCATTCCAATCGCCTTTCTGATGACTTAGGAAGCCAAGAGAGTTGCCCACGCATCATGAAAAGGACTCTTTCAGTAGCACTGGGCCTATGCCCAGATCTGTTGCTTTAGGACAATAAATCATTTCTATTTTCACCCCCCTCCCCACCTCCATCCCCATTTATAGAAAACAGCCTTGTGTCCTGACTGGTAACTTTAGGGCCAGCCATTGGCAAAACTGGGAGGCCCAAGATAAGGAGCCTTCCTCTACGTGTGAACAGACCCCTCTTCCTGCCCAGAATAAGGCACACACATCTTTATACTGCCCTGAGCCTCCTGCTGTAATTACCCATCCCATCTCACCCTCCAGGACAGCACCAAAAGTACTGAGATTTTTCCCACCATAATGCCCCTATCTTGAGTGTTATTTTTCAACAAGGCTCTGTTTCCTGCTAAAGAGTAAATGGTTAATCTAATTTTAAAAATAAATAAATACCAGCACTCAAGTGTCAATAAAATGCCAACTATAATGACGTAAGAGGAAGATTTATTTTCTACTTATTAAAAAAAAAAACAAAACCCTCCAAACCCTCCCTTCACTCAAGCCCTTCTTTGGTTGAATCAGGGTGGGTAGCTGAGACTCTCTTGTTCACCTCTCCACCCTCAATGCCTAGAACAGACCCTGGCACACAGTAGGCTCCCATGACTATCTGTGAATGAGTAAGAGCCCACCCCACTTTCCATTTCCTCCCCCACCTGACAGATCCTCAGCGGGACCTTGAGAGAAGAGCTTGCAGCCAATGCAGTTGATTCACCAACAGATTCATCAATTGATGAAACAGATTACCCTAGAATCTTGATGCCAAAGTCCACTTAGTTCAAACTCGCCGCTTCATAGATGAGGAAACAAAGGCCCAGAAAGGAAGAGTCTCCTGCCCCAGGTCACACAGGGAGTGACTCTGTTATAGCACCCGATCTCAGGTCCCTAGACTCCCAGGTCAGGGCTCATCCCCTTGGGTTTATCTGCCCTGTTCTTTACTTTTCAGGCTAAGACTTCTGGAGAAGTTTCGCTTAGAATCGCTGAGATAGATGTCCTTAACAGCCTCCTAAAGAAGATCTCTTTTTTTTTTTTCTACTTTCTAAGCTAGAATTCCAAGTTTTGATGTTACTTGAAGACAATTAGGCAGTATGAAAAGAAAATCAAGTACATTATACCTTCCCTTTATTTCCCATGCAAAAATATGTTTTTAAAAGTTAACATTGCATCCCAGCCCACTGCCAGGAGGTGATGGTAAGAAGATGGGAATCAGAGGATAGCTGGAACTGGGCAGATGTTTCAATACTGGTTCATGGCCACCCTCTGTCAAATGATATTGATCTTTGGTTTCGATCTCCACTTACTAAAAAACCAAACTAGATAAATTTGCTTTCAGTGACTTTGTGTTTGTATAAGGAGAAGGAAGGCTGAAAAACAATCAGAGATAATCACTAATTCATTCCAATATGTGTTTGGCACCAACATTCTATGAAAATAGCCCATGTGAGTGCAACCAAAGATCTCCTCACTAAATCCAAAGATTATTCCATAATCTTTTTTTTCCTCTCTCTTTTTTTTTTTTTTTTTTTTTTTTGAGATGGAGTTTCACTCTTGTTACCCAGGCTGGAGTGCAATGGTGCGATCTTGGCTCACACTGCAACCTCCACCTCCTGGGTTTAAGTGATTCTCCTGCCTCAGCCTCCCGAGTAGCTGGGATTACAGGCATGTGCCACCACACCCCGCAAATTTTGTATTTTTAGTAGAGATGGGGTTTCTCATGTTGGTCAGGCTGGTCTTGAACTCCCAGCCTCAGGTGATCCACCCACCTCGGCTTCCCAAAGTGCTGGGATTACAGGCGTGAGCCACTGTGCCTGGCTATTCCGTAATCCTTATCTTCCTTCTTCTCTCAGCAACACTGACACTGGTGATCCCTCTTCCCTTCTTGGCACACTACTTTCCAATAGCTAATGATCTACTTTTAATCAAACAGACAGACACACACACGCATACACACACACACACAAACCCCCAGCCTTATGATTATGAGAGGAACAGAGTATCTGAAAATTTAAGTTCTCAACCCCCCACCCCTTCCTTTCTACTCCAGGAATCCCCACAAGCAAAAGACACAATAATGACAATCAGCTTGAAAGCCACATATAGAGCTTGAAGACTGTCTCAGGGTGGCTCCCCCTCCAAAGCAGATGCTGAGGTGAGGATTTCAGGACATGTTTATGAAGGTGATTCCAGGAAGCACTGTGAGGAAGTGAAGCAGAAAGCAGGCAGGAAGGGAGGAAAGCCAATTAAAGACATCTTACTAAGGTAGCTGGGTCCTCTGCCCCATTTGGGATCCTCTGAGAGGCTTCAAAAACACACCTGAGAATTGTCCCACTGGAGGGTGAGGAAGCTGGGGTATTTATCCTCCAACTCTTGTCCCACACCAGTAGAGAATCCACAAGGGCTGCCAACTCTTCCACACCTCTGGCCTACCCCCACTTGGCCCCCATAGTCTCTGCAGATGGCAAACCCATGCAGGCAGATGCAGGATAGCCCTGGGCCTGGAAGGAAGCTGTCTGCAGAAGTTCTCTATGGAGAGCTAAGTGGAGGTATGCAGGCACCAACAGCATCTGTTGCAAAGAACAAACAGGTGATCAAAAAACTACCCACTACTCCAAAAATGAGTGACCTGCTGTTGAGAATGGAGAGCACTGTGGGAGGTTAGAGGTGGGGCATTAGCTGCACTAAGGAATCATCACATGAAACCCAATAGGAGACTGCCCTTTTCCTCTAGATAGTAACCTTATTCCTAGAAGACTCTTGCTCCTGCTCATTCTTCATCTCAGCTTTTAAAAAAAGTTTCTTGAGGAGGCCTTCCCTGACCTGCTCTCATGCCCTTCCCCCTCCAGTAACACTCGAGATGCTTATGAATCAGTGTCCACCTTCCCCCAAGGACTCGCATTCTCTTAGCGCAGTAACACGTCTGCCTTACTCACTTCTGTTTTGCTGACACCTAGCGCAGAGCCTGGACATGAAAGATGTTCTGTAAATATCTGTAGAGGTTTTGCTGGAACATACATTTAATGTGGCCTGATTGTGGGTCATATTGTGTTTAGTGTGAATGGATCGAGTTAGGCCTCCTGACTCATTTTGTCTGTTTTTACTTGATCACTGTCCCTCTTCTGTGGATGGTAGGTGACACTGTGTTCCTCAATGCAGCTCAAGTCAGTAAAAACCCAGGTGAGAGGGTTCCATCAAGTTTCATTAAAGGAAATTTGCTAAAACTTCCTCCCTCTAACCTCCTTACTGTAACAACCGATTTATAAAGAACAAGGGCTTACAACTATAAAGGATTTAATCAGGTTTCCTCTTTTCTTGAGAGGGTGAAAATTCAGCTTCCTTATAGAGTGAGCTGTATGATGTTATCACTGCCTTTTCTGGGAAGGACAAGCCTGTTCCACTTAATGACTAACATTTTCTCAGGATCTTATTTCCTTGGAGCTTTTCATAGCAGTTATAATATAACAGTTAATTAGCCAGGCATGATGACGGGTGCCTGTAATCCTAGCTACTCAGGAGGCTGAGGTGGGAGAATCGCTTGAACTCGGGAGAATCGCTTGAACCCGGGAGAATCGCTTGAACCCAGGAGGCAGAGGTTGCAGTGTGCTGAGATCGCACCATTGCACTTCAGCCTGGGTGACACAGCGAGATTCCATCTCAAAAAATAAAAATAAACAAACAGTTATAGGGAGGAGACTGGCAGATTCGCTGCCCTCAGACATGGCAGAGGGAGATGGGATAGCAGAAATGGAAGAGGGACATGAGTCACTCTTAAAGAACTCTCCCAAACTTCTCTGACAATGTGTTTTCCATCAAAACAAATGGCAGTAACTCACTCATATTAACTCAAGTAAAGGGTGGAGGTGGTCGTAAGGAAAAAAAAATGCCTCATGGGACCCGGCACGGTGGCTCACACCTATAATTCCAGCACTTTGGGAGGTCGAGGCAGGTGGATCACTTGAGCCCAGGAGTTTGAGATCAGCCTGGGCAACATGACAAAACCTTGTCTCTGCAAAAAAAAAATAAGAAAAAATTATCTAGCCTTGGTGGTGCATGCCTGTAATTCCAGCTGCTAGGGAGGCTGAGACAGGAGGATCGCTTGAGCCCAGGAGGTCAAGGCTGCAATGAGCCATGATCACACCACTGCACTCCAGCCTGGGTGACAGAGGGAGACCCTGTCCCAAAATGAAAGAAGGGGAAGGCGAAGGGGAAAACAGGGAAGGCAGGGAAGGAAGGCAAGGCAGGCAGGAAGGAAAGAAGGCCTCATGGGAAAGCAGAAAAATTTGAACAACCACACTCAGGAAAGGCAAGAAACAAGGCACATCTAGGGCTGGGCCTCTTAACTCTCTCTTTTTTGTTCTTTATATTCCTCTAACAATAACCTTCCACATCATTCATGTGTTCCTCTCTTCATATGTTAACATTTTAATTCTAGCTCCTACAGCTAACTGGTAATGGGATCCTTATTTTTCAGTTCCATATCGCAAAAAAGGAACCTGGCCTGCCCTGCTTGTTTGAATTGAGGCAAATTCTAGTAACAAGTCATGGGTTATTGACAAGCCCATAGACAATGCTAACTTTGAGACAAGTACAGAATCAATGTGGTGGGAATAAGAATGGGAAGAAATGGCTGGGTATGGTACTTCATGCCTGTAATCCCAGCACTTTGGGAGGCTGTAGGTTGCTTGAGCCCAGGAATTCGAGACCAGCCTAGGCAACATGGCGAGACCCCCATCTCTACAAAAAATACAAAAACTAGCCAGACATGGTGGCACACACCTGTAGTTCCAGCTACTCAGGAGGCTGAGGCAGGAGGATAGCCTGAGCCTGGGGAAGCTGTGGCTGCAGTGACCCATGATCACGCCGCTGCACTCCAGCCTAGGTGGAGTGAGACCCTGTCTTTAAAAAAAAAAAAAAAAAAAAAAGAAGAAGAAGAAGAAGAAAGAAAATCGGAAGAGAGAGTTTTAAGGCATGGAACATAGACATACCCACTCAGGTGAGTGTGAAGGCAGAACTTCCTAAGAAAGTAGTGTAGACTGTATAAATAGCCAAAAATTAACTGTCTTAATCCTCCTCCAGCAGAGACTGGTAGCTGGTGGCTTAGGATGCAGAAATTTACATTTGTTTTAAGACAGCCTCTTCTTCACTGTTCCATGCAGACGATGACTTCCAACTGGGAGAGTCTTCAACTCTCTGCCTGAGACTTTTGCCAATCATAGCTCCACTCACGCTCAAGGCAAGCCAGAGGTGCCTGGGGGTTGATGGCACCAGGTGCAGTCTTCAATGACAAATGGGAGTTGGTAAATACTCCAGAGGCTTTGGCCCTTATGCGGGGCAACTCTGAGGCTTGTTCTGCACTTTCTCCCAGAGATCCAGAGAGCAATTGAGCCAGTTTCTCACAGAAATAAGCTGTTCCATGGCACACGCTATAACAGCCCTCCTCCCTTCCTTGTCTCACTTCACACTACTGCCTGTCATCGGAGATTTACAAATCCTAGCTCACAGGGTGCTTCCTGAAAACTCAACCTATGGAAAGAATTTTCCATATTTCAGAGATTGAACCAATACTTTTTCCAGATCTGTGCTCCAGATCTCATTCTCCCACTGTGTCATGGTTCCCTGGCCCCTGTTCTGTGATGCAATCACCTCAAAACACAGATAGCAAGGCAATAAAAATCCACACATTTATCATTTCCTACCATAAGATGTGTTTGCTCAAGTGATAAAATTGGACAAGCAAGTGGTTAGCTCCCAGATTTTCTGAACTTGTGGACGAGGTCACATCTCAGCAATTAAAACAGTAACTTAACAGTAACTATCTTAAAACAGCTTAAGAAATGAATTGGCCAGGCATGGTGGCTCACACCTGCAATCACAACACTTTGGGAGGCCGAGGTGAGCTGACCACTTGAGGTCAGGAGTTCAAGACCACCCTGGCCAACATGATAAAACTCCACCTCTACTAAAAATACAGAATTAGCCGGGAGTGGTGGTGCATGCGTGTAATCCCAGCTACTTTGGAGGCTGAGGCAGGAGAATCGCTTGAACCCAAGAGGTGGAAGTTGCAGTGAACCAAGATTGTGCCACTGCACTCCAACCTGGGTGACAAGAGCAAAAGTCCATCTCAAAAAAAATAAATAAAATAAATAAATAAATGCCGGGCACAGTGGCTCACACCTGTAATCCCAGCACTTTGGGAGGCTGAGGCAGGTCGATCACGAGGTCAGGAGATTGAGACCATCCTGGCTAACACGGTGAAACCCTGCCTCTACTAAAAATACAAAAAATTAGCCGGGCATGGTGGCGGGCGCCTGTAATCCCAGCTACTCGAGAGGCTGAGGCAGGAGAATGGTGTGAATCCAGGAGGCGGAGCTTGCAGTGAGCCGAGATAGGGCCACTGCACTCCAACCTGGGTGACACAGCGAGACTCCATCTCAAAAAAAAAAAAAAAAAGAAAGAAATTAATTAAGTGGTCCAGCCTCAGAAATTTGTCACAGTCAGAGAAATGCAGTCAACAACTAAAAACAACTAAAAAGTAATTTTAAAACAAAATAAGCTCTTCAAATGGAAAGGTAGATTCCATTCATGCTTAAGAACTCAACATCAACATCACAAACATTCTAAAGTTAATATATAAATTTAATGCACTCCAAATAAAAATTATCAGCAGTATTTTTTAGCTATTTTCTTAAGGAAAAGTAAGTAAGTAAAACTAGCCAGAAAAATTATATTTAAAAAAAGCAATGAGGGAAAATTAGCCTTGCCAAATATTAAAATATAATATAAAGCTACATTAATTAAAGCAACATAATACTGCCCCATAAATAGAAATGTCAATGGAATAATCCAGTAATAGACCCCAAAGCATACCAAAATTTAATATATTATTAAAGAAATGCATTCACACAATGGGTAGCCATATGGAGAAAAACAATTGAATCCATTCCTCTAAACTTAAAATGAATTACAGATGGAGTAAATATTTAAATGTAAAAAATGAAAACCACAAAATTATTAGAAAAAATAGAAGAAATGTTTGTACAATCTTGGAATGAGGAAGGCCTTCTAAGCATGACATGTAAATCAGAAGTCAGGGAAGAAAAGACTGAAGTTTGACTACACAAAAATAAAACATTTTTGCACACCAAAAACCTCCATAAGTCAAAAGAATACATGGCCAAAAAAAAGATGTAGTTTTGCGCAATTAGTATCACAAGTGGCTTAATTCCCTAGCACATAAAGAACTAGAAATTTTATGCAAAATCAACAACTTAATATTTGCTAATAAATGTGCAAAGGATACAAGCAACCAATCCATGGAGAAAAAGTAAAAATGCTCTTAAAGCATGATTAGTTTCAGTCATAATATGAAATGCTTAACCTTACTAATGATAAGTACAATTAAAACTATAATGAAGTTCCATTTTTCATCTATCAAATTGACCACATGGAAAAGTTTAGAATCACTGTTTTTTGTTTGCTTGCTTGTTTGTTTTTAGAGATAGGGATATTGCTCTCTTGTCCAGACTGGAGTGCAGTGGCACAATCACGGCTCACTGCAGCCTCCAACTCCTGGGCTCAAGTGATCCTCCAGCCTCAGCTTCCTATATAGCTAGGACTACAGGAGCGAGCCACCACACCCAGCTAAATTTTTTCATTTTTTCATAGAGGAGGATCTCACTATGTTGCTCAAGCTGGTTTCAAACTCCTGGCCTCAAACAATCCTCCTGCATCAGCCTCCCAAAGTGCTGGGATTACAGGCGTGAGCCACCACACCTGGCCCACTCTGCATTGTTGAAGATGCTGGAGAACAGGCAATCTTACATACTGCTGGTGCCAGTATGAAGGACACTATCTACTAAAATTATAAATGCACATATCCTTTGACCCAGCAATTCTACCTTTGTGGGCAGTTCAGAACCCTCTCTAGAACAGGGGTTGGTGAATTTTTCTATGAAGGACCAAACAGTAAATATTTTAGGTTTTGCAGGCCATGGGCTCTCTATCTCAGCTACTCAATTCTGTCATTGTAGCATGAAATCAGCTACTGACAATATATGAATAAGCATGGCTGGGTTTTAATAAAACTTTATTTACAAAACAGGTTGTGAATACAATTTGGCCTGCAGGCCAGTTTGCCAACTCCTGCTACAGTAGGGCATCAGGAACAAAAAGGCTGCACACACCCTTGCTATGGCAGAGATCACTGGCTGTTCCCAACTCCATTTCTCGCATATAGTAAAAGCTCTGCAGCTAGAACTTGGGGGACCAATCAGGAATTGCATTTCTCATCCCTCTGTGCACCTTGTTGGCCACATAACTAAGCTCTCCGTGATGTATGAATAGAAGTATAACTTCTGGCTCACCTGCTTAAGAAGAAATCTCTGTTGCTGGACCTGTTCTTTTTCCCCTTCTCACGGGCTGCTGACAGTGACGAGAAGGATGTTAAAGCCAATACTTAAAATGGCAGCACTGCCATCAACCAGGGTCCTGAATTACTGAATGGAGCAGAGTGATCCAGGGCAGGGCAGGTTTGCAACATAATAAAACATAATAAAAATTGTTGCAAACATGACCTGGGAGAGAAAAATCTTTTTGCTTCACAACCTTCTGAGAAGTTAACATTCCTGATAAAATGCTTAAGCAATTTTCTGTGAACTTTAATAGGATTAAGGTTTGCTGTGGAAAACCAATTACCTACATGCCCAATTACCCACACATTCAGTGGCCAACTGTCAATCAAGAGCCTAGTGACCTTTAACCAGACTTTCTTTTCTTTCTGTGTCTAGTCTAACAATAATTATCTAACCATCCTCTTTTCCTATAAAATGTCCCTGCCAAAAGTGAATTGCGGAAGTGGCCTTCTCAGGTCCATTTCCCTTCTACACATGATCATAATAAAACTTTAGTACATGCTCATAACCAAATTGTCTGAAAAGTTTCCTCTAACACTTGGAACATTCACATGTATGCTAGTCCATTTTGCATCACTATAAAGGAATACCCGAGACTAAGCAATTTATAAAGAAAAGAGGTTTAGTTGGCTTATGGTTCTGCAGGCTGTACAAGCATGGCTCCAGCATCTGCTCCTGGTGAGACTTCAGAAAGCTTCTAATCATGGTGGAAGGCAAAGGGGGAACAGGTGTATCACATAGGGAGGGAGGGAGGGAGGGAGGGAAGGAGAGAGCACGTGCATGAGAGAGGGAGAGAGAGAGAGTGCGTGTGAGCAGACAGGAGGTGTCAGGCTCTTTAAACAACAAAATCTAGTGTGAATTCAGAGCGAGAACTCACTCATTACCTTGGAGATGGCACCAAACCAATTATAAGGGATCCACACCATGACTCAAACACCTCCCACCAGGCCCTACCTCCAACATTGGAGATCACATTTCATGTAAGATTTGGAAGGGAGAAAACATCCAAACTATATCAATGTGGTCTTGTAATATAAGAGAGAAATAAATTTACTTTTATTTGAGTCACTAAGTTTGGGTCTCTTTTACAGCAACTTAACCTACCCTAATAAATTTACACTTTAGAAATTTGCTTTGAGTTTACTAAATGCTTACTTTGTGCCAGAGACTATCAAAGCACTTTATACGCATTATTACTAAACTCCATTTCTTTTTCATAGTACAGATCTGCAGCTAGGATTGGATTGCCAGCCAAGAACCTCCACTGCTAATAATGATAATAGCAGCAATAACAACAATAGTACCACCTAATACTTATCAAATGCTTAAAATGTGCCAAGCATTAAGCAAAACTGTTATTCTTCACAATCTTACAGGGGTTCTTCTTTAAAAAAAAAAATCCAAGTTTAATCACTAGCATTAAATTAATCTGACTGGTTAATACACTTTATTTAGAAAATGAAAGCAAATCTGCTTTGCCAAGATACATTTCTGACAGTAAAACCTAACTCAATCTTCTTGGTTTCCGAAGATGCAGAAAAAATGAATCTCCTCTTAAAAGGGATAATATTCCCAGCATACAGCATCGCTGGGTGAGAACTGGTGGTAGGATTTTTTCTTATGCTCCTCAAAGAGGGATCTTATTTTTTATAAAGGCTGAGAAATGCCACACACACTTTTGCTGTTTAGGATTAGCTCATGGGCCCTTTAGAAGCAAAGCTTTGAGGTGCCCTCCAAGACTTTTCTCCTATTTCTCAAAGAACTAAAAATAGAATAACCATTCAACCCAGCAACCCCATCGCTGGGTATATACCCAAAGAAAAATAAATTGTTCTACCAAAAAGACACGAGGCTGGGTGTAGTGGCTCATGCCTATAATCCCAACACTTTGGGATGCCTAGGCAAGAGGATCGCTTGAGCTCAGGAGTTCAAGACCAGCCTGGGCAACTTAGTGAGACCTCATCTCTACTAAAAATAAAAATTAAAGAAATAGTCAGGCGTGGTGGTGCATGCCTGTAGTCCCAGCTACTAGGGAGGCTGAAGCAGGGGGATCACTTGAGCCCAAGAGATCAAGTCTGCAGCAAGGTATGATCTCACCATTGCACTCCAGTCTGGGTGACAGAACAAGACTCTTTCTGCAAACAAAACAAAGAAAAAGACCCATGCATTCATATGTTCATAGCAGCACTATCTACAATAGCAAAGACACGAAACCAACCTGGGTGTCTATCAATGGTGGATTGGATAAAGTAGCATATATATACCATAGAATACAACTTGGCCATAAAAAAAAGAACAAAATCATGTCCTTCACAGTAACATGGGTGCAGCTAGAGGCCATTATTCCAAGCGAATTAATGCAGAAACGAAAGTCAAATATCACATGTTCTCACTTATAAGTGGGAGCTAAACCTTGAGTACATGCAAACAAAGATGGGAACAACAGACAATGGGGACTCCAAAAGGAGGGAGGAAGGGAGAGGGGCAAGGGCTGAAAAACTTCCTATTGGGTGCTCTGTTCACTATCTGGGTGATGGGATCAATAGAAGTACAAACCTCAGCATTATGCAATCTACCCCAATAATGAACCTGTGTATATACCCCCTGAATCTAAAGTTTAAATTTTAATTTGAGAAAAAAAAAAAACTTTTCTCCTAAATGCCTCTTCTCTTTCAGAGAAAGAAATTGTCTCACTTTGCCCCCAAAGACTTAGCTCAGCTTTAAATTAAATTAAAATTATAGGTATAGGAGGGGGAATTCAATTTTGAATTAAGGTACAGGCTGGACCTCAAATCTTTGTACAGCCTTTTCTCTCAAGGCGTTGTAAGGTCCGATATATTCATGTCTGACCTTAGCAGGGTTGGACAGATGTTTTTGTTATTGTTTTATGGGGGTTTTAGTGGGATCTTTTCTACTTAGTGATACTTCTAAGGCAAGGTTCAGAGGAATGGTCTCAAATGGGGGCATCTGCATCCATGCATTATTGTAAGATCAATTAATAAACACCGGGGACACATCTAAGGGCAGGAATCCCAGGGCCATAACCTCTGGATACCATGCTACCAAAGGTATGAATAAACCACATGATCCTTCTACGTTGTCCAGGAGCAGAATCCTGTTTTCTACAGTGCTTCAAATCATCTAAAAGTGTCTAAGCCTCAGTTTCCTCATCTGTTAAATGGAACCATTACTACTACCTATCTCATAGGTTTGCTGTGAAAATCATTATGGAGTATTTAGGCGCACACACTCTGAAAGCTTGCAGCCTGTATCTTAATCTCTATGACATTCTTCAGTACAGTGGAAACCCTGAGCAAATAACTTCTTTGTGCTCAGATTTCTTCATCTCTATAGTGGGGATAATGAGAATATCTGTATCATGGGATCATTGTAAGGATTACATTCTTGTGTGGTGCCTCACATAACATTATTGGCATCACTACCACTACTACTATTACCACTACTGCTTCTGTTTAGCAGAGGAAGTTTCTAGCCATGTCACGCCAAGGGGAGGGGTTGAAAATGGTCCTTGAACCCCTGAAATAGGCTTCCTTGGGAGAATGATCTCCAGAAAGTGGGTCAAGCATTCTGGGTTTGTGAGTGCAGGAAGCTGAGACCGTCTTGCACCAGCCTCCTAGGGTTGGCCTGTGCCCTAGGATGTGGCTGTGCACCTGAATTCAAGGAGAGGCTCAAATCTGATGTCTTGGCAGCCAGAGCTCTCAGTACTCATGGCCCAGTCTAGCCCACAAGAAGTGGAATGTCCTCCCTGGAGAACCACTGAAGGCTCCTCTCAGATGAACAAGCCTATGGGACTGTGCAGAATTCAGCTTCACCAGCGACACCCTCTGGCAGCAAGAAAGAAACAGCCGAGACAGCATAGGGATTTCTCCCCAGATTCCCCTGGTATCAAAAGAAGACTGGCTGCCCCACCCGGTTCTTTGAGATTAAGAAAATATCCTGGAATTCATAGACATTTACAGGACTGGAAGTCTCAAGAGAACTATATTTGGAGTCCCTGTTTGTGCGGAAGAGATTAAGCAATCTGTTGGAAAACTAAATCATCCATCTATCCATCCATGCATCCAATTCCCAAATAATTATTGAGCATTCACTATGTGCCAGGCACTGTTTAAAACATTAAGGATACAGCAGCAGACATGGTAGTCAAAGAGATGTGATGATATTTGTACCCTGTGATTGCAGAGCAGTTCATACAAGCCATTTAACATAGAATCATATTGTAATGTGAAATGTGTTTTTTCACCTCTCCCTCAACCACCCATCTCACGCAGTGCATCTAGCCCCCACCAAGGCGCAAGGGCATCCATAGACAATGTTCGTTAGGCCAAACACTGGCCTCGTTGGCCTGCCCCAAAGACTGCAATTATCCCTAAGAAGGAGTCATTCTTTTGGGTTCAGATCGTGCAACTGCCAGAGTCCCTATTTGAATGCAAATAGCCTTGCAGCAGTGACACATTACATCATTGTCATTCATTATCACCTTTCAAGTGTCACAGCAAGGCTGGGGGTGGGGGTGAAGAAATCCTGGAGAGGGAGAGAATCTGAGTGACTTCTTCCAGGAAGAACAAGACTAGCTGATGTGGCTCAACAGGGGAACAGGAAGGGGGCTAAGGGGGCTACCAACAGGTTGAGGAAAGGTGAGGTGAACACAAAACCATTTTTCCCTACTTCAGGGAGTGAGTGAAGGACTGTCTTGAGGGAGAGACCAGAAGGCAACAGCATGATCAGTAACAAACTGAAGGATGCCTGGTATTAGGCTATGCAATTCAGGTTTGTTTTCACGTAGACCTGGAGCGCTTAAAAAGGTTCACAGTCCTCTATAGAAATGGACACGGTATATAACAACACAGAGTAAATCTTTACTTAGTAGGTGAACCCACCTACCCTCAATAAAGTTAACTCGGTGAATAAATCAGAAGCTTCGATGGGGAAGAGATTTCCAAGAGGCACTTGATGATCACTCTAAGGCTAATTCCAGGGCTTGGTTTAGCTGAATGGGGTATATAAGTTACGGACACAAGCTGAATAGCCTGGACAGGAGAGTCCTGAGAGGCTGTTTGGATTAAGAGACAGGTGGCTGGCAGAGGACAGAACAGGGATGAGAGCTTTATTAGCTTTCTGTGGTGTGGTCTATGATGCCAACCATATTCCCTGTTTTCTCTTGAAATCTTCAGTAAAAATCCATTCTTGTTCATGTCCCAAAGATCTTAGGGAATGGTCTGAGCACCAGCCAGCCCCAGGAGGCATGCCACATCTGGGTTCCAACTGTAAATATTTAAAGAGCTTGAGCTGTACAGGGTCCAGTGCACAAAGCCTGCTGCTTAATGCAGGGTTGTTGGTCTAGGGATGGGATTTTTTAATGGTGGCAAAAAGGTCTAGATGTTCAAAATATGTTGTTTTCATGGGGCGGTACCAAATCAATGCTTTGTGTTCAAACCCCAAGCCCCTGATTTCCAAAAATGATGATGCCTAATCCTCAAAGCTAGTGGAACATAGTAGGTATAATTTTCCCATCTTCAGGAGAAACATGACTCTGGCTCAGCAAGGATAGAGAACTTTATCAAAGTCACCTCAACCAATGAAGACAAGAATCAGAGTACCTGGCTCTCCACTAAAAGCCAGACACAACTCAAGGGGCTGGGAACCACATTTGAGCATAGAGCTGAGCTTCATGAAGTTGACTTCCTGAAAGAACATTCCATCTACTTCTCCATCAGAAGGCTGTTGAGACATGACTGGGTAGCACTATTGTTTACATTGTAAAATTCCAGGCCATCAAGCTGAGTCAAGTTTCAAATCCAGCAGTAAAAAGAATAGCAGAGCATTCTCAAAGGAGCTCTAGAAGACAGCTTCCCCCAAGGTGTATCACAAAGACGGTTCAACCACAGAAAGCTGAAGATAAGTAAACTACAATTTCTTGGAAAATCACCCAACTCATAAATGACACAGTCCACCAGATTCAATAAACATTAGCATCCTTGTTATAATTTCCATGCAATTGGACATCCTGAAGAGCTCTACTCTTGGTCCAAGATGGATTGCCAGCAATTGCCACTCACTTTTATTTTGGGGCTAATAGGCAAAGGCATACTGTTCTGTGGCTTTTCCTTTCTGCAAACATGCTTATGCCTTGGTTAGTCAATTACCCCCATGACTCCTATATCCATTTGCAGTAATTTCTATTAAGGAAAGTTCCACCCCTTGCACTAATGGGAGCTTCGATGATCAACTCAAGGTCCCTAGCTACTATGTTTATCTACTATCCCTGCCAGACCTCCAAGACCTTTCTCAGCACTATAGAGAAAGGGATTTTGAAGAGCATAATGGTTCTCATTACTCCTCCTTCCACACCCACCTCACTAGCAGACAGAAATCAGCATGGGTGACAGCTAGCAAATCAACACTGGGAACAATTGCTACATTTGTCATTGTCAGGCATAACATGCACAGACACACATGTGCCACACACAATGGGATTTTGCTCACCAGCAACCCTGTATTACTTATATTTTTCACTGTTAATATTTTTTCACTAATATAAATAGTTCCTTCCATGCTGTTGTCCCAGAGTAAAAACCAGACATGCCCACTCTTAATTGCACAACGATGAAAGATTTCATTATCTTAATGAATTACACGTGCAACCCTTTTTCAGTGGCACAACCTCAGCTCCTGACAGCCAGAGGAGCAACAGGGAGAAGAACCAAAAACATAAGTCAAATATAAAATTGGAGAGAAAAGACAATAGAGAATTATACCAATGTTTAATGCAATGGATATGGCTGGTGGCGAGAGCCCTCCCTATTCAAGCCAGGCTTCCAGAAAACAGCAGGAAAAGTGCTAAGACAGAATTTAAACAGACTCTTCTCCTTGCTACTCAAAGTGTGGCCCACAGAGCAGCAGTAATGGTGTCACTTGTTTAGAAATGCAGAATTTCAGGCCTCACCCAGACCTACCGAATCAGAATTTGCGTTTTAACAAACATGCGGGTAATACGTGGGTACATTGAAGTTTGAGAAGCACAGCTCGAGCTTATTGGGATATGAGAAAACAGAAGTCTCCTAAGGAGGGAAGACCAGTTCTAATAGAGTTTAGATAGAATGAACCTAGCGGAGAATACTAAGAAAAGAAGGAAGGCTGGCTGGGTGCGGTGGCTCATGCCTGTAATCCCAGCACTTTGAGAGGCTGAGGTGGGTGGATCACTTGAAGCCAGGAGTTCGAGACCAGCCTAGCCAACATGGCAAAACCCCATTTCTACTAAAAATATAAAAATCAGCCAGGCATGGTGGCAGATGCCTATAATTCCATCTACTCTAGAGGCTGAGGCTGGAGAATCGCTTGAACCCGGGAGGCAGACAGCCAAGATCACACTACTGCATTCCAGCCTGGACGACAGAGTGAGACTCTGTCTCAATTTAAAAAAAAAAAAAGGAAAGGAAAATATTTTAATAATAATAGTAAAAGTATCAGAGAAGAACAAGCCTAGATAATTTTGATTCATTTATCACCCTACAATCATTATTGACCATCTTCTATGTATAGGCAGCATTCTAGGTGCTATGGAAACAACAATGAACAAAAAAGACAAAATTATCTATTTTCACGGAGCTTACATTCTACTCTGGGGAGACCAATAGTAAACAATAAATATAATAATGAATCATGTGGTATGTTAGATGGTTATGAATGCTATGGAAAATAACAGGTAGGAGTAATGAAGGAAATCGGGAAGGGTTTGCAATTTTAAGTGGAAAGGTCAAGGTAGGTCTCATTTCAGCAAAGACTTAGCAGAAAAGAAGGAGTGAGCCTTGCAGATTTCTGCGAGAAGAGCATTACAGGTGTGACTGGCATTTTGAGGAACAGAGAGGAAGCTTGTGTGTCTGGAGCAGAATGATAGGACAGAAGAGTAGAAGGAAAGAAGGTCAGCCAGGAAATAGGAGTGTGGATTAGGTAAGGCCATGTAAGCTGTTGTAAAAACTTGAGCTTCTACTGAGTCAGATGGGATATCAATGGGGAATTTTGGGCAGAAATGTGACACAATCTAACTTATATGTTTCAACAGGACAACTCTAGCTGCTGTTTGAGAATAGGCTGTTCGGGGTAAGCAAGACTGGAAGCAGAGAGATCAATTGGTAGATTTTTGCAATAACGTAAGTAAGAAATGACAACAGCTTGGACCAGGGTGGTTGAAGTGGAAGGGGTGAGAAGTAGTCAGATTCTGGATAGGTGTTGAAGATAATGTCAGCAAGATTTGTTGATGTTTTGAATGTAGGGTTTGGCATAAAGAAAGAAATCAAGAATGATACCAATGTTTACGGCTAAGCAACTGAAACATTGGGGAATATGTAAGTGTAGCAAGTTTATGGGAAGAAGATCAATAGTTCGTTTTGTATACATTGGGTTTGAGAGGTCTCTTAGACAGCCAGATGAGGATGCCAAATAGAAGACTTCAGAGGTGAGGTCCTGAGCAGGAGATACAAACTTGGGAGTTGATGGCATATGAAGGTACTTTAAGGCCATCAGATTGAACAAGAATCCCTAGAGGAGAAGTAGAGATTGATAAGAGGGCCAAAGATAGCCTGAGGCCCTCCAAGAAGAGGTTGTGGAGAGGAATGACTGGAAGAGGTTGAGAAGGAACAACCAATGAGATAGGAAGAGAGCCAAGACCTAGCCAAGAAGGACGAATCATTTTCTTTGTCCATTTTATTGCAAGATAAAATGTTGAAGAATTAATCAGTGGACTGTTTCATGTCATTTTTCTCTGTGTCAGAAGGTTGATGTTTTCCCCTTTTTTACTCTTCTGTTCAAACAAGACCCTAACCTTTACTCTCGAGGGGAAGGATGGTCACAGAAGAAACATTATGAGAAATAAAGTTCAGCTTTAGCCTTCCAAAAGCAAAGATCCTGACATAAACAAGTGTTTGGGGAAGGGGGTATTGCTTGGCTACTTTTTCAGTGACACAGAGAGGAGAAAAACTTCTCTGTGCTGGGGCAGGGCGAAGAGTTAGAAGGGATGGAAGAAATATGGAAGCTTCTGAAGAGTTTGAGTCCCAGTTCCATAACGTATTGGTGTATAACTTGGGGGAGGCACTTGACTTTTATAGGCCTTAGATTCCCCATCTCTGGGAAGCAACACTGCATCCAGTCCCTCCAGCTGTAGTCCAAAAGTGAAGAAATTATAGAGACACATACACACCAGATAAGTCTGAGAATTTAGGAATAAATAACATCTATGCCCCACTTTGTGCTTGGAATCCTGGGAGACTGTAGTTTTGCAGTATTTTGCATGCTACCAATTCATGCGAGCTATAGACTATAGAAGGCATAAAGGGTAGTATGAAAGGACAGATGAATTTTCTCATGCCTTCAAAAGAGACATAGAAATTAGGAGACCAATAAAGGGAGCCAGCAAATCTGAATAGGCCTTGCAAAAGGAATAAATGGGCCCGGGTGCGGTGGTTCACGCCTGTAATCCCAACACTTTGAGAGGCCAAGGTGGGCAGATCACCTGAGGTTAGGAGTTTGAGACTAGCCTGGCCAACATGGTGAAATGCCGCCTCTACTAAAAATACAAAAATTAGCCAGGCATGGTGGTGGCTGCCTGTAATCCCAGCTACTCGGGAGACTGAGGCAAGAGAATCACTTGAACCTGGGAGGTGGAGGTTGCTGTGAGCCAAGATCACACCACTGTACTCCAGGCTGGGCAATAGAGGAAGACTTCGTAAAAAAAAAAAAAAAAAAAAAAAAAAAACAGGAATAAATGGACATCATAATGGAATGTACCATAGACATTGTCAGTCAGAATAGGCTGTTATGTTGCAATAACAATCCCAAAATTTCAGTGGCTTAAAACAACAAAAGTATATTTCATACCACCCACTTACATGTACATCATGAGCGGGTGGTAGAACTCTGTTCATTGTAATCCCTCAGAGACCCAAGCTGATGGAGTAGCTGCCGTCTTGAACATTGCCACTTACTTTGCAGAGAGAAAGAGCTCTTGAGGGTGTCACCAGCAACTAAATGTTTAGTCCATGGATGGCTAAGAGTTAACAGTTCAGTGAAGGGTCAGAGTGACAGCCTCCTGCACCTGCCCTTTTTGACACCCGAGTTCTTGTTCGGTTTCCAGGAAGAATCAGGTCACATGAACTATTTGAAGGGCAGTGTATGTGGAGGATTTTACTGGGCAATAAAAGTGACTCTCAGCGGGCTGGGGAATTAGAAAGGAGATGGTGTGGGAAGAAGGTGATCTTTACCTGAAGCTGCACCGTCTGAAGTTAGCCACGTCTATCCATAGTCTTCAGTGCTCAGCAGCGTGTATCCCTGATCACTTTCATCAGCCTCTTTTTGTTACTCTGCCAGCTGAAGTCTTTTTATGTGCACAGAATAGGGGTGTAGCAGGCCAAACAGGCAATCATTTGGGTGGAAAAATGGAGTCAGCTGTCTTCACTTAGGGCCGAGGTTCCAGGCTTGAAGGTGGAGTTTAGCCTGGAGTCCAGCACTTCTGTATCAGAGTCAGCTGTTTTCACTTAGCGCTGAGGTTCCAGGCTTGAGGGTGGGGTTTAGCCAGGAGCCCAGCCTTTCCGTATTAGCTTCATGTAATAACAACAGGGCCAAATCCTACCTTGCACCCAGAAGAGTGAGAACTGGACATATTTAGCAAACAGCACTATTGACAAAATGTCTTTTCGGGACAAAATTAATACAAACAGCTCAGGGGAAGTCATCACAAAGAGAGTAATAAACTGGATAGATGAATATCTCAGCAGAAGCTTGAGACACAATGATGAAAGAGAGATTGTTCAGAAGCGTGTGTTCTTCACATTACAGCATGTTTTTTCTCATAGTCTTCTTGAAGATCTACCTCTTTTCTTTTAATGACATTCTACTATCACACTGTATGAATCTACCAAACATATTTAATGATCCCCCTTCAAAAAGGCATTAGGATGCTAATTTTCTAATCTTGTTGTATACCAAGGGTTCTAATTTTCTACCATAACATACAAGGTCTTGATGGACATCTTTTAAGTGTATACTACGAATACACAGAAGTTTTTCTGTTGGATAGCTTCCTGAAGTAGCTTGCTATATCACACTTTTTCCTTTGACCCTTCAACTCTTGGCATAGTAATTGTAGAATACAAATAAATTGAGAGATATATCATCTTTTGTGATTAGAAGCATTAATATTGTTAAAATGTCCATTCTTCCCAAAGTAATCTACAGATTCAACACAACTGCTATCAAAACTCCAATGATATTTTTCACAGAAATAGAAAAAACAGGCTGGGCATGGTAGCTCACACCTGTAATCCCAGAACTTAGGGAGGCTGAGGCAGGTGGATCACCTGAGGTCAGGAGTTCAAGACCAGCCTGACCAACATGGAGAAACCCCATCTCTACTAAAAATACAAAATTAGCCAGGGGTGGTGGCACATACCTGTAATCCCAGCTACTAGGGAAGCTGAGGCAGGAGAATCACTTGAACCCGGAAGGCGGAGGTTGCAGTGAGCCGAGATCATACCATTGCACTCCAGCCTGGGCAACAAGAGTGAAACTCCATCTCAAAAGAAAAAAAGAAAAAGAAAAAACAATTGTAAAATTTGTATAAAACCACAACAGACCCTGAATAGCCAAAACAATCTTGACAAAAAGCAAAGCTGGAGGCATCACACTTCCTGATTTCAACTATATTACAAAACTGCAGTAGTCAAAACCGTATGTTACTGGCATAAAACAACAGACACATAAACCAATGAAACAGAATAGAGAGCCCAGAAATAAATCTATGCATATATGGTCAACTGATCTTTCAAAAGTATGCCAAGATTGCACAATGGGGACAGGAAAGTCTCTTCAATAAATGGTGTCAGGAAAACTGGATATCTACATGCAAAAAAATAAAATTGGACCCTTATTTTATACCATATGCAAAAATTAATTCAAAATAGATTAAAAACTTAAATGTAAAAATCTGAAACTGTAAAACTCCTAGAAGAAAACATACGGCAAAAGGTCACTGACATTTAGTCTTGGCAACAATTGTTTGGATATAACACCAAAAGCACAGGTGAGCAAGAAACAATGAACAACCAGGACTAAATCACACTAAAAAGCTTCTGCACAACAAAGGAAACAATCAACGAAATGAGAAGCACCCAGAAGAGTGGGTGCTTCTGTGGCAACCTATGGAATGGGAGAAAGCATTTGCAAATCATGTATCTGATAAGGGGTTAAGATCCAAAATATATAAGGAACTCACATGACTCAACAGCAAAAAAAATAAAAACACCAAATAACCTGATTTTAAAATGGGCAAGGTTCTGAGTAGACATTTTTCCAAAGAAGACATACAAATGGCCAACAAATATATGAAAAGTTGCTCAGCATCACTAATCATCAGGGAAATGCAAATCAAAAACACAATGAACTATCACCTTACACCTGTTAGGATTTGATAATGGCTATTATCAAAAAGGCAAGAGATAATAAGGCAAGAGTGTGGAAAAAGAGAATTTCTGTACATTGTTGATGGGAATGTATAAGGGAGACAGCCATTATGGAAAACAGTATGGCAGTTCAAAATTTTAAAAATAGACATGCCATATGATTCAGCAATCCCACTTTTTGTTATATATCCAAAGGAAATGAAATCAGTATCTCAAAGAGATATCTGCACCTCCAATCTAAGTGTCTATCAATAGATGAAGAAAATGTGATATATAAAATATTTCATTGTGTGTATATACACATATACATATATGTATATATACACATACACACATATATACATAATATGTATATAATATATATGCAATGGAATATTATTCAGCCACAAAAAAATAAGGAAATCCTGTCATTTGTGACAATACAAATAAACCTGGAAGACATTATGCTAAGTACAATAAGTCCAACACAGAAAGACAAATACTGGATGATTTCACTTACACGTAGAATCTAAAAAGGTCAAACTCACAGACACAAAGAGTGCAATGGTGGTGACCAGGGCTGGGGAATGAGAGAAATGGGGAGATGTTGGTCAAAGGGTATAAATTTTAAGTTATAAGATAAAACAAGTTGAGGATTTAATGTACAGCATGGGTGGTAATAGGTGTGTTCATTAATTTGATGGTTATAATCATTACACAATGTATATCAAATTATACTGTACACCTTAAATATATAAAATCTTTGTCAATTATGTATTTAAAACTAATAAAAGACACGCATATTTAAAACATGTTTTTTAAAAAAAATTTAAGATACTTTTAAAGAGAATACTTTGAACATTTTGCATGTTTTTATTTTTACATGGCAATGAGACTGAATTCTTACATCTAAAATCAATTTTTAAAAATTTAAAGCTCTATTTTGTAGATGTGTATTATATTCACTCGAGTTTATTAAAAGGTTGCTGAGGGCTTTCCCATCAACAACTTGGTAATTTTAATGTGTTCTCATTATTAATAAAAATCTGTGTTTTAAGGAACAAATGTTCAAACTGGCTTTTGAAAAGGTCCCCAGAGAACTGCTGTGGATAGCTACTGATGTGAGGAAAAACCAACATTTACCATGTAAAATTATCATCTGCATATCCACAGGGTCCCTTTTCAGAGGCTGCTTAGGGACTAAAGTGTTGGACTCTGACTGGTGTGGGGACCAGCAAAAAAGACGACTTCCTCCATTTCTCCCCTTGAGACCCACTCTGTCTGATGTGGGTGCCAGTTAATGACAAATGAGCCCAACAGGTCTGTTTGTGTTTAATGGGATCGATGTGGGCTATCTCCTATTAAAACGCTTATTAAATGTGAATTTTTTGGTCATTTAATAACTAAGGGGAAGTATGTACTTCCAGATTATGACAGAACTTCAAAAGCACTCAGCCCTCACCAACCAGATTTTCATAAAAAGCTTATAAGGTCAGTCAGCGATGGCTGTGAGAAGGCCAAAAAATGTTGCACTTGGGGGCATTTGTGAATTATGAACTTGGAGGATGAGAGGAACTTCCACATATTTAAGAATGCAGCCTCCAGATTAGCTGGAACTACAGACGCATGCCACCACGCCCAGCTAATGTTTACATTTTTTTGTAGAAATGAGGTCTTGCCACGTTGCCCAGGCTGGTCTCAAATTCCTGGACTCAACTAATCCTGCTGCCTTGGGCCTCCCACAGTGTCAGGATTACAGAGTAAGCCACAACACCCAGCCCTTAATGAATATTTTTAAAAGGCAAAATTACTTATGATACTTGGAGATCATATACATAGTAAGAAATTGCCCTCACAGGAGCAAGACTATTTCAACAAGATGGAGGAGAAAAAAAGAGCCAGAGATGGAGTGAAAACAAAGTAGCATTTAACAGGAGCAATGAAACATCCTATATTTAGGTTTTAACAAAGGTATTGAATAAGGTAAACCTGGTTTAAGAACTATACACTTTTTTAAAAAAGGATGTGGGGGTTTCAATTAAATAACTGTGTGGCTGCTTTAACAACAACAAAAAAAGCAAAGTTAGATTTCATTGACAGAAGTAGAGTACATGCCTGGGAAAAGGGAGATAACTGTCCCAACAGTGCCACATGTAAAGAGAGACACGAATCTACTGTAACATAGTCAAAGAAGAACAGGTTGACAAGGCCTCTAGGCAAAATATTCCAAGAAAAACTGTCCACGGAACAGAAAGCAAAGAGAACACGATACAAAGAAAATTAGGGGTTATGTTCTAAGTGATCAAATAAGAAAATTGGCCGGGCACGGTGGCTCATACCTATAAGCCCAGCACTTTGGGAGGCCAAAGCGGACAGATCACTTGAGGTCAAGAGTTGGAGACCACCCTGGCCAACATGGTGAAACCTCGTCTCTACTAAAAGTACAAAAATTAGCCAGACCTGGTGGTGCATGCCTGCAATCCCAGCTACTCAGGAGGCTGAGGCAGGAGAATCACTTGAACCCAGGAGGCAGAAGCTGCAGTGAGCTGGGATCGTGCCACTGCACTCCTGGTGGCAGAGCAAGACTTTCTCAATCAAAAAAAAAAAAAAGAAAAAGAAAATTGTATATAGCCAAAATAAACAACAAAAAATCCTCGAAACCACCTAGAGAATACATACATACAGTTCTATATATAAATCCCTTATACACACTGAAGCTTGAAAACCTCAAAGGGAACAGACACAACCAAAGTATCTTGTCTGTACAACTGAATAAGCTGCCAATCTTGAGGAAAATTCTCAAACTCCCTTTTTTTTTTTTTTTTTTTTTTGGAGACTGAGTTTAGCTCTATCACCCAGGCTGGAGTGCAGTGGCACGATCTTGGCTGACTGCAACTTCCGCCTCCCAGGTTCAAGCCGTTCTCGTGCCTCAGCTTCCCAAGTAGCTGGGATTACAGGCTCCCACCACCATGCCTGGCTAATTTTTGTATTTTTAGTAGAGACAGGGTTTCACCATGTTGGCCAGGCTGGTCTCGAACTTCTGACCTCAGGTGATCCGCCCACCTTGGCCTCCCAAAGTGCTGAGGTTACAGGCATGAGCCACCATGCCCAGCCGAAAATTCTCAAACTCCTAGAAGTGAACAAGAGGTTGTATTAGTTTCCTAGGGATGCAGTAACAAACCAGGGGGCTTAAAATAAATCAAATTTATTCTCCCACAGTTGTGGATGATAGAAATCTGAAATCAAAATGGTAGCAGGGTCTTACTCTCTCTGAGATTTTACATAAAATCCTTCCTGGCCTCTTCCTAGCTTCTGCTGGTGGTCAGCAGTCCTTGGTATTGTCTCTGTTTTCACATGTCATTCTCCCTTTGTGTCTCTGTCTTCACGTGGCATTTTCCTTTTCTTAAAAAGACACCAGTCATATTAGCTTAGGGCCCACCCTACCTCTTCTTGACTTGACTACATCTGCGAAGATCCTGTTTCCAAATCGGGTCACATTTACAGGTTCTGCAAATTAGGACTTAAATACAGTGGCACACAATTCAACCCATAATAGAGGTGTATATAGAATAAATTCCAAAGTACACTTGCACGCAGCAAAGTTTCCACTGTTAGGTTTTAACAGTAAGCCTCTATAACATCAATAGATGCTAATAGATACATTTGTTTATATGATCCTTAATGTTTGCTAGATTTTAATCTAAATTTTACTTGTTCCAACCCACACATACACACTATGAAACTCTGAAAACCTTTGGGCAGGAACTTGGCCAGCTGCTTTCTGTCTTTCTGAGTTGATCAATTTCTATGGTGACCTCACTGACCTTCTGTCCTTGGGCATCTTTTTTTTTTTTTTTTTTTTTTTGAGACAGAGCCTTGCTCTGTCACCCAGGCTTGAGTGCAGTGGCGCGATCTCAGCTCACTGCAGTCTCCACCTCCTGGTTCCAGTGATTCTCCTGCCTCAGCCTCCTGGGCAGCTGGGATTACAGGTGCCCACCACTATGCCTGGCTAATTTTTTATATTTTTAGTAGAGATGGGAGTTCACCATGTTGGCTAGACTGGTCTCAAACTCCTGACCTCAGGTGATCTGCTCACCTCAATCTCTCAAAGTGCTGGGATTACAGGCGTCAGCCACTGCGCCCAGCCCCTTGGGCACCTTTCTAGGGAGGTAACTTTCTAAAGTCACCAGCTAAGTACCTGCAGTGACATGGGACTATCTTGGCCTCTCTACTTGATAGTGACAGGCCTCAGTCACGTCATATATAAGATGGAGATAATAATAGCACCCCCAACAAGGTCATTTTGCAGAAATGAGGTTACACTAGCAAAAATTGCACCAACAACAAATGCTGGCCTCTTAGAAATGCTCAACATATGGCAGCTGTGTCCACTGTTAGTATTGAAACATTGCAAGCTCTCTCATGCAAAAACGAGTTAGTAAATTCCACGAATTTTATAATGATTTTAAGTGAATTCTTACTTACAGAAGCAAGCAATTAGAGTGATGAATAAGTGGTTCGGTCTACTTTGCAAAGCAGAGAGTTCCCCATTCACAGACACTTGGTAGCAGTGACTACGTCGATCTGTCAGGGATGCCACCAGGTGTTTCGTGTCATCTGAATGTGGGGCGATAATATCTACCTCACAGAGTTATTGTAAAGATTAATAAAATCACAAAGGAAAAGTGCTTCACATATAGGGAGGTATTCAAGGGGTGTTATTACTATGGTAACTATTTCTGTTGTTAAGTCATCGGCAGAGAAGTTTCTTGCCCAGGATAGCATGATCAACCTGATGACTCCCTTCCAATTCTCAGGCAGCATGACTTTATAAGATGACCTACTGCCGAGGATATATATTTCTGTTTACCTAAGAATATCTATCAAATTAATATTTCAGGAAGAGATGGAGTCTAGAGGCCTAAGGGCTGGGATTTTGACAACTCATAAACATATGTTTTCTGGGATATTCATCGCAGCATTGTTTATAAAAGGTTAAGACTGAGAAATAAGCAAAACATATAAAGTTGGAGAACTGCATAAAAAACAATCACAGCCAGCCAGCCAGGTTTGAGCTCTATTCAGCCTTTAGCAAGTTACTTAATCACACTCAACCACATGTTCCTTTTATTCACAGAGCAGTTGTGATTTTGTTGTAAAGCAGGTAAAGCATGTACACAGCACCCAACATAGAAGTCTTGCATGATGGTGATGTGATGATGGTGATAATGGTGGTAGCAATACCACCATAACGAAAAATAATGCTGTAGGTCTTGCTTTTCTTGCTTTAAAAAAAAATAGCGTATGTTATTAAATGTTTAAAAGCATGTCATACCACAGGGAAACTGGACAATACCTTGACCCAGTGATGAAAATTACCATCATCAATGGATATTGTGTACCCACAGATGTGATTTCCTGAGACAGACACAACATCCTGGCCCAGTAGCATTCTGGCCAGGAAGACCTAACCTGAACATAGCTAAGAGAAAACTTAAGATAAACCCAAATTGAGGAACATTCTATAAGATAAATAGCCTTTATTCTTCCAAAATGTCAATGTCATCAAAGGCAAAGAAAGGCTAAAGAACAGTTCCAATGAAAGGAGACCAACAAGACATGACAGCCAAATGTTATGCATGATCTTGGACTAGATCCTGGACTAGGGATTAAAAAAATATTATGAGGGACATTATTGGGACAATTGACAAAACTGGAATATGGACCATAGACGTAAGTATTGTTATCAATTAACTTTCCTCCATTTAGTTACTACGGCTGTGTAAGAAAATACCCTTGTTCTCAGGAAACGGACATTGAAGTATGAAGTAAAGGTGCCTTAGCCATGCAGCCTACTGTCAGATGGCCCAAAAATTAATGATTTTTTATATATATATACAAGTATATACACATACAGCTATCTACATAAATATATAGAGCAAATCAGAGAGAGAATTATAAAGCATATATGGCAAGAGGTTAAAAATTAGTGAATTTGGATAAAGGGCATTTGGTATTTTCTTTTAAGATGGAGTCTCCCTCTATCACCCAGGCTGGAGTACAGTAGTGAGATCTTGGCTCACTGCAACCTCCACCTCCTAGATTCAAGCGATTCTCCTGCCTCAGCCTCCCAAGTAACTGGGATTACAGGTGTCCACCACCACGCCCAGCTAATTTTTTATATTTTTAGTAGAGACAGGGTTTCACCATGTTGGCCAGGCTGGTCTCAAACTCCTGACCTCAGGTGATCCACCCGCCTAGGCCTCCCAAAGTGCTGGGATTACAGGTGTGAGCCACCACGCCCAGCTGGGTATTTTCTTTCTTTTTTTTTTTTGAGACGGAGTTTTGCTCTCATTGCCCAGGCTAGAGTGCAGTGGCACAACCTCGGCTCACTGCAACCTCCGCCTTCCGGTTTCAGCCTCCCAAAGTGCTGGAATTACAGGCGTGAGCCACCACACCTGGCCCAACTAGATATTTTCTATACTAGTAATACTCCTGCAAGTATGAAGCTATTGCAAAGTAAATAATTCCAAAAAATCTATAGAGAAGAAAAAGTAGTGGAAGCAGAGATGAAACAAGATGACTCATCAAATTATTATTGAATCTGAGTGATTGGCACATGTGGTTGTAGTGAGTGCTAAAAACTAAACATTCACCCTGTGGTTACATCATTGAAGCTGTGCCTGCAATCTGACCCTTGATAGCAAGACCGCCACAAAGGAACTCAAGCTGGTAGTCCCCTTGCTGATCCTCTTCTATCCGGGCCTCTCAGGTGCTGGAGACAGTAAAGTTGATTGTTTCACTCAAAACAGGGGTTCATTAAACTCTCCTGCCTACTTTTGTATGTAAAACGTGAGTCATGAAGCACTGTATTAGTCTGTTCTCACACTGCCATGACGAAATATCTGAGACCGGGTAATTTATAAAGGAAGAAGGTTTAATTGACTCACAGTTCCACATTGCTGGGAAAGCGTCGGGAAACTTACAATCACGGCGGACGGCAAAGGAGAAGCTGGAACCTTCCTCACTGGGCGGCAGGACAGAGCGAATGCAAGCAGAGGAAACGCCGGACGCTTATAAAACCATCAGATCTCCTAAGAACTCACTCGCTATCACGAGAACAGCATAGGGGAACCGCCCCCAAGATTCAATTACCTCCACCTGCTCCCAGCCTTGACAGGTGGAGACTATGGGGATTACAATTCAAGATGAGATTTCGGTAGGGACACAAAGCCTAACCATGTCAACTGCCATAAATAAAATGATTGTTTTGTAAAATGTGGATGTGTTCTTATGTGTGTTTGTGACATGTATGTGCACATGTCTGGGTATATGCATATGATCATGTGTGTGATTGTGTATGTGTGCACTTGTGTATATGTGAGCAAGAGTGCATATCTGTACAAAAGAATATTTACCAAAGGGTTTGAAGTGCCTTTTTCTCAGCAAGGTGGGGTAGGATAGTGGTGAAGAGCACAGGTTTTAGAGTCAGATTGCCTGAGTTCAAATTCAAACTCTTACAACTCTTAGGTGGAGCTGGACTTTCATCTTAGGAAATTTACTCAACCCCTTTGTGCCTCAACTTCCCCACCTGTAAAATGTGAATGATAGTAGAAACTACTTCCTTGGGCTATTAGTAAAGTATGAATGTGTTTAGAACAGTGTTTTGTGCTGTTTTCACTATTATTTTTAGAATGTAACATCGTGGATAATTTTAATGTCTTCTTTACCCCTTTCATTATTGTCTGAACTTTTTTTTTTACAGTGACTTTATAATCTGAAAAAAAAAAGAGCTTTTTAAAAAATTTTAGTAAACTAGGGAAAGATGAAGGAAGGAAGGAAGGGAGAAGGGAAAGAAAAGATTTGTTCTCTTGCGCTAATTTCATTTCCTCTACAGCTGAACTCTACGCCTTCACTGGATCATTTTAATTGCTATTATTTGAAGAAGACTTGAGGAGATATTTTTCCCAGAAAATGAACATTTCTTTATAATGCAAATAGTTTTTCCCTAATTTCCCCGAATTTCCTATAATTCGGGGATTGGAAATTTCTTTTTTTTCTCTTAAGATGGAGTCTCACTCTGTTCCCCAGGCTGGAGTGCAGTGGTGTGATCTCAACTCACTTCAACCTCTACCTCCTGGGTTCAAGCAATTCTTCTCCCTCAGCCTCCTGAATAGCTGGGATTATCGGTGCACACCACCACACCCAGCTAATTTTTGTATCTTTAGTAGAGACGGGGTTTTACCAAGTTGGCCAAGCTGGTTTTTAACTCCTGAGCTCAAGTGATCTGCTCGCCTTGGCCTCCCAAAGTGCTGAGATTACAGGCGTGAGCCACCATGCCCGGCCATGACTGGAAATTTCTTAAAAGCAGGGTGATCACGACTGTGCATCAAGACAATGGTAATATTTTTTCTTTTCCTATTTTTTATTTTGATAATTTTTAAATACACAGAAATTGAAAGAATAGTACAATGAATACCTCTGTAGCCACCACTTAATTTCAATAACGGTTAACATTTTGCTGTATTTGTACTCTCTCTCTCAACACACATATACACATACATGAAGTAAAGAGGCCTTAGCCATGCAGCCTACTGTCAGATGGTCCAAAAATTAACGATTTTATGTCTACATGCACATATATCTGTAAACACATACAGATATATATACACAAACATTGCACATGAGGGAGCATGGTAAGATTTTTAAAAATAGTAAATTTAAATAAAGAGTATTTGGGTATTCTCTAAACTATACTTGCAATTTTTTTGCAAGCTTGAAATTATTTCAAAAGTAAATAAATCCAAAATAAGTTTATAGAGAGAGGAAGGTAGTAGGAGTAGAAATGAAACAAGATGGCTCATCAGATCATTATTGAATCTGAATGATGGGTGCATGGGGTTGTAGTGAGTGCTAAAAGCTCTTAAACTTTCACATTGCGGTTGTGTCATTGATATACACATATAGATACGCTTTTTTTTTTCCTGAACCAACAAGTTGCAGCAGATATCATCCAACTTTGCCCATAAACCCTTCAGCATGACTAGCTAAAGAATAAGCACATTCCCCTAGATGGCTACAGTAGTATTAGAGAACGTAAGTTACCTTCTCACATCAGTAAACATCGCCATGCAACTATTTATTCATTCCACAAGTATTTATTGAGGACTTACTCAACTAGACAGTGAGCTAGACTGATGAGCAAAACAAATATGGTTCCTGCCTTTATGGAATGAGAGAGACCAACATTTAGAAACAGAAAAACAGATCACTATATAGTGACAAATGTGGTTTGTGCCATAGAGTGCCATTGTATAATCTACTTCAGACTTACTTTTGATCACTACCACTACTAATAGTGATGGCTAGCACTGATTGACATAGTAATTAGGAGATTTCCAGTTGCAAGCAACAGAAACCCAACTGAAACCAGCTTAAGAGAAAAAGTTATTTATTGGCTCAGTCTAAGCACAAACTGAAGCAGGAGCTTAAATGATGGCTCCCATCACATCTCCAGACCCCACCTTCCTCCTCAGTATTGATTTAAATTCTCAGGAAGCCTCCCTTCGTGTGGCCAAAGAGATGGAGACTGGCAGTCAAGTATAAGAGGACATTATAACTCCAAATCCCAGGTAAAAAGATTCTCTGTCTCCCAAGGTCCCTGTACCAATGCTTAGGGAAGACCTGACTTGCTCAGACTGGGTCATGTGCCCTTTCTGAGCCAATCCCTGAGGCCAAGAGGTGTTGGATGGTCAAAAGTCATTGGGCCATCCCATGGCAGTGTCTGAAATCCTGTCCCTCCAAAGGTCCCGAAAACCTGAGGAGGACCTGAGGTGCTGGAGGCCTTCATAATACATCGCATACTCCCAGCCAAATGGGAGAAGGAGGCAAGGACTGCCAGATTCCCACTTGGTCTATGTCTTAACAGGCCGATTCCACCAGAGGTCAGGGCAGAGCACGAAGCTGGAATGGCCCTGGGGCTGGCTCTTCAACTCCAAATCAGCAGCTCTCACCAGCGGTCCCTGAAAACACCAGGGGCTGCAAGCTGCCAGAAAGAAAACCTGAGCTGCAGCATGAAACTGTTGTCCGCTTCAGAACTGGCTCTCAAAAGGCACAGGTCTAAACAGGCAGGATGAGGAAAGTGATTTTGAAAACACTGTATTTTGTAGCTGCAAATCGTACAAAGTGGGCCCCAGAATCCTACAAAGTGATATACAAAATGTACCAACGCAGAAGCCACCAGAAAAACAGGATTCTCATCTCTGCTTCCACCTGTCTCTCCGCACGGACCTTCTACCACCCTTCTGCCTGCTCATTCAGACTCAACCGCACTGATTGCCTTTCTGCTTCTGGAACATGTCCAGCTTATTCCCACCTTGGAGCCTTTGCACTTGCAGTATCCCCTGCGTGGAAAGTCCTCTTTCTACACCTCTACCTATTGGGCTCCTTTCTCCCAATCTTAGCGCCCCACCTAAAGTAATGCCCCACCCAGTAGGACTAACACATCACCCTGTTTATTTCCTTCATGTCATTTGTCACCCTCTTAGATTTCCCACAACCCACAACAAAGCACAACAAACTCAGAGACTTGGTTTTGTGGTTTCCCCAGCCCCTAGAACTGTGCCTCCTCAGAGTTTAATAAGGGCTCAGTAAACATTTGTTGAATGAACAAATGAAAAACCCCGAATTTTCCACATCTAAAATGCGATGGTTAGATTATATGATGTTAATAATGGCTAATATGTACTGAATGTGTATTGCGGGTTGGGCACATTGTTGAGGGCTGTGGGTAGCACTGTAGATTATTTACTTTATATTATTTCAGCCGTAACAAGACCTCAAATATTCTCAGGACCTCAAACATTTAAAGTGATGTTTCTGATGCCAAAATTCCTCTCTTAGCAATTTATTTCTTTGGCTTAATTTGGAATCTTTCAAAATACATTTTATTGCAAGAACAGGAATCATAAAGTCATCTCTCATCCCAAGCTAAGTGAGTTAGAAGTTTATAACAATAGATGACACATTTCTCTTTGTTAAAGTATTCCAGCCAATAATTAAAGAAGGGATGATAGATTTATTACTTTGCCTTTTCTTTTTTGGAGATGGAGTCTTGCTCTGTCGCCCAGGCTAGAGTACAGTGGCACGATCTCAGTTCACTGCAACATCTGCCTCCTGGAGTCAGGCAATTCTCCTGCCTCAACCTCCCAAGTAGCTGGGACTACAGGCGCAGGCCTCCACACTCAGCTAATTTTTGTATTCTTAGTAAAGATGGGGTTTCACCGCATTGCCCAGTCTGGTCTCAAACTCCTGAGCTCAGGCAATCTGCCCGCCTCGGCCTCCCAAAGTGCTAGGATTACTGGCATGAGCCATGGCGCCTGGCCTTATTTTGCTATTTGTATTAGTCAGGGTTCTCCAGAGAAACAAAGCAAATAGGATATATATAGATCTATAGAAAGAGATTTATTATGAGAGATTAGCTCACATGATTGTGAAGGCTGAGAAGTTCCATAAATTGCCATCTGCAAACTGGAGGCCCAGGAAAGCAAGCAGTATAGTTCTAATTCAAGCCTGAAGACCTGGGAACCAGAAAGCCAATGGTATAAGCTCCAGTCTGAGTGCCAAGGTCCAAAAACAGGAAGTAGGAGATCTGATGGTGCAAATCCCTGCCTGAGTCTGAAGGCTTAAGAACAAGGAGCTCCAATGTCGCAGAGCAAGAGCACTGGATGTCCCAAATCAAGCGGATAGATTGAATTCACAATTCCCCCGCCTTTTTGTTCTATTGAGGCCCTCACCCAATAGGACATTGCCCACCCACATGAGGGAGGGGGATCTTGTTTACTCAGTGCTATGGTCTGAATGTGACAACCCCTCCAAAATCCAGGGATTGTCAAGGTAATAGTATTAAAAGACAGGCCTTTAACAGGTGATTACACCACGAGGGCTGCTCTCATGTGAAAGAGATGAAGGCCCTTATGAAAAAAGGCTTTGTATGGCATTTGTCTAGGTCTTTAGCTTGCTCGTTAGCTTTTTTGCCATACAAGGACACAGCATTCCACCTGTCTAGAGGACGCAGCCTCACCAAACATCCTCAACTGCCAGAGCCTTGGTCTTGAACTTTCCATCCTCCAGAACCATGAGAAATAAATGTCTGTTCTTTATAAATTACCCAGTCTCAGGTATTTTGTGGTAGCAGCACAAACAGATTAAAACCCTCAATCTACTAGTTCAAATACTAATCTCTTCCAGAAATGCTAACACAGATATTTGCAGAAATAATATGTTACCAGCTATTGGGGCATCCCTTAGCCCAGTCAAGGTGGCACCTAAAATTAACCATCATGTTACTGATCATGATTTAATAGATCTAGGAAATTAGAACGAAAGTCTGCTAACATCACAAAAAGAGAGCTCATCAGACATCATGTGGCTCCTAATAAAAGAGCAGAACACCACCTGTGAAGGAGTCTTACCAAAATAAATTCACATCTAAATCTGATCAAACCTCAAGATTCAACCATCAATGTACAGAAAATACAGAGAAACTGGTTAATCTATACCACAAATACAATCAGCAAACTCCAAAGAAGAGGATGCTGACAATCTGGATTTCTCAAAGATAAATTATAAAGGAGATTAGAGTGAAAACTGATAGATTTTTAAAGCCTTTTAAAGGACATAATATCAATCAATCACAATATATGGACCTTATTTGGTTCCTGATTCAAATAGACAATCTGAAAAACAAAATTTTTCAAAATGACCAGGCGCAGTGGCTCACGCCTGTAATCCCAGCACTTTGGGAGGCCGAGGCAGGTGGATCACCTGAGGCCAGGAGTTCGAGACCAGCCTGGCCAACATGGTGAAACCCCATCTCTACTAAAAAATACACGCCTGTAGTCCCAGCTACTCAGGAGACTGAGGTGGAAGGATTGCTTGAACCTGAGAGGCGGAGGTTGCAGTGAGCCAAGATCACACCACTGCACTCCAGCCTGGGTGACAGAGTGAGACCCTATCTCAAAAATGAATAAATAAATAAATGAAAACAAAATTTTTTAATAAAATAAAATTTTTTAATTCAAAATATATGGGACAATTAAAATTTTTAACACTGAAAAGATGTTAATATTGAGGAATTATTGTTTTTAGAATGGAATTTTAGTTATTTTTGTTTATACAGAGTCCTTTTATTACAGATACAAACTAAAATATGAATAAAATTTAAAAAACTAATAAAAAGATAAATTAAAAATCACCACATATTTGAACATTTGAAAACATAATAAGCCAAAAATTGTTATAGCTTTTCGAGCTAGAAATGAAAAAGCCACTGAAGCATCGTATAGGTTTTAATTTCTAATAAGGCAAATAGCAGTATCTATAACCTACATAAAGGAAAAGCTGTTGCTGTTTAGGGTTCTCAAAATTTTTTTAAGAGTAAGGCTTTCTGGCCGGGCACGGTGGCTCACACTTGTAATCCCAGCACTTTGGGAGGCCGAGGCGGGCAGATCACGAGGTCAGGAGATCGAGACCACGGTGAAACCCCGTCTCTACCAAAAATACAAAAAATTAGCTGGGCGTGGTGGCGGGCGCCTGTAGTCCCAGCTACTCGGAGAGGCTGAGGCAGGAGAATGGCGTGAACCCAGGAGGCGGAGCTTGCAGTGAGCCGAGATTGCGCCACTGCACTCCAGCCTGGGTGACAGAGCAAGACTCCGTCTCAAAAAAAAAAAAAAAAAAAAGAGTAAGGCTTTCTTGAGACCAAAAAATGAGGAAACCACTGTGGATTATCATCAGCCATGATAGGTCCCTTTCTTGCTATGACCTCCTAAGAAGCCACTGTTCTAGAATTCCAGGCACGTATATAAGTCCCTGGTTGTGCTTAGGGTTCCAGGCGTTTTAGCTCAGGAGTCTGGTTATCAATGACCTAAGGGATTTTGCCCAAAGTTTACTTGTTTTCTTTTTGGCATTGTAGGCTTTCTGTCTTTTTCATTTGTTATTAACTTTTGCTCTCTCTTTTTTTTATTCTTTTTCTCATTTTCCCATTTGTATTCTTTCTCTTTTTTTAGTTTTCTCCTTTTTCCCTTTTTCTTGGTCTTCTTTACTTTTATTTTTCTCATTGTTTTCTTTTTCTTTATCCTTTTTTATTTTTCTCTCTTTTTTCTTTCTTTTTTAATTTTTATAAATAGAGATGGGGTCTCACTATGTTGCCCAGGCTGGTCTCAAACTCCTGAGCTCAAGTAATCCTCCCACCCCGGCCTCCCAAAGTGCTAGGATTACAGGTGTGAGCCACTGCACCCAGACTGTTTTTTTTTTTCTTTCTCTCATTCTTTTTTATTCATTTCCTTTCTCTCATTATTATTTTATTTTATTTTATTTTTTTTTTTTTTTGAGACAGAGTCTCGCTGTCACCCAGGCTGGAGTGCAGTGGCACAATCTTGGCTCACTGCAACCTCCACGCCCCAGGTTCACACCATTCTCCCGCCTCAGCCTCCCTAGTAGCTGGGACTACAGGCGCCCGCCACCACATCCAGCTAATTTTTGTATTTTTAGTAGAGACAGGGTTTCACTGTGTTAGCCAAGATGGTCTCAATCTCCTGACCTCATGATCCGCCCACCTTGACCTCCCAAAGTGCTGGGATTATAGGCGTGAGCCAAGGCGCCCAGCCCTTGTTTTCCTCATTTAAAAAAATTTTGTTAGTATTTGATTTTTGTTTATTTTTACTTTAGCATTGTATTTTGATCCCATTATAAAGATCAGTTGGTCAGGTGGTCTTTGGGAGTGATTTTTCTTTTGAGGTGATCTAGACCAAGCTTCTCTCTAGCTTTTCTCAGTTTTAAGCTGACCTTGGGGCACTCTGCCTTCAAGCCCAGCAGTAAGTCCAATGTATGGTAGGGCCTCTTGTCCATCTGGGCTGAGAACACCCATGTTAGCAAACACCAGCTCCTCAACACCATCATCAAGGGTACCTTTGCCTGTCAAAGCTGGCCTGGCACATCCTTACTGGGAAATATGTAGCCATGAGGGATCATTGACCAGACTCAACAGAATTCCTCTAGCTTCCAGAGACGATCCTGCGAAGTAAAAAGCATGAAGGCTTAGAATCATCCCATCATGGTGAAATTATTTGAAGGGGTTGAGACTGAGAACAGGATTCCTTGTCACGGACTACACTGCTGGAGAAGAGTCCTCCTGCCTCATGGAAGTGTGAAAGAAAAAGAGTGAAACCGTGCCCCAAAGAGTTCAAGAAACCAGTGACTAACAGAAATTCTTGAGTTTACAGGATGGCAGATAAGAAATAACTTGCTGAATTGCTGAAATTCTTTCTGCTTATGAGATTTAAAAATTGCCTGAAATTGGTTGGAACCAACATGGCCAAATGGAATCTATGTAAAACAAGGTTGCTTACATCGCAGTCCGGATCTCCACCAGATGTTTCATACTAACTCCTCCCAAATTTGCACATGCAACCCATGAGGAAGCGTGAAGAGATAGCTGCGTACGCTGCAGGACTTCCCAGACCTCCCCTTTCCTTCCACCAACCACCTGCTAATCTCAGAATTCACCCCCAAACCCTTTCTAATAATATTGCCTTAAAGCCACCACAAGGAGACAGATTTGAGCTGGACTCCTATCTCCTTATTGGTCAACCTGTAACAAAAAGCTTTGCTTTTCCTCAAAACCTGGAGTCATTGCATTGGCTTGTAGCGCATTGGGCAGTGAGCCCCTTTTGCTTGATAAAAAGATGACCAAGTCAAATTCCGCCAGATAGTATCTGCTGTACATTACTGTCACCAGAAGTTTGTTGTCCATAGAGACTCAAAAGCAGATGGTTCGGCACAGTGGCTCACACCTGTAATCCCAGCACTTTGGGAGGCCAAGACAGGCAGTTCACCTAAGGTCAGGAGTTCAAGACCACCATGGCCAACATGGTGAAACCCTGTCTCTACTAAAAACACAAAAATTAGCCGGGTGTGGTGGCAGTTGCCTGTAATACCCACTACTCATGAGGCTGAGGCAGGAGAATTGCTTGAACCCAGGAGGCAGAGGTTGCAGTGAGCCAAGATCATGCCACTGCACTCCAGCCTGGGTGACAAAAGCAAGACTCCATCTCAAAACAGTATATAGCCCGGGAGCGGTGGCTCATGCCTATAATCCCAGCACTTTGGGAGGCCAAGGTGGGTGGATCACCTGAGGTCGGGAGTTCAAGACCAGCCTGACCAACATGGAGAAACCCCATCTCTACTAAAAATACAAAATTAGCTGGGCATGGTGGCAGTTGCCTGTAATCCTACCTACTCAGGAGGCTGAGGCAGGAGAATCACTTGAACCCGGGAGGTGGAAGTTGCAGTGAGCCGAGATTGTGCCATTGCACTCCAGCCTGGGCAACAAGAGTGAAACTCTGTCTCAAAAAAAAAATATATATATATATATACACACATATACATATATACACAGATACATATATATACACATATACATATATATACACACACACACACACACACACATATACATATATATATGGCAGAAAACCTGCCCTTGGATGCTGACATGAACATCAAGATTGCAGACTTTGGCATCGGCAACAAATTCGCCTTTGTCTACAAGGTGGTTGTCTTCCAGTTATCCCTTTTGCTGCCCTGGAACTCTTCATTGTCAAAAGTATGATGGACCCACCATGGATTTCAGGAGTCAGCTTCTATACACTGGTCAATGGATCCCTGCCTTTGACGGACAGGACTTCAAGGGGCTGTAAGATGAAGTACAGAGTGGAATGTATCATATTCACTTCTACTTGTTCATGGAAGGTGAAAACCTGCTTAAAAACTAGTTCAACCATTGTGGAAGTCAGTGTGGCGATTCCTCAGGGATCTAGAACTAGAAATACCATTTGACCCAGCCATCCCATTACTGCGTATATACCCAAAGGACTATAAATCATGCTGCTATAAAGACACATGCACACGTATGTTTATTGCAGCACTATTCACAATAGCAAAGAGTTGGAACCAACCCAAATGTCCAACAACGATAGACTGGATTAAGAAAATGTGGCACATATACACCATGGAATACTATGCAGCCATAAAAAATGATGAGTTCATGTCCTTTGTAGGGACATGGATG
Organism: Nomascus leucogenys; assembly: GCF_006542625.1. Lineage (NCBI taxonomy): Eukaryota > Metazoa > Chordata > Mammalia > Primates > Hylobatidae > Nomascus > Nomascus leucogenys. The sequence continues at coordinate 20,788,657 of NC_044382.1, forward strand.
AAACTGGAAAACATCATTCTCAGTAAACTATCGCAAGGACAAAAAACCAAACACCGCATGTTCTCACTCATAGGTGGGAATTGAACAATGAGAACTCATGGACACAGGAAGGGGAACATCACACTCCAGGGACTGTTGTGGGGTGGGGGGAGGGGGGAGGGACAGCATTAGGAGATATACCTAATGCTAAATGACGAGTTAATGGGTGCAGCAAACCAACATGGCACATGGATACATATGTAACAAACTTGCACATTGTGCACATGTACCCTAAAACCTAAAGTATAATAAATAAATAAATAAATAAATAAAAGAAATTTCTCATTCTCAATTCCAGCAAGAGAGACACTTTGGAGCAAATAATGAATGCTCCATGGATAAATGTATTCCATATCCCTCATAAAGATGAACTAAACCCTACGTGGAGCCATTTTACGACCACAAGGACAGAGTTGATGGTGTCGTGGTTTCCACACATGAAGAGATTTCAGACTTGCCTTGGGAGTCTCCAGCGCTGCTGCCGCGGCGACCCGAGCCAGAGCGGGCTGGGCTGCCAAGGCAAGATGGTGGACTACAGCATGTGGGACCACATAGAGGTGTCTGTTGATGAAGACGAGACACACCCCAACATCGACACGGCCAGCCTCTTCCGGGGGCGGCACCAGGCCCCAGGGGAGCGCATGCAACAGTTCCAGAAGTAGAAGAGGAACTGGACAGGGGCTGCCACGACTTTAAGCACAAGGTGGCCAAGTGCCAGAGGAAACTGAAGGAGCTGAAGGTGGCCGAGTGCCAGAGGAAACTGAAGGAGCAGGAGTGCCAGAGGAAACTGAAGGAGGGTGGCAAGGCAGAGCTGGAGCGGCTGCAGGCCCAGGCGCAGCAGCTGTGCAAGGAGGGTTGGAGCTGGGAGCAGAAGCTGGAGGAGATGCACAAGAAGGAGAAGAGTATGCCCTGGAATGTGGACATGCTCAGCAAAGATGGCTTCAGCAAGAGCATGGTCAACACCAAGCCCAGGAAGGCAGAGGAGGACTCAGAGGAGGTAAGGGAGCAGAAACACAAGACCTTCGTGGAAAAGTACAAGAAACAGACCAAGCACTTTGGCATGCTCGCCACTGGGATGATGGCCAAGAGTACCTGTCAGACAACGTCCACCTGGTGTGCGAGGAGACAGCCAATTACTTGGTCATCTGGTGCTTTAATCTAGAGGTGGAGGAGAAATGTGCACTCATGGAGCCGGTGGTCCCCCAGACAATCATCATGCAGTTTATCCTGGAGCTGGCCAAGAGCCTGAAGGTGGACCCCCGGGCCTGCTTCCGGCAGTTCTTCACTGAGATTTGGACAGCCGATCGCCAGTATGTGGAGGGCTTCAACGACGAGCTGGAAGCCTTCAAAGATCATGTGCAGGGCCGTGCCAAGCTGCCCATCGAGAAGGCCATGAAGGAGTATGAGGAGGAGGAGCGCGAGAAGCAGCTCGGCTCTGGCGGCCTGGACCCCATTGAGGTCTATGAGTCCCTCCCTGGGGAACTCCAGAAGTGCTTCGATGTGAAAGATGTGCAGATGCTGCAAGACGCCATCAGCAAGACGGACCCCACCGACGCCAAGTACCACATGCAGCGCTGCTTTGACTCCGGCCTCTGGATCCCCAACTCTAAGGCCAGTGAGGCCAAAGTGGGAGAGGAGGTGGGTCCCGGGGACCCGCTGCTGGAAGCTGTTCCGAAGACGGGCGATGAGAAGGATGTCGGCGTGTGACCCGCCCCAGCTGCCACCACCACCTGCTTGCAGGCCCCTCTGCATCCCTTTTCAGAAAACAGATAGATGCCATCTCGCCCGCTCCTGGCTTCCTCCACTTGTGCTGCTTGGCCCGGCCGGGAGGCCCACCCAGCCCTCCCTAGCCTCTCCACTGTCCCACTTTCCAGTGCCCATTCAAATCTCTGCTTTGAGTCAAGGGGCTTCACTGCCTGCAGCCCCTCATCAGCATTATGCCAAAGGCCCGGGGTCCGGGGAGGGGCAGAGGTCGCCAGGCTGGTCCACCAGGTAGTAGGGGAGGGTCCCCAACCAAGGTGCTGACTCTGGTCACTGGGCTCTGTTTTCACTGTTCATCTGCTTTCTGTGTCTTCTATTTGGCAAAAAGCAATTATGTTCCAATAAAGGATTTCAGATGCTTGAGAAAAAAAAAAAAAAAAGACTTGCAACGGGCCAGAGGTACAACAAGGTGGTGCCTTTCGATCTGCTCTTGGGCTACAAGAGGTCCAAGCTGGAGGTCTGCACCATCCCTTTGCATCCCCAGCCGTTGGCTGATCTGACCAACAGCAGCACACTTTCCCATCCCCCAAGGTATAGCACAGGGTCTCTGCCAGCCCCAAGCATGAGTTTCAGGGAGCCTACCATTCCCACCTTTAATTGCTGTATTAGTGTGCAAGGGCTGCCATAATACCACAAACTGGAAGATTAAACAACAATTATTTTCTCATTGTTTTGGAGGCTGGAAGTCCAAGATCAAGGTGCCAACAGGGTTAGGTTCTTCTGAGACCACCCTCCTTGTCTTGCAGAGTCTTCTCACTGTGTCCTCACAAGGTCTTTTCTCTGTGCCCATGCGTCCCTGGTGTCTCTTCCTGTTTTTATAAGGAAGCCAGTCCTGTTTGATTGGGACCCCATCCTTATGCCCTCATTTAAACTTTAAAGGCCTGGCTGGGCACGGTGGCTCACGCCTGTAATCCCAGCACTTTGGGAGGCCAAGGCAGGTGGATCACCTGAGACCAAGAGTTCAAGACTAGCCTGGCCAACAGGACGAAACCTCATCTCTACTAAAAATACAAAAATTAGCTGGGCATGGTGGCACGTGCCGGTAATTCCAACTACTAGGGGGGCTGAGGCAGGAGGATCACTTGAACCTGGGAGGCAGAGTGAGCCAAGATCATGCCACTGCACTCCAGCGTGGGCAACAGAGCGAGACTCTATCTCAAAAAAAAACTTTCAAGGCCTTAACTTTAAGTTAAACTTTGAAGGCCTTAATTTTAAATCACCTCTTTACAGGCCTTATCTGCAAATACAGTCACGCTGGGGATCAGGGCTGTGACATATGAATGTTGGGGACATGGGGGACACAACTCAGTCCTTAAAAATTGCTGCACTAAGAATATTCAGAGGAGCAAGGCGGATCCTCAACAGGCTCTGGAGATAGGGCAGAAGCCAGGGGCATAGCCAATGTGCCTGCCAGTCCCCCATGCAGCCTGAAGCCCTCTCCACAAACAGCAAGTTTTCCTTCAAGTTTATACAGAGGCATCTTTGTTTCAGGTTTGCCAAAAGGAACCTAAAAAAACTGAGTGGAGATGTTCAAACCTAAAGAGGCCGAGCTATACTCGCTACACTTTATATGTAGTATGAAGATCTCAGGCTCCATGGAGCCCAGTGAGATGACGTGGGAATTTGGCAAGGTGCTCAACACAAACAGCTGCCAGGGTGAGCTGAGCAAGAAATGGTGCTGCTGTGCACGCATGGTGTGCCAGGCCAGGAGGGCTTTGTGCAGCGGAAGGTGGAGGTGTGCACAGTCCCACAGTAGTCTCTCAGAGTTCAATGGAAATGCATGCCTGGCACCTCCCTGGCCTTCAAAAGTATTGCCTCCAAACTCATGATAAAGATCCTCTCAACGAAACTTTACTCAGGCTCCCCTGAACTCTTTTTCACCTAGGCCTGACTTTTGGACTACCGTGTCCATCTCTACATTGCCCAGTTTTAGCAAGAATCCTGCTGAGTTGGTTTAGATAGAATTCCCCCATCCCGCATGTCTCATCACCCCTGCCATCTAACCTGTTTTCTCATCCTCCACCATCCCCCTGCTGTCTGATCACCCTGGTCTATCTGCAGCAAGAAGCCTGGTTAGGTCAGTACAGTCAGAATCTCCCTTATCACTGATGTTTTCTCTTAGTAATTTTCCATCCACTGACCCGCATACCCTGTTCATTGGCTATAAATTCCCACTTGCCCCTGCTGTATTTGGAATTCAACCCAATTCTATCCTGAAGGCTCTTTTTCCCTATTGCAATAATACTGAACAAAATCTGTTTTTACCACTTGAACTACTGTCCAGCTCTGGTTTTCTTTAACAACGAGGGAGATTAAGGTTTAAAAAGCTGTCAGGAGCCACGTAGGAGAAAAGCGGAAGAGCCAACTGGCCACCAGCCACTCAGCTCCACCCCAGGCTACAGAGATTAAATTGGCCTGTTTCTGGGGCACTTCTCCCGTCCCATGCCCTGCATCTTTTTTTCTCCCGTATTTGTATGGGAGGGAAGATGGTTCTGTAAAATAAAGATTTAAAAAAAAACACACACTTCTCTTCCCTCCTTCCTGTGTCCTTCCTTTCCCTGTTCCTTCTCCTTCCTCTCCTCCTCATGTGCTTCTGACCTACGCTACAAGACTTCGATTACATAGAGGGAGAATTGGGCAAATAATTGAATACATCTAAGATAATGGGAACCAGGTTTCTCACTGGAGGAAGTTACAAATATGGAAAAAAGGAGGACAAAAATAAATCTGATGTTGGATTGGAATTGGAGATATTGGTGTGGACTCATGGTTTTTAATATAAAGAGAAATAAATATATACATATGTATGTGTCCACTCAATCCACTAAGATGGCCTAGGAAGGAGCATGACATACCAGTATCAGTGAGTACTCCTAGTGCCCAGATCTTGGTTCCTACATACCATTCTCCACTTAAGAAAATCAAGGCTCTTTGGAGAAATGGCAGATTCCAGGGCTAGGTAGGGAAATATAAGATAAACTTGAAACATTTTTTGTTCCAGAAAGAAAGGAAGGGCTCAAAGAATGATGAGAACATACCAAGAAGAACAGAAGTATCTATAATTAATCTAGAGCAAACATTATTCTAAATGGGGAAATGCTAAAATCATTGCTTTTAAAATCAGGAATGGGACAAGATCCCACTAATACCACTACTATTCACATTCTGAAGGTCTGAGCCAATACAGATATAGATATAAGAAAGAAATTGGAGTTTTAGGAATTGGAAGAAAAAATAAATCCATACTAAATTGTATATTAAATGATTGCTTAAAAAGAAAACTCAATAGAATAGACAAATTATGAGAATTAAAGTTCAGCAAGAAGCCTGGTTATAGTATTTTTTTTCACATTTTTAATTTTTTTATTGAGGTAAAACATAGATATACAATTTACCATTTTGGCTGGGTGCGGTGGCTCATGCCTGTAATCCCAGCACTTGGCAGGCCGAGGTAGGCGGATCACGAGGTCAGGAGATCGAGACCATCCTGCCTAACACAGTGAAACCCCGTCTCTACTAAAAATACAAAAAATTAGCCAGGCGTGGTGGCAGGCGCCTGTAGTCCCAGCTACTTAGGAGGCTGAGGCAGAAGAATGGTGTGAACCCGGGAGGCAGAGCTTGCAGTGAGCCAAGATCGCGCCACTGCACTCCAGCCTGAGCAACAGAGCGAGACTCCGTCTCAAAAATAATAATAATTTACCATTTTTACCATCTTTAAGTGTGCAGTTCAGTGGTAATAAATTCATTTATATTCTTTTTTCCCTTTCTTCCCTCCCCACCCCACCTCCCCTTCTCAGCCTCTAGTAACCACCAATCTACTCTCTATCTTCATGGGATCCACTTTTTTAGCTCCTGCATATGAATTAGAACATGCAATCTCTCTATGCTTGGCTTATTTCACTCAACATAATGCTCTTCAGTTTCATCCATGTTGCTGCAAATAACAGGATTTAATTCTTTTTATGGCTGAATAATATTCCATTATGTACATATACCACATTCTCTTTATCCATTTATTCACTGGTGGCCACTTTGGTTGATTCCACAGTTTGGCTATTGTCAATAGTGCTGCAATAAACATGGGAGTACAAATATGTCCTTGATATACTCATTTCCTTTCTTTTGGAGTTATATCCAGAGGTGGAATTGCTGGATCATATGGAAGTTCTACTTTTCATTTTTTGAGGAGCCTACATTCTATCAAGGCTCTTTGGAGAACGGTGGACTCCAGGGCTAGGTAGGGGAATATAAGATAAACTTATCAATAGAATCAATATTTTTATGTTGTATTTCCATATACCAGAAACAAACAATTATAAAATATAATTTTTTAAAAATCCATTTACAATAGTTAAGAAAATACTTTTTTTCTACATAGAAAAAAAAAACTAAAGATATGTCAGAACTACAGAGGAAAGTATAAAACTGTATTAGGATATTAAAATCTAAATAGAAGGAGAAATATACCATGTCCATGGGTAGAAAGACAAAATTGTAGAGCTATGCATTCTCTCCAAATTTATCTACAGATTCAATACAATACTTCAACAGGGTTTTACATGGAAGTTGATAAGATGATTCCAAAATGTATATGGAAGAGGAAAGGACAAAGAATAACTAGGACCCTCCAAAGAAGAGCAGAGCAGAGGACTTGCCACACAAACTATCAGGAAGTATAGTAAACCTATAGTAATTATGACTTTATTAAGTATTATAAACCTATAGTAATTAGTAATTCAGTATTATAAGCCTATAGTAATACTTTATAATTATTATAAACCTGTAGAAATATAATCATATTGGTGCAAGGTCAGATAAATTGACAAATGGGATGAATGGAGTGGAATGGAAGGGAAGGAAATGGAATGGAGAGCTTCAAAACAAACCCACGCATTTCATAATGTTGATGCACAACAGAGGTGGCCTGTCACATCACTAGGGAAAGGAACAACTTCAAGAAATGAAGCACCTTTTAAAAATGTAATCCATTTGGAAAAGGAGAAATTAGATTCCTGCCTCACACTATATCCAAAAATCAACTTCAGATGTAATAAGGACATAAATGTCAAAACAAAACTTTTTTTTTTTCTTTTTTGAGACAGAGTCTTGCTCTGTCGCCCAGGCTGGAGTGCACTGGCGTGATCTCCGCTTACTGCATGCTCTGCCTCCCAGGTTCACGCCATTCTCCTGCCTCAGCCTCCCGAGTAGCTGGGACTACAGGCACCCACCACCACGCCCGGCTAATTTGTTGTATTTTTAGTACAGACAGGGTTTCACCATGTTAGCCAGGATGGTCTCAATCTCCTGACCTTGTGATCCGCCCGCCTAGGCCTCCCAAAGTGCTGGGATTACAAAAACAAAACTTTTAAATAAAAAATATAAGCAAAGTTTTGGCTGGGCGCAGTGGCTTACACCTGTAATCCTAGCAATTTGGGAGGCCAGAGTGAGAGAATTGCTTGAACTCAGACTCTGTCTCAAAAAAAAAAGAACTCCTGTACAACAATTACAAATGCACAAACAATTCTCTGTAGGGATAACCACACTTTTTCTTAAAGGGACAGATAGCAAAAATTTTTGTCTTTGAGGTCCATACAACCTCTCTTGCAACTACTCAATCATTGTTCAAAAGAAGTGAAAGAAAATATGTAACAGATTAACCACATTTAAGTGAAACTTTATTTACAAAAACAGAGAGCCAGCCCAATGGCCTTAGCTTCCCAACCCTTCTAGTAGACTAAGAATTTGAGTTGAAAATTTTTTAAAATTAGAATTTAAATCAGTTTGCTTTGTTATATAATAAAATACTACAAAACCTAGTGGCTTAAAGCAGCAAACATATTATGTCTCTCTCTATCTCTCTTTATTTTTCCTTTTTTTTTTTTTTTTTTTTTTGGTGGAGTTTTCTCTTATCATCCAGGCTGGAGTGCAATGGCAGGATCTCAGCTCACTGCAACCTCTGCCTCCCAGGCTCAAGAAATTCTCCTGCCTCAGCCTAACGAGTAGCTGGGATTACAAGCATGCACCACCACACCCAGCTAATTTTTGTATATTTAGTAGAGATGGGGTTTTACCACGTTGGCCAGGCTGATCTCTAACTCCTGACCTGCAGTGATCCTCCCGCCTCAGCCTCCCAAAGCACTGGGATTACAGGCGTGAGCCACTGCACCCAGCCAAAGTCTCTTGATTCTATTGGTCTGCTGGGCAGTTCTTCTGGGCTGGGTCAGCTTGGCAAATCTGTGCTGTCAGTTGGAAGCTTGGCTGGGACTGGAAAGTTTAGGGTGGCTTCACTCCCATTAATGTTCCTTTGACCAAAGCAGGTCATAAGTCCAAGCCCAGATTCAAGATTCAAGAAGTAGATAAATAAACTAAACTTCATCGTTTTTTTTTTTTTCTCTTGAAACAGTCTTGCTCTGTTTCCCAGGCTGGAGTGCAGTGGCATAATCTCAGCTCATTGCAACCTCTGCCTCCCAGGTTCAAACGATTCTCATACCTCAGCCTCCTGAGTAGCTGGGACTACAAGCATGCATCACCACATCCAGCTAATTTCTCTATTTTTAGTAGAGATGAATGGGGTTTCACCATGTTGGCCAGGCTGGTCTGGAACTCCTGGCCTCAAGTGATCCGCCTGCCTCAGCCTCCCAGAGTGCTGGTATTACAGGTGTGGGCCACCTTCATCACTTGATCCTCCCACCTCAGCCTCCCAAAGCACTTGATAGAAGGAGGAGCAAAGTCAGGAGGCAAAAGGGAATGTAATCCAAGATGGGAGGGATTTATAGCCACTTTACAATTGAATTGTAAACATTTAAGCAATCATGATGTGAATTCATAGTCTAGGTAGTAGTCGGTGGCTGTACAAGTATAATTGAAAACCACTAACTTATGTTAGCCTCTGTGGCTTGGCTCCTAAAGGAAAACTTTCCATCAATAACAAGTTTATAAGCCAGAGGCAGTGGCTCACACCTGTAATCCCAACATTTCGGGAGATGGAGGCAGGCAAACTACTTGAGCTCAGGAGTTCAAGACCAGTCTGGGCAACACAGTGAGACCTTGTCTCTACTAAAAATAAAAAAATGATAATAATAATAACAAGTTTATAGAACAGTCCCCTATTTTATTTTTTCACAGAACTCTCTTGTCCAAATGCATCAAGTAAGACACTTCTATAACCATAGTATTTATATTAATGACTCCCAAGAGAACAAGCATTCCTTGTCCCCTGGTCCTACTCAGAGAGATTTTTCTAGAATTGGGGTGGGGGAGGGAAAGGTAAGGAATATCATTGGACAATACTTATTCAGATAAATCACAACATTTTATAGTCAATGAAAAACATATATAACTATGTCTTTTAATACAAATTATAGAAAGCATCACATTTATAAAATAGAGACGAGGTTTTTAAAAATTGAGAGGCTGGGTGCAGTGGTATGTGCCTGTCACTCCAACACTTTGGGAGGCCGAGGCAGGAGGATTGCTTGAGCCCATGAGCTCAAGGCTGCAGTGAGCTAGGGTCATGCCACTGTCCTGCAGCCTGGGTGACAGAGCAAGACCCTGTCCCTTAAAAAAAAAAAAAAAAAAAAAAGGCCAGGCACAGTGGCTCACGCCTGTAATCCCAGCACTTTGGGAGGCCGAGGCGGGTGGATCACGAGGTCAGAAGATCAAGACCATCCTGGCTAACATGGTGAAACCCCGTCTCTACTAAAAATACAAAAAATTAGCCGGGCGTTGTGGCGGGTGCCTGTAGTCCCAGCTACTCAGGAGGCCAAGGCAGAAGAATGGTGTGAATCCAGGAGGCAGAGCTTGCAGTGAACTGAGATCACGCCACTGCACCCCAGCCTGGGCCACAGAGCGAGACTCCGTCTCAAAAAAAAAAATATATACACACACACACACACACACACACACACACACACACATACATACATAGACAGAGAGAAACACCAACCAGATAGTGGAGAGTTTCCAGTTTCCAGGTATACCCTGAGTTTGGTAGAAGCCATTTCTCTCCAAAAGAGACCCTGTAGGCCATAGTCAGAGAGCAAGCATCCCTGAGAAAGCCACAGAAAGATTATTCTCCTGGCTGAATCCATTCCCTGACTGGCTGGCACTTGGCAACCTGACAAGTGTTTTACATTCAAAAGGTCAAGCTCTGAGTGAATCTGCCCAGAGACTCTTGTGAAGAGTGCCTTGCCACTCACGCCTGGATGCCCAGGCCTGGCGCCTGTCCCCTGACCCTGCCATTCTGACAGCGGTGGAAGAAGGACCCGGGTTCCCAGCTTGGGCTGTCAGCACATGCAGGGCAGCCCTTTTGTTGAAGGTCAAAGTCTAATTCTCACTCCAGGGCGCCTTCTCTCTGGCTCTCTTTCTTCCAGCATGTCCATCTTAATAATTGCTTATATTTTTCTGCTACTTTATAGTCTGCAAGACATTTTCCCCTTCACAATCTCATTTGATCCTCTCAAACAGAAGCAGGGTGTCAGAACAATCAGGAGTCTTCGTTTTGTAAAAAGAAAGACCAGGCAATTGAGTGCTGGGAGAAAAGTGTAGGGACAGAAAGATGTGATGTTTTTCCTTCCCCATCATAAGAGTCACGGCTGACACTCCTATAACAAAGACAGGTTAACAGGAGAAAAGCATAACAAATTTATTTAATCAAAGTTTTATGTGACACAGGAGCCTTCAGAACAAACATCCAAAGACATAGGGAAAGTTGTCCGGTTTGTTTTTGTTTTGTTTTTGGTTTTGGTTTTGTTTTGAGACAGAGTTTCGCTCTTGTTGCCCAGGCTGGAGTGCAGTGGTGCAATCTCAGCTCACTGCAACCTCCGTCTCCCAGGGACAAGAATTTTCCTGCCTCAGCCTCCTGAGTAGCCAAGATTACAGGTGGCTGCCACCATGTCCGGCTAATTTTTGTATTTTTAGTAGAGATGGGGTTTCACCATGTTGGCCAGGCTGGTCTCAAACTCTTGACCTCAGGCGATCCACCCACCTTGACCTCCCAAAGTGCTTGAATTACAGGCCTGAGCCACCGTGCCCGGCGAGCTGTCCATTTTTATGCTTTGATTGGATGAAAAATGGACAGCCATGTAGAAATATGATTAGACTAAAAGAGTATGACCCAATGCTAATAGACTGCATGAGGAAGCCCAACGAGGCCTGTGCAGATTCTTCTTGCCCTCTCTGTTGTAGCATTTCTTCCTCCTAGGTATGGATGAGGCAGGACCCCTCTGGAATAACAGTCTTCTGACCTAATATTGCACAAGGATAAGCCAGAGAATTTCTTTATGGCCAGCTCCTAGCCAGAACAGTAGAGAAAGCTTACAGTAGTTATTCTAGTTTTTATGGCTGGCTTTGGAAAAGAGAAGTTCTAGTTTCTATGACCCACCTTGGGGAAGAGGAATTCTGGTTTCTATGACTTGCTTCAAGACAAAATGAAGGGTAAGAGACAGCAAGGCAGAAAATCTAAGAGACCTTGGTTCTGAGATTTCTTCTGAGGCCTTCTGACATCCTTTAATTTATTGCTTCTCGACCTTTTGGCTAAGATCAAGGGTAGTATCTGTTCTTATCAGTTTAATATTTGATATGTCCTCTATCCAAGGGCAATATATTAAATGGATTTTTGGAGCAGGGAGATAGAATAGGAGCTTGCTCCATCCACTCCACACACTGACTTGGTATTGCAGTACCTCCAGGAATGATGCACCCCTCCAGGATATTTTTATTTTTAATCCTTTAATTTAAAGTGCTCAGCATGCCAAAGTGCCATACTTTGAAGTATCGATTTCTGAGTCCCAATGGAAGTATAATATAGTAGTTAAAAACAAAGGCTCCATAGTTAGCCTTCTGCCCATTACTCACCAGGTAATCTTGGCACACTAATCTCTCTGACTCACGTTTCCTATACAGAAACTAGACATAATAATTTCCCTATCTCCTAAGTCTTTTTGCAAGAACAAAGTGTAAAAATATAAGTAAAATGTCTACCATATAACAATAGCACAAGAAATTACCAGTATTGTTTTTATTATTTGTATTGCTTTTGTTGTTATCACATAGCTAGTGATCCAACACCAGCTATGTGATAACGCTAGCCATGTGCCAAAGTGGAAACACACATCCATGACCTGAAAGTCATACTACCTACCTCCAACTTTCAATAAAGAGAGTGGGAACTCTGGTTGTCCTGCTCTCTCAAATGAGAAGCAAGCTATCCCATGAGGTGTGGTCTAGGGTTCCTCATTAGACTGCTATTGTTCTTCTTCTTCCTCCTCTTCCTCCTTCTCCCTTCTCCCTTCTCCTCCTCCTCCTCCTCCTCTTCTTCTTCTTCTCCTTCTTCCTTCTTCCTTCTTGTTCTTCTTCTTCCCTCTTCTTTTCTTCTTCTTCCTTTAGAGACAGGGTCACAGTCTTTTGCCCAGGCTGGAGTGCAGTGGCACAATCATAGTTCACTGCAGCCTTGAACTCCCAGGCTCAAGCAATCTTCTTCCCTCCACCTCCCACATACCTAGGACTGCAGGCATGTGCCACTACACCCAGCCAGACCCATCTTCTTAAAAGGAAACTTCTTCCTTACAGCTTGCTAAAACTTCAGAAAAGAACCCTAGGGTCCAAAATTCTTTTAGGTATGGGCAAAAAACAAGTATTACCCAAAACTGCGTTTGTCTTTAGAATCCTGTTAGCCTTTCCCTCCACAACCTAGTAGTCTAATCCAGGAAAGTCAGGATTCCCAAATAAATCAACTCCATTGATGATCAAAGTTCTTCTTATAGCCAGGAGTTTCAAATCCTTTTCTCACTGAGCAGCAAATGGAAGAAGAAGGTGGAAAACTAAGGGTCCATGTGACCCAGTAGTCTGTTTGCAAATCCATGAATAATTCACAGCTAACTTTGCCCATGTGAAAGAAAATGAGAGATGTATAGTTACAGCATGCAAAAACAAACAAATGAAGAAAAGAATTAAATTTCAAATACGATCATAACTATATAAGAAAAAAAGCAAATGAGAGAAAAAAATGAAAATGAGAGAGCAGGATCCCAGGAAATACATTAAACCATGACTGTGAAAGACAAAGAGAATATGAGGCAAAATAATAATAATAATACAGAAATCTACCTTACTACACTGTGTATAGCAAAAGAACAGTAAATAATGAATCTCCCACTACCATTAAATTAACTTCAAATTGTTTTTGTTTCTAATTTACGTATGCCTGAATCAAATGTGACGGTGGAAGTCTTTTTTTAATGCTATTTACATGCCACAGAAATATTGCAACCAGAATGAAAGATTATTGATTGTTTCCAATAGCTTCCTCTAAAGTATATGCCAAACTCATGGAAGGTATATGTGGGAGTCATTTGAATTTCAAATGCATTTACAAGGGTCAGTGCTATCACAGTACATAGCAAATGAGACCGTAATGAGGAGGTATTCCAGACAGATTGTTTCCAAATTATGCTTTTAGATTATCTTCATTTCTCTTTTGAAAATAAGTCCTATTGTTTACAGCATGGAATGAGAAACCCTTGACTTTTCTGACATCGAATTATATCTCTGGTTTTTACAGTTGCTCTCTCTCGTGCTTTTACACACCAGCCTAGCCACAACAGACTCATACACTTATTTTTTCTAGTAAACTCCTAGAAGCCTTCAAGCCCCAGCTCAAATATCACCTGCTCTGCAAAAACTTTGCCAGCACTCCCAGGTGGAGTAGAAATCCCTACTCAGCACTCTCATCACCCTATGTGAATATGTCTATTCTACATGCGGCTTCAGCAAGCATCTTCTCTTCCAGCACCTAAACTCACCAGGTTAAGATAGAACCATGGTGCAGCTGGGCGCGGTGGCTCACACCTGTAATCCCAGCACTTTGGGAGGCCGAGGCAGGTGGATCACCTGAGGTCAGAAGTTCAAGACCAGCCTGACCACCATGGAGAAACCCTGTCTCTACTAAAAATACAAAAAATTAGCCAGGCGTGGTGGCACATGCCTGTAATCTCAGCTACTCGGGAGGCTGAGGTAGGAAAATTACTTGAACCCGGGAGGCAGAGGTTTCAGTGAGCTGAGATTGCGCCATTGCACTCCAGCCTGGGCAACAAGAGCAAAACTCCATTTCAGACAGAAAAAAAAATAAGATACAGCCACAGTGCTGTATGTATGGATTGTACTAGTAATTAAGTAACAGAGACCTATGGGAACTAACTTAAATTCAAAGACAGGGAGGGAGGCATATTATTACAAGCCTACATGGGAATCTCATGGAATCCAAGCCAAGCTTCAGGGAAAGACTGGTAAAAAAAACGTGGAAGCCATCTGGAACCTAAATCACACTCCCATCTTCTTTCCTTCTTTTTTTCTTTTTAGAGACAGTCTCGCTCTGTCACCCAAGCTACAGTGCAGTGGCACCATCTCGGCTCAATACAACCTCCATCTCCCAGGTTCTAGCAATTCTCCTGCCCCAGCCTCCCGAGTAGCTGGGATTACAGGAGGATGCCACCACATCCGGCTAATTTTTTGTATTTTAGTAGAGACGGGGTTGTGCCACGTTGCCCAGGGTGGTCTCAAACTCCTGAGCTCAGGCAATCCACCTGCCTTGGCCTCCCAAAGTGCTAGGATTACAGGCGTGAGCCACCACACTTGGCCACACTCCCATCTTCTATAACCAATTCTTCCTAACATCTGCTTTACTCTTTAAACTATAGACAACATGACAAAAGGAACAGGGTGGTGGTGGAGAGACTGAGTTTCACCACAATTTTTGCACCTACATGGGGCAAGTCCAGCGATGCAAAAAGATCAGTCTCTTGTTGCCTCCCCTTCAGTCCCAATTCCAAATTCCAGGGAGGAAATGGAATTGCCCAGTTTGAGTCGAGTGTCCACAGTGATCCCATTTGCTATGTTCAGGTGGCCAGGGATATGTGGTTCAAACACAATTAGTGGGGAACACTGGGAAGGGGAGCAGAAAAGAAGGGAGAATCATTGGGAGTTCAGCAGACAGCCCAAAAGGTGACACAGGTATTTTGTTGGAAAAAAGGGAAGAAGGGAAGGAAAGAGGGAGGGTGAGAAGGGAGGGATGAATCAAAATACATTTTAGAGGCATTTCTCATGGTGATGAGTCAAACCAGAAAGAACTTAGTGTCTTACTGGGGATGTTCATGAAATCCAATGACAGTGACACCATCGAATATATGTGCATATGATGATGTGCATATGCCTGTAGGTAGCCACTGATACGGACTCTTACATTTGAGAACATGTAACCTAATCAATCACTTGGATTTGCAGTTTAGGAAAAATCAAAAACATGTGAAGAACCCAAAACCCCAAATCTATACCATCAGTGGCATCTTCTCAAAACAATCCAGAGAGCTGTAGCCTTCATGCTTAGTAGGCATCAAAACCTACTGGGAGGTAGAAGAGAAATGGGTTTCTCTTCTACCCATTTCTACTCACTGAAGTAAATGTGTGCTCACAGCAAACAACAGCAGCCCGTTGGGCATCAGGCCGTCAATAAGACTAAAGCCTTGCTATGGCCAAGGTTTCCCAAAGTATGGTCCACATTGGAATCTCAGCCAAGAAGTCTGCATATTTAACAAGCTCTTGGGCGGTTTTTTGTTTGTTTGTTTGTTTTTTACAGACAGGTTCTCACTGTATTGCCCAGACTGGAGTGCAGTGGTATGCTCAGGGTTCACTGCAGCCTTGACCTCCTGGGCTCAAGCAATCCTCCTACCTCAGCCAACCGAGTAGCTGGGACTACAGGTGTGCACCACAACACCCAGCTAATTTTTGTATTTTTTGTAGGGACAGGATTTTGCCATGTTGCCCAAGCTGCTCGTGAACTCATGAGCTCAAGTGATTCTCCCGCCTTGGCCTCCCAAAGTGCTGGAGTTACAGGAGTGAGCCACCAAGCCCAGCCTGGGAAGCTTCTTACGCACAGCACCACCGTGTAGTAGTGTGGTAAGTGGCCTCTAAAATGACTTCCAATGATCCCCAAGCTATACGCTTTTGCAGCTCCCTCCCACGTTATACTTGGTTTGATCTGATTCCTCCCACATTATACTTGGTTTGATTTGTATTACCAATAGCATATAGCAGAAGTGATAATACATCACTTCCAAGATTAGGTTATAAAAATATTTTGGCTTTCATCTTAAGAGCTTTGTCTCTCTCCCTCTCTTTGTCTCTCTCTCTTTGTATCTCTCTCTCTTTGTCTCTCTCCATCTCTTTCTCTTTTCTTAGGTAACCATTCCCACTGGGGAAAGCCATGTCATGAAGAGCCCTATGGAGAAAAAACACGTGGCAAGCAGCTGAAGCTCCTGCCAACAGCCTCGTGAATGAGATTAGAAGCGAATACTCCAGCTCCTTCAGAAACTGCAGCACTGGCTGACAGCTTGACTGCAGCATCCTAAGAGACTCTGAAATCAGAACCACTCGGCTAACCATTCCCAGATTCCTGACCCTCAGAAACCATGTGAGATCATAAATGTTCATTGTTTTATTGTTTTAACTGGCTACATTTGGGGGTAATTTATTACACAGCAATAGATAAATAATACAGGTAGCTAGTCTCCAAAGAGACCCCTTCCTGTCCTTACATACTGCTCCTCACATCAAGAGATGGAGCTTATTTTTCCTTTCTTTACATTTGAGCTGGCCCTGTGGCTGGCTGAACAGTAGAATGCAGCCAAAGTGACATTCTGGGACTTTTGAACCCAGCTTTTAAGAGAACTGGCAGCTAGCTACCTCTTGGAACTCAGACACATGCTGTGAGCAACCAAAGCCACATGGAGAGGGTATGGAGAGGAGAACAGAAGTGCCTGTTTGGCAGCTCCAGCTGAGCTCCCAGCCAGCAGCCAGCACAGACTGTCTGCCTTGTAAGTGAGCCCTCTTGAATGTCCCACCCAATTGTGCCCCCCAGGTGACTGCAGTCCCCACCCACACCATGTGAAGCAGAACTGCCCAGTCAATCCAAAGAACTGTAAAAAATAAATGGTTGTTATTTTAAGTCACTAAATGTGGGGGATAGTTTTTAGGTAGCAATAGATAACCAAAACATATTGTCTTTTTTTTTTTTTGAGACGGAGTCTCGCTCTGTTGCCCAGGCTGGAGTGCAGTGGCGCAATCTCGGCTCACTGCAAGCTCCGCCTCCCGGGTTCATGCCATTCTCCTGCCTCAGCCTCCCGAGTAGCTGGGACTACAGGCGCCCGCCACCACGCCCAGCTAACTTTTTGTATATTTAGTAGAGACGGGGTTTCACCGTGTTAGCCAGGATGGTCTCGATCTCCTGACCTCGTGATCTGCCCGCCTCGGCCTCCCAAAGTGCTGGGATTACAGGCATGAACTACCTCGCCCGGCCAACATACTGTCTTAAACTGATGAATTTGTTCTCTAATGATTAGATTCCCAGCACCCATCTATAAGTGGAATATAGATGTTTGTTCAAGGGACTTTTCCAGGCAAAGAAGTCATGCCTTGTAAGATTGTCTTGTACCTTGCATTTCCTTTGTATTCACCAGGATGCTGGGTATCACTAGAGGCCTACTAAGGCCTTTTGACATTGGTTCCTCCAATTTCTTTTCTGCTTCTAATAACAGCACAAAGAACTAACATTTACTGAGCTCTAATAAGTCCCTGGCACTGTCCTCATTTACCTCTATTAATTTATTAAATTATTGGCTGGGCACGGTGGCTCACGCCTATAATCCCAGCACTTTGGGAGGCCGAGGCGGAGGGATCCTTTGAGGTCAGGAGTTCGAGACCAACCTGGCCAATATGGTGAAACCCCATCTCTACTAAAAATAAGAAAAAAAAAAAATTAGCCAGGTGTGGTGGCAGGCACCTGTAATCCCAGCTACTGGGGAAGCTGAGGCAGGAGAATCACTTGAACCCGGGAAGTGGAGGTTGCAGAGAACCAAGATTGCGCCATTGCACTCCAGCCTGGGTGACAGAGTGAGATTCCACCTCAAGAAAAAAAAAAAATAGCAACACTAAGAGCTAGGTCTTGTTGTTACCTCCATTCTCTGTATGCAGAAACTGGGGCCTACAGAGGTAAAAAAAACTTGACCAAGCTCACACAGAGCTCATAGGCAATCAATCCAGCAGTAGGGCTGGGTGCAGTGGCTCATGCCTGTAATCCCAGCACTTTGGGAGGCCCAGGCAGGCAGATCTCGTGGTCAGGAGTTCAAGACCAACCTGGCCAATATGGTGAAACCCCGTCTCTATTAAAAATACAAAAATTAGCTGGGTGTGGTGGCACACACCTGTATTCCCAGCTACTCGGGAGGCTGAGGCAGAAGAATCACTTGAACCCAGGAGGCAGAGGTTGCAGTGAGCCGAGAACGCGCCATTGCACTCCAGCATGGGCGACAGAGTGAGACTCCATCTCAAAAAAAAAAAAAAAAAAAAAAACAACGAGCAGTGCGGGGGAAATCAGTCAGTTCAGCTCCACATCCATGCTTCACCACTGCTCCACACTACACTCAATCACAGGAGGTAGGATGCTCCCATTACCTCCATTTTAGGGACAGGAACCTGAAGCTTATGGACAGTGAGTCTCCGGCACAGAGTTCACACAGTTAATAAAGGGAAGACCTAGAAGGAAACTTCCTCTTTCACCTATGCTCTTAAACACAACCCTATTTTGCATCCCCACCTTTGCAGAACATGCATATTGTAGCAGGGGTCTGGTCCAGTCACGTAGTCTCCACTCTGTTAGGCCCTACCTTCCAGGCTCTTCTAAGCTATACCTTTAGGAACAGTATTTTAAGGAGGAGACAGGTCAAGGAATCACACACCTATGGTGTCAACTTGGCAGCTCCTGGAATTGCTTCTGGTTTTGTTTGTTTTTATTTTTTTGAGACAGGGATCTCCCTCTGTTACCTGGGCTAGAGTGCAGTGGTACAATCACAGCTCACTGTAGCTTCAACCTCCTGAGCTCAAGCAATCCTCCTGCCTCAACCTCCCGAGTAGCAGGGACCACAGGTGCAACCATCACACCTTGCTAATTTTTCATTTTTAATAGAGTCCGGGTCATATCATGTTGCCCAGGCTGGTCTCAAACTTCTGGGCTCAAGCAATCCTCTCACCTCAGCCTCCCAAATTGTTGGGATTACAGGCATGAGCCACCATTCCAGCCTAGCTCCTGAATCTTCCCTGCCCCATTTTGGAGGAGATCATCAGAACTTAGAAAAATTATCTTGATTTCTTTACAAACAGCTGGCCCAGGCCAGGTGCGGTGGCTCACGCCACTGTAATCCCAGCACTTTGGGAGGACGAGGTAGGCAGATCACAAGGTCAGGAGTTAGAGACCAGCCTAGCCAACATGGTGAAACCCCATTGTCACGCGCGTCCGTGTGAAGAGACCACCAAACAGGCTTTGTGTGAGCAACAAGACTGTTCATTGCACCTGGGTGCAGGCGGGCTCATTCCGAAAACAGACTCAGGGAAGGGAGATGGGGTGGGGCCATTTTATAGGATCTGGGTATGTAGTGGAAAATTACAGTCAAAAGGGGTTGTTCTCTGGCGGGCAGGGCCGGGGGTCACAATGTGCTCAGTGGGGGAGCTTCTGAGCCAGGAGAAGGAATTTCACAAGGTAATGCCATCAGTTAAGGCAGGAATCAGCCATTTTCACTTCTTTCGTGACTCTCCAGTTACTTCAGGCCAGCTGGATGTATATGTGCAGGTCACAGGGGATATGACGGCTAGCTTGGGCTCAGAGGCCTGACACCCAACTCTATTAAAAATACAAAAATTAGCCGGGTGTGGTGGTATGCGCTTGTAATCCCAACTACGCGGGAGGCTGAGGCAGGATAATTGCTTGAAACCGGGAGGTGGAGGTTGCAGTGAGCCGAGATCACACCACTGCACTCTAGCCTGGGAGACAGAGCGAGACTCCGTCTCGAAAATTAAATAAATAAATAAATAAACAAACAAACTGCTGGCCCAATTTCAGGGACTCAAGAAGCTAACCATATTTAGAAGTTCAAAAGAAAAAAAAAGTTAGCAAATTCACAGATCTGCAAGAGAGCAATATTTCCTGTTTAACTCCTGCCATTCTGAAACAAATAAAAAGAAAACCCATTTGCTCTCTCCTCATTTTTCTATGAACATTCTCCATTAATAAGATTGAGTATTTTTCACATCCATGCTTTACAGACAGTGAGAAAGAAAAAGAAAACAAACTTTCCCATACACAGCTCACTTGATTCTCATGAGGGTTTTTGTTTGTTTGTTTTTTGTTCTTTTTTTTTTTTTTTTCTTGGAGACAAAGTCTCACTCTGTCAACCAGGCTGGAGTGCAGTGAGTGGCATGATCTCAGCTCACTGTAACCTCTGCCTCCCAGGTTCAAGCGATCCTCATGCCTTAGCCTCCCAAGTAGCTGGGATTCCTCAGGCTTCGGGTTCCTTCGGGCCCCGGGCTTCGGGTTGAAAGTTGGTGCCTCCTCAACCAGGAGAAGTGGCTGAGGCCTGAGTCTCAAGTGCTGTGGCTTCAGAAGCCTTAGCAACAATCCCATAGTAGAGCTGGACACCATAGTGACCATCTCGGCTTGAGTGCCAAAAACCTTCGACATTTTCCTGGACTGCATAAGCCATTGATAAGCCTCCAGTGAGTGGAGAAACACCAGGGCTCTTGTCTTATCTTGAGTTAGATAAAACAACATGGACACACCTCCGGTGGTTTTAAGGAGTGGAGAGTTTAATGGGCAAGAAGGGGCAAGAAGGAAGGGAGAACGAAAAAGCTCCCCTGTACAGAGACAGAGGGAGTGGGATTCCAAAGCCGAGAGGGAACCCCACCTGCCACAGATATACAGAGGCTGGAGGAGGCGGTGTTTTATTTGCATAGGGCTCAGGGGATTGGTTTGAGTAGGCAGGTCATTCACATGGCCTGCAAAAAAGCTGGCCCTTCCACCCTAGCCTTTTAACATGCAAATGAAGGGTGCCATGATGTTCTACACATGTGGGGATATGTGGGGGTAGTCATGTTGCCAGCTACATGTGGGGCAAGGACAAGAAGAGGGGGGAAATTGCCATATTTGGGTGGACCCAGTTTCTAAAGGCCTGCATTTGCATATCGAAGGTTGCCTGCCTGGCTCTAAGAGCCAGGGCTTTAGAAGAAAATTCCCAGAGATGCTTTAAAACACGAAAACTTCCCAAGGACCCCTTTTCCTCTCTATCTGCCTAAAATAATGTCTTAATAACTCCTACAATACCATGAGATCTCAAACCAAACTAGGAAATAAGAGGGAACCCCTGCCTCCCTGGCCCATGGAAACACACAAATGACTGCATCTACCTTGTCAACCTTGGCAAGTGAAGCCTGAGCCAGATTTACTATTTTTAAAATAATGTAAAAACATGACATTGCTTGCGCCCCTCCATCATAAAACAAATCATACCTTTTGCAGCACACATTTCCCACCACAGAAAAGAAAAAAAAATCGCAAACAATTTTACTTAAATCTCAGTTTCTTAGATATTAACATTTTCTCCTCTTTCCTCCTGTTTTTTCTGTGACATCTTTCCTATTGCATAATATTAGACTTTAAGCAGGTCAGCTCTTATTTCTTTCACACACTTACTTGTTTTATTTACCCTCTCTGCTCTTCCAGAATGTCATTGTTTCCATTGCACAGCATTTTGCCTCCCTCAGATTCACGTTTGCAGAATGCCTGCTAGCCTCCGAGCACTGGTCAGCAAACCAAGACCCACAGGCCCAATTCTGCCCATAGCCTGTGTTTGTAAATAAAGTTACATTGGAATATAGCCTCACTCATTCAATCAGGTATAAACCAAAAATAAAATTCTGAGCCCCTCAACTGACTGATGGATGCTCCACTCTCTGCCAAGAGTATTCCAAAATAAACCTGAAAATCCAGTTTGGGCCATGATGGAAGTGGAGGATGGAATATGCCTCACTATGCTCTTCTCCCTTTGGAATTCAGGGAACACTGACCAGCATTAACATTAAAACAGATATTTTGAGACAGACAGAACAGACTCTTTGTAGTAATAAGATACCAAATTCCAACCTGACTCTAGTATAGCATCACATGACAGATAGGAGGCCCTGAAAGAAACTGAAGTGTTTTGCCCTGAAATATATTTCTTTTTTTTGACACAGAGTCTTGCTGTCGCCCAGGCTGGAGTGCAGAGGTACGATCTTGGCTCATTGCAAGCTCCGCCTCCCAGGTTCACGCCATTGTCCTGCCTCAGCCTCCCGAGTAGGTGGGATTACAGTCACCTACCACCACACCCGGCTAATTTTTTTGTATTTTTAGTAGAGACAGGGTTTCATCATGTTGGCCAGGCTGGTCTTGAACTCCCGACCTCAGGCGATCTGCCTATCTTGGCTTCCCAAAGTGCTGGGATTACAGGCGTGAGCCACCACACCCAGCTGAATGCTATTTTAATAGTGGTCACTGCAAAGTGTTCTGGAAGCACCATTAGGTTTCAAATCATCCCATGGCTGACAGCTGCCATCCTAGTTGAGGCTTCATATTGCAGATAGCAAACAACCATTCAAGCTACGTTATGCCAAAAAAAGAATTTTTTATAAAATAATATGATGTTGTTTTCTTTTCTTCCTTTTTTTTTTTTTTTTTTTTAGACAGTCTCGCTTTGTCCCCCAGGCTGCAGTGCAGTGGTGTGATCTCAGCTCACTGCAACCTCCACCTCCTGGGCTCAAGCGATTCTCTTTCCTCAGCCTCCCAAGTAGCTGGGATTACAGGCACCCGCCACCCTGCCCGGCTTATTTTTGTATTTTTAGTAGAGACGGGGTTTCATCATGTTGCCCAGGCTGGTCTTGAACTCCTGAACCCAGGTGATCCATCCGCCGCGGCCTCCCAAAGTGCTGGGATTACAGGCGTGCGCCACTGTGCCTGGCCAGCTGTTATCTTCTTGGTCAGAATTCAATCAGATAACAAACGCACTACCAGTATTATGGAATAAAACGTTTATTAAATTTATGATAGAAATGATACTTTACACAATTGTGGGAGGAGCTAGGGAAGTAAGGTCTAAAAACAGCAACTGGAGAATCAGTGGCAAGTTTCTAACCAGCTTGGCCTCGGAGGGGACAAGCCAGAACAGAGTGAAGAAGCAATGAGGGCACAAGCTTGAAATACAAGCAAAGCGTGTATCGACTCATGTCCATATTGACATCATCTGTTACGTCTCTTCCCTTTTGCAAGATGCCCACTTGCACCCATTCAAAGAACAGAAATGCAGCTCAAAATTCTACCCTGTTGAGGACTTGTAATGCTTTGCTTTACATTGCTGTGAGAAGGATCCTCTTTCAAACCCTCATCTTCATCCCTGTGTGTAAGAAGTGACAATGATATTCTGTAGGTTGATGCAAAAGTAATTGGGTTTTGTGCCCTTAAAAGTAATGGCAAAAACTGCAATTACTTTTGCACCAACCTAATAGATTTTCTTCTCTGGAGCAGTTCCTGTCTCATTCAGGATAAGGATTCAAGTCTCAACTTTATCGATTTTGATCACAGGTTCTTTCAAATTTCCAGAACAGTGATTGGGTGAGTTAAGGTTCTAAAACATATTTGCAAGTTCATTGACATTGCTCCCACAAAAGGTGGAGTCCAATTCAATCTCCCCTTGATTAAGGGCTGACCACAATGACTTCTTCAAAGAGATAGAAGTCAATGGAAGGATGCTGTGCAACTTAAGAGGCTTATCACAAAAAGTAATGCAGGCCAGGCATGGTGATTCATGCTTGTAATCCCAGCATTTTGGGAGGCTGAGGCAAGGGGATTGCTTGGGTCCAAAAGTTCAAGACCAGCCTAAGCAACATAGTGAAACCCCATCTCTACAAAAAATTTGCTGGGCATGATGGTGCACCTATAGTCCCAGCTACTTCTGAGGCTGAGGTGAAAGGATTGCTTGAGCCCAGGCAGTTGAGGCTTCAGTGTGCTGTGATTGTGCCACTGCACTCTGCCTGGGCAATAGAATGAGACCTTGTCTCAAAAAAAAAAAAAAAAAAAAGGCCGGGCACAGTGGCTCACGCTGGTAATCCCAGCACTTTGGGAGGCCGAGGTGGGCGGATCATTTGAGGTCAGGAGTTTGAGACCAGCCTGGCCAACATGGCGAAATCCCATCTCTACTAAAGATGCAAAAATTAGCTGGGCATATTGGTGGGAACCTGTAATCCCAGCTACTCAGGAGGCTGAGGCAGGGAGAACTGCTTGAACCCGGGAGGTAGAGGTTGCAGTGAGCCAAGATTACGCCACTGCACTCCAGCCTAGGCAACAAAGCAAGACTCTGTCTCAAAAAGAAAAAGAAAATGAAATGCAAATTCCATGTGGCTTTTTCTCTGTCCTTAGTACACACATCTCTGGAGCCCTGAGCCATCATGTAAGCAGTTTGATTACCCTGAAGCCAGCATTCTGGAGAAATTACTTAGTGACATCACATAAAGCTCGAGAAAGATGTCTGAGGAGCCCTGCTTGCTCCAGTCCCTGGTCATTCAAGGCTCCGAGCGGCATTCAAATATTTCTACTCTCCAGCCTCCTACCTGCCCCGGCCAACACAAAGAAGAGCAGAAATGAGCTTTCTCCACCAAACCCAGTTCAGACGGCACATCTGTGAGGGGGAAAAAAAAAAGATGTTGTTGAGTCTTAAGCCATAAGTTTTGGGGTGGTTTATTATGTATCCATAGTAACTGAAGCAGATGCAAAGCAATTTTCCAAATAAGCAATAGAGTTTTAACCCAGAACAGAGTTAGGTTGAGCTGCCAAAGATAAAAATGCATATATACCAATATATCACTTTGGAATTTCATTCATCCATGTCATTCAGCTATCCATCCAACAAATATTTATGAAGTGCCTCCTTTGTGTGCTGGGGATTCAGTGGCAAAGACAGACATGATCTCTGTCTTGATGGAGCTTCTGGGCTTTAACCGTGGGTTAAAGAGACATTGACAAGTAATTTATGAGTGTTAGAAAAGGGAGAAGCCCAGGATGCTTTGAGCCCTTGTCAGATAATAAGTCACATGTCTGTGCTGGAAATTTCTTAAAGATACATTTTCCTTAATTACTAAGCATTGTTTGGGTTCTGGCAATGTTCCAGATATACAGAGCAAAAGAAAAGATATCAATTTACAATTTCAGCAAATGCAGGCTGCTAGGTTGTAGGGGTTTATGGTGGCTGCTTTCAACTCCAACAGTCAGCTGTCCTTTCTCTGGATCAAACATACATAGACAAGATGCTAATTGTATGCTTTCTCCTGCGCCTACTTTGAAATTATTTATAATGATGAAACTATAAGATCATCTTGTCTAAGAAACACTGCCACGCAAAGTGGCTTTAGTTGGGTTGCAAATCGAAATTACTCACAAGATCTATATTAGAAGCTAAAAGCTTTCTTATCAGGCTGCTGGTAACGAAGTTTGCTAACCATTCTAGTGCATAAAGTAGAATTATGAGAACTGATTCAGTCTAATTATCAAAGGGTCAGGTTTTTTTCTGCTGTTCTCAAAATGTAGCCATTGAAGCAGCTTGAAAATTCGTTGTCCAGAATTTAAATTACCCATTGCCAAAGCTCAGTGACTGCTCCAACAATGAACGAAAGTGCTTAAAATCTCCGGACTGTTTGATTACAGGTACCTGTCCGCCGTTTGCTCAGTCATGTACAACTGTGCAATTAAAACAAATGGTGGTGTATAAAAGGCTGACTGAGGTAAATTTGGCCTCTGGGCAGAGTGCCAGTCTGTTAGAAGGAAGTGCCAGCCATGATGGAGAAAGCAATGAACAAAAAAGACACGGGCTTCTGTGCAATGCTCTCCTGGTGCTTAGAGTCTAGCAAGGGAGAAAGACAGCAAGAGGGCACCAGGAATAGAGTTTGTAAGAGCTGAGTTGCAGGGGGACAGTTCAGTGTGCTGTATCACAGAGAACTAGCCCAAGGATGTGACCTCTAAGCTGAAGTTCGTGTAGGAGTCAAAAGGTAAAGGGGGACAAAGGAGAAAAGAAAGTATGGTTCTGGCTGAGTCAGGTATGGGCTAAGGTGCTTGAGATACTCAGAATTTTATAGAAACAGAAAAAATTCAGTATGGCTGGAAGAGTAAGAGGCAGAATAATGAGAGATAAGGCTGGACAGGTAGGGAAAAGAGCCAGACAGTTTCTGAAGGGTTGTGTAAGCCATTTCAAAAGGTTCGACTTTCTATTCCTTAGATTTCAAAAATAGCATGAAATCAACATGTTCAGCTGGCACCTTTAAAAAAGATTCAGGCCGGGTGGCCGCGGTGGCTCATGCCTGTAATCCCAGCACTTTGGGAGGCCAAGGCAGGCAGATCAGAAGGTCAGGAAATTGAGACCATCCTGGCTAACACGGTGAAACCCCATCTCTACTAAAATACAAAAAATTAGCCGGGTGTGGTGGCAGGCACCTGTAATCCCAGCTACTCAAGAGGCTGAGGCAGGAGAATGGCATGAACCTGGGAGGTGGAGCTTGCAGTGAGCCGAGATAGCGCCACTGCACTCCAGTCTTGGTGGCAGTGTGAGACTCCGTCTCAAAAAAACAAAAAAAGAGAGATTCACATTTTTTTTCTTTTGAGACAGTCTTACTCTGTTGCCCAGGCTAGAGGGCAGTGGCACAATCTCAGCTTGCTGCAACCTTTGCCTCCCGAGTAGCTGAGATTACAGGCATGCACCACTACACCTGGCTAATTTTTGTATTTTTAGTAGAGATAGCGGGGGATGCGAGGGGTTGTTCACCATGTTGGCCAAGCTGATCTCAAACTCCTGGGCTCAAGTGATCTACCCGCCTCAGTCTCCCAAAGTGCTGGGATTGTAGGCATGATCCACCGTGCCTGGCCAAGAGATTCACTTTTATGAGGATCTCTAAACATCACATGAATGGAAGAAACTGTTTTTCTCTGGCCTCAGGTCAAGAAGGCAGAGAGGCCGGGCGCGGTGGCTCATGCTTGTAATCCCAGCACTTTGGGAGGCCGAGGCGGGCGGATCATGAGGTCAGGCGATCGAGACCACGGTGAAACCCCGTCTCTACTAAAAATATAAAAAAATTAGCCTGGCGCGGTGGCGGGCGCCTGTAGTCCCAGCTACTCAGAGAGGCTGAGGCAGAAGAATGGCGTGAACCCGGGAGGCGGAGCTTGCAGTGAGCCGAGATCGCGCCATTGCACTCCAGCCTGGGTGACAGAATGAGACTCTGTCTCAAAAAAAAAGAAGGCAGAGAATATGGATCTCCCTTTCTCGTGCTCAAGATTTTTCTTCCAAAGACTGGTAGCTATTTCCTCCTTTACCCACTCAGTCTTGACCTCTTTCTGCCCAGCAGATAAGAGACAAAGGCCACAGAATTAAGTCCAAAACATTAGGAAAGAGCATTCTCTATTCTTAAGAGGAAATTTTCCAACAAAAATGATAAGGATTACTATTTCAGACAAGCACAAGAATAGGTAAATATTGAGAGTTTAGAATTGCCAGATTTTCTTTCTAATCTAAGAAATTTCTGCATACAACATTTGTACCATTTTTCTGGGTCTAAGAAAAATTGATGTATACATGGCACATGCGAATACAGCACCAGCACTTTGTAGCAACCATTTTTACTAGGGACAAAGTAGTTACACGTATTTAAATTTACTAAGTAATAGAAAAGCCACTTCCCATGAAAGTTGCCTTGTTTGCAAAAAGGGCCTGAGCCAAGTGTACATCTCCTAGATTAAGTGCTAGATATTTAGTGCACCAAGCATGATGCCAGGAGGTGAGAAAAGAGATGAATTAAATACATCCTACAGTCCATTGAAAGTCCAGGCACAGTCCCAATGACATAAAACAGGCAGAGCTTCTGGAGCAAACACAATTCTGTCATCTGGAAAAACTTCCCATTTCCTGTTTGCTGAACCAACCACTGGAAACTCACAATAAAAAAGGTCTGCAACTTAAAACTGCTGAAGCGAAAAGGCGAGTGTATGAGTTTCTTATTGCTGCTGTAACAAATTGCCAGAAGCTTAATGGCTTAAAACACCATAAATGTATTCTCTTGTAGTTCTGGAGACCAAAAGTCCCAAATGAGTCTGACAGGACTAAAAGCAAGGGGCCAGGAGACCTGCACTCTTCTGGAGGCTCTGGAGGAGAATCCATTCCTTGTCTTTTCCAGCTTCTAGAGGCTGGCCTTGGTTCACAACTCTCCCTGTCACTCTGCATCCCTTGTCTCATCTCCTTTTCTTCCTTTTCTCTTTTTTCTTTTTCTTTCTTTTTTTTTTTTTTTAAGACAGGGTCTTGCTCTGTCACCCAGGCTGGAGTGCAGTGGCACAATCTCAGCTCACTGCAACCTCCACCTCTGGGGCTCAAGAGAGTCTCTTGCCTCAGCCTCCCAAGAAGCTGGGACTACAGGCGTGCACCACCACACCCAGCTAATTTTTGTATTTTTAGTAGAGACAGGGTTTCACTATGTTGGCCAGGCTGGTCTCGAACTCTTGACCTCAGGTGATCCACCCACCTTGGCCTCCCAATGTGCTGGGATTACAAGTGTGAGCCACCACATCTGGCTTCATCTCCTTTTCTGGCCCTTGCCTCCCTCTTTCCTTTATAAGAACACTTGTGATTACACTGGGCTCATCCGGATAATCCAGGATCCTCTCATCATCTCAAGGTCCTTAATAT
Organism: Nomascus leucogenys; assembly: GCF_006542625.1. NCBI lineage: Eukaryota > Metazoa > Chordata > Mammalia > Primates > Hylobatidae > Nomascus > Nomascus leucogenys. The sequence continues at coordinate 20,817,084 of NC_044382.1, forward strand.
AGTCACATCTCAAACTCTCCTTTTGCCACATGAAGCAGCATCTTCACAGATTCAGGCATTAGGACATGTACATCTTTGGAGAGCCATGATTTTGCCTACCACAATCAGAAGACAAAAATCTGTAATATCAGAGAGGGCAGGACCATCTGATCTGTTTAACATCATCCCAGCGCAGTACCTGGCTCATCATCAGTACCCAGTTAACACTTGTTGAATAATTCAGTGAGGCCAGGAGCAGTGATTCACTTCTGTAATCCCAGCACTTTGGGACGCCAAGGCAGGAGGATCGTTTGAGTTCAGGAGTTCAAGACCAGCCTGGGCAACATGATGAGACTCTGTCTTTACAAAAAAATTTTAAAAATCAGCCAGGCATGGTGGTATGTGTCTGTAGTCCCAGCTACTTGGGAGGCCAATTTGGGAGGATCACTTGAGCTGAGGTCAAGGCTGCAGGAGCCCTTAGCATGATACTGAACTCCACGCTGGGCACCAGAGCAAGACTCTGTCTTAAAAATAATAATAATCAAATAAATAAATAAATAAAGATAGAAGCTATGCTACTTCCTGTGAGGTCTTGCTCTGTTGCCCAGGCTAGAATGTAGTGGTGTGATCGTGGCTCATTGCAGCCTTGACCTCCTGGGCTCAAGTGATCCTCCTCCCTCAGCCTCCCCATGTAGCTGGTACCACAGGCACACACCACTGGGCCCAGCCAATTCTTTAATTTTTTTGTAAGGACAGGGGTCTCATTTTGTTGTCCAAGCTGGTCTTGAACTCCTGGGCTCAAGTGGTCCTCTTGCCTCAGCCTCCCAGAGTGCCGGGATTACAGGCAAGAACCACTGCACCCAGGTGCATCATGATTTTAAACTCAAACTCACACACACTCTCTCCCTGTCTCCCCTCCCCACACACACACACACATTTGCATGTGCACACCTGTGCATGCAATTGGTATTCACATGGTAGCAAAGTACCCTATGGGTTCATAAACAAAAACCTGCCAGACTGCTTGAGTGGGTTTTCCACAGACTCTACAACCAAGATGTAGAGTGAATTTTCATTAATATATCAGTTCCTTTGGGCAAATTGTAGATACTGCCTCAAATAGGCCATTCTCAGAATAGATGGGTCAACTTTTATCCCAAAGCAACCACTAAGAACAAATTACAGCCATTCTCTTCAATGGGATTTATTTAATATTGGTGCTAATCAGTGAATAGAATAATCCAGTTGTGAGGAATGTTAGCAACACGAAATACAGCACCTCTACGGTTTCTTAGTCTTCTGCCAACTTCTTCACCCTTCACGCTGCCTTAATTGCTTCTGTAGGGGTTGGTTTCACACGGGGAATGGAGTCCTTTCCAGTGTTCCAGTCAAACTCTCAGAATATCAGGTGTGGAAGACTGAGAAGGGCACAGGGAACTTAGGTCCCTCTACTAAATCTGTTTCTACATTATCTCATTTGATCTTCACGACAAGCTTGTTAGAGAGATATAATTAAGAAGCTTACACAAAGTTGCACAACTGAAATCAACGGAATACAAACTAGAGCCCAAATCTGCCTTCCTCAAAGTCCACTACATTTCTATCACATCACACAGTGACCACAGCTAAACAGTCAGCCCTCAGAAAAAGACCCAGCCAATATTTGTCTTCAAAATTCTACTGTTTTTCCTACATCCTCCCCCACTTTCAGCAACCATCTCTCTCGTGTTCCTGTAAGAGTCCAGTTCCCCTACCACACACACCTATTAAGGAATAAAACATTTCGTAAAACAAACTTTCATGTGCACTACAGCTAGAATTTACTGGGAACTAACTCTATGACTGGCCATGTGTTAAATGTCTCACGTGCATTACGAAATGCAAAATCTTTTTCTTAGATATGATTGATGATACTGAGGTCTGAGGAGTCATTAGCAAAACCAGAACCTGAATTCATTGCATCAGACCAAGTTCTGGGCGTTTCTATTCTGCCACATTGCCTTTGGGGCCACCAGTTACAACTCAATCTTCCCTACCATAATGAGTGTCAGTAAGTGGAGTACAATATTGACTTTGTCATATAAACAAAGCAGTCCAAACAGGGAGTGGAGATAGCAAAAGAACAAGGAGCCTTTACCAAAGGGAAGAAAAGACTTTCTATGAACAAAGCTCTCTTATATTTTGCCTTCAAAGAATTTCTTTATAGTAGCAAAGACTCTATGAAATAAATTTGTGTTGGAAAGCACAAGAATGCATCAATGTTTCTTCTGTGTTTTCTATGCCATCAGTTGAAGGAGCTTGGTAGAAATTGTTCCTTCCAGCATGAAGCTTACCCTGGTCCTAAGGGATATATAAAGATGGGAGCTGGGTGTGATGGCTCACGCCTGTAATCTCAGCAAGTTTGGGAGGCTGGGGCATGTGGATCACCTGAGCTCAGGAGTTCAAGACCCGCCTGGCCAACATAGTGAAACCCCATCTCTACTAAAAATACAAAAAATTAGTTGGGCGTGGTGGTGGGCGCCTGTAATCCCAGATAGTAGGGAGGGTGAGGCAGGAGACTCGCTTGAACCCGGGAGGTGGATGTTGCAGCGAGCCGAGATCGTGCCATTTCACTCCAGCCTGGGCAACAAAAGCAAAACGAACGAACGAACGAAAGAAAGAAAGAAAGAGAGAGAGAGTGAGAGAGAAAGAAAGAAAGAAGAAAGAAAGAAAAAGAAAGAAAGAAAGAAAGAAAGAAAGAAAGAAAGAAAGAAAGAAAGAAAGAATCCATAGTCTCCCTTCATAGCATCCTAGAGTCCTTTTACTCTTCTCTACAATCAAACATCCTGGGAAATTTAGAGGTTTCCTAAGAGGTTTACTCGTAAGAGGTGAATGAGTCCAAGTTAAAATCCTCCTGTGAAAATAGCCTTCCCCTGCATAGTTCAATATTCTTACTTCCTGCTGACTCATGAGCATTCTTTGCAAAGTCTGGGCAGGTGTGTGGTGTGCAGGGACACAAGACTTATTTCTTTTTTGTTGGTTTTTTTTTTTTTTTGAGACAGTCTCACTTCATCACCCAGGCTGGAGTGCAGTGACACAATCTCAGCTAACTGCAACCTCCACTTGCTGGGTTCAAGCAATCCTCCTGCCTCAGCCTCCAGAATAGCTGGGATTACAGGTGTGAGCCACCATGCCTGGCTAACTTTTGTATTTTTAGTAGAGATGGGGTTTCACCATGTTGGCCAAACTGGTCTCAAACTCCTGACCTCAAGTGATCCACCTGCTTCAGCCTCCCAAAGTGCTGGGATTACAGGTGTGAGCCACTACACCTGGCCAGAAGACTTCTTATAGTGGTTCAGCTCAGGAGCAAAAGAAAATTCAAGCTGGAACATGATTGTTCCTTTCATTTCTTTCCTTTCCCTCAGACAGTAAAATCACCCAAGAGATTGTTGAAATTCTTCTACAGACCAAATAAACGAGGGGTTGAAAGGAGAGAGTCTAAGCTCTTTATTTTTAGCCTTGTGAAAAGAAATCTTTCTTTCTAAAATTAAGCAGAAAATTTAATGCTACCCTACTAGTGGTAAACAACCTTGAAAGAAATTGATTAGGGTGAATTAATATGGCAGAGATATTCATTATCTTTAGAAAGTGAGAAAATCTTGTAGTTATCAAAGTAAGTCTCAGTCTGCAACCCAGGACAATGCAGGAAACTCCTCATGGATGAAATTAATACACAGAAAATTCCTCAGTGGGCAGCCTGTACATTCCAGTGAAGTTGGTGCCTGAGCTTGGGAAAAATCACAGTCAAATGCATTGAGCAGCTCCAGAATGAAGCTAAGCCAATAGACAACATGGTTTTTTTTTTGTTTTTTGTTTGTTTGTTTGTTTGTTTGTTTGAGATGGAGTCTCGCTCTGTCACCCAGACTGGAGTGCAGTGGCATGATCTTGGCTCACTGTAACCTCTGCCTCCTGAGTTCAAACAATTCTCCTGTCTCAGCCTCCCAAGTAGCTGGGACTACAGGCGCCTGCCACCATGGCTGGCTAATTTTTGTACTTTTAGTAGAGACAGGGTTTCACCATATTGGTCAGGCTGGTCTCGAACTCCTGACCTCAAGTGATCCACCCGTCTCGGCCTCCCAAAGTGCTGGGATTACAGGCGTGAGCCACCACGCCCAGCCAACAACATGGTTTTTATACCTATTGTTTTAGCTGGCAAGGTTTAAAGAGTTAAAGAGAAGTATTAAATCTCCCACTGACAAGTCTCCTAGACAGCTTGTGTCTGTTCACTTGCTGATTACGGCATTTAAAAATCCCCAAGCCAAGTGGTCCTAGTGGGATGTGCAAGGAAAAATTTCACTTCCTCTGATTGACACCAGGCCAGGGTCAAAGTGTGAATTAACTGAAGCCTTACAGTATGATTGGAAAATTTAAAACCTTGGTCCCCACATCAGCCCCACCACCAACTCCATGGGTAATCAATCCTAGACCTTATATTATTTTCCTCTGCAAAATGAGGGCTTCCACTAGATAATCTCTAGGGTTGCTTTAAGCTCTCATAATTCATATATATACATATGTATATATACACGTATATACGTATATATATATGATGCAGTCTCGCTCTGTCTCCCAGGCTGGAGTGCAGTGGTGCGATCTCGGCTCACTGCAACTTCCACCTACCAGGTTCAAATGATTCTCCTACCTGAGCCTCCTGAGTAGCTGGGATTACAGGCACCCACCACCACATGCAGCTGGTGATCCACCCATCTCGGCCTCCCAAAGTGCTGGGATTACAGGTGTGAGCCACTGTGCCCGGCCCATAATTCGTATTTCTAAATTTCCCTCTGGTCTCTTTTTATTCCCCACTACTTCAAGTCCCTCTCCCCCAGTTTATCACTTACTACATTCCAGGAGAAAATACTGTCTAGAGGACTTCTATAAATGATAATACCTATAAACATTTTCCGATTTCAAATACACACACACACACAAGTCAAGAGTATAAGGGTGCTGTTATCTTCAATTAGCAGATGCAGAAACTGAGACTCAAAGAGATTAAAGCACTTGTCCAAGATTGAAGAGCGAGAAGAAGGTCTTGTCTGCATTTGAACCCAGGACCATCTGACTGAAGCTCACATTCTCCTCACTACACCCCACAGTCTCCTGTGGCCCTAGACCTCATCCATGGGCTCCACAGCAAATGACTCTTACTCAGCTTGAAACCCCTAGGCAGTGAGCCTTTATTCCCATCCAAAGCTTAGTTGTCCTATTTCTTTTTTTCTCAAGAACCTACTGTTTTGCACATGTTTTCATTATAACTGATGAAGGACCTGGTATCTATTCCAATCCATTTATACAAAAAAAGAAAGAAACCAAAGCCCAAAGAAAGCAGTTCACTCAATCTCATAGACTATTTACAAGTAAGGCCTAAATATAGCCGAGGCTCAAAACCCACTACTTTTTTTTTTGAGATGGAGTTTCACTCTTATTGCCCAGGCTGGAGTACAATGGCGCAATCTCGGCTCACTGCAACCTCCGCCTCCCAGGTTCAAGCAATTCTCCTGCCTCAGCCTCCCGAGTAGCTGGGACTACAGGCATGCACCACCACATCCAGCTAATTTTGTGTTTTTAGTAGAGATGGGGTTTCTCCATGTTGGTCAGGCTGGTCTCGAACTCCCGACCTCAGGTGATCTGCCCGCCTCAGCCTCCCAAAGTCCTAGGATTACAGGCATGAGCCACCGTGCCCAGCCCAAAACCCATCACTTTTTAAGTTGTCACATTAAAGTCACCAACCACTAAAATGTCACTGAATTATATCAGAATAATGTATTAACTATTGTGGGTACGTTTTTAAATAAACAAATATGTTTTCTTCTACATAAAAGACATACAAGTTTAGTTTGGACAATTTGGAAACAAGCAAAGTAGAACAAAAAAGAAATTCAAGAGAAGTAAACTGTTAATCCTATTTCATTTACTTCCAGTCCTGCTTTTCTTTTCCTTGGCATCATTTGTTTTATTTTTTATAAATCTTTTTGTTCTGATTATAAAAATAATACGTGATTCACAATGAGGTGCCACTACATACCCATGAGAATAGCTACATTTTTTTTTTAAAAGACTGACACCATCAGGGATTAGTGTGGATGTGGAGCAACTGGAATTTGCTTACCTCGTTGGTGACAATATAAAAGGGTATACCCACTTGGGAAAAGGTTTGGCAGTCTCTCACAAAACTTAACATACTCCTATGCTACAAATTCCAGAAATGCCACTGCTAGATATTTATCCAAGAGAAATAAAAAGATACATCCACAAAAAGACTTGTATAAGACTACCGATAACAGCTTTGTTATAAAGCCAAAAACTGGAAATAGCTCAGGTGTCCATCAATAGGAGAATGGGAATACAAACAGTGGTACATTCATACCACCTTCGGCAATAGAAAGGACCAAATAATTGGTACACACAACAGCATGGGCAAATCTCAGAAATATTACTTTGAGTAAAATAAGCCTTACAGAAAAACTACACACTGAAGTTTACATGAAGTTCTATAACAGGAAAAACTAATCTATGCTTTAAACAATTGGAACATAGCTATTCTTGGCACACTGCTTATGGGTTAGCCCCGCTATGAGAGGAGAGGAGACGAGAGAAGAGAAGGGAGGGGAGGGGAGGGGAGGGGAGGGGAAGGAAAGAAAGAGGAGGGGAGGAGAGGGAAAGGGAAGGGGAGGGGAGGAGAGGGGAGGAGAGGAGAGGGAAAGGGAAAGGGAAGTGAAGAAGAGGAGCTTGGATTGCACAGGTGAATGCATTTGTCGGAACCCACGAAATGGCCCATAAAATTTGTGTTTCATCATAAGTAAATCTTACCTCAAAAGAAACAAAGTACACCAATGTTGAATTTTAACAATGTGCATGACGAAGTATTTGGGGAAAAGTACATGATGTCTACAACCTACTCTGAAATACATCAAAAAATAAGATGGAGAAAGAGAGGAATGGATAGACAGGTAATAAAGCAAGTGTCATAAAATGTTAATTGTAGCATCTATGTAGTAGGTATATGGGTATTCGCTGTAAAAAAAAATTTTTTTTTTTAGGACAGAGTTTCACTCTTGTTGCCCAAGCTGGGGTACAATGGCGCGATCTCGGCTCACTGCAACCTCCACCTCCCTGGTTCAAGCAATTTTCCTGCCTCGGCCTCCCGAATAGCTGGGATTACAGGCATGCGCCACCATGCCCGGCTATTTTTTTGTATTTTTAGTAGAAACTGGGTTTCTCCATGTTAGCCAGCTGGTCTTGAACTCCTGACTTCAGGTAATCCACCCGCCTCGGCCTCCCAAAGTGCTAGGATTACAGGCATGAGCCACCGCGCCTGGCCTTGCTGTAAAATTCTTTCAAATGTTCTGTATGTTTGAAAATTGTCCTAAAATGTGAGGGGGGGGGAATTTTTTTTTAAGGTAGAAAATAGGGAAATCTTTAAAAGCTCAAAGAAAATAAGACTCTCCCAAAACCTAACAAAAACTGATCAATAATAAAAACAACATTTTAATGACTTGCTTTCATCCCTTTTTCTATATTTATGAATGTGGAGGGGAGTTGTTTGTTTTGTTTTGTTTATTTATTTGAGACAGAGTCTTGCTCTGTAGCCCAGGCTGGAGTGCAGTGGCATGATCTCAGCTCACTGCAAGCTCCACCTCCCGGGTTCATGCCATTCTCCTGCCTCAGCCTCCCAAGTAGCTGGGACTACAGGTGCGCACCACCTCGCCCAGCTAATTATTTGTATTTTTAGTAGAGAGGGGTTTCACCGTGTTAGCCAGGATGATCTCGATCTCCTGACCTCATGATCTTCCCACCTCGGCCTCCCAAAGTGCTGGGATTACAGGCGTGAGCCACCACCCCAGCCTTGTTTTATTTTTTGAGATGGAGTCTCACTCTGGTAACCAGGATGGAGTACAGTGGCAAAATCTTGGCTCACTTCACCTCTACCTCCTGGGTTCAAGTGATCCTCCTGCCTCAGCCTCCCGAGTAGCTGGGATTACAGGTGCCCACCACCATTCCCAGCTAATCTTTGAATTTTTAGTAGAGACGAGGTTTTGCCATATTGGCCAGGCTGGTCTCAAACTCCTGACCTTAAGTGATCTGCCTGCCTCGGCCTCCCAAAGTGATGGGATTACAGCCACCGTGCCCAGCCAAATTTGAGTGTTTTATAAAATTAGCATCAAACAGATCAATATCACCATTTTATGAAGTAGCATTTTAACCACAGCATTTTCCCAATTCATTAAATATTCTTCAAGTATATTGTGCTATAATTAACTTAAATATATTTTGGCTATTTTAGGATTTTTCTCCACTGTAAATAACACTTTGATGACCGTCCGTGCACAGGTAAATATGCATTTTACCTAAGGACATGTAGCTACCTAATGCCTTTACCAAAAGAAAATACTTTTCAGGACAGTATCGCATTGGCCGGGCATGGTGGCTCACGCCAGTAATGCCAGCACTTTGGTTTGAGGGTTTAACAAGACAGCACATGGGAAGAGCCTAGCACCGTATCTGGCACACAGCTAACGCTCAATACCTGGTAGCTACTATTGTTTCACCCGGTCAAGGTACTTGTACACTGTGACAGCTAGTTGAGGATATCTCTGGCAAAGGAAATATTCAGGGGGACATAGCAAGAACCATCGACATAAGAAGAACTATGTCTAATTTGACATAATATCACCACTACTTACACAGTTTCAGTCATGTAAGAGGTGCTCAATAAAAGTAAGCTGAATAAATGAGTGAAGGAATGAATATATAAATGAGAGAGTGGCCACCTGGCTTTAACTCATTTAGGCATGAGGGCAGCCGCAACCTCCCTTATAAGTTTTTCTTGCCTCTGTCCCTCTAGAAGCAGCTGAACACATCTCTCCTTGGTTATCAGAAATTGTATGATACATCTCAACTGGGAACCAGGAGTTCAAAGTCCAGCTCTATCTCTAAATAGTTGTGTGTCTTTGGACCAAAACATTAGTTAATTAGACTATTAAAATAGTTTCTGAGGAAGAAAAGGGACAGAGCGTGTCATTATCGCCCTCGTTCAAATGAGGAAACTGAGGCACAGGGAAGTGAAATAATTTGTTCAAATTCCCTCCTCTAGACCAAACACGGTGGCTCACGCCTGTAATCCCAGCATTTTGGGAGATCAAGGAGAGAGGACTGCTTGAGCTCACAAGTTCGAGACCAGCCAGGGCAACAAGGTAAGCATCCCCCCTCAACTCCTATTTCCCTCACCCCCATCTCTACCCAAAAAAATTAAAAATTAGCAGAGCAGGGTGGCAGGCGCCTGTAGTCCCAGCTACTCGGAAAGCTGAGGTGGGAGAATCGCTTGGAGCCCAGGATTTGGAGGCTGCAGTGAGCTGTGATCACACCACTGCTCTCGTGACAGAGCAACACCCTGTATCAAAACAAAACAAAATAAAACAAACCAAATTCTCTCCTCCAGACCAGGAGGCAGTCAGGTAGATTTCCCCCACATGTCATCCAGCTTTAAGGATCTTATTGCAAGATTTTTTCCAATCACTTCCGGGTTGCAAACGGGTTTCCCCATAGCGGCATTTTTCATGCTACTTTATTCTGTGCTCGCTCTCCTCCCTGCTCGCTTCCCCAAAGCCCGCTCAGCTAGACTGAGCTAGGGATTTTTGACAGCAGAGGGGGCTGCTGAGACACACTGAGTTTTCTCCAAATAAGGAAGAGCATTGTGCCTGCCAGCTGAAAGGCAGTTTGATGATCATTCCGTGGTGAGTTCTGCAAAGACTCTTAGGTCGCAGTAGTACAAAATATAATCCAGGAGGAACATGTGCTCGAGTCCTAGCTCCGCCAATAACAACGTCAC